>NC_141694.1:1108815290-1110015290 GCF_964263255.1 Lissotriton vulgaris
GTGCTTCGTAGTCGTGTGCAGGGAAGCCCACGTTTCTACCTTCCAGATATCCAGGACAGGCACTCTGCAACCTATTGCAGTGGGAATAAAGAAGTGGTCCATGACCAATTATGTTAGAGAGTTGAGTTCATTACTTTACACAGTCAATATTATGTGACGTACTATAATACTGATATTCAATATCGTCAAAGTTATCCAATACTACTCAATTACTTTTGAAGAGTACACGTATTGGAAAAACCACACAAATAGCAAATAGGGCGCCAAACCAGTTACCAATCTTAAAACATTTACTAAGTCTTTCAGTAAGCAACAAGTTCAGGAACAGTAGGTTGCGCGCGGAAAGGGAAAGAGGGGGGTTGAGGAGTGGTAGTGGAGGGTGATAGAAGTGTAAATCAAAGAATTCAAAAGAAATACAGTACAATACTTTTGGATTACTGGTGGTCCAAACCAGTCATACAAGACCGGTTCGATATACAACATTCATTTACATGTAATCTGTAAATACTGTGTGCACTCAATGCAACTTTGAGGGATATCGAGGGGAGAAGCTGATACAGGTCAGTAGGGGAAGAGAGCGTCGACGTTTCAACTCGACTGATGCCTAGAGGGAAATTAGAACCTCAGCTGCGAGTCTTCATCAGGACAAGAGGAGGCAACCTAAGGGTGAGAGTACTAAATTAGAGGAGGCGCTATGTGTGCGGTTACAAGGAATATGGTCAAGAGTAAATACACTAACCTAGACCTGGTGCTGAGCCCGGCTACTCAGGTACAAATTCCAGGAGTTGAGGCCAATGGCTGATTGGTACCAAAAGGCCCGATGTGGATGATGTCATGTCAGTCAAACATCAAGTAGTCCTTCATCTGTAATTGCTGATTGTGACACAGCCCACGACGCTCCTATTCTTAGACACGGACATGAGCGCTGGTTGATAATGACAGAACACCCTTATTATATCCACTGGGGGCACTTCCCACTTCTGTCAAACGCTGACTCACCATCACTTCACTCGGGGCACAATTGCTCCAAAGGCTAGGTGGCTCATAATTGACCACCAGCATACGCACCCCACATTGTCCGCGTTCTGCTGGCTGCCTACCTTCTCCTCCGCCATCACGCATCACACTAACAGGGGATACCAGCACATCGGCTCTGTCACACCACGCAGCCCCGTGTTGTTGAAACTGTGTAGGATACCTCACCCCCAACCTCATTGTATATATGTATATATTTACCCATAGGAAGTGATTAACATCACAATCAGCAATTACAGACGAAGGACTACTCCTATCCACTGTCTCTCTCTCTACTGTCTCTCCACTGTCTCTACTCTCTCCCATCTCTCTCTCTCTCTCCACTCTCCACTCTCCACTCGCACTCTCTCCCCCCACTCTCACTCTCTCTCTCCCCACTCTCACTCTCTCTCTCCACTCTCTCTCCACTCTCTCTCCACTCTCTCTCCACTCTCTCTCCACTCTCTCCACTCTCTCTCTACTCTCTCCACTCTCTCTCCACTCTGTCCAATCTCTCTCCACTCACTCTCTCCCCTCTCTCTCTCCACTCTCTCTCTCCATCGTCTCTCTCCTAAGCCCAACCTTTAACCCCACCATCCAGAGTTACTTATAACGGCTGTATTGGTGACAGTGGCGTAACAATCGCCCAACATCCCCCGCAGTATGGTGGGTCACTGGCCTGAGAGATCTAGACTGGCACAGAGGATGGGAGGGGGGCCCCCTCCATGTAGTTTGCAGGAGGGCCCCCTCAAGTTCTGTTACGCCACTGAGAGTGGATAGCCCCTTTGGAATTATTACAAACCCAATTCAGTTCAAATGGGCTGTAGCCAACCCCCTTCTGAGGGACCTCACTGTAGACAAAGAGAAGGCAGGGTAGTAAGACATCCTGTTTTCACCTGAGCTTTTCTGGGAGTCCCATGATCATATCCTCAGGGTCTTGTTGAACCTTTAAACAAGTCCATTACGCTGTGGATGGTAAGGTGTGGTTAACTTATACCTTACTCTACACTCTTTCCACATTGCAGTTATGTAACTAGCCATGAAATTGGTACCTCTGTCTGTTAAGACCTCCTCAGGGAAGCCCCCTCTGAAAAAGATTCCCAGGATGGGCCCTTGCCACTACAGGAGCTATAGTAGTTCTAAAGGTAATTGCTCTGGGTACCTAGTGGCATGGTCCCCCACCACTATGATTTAACTGTGTCCAGATGCAGTTGGAGGGTTAAAGGTACCAACAATGTCAATCCCTAGCCTCTCAAAGGGAACGCGAACCACTGGAAGTTGAATTAAGGGGACTTTTATAGTGCCACCTGTCTTACCACTGGCTTGGCAAGTGACACAGGAGTGAGAAAACTCCTTGGTGTCCTAAGACATATGGGGCCAGTGAAAATGAAGGACAATCCTGTCCCAAGTCTTACCTTGCCCAAGGTGTCCTGCAAGGGTAATATCATGTGCCAGGGAAAGAAAAAAACCTCTGAACTTCTGGGGTATTAACAATCTCCTGGTAGCACCAGGCTTGGGGCCTCTACCTTCAGAATATAGAAGCCCATCTTCCCAATAGATTCTATGGTACCCACTGACATTCCCTGCCTCCTCAGCAGCAAATTGCTGTCTGAGCTTTTCAAGA
The DNA here is from genome assembly GCF_964263255.1 of Lissotriton vulgaris. Classification (NCBI taxonomy): domain Eukaryota; kingdom Metazoa; phylum Chordata; class Amphibia; order Caudata; family Salamandridae; genus Lissotriton; species Lissotriton vulgaris. The sequence continues at coordinate 1,108,817,929 of NC_141694.1, forward strand.
GAGGGGCAGGATTGCTGCTCTAAAGTCAAGTCAGTCATGGACGCGCCCTCTACCCCCAAGAACTCTACCTGGTCAGGCCCAAGTTTCTCTGGGATAGTTCCTTCACAGGGACTGCATTCATCTTCCTCAGGAGACTGATTGTGCCTGGGAGTTTGGGAGGAGGGCAATTCCTTACCCTTCCTGCTCCTTCTCTTAGGAGCAATCGGGTCCATTTTTCCAGGATCCAGTGTTTCCTTAGTGCTAAGTTGTTTGACCTGAGCCCTGGTTACAGCAAGGACACTGGCAGAGATGCCCGTCATCTATGGATGAGACCTGAACTCTAATTCAGACCATGCTGAAGTCTCTAAGGGCCAGATGTATTAAGATAAACTTTAGCGATTCTCAAATAATGATTTTTAAGGAATCGCTATTTGAGAATTGCAAAATGGTATCTATGTAGAAATTCGCTATTTGTTAGCGATTTCTTAAAAATCCTTAATTGCGATTAGAAAATTGCTAATCGCAATTAAGGAATAATTTCCCATTCATTTCTATGGCTCAGGAGGGCCATAGGAATGAATGTGAATAATTTCAAGGGTACAGTGGTGTCCAAAGGACACCCTGTTGCACCCCTGAAATAAGCAAGGCTGCACATGTGGTGCACATACATGCCCTAAGGGCATGTATGTCCATCACATGGCACTTTGAAAAATGCAAAATGGGCATTTTTCAAGAAATTCACAAATTGCTACCATTAAAATTACTCACAACACACTTATTTTAGTTCAAAAAGTGATGATTCACACCCGACAGATATTTATAATCAAAAGATTGAATATTCGAAAACTAACCATCACTGATCTTTCGGAGAACGTTCCTCAGGTCCGGAGTCATCATTTTTCATCAGAAAATGGATTTGTTGGATTTTAGTAAAAAGGATTTGCAATGTCAATTGTATCGCACCTCATGTTGAAAAATAACTTTATAAAGCCCCCCTGGTGACCTAAATTGCCATTTTTATAGACTTTTTTTTTTCTCTTCAAAAACCTTTATTGAATCGTTGTACGGTACATCAGTGAAATATGCAATCAGCAAATCATAAGATGCAGTACATTACAAATATGTGGCACATTCCCGTCTCAATATATTCCGAACAGTAATTCCCCTTCTTCCCCTCAAGTGCCCTCAATGCCAATGGAAGAGTCTTTTAGCATAGTCACATGCCGCTTCGCCAGAAGCAGTCCCATAGCTAGGAATTTTTTGTGCAGTGTGTTTATGTCCTGGGACAGTCCCAAGTGGGCCAATAGTGGGCATGGATCTAGTTGAATTCCGAGCATGCGTGAGAGTCCCTCGAATGCTTGCGTCCAGAAGGTTGCTACGTGGGGCAACTTCACGCCAAATGTAAGAAATCCGCCCCCTCCCTGCCGCATCTAACACATCTGTCATCTTCTCGAATATGAAATCTATAGAGTCTGGCCAGGGTATGATATAGCGGTATAAAAGGGGGGTGGTGATGGACGGAGCATCTGAACCAATCAAATACTCACACCCAGTCAACAGATCTCGGTTTAATCCATCACCGTTCTTTAGCCCACTGTGCCACCCCAGTTCAGACATGGCCATATGCAAATCAGTCTGACCCTGTGCCTCATGGGAACAGTCCAGCCCGAACTGCCAAGCCATGCCTTCTCTGGACCGGAAACAAGCTTCGGAGGACCGGTTTCTGGCATTTCAGCCGTCTTCAGCCCGGCTTGCTTGAATCCAGTGGCAAAGTGAGCAAGAGACTCACGTCTGAGCATACCCTGCCAACTTATGGCGAACAAAGCGGTACAAAAGGGGGGTGGTGATGGACGGAGCATCTGAACCTATCAAACACTCACACCCAGTCAACAGATCTGGGTTTAATCCATCACCGTTCTACAGCCCACTCTGCCACCCCAGTTCAGACATGGCCATATGCAAATCAGTCTGACCCTGTGCCTCATGGGAACAGTCCAGCCCGAACTGCCAAGCCATGCCTTCCCTGGACCGGAAACTAGCTTCCGAGGACCGGTTTCTGGCATTTCAGCCATCTTCAGCCCGGCTTGCTTGAATCCAGTGGCAAAGTGAACAAGGGACTCACGTCTGAGCATACCCTGCCAATTTATGGCGAAATTTTCAAAAACCTTTATTGAATCGTTGTACGGTACATCAGTGCAATATGCAATCAGCAAAGCATAAGATGCAGTACATTACAAATATTTGGCACCTTCCTGTCTCAATATATTCCGAACAGTATTTCCCCTTCTTTCCCTCAAGTGCCCTCAATGCCAATGGAAGAGTCTTTCAGCATAGTCACATGCCGCTTCGCCAGAAGCAGTCCCATAGCTAGGAATTTTTTGTGTGGTGTGTTTATGTCCTGGGACAGTCCCAAGAGGGACACTTGTGGGCATGGATCTAGTTGAATTCCGAGCATGCATGAGAGTCCCTCGAATACATGCGTCCAGACGGTTGCTACGTGGGGGCAACTTCACGCCAAATGTAAGAAATCCGCCCCCTCCCTGCTGCATCTTACACATCTGTCATCTCCTCGAATATGAAATCTATAGAGTCTGGCCGGGTTATGATGTAGCCTATGCAAACATTTAAAATGTATGAGGCGCAGTCTGCTGTTACCGGTGATAGCCTCTGTGCACAGACAGCTACGTTCCCATTGCTCATCTGATAACGGAGCGTCTAAGTCCTTGTCCCATTGTTGCCTGGCTCTAACTATGTGTGATGGTGCAGCTGCCTGTGTGTGTTTATATAGGGTAGACACAGCCTGCCTAGGGGGGTCAGCCTGTAGAAAAGCGTGCAAGTGATCTAGTGTGATCGGTTCTTCGGGAAACGCAGGAGTAGCAGCCTTCATACTTTGACGGAGTTGAGTATGAAGGAATGTGTCCATTGTTGTTGGTGTGTGCGTGGTGAAGAACTGTTCCTTGGTGCGAAACTGCCCTGAGATCTCCCCAAGTGACGTATTTGAGGCCTTGAAGCATCCTACGGCAAATTGCTTCGCACGTAACTTTCAGTAATGGATTATTCATCACAGACATGTTAGGGGAGTACAGTATCGGGGACAGTCCACAGTAGATGTATCCCGTCCAAGCTCCTTCACCGATGTGAAGAGGCAGGCCGCCGGAGGCACCGGGCCAGGTAGCCATCCTCCACTGCCAGGTGAGGCATAAAGGGCGGCGGGTGGAACCAATACACTGCGAAGTGCGCCTGTGCACAGTAATAGTAGAATTCGAAGTTAGGCACCTCGTATCCCCCTTGATGATAGCGCAGCATCATTGTGCGCAAATTAAGGCGCGCCTGTTTCCCGCCCCAAATGAGTCTTGTGAGTTGTGTCTTAAGTGTTCGGAAGAAGAAGCTACCTGGGTGATACGGTATATTAATAAATAGGTACAACAGTTTTGGCAGCAGCACCATCTTAATCAGTGAGATCCTTCCCGCCATAGATAGGGGCCGACACAGCTATTTAGTGATGGTGTCAGTAATTTTATCCATGGCAGTGCCAAAGTTCGCTCTGATAAAAGCATCCCTATCCCTGGTGATGTGTATGCCCAGGTATTTTAATTCCTCAACCTCCCAAACCAATGGGTAGTCGAGTTGATGCGGTTGGGTATTGTCAGTTAAAGGGAAAACTGCAGATTTAGACCAATTTATTTGTATTCCCGATATTACACCGAACTTGGTGATCTCCCTCAGGATAGGTTTCAAATTATCCTGTGGTTTGTGAACATATAGCGTCATATCATCTGCATAGAGCAAAATAAGCAGTTGTCTAGCGGGGTAGATCAATGCCTTGTCATTGTTGTGTTGGCGCAATTTAGCCGCTAGAAGTTCAATGGCTATGGCAAATAAGATGGGAGATAGGGGGCATCCCTGGCGCGTCCCGCTAGAGATGGGAAAGGAAGAGGATCTAGCACCATTCAGGAGTACCGATGCTACAGGGCGGTAGTAGAGCAATTGTATCCATTAGAGGAAGGACATGGGCATTCCCATACGGCCCGGGTCACCCAGTAGGTAGTCCCACTCCAAGGAATCGAACACCTTAGTAGCGTCAAGAAAGACCGCCACTACAGCACAGTTGGGGTCTATGTCTTGCAGTACCGCAGCCAGGGTTCTAAGGTTGTGCGCCGTGGCGCGGTTCGGGATAAATCCCGCTTGGTCAGGCAGTACCAGACGCTGCATTAGTAAATTGAGTCTAGTTGCCAGGACTTTAGCGAGTATTTTCATGTCGCAGTTCAGCAATGATAAAGGCCGATATGAGTCGCAGCATAGCGGGGATATCCCTGGTTTAAGTAGGGATGTGAGCAGGGCCTCTCGCATGGTTCCCTCCTCGCGCGCCGCGTAGTAGACCTCTCTGAGAATGAGGGCTAATATAGGGGCATATACTTTATAAAATTCTATCGGCAGCCCATCTGACCCCGGGACGCGCCCCGATCTCATTTGCATGATAGCATCTGTAATTTCAGCCAATTCCAAATCGAGACTCAGGAATTTCTGCTGAGTGTCTCCCAACCATGCCAATGCAGTATCCTCTAGGTATCCTGTCAAGTCTAATGGGGCCCCTCTCTGTGAAGAGTATAGGTCGCTATAGAAGTCTTTGAATGTAGTGAGTTTGTCAGGAAGGTTCCTGTGTATGTTGCCCTGTCCATCTTGTATCGCCGTTACGTAGTTGGAGAATTTAGGAGGTCTAATAGCGGTTGCCAGGGCCTTCCCTGGTCGATCACCTTCACCATACACCCTAGCTGTGTGCGGGTTGCCCCGAAATCTACTCTCTCTATCAGCCAGGTCCTCATATTCTGTTAGCATGTCCCTCATAGTGGCTCTACGTGACTGTTCAACAGGGTTGGTGCTAATGTCAGTTTCCAGCTGTTTGAGTTTCTTTTCTAAGTTGCCAAGGTCAGTGTGCAGCGCTTTGAGGACCCCCCCCCCCCTTGGAAATGCACCATCCCCGGGCCGTGACCTTAAAAGCTTCCCATACTGTGGCAATGCTAGAGACAGATTCTATATTTCGCTCGAAGAAGTCGTGTATAGCTTGCTCTATTTCCGCCTTAAAAGCAGTGTCTTGAAGATGCAAAGGATTAAGGCGCCAGCTTCTATAGGGAGAGTGTTGTAGTGGGGCCAGCAACTCCACCATGACAGGCGAGTGGTCAGAGAACGTGCGGGCTAAGTGTACCACATGTCGCAGCCAATGCACCATTCCAGCAGACATGAATATATAATCCAGCGTGGCCCATGAGGTGTGGACTGCCAAGTAATGTGTGCCCTCCCGCCCAGTTAGGTGCATATGCCTCCAAGAATCCACTAAGTAATTGTCTGTTATGAGTTCCTGCAATGTCCTGCATGTGTTAGTGTAGTGTGCAGCTGAAGCATTGGACCTGTCCAGCCGAGGCTGTATGGCCGTATTAAAATCCCCCCCCCAGATCACATAAGTGGTACCTATTGTAGGAGAGTAGGGTCTGCAATCCTATGATCACCCAGATTTTTTGCTTTTGTTTCACTGGTTTACGACTTTCTCTGGCTGTGGGTCTGCCAATCAGACCCACAGCCTGGCTGTTCTCTGTCTAAATTACGATATGTACCCTAGGTGCATTTACCAATTGGTACTGGGCCACCTTATCAGACCCCGTAACGCAGGGCATAGGTGTACCCAGGGCCGCCAGGGGCTGCAGCATGTATTATGCCACCCCTGGCTGGCCTCCTAAATTTGACACAACTGGCTGCATGACAGCTGGGGCAAAGTCGTGTAATCACCCTTTGCTTTAGGTATAGTAGCTCTATATCTAACCATACAATGGACACCCGAGTTCCTATCAGTCACTCCTATGGCAGGCCTTAAACAATCCTGAAGGCAGAGTGCGTGGGCTCGTGTGAACTAGGTTCTGGCCCGAGCCGAGCCCGGTTGCAGCTTGCGGAATCAAGACCCAATGGCTGTTCCATGATAACGCGTACCACATCGGTAACTTCGGTGTCGCGTTATCAAGGCATGTCGAGTAAGGTGTCATACGAATCGGGATGCTGCCCTCTCACCAAGTCTGGCGACGAGGTTGGCATTCCGCCCTTCTAGAGGGACACGACATGTACGTAACTGTGAACCCCGGTTAAAGTTAACTAAAGCCTCAGCTCCACAAAATGGATGCTGCCACCACAGACACGAGTCTGACCTCCTGCTGCTGGGAGTCCTTCCAGCGAGGAGAGCTTGGACAAAGGGTTTCCTGTCGAGGGCGGTGTTCGCACCGTCCCAGACAGGGTTTGTGTATTCTGGGTAGGTAGGGCTTTTGCGAGAAGGTGACTGCGGAGTGGCACCCCGGTGCTCACTACGCATCTGCCGGTTAGAACCAGTTCCAGGGGCACCAGCCCTGGCCTGGGGAAAGTCCGGCAGGGGAGAGGGGTGTAACTACCCCCCTTCCTGGTCCCACCCTTAGGGCAGGACCTAGTCATGTACCCACCCCTTTCTTTAGAATAAAGGCCGGAGCGGGGACCTTTCCAAATTAGATCATCTTTGAATCAAGAACTACTTTCTACGAAAGGACATTCGAGACTCTTCTCAAGATTTCTCCCTTGTGACTAAGGAGTAGTCACCCTGCATCAGCGGGCACCATCTAAGAACTCTGCGGTTTGCTGTAAGTCCTTCCTCAAGGAATCCGACGGCCCAGCTCGACGAGAACCGGCTTCCCTGGCACCTCTGACCTCTACCCACGTCATCAGCCCAGCTGTGATCTGTGGGTGCGACGAGACCTCGAGGGACCGGCCATCATCAGAACCTGCACGCTCTTAACCAGCACAACCATCGAAGCAATTCTCTGGTGAGTGCTCTGGGGTTCGAGAAGCCCCGACCCTGAGCCGCTCCAGCACCGAAGTGCAGTCTCCCAGCATCTCCACGATCTGCGTGGGGCCCTTCTGCTCGCTGCTCAGCACGCTGTCCGGTCACTAGCCGCTGGCTTGTGCCCCTCCTTGACGACGACCGACAAACAACTCTGCTGGTCTGGTTGCTCCAGATCGGCCCTTGCTCCCTTTTCCGAGAGGAGCACCCCGGACCCTCCTGGTCCATTCAAGACGCCATCTTAGGCCTACCACGTGGCCCTGAGATCTGCCAAGGCTTGTTGCCCCAATCCTGGGCCCAGCGACGCCGACAGCCTCATCCTTCGTGGGACAGCTCGCACCTCCATCCTGGTCGCCGACAACGCCTCCTGGTCCGTGAGACTGCAGAGCCTAGCGTCGCCCACTCACCTGGTCGAGGTGACGGCCAACCGGTACCCTCCTGGTACCCTCTGACTACTGGCTAGTAGCACGAACTTGGTCCCCTCTGCTTTCAGGTATCAACGATCTCTGATCCAGGCTTGGATCCCTACGAACTATTCATCACTGGTTGCGGAGTGGCACCCCGGTGCTCACTACGCATCTGCCGGTTAGAACCAGTTCCAGGGGCACCAGCCCTGGCCTGGGGAAAGTCCGGCAGGGGAGAGGGGTGTAACTACCCCCCTTCCTGGTCCCACCCTTAGGGCAGGACCTAGTCATGTACCCTCCCCTTTCTTTAGAATAAAGGCCGGAGCGGGGACCCTTCCAAATTAGATCATCTTTGAATCAAGAACTACTTTCTACGAAAGGACATTCGAGACTCTTCTCAAGATTTCTCCCTTGTGACTAAGGAGTAGTCACCCTGCATCAGCGGGCACCATCTAAGAACTCTGCGGTTTGCTGTAAGTCCTTCCTCAAGGAATCCGATGGCCCAGCTCGACGAGAACCGGCTTCCCTGGCACCTCTGACCTCTACCCACGTCATCAGCCCAGCTGTGATCTGTGGGTGCGACGAGACCTCGAGGGACCGGCCATCATCAGAACCTGCACGCTCTTAACCATTAACCAGCACGACCATCGAAGCAATTCTCTGGTGAGTGCTCTGGGGTCCGAGAAGCCCCGACCCTGAGCCGCTCCAGCACCGAAGTGCAGTCTCCCAGCATCTCCACGATCTGCGTGGGGCCCTTCTGCTCGCTGCTCAGCACGTTGTCTGGTCACTAGCCGCTGGCTTGTGCCCCTCCTTGACGACGACCGACAAACAACTCTGCTGGTCTGGTTGCTCCAGATCGGCCCTTGCTCCCTTTTCCGAGAGGAGCACCCCGGACCCTCCTGGTCCATTCAAGACGCCATCTTAGGCCTACCACGTGGCCCTGAGATCTGCCAAGGCTTGTTGCCCCAATCCTGGGCCCAGCGACGCCGACAGCATCATCCTTCGTGGGACAGCTCGCACCTCCATCCTGGTCACCGACAACGCCTCCTGGTCCGTGAGACTGCAGAGCCTAGCGTCGCCCACTCACCTGGTCGAGGTGACGGCCAACCGGTACCCTCCTGGTACCCTCTGACTACTGGCTAGTAGTACGAACTTGGTCCCCTCTGCTTTCAGGTATCAACGATCTCTGATCCAGGCTTGGATCCCTACGAACTATTCATCACTGGTCGCCGGCCAGCAACTCCTTTTCTTCCGGCTCCTGGCTCGTCAGCGAAGACCCCCGACGCCTGTAAGACTTGTGCAGCCGCAGCCCTCGTGGCTAGGTAACTTCGGCATTTCGGTGCCTGCATAGCCTCCTTACTCTAGGGTCCTGAATCCCTCGCTTCCGACTTGCCTTATCGGGTCCGCCCGAGACCTCTAAACTTTCCGTGTCCTCGGACACTTGTTTTAATTGTGCACTTGAAGTATTTTCCTAAGAGATTTGGTTTGTGCTTAGTACCCTGTCCTCATAAAGAGTACAGGGCTGTTGTGAATCTTAATAAATATCCTGTTTATTTTCATAACACTTGTGTGGTGTCCTTTCACTTGGTGTTCAAGGGGTACATGTGTGGTAAACAGCTGGCTTAACACGCCCTCTCGAGTCTTTAGCCTTAGACTGCTCGTATCCACGCTACTAGGATAGCTGGTCTATAGGTTGACTTACAACCAATCATCATAAGGGTCGTTTGGAACGATACATAGCGGTCGCTAGAATAGCGAACGCTGCATATCGGGCCAACTTCTCACACCTATTTCCTAGACTTTATTCCATAGCTGCAGGAGAGTGCGAGGTTCATCAATGTTAGGGACATAGTAGTTGGCAAAGGTTACATCATGGGAGTGTAGCCTCCCCCAGAGCAGGCAATACCGCCCATCTACATCCATATCCGACCCGCCTGGCACAAATGGAATCCCTCGTTTAACCAAAATTGTGACGCCTCGGGCATAGGTAGAGTACGATGCAAAGCATCTATATGAAGCCCATCTTGAGGCAAACAGGGGCGGAGTCGTAGGGCATAAGTGTGTCTCCTGTAGCATTGCAACTGCGACGTGGTGCCGATCTAAGTATCCTAGTACTTGTCTTTTCTTTCTCGGGTTGTTAAGACCTCGCACATTTTTATAGACTTTCTCTCCTACTCACCAGCTTTGAATTTGCCCATTTTCTAGCATGAAAATGACACTAAACACAATTATGTTAGTTGAAAAAGTGATGAACCACATCAGACAGTCATTTACAGTCGAAAGATTAAACATTCGAAAAATGACCATTACTCACCATTCAGAGAAAGTTCCTCAGTTCTGGGGTCATCGTTTTTAATCAGAAAATTGATTTCTGGGGGGAGGAGCTACACGGGCATCCAAGATGGTCGCGTGAGCAGAGGGCTCCCGAGACCCGCGCCGCCCTCTCGCAATTATCCTTCTACTATCCTGAATATTCTTATGGGCTTTTGAAGTTCTACTCTTGCTGATCCTGCTACACCTTCCAGAACTGAGATCGGACTCCGGGAACCATTTCTACACCGTCTTCAACTTTCTGGCCTACCCCCAGACGAGACCGGGGTCTCTGCTGCCTTGGCTGGCCTAGACGTAATTCAACAACAGCCGTCAAAGTACATCCGCTCCACCGGTGTCATTGTCACTTTCAGTTTCGGTTTCTCTTCTACCTCCTATTGACTGTTCTGGAAGTACTCCTGACTTCAGACCGCGGTGGCCTGACTCGCTGTGTTTTCCGGCCAAATCCCTGGTCTTACAGGCTACGATTTTGGACGTAAACCCTGCTTTGGTGACCCAAAGATAACTGCCATTTACACCAGGTCCAGAGGGGCCCTTCGGGGCGCAGCTTCCAATATGGCGACTAAACCTGAAACTGAGAAGCGCAAGACGAAGGTGCCGACCCGTGGGGGTTCCGTCTAAACTAATGTTATGGACCGATATACACAACCGAAGGGTTCCCCCAGTGGTGATGGCCGTAGTCTTGAGGACCCAAGGACGGACCTTGCGGCGACATCGGAAGTCTCCCTCCAGGATCTCATGCGCGCCATTACTGGGATCAAGACTGATATGGGGCTACAATATGAGGCCATTGTCTCAAAGATTGACACGGTGGCCGTTGATGTTACCCTCATTAGAGCGGACTTGGCTAAGACCAATGAGAGGGTCAAAGCCTTGGACCTTAAGGCCTCCAGTCTTGTTACTGATATGGCGGACGCGCAGTCGGAGATTGGCAACCTGCGATCATCACATGATCTGATGGCTACACGGCTGGACGAGTATGAAAATAGGGCCCGACGTAACAACATTCGCTTAGTCGGGGTACCTGAGAACAGTCGTGACACTACCGTTGACTTACTAGTGGAGGATTTATTTGTAACTCATCTCGCTCCAGCCGGACTTAGTAAGTTCTTTGCGGTCGAGCGTGCGTACCGTTTCCCGGGTGGACAGACTAAACCGGGGGCTCCCCCGAGGCTATTATCGCTAGGCTTTTCCACTTTCGGGATAGGGACGCTATCCTCCAGGCTTCTCGTAGGCATGGCCCACTGAAGTATGAGAACAGTTCAATTTCTATATATCCTGATTTCACTCCTCAAGTCCAGCGGCAGCGGATGGGATTCAGGGAGTGAAACGGCGCTTACGGGACTTGGGACTCAAGTATGCGATGCTGTTTCCAGCTCGACTTCGCATCGAGTATCGAGAGCGTACTTTCTTTTTTGATCGACCGGACAGTGTTGGCGACTGGCTGACTCACAGCCGAAGATGGATGATGGGAGTGGGAGCCCTGGCGGCGCGGACGGAGGTGCATCGGCACAGGAATGACATTTTGGTTCTTGATGTCTGGTTTTGGTGCACATTCACCGGCTGAGTTTTGCCTTTATTTACTTATTATTGCTCTAGGCCCGAGGGTGGTGCGGGCGGGATGGTCTCTCTTTCCTCCTCCGGGGTCTTTGTGTAGTGTTCTATGAAGGGGCGACAGGCACACTGCAGTTGGGTGGCTTTTTAGTCTTACGCAGGGTGCAGGGTGGGGGGTGTTGTAACGGGTTGTTGGTTGGGGGTGGAGGGGGGGTTTGTTATTGTTTTTGTTTATTCTTCTCACATGGTGCAATATCTATTGCTATTATCCTGTTGCTCTTGGGTTCCGAGGGGGGGGGGGGGCTATGGTGCTCCGTCAGGATGGGGGGGGGGGGGTGATTGAAACTGTTGTCTTGGAACGTTAATGGTCTGGGTGACAAGATAAACGTGGTGTTGTACTCCAATTATCAGACGTCACTCCCCTGATATAGTCCTGCTGCAGGAGACCCATCTGATAGGAAATGCATGTAGGGCCCTTGATAGACGAGGCTATAGGTTGGTAGCACATGCTGGATTCACATCTGGCTCCAGAGGGGTCGGCATTCTGGTTAAATCCTCTCTGCCCCTTGAAATAGATGAAGTTGCCCTTGATGATAGGGGCTGGTATGCTGCTGTCTCTGGGCGGTGGGAGGGGAAGGTGCTCACAGTTGTTACTGTCTATATTCCCCCTGGTCTTCAGGCTACCACCTACGCTGATCTTGGGCGAACTCTCCTAGGGCTTCCAGATGGTATCCTTGTACTGGGTGGGGATTTCAACTCGGTGGTCTCGGGTGAGTGTGACCGACTACCCCCCAGGGTCTTGCCGGCGTCTCAGTTGTGGCTGCCTGAGTTGCTTGAGACATTCGGAATGGTGGATGTCTGGCGGATGCTGTACCTTAGGCAATGCAATACACGTTCCACTCTGGAGCGCACGGCAGCCTCTCGAGGATCGATTATTTCCTGATGTTGTCTGCCCATACTCCCTTGGTGCGTGGGGTTCGCCATCTTCCCAGGGGCATTTACGATCATTCACCCTTGTTGCTTGAGGTTTCGGTGGGATTTTGTGGTGGGAGTAGGGTTCCCCCTATCCATCCTTGGCACTTAAAGAATCCTAAGCTGCGCTCCGAGCTTCTCAAAGCCATTGATTGTTACTTCAACGAGAATGAGGGGTCCGTTTCTTCCCCTATTTCCTTGTGGGAGGCTTTTAAAACTGTACTAAGGGGCTCTGCACTGTCATTGATTGCTGCAGATAAGAAGGCCAAACAGGAGAACTTAGTGCGCCTTGAGGCGGAAATTACCTCGCTCGAGAGCGACTTGGGTGGTGACGATACTCCTGCAGTCCTACACTCCTTGGCGTTAAAACAGGCTGATTATAGGGCCCTGGTGACCGATGCTGCTAAAATTATGAACAGGAATCAGCTGGGCAGACTCTATGAGGTGGGCGATAAGGCGAGTAAGCTCCTGGCATGGCTGGATAAATCTGAGAGAATGAGTCGTGTGGTGCCAGTGATGAAACGATTGACTGGGGAGTTCGTGTCTGAGCCGGGTGAGATTGTGGAGTGCTTTGTGGACCATTTTCAGATGGTCTATAGATCGGTGAGTGATAGAGACGAGTCTGACTCCCACCTGCTTTTGCGTGATATTGCGCTGCCCTGTGTCTCGGACGAGGATAGAGCCGCTTTGGATGCGCCTATAACGGTAGATGAGGTTGCTATTGCGATATGATCCCTTCGCTCGGGTAAAGCTATGGGGCCGAATGGTTTGCCCATCGAGCTTTACAAGCTAGGGCCGGATAAAATGGCGACCCATTTGCGCAATATGTTCACGGATGCCTTTGAGGCTGGTCTCTTCCCCCTCGATCAGCGTTTGGCAACTATTGTTGTTATCTACAAGGATGGTAAACCTCGCCCTATTTCTCTGCTCAATGCCGAGCCCAAGATCCTGGATAAATTACTTGCGAATCGTTTACTAACGATAATCTGCGACCTGATCCATCCGGATCAGTCCGGTTTTATTCCCCATCAGAATACGGCGCTCAATCTTCGTAGACTTCACGGGGTTCTCGCGAGAGCTGGGACCTTGACCGAACCCGCCATCTTAGCCTCTCTGGACGCTACTATGGCCTTCGACACCATTGAGTGGTCTTACCTTTGGGCGGCTCTTTCGAAGTTTGGTTTTGGTCCTAATTATATTGCCTGGGTGAAGCTCCTCTATGAACAACCATTGGCCCAGGTGGTGGTTAATGGCAGAGTGTCTGGTTCATTCCCGCTTGGGCGTGGAACCCGACAGGGCTGTCTGCTCTCCCCCCTCCTCTTTGCCTTGGCACTGAAACCGCTGGCGGAGTGGCTCCGGTGGGAGCCCTCTATCAGGGGCATCCGGTGGGCCCCTGATCTTGAAGATCGTGTCTCGCTATACGCAGACGACATTCTCCTTTATTTCACTTCACCTCAGAAGTCACTCAACGTGCTTTTTGATGTCCTCACCTCCTTTGGGAAGAACTCTGGTCTCGTCATTAACTGGACTAAATCATGTATTTATGTTATAGCGGGGGAGCTTCCTCCACTGCCCCGTAGATTCCCGATCCAGGTGGCTGAGACTGGGTTCAAGTACCTTGGAATTTATATCTCCTTAGACCCCTCTGTCCGTTATGACAGTAACTTACACGCCCCTCTTCGGCGGCTTAAATTGGATGTCCAGCGGTGGCGCGGCTTGCCCCTATCTCCATTGGGGCGTGCGGCCCTTTTTAAGATGATGTCCCTCCCTAGATTTTTGTACGCTATGCAGAATTTTTTCGATCCTGTACCCTCTAGTTATTTCCGTGAGGTCGAGGGCCTCCAGAGGCAATTGATTTGGGACGGACGGGCACGTATCTCCCTGCCTAAACTCACTTTGCCATGGTATGATGGTGGCATAGCCCTTCCGGACATCAGACGCTATTACTGGGCCTCCCAGTTGAGCGCGGTCAACCATGTAACGTACTCCCCAGGTCCTGCCCCAGCTTTTGCGATGGTCAAGTTCCCCTTGCCGGGCGGTAACTTTAACAGGGCTTTGTACTCGAAGGAGCCATTCCGACTCCTGACGGGGCCTACGAAGTGTGCTGTGCGTGCCTGGAGAGATGCGAATGTTGCTACGGGCTGGGGTGATAGGATAACACGACTGACTCCATTGTATGACTCTGATAGGTTGGGTAGCCTGTGGCGACCGAAAGGGTTTGATAAGTGGGACACGATTGGTATCAGCAAGGTGGAGGATCTTTGGTCCAAGGGCACAGTTAAGTCCTTCGATGCCCTTAAGGTGGAGTACCAGCTTGGCAATAATGAGTACTTCCGCTACCTACAGGTGCGCCATGCTTTGATCTCCGTTTTCCCTCCGGGGACGGAGATCCCTCAGTCTTCACCGCTTGAGGACCGGATTCTGGATGGCCACGTGCCTAACAGCACGATTTCCTTCATTTATAAAAAGCTTATAAACACCAGGGCTGACCTCCTTGTGCGGCTTAGGGCCTCGTGGACCGCAGACGGCCTGGAATTAGACGACGAAAATTGGCAGATGGCTATCGCCTCTCCTAAGGAGGTGGCCATTCCAGCTCGCCTTCGTTTTGTGCAACTGAAGATCCTCCATCGAGTTTACATGACTGGTACACGACTGGTGCGAATGGGTTACTCGATCAATGGGTTGTGTAAGCGTGGTTGTGGCATGAGTGGTACCTTTCTGCACATCATTTGGGAATGTCCTGTGGTATCCGCTTTTTGGTCCAGAGTGCATGATATTATGGGACGGGTCACCGGGGTCGCTCTTATGCCTGAGGCTCGTCGTTGCCTGCTTAACGTCTGGGAGCCTACGGACTGTACAGTGGCTCAGACTTTCTGGGTCACTCTTGGTAACATGGTTGCCAAGAGGGACATAGCTCAACTCTGGGGTTCTCATAGGCCGCCTGGGATAACAGCTTGGAAGGAGAACATGGACTGGTGCATGTTTCGGGAGAAGACGGTCTATGAGGCGCGGGCTGTCCTAGGAAGTGGGGCAGGATATGGTCCCAGTGGAATGCGTATCGTGGAGATATCTGCACTCCTCCACTTGAGTATACTATTGATGTCCCTTCGTCCCCGTAGTTGACGTTCCAGATGATTGTATATAGTGATACTCTGCGTAATTCCTCTCACCATACCCCCGTCCCTAGACATATGTCGCAATATTCTTTAGAGTCTGATCCCCTCGCACTCTCCCCATGAGCCCTTAGAATCGCTCCTACCATGTGATTGTGTGGTGTGTTTGTTATATGTTTTCATCAAAATTATAAAACGAAACCTGTTTTATACTTTTGCTTTTTCTGTGTTTTGGTGCCGGTACATCATTAAGCTGCTATTCATTATCCTAGATTCACTGCCTCTATATCTGGTATCCAGATGTTTATTGTCATAGCGGCCGGCCTGATTGGGTTGTAGGCAGACGCGGTGTACTGTGCATATCGAAAATAAAGGTTTTTAAAAAAAAAAAAAAAAAAGAAAATTGATTTCTTGGACAGTAAAAAAAACATTTCAAAATATCTATTGTATTATGCCTCATGTTGAATAACCATTTTATAAGGCCTCCCAATGACCAAAGTGCAATTATTATAGACTCTTCCTTCTACCAGAAGCTTGAATTTGCCTGATTTTGAGCATGAAAATGACTCTAAACACACTTATTTTAGATCCAAAAGTGATGATTCAATCCGGCAGTCATTTACATTCAAAATTTTAAATATTCCAAAAATCACAATTACTTACAATTCGGAGAACTTTCCTCAGACCCGGGTCATCGTTTTTCATCAGAAATTTGATTTTTTTGGACTGTACAAAAAAGTATTCAAAATATCAACTGTATCACACCTAATGTTGAGTATCAGCTTTATAAGTCCTTACAGCAACCAAAATTGCCATTTTATACACTTTTCCCCCTACTTAGAAGCATATATTTTGCCTGGATTAGAGCATGAAAAGGATTCTAAACACACTTATTTTTGTTCCAAACGTGATGATTCACATCTGACGGTCATTTACAGTCAAAAGATTAAACATTCAGAAGATCACCATTACAGACCATTTGGAGAATGTTTCCCAGGTCCTGGGTGATCGTTTGTCATCAGAAAATTGATTTTGTGAAGTGTACTAATAATTATTCAATATGTCAATTGTATTGCGCCTTACATTCAATAACCATATAATAAGGACTCCCAGTGACCACTATTGACATTTTTATTGCCTTTTCCTCCTAATCAGAAGCTTGAATTTTGTCCAATTTGAATTATTAAAACTACTCTAAACACACTTATTTTAGTTCAAAAAGTGATGATTCACATCCGACAGATATTTACAGTCAAAAGATTGAATAGTCTAAAACTAACCATTACTGATCTTTCGAAGAACGTTCCTCAGGTCCGGGGTCATCATTTTTCATCAGAAAATCGATTTTTTTTTTCATTAAGGGCAGAAACCACAGGTGTGTAAAGCGCTCTTTAATATTTTAAAGGAATATGGTTTGGCGGATGTCTGGAGTACTTTATTCCCCACAGATCCTGGATTTACTTTTTATTCCCACCCCATAGAAAGAAAGTGAGATTGGGTTATTTTTTCATAGGCATCATGCAATCATCTAAAGTTAAAATGCAGATCTACTCTGAAACTACATCAGATCACTTGCCTATTGTCTTAATATTTCCGGGGCTCGGGGTATTGGGTACGGCTAGAAAATTTTCCTTTGATCGGAAATTGTGTCTGAATGATAAATTTAAAGAGCATATGACAGGATGGTTAAAGGAATTTTTGATAATAATAATTGCCGTAAGGCCAAAAGTCTACTGTTGGCTGCAATCAAATCAAATAATCGCCCCGATATCCAAGTGCAAAGAAGGGTTTATAAAGAGACGGTTCACGCAGCTTAACAAAGATGCGAGCTGGAAAAATGGGAATCGCTAAAAACATATCTTGGGGAGAGGGATATGCGATCCTTTTGGGGTATTGTTAATTCGGGGACAACTGCTCCAAGGAAAGCATTAGAACCCACTTTGGGAGAAGAGATCTGGCGGGACCATTTTGAATCACTGTACAAGGACCCAGAGAGCAACAAGCTTTTTTTACCTGTCCATCATTTGGAGGTTGCTTGTATGCCCAATATATCTTTGCAGGAAGTAAAAGCTGCAATAGAGAGAGTAGCCCCCGGCAAAGCACCCGGTTTAGATAAAATCCCAGGGGACCTCTATAGGAGCGAACCAAGTGTTTGGGCCCCGTATCTCTGGGTTGCTTTCAATGCAATCGTGGCAGGGATGAAGATCCCCACAAGTTGGACAGGGGCAGAAATAATCCCCATTTTTAAAAAGGGTTCCCCCTTATTGCCGGGTAATTACAGACCCATTAGTTGGATTGACATCTCACAAAAAATCTTTGCGCGAATCCTATTATTAAGACTCCAAGCTTGGATGGACAACAAAAGTATTCTCTCCCCGTTTCAGGCTGGGTTTAGGGAGAAACTATCAACTCTGGACCAGGTTCTAAGACTGCAACTGCTTCATTGGAAGACGGTCCGTCTCGAGAGGGGCAGTTTGTACCTGATATTTGTTGACCTCAGGTCAGCCTTTGACATGGTCCCAAGGGCTAAACTATGGTCCGTTCTACACGACCTATCTTATTCACCTCATCCAGCGATTGCATGAAAACAACTTTGCACAAGTACGATTTGGTAAAGACGGCGGACTCTCAGCCCCATTCCAATTAAACAAGGTGTGCGCCAGGGTTGCGTACTCGCCCCAACTTTGTTTAGCCTTTACATAAATGCCTTGATAAATGCCCTGTTAAAAGAGAAAGACCTAGATGCCCCCAAACTAGCTGGGAGAAGAATTTCAGCAATGATGTTTGCTGACGATACGCTTTTGGTATCGAAATCTCCCATGGGGATCCAAAGGGTGTTGGACAGATTCCAGTTGTTCTGTGAGGAGAGAGGGCTTGAGATCAACATCCAGAAAACAAAATTTATGGTTTTTAATAAGCCAAAGGGTACACGTCCAAACCCTATTCTAAAAAAGGAACCCCTAGAAAGAGTAACATCTTTTGTGTATCTAGGAATCACAATTACAGACACCATGGACTGGGGGGCTCACATAGGGAAGGCATCACTAAAGCTAGCCCAATCAACCGGGGGAATAATGAAGGTATTTAACAATACAAGTAGGAGTGCTGTTAGCCCGGCACTGGAAATTTATAAAGTTCAGGCATGTGGGGGTGCCCTTTATGGAGCAGAACTCTGGGGCCACTGCAAGCCTAAAATCCTAATCCAGTCTGAGAATGGCTTCATTAGGAATCTCTTCAGGATGCCGCGCAGTACTCCCTTAGTTCCCCTCCGATTAGACCTGGGGTTGATGGAGATGGAGGCGGTTTTATGCCTCAGACCACTTTTATATTGGCGACGCTTATGGTCGACCCCAGAGCTTCTAATATATAGAGAGGAAGTGTCGGAAGTCCTAGCTATTAGTGGCCCAGTAAAGCTCCCTTGGTTTGCTCATATTAAGCACCTGCTAACTAGTATGAGGATGGGGGACTGTTGGTCTGACCCGGAGGCATCATGCCCCGCGTTACAGAAAATCACCTAAAGACCATTCACATGGATTATAGAATGTCCTTGCTCCACTCTAATCCTAATCTGTGCAAATCTTCTCAAACCTTCCTGGAAATTAAGACCACTCCAGTCTTTGAGAGGGCCATCGATCTTATTAAGCCCCCAGCGGCCAGGAAGTTGTTTCTACAGTTCAGATTTGGAGTCCTGCCCTTACGCTGCGTGACTGCTAAATGGAAAGCGCAGAATGAGGTCAGGTGCCCTGTTTGCAATCATTCTGATGAAACTGAACTTCATGGTTTTTTTTGAGTGTCCGGGCTACAGCAAAGCAAGAAAGAGATGGCTTGTCCAGATTTGCAGGAATCTAGGTAGTAGAAGATGTGTAGAAACTTTCAGGATCTTGAAAACTGATTACAGGACCTCAATTGTTTACTGTGTAGCAGGGTTTCTTTTCTCAATGTGGTGTACAAGAAGGGCCCTTACATGTTAACAACAGATAAGAATTGGCCGTTAACTTACACAAATGTACGAGACTTAAGATTCCCCCATGTGTTTAAAAGTTATGATGTACCGCATTCCAAGCTGGTCCAACATGTACATCCCAATTATGGGTGGAAAAAGTAGAAAGGATTGTTGTAGGAGTCTAAAGATAGGCTGGTTAATGCATTATGCATTTTATTCTTTCTCAATGAGATCCTATGGCTTACTACTGATGAGAATAATGGGGAAAATGAAATTGCTTGTGATCTCGGAAAATATGGCATTTAACCCCTCCCCTGCTGATGACGGAACCGCTCCGTCATCAGCTGCGGTGGCGCTGTGCTGATGACGGAGCGGTTCCATCATGGCCCGCCCGACGCTCCTGCGCGGTGCAAATTCTGCCCCTGTGCTGAGCGTTCTATTGAGCAGGCGGAGCCATGACGGAACCGCTCCGTCATAAGCACAGCGCAACCGACGCTGGTGACGGAGCGGTTCCGTCACCAGCATTCGCCCGCCGTATTTCCGCCCCGCCCCCTTAGCACTGCGGCGGAATAGCCACCGCAGTGAAGGGGTTAATTGACGATGTAAGATGGAACTTACTTTATATGAAACTTTTAACTATTGTACAGGATTTTTATCATTACTTTTATCATTGCGGTTTTTAACATGTCATTTTAACATTGCTGTTATCTATTTTTGCACTTACTGGGCCATGCTGGCCATAATAAAGATCGACTTGACTTGAATAATAAGGACACTGCTAATATTAGTATTGTGTGGGACACCTTTAAAGCCTGTTTTAGGGGGGAGGTCTTAAGTTTTGGGCTAGCCAGCCAAAGAATTTTGAAATCTGAGATGGAGAGGTACTATGTGGAGCTGCGACTGGCTGAGGAGAATCTGACTCGGGGAATAGCCATGCAGGGTAATATAGATAGTTTAGAGGAGGAGGTGGCCAGAAAAAGGGCTAAAATTCTGGGAGTATGGGATACTGAGAACGCAAGAAAATATTTGGCACAGAGGAAAATCTGTCATGAATATAGGGAAACTGTAGGAAGATCTTTAGCCCTAAAATTGCGTATGAACGAAGCAAGTCGAAACATTGTAGCCTTAAAAGATAATAAGGGGGTGTTAAGGTATGATACAAAGGAGATCTTGGCCATCTTTCATCAATTCTATTCTAATCTATATACTACTGAGCAAAGTGCTACTGCGGAATTAAATCTCGCCTCATTCGGGGAGCTCGCCAAATTAGATCCTGAAACAGCAGATATGTTGGATACTCCGATAATGTTGGAGGAGTTAACCATCGCAGTAAATATGTTGCCGATGGGGAAAGCAGCGGGCCCGGACCAACTACCCGGGGAGATTTATAACATTTTTTTTGATGAGTTAAAGGAGGTGATGCTGGCCACGTTTAGGGAAGCTCAAATCAGGGTAGTACCAAAGACATGGAATGAGGCCACAATAGTAGTTTTTAGTAAAAAAGGTAAAGTGGTAGAACTTCCGTGTTCATATCGGCCCATTTCACTTTTAAATTGTGATGGGAAAATATATTCCAAGATCTTAGCTAATCGGCTTTCTAAAGTCATATCTTCCCTAGTATCTCAAGATCAACATGGCTTTATACCGGGTAGGGGGACGGTGACACATATTAATAAAGTTATCACTTTGTTCGACATCGCTTAGGTAGAGAGACGGCAACTTGGGCTGATTCTGCTAGACACAGAAAAAGCGTTCGACCGTGTGCAATGGCAGTACTTATGGTCACTAATGAAGAGTATGGGATTTCGTTAAAAATTCATGACTGCAGTACAAGCTTTATACGAATCACTGATAGCTAGAATAGCATCAATGGGATTAACATCAGAGATAGTGCGAATCACTAGAGGCACGAGGCAGGGGTGCCCTTGCTCTCCCCTACTCTATGCGCTATACATATTTCCTTTCATTGGAATGCTCTCTAGTACCCGGTTCATTAAACCCTTTGTGGTACGTAGTATTCCCCATACAGTATTCGCATATGCGGATGACATTGCAATAACATTAGAGGATCCGGCCTCCGCATTGAGGGAGATTGAGTGGCTAGCAGGGGAATTTGGTCGTATTTCCAGATACAAGTTAAATGCCATGAAAACTCAGCTTGTTTGTACTGACACTGTGGTAGAAGATGATCCAAGAATTATTGTGGAGGCTACATATCTGGGAGTTAAGATCCGGGCATCAATGTCTGCCGTAGTGGAGGCAAATTGGGGGTCACTATATAGTAATATTTCAGATTCTTTAGAGAGGTGGGGAAGGCTGCATTTTACCCTGATTGGTCAAACGAACATATTGAAAATGAATATTTTGCCACGAGTGCTATATCTTTTCAGATCAATGCCATTAGAAATCTAGGCAATTCAGCTTCAGAAACTACAGACTTTATGCTCTAAATTTCTTTGGGCTCCTGGGAAGCTGCGAAGAGCGGTGAAACTTATGACATTACCAAGATCCAGGGGTGGTTTAGCAGTACCTGATTTTGTTTTATATTACTATGTTTACTAACTTCAAAAAATGGTAGGTTTATTATGTGGAATGGATGATTACAATATAACAACAAGAACTTCTAGTAGCTCCATTTATCAATTAGTCTTTGGAACTGAAGCTAATCGTAGTTTATTCCGGGAAATTGATTGGAGCTACTTCAAAAGAACCAGGTTTAAGACCGTAGATGCATCAATCAAAGTCTGGAAAAAAGTGTGTAAAATTATTAATTTAGGGGCACTGTCTTATTATACTCCGATGAGTGCAACAAAACAAAATTGCTCCCTTCCATATTTGTTGATAGGGCCGGGAGGGTTTGGCAGGAAAAAGGAATTGGGCTACTAGGTGATTTGTATGATCAGAGGGGAAATATTAAACAGTTTGAGGACCTAGCAAAGGCTTATAATCTGCAACGGGCAGTTTTTTAAGTTTCTACAAATTTGTGACTTTTAGCTAAAAAGAAAATTAAAATTAATTTCCAATCCCTTGATTGAGGCTATAAAATCTCAGAGCAAAATAGGGGTGCTATACACGACTTTAAGTTTGGGAAAAAAGGATGATCTGGAAAAGCATACTTTACAATGGTCAGTGATACTGGGGGAAAACGAAGCTAATATACCATTGGACGAGGCTCTCATAAGATCAAAAGAAGTTCTAATGTCAGCAAACTTAAAAGTTCAATTTTATAAAACCTTATTTAGATTATATTATACACCAGCACGGATGGAAAAGTGGGGTAATCGGTTTATTGGTAAATGTTTCCGCGGTGACGCAGAAAAGGCCGATATGGAACATATCTTTTTTAGTTGTGCTAAATTGAATTGGTTTTTGCGTGATTTGGAACGTTTCTTAACTATTATTTTAGGGGACCCACTCCGTATCACTTCTGCCTTGACGCTTTTAAGGATGCTCATGTTTTATTATTCATTTATTGTACCTATGATGTTAGTGTGGTAACATCTTCTGTTTCTCATTGTTAGAACCTTTTGATTTTTAATTCAATTGTACAGCCGCTGATTGAATTCAGATTTAGGTACTTTGATTGCCCCTTAACAAGTCCTAACTAGTGCTGAAACTTCATATAAATAAAATCCCTTGCTGGCCACTTCATATTACACTAAACTCTGCCCGAGCCCGCAAGGGTATATTGGGTTACTCACCTTCCTATACATTGCTTTTAAGGATGGGGCAATCAGTCTCAAAAGGGGGTATTATGCATAAACATAGAATGTTTCTATTTGTTGCTATGACGGTGACCTGTTTATGTATTGCAGCAGATTGGTTACGCCCTGAACCGCCAAGGCTTGAGGTTTGGAGGGCGAACATTTATAGATTAGCCAGCCTGGAATTTAGTTTATATTCATTAAAGGGGGTAAGGAAACGAAAATTAGGACTGATGGTATGGGAACTTTTTCTTGCTCATACGAATAATTGATTACATGACAATTTAGGTATATACGATCGTATGAGTGTCAACTGTGTGTTCTTTCGAGTATTTAATAGCTACTGTATATTAGAGGATTTGTGTATATATTAATTAACAATTATCAAATTTGACGTGTACTCATTATCCGTCATTGTTTAGATATGATATATGAAGGGACCTGAGATAGCCTTTACACTTGGATGTATTAACTCTCTTAGACATTTGCCCTCTTTTTTTTTCTTCTTTTTTTGTTGTATCTTTGATTATCAAGATTGTTTTGTTTTGAATTGTCATGTGTCTGAAAATGAGAAAATAAAAAAAAATAAAAAAGATTTTTGGGACTGTACAAAAAATTATTCAAAATGTCAATTGTATCGCACCTCATGTTGAATAACCGCTTTATAATGCCTCCCAGTGACCAAAATTTCAATTTTTATAGATTTTCCCTCTTACTCAGAAGCATATATTTTGCCCGAATTCGAGCATCCAATAGTGATGGTTCTCACCTGACAGTCATTTACAGTAAAATAAGATTAAACATTCAGAAAATCACCATTACACTCCATTTGGAGAAGGTTCCTCAGGTCAGGGGTGATCGTTTGTCATCAGAAAATTGATTTTTTGAAGTGTACAAATAATTATTCAATATGTCAATTGTATTGCGCTTTATGTTAAATAACCATTTTATAAGGCCTCCCAGTGACCACTATTGACATTTTTATACCCTTTTCCTCCTAATCAGAAGATTGTATTTTGACCAATTTCAACCATTAAAATGACTCTTAACACACTTATTTTAGTTAAAAAGGTGAAGATTAGCATCCAGAGTTATTTACAGTCAAAAGATTGAATATTCGAAAACTAACAGGTCCGGGGTCATCATTTTCCATCAGAAAATACATTATTTGGACTGTACAAAAAATTATTCAAATTGTGAAATATATAATGCCTAATGTTGAATAATCACTTTTTAAGGCCCCCAGTGGCAACATTGCCATTTTTATTGACTTCCTCCTAATTAGAAGCTTGTATTTTACCCAATTTCAACAATTAAAATGACTCTAAGCACACTTATTTAACCACATGGCTGCTAGGCGTTTTCCCGTCCTGTGCTGAGATATGCAGGATGCCATTATTCATGACGAGCTGGCCTTGTCATCCGCACACGGCAGGTAAGCGCCATGCCGAGCCCAGCTCGTCATTAGCTTCGAAGGGGTTAAGTTCAAAAAGTGAAGATTAACATCTAACAGTCATTTACAGTCAAAACATTAAACATTAAAAAAATCACCATCACTGACCATTCGGAGAACTTTCCTCAGGTCTTCGGTCATCATTTTTCATCAGAAAATTGATTTTTTGGACTGTACAAAAAATGATTCAAAATGTCAATTGTAGCACACCTCATGTTGAATAACCACCATATAAGGCATCAGAGTGACACAAATTGAAATTTTTATAGACTTTTCCTCTGACTCAGTAGCTTTTATTTTGCCCAATTTGTGCATGAAAATGACCCTAATCACTCGTATTTTAGTTCCAAAAGTGCTGATTTACATCTGACAGTCATTTATAGTCAAAAGATTAAATTTGGGGACGTGGCCAAGATGGCGACCTAGACGGACGTGGGACCTCGAGGCTCCTCGCACTGGACTCTTTCTCCAAGCCAATTTGTGCATAATAGTCTCCAATTGTGCACAAAAATTGTCCGAAAGACAAGAGGGGGTGTGGAGCAGTGCCCCGGGAGTAACCTCGGAAGTGCCGCACCTCTGGGAGACCCTGACACAGCCCAGAGCTGGGAACCGCGAAATAGCACCCAGGCTGAGCGGACTTTAACACAGACTTGGTCGTGCCCTGCCAGCAGTGACACCAACTCTCCCGCAGCAGCCTGCTGACTACCGGCCCCGACAATAGTGAGTAGTCAGGGTAGCGAAGCGGAGAATCCGTCGCAGAGCAGTCATCGCACATCGGAGGGCTGCGGGACACTTCCGGGCGGCGGTGCGAAAATTGAGGCCGAGGCTGTCGGGCCTAGTCGGGCGCGGGCGAGCGCCATCCCCTGGCGGTGAAGCGGGGGACTCCCGCACAAGACTACAGAGGTAGCACACCTGAGTCCACACAAAGGCCCTGGGTCCAACAGCCCCCAACAGCTTCACACAGCAAGGGATCCAGACCCCGCTTGGCTGAGGGGTGAGGAACCGAGCGACAGGTGACGGACTTGGCCTAGGCATCAGAGCGATACACTGGACACGCGGGGGACCGGGATAAGTGCAGCCTTCCCCGATAGCATTCCCCCAGGAGAGCGCAGCATGGGGAAGACCGTGAATGTGGGGACAACGCACCCCCGGGGTGCCCTGCACAGCAGTGACAGGATCACATCAAAGGAGGGTTCAGTGGCAGAGGCGAGCCGGAGACTACCAGCGGGGCACTGGTGAAACCCCAGAGGGAGTGGCTGGAGGATCCCCATAGGCGAGGACGAGGGTGCGGCACCCACAGCACCAGCAGACAGACGACCTGCAACCAGCTCACAGCAAGAGGCGCAAGACGAGGGGCAATTAAGCTAGGGGGCACCTGAAACTGCCCCTGGGCCTACTTGATAAAGGGGTTAGGGAGACTATGGAATCCCGCTCAAGTGAACAATAGGGGCTGAAACCTTGCCACGAGGTGCACGTCAGTGGTCATCACAGTGGGGGCACAACAGGATTTGTTTGTGCACTAACGGCGCACGAGCAGAGGACTGGGCCTGAATGAGCAAAGCCCACCAGGGCACAGCGAGTGCAAGGCCACTGCCCCTAGTGCTGGCATCAAAGGGGCAAGGGTGGCTAAGCAGTGAGGAACACTAAAGCAGCCAGCACACGGCCGAACACTGAGCCCACTGCAACGCACGTGTCCGGTGAATCAACCAGGACAACCGGGCCTCAACCACACAAAAGGGCCAGACCCAGGCGGCAAGGGCGCGCACCTGCAGCGGAACTGAGCCCGCCCCCCAGCCATTCCACTGAGGCGAAGTGCGCCCTAGGATATCTACGGGATCCCTAAGAGCGGGCACATCACGGGCACGTGTCACAGCACAGCGAGAAACACACGGATCTGGAAAGGTGGTGTGCCCAGCATTCACTACAACCCAAGGCCTACAGTGAAATTTCCCCTGAGGTGCTGGTGAGCATCAGGAACTGATAACCAAGTAAGGGAGTCCTACCTTGTCCACAACGTGCAGGAAAGGGGAGCGCTCACTGAAAGACATGCTTATCAAAGGTTCCAGCATGGGAGATGGAAGACACTACCCCCCCACCCCAAAACAGCAATCAGACCACGGGGAAGGGGAAGTACCGATTACCCGAGCGTTTTTGGAGACACTCTTCAACACTCTCCGCAAGGACTTTGAGACGCTCAAACAAGAGGTAGCAGGAGAAGTGAGGGAAATTTGCCACGAGGTGGACGAGCTGGGGGAGCGAGTAGCCTCAATCGTGGATAATGAACACACCAGAAGCGAGGAGCTGGAACACCTACAGTACGAACTCATCCGCCTCAAAGATAAACAGGTCGACCTCCAAGCGCATGCAGAAGACTTAGAAAACAGGTTGAGACGCAATAACATCCGTGTCTGAGGAGTCCTGTTGAAATCAGATGGAGCAGATGTAACCCACTACCTACAAGGTCTATTTTGCGAAATCCTCGGCGAGGGTCCAGAATTCGAGATACACATCGATCGTGCACACAGAGTGGTTCTTGCGAGACATGCACGGGCCCCTCCCACAGACATCCTGGCCTTCCTACCGGACTTCCCATTGAAGGAGCGCATCCTCCGGGTGGCAAGATCGAAACAACCCCCTCCAACATCAAGGACACTCACTGGCTCTCTTCCAGGATCTGGCCTCCATCTCTCTTCAAAAAAGGAAAGCATTCAAAGAACTGACCTCATTTTTAGGAGACAAAGGGATACTCTACTCCTGGGGCCACCCTTTCCGATTGATCTTCAAACTGAACGGCGCGCTGCATCAAATGAGATCCCTCCGAGAGACTTGCGTTCTCCTGGGCCTAGAACATCGTGAACCGGATGCTTCCCCTGATCGCTCCCAAAGATCGCCGAGAGGAGGATGGCAAAGAGTTGGCCGCAGACGCTTGCCCATAGAAGACTTGGAACCAGATCACACAACCATGCCGCAGGAACGGGTATCGACCCTAGAAACATTGACCAGAGATACCTCACCTCTTGAGTGATTTTGATCCGCAAATGGAGACATACAGGCTTTGACTCACAGCTGGCTGGGGAGGGAAGGGACGGGGAGCTGGGGTTCCTGGGGTTACAAGCTCTTACAGGTAAACTCACCACATACCTGCTACTCAGGATGGCGGGCATTGGACTATGGTAATTGGTTGCGAACGTTCAGTTGGGGTTAGGGTGCTGTAGAAAGGGGCAATAGGTAGAAGAGTGGTAAAAGAGATTCAGTTCGGGGAGGGCGGTTGGGGGAGGTTGGGGGGACGGGGAGAAGTGGGAGGGGGAAGGAACTGGTGTGCCACCTGTGGAGAAGATCCAAGCGAGGCGCCACGAAGGGGTAGACCCCCACGGACAATGCTGTCCCTCTGTATGCAGACATTATGATGGGAGCTACCCTAAAAGTTATCACCCTAAATGCAAGAGGGCTCAATAACCCCATTAAAAGATGAGCCATCTTATAATACCCAGAGAACTCCGGCGCCTCAATCTGTCTCTTGCAGAAAGCACATCTCCTGTCCAAAGGCTGGCATAGAATGAGGTCCCGGGCATTCCCTCAACAGTATTATTCCTCTACTAACGATAAGAAGGTGGGGGTAGCTATATTGTTTGCTAGGCACTCCCACGGCAAGGTGGGTGATACAGTAGCGGAAATTTAAGGCAGGCTGTTGTCATACAGTATATGGGTGGGAGGTACTCCCATGGTCATATGTCCCTATAAGTCCCTAACTCAGGTCAAGAATCTTTTCTCAAGGGAGCCCTGTCAGAGACTCTAAGTCCCCAAGAAAGACACATCCTAGTGGGAGGCGACATCAATCTGGTCATGGATCCAGTAACAGACAGATCAGGCTATCGTTTTGGCTCCACGGGGGCAATATCGTCAGAGGGAAAGAACTGGATGGCCCACAGAGGACTGGTGAATCTATGGCGGGAAGCGCACCCTCTGAGCACACACTATACATTCTACTCACACGTGTACCATACATATGCCAAGCTAGACCACTTTATTGGATCCTCGGAGCTCAACACACTAGTAGACGAAGTGGACAAAACCCCAGCTGCGCTTTCTGACCACTACGCCATGTTAGTGACTATAGCGGTACCCCGTCTAAGACACTGTTGCAGGGTAGAGGAATAAGCAGGGAGACTTAGTGGTGAAAAGCTGGACTTAATTGACCTTAGTACACGTTTCTTTCGGTTTACTAGTCTGTAATATGGTTGGGGCAGGTCTGGCTCCTTCTCGGGCGAGACATGAGCTTTTGGTGAAGTCTTCTCCTGTCTTCTCTACTCTAGTATGACGCCGTCCGTGGGGAGATCAGCGATGGCCCCAGTGTAAAAGAAAATAAGGAAGCTGGATTTAGTCGGTTGCTCAATAGTATTTATGTGATAGAGGAGGGTAGTGAGGAGACACTCGGTGCACACTTCCTTAAACTAGGTGTCGGTGGTGCTCAGGGCAGGTAATCGGGAACTCCGGTTTAGGTCAGTTATGACTTTTGACTTCCCTTCTTTCCCACCCAGCCTGTGATACGGGAGAGTACCTGTGCAAGCCACGCTTCTCCTGAAGCGTGGCTTGGCGATACACTGGAACGTTGGCTTCCTGGCTCCTCAGGTCTCCATGTCAGCTCCCCTGTCGTCTCTCCTCCGATTTTCCTCGTCTCAGCAGGGCTCTCCAGTCTCACGAACTCTTCAGCTCCGCCGGTGTTTGAACACACCGGTATCCATCCGCTTCCTGGATTTGAAGGCCAAGCCTCCTCTGTGTCATCACTGGGGGTGGGGCTTAGCGAGAGTTCACCCCAATTAAAGAAACAGTGGCCTTTTTCATCATCTTCGTGAGGTGGTTGCAAGTCCGGGTCCTTCCAAGCTTCCGGCTGCTGAGGAAATAGAGGGGAGAGGGAGTCATTCACACAATTCCATTCATCAGGTGAGTCTGCCCTATCTTTGATCCGAGCCCCCTTGTCACAGACACCTGGGGGAGCTGGCGACTGCAGGAAGCCTTACTACAAAGAAAAGGGGTGGCCCAACAGTTATACAAGAGCATCACTGAATATCTCGCAATCAACAACAAACCGGACACACCCTTGACCGCGGTTTGGGGAGCTCTTAAGGCAGTAGTACGAGGGGAACTGATAGCCATCTCGGCGGCATAAGCCAGGGAGCTTGAAGAAAAGCGTGAATCGCTCACAGCTAAGGTAGTCGAACTCGAGAGGGTGCATAGTCACATATGTGCTCCCAGGATATGGAGGCAATTGAAAGCTGTCAGGGCGCAATTAGCCGGCCTTGACCGCAACCGAGCCGAGAACACAGCCCTGCGGCTCCGACACTCATAGTATGTGGTGGGCGATAAAACGGGCGTCTCCTCACAAGCAAGCTTAGAGCTTGAGTTCAACGGTCCAAAATCACAACCCTCTTCAACGCTCAGGGGGAGAAGCTGGGAAATGACGACCAGATAGCCGAGGCCTTTAGGGAATTCTATGCATCTCTCTATAGCGAGGACTTGTCTATTGACAAAGATGGGGAGGCCTACCTAAGTCGAGCAGCGACGACGGCTCTCAACGCAGCTGGAGACGCTTCCCTGGACGCACCTATCAGGGTAAGAGGAGGTGGTCGGTGCGATCTCCCGCCTCAAGCCCCTGAAATCTCCTGGGCCGGATGGCTTTTCGGCTGGTTTTTATAAAACATTTTGCCCACTCCTAGTGCCACATTCAAACCCGACTTTTTAATTCATTCCAGGGGCCCGGCTCAATACCTCCAGATATGTTGGAGGTGGACATAATCGTGCTGCCCAAGCCAGGAAAAGATTCCACTCAGTTCGCGGCTTACCGACCGATCTCCTTACTTAAGCTAGACCTCAAACGTTTCACTGGGGTTCTTGCCACTAGACTGGGACCCCCGATTACCAAGCATCATCGAACCAGATCAATCTGGCTTCATCCCAAGCAGACAGTACAGCAATAACACTAAACGCCTTACGCAACTAGTAGACAAGGCTCATTACATGGGGATGGACGCCATGCTACTGTCGGTAGATGCCGAAAAGGTGTTTGATAGGGTGGACTGGGGTTTTCTAGATAAAACAATGGTACACTTTGGCATCGGGGATCGTTTTAGAGCATGGGTCGCAAGTTGCTATGACAAACCGAGGGCAACGATACGCATTAATGGTATAGATTCACAGCTTTTCGACATTCGACAAGGCACGAGACAGGGATGCGCGTTATCGCCCCTCCTCTTTGCACTCTACGTAGAACCCCTAGCACAGAGGATTCAAGATAACCCTGACATCGCAGGTATTTCCTTCGGGAGGGAACAACATACAATTAGCTTATAAGCAGACAACATCTTGGTCGCGCTAGATACGCCCAAACAGTCAGTGCCTGCCTTCCTGAGGGAGCGGGAAGCCTTTGGGAGGGTGTCTGGCTTCAAAATGAAAAGGGGGAAATCAATGCTTCAACCTTTGGGTCGCAATGCACATAAGCTAGACAGCGTATCTCCCGAATATGGGGGCCTGCAACCCCACACCTCAATCCCATACATAGGGATAGTCCTAACCCCGTTTACCGAACAGTCAGTCGCTCTGAACTACATGAACCTCACCTCCCAAATACATGAAGATTTGAGGAGATGACAGAAACAACCACTATCACTGCTCGGCCGTGTTGCAGCGGTAAAGATGTCCATCCTACCCAAAATTCTCTACATCTTTCAAACTAACCCAGTAGGCCCTCCCATGGGAACCACACGTAGGCTGCAAGAAGCAGTGCAACAATTTATATGGGCTGGGAAAAGACCATGGATGCGAAGAGACTTATACCACCAACCTTCTGACGAGGGAGGACTGGGGATCCCAAACATACTACGATACTTCCAAGCGGCGCAGCTAAGATACCTGGTGGAGTGGAGCCGGCCTGAATCGGAGAAGAGATGGCTCTTCCAGGACAGAGCGATGGCGCAATCATCGATTTGGAAGATACCTTTCCTGAAGCGACATGACAGACCGTCCTACCTCAACAAATCCCCAATCATCCGCACAGTAATACGCGTGTGGGACACAGATGCGGTTAAGAGGGGTCTCACCACTTTCCCTTCACCGCTCACGCCACTATTCGACAATCCAGAATTTACACCGGGGATGGAGAGGCGAGCATTCTCGCAGTGGCGTACGTCGAGCTGCAGGTCCGCGGTCCATTTATTCGACCTTGAAGGGTTCCTCCAGTTCTCCGATCTACCATAGTAACACGACATTAAAGCCTGAAAAAGTTTCAATACTTCCAAATCAGACATTGGTTGACACAGTCCAAGATACGTCCCCTAGTAGGCAGAAAGTTGACGACCTATGAGAAATGGCTAATTACCAAGCAGTCAAACCGTAAGCTGATCACAGAACTCTACAAGATGATCGTTCCTCCAGCTCCTTCCCGGCCCTCGGCCCGTCAGAAACGCTGGGAAAGAGAGCTGGGAGAGATCTCTCGGAAAAAGAATGGCAAGCTATATACTATAGCCAACCAACCACACGGCCAGGAACACAGCCAGCAGAGAAGCAGCGGTTAAAGTCGCAAAATATTGGTACTTGACACCAGTCAGATTAAATAGAGGCAACCCTAACCGCAGCCCAACTTGCTGGAGAGGTTGTGACGAAGAGGGCACACTGACTCAACTGTTATGGGAGTGTAAGGAAGTGGCGGGATACTGGACGGCAGTCCTTAACGACGTTGATAAACAATTTGACACTGAAATTCCCTTTTTCCGCTTATACACTCTTAGGGCTACTCAACACACTCACATTCCCACTGAAGTCACTCAGGGGGAGACAGATGGGACTGGCTATGGGAGCGGCTGTTCAACATATTCTATTACTTTGGGGTACATAAAGTCGCCCTACACACACGGGTTGGCTGCATAAACTATGGTGCGTTGTTGAGATGGAGAGCATACAAGTCAATCTTACGCAATCTGCGGCCACCTTCAACACTATCTGGCACCCTATAATACCCCCCCTTCCCTCCTGGCGCTGGAATTCAACGAAATCGCATGTCCGAAATATCTCCGCCTCCTGCGACTCACTGATACATCGACACCAGAAGAATACTCTGAAGGATAGACACCCGGCAGTCCTCACAAATGATATCCTAAAACGGCATGACCATGGCACACCAGTTCGGGGGGGGGGGGGGGTAGAGACCGAGGGGGAGGGATTATCTTTTTCTTTTTTCTTGGTTTATTCGGAAGTTGACACTTGGTTAACCAACGGGAGCCTCAGCCCCGTCCTGCAGCCGTGAACACTTGCTATACCGACAAACTCTTGTTCACTTGCAATGTGGTTGGGGGAGGGTTTAGAATCGGGGTCAGCCTTCATTGTTCATACACGGGGGTACATGAGACCTGTATTGTGTCTGCTTCATTGCCAAAAATTCAATAAAATAAAGTTAAAAAAAAAAAAAGATTAAACATTAAAACAATCATCATTACTGACCATTCGGAGAACTTTCCTGAAGTCCGGGGTCATCATTTTTCATCAGAAAGTTTATTTTTGGAGTGTACAAAAAATTATTCAAAATTTCAATTGTATTGCACATCATGTTGATTATCAAATTCATAAGTCCTTACAGAAACAAAAATTGCAATTTTTTTACACTTTTCCTCCTACTGAGAAGTATATATTTTGCCCGAATTCGGGAATGAATAGGACTCTAAACACAATTATTTTAGTTCCAAAAGTGATGATTCGGATCCAACAGTCATTTACAGCCAAAAGATTAAACACTCAGAAAATCACCCTTGCAGAGCATTTGGAGAAGGTTCCTCAGGTCCGGGGTGATCAATTGTCATCTGAAAATTGATTTTTTAAACTGTACAAAAAATGATTCAATATGCCAATTTTAGCGCGCCTTATGTTCAATAACCATTTTATAGGCCTCCCAGTGACCACTATTGACGTTTTTATTGACTCTTCCTCCTAATTAGAAGCTTGTATTTTGCCCAATTTCAATAATTAAAATAACTCTAAACACACTTATTTTAGTTCATAATTGAAGATTCACATCCAACAGTTATTTACAGTCAAAAGATAGAATATTCGAAAACTAACCACTACTGATCTTTCGGAGAACGTTCTTCAGGTCCGGGGTAATCATTTTTCACAGGAAAATTGATTTTTTGGACTGTACAAAAAATGATTTAAAATGACAATTGTATCGCACTTCATGTTGAAAAACAACATTTTTAAGGCCTCCAATTGACCTAATTTGTGCCCAATTTCTAGCATGCAAATATCTCTAAACACTCTTATTTTAATTCCCGAACTGATGATTCACATTTGACAGTCATTTACAGTCAAATATTATACATTCAGAAAGTCACCACTACAGAACATATGGAGAAGATTTGTCAGGTCCTTGTTTTTTTATCAGTAAATTGATATTTTAGACTGTAAAGAAAAAGATTCGAAATGCCAATTGTATCGCACCTCTTGTTGAATAACCACTTTATAGCCACTTTATCCAACATGAGGCATGATTCAATTGACATTTTGAATAATTTTTTGTATAGTCCAAAAAATCAATTTTCTGATGAAAAACGATGACTTCGGATCTGAGCAACATTGTCCGAATGGTCAATAACGGTGATTTTTTTAATGTTTAATCTTTTGACTATAAATGACTGTTGGATGTGAATCACCACTTTTGAAAGTAAAATAAGTGTGTTTCGAGTCATTTTCATGCTTGAAATCAGGCAAAATACAAGCTTCTGAGTAGGAGAAGTCTATAAAAGTAGCAATGTTGGTCACTGAGAGGTCTTATAACGTGGGTATTCAACATGAGGCATGATACAATTGACATTCCCCAAAAATGTTTGTATTGTCAAAAAATCAATTTTCTGATCAAAAACGAAGACCCCAGACTTGAGGAACTTTCTTCGAATGGTCAGTACTGGTGATTTTTTTTTATGTTTATGATGTGAATCGTCACATTTGTAACTAAAATAAGTGTGTTTAGAGTCATTTTCATGCCCAAAATTGTGCGAAATACAAGCTTCTTTGTAGGAGGAAAAGTCTATAAAAATGGCAATTTTAGGCACTAGGAGGCCTTAAAAAGTGGCTATTCAACATGAGGCGTGATACAATTGACATTTGTAATTATTTTTTGTACATCCAAAAAATCAATTTTCTGATGAAAAACTATGACCCCGGACCTTTAGCAACGTTCTCCAAATGTGTAAAGGTGATTTTATGAATGTTTCATCTTTTGATTGTAAATGACTGTTGGATGTGAATCATCACTTTTGTAACAAAAATAAGTGTGTGTTTAGAGTTATTTTTATGCTTGAAATCGCTTAAAACACAAGCTTCTGCAAAGGAAGAAAAGTCAATAAAAATGTCAATTCTGGTCATCGTGAAGGCTTCTAAAGTGGGTTTTCAACATGAGGTGTGATTCGATTGAAATTTTTAATACATTTTTGTATTATCCAAAGAAATCTATTTTCTGATGATAACGGACCTGAAGAACGTTGCCGAAATGGTCAATAATGGTGATTTTTTTAATTTTTAATCTTCTGCCTGTAGATGACTGTCGAATGTAAATCATCACTTTTTTAACTAAAATATGTGTGTTTAAAGTCATTTTCATGCTCGAAATCAGGCAAAAATGAAGCTTCTGCGTAGGAGGAAAAGTCAATAAAAATGTACATTTTGGTCACCGTGTAGCCTTATAAAGTGGTTATTCAACATGATGCGCGATTCAATTGACATTTTGAATCATTTTTTGTACAGTCCAGTGATGTATATTCTGATGAAAAACAATGTCCCCATACCTGAGGACGTTTTCCGAATGGTCAATAATGGTGATTTTTCAAATGTTTAATCTTTTGACTGTAAATGACTGTCGGATGTGAATCATCAAGTATGGAAATAAAATAAGTGTGATTAGAGTCATTTTCATGCTTGAAATCGGGCAAAATACAAGCTTCTGAGTAGGAGGAGAATTCTATAAAAATAGCAGCTCGTGTGCTCCACACCCGTTTCTATTGACCTTCAGCACAACAGGGAGATATCTCAAGCAGCCAAGGTGTTAAAGTAATTTTCATGCTCAAAATCGGGCAAAATACAAGCTTTTGAGTACTAGAAAAAGTAAATAAAATTGCAGTTTTGGTCGCTTATAAAGTGGTTATTCAACATGCGGCGTGATACAATTGACATTTTGAATAATGTTTCGCACACTCAAAAATAGTTCTGATGAGAAACAGTGACTCCGCAACGGAGGAACCTTCTTCAAGTGGCCAGTAATGGTAATTTTTGAGTGTTTAATCTTTTGACTGAAAATGGCGGTCAAATGTGAATCAGCACTTTTGGAACTATAATAAGTATGTTTAGAGTCAATTTCATGCTCGAAATACCGCAAAATTCATGCTCTTGAGTAGGAGGAAAAGTTTATAAAAAAGCCAACTTTTGTCACTGGAGGCCTTAAAAAGTAGTTATTTAACATGAGGCGCCATACAAATGACATTTTGAATCATTCTTTGTACATCCTTAAAATTCAATTTTCTGATGAAAAACGATGATACTTTTGGAAGTAAAATAAGTGTGTTTAGAGTAATTGTCATGAAACCGGTCCCCGGTAGCTTGTCTCCTTTCTGGTGAAGAATTGGCTTGGTAGTTTGGTCTGCCCTGTTCCCATGATGCACTGGGCCAGGGACAGACTAATTTGCATATAGCCAGGTTCTGAGCTGGGATGGGGCAGTGAGATAAATAACGGTGATGGATCAAGCCCTGATCTTTGGACTGGGTAAGAGTGGTCTGCTTAATTCAGACACTCTGTTCATCACCACCCCTTTTCTGAATCGTTTTTGGCCACTATAGGTGTGGCAGGGTATACTCAGTCATGAGTCCCTTTCTCACTGCTCCATCAGGATTCAAGCAAGCCGGGCCGAAGAGGCTGAAATGCCAGAAACCGGTCCCCGGTAGCTTGTCTCCTTTCTGGTGAAGAATTGGCTTGGTAGTTTGGTCTGCCCTGTTCCCATGATGCACTGGGCCAGGGACAGACTAATTTGCATATAGCCAGGTTCTGAGCTGGGATGGGGCAGTGAGATAAATAACGGTGATGGATCAAGCCCTGATCTTTGGACTGGGTAAGAGTGGTCTGCTTAATTCAGACACTCTGTTCATCACCACCCCTTTTCTGAATCGTTTTTGGCCACTATAGGTGTGGCAGGGTATACTCAGACATGAGTCCCTTTCTCACTGCTCCATCAGGATTCAAGCAAGCCGGGCCGAAGAGGCTGAAATGCCAGAAACCGGTCCC
The DNA here is from genome assembly GCF_964263255.1 of Lissotriton vulgaris. NCBI lineage: Eukaryota > Metazoa > Chordata > Amphibia > Caudata > Salamandridae > Lissotriton > Lissotriton vulgaris. The sequence goes on from NC_141694.1 coordinate 1,108,854,545, forward strand.
CGGTAGCTTGTCTCCTTTCTGGTGAAGAATTGGCTTGGTAGTTTGGTCTGCCCTGTTCCCATGATGCACTGGGCCAGGGACAGACTAATTTGCATATAGCCAGGTTCTGAGCTGGGATGGGGCAGTGAGATAAATAACGGTGATGGATCAAGCCCTGATCTTTGGACTGGGTAAGAGTGGTCTGCTTAATTCAGACACTCTGTTCATCACCACCCCTTTCCTGAATCGTTTTTGGCCACTATAGGTGTGGCAGGGTATACTCAGACATGAGTCCCTTTCTCACTGCTCCATCAGGATTCAAGCAAGCCGGGCCGAAGAGGCTGAAATGCCAGAAACCGGTCCCCGGTAGCTTGTCTCCTTTCTGGTGAAGAATTGGCTTGGTAGTTTGGTCTGCCCTGTTCCCATGATGCACTGGGCCAGGGAAAGACTAATTTGCATATAGCCAGGTTCTGAGCTGGGATGGGGCAGTGAGATAAATAACGGTGATGGATCAAGCCCTGATCTTTGGACTGGGTAAGAGTGGTCTGCTTAATTCAGACACTCTGTTCATCACCACCCCTTTTCTGAATCGTTTTTGGCCACTATAGGTGTGGCAGGGTATACTCAGACATGAGTCCCTTTCTCACTGCTCCATCAGGATTCAAGCAAGCCGGGCCGAAGAGGCTGAAATGCCAGAAACCGGTCCCCGGTAGCTTGTCTCCTTTCTGGTGAAGAATTGGCTTGGTAGTTTGGTCTGCCCTGTTCCCATGATGCACTGGGCCAGGGACAGACTAATTTGCATATAGCCAGGTTCTGAGCTGGGATGGGGCAGTGAGATAAATAACGGTGATGGATCAAGCCCTGATCTTTGGACTGGGTAAGAGTGGTCTGCTTAATTCAGACACTCTGTTCATCACCACCCCTTTTCTGAATCGTTTTTGGCCACTATAGGTGTGGCAGGGTATACTCAGACATGAGTCCCTTTCTCACTGCTCCATCAGGATTCAAGCAAGCCGGGCCGAAGAGGCTGAAATGCCAGAAACCGGTCCCCGGTAGCTTGTCTCCTTTCTGGTGAAGAATTGGCTTGGTAGTTTGGTCTGCCCTGTTCCCATGATGCACTGGGCCAGGGACAGACTAATTTGCATATAGCCAGGTTCTGAGCTGGGATGGGGCAGTGAGATAAATAACGGTGATGGATCAAGCCCTGATCTTTGGACTGGGTAAGAGTGGTCTGCTTAATTCAGACACTCTGTTCATCACCACCCCTTTTCTGAATCGTTTTTGGCCACTATAGGTGTGGCAGGGTATACTCAGACATGAGTCCCTTTCTCACTGCTCCATCAGGATTCAAGCAAGCCGGGCCGAAGAGGCTGAAATGCCAGAAACCGGTCCCCGGTAGCTTGTCTCCTTTCTGGTGAAGAATTGGCTTGGTAGTTTGGTCTGCCCTGTTCCCATGATGCACTGGGCCAGGGACAGACTAATTTGCATATAGCCAGGTTCTGAGCTGGGATGGGGCAGTGAGATAAATAACGGTGATGGATCAAGCCCTGATCTTTGGACTGGGTAAGAGTGGTCTGCTTAATTCAGACACTCTGTTCATCACCACCCCTTTTCTGAATCGTTTTTGGCCACTATAGGTGTGGCAGGGTATACTCAGACATGAGTCCCTTTCTCACTGCTCCATCAGGATTCAAGCAAGCCGGGCCGAAGAGGCTGAAATGCCAGAAACCGGTCCCCGGTAGCTTGTCTCCTTTCTGGTGAAGAATTGGCTTGGTAGTTTGGTCTGCCCTGTTCCCATGATGCACTGGGCCAGGGACAGACTAATTTGCATATAGCCAGGTTCTGAGCTGGGATGGGGCAGTGAGATAAATAACGGTGATGGATCAAGCCCTGATCTTTGGACTGGGTAAGAGTGGTCTGCTTAATTCAGACACTCTGTTCATCACCACCCCTTTTCTGAATCGTTTTTGGCCACTATAGGTGTGGCAGGGTATACTCAGACATGAGTCCCTTTCTCACTGCTCCATCAGGATTCAAGCAAGCCGGGCCGAAGAGGCTGAAATGCCAGAAACCGGTCCCCGGTAGCTTGTCTCCTTTCTGGTGAAGAATTGGCTTGGTAGTTTGGTTTGCCCTGTTCCCATGATGCACTGGGCCAGGGACAGACTAATTTGCATATAGCCAGGTTCTGAGCTGGGATGGGGCAGTGAGATAAATAACGGTGATGGATCAAGCCCTGATCTTTGGACTGGGTAAGAGTGGTCTGCTTAATTCAGACACTCTGTTCATCACCACCCCTTTTCTGAATCGTTTTTGGCCACTATAGGTGTGGCAGGGTATACTCAGACATGAGTCCCTTTCTCACTGCTCCATCAGGATTCAAGCAAGCCGGGCCGAAGAGGCTGAAATGCCAGAAACCGGTCCCCGGTAGCTTGTCTCCTTTCTGGTGAAGAATTGGCTTGGTAGTTTGGTCTGCCCTGTTCCCATGATGCACTGGGCCAGGGACAGACTAATTTGCATATAGCCAGGTTCTGAGCTGGGATGGGGCAGTGAGATAAATAACGGTGATGGATCAAGCCCTGATCTTTGGACTGGGTAAGAGTGGTCTGCTTAATTCAGACACTCTGTTCATCACCACCCCTTTTCTGAATCGTTTTTGGCCACTATAGGTGTGGCAGGGTATACTCAGACATGAGTCCCTTTCTCACTGCTCCATCAGGATTCAAGCAAGCCGGGCCGAAGAGGCTGAAATGCCAGAAACCGGTCCCCGGTAGCTTGTCTCCTTTCTGGTGAAGAATTGGCTTGGTAGTTTGGTCTGCCCTGTTCCCATGATGCACTGGGCCAGGGACAGACTAATTTGCATATAGCCAGGTTCTGAGCTGGGATGGGGCAGTGAGATAAATAACGGTGATGGATCAAGCCCTGATCTTTGGACTGGGTAAGAGTGGTCTGCTTAATTCAGACACTCTGTTCATCACCACCCCTTTTCTGAATCGTTTTTGGCCACTATAGGTGTGGCAGGGTATACTCAGACATGAGTCCCTTTCTCACTGCTCCATCAGGATTCAAGCAAGCCGGGCCGAAGAGGCTGAAATGCCAGAAACCGGTCCCCGGTAGCTTGTCTCCTTTCTGGTGAAGAATTGGCTTGGTAGTTTGGTCTGCCCTGTTCCCATGATGCACTGGGCCAGGGACAGACTAATTTGCATATAGCCAGGTTCTGAGCTGGGATGGGGCAGTGAGATAAATAACGGTGATGGATCAAGCCCTGATCTTTGGACTGGGTAAGAGTGGTCTGCTTAATTCAGACACTCTGTTCATCACCACCCCTTTTCTGAATCGTTTTTGGCCACTATAGGTGTGGCAGGGTATACTCAGACATGAGTCCCTTTCTCACTGCTCCATCAGGATTCAAGCAAGCCGGGCCGAAGAGGCTGAAATGCCAGAAACCGGTCCCCGGTAGCTTGTCTCCTTTCTGGTGAAGAATTGGCTTGGTAGTTTGGTCTGCCCTGTTCCCATGATGCACTGGGCCAGGGACAGACTAATTTGCATATAGCCAGGTTCTGAGCTGGGATGGGGCAGTGAGATAAATAACGGTGATGGATCAAGCCCTGATCTTTGGACTGGGTAAGAGTGGTCTGCTTAATTCAGACACTCTGTTCATCACCACCCCTTTTCTGAATCGTTTTTGGCCACTATAGGTGTGGCAGGGTATACTCAGACATGAGTCCCTTTCTCACTGCTCCATCAGGATTCAAGCAAGCCGGGCCGAAGAGGCTGAAATGCCAGAAACCGGTCCCCGGTAGCTTGTCTCCTTTCTGGTGAAGAATTGGCTTGGTAGTTTGGTCTGCCCTGTTCCCATGATGCACTGGGCCAGGGACAGACTAATTTGCATATAGCCAGGTTCTGAGCTGGGATGGGGCAGTGAGATAAATAACGGTGATGGATCAAGCCCTGATCTTTGGACTGGGTAAGAGTGGTCTGCTTAATTCAGACACTCTGTTCATCACCACCCCTTTTCTGAATCGTTTTTGGCCACTATAGGTGTGGCAGGGTATACTCAGACATGAGTCCCTTTCTCACTGCTCCATCAGGATTCAAGCAAGCCGGGCCGAAGAGGCTGAAATGCCAGAAACCGGTCCCCGGTAGCTTGTCTCCTTTCTGGTGAAGAATTGGCTTGGTAGTTTGGTTTGCCCTGTTCCCATGATGCACTGGGCCAGGGACAGACTAATTTGCATATAGCCAGGTTCTGAGCTGGGATGGGGCAGTGAGATAAATAACGGTGATGGATCAAGCCCTGATCTTTGGACTGGGTAAGAGTGGTCTGCTTAATTCAGACACTCTGTTCATCACCACCCCTTTTCTGAATCGTTTTTGGCCACTATAGGTGTGGCAGGGTATACTCAGACATGAGTCCCTTTCTCACTGCTCCATCAGGATTCAAGCAAGCCGGGCCGAAGAGGCTGAAATGCCAGAAACCGGTCCCCGGTAGCTTGTCTCCTTTCTGGTGAAGAATTGGCTTGGTAGTTTGGTCTGCCCTGTTCCCATGATGCACTGGGCCAGGGACAGACTAATTTGCATATAGCCAGGTTCTGAGCTGGGATGGGGCAGTGAGATAAATAACGGTGATGGATCAAGCCCTGATCTTTGGACTGGGTAAGAGTGGTCTGCTTAATTCAGACACTCTGTTCATCACCACCCCTTTTCTGAATCGTTTTTGGCCACTATAGGTGTGGCAGGGTATACTCAGACATGAGTCCCTTTCTCACTGCTCCATCAGGATTCAAGCAAGCCGGGCCGAAGAGGCTGAAATGCCAGAAACCGGTCCCCGGTAGCTTGTCTCCTTTCTGGTGAAGAATTGGCTTGGTAGTTTGGTCTGCCCTGTTCCCATGATGCACTGGGCCAGGGACAGACTAATTTGCATATAGCCAGGTTCTGAGCTGGGATGGGGCAGTGAGATAAATAACGGTGATGGATCAAGCCCTGATCTTTGGACTGGGTAAGAGTGGTCTGCTTAATTCAGACACTCTGTTCATCACCACCCCTTTTCTGAATCGTTTTTGGCCACTATAGGTGTGGCAGGGTATACTCAGACATGAGTCCCTTTCTCACTGCTCCATCAGGATTCAAGCAAGCCGGGCCGAAGAGGCTGAAATGCCAGAAACCGGTCCCCGGTAGCTTGTCTCCTTTCTGGTGAAGAATTGGCTTGGTAGTTTGGTCTGCCCTGTTCCCATGATGCACTGGGCCAGGGACAGACTAATTTGCATATAGCCAGGTTCTGAGCTGGGATGGGGCAGTGAGATAAATAACGGTGATGGATCAAGCCCTGATCTTTGGACTGGGTAAGAGTGGTCTGCTTAATTCAGACACTCTGTTCATCACCACCCCTTTTCTGAATCGTTTTTGGCCACTATAGGTGTGGCAGGGTATACTCAGACATGAGTCCCTTTCTCACTGCTCCATCAGGATTCAAGCAAGCCGGGCCGAAGAGGCTGAAATGCCAGAAACCGGTCCCCGGTAGCTTGTGTCCTTTCTGGTGAAGAATTGGCTTGGTAGTTTGGTCTGCCCTGTTCCCATGATGCACTGGGCCAGGGACAGACTAATTTGCATATAGCCAGGTTCTGAGCTGGGATGGGGCAGTGAGATAAATAACGGTGATGGATCAAGCCCTGATCTTTGGACTGGGTAAGAGTGGTCTGCTTAATTCAGACACTCTGTTCATCACCACCCCTTTTCTGAATCACAACACTTCTAGGGGCTCACAGTCCTCTCGACTGACCACATGTAGCACAGGGCAATCCACTAGCCTTAACAACCCTCCAAGTTCATCTCGGTTTGATCTGGGCCAGCATCAAGCCTTTCTCAAAACTCCTCCATTATTTTCATTAGACAAATGACTACATACACACTTATCACATACTCAACTCCAAATGATGTTTGGGTAAAATTGTATAATCATAGCTTGTACAAACAAAAGATTTATCTGTGTAAAAGTGTGAACAATAAGCATATCTAATCTATTATCCTTTCTTCTCCCTCTGCCGTCATCCTTGGTGAGCAGTGCACATTGTGATACAATGGCATAATGGCTGCCAGAAACGAGTTTTGTGGGCATGCCATAGGATTCCCCAATGTTTTTCAGGCAAGGGCAGGTGCCGTTCACATCCATAGCACCCTCAAGTGGTGTCGTTATTTTTTCTTTCATGATGCTGAAGCATTGTTTATGCTGAGTGAGGGGTGACACCAAAGCAAGTCTGGCAGGAAAAGAAACTCAAATTGAACATTCTCATTGCAGTTTGTAAACTGAAAGGCTGTTTGTGCCAAACATATTGACATCTCAGCCCATTCCTAAGGGACCCAGGTGAGGAGTGATATGCTTTTTTTGTGTGTCACCCTGCTGCACCATGGCTGAAAACCCTAAGGGAGGGGGCTGACCACCTGTAGCTCGTAACACTTGCAGCCCACTAAAGGCAGTGCTCTGTTGCCAGACCCTATATTCATTAGCATTTGTGAGGTCCTGGGCAGCTTTCCACTGGCAGTGTTAGCTGGACTGGCACTCAGCATCCACCCTGAACTAAATATACTCTAAACCACTCATGTTATGAATGACTGAGGTTCAGCCTGTTTGCATAAACTGAGCCAAGAAGGAGATTGTTGCCATGCATTGTCATGTTGAAAAGGTATGCCTTCAGATGTATCACACCAGGGGGTTAGAACTGGCATTGGATGACCAAGCTCAGTCAAATGTTGTTCAATCATAATGTACTAACAGGACTTGACATAGCCTAGCATTCCCAACATGTAAATGTGATGTATATAAAAAAAATACCCTCTTAAATTAAAAGAGTTTGCCTAAATGCATTTAACATAAATAACACACTTAGGGCTAGATGTAGGAAGGCTATTACCGGTCAGTAACAACCGGTAATAGGCTTTTCCTATGTAGGTGGCAAATTTACCGATTTGGTAAATACCGAATCGGTATTTACCGATTCGGTATTTACCGAATCATCATTTACCGATTCGGTATTTACCGAATCGGTAAATGACATGTAGGAAGCACTTTGAAGAGTGCTTCTGTGCTTTAAGGATTCATTATTTACCACCAACTATTAGTTGGTGGGTAAATAACGAATACCTCTGTAAATGCAAATCTGTGCATTTACACCTGAGCCATGTGGCAGACATACATGCCCTTAGGGCATGTATGTGTGCCACATGTGCACACCAGCACTATTCAGGGGTGCAACAGGGTGTCAAAGTGACACCCTGCCACCCTTGACTCTTTCCCAATTTTACCGAATCGGTGTTTACTGATTCAGTAATTGACATTCATTATCGGTAAATACCGATTCGGTAAATACTGAATATTAACGATTCAGTATTTTTTACCGATTTTTTTTTCTACATAGCATTTACCGATTCGAAAATACTGAATCTTTAAAATTCGGTATTTTCGAATCGGTAATTTTAAATGACCTAAATCTAGCTATTAGTAAAGTACTAGAAAAAATAACATAAAGGGCTATACTTACCAATAGCCCCATCCCATTACCAAATTACCAGTCAGTTGGCAGTGAAGAAAGTTCAATCATTTATTCAGCAAAATACTCTATAGAGGAGCCTCTCCAACCCTTACCCATCAGGTGCGCGGAGAAGACTGTTGGCTTGTATTCAAACATGAGGTTATATACTTTTCAGTTCAACACATATAATCACTGCAATAGGAAAAGCGCCAGTTGGCCCTCGAGCTCCAGGGAAGGACCATATATGGCACACATGATTAGTTCAAAGCTTAACTATTTATTACTGGGAAGGTCAGGAGGGGTGACTCCCTTTCGTCTTGGTGCCCGGGAGTGTAGGCACGGCGCCTCTAGGAATGCGCTTATCGGACCCAAAGCCAGATGCGACCTTGGGTCTCAGGACAGTCGAGTGAACAGCCTACGTTCAGCTGCTCCCAGTAACTCAGAACGAACTGGGGCTTGACAACTACCGGAGAGTAACACATGATCACAGCCCCTGTGCGAGCAAAAGTTTGAAAATTGCGCCTGTATGGTTTTCGGCCTATTCTATTAGCAGTGGATATGCAGGGAGTATAAATGGTGTTCTCCCTGCAAAGATATATATATATATATATATATATATATATATATATATATATATATATATATATATATATATATATATATATATATATATATCAAGCAACAGGGTACATATATATGCATCATGCTAACATAATGTAGGTTCAACACTTCCTTATGTATGGGAAATCTATTTTTTATCCCTCAGAACGGCCCTTAGCATGATGTAGCTAACTAAAACAGCTCAATCTTCAAATATTCCTTCATCAATCGGCATCAAATCGTTGAGCTCCTGCTGAACTAACTGACCCTTTACTGCTGCTGGGGACGGACCGGCCAAGGAGGAGGTGAGTTTAGTTGCACAATAAGAGCAACATGCAAGTCCACATTGTACACAAAGACAACACGTGAATATGATACCGGCTATACCTGCCAGCACTATCAAAATGTTCCATCCCCATGTAGACAACAGACCCCAGAACCAAACAGAGAGGGACCATGTACCAGTCTCTACATGTATTTCGGAAGCCAAATGATGTAGCTTCTGGATAGCCAAGTGAACGGTGGGGGAGGAGTCAAGGATATAAACACAGCAGGAACTGCCGATCACACGGCATGCTCCTCCTCGATCTGCCAAGATAACATCTAAAACCATACGATTTTGAAGCGAAACGAGTCTCGTCACTTGAAGCTCTGCGGTCAGATTAGTCAATATCCCTGAGTAGTGTTAATTACCCCTTCAACTACTCTGGACAAATGGCGTACCTCTTTGCTGGTGAATATAGGCCCCCAGATGGGAAACACTCCCTTCACAATGTCGGTAAAATGCTGTTCAGTAGTATCTGTCTGATCTATATCTGTAGTATCTATCATTCTTTCAGTTCTCTTAACAGGCATACTTCGTTTATCTAGGCGGTGATCCTTGTGATAATCAGAAGGGGGAATATAGACTGGAGGGTACAGGAAGGACAAGTAGCAACGCCCAACCCAACCTCGTGGAAGCCAAGTATAGGCATTTTCTTAACAATGGAGGACTACTAAAAGTAAAAGTAAAAGTATGCAATCAATAAGTGTAATTACATCAGCTTTCTCCTACGGAACACAGAATGCAGAGGTACTATTTAGTATAGGCACTGGAATGGCCCTATCTTCAGTAACATTACGGTCTTGAAAGTGTTAAAAATACCGAGTGAAATTAAACTCAACAAAATCCAAAATCTCATTTCTCAACCAAGTGGTGTTTTCATGCGTTGTATACATATTCATACTTGCATTCGAATCTAAGGTTCCCTCTTCATTATTCCCCTCAAGGTCGAATCCTTGTGGAACCTCAATATATGCTAAAATCATTTCATAATCTTTTTCCGAAAACCTTTGAATGTCCACAGTATATACATCATAGAAAGTCATTTAAACCAAGCCTCACAACTCCCCAAATGAGCCAAGGGTAGGGCTATGAATAAGTTGTGCTTGTGCATAACAGATGGCAAAAGGCCACAAACCCAACAATTTGTAGTATTGGTGCCACTGTGTGTTTGATGAAGCATTTCAACAAATACATTTTTTGCATAAGTCTGGCGGTGCCTTTCCTTATCTGGGGCTAAAGTATAAAACACATGTTCCGGAGGTGGGGAAGTTGTTCCTAAAACAGTATGCATAGGGTGGCGAAATTCTAAATAGATAAATACTCCCATCAATGTGATTAATAATATCGCTATAATGACTATAATGCAATTTTAACTTGTTGAGTCCCACTGGAAAAGACAGGCATATATGCAGGGAAATAACGTGGTACAAAAAGACGTTCCTTTTAAGGAACGAAACTAGCAAAGGGATACATACTAACTAAAAGTCCCCAAAAAAATAAACTCGGGCAATGCAGTCCAACCTGCCAGAGGGTGTTTCTTTCCTGTGTCCGTTTAGAGCCTCACAGGCAGGCTCCTATTGTTCATCACAAGTAATACAAAACAAGCTTCTCACTTTGGAGTTATGTTCTCATACAACCCTTGAAGAACACACAACCTGGGCCCTCTTAAACAAGAAATTCAGTCTTTCTTTCTGAACAGAGCAAGCAAATGTTCAAGGCTCTCAGCGCGCTCAGTCCAGTGTCTGTCTCAGTACCCCAGAAGCGCATCTAACAGACATTCGTGGAACAGGTCTGTACCCTATTACTCAAGTCACTCCCTATCTCCTACCATATTCACCTGGGGTACCGCGTTGTTTTCTGGGATGCAGGTTGTATCGAGCATGGCCAGGCACTTCCTGATCAGAGAAAAAAACAGAGGATGATGCCTCCGGTGCAACAGGGGTACTGCGAGTCTCCTGTTCAACTGTAGGGGCAACAGAATTCGGGGCAATCACTTATGCTGATGACAGAGCCCCTTCCGAGCCCGAGACACCTTCTCCTTGCCCTTTCCCAATTTCCTGGGCATCAGAAAAAGGGACAAAACGGGGAACTCGCTCACTTTCCTGGCTCAGAACCCCTTCCTGGATTCGCTGATCATATGGAAGCGGGAGGGGTAGTTTTTTCAGATGTGACACATGGATCCAGTGTCGCTTGCCGTTCACCTTTACCGCCGTCCGCGTAGCCAACAGGATGTGGAATGGTTCAGACCAATGGGGGTCCAAGCTGGATTTTTGTTGATAATTACGGACTAGAACCCACTGTCCTGGCTCCAGGCGATGTCCGGGACCCTCCGACAGGGGCTGCAAAACTGCTGAGACCTGTTGATGAACGGAACGGAGATCTTTAATCAAAGCATACAGATATTTATTTAATTTATTTATTTAAAGAGTTTTATATAGCGCTGGCTAGACCCGAAGGTATCAGAGCGCTTTACATGAGAATCAACAATGTAACAGAAAAAGATCAACAATTACACAATACATCAAAAAATAGGCAATACAATTAGGAGAGGAGAGAAAGGAGAGAGAAAAGTAGTGGAGGGGACAGGGAAGGTGAGAAAGGGGGGATAAGGGAAGAGACAACAAGGAGAGACGAAAGGAAGTCTGTCTAAAGACCGCCTGGGTAGGTGACGACCAAGGAGGGCATCCACGGCCCATCTCCCCTACAGCTAAACCCGGTAGCTCCATCGGAAATCAGACAAAATAGTTCAGTCTCAATACATTGAGAGAGGAGAGAATGAGAGACATAAATAGAGAGAGGATGCGGGAGGAGAGACGAAAGGAAGTCTGTCTAAAGACCGACTGGGTAGGTGACGTACAAGGAGGGAATTCCCGGCCTGTCTCCCCTATAGCTAAACCAGGTAGCTCCATCTGGCATCAGACAAAATAGCTAGATCTCAATTGACGAGGGAAAATTCACAGATAAACAGGGTGGGGACTAAGGGTCAGGACAGGTGAGATCAAAGGTCAGTAGCAGGAAAGTGGAGAAGAGTAGAGCAGAGAGGGGTAGGGGGTAGGGGGAGGAGGGAGATAAGGTCAGGAGAGACGCAGGAGGGTTTGTTGCAGCCATCATTTTAGGCAGGTACAGGCAGTGTATACATGAGGATCAGAGTTACAGGTTACAAGTTACATTTGTTCCAAGAGCAAAATAAACATGGGAAAAAAAGAAAGCAAAGTTATGAAAATTCGTCAGGGGAGGGATGTGAGAAAAACAGGGAGACGGGGAGAAACTGTGCCCAATGTCCGGCTGGAGGTGATGAACCCGGGTCAGACTCCTCTATATCTGAACCAAGCAGCTCCACCGGTCATCGGACATAGTGCTCGGACTCCGCTGTCAGGATAATGATCAGGTGCAATCAGAGAATGTCATAATAAAGCGGGGGAGTTGTACAGATGAGATACCGCAGTCCGAACAAAAACCAGATGCCATATTGAGGTCAGGCACTGTCCTGAGAGGGCTCTGTAAGGAATATTTTGGCTTAGAATAATAGAGTGTAGGGGGTCCCCAGGCACCTCCATAGTGATGCCACTCCACCACTTCCCGGGGGCGTTCCTCCTTCTTCAGAAGAAACAATCATGTGCCCCTCCCCAACACTGGGGACCAGGTTCAACACCTGCAAAATCCAAAGCTGGCACCCATTTTCACTGATGGGGGTGGAGATCTCAAAGCTCCTTCTTGCCGCTGGTCAACAACTCCGAGCAGGCCTGTATGAAGAATCCCAGTGCGGAAGTCAGTCTCAAACCTGCATGCTGCCTCCCTATGCGGCGGGCGCCATGTTAAGGTCAGGCAAGTCCTGCCTGGGCACCATATTAAAGTCAGTCAAGTCCTACCCGGGTTCCTCCGGTACAAATCTTAGCCCATCAGGCCTCCACATTTCACCTAGGAATGCTCTGCCCCAAGGCTGACCTCCTCACTAGTGGGGGTTCCTCACGCTGGCAGATCAAGACCCCAGACGGCCGCAGTCACGAGGCACCAGGCGGGCGCCCAAAGTCATGCAGTCACCTCGCCTCCTATTCACTCCTCATGACCGATTCCTCCCGTTGTTCCCCTCTGGCACTCCTGCTCATCAGTGGAGGACCGCAACGCCGACTAGAAGAAACTGCGGCCGCTGCAGCATACAACAGCAGTGATCACCGGCCGCCACCGCCGCCATTCAGTGTGACGCTCACTCCGTTCCTCGCGCTGCAAGTTTGGGGAAAGCTGCAAATTCACCCACCGCTCGCCATCCTCAACCGGCACCATCCTTACAAGACCAACTTACAGCCGCACAATTGAACAAGCTGGGATGTGAACTTTGGAGCGGAAGCAAGGGCCCGAAGGGCGCCCCAAACATTGGCAGGGCGCCCAAAAATAACCTCACAAGGAGATAAGCCAGAACGAGAATGTGAGGTTACCCGTATTGACATCAATGCTAGTGGTAGAGCATCGGGCCACTTTAATCCAGTACTTTCTTGAATTTTTGCAAATTTGAGCTTTAGTATTCCATTATACTTCTCGACCAACCCTGCAGACTGGGGGTGTCGAGCCGCATGGAATTTCTGTTTAATCTGTAGTCCATTACAAATGTGACTGATGAATTCTGCATTAAAGTGTCCCCCGTTATCACTCCAGAACACCAGAAGCAATCCATAGCGTGGGAAGTACTCCTTTACCAATGCTTTTGCTATTGCCAAAGCAGAATTTTCTTTGGTCGTGTAGGCTTCCACCCATTTACTGAAAGCGCATACCATGACCAAGGACATATTTCAGATTATTTACGCGCTCCAGCTGGATATAATCCATTTGGAGCACCTCAAAAGGCAAAGATGATGGTGCAAAGTTTCCACTCAGAAAAGGCTACCTGCCCCCAGGATTATGTTGTAAGCAAACTATGCAGTATTGCACCAAATGAGCAGCAGTCCTTCCAATATTGGGATTGTACCATACAGGATCTAATATTGCACAAATACCCTTTGCCCCAATATGAGCTGAACCATGTGCCATTGTCACCTCCGCATTCACCAATGCATTGGGCAACAACCACCGTTGTTTTTCTGTCAAATCAATCCAACAATCATTGGCATCTAATTTCCCTACTTTATCTTTCCAGTGAGCCAGCTCCATACGGGTAGTCTTTCTGTATTACTCGGACACTTTCCATGGTGTTATTAAACACCTCTGTTTCAGCCACCCACCTAGCAGAGCAAGTCACAAACAATGAGGTCAATTTGGAAAAGGCAAAGGCATTACCTTCATCCACTGCATAAACCACTGCCTTGTGTGCACTGCATTTAACTACAGCCACCATCTCTGGTAACGTCAATGCTGTCAGTAATCGCAAAATCAAAGGGCCATGTTGTATTCGACGACCATGCGAAGTGAGAAAACCTCTTTCGGCCCAAAGCCGGCCAAAACTATGAGCCATGCCGAAGGCGAACTGGCTGTCGGTGTAAATACTTACTCTCAATCCTTCACTTAACTCACAGGCCCGAAGCAATGCCACTAACTCAGCTGCCTGTGCTGATTGATAGGGTACTTGAGAAGCCTCAACTACAGTATGTAAAGTAGTTATCGTATATGCAGCAGTTGTTGTGCCATCTGGTAATTTGAAACAAGAGCCATCGACATACAACTCCCCTTGAGGGTCAGCTAGAGGAATGTCTGTCAGGTCTACCCGTCCCTTCGTCTCTTCCTCCTTCAGAAATATACAATCATGAACATCATTGTTCTTTTCGTTCGAAGGGAGCGGTAGTAACATAGCAGGGTTCAGAGTGGCACATCGTTTAATCGTAATGTGGGGAGCAAACAAAGTCAATTCATAACCTGTAAGACGCGCACTCGTAATGTGCTGGGTCTTCGTTTTGTTCAATAATGTATCCACAGCGTACGGCACCATCACTGTGAGGTCAGTGTTCAGGACGAGCCGTTCCGACTGTCGAATAGCCTCCACAACCGCAGCAGTAGCCCTTAAACAGCTAGGGAGTGCTCTGGCAACGTTATTCAACACAGCCGAGAAAAAGGCACAAGGTGTCTGCTTACCACCAAATCCTTGTGTTAACACAGAAAGTGAGCAACCGTCCACCTCGTGTACATGTTATGTTATGTTATATTGGAATTTGTAGCGCGCACAACTACTCTTGAGTATCTGGAGCGATGCAGTAGTAAACCAATGGCGAGAAAAAATGAATTAGTAGGCCTGTTTAAAAAGGTGTGTTCTGAGGAGTTTTTTAAAACATCTTAGATCCTGAGTGTGATGCAGCGCTATGGGGAGGGCATTCCAAAGAATGGCTGCTTTGACCGAAAGAGACTGGTCGCCCATCCTAGCTCGACGGAAGTAGGGGATTATCCTTAAGCACAAAAGATTTTCGGTAGTCAGGGGTACCCAAAACAGGTGCAGAGCAAAGCGCAGATTTCAAAGTGTCAAAAGCATTTTGGCAATCATCAGTCCAGGGTAGAGATTCATGCACTTATTTAGTAGTTAAATACAGGAGAGGTTTAGTGAGAAGAGAAAAATTAGGGATCCACTGGCGACAGTAAGAAGTTATGCCGAGAAATGCACGAACATCACGCTGAGTACGAGGTACAGGCATATCAAAAATGGTAGTCACACACTCAGGGGTTAGTCTCCTACCCTCCTTCGACAGTAGATGACCTAGCTAGGTCACCTCTTGTCGACAATATTGGAATTTAGAAAGAGATACTTTATTGCCATTAGCCGCCAAATGAGACAATAATTTAACAGTGGCTTCTTTACAACCTTCCTCAGTGTCAGAGGCCACCAACAGATCATCGACATATTGCAAAACAACATTACCAGGTGGCAGGATCAAATCATCCAACAATGTTTTCAAAGCTTGACTATAAATGCTAGGACTTTCTGTGTACCCCTGGGGAGCGCGACAAAACCGGAAGCTGCGACCGGATAATGAGAACCCGAAAATATGACGGCTATCGGGATGGATCGGAATGCTAAAGAAAGCATTCTTCAAATCAATCACCAGGAAATATTTGGCAGTGGGAGGAATCATAGTGAGAATAGTAGTGATGTCAGACACCACAGGGTATTGGGGCACCACTATTTTATTAATTTCACGCAAATCAATCACAAAACGATAAGTATCAACATAGTCAGGATCACTTCCAACAGGGGCCTTTTTAAAAATCGGTAAAATGGGGCTGTTGCATATATTAGCAGCTGTCTCCTCCACCACACCCTTTTTGATCAAATCTTGTATGATGGAGAGCAAAGCTTTCTCGCCTGCCGGAGAGAATTTGTACTGAGGTATACGTAGAAGCCGAGCATTTTGCTTCAAGGTAATAGAAACGGGTGGAATCCTTAATCATCCTACATCTGTGTCTCCAGTGGCCCACAACGTCGCTGGGATAGCAGCAAACTCAGGAGACAGCGGTTCATTTTTGGTGAAACACTGCAAAGTATGCTTGCCAAGGGGATTGATAGTCAAATAAACACCATCAGGTGAACAATGAATTTTAGCATGTAATTTCTTCAATAAATTCAAGCCCAATAAATTTTCACCACAATGGGAAGTCAAAAGAAACAGGGAGTCTACCATAACTGGACCAATTGTAAACGGAATAGGTTTGGAAATGGGGCTCACCACCGGAATTCCCGAGAATCCCACCAAAACATTATTTTGCCCGGACAGAGCATCCCCTGGGACCAGCGAACGAGAAATAGAACTATTCATCGCACCCGTATCAACTAGAAACTTTTCAGATGTTCCCATCAAATGCGCTTTTACATAATACCTTGCTGATCAACGGGTACTGACACCTGGCCCCCACTCTGTCCTTGGCTGTCCTATGTATAGGCATACCCTTCGGTTGCATCCATCGCACAGTCCTCATTGTAATACTGCCTACCTCTCGGATTATCGAAATAATTATTTTCTGATCCGACGTGCGTCGCCTCCTCTCGTCGCGTATCACTGCGATCCACACCACCTCGACCTCTTCCTCTCATAGCCCCATTCTGAGACAGCAACAATGGACACTGAAATCGCCAATGCCATTCCCCCTTACAGTAAGCGTACTGGTTTGGTCCCAAAACAACAGCAGGCCCTCCGCCTCATACGGTTCCCGCCCCCCTCGGGATGAACCCTCTACTGCCTATCTCTCTGCCTCGTGCTCAAACAACTTGTTGCAACAACACTCGTGTCTTAAGATCGTTCGTTTTCTTTTCCGTCTTATCCTTACTCTCAATGTCTCTATGTTCGTAATACTGGGCCATACTCAATATTACTGAGTGCGTAGACGTGGTCCAGGTACTTTCAGCGACTTGTAGCCGCGCAGAAACTTTTGGTAACAAATTGGTCGCAAAACGATTAACAAATAGGCGTATACCGCCTTCCACTGATAAATCCTGTCCACTAAAGTCAATGAATACACCTTCAAATCTAGTGAAGAATTCAGAAATGCTTTTGTCTTTCTTCTGCTTACATGCTGTCAATTTATCCCAATCCACCTTGTAGAGGCGGAATTAAGGAAGTTATAATACTGCGAGGCACGCCAATAGTTCAGGTTTTGGTTAATCACCAGGCTTACGTTCCTTATCCAATTCCTTTATCTGTTCCTATGTTCCGCCCAACTACTGAGCATGGTCCTGGTCATGTACCTGACGCCATACATCAACAGGGACTAACAGCGCAAAAAATAGCTCTATGTCAACTAGGGTCATAACGGCTGAGGACGCCGCTTCTGTGAGTTCTTTGTAATAAGACGTGGGATTTTTACGGGGGTCAGGTAGTTGTGATTTTAACGAGAGGACTTCACTCCTCTTCCAGGAGTGTAAACCCATTGTTCCTGCACTCGTGCCTCTACACAGGGTCTAGTCACTACGTCCTGATCATTTTTTAATTCCGGAATTTCAGGATGAAAGATAGAATGGACTTCTTGCATAGGGTGCTGAGAGTCCCATGAGGGACATTTTTGGTGCATCCGCTCTCGATAACTTAATAAAGTCTCAACATTTTTGTACACGTCCTCAGGTCTAAGTTCAGACTTATGAGCCCTGTCCCGAATATTATACATCACTTGGGGGGCCATCCCTCCTGGAAAACACTGTTCCCATAAAGAAATCAGACATGTGGCCATGTCTTTCAGGGCATGTCGCTGCATAACAGGCTCCATGTCTCGGAGCGTGCTCCATATATTAGTTATAGTATAAATAGGATGTCGCATTCACTGGGACGACTGATTTTTAACCATCTGCTTCTCATTTAGTCCTACAGTTGAACGAGTAAACAACTTCGTGTGCCAAGATCCCTCACAGCACGAGATGGAGTTGGCTCAGCTAGGGATGGGGTCGTGCTCGCGGACTGGGACACCTATGCAAGGGTCGGGGGCAACAAAGCAGCTGTGGACATAACAGAAGATGGCAAAGTATCAGACCATAAAGTAGCCGTCTCGAACGCGGAGGGAGATACAACAGAGGACGTTCCCGAAGAGACAGGGGGAGAGGAAACAACAGGGGCAGAAGCAGAAGGGACCTGTACTGGAATTGGGGAAACAACGGGATATATACGTTGTGGAGCATAAAGGGGAGGTGGACGAGTATCCAATAAGTCCTCCATCTCATCCTCCGCTTCAGTCCTAGCCACATAGGTCTTATCCACTTGCAATCTAAATTGCCTGTCTGCACAATCAATTCCCTGTTCGGTTTGAGCTTTATCATAAGCAATGGCTTTCTGCGTGGTCGTCTGTCCTCCCTTCATTCTACATACTTTCTCCTCCCGTATACATCTATGCTTTGCATCTTTCTGCCATAGGTTTAGGGAATCAAACATTGACTGTCGGCTACGTTTATAAAACAATCGATCCTGCAGAAAATGTATCTTTTTCTCATCAAAAGACCCGGTTAAAAACCAATGCAGCTCTACGTTATCCTTAGTATATTTATGCCATAGTTTATTAAACAAGATTGGTGTATTACCATGCTTTACATACATATTATAACTCGGGCTGCCATCAGGCGGGGCAGGTTGACTTTCAGCCAAACGCGTATCATTGGGGCGGCAACAACATCCAAAACAACTCAATTCGCTAACCCACTGCATAGTGATTGTTGTCACGTATTCCTCATTCAATCATAAAACGTTCTTCCAAACATGGCCATGTTCATACATTCAACCTCACTCTTATTCAAACATACACAGAGCAAAAATACATGTACAGACAAAGATATTCAAAACGACATGCCTCTTTTTCCTTTCCAAACAAAGAACAGAGCCCGTCGACTCCTGTTCATGGAGAATCAATCAATTCAGATTCGAGACCAAAAGATACCAAAATCAAGCAGTCCAAACACTACCAAGAGACCGTCGGACAGGCATAACCACAGACTGTCCTACAGACCATCCTGCCGTCTTCATGGTTCACCTTTGGGACTATTGTGACTAAGCCTGCTTCCTCAGCATCACTTCAGATATGTCCCCAAGGTTACCCAGGTTCAATCACATGCCTTTCCGAGACCAGTCCGGCCGGGTGCGCACCACACGAGCCCCACCAGGGCATCCGATCGGCGTCTCTATTGTTAAAAAAACAAGTCCGTGGAGCAACTACCCGTGCAGCCACAATGCTGCCCGTCAGACCTCCAAAATTCTCTGTGGTACACTGACCACCGAATCCTACACAGTTAACAGCTTCAAAAAGCACTGCACAACAGCGCGTCCCAAACAACATCAAAAACAATCCACTCACCTGGTGCACGCAGGTACAATTGTGTATTCTTCGCTGCCAACTCCTGAAGACCAACATGGTCAGCTCCTGGATTACGCCACAGGACTCTGGCGAAGAGTCACTAGCAGCTGGGGCACTCAGATCGCGAGAGCGGAATAAGTCAAAAAATGTTCGGCCCGTCCACCCGCTCGACCAGAGCTCTCCTTTCTTTGTCCTTTCTACCCGGTTACGAGAGGACAACCCTATCACGGAGTCCCACCAGAGTCGCCAACTGAAGTACTAGAAAAAATAACATAAAGGGCTATACCTACCAATAGCCCCATCCCATTACCAAATATTCAGTCAGTTGGCAGTGAAGAAAGTTCAATCATTTATTAAGCAAAATACTCTATAGAGGAGCCTCTCCAACCCTCACCCATCAGGTGCGCGGAGAAGACTGTTGGCTTGTAATCAAACATGAGGTTATATACTTTTCAGTTCAACACATATAATCACTGTAAAAGGAAAAACACCAGTTGGCCCTCGAGCTCCAGGGAAGGACCATATATGGCACACATGATTAGTTCAAAGCTTAACTATTTATTACTAGGAAGGTCAGGAGGGGGTGACTCCCTTTCGTCTTGGTGCCCGGGAGTGTAGGCACGGCGCCTCTAGGAATGCGCTTATCGGACCCAAAGCCAGATGTGACCTTGGGTCTCAGGACAGTCGAGTGAACAGCCTACGTTAAGCTGCTCCCAGTAACTCAGAACGAACTGTGGCTTGACAACTACCGGAGAGCAACACGTGATCACAGCCCCTGTTCGAGCAAAAGTTCGAAAATGGCGACTGTATGGTTTTTGGCCTACTCTATTAGCAGTGAATACACAAGGAGTAAATAAATGCTGTCCTCCCTGCAAAGACATTTATTTAAATTTGATGCGGCTTATTGAGACATTTGCCTCGGCCGGGCGGGTTGCATTGTTCTCCCGCCCTTGCAACTTTGCTACTTGGACTACCGGTTTGTGAGGTGGGGACGCGAGGCAGCACCTTCTACTTCTTTTGCGTGTCATGTCCTGCATTGACCCCAACCCTGGCTATTTTCTGCGTTTTCATCAACGTCCCTCAGCCACACTTACCTGGGAGCAACCAGTGCATCCTGGGTCACGAAGTCCGCTGACTTTCTCGGACCGGCTGAAATCTTCACCTATGAGGGGCGGAGCCAATATTTTGCACCTATCAGAGTGCTTCTTTCTTCGAGAGGAGACGTTTTCTTTATATATATATATATATATATATATATATATATATATATATATATATATATATATATATGTATATATATATATATGTATATATATCAAGCAACAGGGTACATATAGATGCATCATGCTAGCATAATATAGGTTCAATACTTCCTTTTGTATGGGAAATCTATTTTTATCCCTCTCTTAGCCCACGCAGCACCCACCAGTGTCCCAGCACAAGTAGATGAAATATATTGGACACAACAAGCATAATATACTCCTGTGAGTATTGTGACAACTCCAAATCCCTATGGAGCAAAGTCACATGTATGTCACATAACTGATATGACTGTCACAGCCATCTTAGGTACAATGTTAGGTGTGTTACATCCAATTTCAGAATCATCATGTGCCTGAAAGTACAACCTTTAGAACTTGTGTCTATATGTGAAATGAACTAGCAATTTGTTCAGTTGGATGGAAAAGGTAGCCACATACTCATGATACACATCCCTATGGCTCTACACAACCAAACCCTTGTCAAACTAAAATACCCAATATGTTTGATCTAAGGAACAACATAAAGCATGTCACAATGCAAAAAATAAGTAAACTAAACCACAAAATCACAACCCAGAAGTCCTACGTATTGTGTCTTGGTCACAGTTAGGAGGTCACACATCCTCTCTGGCCCTGATGCTACACTCAACTTCACTTATCTCACAAATACTCATTAAAAAGCTTGGACAATAAATCTGATACAGAATACGAAGGAACATCATAAAAACATGATATGGCCTATGTCCAGTTCACAGAATAGGAAAATGCCCAGATTCTCACATTCTAACTGTGGCATAAGCCCAGAATGATAGGTACATTACAACGCTAGGTACTGTACAACTCTACAGCATGTCATAACTAGCATTCCAATTGTGTTACAACCATTCATGTACCATACGCAGGGACCACATGCAACTAACACATACAATTGTGTCTCTGTAAGGACAAAAAAGCACTGTAACATTTTGAGACATGTCCTGGACACACACAACATCCACATGATGTAACCCAACTAATATCAGGATATAATGACTAACATCTCATTTTAAATGCACTGGAGGATACAGACCCCAGACAACTTGCCTAACAGGAAAATCTGAAGAAAGGGGAGTCCTGGAAGGCAACAGGGTCAGGACACTGTCAGAACAATACCTAATTTACATTCACCATAGGCACAGAACATGTGTACTATGGGTCAACTACCTCGAAAGGGTATTGGCCTACAGTAGCAGCCACCTGTGGCGATGTTGTCATTGCAACTAGTTAACCAGATTGATTGAAGGCACAGACATTGCTCCACCACTATCAAGTAAATTGTAACATTAATCTGTGTACATTTGTGTGTTCAAAGTCACTACCATGTAGGCAGAGTCCATATGTTTCCAGGTGTATTGATAAGACAGCTGTCTTTCAGGACTTTACATACATAAGCAGCATGCTTCTCCAAAACTGTTGTACTTTGCCACACATGCACTATGTAGTTATCAATAAGCAGTAACAATTAGGAAGTCTAATTTCAAAGGCAAAGGCTTGTAACTTCACGTCACATTCCTAGACAAAACTAATGTAGACATTGACACCCAGCCAATGTAGGCACAAGAATGTATACCACATCTTAACTAAGTGCTCATACTGCATGGGCCATATGCAATCCATGCCATACTATCATCATTGACTTCTTACATCACTAATTACACATGAATTACAGTTATGAACATATCCATTTTGGGGATACAGAAATCTGAAAATGAAATTAGAACATGTTTTATTCAGCAAAAAAGGTGTGTCTTTAAAGAGAAAAAGGCCAATGGCCAGTCCAAGGGAGTTTCCCACATGGACCACAAAGTTCATGCCCATAATCGCTTGCCTGCACTGGTCCGGGAAAGGGACACCTCCTTGGGGAGGGGAATGTAGGTGGCAGGCCAGGCATTAAAGGGACTAGACTAGGGAGGACTGGGTTGGTCTTTGGCAGGGGTGGGATAAGGAGGGGGCGTGGGACAACATCAGTGGGAGACCTAGATGGAGGAGGGAATGGGACAACTGCAGTGGGAGAGCTAGATGGCGGGGTGGGACAACTGCAGTGGGAAGGCTAGATGGAAGGGGTGGGACAACTGCAGTGGGAGGACTAGATAGAGGGAGATGTGTTGGGGATCAGGAATTTGGAAATATAGTAGAGCTGAAGGGTTCGCAAGGGAATAGGGAGGGCTGGTACTTTCTTGGGCCCTGATTTTTTGGGGGTTGTGGTACTAGGGTGGGATGTGGATAGTGAAGTTAGGGTTTCAGGAGGCAATGGGGACTTTTTTAGACGGGGTATTTTTGTTTGCAGGAACATTGAGAGGTACTCTTTTTTGGGGGTTTACTGGGGGTGGGGTAGGGGGAGGGTCTGAAGTGTATGGCAGGGGTGTCAGGGTCATTTTTTTCTTTTTGTGAGGAGGATGTTCCGTATGGGAAGGGAATAGGTTGAGGGCAATGAGGTGGATTTTCTGGGCAGAGTGGGTATGAGGAGAAGCATGGGTAAGGGCTGTGGAGGAAGAAGGTTGTGAGGTATGCAGCAAGTCTGTGGATGCTGGTGTGGTGTCTGTTGGCATGTCTGTGGTAGTGATTGTGATGTCTGTCTTGTGAGTGTATGTGTGTGTTTGTGTGTTTGGCCTTATGTATGTGTGCTTGTGCGCCACTTGTGGATGTTGAAATGGATGCATGTTTATGTTTGTGTGTGCCTTGGTCAGGGAGGGTACTCAGGACTGTGGATGGGGAAGAGGCAAAAGAGGGGTGGTACAACTGAATTTGGGACAATGATGCCCTCAGTGTGGAGGCTAGAGCCTGATTGGATCTCTGCAGGGCAGACATGTCAGCATGAATGCCCTCCAGGAAAGATACCATCTGCATAAGGTGATTGGTATGCACCCGGAGAACATTTAGCACTGCTTAACATAGGTTGCCCATATGGAGTTGCCACAGAGGTCTCATCACAATTACACAACTACATTATTTTAACTTGTGGGTAACATACTTGATAGTGTTCCGTAAATCCCACATGTTTGACAGCAAGAAAACTTGTGTGCCCTGACACATGATAATGTCATCAACATTGTGTGCTGCAAATTCGACTTCCTCATTCACAATATCTTCAACAAGACAATGTACCAGCTGATGTATTGTCTATCGCTACTGACTGCCTTGTGTCATAACATACCTGTCTCATCTAATGCAAAGGAGTTTAGACCTCATAATGAGAACAGGAGTCACACAATTGATTTTAGACATGGTATCCATTCTGCTATCCCTATTCATCAACTTGGGAACCAGCAGGTCTAGTGTTACAGGTTACATATCTTTATTATTATACAGCCAGTGTGTGTAGTCATTGAATTGGTCATATCACACAGATCAAATTTAAGTTGCTCATATGTCCAGTAGCAGGAGTAGTTGTTTGTCAGGTCACATGGGTTTCTCTAATCATGGAAACACTAAGGAAGTAGGCGTATCTAGGGTGGAAGGTATTTGGCGCACAGCCTTGTGTCATTTATACACAGTGTTAGAAATATTAATCAGATTTTCATCCACATTGGAAATATTATATCATTTAGCCTTGTAAACACAGGTCAGCACACTGCCAAGTCCAATGACTGCATCTTCCTTATGCTTCATGTGGATCACTTAACCACTGGGCCATTTAGATGCATTGTCTGTACAAACTATTAGTCCTGAAGATCGTACTTGAAAATGTGTATTCAACACTTCTTACCATTGTGTCAACACTGCAAATGTCCACATTTGTAAAGCCCAAGTCAGAATGTCCCTCACTTATTTCTTTCATTGTGCACACAATGTACAGCTTACATGCTATTGCTTTTCATCTCAGTATCTTTAATTTACTTCAGAATGATGCTCATGTGACATCTCTGAATCTACAAGTAAGGCAACTAAACCATGGTTTCCAAAGCATCATGTATGACCATTTAAGATCATTTATACACATGAGAACCGTTGTGAATGTGTTTTTGACATCATCCCTTTCAATTAAAGCCCTGTTTCCACCAGAGAAGTGTCAAGGACCCCACAAGTCTTACCTGTGACTTACGAAGTAATCTTGCAGAGACGACATGAGCCACCACCACCGGACCCACCTTACCCCCAAGCTGGCTATACACATGTTAGGATGTTGATGGGCACGGGGAAGGAAGCCAAAAGAACGCTCGCAGCCGTTTTTGCTGGGACGAGGACTCTGGGCTCAACAACCTAAACTGCACGGACTGGTGAGGACCCTGACACCGGGATACAGCCGATTCTTGAGACAACCGCCGAGTGCTGCAAGGGGATGGGACTGCGAGACCCAGGGTTCACTGCGCTCTACCAACACAGCGCACCTGGTGTCTCTTCCCGCCCCCTGCTCCCTCGCACTTATCTACCGCTTACGGCCCCCGCTCCACGGTAGCCGCTAGCAGCCGTTTTTGCTGGGACGAGGACTCTGGGCTCAACAACCTAAACTGCATGGACTGGTGAGGACCCTGACACCGGGATACAGCCGATTCTTGAGACAACCGCCAATTGCTGCAAGGGGCTGGGACTGCGAGACCCAGGGTTCACTGCGCTCTACCAACACAGCGCACTGGTGTCTCTTCCCGCCCCCTGCTGCACCTACATAATTACGCCCATCAACGCGAATGCGGGACGCATGCGGGCGGGTGCCGGGCTCAGCCCGGGCAAAGGGCGGGCCGTTTGAGGCCGTTCGAGAACGGTAGAGACCGGGACTGGGCCATTCCCTTTTGCCCTCGTCTCCATTTCTCATTATCTTCTCCTGCCTCTATAATCTTCGAATAATGACTGCAAGAGAGACAAGGAGCAAGAGCGCGCTGGCAGCCGGACCAGCAAAAGGTACTCTGGACAATTATTTTGTTAAAGCAGGGTCTCTCCTGATTGACGAAATTACGGTTCTTGAAAGGCGTATATCCCAGGAAATTGAGTGGGTGAAAAGATCCTCTTTAGGCCCCATAGCACATACTAGGACACCTGAAAATAGACCAGAACGTATTGAGTTAGACATTGGGGGAAATGGGGCCAGTGGAACTTTAGTCATGTCTGACATAGCTAACTCTACCCTCCATAGCAATGCGAGTAGTCCCGACGAGTTACGTTTACTAGCCCTACCCAGGTCCCATGAAAACCCCCCTCCTCCCATACCATCTGTCACTATAGCCAACATGGCTGACACTAACAGGATAGCTAGCGATCCTACTCAGGGGGAAAGGGAAGGAGCTATACCAAAGAGGAAAAGAGGGGCACAAAATCCAGGGGGGCGCAAGGCTAAAGCTGCAAAGCGCAACCCAGTAACCGCGGGCAACAAACAGGGTCCAACTAATAAGGGACCCACTCAGACGGATTATACTCAGGCGCCACTGTAGTAAGGTCTTCTGATGAAAAGATTAGAGATGACCAAATTGTAGTTTGATATTTGTAGTTTTATTCCTGAAGTAAATAAACCACGACCAGCGATGAGAGCGAACAGGCTCGTAATGACCAAACATTCATAACTAAGCATTCTAAGAACATAGAATAGAACATCAATGAAACATTCCTTAAAGTAACCGTGTATTAATAGGAACAGTACATACTACAGATCCTTCCCCTAATGAAATAAAAGGTAGAGGAAATTAATAAGAAACATAAAAAGAAAAATTAATTCAAAACATAATCATGAAGTCTAACAGGAACAGATCTGATTCTACGACCAACACCCATACCATCCCCCTTACCATCAGCATTTAAAACAGGTTGAAACATGGGGAGAGATGTAACATTTGAGGAATCACCATGAGCTAACGGGGAAGAATCAGGAGTGATATTCACAGGAAGATTAATAGGAACAGGAGGGGGCGTAGAAGTTTCCCCAACACCAAACCAATCAGAATTCGAATTATCAGATAAATCTGAATTCTGTTTGTTAGAAGAAATAATTTTGGCTTGTTGGTCAGAAATCTTAATGAGGGCATTCTTGTTCCACCAACCTCTTTCAAGTAAAAGAGCTGCTGCACGAGAAACTTTTACAACCTTCACAGGAGCAGAAAATTTGGACTGACCCTTAGTAATCTTCACCGGTTTTTTGATGATAACCCAATCTCCAGCAACAAGAGATTTTTCTGCAACATGCATACGTTTGTCATAATGATCTTTGTAACATTCTTGTTTCATTTTAACACGATCACGTATTTTGGATAAATCAATATTGACCTGAGAATTTCTCATTAACCAAGAAGGGTTCAACTTAGAAGTCGGAATACGACCTCGAAGCAAAACAAAACGAGAAACTCCTGTGGTACTGTGAGGAGTACAATTATAGTTCCAGATTTTTTCACAAAGAAAATCAGAAATATCCAATCTATTAGCACAAGCAGTTTGAACAGCATCTTTCAGCAAACGGTTTGCCCTTTCAACCAAACCATTTGATGAAGGGCTATAGAGAGGAACAAAAGTATGTTTAACATCCAATTTGTTTAAAAAAACATTCAATTCCTTTGAAACAAAGTGTGAACCGTTGTCGGAAACAATTTCATGAGGAGTACCATCGATGACAAATAAACTTTTCAAAAATGAAATCACAGAAAAGGAATCAGGATTCTTAACAAAAGAAAAATAAATCCATTTGGAAAAATAATCAATAGCAACAATTAAAAACTTTTTTTCAGAATTAAAAACAGAAAATGGGCCAGAGAAATCCAGGGCAATTTTCTCCCAAGGATCTTCAGGCCATTCTACCGGTATAAGTGGTGAATTGGACAACTTCCAATGCTTGTCAGAGCATAAACACTGTGGACATTGATTGACAAACAACTTAACTTGATTGTCAATACCAGGCCACCAATAAGTGGATTTAATGTTATTAGTAGTGCCGGTGATACCTGGATGACCCTCATGAGCTAAGGAAATGATGGATTGTCTAATTCCGCAAGGTGGAACAAACTTGTCTTGTCTGAATAAAATGTCACCAGAAACAGACAACTCAGATGCAACCTGTGCATAATGTTTCTCCTCCATGGACATACTCCTATCCATAGGCCAACCCTTAATCAAAAATCGTTTAACATTTTGTAAGCAAGAATCTTTCTCCATACCCTGCAACCAATCTTGTTTAGTGATTTTAAAATCTTGAAGAGCATCATCAATGGAAAAAACACATTCCAGATCAGAACTGACTGACTCATG
This sequence comes from Lissotriton vulgaris, assembly GCF_964263255.1. NCBI lineage: Eukaryota > Metazoa > Chordata > Amphibia > Caudata > Salamandridae > Lissotriton > Lissotriton vulgaris. Next base: position 1,108,882,168 of record NC_141694.1, read on the forward strand.
CATAGGTAAAGGAATGCGTGATAAACCATCTGCCCGGATGTTTTTACCGCCAGGCAAATACTTAATTTCAAAGTTGAACTCTTGGAGACGTGCCAATAATCTAACTAAACGAGAGGAGGCTCTATTAGAAGAACTTTCACCAAGCATGTAAATTAAGGGCTTATGGTCTGTGTACAATTGAAATCTTGTTCCCCAAATATACATTCGGAATTTTTCTACAGACCAAGAACATGCCAATGCTTCTCGCTCGATCGTACTATAGTTGACTTCAGCAGGAGTTAAGGAACGTGAAGCGAAGGCAATAGTGCATTCTTCACCTTTAATCATTTGACTAAGAACAGCACCCAATCCCCGGGAACTGGCATCTACCGTAATGATGCTCTGTACACCATGAGAAAAAGGTTTGATGGCAGGAGCAGAGAGAATCATATCTTTAATTGAATCAAAAGCAACTTGAGATTCAGTAGACCAAATATATTTGGCATGTTTCTTTAAAAGGTCTCTAAGGGGTTGAACGACCAAGGCATAGCCCCTGACGAAACGAGCATAATACTCGCTTAATCCCAGAAACGCTCTCAATGAGTCTTTATCTAATGGACAAGGAGCATTCTTAATAGCTTCTAACAGGGAAGACTTAGGTTTAATTCCCTCTTTTGAAAGATTGTGGCCTAAATAATCAACCTCATCTGCTAAAAATCTGCATTTCTTTTTGTTGACAGTGAGGCCATGATTTTGTAAAGTTTTCAAGACATATTCCATTAAAATATAGTGTTGATCTAGAGATTCAGAATGTACCAAAATATCATCTTGGAACGCTTGAATTCCAGGACAATTATTGAAAATAGTATCCATCAACCTTTGAAAAATACTAGCTGCGGAAGCAAGCTCGAAGGGAAGCCTTTTATACATATAGACACCAAAAGGTGTTACAAAAGTTGTCAAAGGTTGGGACACTTTAGATAGAGGAATTTGATGATATGCTGAGCGCAAATCAATAGTTGAAAAATATTTGCTACTACCAATATTAGCCAGCATATCATGAATCTTTGGCAGGGGATGCACATCGACTACAATGTTACGGTTAAGAACACAAAGGTCTGCACACAAACGAATATCACCAGAAGGTTTTCGTGCTACTACAGCAGCAGAAACCCATTCTGATGAATCAACAGGACAAATGATGTCTTGAGCAACTAAAGATTCAATGTGTTTCCTTAAATCTTGTTTAACAGATAGAGGAACGGGGCGCACTTTCTGAATAACAGGACAAACCCTCTCCTTCAATTTTATGGTATACTCAAAATTTTTTACCAAACCAATTCTGTCATCAAAAACATCTTTGTACTTTTCTAAAACATTGCACAGAATAGGATCATTGCAATTATCAAGAATGGCGAAAATAGGTATATCTCCCAAGGCAACAGGTTCAGGGTGGCCAGGCTTCAAAATAATTCCAAGCCTAGCTTGATCCTGCCAACCCAAAATGTCCCTTCCATTAAGTGCAACGTAAATTTTAGTGAAAATTATTCTTCCTTTAAAGTCAATGTTATCAGGGAAATAACCACGCATGGTAATATCAAACCCCCCAAAAGCTTTGGGATTCACATCGGTAGGAAATAATTTTGTGTTATCCCAAGAACATTGAAAAGTATGTTCATCTAAGATGGTAATCGGTGATCCCGAATCTGCCATAACTTGTATAGTTTGCACACCAATTGAAATTTTACAAATAGGACCTTTGACAATCAAGTCACACAAAGCATTAATTTGAATATAAGATAAGGAAGCAACATTCAAAGCATCACAAATTTCTTCTTCAGAATACACCATATTAACCTTTGTCTTATCTTTGGGTAAACGACATAACGCAAAAAAGTGACCAATACGTTTACAATTTGAACACCTTTTACCTTGTGCTGGACACTTAGGGTTGTTTCCAACATGAAATTTTGAACCGCACCTGTAACAAAATATATTGGATTTTTGTCCAAAAACGTTTTTACCACTAGAACGGTTAGAAACAACATTAACATTAAAATGATCATTAGATGCTTGTGAAACATTACAAACAGCTGAGGAAGAGGCACTCTGTTCAGCTAAAATTTTAGATGAGACAACTGAACATTCGATGCTTTTCGCAATAACAATAACCTCATCCAATGTCGGATTTTTGCAAGTCAAAATACGCTCCTGAATCTTTTTGTTGAAGCAATTGAAAACTAACTGATCACACAGAGCAGTTTCGAGATAAGTACCAAAGTCGCATTTTGAGGCAAGGACACGCAAAGTTGCTAAATAATCTTCTATGGATTCTTCTTGTGACTGTTTCCTTTTAAAGAAAACATGGCGTTCAACCATGACAGATGGATCATCTTTAAATTGTTTACCAAGACGAGTTAAGGCTTCAGTATATACATTCCAAGTATCATCATCAGGTGGAGTCTGAACAACAGTTAAATTATCAAATAATTGTTGTCCTGCATCACCCAAATGATTAAAAAGAATAGCTCTTTTCCTTGAAGGAGGATAATCCAAAGCATCTATTGCCTCCAAGTAATTAGTGAATACACGTAACCATTTGTGCCAGGGCGTAGGAGGCTTGCCTGGAGTAACTAAAAACGATGGAGGTGCAACAATTCCACTGTTATTGTTATTATTAGAAGAAGCCATGTAGAAGAAAGCAAAATATCTTACTTGTCTAAAAATGAATCGGTATGTAAATCCACTGGAACCGATCTATTTATTTTCCGTTGAATAAATTTTATGTTTAAAAATTAGCGTGTTGAAAATATCTTTGTATTATTGAATAAGAAGTAAACAACAAAGCGCAATTTCTCTGTTGCGCAAAATGGCCGCCGACGTGATTAGCGTAATGACGCTGCACGCACCAAGCGTAAGTCAAGGTGGATCGCGTCGCGAGCAAAGAACACAGCCAGTGTTCAAATGAAGACAAGTAAGTAACTGACAGTTGATGCACCTATTTTCAAGGTGAAAAATGAATTAAATGAAACTCACAGTTCTGGATAGCAACAGAGAGAAGGAAAACGACCACTTGTTTTCTCCGTAGTCTGCGTAGTCTCTGTAGCCTTTGAGAACGTCAATTAAAACAAAAAGAATCCTTATTGTCGGTGGGTCTGAAATTCTTGGTAATGAAGAACCTTTCAAAATCGTCACCAATAAATGTAGTAAGGTCTTCTGATGAAAAGATTAGAGATGACCAAGTTGTAGTTTGATATTTGTAGTTTTATTCCTGAAGTAAATAACCCAAGACCAGCGATGAGAGAGAACAGGCTGTAATGACCAAACATTCATAACTAAGCATTCTAAGAACATAGAATAGAACATCAATGAAACATTCCTTAAAGTAACCGTGTATTAATAGGAACAGTACATACTACAGCCACCCATTATGAATTCATCTCCACAAGCATTAGACAATGTAATTCCTCCTCGCCCAAATGTAATCTATTGCGACGATGATATTACTATGTTCAACATTGGCGCTCTTTTGAAGTCACTAATAAGCCCCTTAGAAGCCCGCCTAATAAAGATTGAGGCCAGGCTTGTGATTATAGAGAAAACAACGGTGCAACTAGCAGACACTTACAAAAAAGATAGCAAGGCAGCTAGGGGAGGGGGGGAGCCCAGGAACAAGAAGACTACATTAGAGCTCCTAGTGAAGGTTGGCAATATAGCTCCCGTAACATTACAAACTCAGCAGCCCACACTACATACTGCCGCCCCTCAGTCAACCGACTGCGCCGTACCTCCTAGTAACACCAAAAGGAAAGTCCCAGCCACAAAGGGAGCACATGTTACCACTAAAAAAATCAGGCCAATGAACTTTCCACCGGAGGCGAGTCCATACACAGTTATTCTAGCTGGCGTTCCCGAGCCAAAACCCGACTATAAAGAACCTGTTCTTGCGTTAAAAAACAAGGTGGTCAAATGGCTTAGTACATACAGACCTCTCCCTCATGGAGTCTCGAGCGAGGTTCTTATGGTAAGGAGAGCCCCATGGTTAGGTAGCTCAAGAAAATCAATCACCGGAGACTGTGTCCTAATTAATGTTAGGGATCCTAGGACCGTCTCCCATATATGTAGATGGCCGCATCCGGACCAGGGGACATCCATTCAGGCCCTACCCCTATCCTTTTTTTACCCACCAACGGCGTGGACACATAAGGATGCAGGATGGGAAACAATTTCTAGGGGTGGGAAGGATGGGTTGGCAGAGAAAGAGGAGCCCACCACCATCTCAGACCTCAGCATTTTGCCCACTTTCGGACATTCAACAGGTATAGCTGTTTAGATATGGTCGATTGACAGCATCTGGTCGGGATAAGGGAGACCTGTGGTCGATTGGGGGGCCCCAAAAAAGGAAAAATTACCCACCCCACTGAATTTTGTGATAACTCCCTGGGGAAGAGTCATCGGGACGGGGAAAAAAATAATAAGGAGGTTCAATTCACTATTGTAGGGCCCCGATCCGTCTTGACAGATATTCTAGTCGACCAGGAATTACTGCCAAGCCTATGTGACACGGACACTCCATCATTGAAATCTACGGATCAAAGACCACCCTCTTTAAAGATATTATTGTGGAACGTGGCCAGCCTGGTGAACAAATTAACTGCCCGACTGGAGCTCATTTATAGAGGGTATGGAGATATGTATGTTTCAAGAAACATGGACGAGAGAGGATGTCCACCGTCCTGGTTTTGCGACATTCTCCATCCCGGCGAAATGGGGGGAAAGGTGAGTCCCTCAGGTGGTCTTGTAACATGGGTGGCGGTGGACCTGGGTTGTAAAGCCAGACCACTTGACACAGCCTCAGAGGACATTGCTGGAGTGGCCTAATCTGAGCAGATTGGCCTTAGTAAATGTCTACTCTAGGCCGGTAAACATCACAAAGGAGTCGCGTACCATTGATGAATTATCAGTCTTTCTTAGCAACATCCCCCATGGTACACCCTTTTTGGTAGGAGGGGATTTAAACTGCCATTTTGAGCCTCTAATAGGCCGATTGGATGAACTTTCTCTAGAGGAGGATGCAGTGTGGTCCGTACCCCCTCCGTCATCCCCCCCTCCCAGAGCTTGGACCCCTCTTGCCGTCCAGATCACTGGCTTAACCTTGAAACACGGTGTGCGGGCGTGCAATGGACGCATAAACTCATACATTTCTCCCAAATGCACATATCACTGAGTGGGTAGGGAATCCAGATTGGACTACATTTTGGTCCAACTCGCTTTATGGTTGCATATCATTGATTTTAAGGTGATTCCAAGGGAAGATAGCGACCATAATGCGCTCAAACTGAAATATGCACTCCCCGGTTTAGATGACAGAGGGGAAGTGGCACCCGCGCCAGTATCTGCGCTGGCATTAACAAACAACAAACGGAGAGTGAGGTGGGAGAAGCTAGCAGTGAATGCAGAGAAGATTTCAGGGCTTTATGCCCGGGTTATCCCGTCATTGGTTAAGGTGGGTGCATTAATGGAGCCAGCACCCAGGATATACACAAGCAACTGTGGCTGGCGCACGAGGATCTCATTAAGTCCATAGCGGAAGTCCTATTTATCACAGGAAAGAGTGGGGGCAGCCGTCCCAATCGCCCCACTTGGTACAACGCTGCATGCCGCAAGGCCAAATTAGACCTGCTGGTTTCAATCAAGGCGGGCACAGACAGATCTGAGATTCAGGCCAGAATGAGGGATTACAAGCGCTTGGTCACGAACGCAAAGAGTGAATGGGAACAGGAGAAGTGGGAAAATCTCGCCACCTCTTTAGTTAGCAGGGATTCCCGCAAATTCTGGCGCATTGCCAATACGGGGTCCGAGGAGCCTGTTTCGGCTATTGAACCCAATATTTCAGCAGAGGCCTGGCAGGACCATTTTCAGTCACTTTACATGGTTGAAGATGGGGCTCCAAACCAAGTACAACCGACCACCAGTGGCTCACCGGAAGGGGAACCTTTTACAGAGATGGAGGTGCGAGCCACCATTGCAGGGCTGACATCGGGCAAGGCGTCCGGACTAGACGGTCTACCTGGCGACCTATTCAAGCAGGAGCCTGATGTATGGGCCCCTTACTTGGTGCTGATATTTAATGCTGTCCTGAAGGGTATGGAGGTTCCGAGTACTTGGCTGGGCGCAGAGATTGTGCCGATATTCAAGAAGGGGTCACCTCTGCTCCCAGCCAACTACAGGCCCACAGCCTCATAGACATACCCCAGAAAATATTTGGCAGGTTGATACTTTACCGAATTCAAGTTTGGATAGATGAATCTGAAATTTTGAGCCCCTACCAGGCAGGATTTAGAAAGGGGGTCTCAACCATGGATCAGATTTTTCGCTTAAATCTTCTGTTCTGGAAGACAGCGGTAATCGAAGGTGGCAGTCTGTACACAGTATTTGTGGACGTACGAGCCTCCTTCGACTTAGTGCCAAGAGCTAGACTGTGGACCGTGCTGGCGGAGTTGGGCATTCCAGCAGATATCCTCTCGATCTTGATAAGATTGCATCAGGGGAATTTTGCACGTGTTAGGTCCGGAAGGAATGGGGCACTTTCTGGAAGATTCCCCGTTGACAGGGGGCGAGACAGGGTTGTGTGCTCGCACCGACCCTGTTCTGCCTTTTTGTCAATGGGGTAATCGCCCATTTGACTAGGATAGGTGACATCGATGCCCCAAAGCTCAACGGCAGCAGGGTGCCTGCTATTATGTTTGCGGACGATACCCTGCTGCTGTCCAAACCCCCTATGGAAATACAACGGGTCTTGGATGGGTTCACGATCATTTGCATTGAGCGGGGGCTCGAGATCAATGCCCTCAAAACTAAATACATGATTCTCAACCCCCCCTCCTCAACACGCCCCAATCCCACCATAGGCACTCTGAGACTTGAGAGGGTATCTAGTATTGAATATCTTGGGGTGGATATTAACCAAAACATGACCTGGGACACACACCGGAACAAGGCGAACATGAAATTAGCAGAGCTAACGGGTGGCATTTGCAGGATGGTGAATAGGACAACCTACATACCCCTCTGCCCTTTGCTCCAAATTTATAAAATGCAGACAAGAGGGGCAGTCACCTACAGGGGGGGACTGTGGGGCCATACATCAGCACAAAATCTGTTGTCCACTGAAAATAAATTCATTAGGCAGCTGGTAGCTTTACCCTCAAGTACCCCGCTCCTCCCGTTGAGACTAGATCTGGGCCTAATACCAATCACAGAGGTGCTGGGACTGAAACCAAATACTTTCTGGCATCGAATCTGGTGTACGCCTGAACTAATGAATTATAGGACTGAGCTCCAAGAGATCCTATCTTTACCAAATGCTACACACATTCCCTGGTTGAGATACATTAAACATACTTGTGAGAGCCTAGGAAGACCAGAATTATGGCGAGACCCGGGAAATACATGCAGTAGGATCCCACGCAAACTCCTCTCAAGGGATTTCTACGAGCAAAATTTACATGCATCAATAGAGAGTACACGGGAGGGGTCCCTCACTAATTTGTTTATCAAATTTAAAGATTCATATTACTTAGAGCACGTCCTTGATGGCATTAGTCCCGCTTTGACCAGGAAATTGTTTTTGCAGTGGCGATACGGCACACTCCCCCTCAGGGCCTTTACCAAAAGCTGGGGCAAGCCCTCGCCCACAGAACAGTGTCCGGTATGCACACACCCTCAGGAAGACGATCTGCACATCATATTTTTCTGAAAAGCTTATCATAGCTCTAGGAAGCACAGGCTTGTCCCACTTTTAAAACATTTAGGTTTTAGACATCATCTTCCAGCATACAGAATTTTAAGGACGGACTCATCACCCCTGATTGTGTTTGCGGTGGCAAAATTTCTAACAGCGATGTGGCATACCCGCACTCGTCATATAAAGTCACTCACTGATTTGTGAATAATGAAATGCACTGTTGACTTTTAACAATAATGTACTGTAATTCTTTAAAAATGTTTAAATTAAGGCTTTTAATTACTGTTTCACTCATTATCGATTCTAAGCCGATTTAAAATTGTATGTATATCTTTTATGATCCAAGCAGATCGAAATAAAGATTGAAATGAACTAAACCATGGTTTCCAAAGCATCATGTATGACCATTTAGGATCATTTATACACATGACAACCGTTGTGAATGTGTTTTTGACATCATCCCTTTCAATTAAAGCCCTGTTTCCACCAGAGACCTGTCAAGGACCCCACAAGTCTTACCTGTGACTTACGAAGTAATCTTGCAGGGACGACATGAGCCACCCCCACCGGACCCACCTTACCCGCAAGCTGGCTATACACATGTTAGAATGTTGATGGGCACGGGGAAGGAAATCAAAAGAACGCTGGGATGTACTTGGTAACTTGGTAAGGAGCTTCCCTCTGTTTGGAGACCGCCGTGTGTACAACCACTATATAGGAGAAAATAAGAGCCCCCTATTAATATAAGAAACAAGCACACAACCTAACCCTCCCTTACTTCGCCCTCTATGCTCATGTAAGGAATGTTCAAGTACCTGTAGAGGAAGTCATCAGGCGTTAACTAGGTTTCAATGCTCCTGCGTGAGTTGGAGAGAAATCCGCGTGGGCGCTCCCAGTGCGGCGTAGAAAAATCAGCCAGGCGCCAATGGCGCGGCAAGGCAAACAAAACCATGCACTCCTGCGCGTTTATTGTAAATAAGGAACAGGGCATCCCCAACGGGGCCCAACAAAATCAGCAAGGTGCACATGGCGCGGAAAGGCAAACAAAACAATGCGCTCCTGCGCGTTGTTGTGAATAAGGAACAGTGCGTCCTCAACGTGGCCCCAACAAAATCAAAAACAAAAACAAAATCAGCATGGCGTGGAAAAACAAACCAAAACAATGCGCTCCTGCGCGTTATTGTAAACAAGGAATATAGCGTTCCAAATGTGTGACAGAAAAATCAGCAGGGCGTCTTTAGCGCGGATAACAAACAAACAAGTGCTCCGGCGTGTTCAGGTTTAGCAGGAACGCAGGGTAGGAACTGGGCGTCCCCAACGTGCTGCAAATCCAGGAAATGCCCTCCAGCGCGTGAGTGTATTCAAGGAGTCGGGTCTTCACGCTTTGTGAAAGAAGAGCCAGAGAAAGCAAAGCGCAACAGCGCTAGAAACACCAAGAAATTTCCAGCAAGGAACGGTAGAAGAAGGCAGGAACAATGAAAAATTTCCTAGCTATCGTAACGGAAAGTTTCAATTCTATTAAGGACAAGGAGGTGAGGATTATGCAGTCCTTTCTTCTCTTTATTAAATAGCAAATTTAAAGTGTACCAATAAGAAAACTTTATAGAAACTTCAACTCCCATGAGCACATGGGCCACAGTGTCCATAACAACCGCCATCCAATCATGAGGCTGTCCACTGTATAACTGGTCCTGACGTCCCTTCCTCTTCCTCTTCTTCTCTGCGAGGAAAGATCTCGAGGGCGTACATCATTCCTTCTGGTCTTGTCCTAAACCAATATAAGACAAACCGTTATCTTGATTCCTTTCCGTATACGGAAGCATAGAATGCGATACATAGAGCTGCATACCAGATAACATTTGAAACATGTCATAGACAATTTTAGAATAGTCACATAAGCCAACAGGCCTGATAATGAAACCCCAAGTAGCCTCACAATCATCTTGAAACAAATACAGTTGCATTAACATCGTTAAACCCATTCGAAAGGTTACTTACTGAGATTACGGAGACTCCGGGTGGGGTGAGACCATCAAGTCTCGGGAGGGATAATCCTCGCCTCCTTGTCCTTAATAGAATTGAAACTTTCCGTTATGATAGCTAAGAAATTTTTCATTCTATGTCAGGACGGAGGCGAGGATTATGCAGGTTTAATGCCTTTCCACCACCAATTCTGCTGCACCATAGATGGGTTTGAAGTAACATTTCTTGAATATGGACTCGGAAGACCAGTCCGCTGCAGCCATAATATCCTCTAAGCGGCTGCCAACCTGAATAGCATTAGAAGCCATTGCTCCTCTCGTGGAGTAAGCTCCGAATCTGGTCACATCCACCCCCGCCTCGGTCATGATCCATCGGACCCACGTGGCGATGGTTGGAGGGGAAACCGCCTTAAACGGTTTTTGTAAAGCAATGAGGAGTTGACGTTCTCCCGGGAGGCGGTATTCCGACATCAAGTCCTCATACGACTTGAGGCACCGTACCACACAGAGTTTGGGTTGATCTGGAAAAATAGGATAAGATACCGACCTGATATTAGTCTTGGTTCTCCTAGCCACCGTAAAGGTGACTCCCTCCGGGGTGAACGCCCGTGCAGTAATGTCCAAGGCTCTGACGTCTGAGACACGCTTGCACGAGACCAAACAGAGCAAGATTGCCAACTTGGCAGATAACTCCTTTCTGGAGAGATATTGATTGTCCCTCCAAGAACAGAGGAAACGGAGAACGATATTGACGTCCCAGAGGGAGTCATATCTGGGCTCCAGGGGTTTAGACAGTCTAGCACCCTTCATCAACTTACAAACCCAAGGGTGCTCTCCTGCCGGTCTCCCATCGATATGGGCATGCCCAGCCGAAATGGCTGATCTGAAAGAATAATAGACCGATAGGCCAGTCCTGATTGGGCTAATTACGCTAGAAAATTCAAGATGTGGCTAACATCGCCCCCACGGGATCGGTGTGCCTTCCCAAACACCAACGACGCCACCGCTGCCAAGCCGAGCGGTACCTCTTGACCGTTCCTGGAGCCCAGGCTCTACGGATGAGGTCCTCAGCGTCTGCCGAAAGGCGTCAATCCTGCCAGCGTCCCCTGAAGTCCTCCATGCCATGAGTCGCAAGGTCTCCTGGGTCACCAGAGGATGAGGTTCCCCCTGAGGGCCCGAGAGCAACGAAGGGAACAAGGGCAGTAGAATGGGACAGTCCCATGACAGTTCCAACAGAGAGGGAAACCACGCCTGAGCCCTCCAGAAGGGCGTCACCAGGATCATGGAAGCTTGTTGATGGCGAGCCTGAGCCGCCACTCGTGGAATCATGAGAAAGGGGGGGAACGCATACGTTTGTTCCTGAGCCCAATCCTGCAAGAACGCGTCGACTGCCGACGCTTCCGGATCCGGTCTCCAACTCACGAATCTCGGGAGTTGTCGATTGAGCCGGGATGCAAACAGGGCCAACGAACATGGACCCCACCTGACCATCAAATCCAGGAAGACCGATCGCTCCAGTCGCCAGTCGCTGAAATCCTGGAAGTACCTGGAGTGCCAGTCCGCAATGGAGTTCTGCCTGCCCGGCAGATACTCTGCTGTCACCGAGATCTGTTTCTCCAGACAATATTGCCAAAAATCCTTCGCCAGGTTTGCCAAGGCCCGAGATCGCGGGCCGCCCAGGCCATTGAAATACTGTACTGCTGACACATTGCCCATGCGTAGCAGAATGCAGCACGATACCTGGTTCCGAGTAAGGGATCTCACCGCGAAGGAACCCGCCAGGAGTTCCAGACAATTGATGTGGAGGTGAAGCTCCTCCTCCGAACACCGATCTCCCATCGTAATGTCTCCGCAGCGGGCACCCCAGCCCGATCTGCTGGCATCCGACTCGATGACCAGATCCGGGCTGGATCCGAAAATCGCTCTCCCGTTCCACGCACTCATGTGCTCTATCCACCAACGCAATTCCGTTCTCGTTTCCTCCATGAGGGAGATGAGTTCGGAGTACGTGAGCCCCTTCCTGAGGTGCAGCGCCTTCAATCGCTGCAGGGCCCTGTAGTGAAGAGGGCCGGGGAGATCGCTTGGATCGAGGAGGAGAGGAGACCCACGATTCGAGCCAACTGGCGTAGAGACATTCTGTCCTTCCGGAGGATGTGGGAGAGCTCTTTGCGGATTTTGGTTACTTTCTGAGAGGGAAGACTGAGGGAGGCCGATACCAAATCTATCTGAAATCCCAGAAACGTAATCTGAGTCGACGGTCGGAGTTCGGACTTCTGGACGTTTATCACAAAGCCCAAGTCCTGAAGTAACGCAATAGTCATGTTCAAGTCTAGCTGGAGATGCTCTGGCGATTGATTCAAAATCAATATATCGTCGAGATAAATGATCAATCGAATGCCTCTCTCGCGAAGTGTCTCCACCACCGGCTGAAGGAGTTTCGTAAAGCACCATGGGGCCGACAATAGGCCGAAGGGGAGAGCTTGAAACTCGAAGACCGTTTCCTTCCAAAGAAACTGGAGGAATCTCCGGTGTGGTGGGAAGATAGGAACCGTTAGAAAGGCGTCCTTCAAGTCCAGACGCGCCATCCAGTCCCCTTGGAGGAGAAGATCGCGAAGCAAATGAATCCCCTCCATCTTGAAGTGGCGGTACACCAGCCACTCGTTGAATTCCCGTAAGTTTATAACTGGGCAAAAGCCTTTGTCCTTCTTTGGACTAGGAAGATGTTGCTTAAGAAGCCCGCAGGATGTAAATGCGTCATGTGGATCGCCCCTTTTTTGAGGCGATCTGCTACCTCTTTGTCGATCAGAACCCTGTCTTCCGAAGAGAAGACGAGGGGGCGAGGACGAACCTTCTGGCAGGGAGTTCCGTAGAATTTTATCTGGAAACCTCGTACGGTTTGGAGAACCCAAGGGTCTGAGGTGATCTTGCGCCAGTTGTGAAAGTGGTTCTGTAACCTCCCCCCCAGTACGGACGGGGAAAAAAGGGTAACATTCACCGGCTGGGCCTCCGGGTGCATTGGCTCCGCCATGGTAGCCCCTGCCGCGCCCTTTGCCGGCGCCTCTACTGGGATAGAAAGATCCCTGTCGGCCGTCGTTCCATCCGTTATTACGACGTTGTTGGTTTTTATTGTTGGGGCCTTGCTGATACTGGCTGCCGGAGGAGCGACCCCTACCTCTTCCGGCCCCTGCAAAATCCCGTCCGGGAAAAATCTTTTTAATCGACGTTTGTGCCTTATCTAAGGCAGAAAAGGTAGTGACGAACTTGTTCAATTCTTTGATAAATGGTTCGCCAAACAGTTTGCCCTGTGCAATAGGCCCCGCTTCTGAGGTGACCAGGTCTCCGAGCTTAGGGTCAATTTTAATGAGGAGAGACCTCCTCCGCTCCGCTGCTAATGCGCAATTCGCATTGCCCAAAAAGCATAGAGCTCGCTGGGCCCAACCTGTCACGATCTCCGTGGACATCGCGGTTCCTGACTCCTTGGCCCTCTCGGCCAACTGGATGATCTGAGTCACCGGTCCCACTGCGTCCAGGAGCTTATCCTGGCAGTTGCGCCAGGAGCGGTCTATACCCTTCTTGGGGTCCTTCATGAATTTGGCAAAAAATGCGCAGAGCTTTTTATCAATATCCGGGGTGACCGCCACCCTGCCTTCTAATTTCGGGCGAGGGCACTCGCCGCACATGCAGGTTCTAACTTCCCTTTCAAGGGGTTGGCGAACTTTGCTCGCAACATATTTCGCCACCTTGGGATCAGGGATCCACTCCGATGATCTAGGGTGGTATATTCTGGTTGAATCAAACATGTCAGAGTATTTATCATCACCTTCCTGGGACTCTGAGGAATGAGACGCTGGGCGCCAGGGTCGACCCGAGTACTCATCTTCATCCTCCGAGGAGGCGTCGTCGTCAGAAACACCCTCTCCCTCCACGGGGAAACCATCCTCCTGGTCCGGGGCGACCTCGTCGCCATCATCTCCGGGGTAAAATCCCTCCCGGCAGGGTATATTTTTCATCGTCCGCGCACTCTTACGGAAAGAGTCTCTGAGGCGATCAAACTCTTCCAGATGCCCCGCGTGACGTTTCCCTGAGACTTTGCCACCACCCTGCCCTCCTTTGGGGCCACGGTCGACAGGCACTGAGCCCCCAAACACCCCGGGGATGCTCTGGGCGAGTGCGTCCACTCTCTCCCTCAGCGGCGCCAGGACAGAGTCCAGCGCCTGCGAAAGCGCGCGACCAACCGCAGGCGGCAAGGGTTGGGAGACACAAAGCTCCTCCGCCTCCTGAATGGAGGTATTTAACTGTTCATTAGTTTGCATATTGGAGGGTGTGAGCACCTAACACCTCTTGACTTTTATGAGGTAGCCCCCTCGCCGGTGCTCAGGACGCAATCTGCTTGAAAAAACTGTAAAAGCAGGTGCGGTACTGTTGAGCGGCCACTAGGTGGCGCTGCGCTGAAGCGAGCATTTGAAATCACCGAAGCCGAAGCCGGTGTCTGGCGAGGGTTGGTGAGGTGGAGAGCACTCCTGCCTCAGCGCGCCTGTGATCTAAGCTGAGGTTCCGTGACGATTGTAAGTGGTGTTTTCGACTCGCACGAATATGGTCGAGTCTGGTATCTACGAACCGCAAATGACGAGTTTAATGAGTGTGCGCAGTTTCGCTGTACTAACTTAAACCGTTTGTTTGTTACGTGGGTTATTCATCTGTACCCACGGGTTCCATCTTAGATACGGCATCCATTTTGTTTCTTGCCCTCAAGTAGCCAGCGAACGGACGTTGTCCGTTTCGCGACCCTGGGATTCCCAAAACATCCGCGGAAGACACATGGCCTTTGAAAATGTCTTTATGACGAGGGGGATGATAGTGTAAGGCAGATGGCCCCGCTCGAGGCTCATCTTGCCGTGCCGATCTATTGTCCTAGCCGTGCATCTCATTAGGCACGTCCCTTTGATGCCTGTAGCTCGTGTTTCCCGATACCTCCCCTTTTACACCCTTTTCGATCTCCCCACTGTTTCCATCTTCCTCTGCACCTGTCCTTGTTCCTTCTTCGATCTGTTTTACTGCCGATTGGAATGTACTAATGGTGGGAAGATGGGTTTTTACAGTTGGGAACCGCCAAATGTTTCCGCACTTATGCTCCGGACCTTGAATGTATCAAAGTGACCAAAGTGACCCCTCTCGGGGATAATTATGGGAACCGAGTTGTAAACCTTTGTGTACCATGCAACCCTATGGGAGAAATCTGTATAAAAGGAGCGATCCACAGCAGCAATTTGAAGCAGTCTCCTCGAACTTACACTCGTTGTACTTCCTGTGACTTCTGTGTTCCCTGCAGTAAATAAACCTCGAATCTTTGACGCCGAAGGAAGTGTCCCGTGTCTCTGTCATTCGTACGCCGGAGCAGGTTACCCACGAAGGTTTCAGGTGTTGTCCCCTGGCACGGCTGGGTCTTAAATAACCCAGTCCTTCAGTTGGCGGCCAACGTGGGGCTGCATCAGTGGTACCGGTCCAAGCCCGACGATCGTGAGGAACTTCGTGTGAAATCTCCGAGGGAAGGTGCACTCCGCTTCATCGATCCTGTTGTCGAAACAAGTGGCCCGAAGACTTTTCCCGCGAAGATTCCCGCCTCCTGACGGCTGCGACGGACTGCTGCCCTGACTGTAGACCTGTTTTGGCGCCTGGCGTAGACCTTGGTATAGCGAGACGATTGACGGGCCTTCCTGGTGACGCCATCGATCTTTGAGTTAAGTATTTGTGGGTCGCTCCCAGAGTTCTTGGTTGTGGTTGCTTAGTTGTTGCATGGTTCCATTGCATTTGTGGTTCTTGGTACTTTGTTGTGATATTTGACGACTGCAGCCGCCAAAGACCGAGGGTTGTTGTTCTTTGCAGGGACTTGGTAAATCCCGTAACCCTTGACGTTTGTGAAACTCGGCTAGTGTGCACGATGCCGGGTCGCAGTACTTTGTTTAGTTGTTTCAGACGTTGTGGTACGGATTCCCGACTGGAGGACTCTTGTCCGATACCTCCGGTTGGAACTCCCACTTATGAGCTCTACAGTAAGCACGGGCTAGGCCCGATTACTTTTAATGAATACTGGATTCGTTATACCAAAAAAGATGGTGCCCTTAGTTGGCCACCTCATGGTAGTTTTGAGACCACAATCTTAGATAATCTTGAGGCTAAATTGTTTGAGAAAAAGTCAAGGCCGGCCATGTTTGATGCATTTCGTTTTGTGGCGTAAAGAAGCCCGACAGAAAGAGATCAGACAGACTAAACGTAATCAGAAAGATGGTGTTGCCACTATTGTAAAGAAAGCAGAGCAGTTTCAGCGTGATAAGGAGGATAAGGAAAAGGAAGTGTTTGATAGGCTACAGCGTATGTCCATAGATAAATGCTATCCTGCTTTGCCAACGGAGTCGGATAAGAAGGAAGAATTAGTTGAGGATCCTTTAATGTCCTATCTTATGAAGTCGCCACCTCCGTATGTACAGGGTACCACGCCTCCTGTGGTTCCCCCCTGTACCTGCTCCTCAACCTGTTCCTCAACCTATACCTGTTCTTCCGGTTGTTCCTGCTCCTTTGCCTACTGCTGTTCCTACTGCTCCTCCGCTTCCACATACTCCTGCTCCCGCTACTGCTCCTACTCTACTTACTCCTGTTGCTTCTTCTGCTTCTACTTATTCTCTTGTTAATCCCTTATGCTATACTTCCCCATCTACTCGATGTCGTACCCCTCCGGTTGCGGCTAGCTTTTTCAATTCTCTTGGCCCTGTTCTTGGGTCCGCTGGTTCGGACGGTCCTCAAAGACGTAGTCAGCTTCCCGGTAACAGGGAACGTGCTGCGTTATATAATATGGCGATGGGTTGGATGACGCACCCTCTTAGAAATCCTCCATGTGCTGTACTTGATACGTTCTGTCAATTTAATGTACCGACACAGAGGTACGTGTTCGAAGAAATGTGCAAGGTTCTTCGCGACCAGATATCGGCCGATGCACCTGACGATGTGTTGACCGCTTTGTCTGATTTACAGCTTCAGTTCTCGAGCGGAATGATAGTGGATACCAACGTTCGACGCGCTGTTGAGCGGTTGTTATCTTTCCGACCCTCTCCGATACCTCAAGCATTGTTTGTTGAGGATGTTGAGAGACAGTTAGATCCGTCTGGTCAGTTTCCCATGCGAGAAGTTCCACCTGTATGGATGCCAGCTAATCCTCAGGCTCAACCTCCGGTAGTGGCACATTTCCAGAGAGTATGGATACATCTCCCATGGAAAAGATCAGAAGTGTTGCAGGTGAAACAATCTTTGCCTGACCCTCGCAAAAATCCTGCAGGGTACTATAAAGAATTATCGCAGCTCGTAGACGCTACGATAATGAATCTTGCCGATATCGATATGCTGTTCGGCAATGTCGTACCTCAACCGGTATGGGCTAAGATTCGACACGAAGATCATACAAACGAATTAGGTGGCGATTGGGCTGCTCTTACTGCGGCCGATACGCAACAAGTTGGCGGGGCAAAACCTGAACAGCTCATTACTGCTCTCCCTCAAAGAATTATTACCTTGATGAAAACGCTTATGCCAGCAATGAGGGTGAACTGGGACAAGTTGTCAGCCTGTAAACAGAAGAAGGACGAGAGTGTCTCTGATTTCTTTACGAGATTTGAGGAGGCATTTATCGACCATAGTGGTCAGGATATGGGCACTGAGGGTGGTCAACGGTTGTTTGTGGATAAATTTGTCTCTAACTTATTGCCCGATTTGAGCAATAAATTAAAAAATTCTGAGAGTGCGTGGGCCGTCTCTACATCTGCTCAAATATTGGCTACGGCACAGTATTATGAAAACAGAGAAAAAGAAGAGAACGACTGCGCTGATAAAAAGACGAAAGAACTTAAAACAAAAGTGTTGTTGCAGCAGGCCTATCCTCCGCGTTCGAATCAGAATGCTCCTCAGCAAAATAGATCGCAGTCGCAATCGAATAGGTTGCAACCTCGAAATGACTCCTCTTTCCAAAGATCTTCGTTAGGGTACAATCAGTGTGCCTATTGTAGACAGGAGGGTCATTTAAAATTCAACTGTCCTGTTCTAAACGATCGTAATAGTGGTAACTCATCTAGAGGAGGTCGTGGTGGTTCTCAGCAGACATCACGTGGTAGGGGTCGTGGTGTTCAAAATGATCGTTCAGATAACTCATCAAATTCCAATAACTGTTTTGACCAACGTGGATCATCGCAAGGACGATCTGCGCAGTACAATGTAGATGATTATTACGTCGATCAGGGAACTGACGACAGTAATTACTAGGACAGCCATAGACAAGGAGAGGGAGTGGTATCAGTTCCGGTTGATCAGAGAGGGCCTTACGTCGCAGTTGCTACATCGGGCGTCGTTGAGCCTTTTCTGTTCGACACTGGTGCAGCGAAAAGTTCCATAATGCATTCGAAACTCCCTGGCGCACCTTTGTCTGGCTTAACCAATGTTTCCGTTGGATTCTCTGGCGCCCCCGTTAGCAATCCAGTTTCACGCCCTTTGCCCCTTACAATTGGGCCTCGTGAGCTTCAAGCTCCGTTGATTTTAACTACTGGTTGTGGTGAAAATCTTTTGGGCCTGGATTTGCTAAAACGTTTGTATGCAACTTTGTATTGTTCTCCTGCGGGTGTAAAGCTTACGTTAGGTGAGAGGGTTGTCTCTCCTATGTACTTGTCTCTCGATAAGCTTCCACCAGAATTGAGTTCTCTTCCTGCATCTTTGTGGGCAACAGGTCCCAATGATGTGGGCCTGCTTGACATCTCCCCTTATGTTGTTCAGCTGAAATCTAATGTACGGTTGCCACGTATTCCCCAGTATCGAATCCCTCTTGATGGTGAACGAGCACTGTTAGCGATCATTTATGATCTTATCGAGAAAGATGTTATTGAAGAAACGCGGGGAAACGTGTGCAACAGCCCTGTATTACCCATTCTAAAACGTACGGACCCTTCAAAACCGCCTGTTTATCGTTTTGTTATTGATTTACGGGAGGTGAATAAAATTGTGATTCCTCAGTACCCTGTTGTGCCTGACATCACGGCGCTACTGACTCTGATTCCAGCTTCTGCATCTTGGTTTTCAGTGATCGATTTGAAGAATGCTTTCTTTAGCATTCCGATTGCCGAAGAAAGCAGAGACCTTTTCGGTTTCTCTCTTGGTGGTCGCAGCTTCCGGTTTAAACGTGCTCCTCAGGGCTACTGTGAGAGTCCATCGATTTACAGTCAAGCCTTGAAGGGTCAGCTGGATGCGTTTTTGTTGCCGACTGGTGCGGCCTTAATCCAATATGTCGATGACTTATTGGTGGCTGCAGATACCCAGGACATTTGCAAAATTGCTACGGTGTCGTTGCTGCAACATCTCTGTGACTTACATCACAAGGTGTCACCTTCTAAACTCCAATATTGTTGTCAAGAAGTAACCTATCTAGGTCACTTATTGTCAAAGGAGGGAAGACGGTTGACCCCAGAGAGGATTGCAGCAATTGCGCGAATGACTGTGCCAACAACCCAAAGAGATGTACGTGCCTTTCTAGGTATCACGTCGTATTGCAGGCAATGGATTCCAAACTTTTCATTGCTAGCGAAACCATTGGTGGCTCTTACGTGCAAGGATGTTTCAACTCCTTTACCATGGACGGAAGAATGCCAGAAGAGTTTTTCTGAATTGCGTGACTCATTGTGTTCGGCTCCTGTGTTAGGTACTCCTGACTACAGCAAGCCGTTTACATTATATGTTCACGAGAGGGAAGGTTGTGCTTTGAGTGTCTTAACGCAACATTTTGGTGGTAAGCAACGTCCATGTGCATATTTTTCCTCGACCTTGGACCCGGTAGCTAGAGCATTGCCGAGTTGCTTGAGAGCAACAGCGGCAGCTGCGGTGTCCATCCGACAATCAGCAGGATTGGTCATGGATAATATGCTTACGGTGATGGTTCCGCATGCGGTCGACACTCTTTTGAATCGTACGAAAACTCAGCATTTGACGAGTGCGAGGTTGTCTGGGTACGAGTTAACGCTGTTGGCAAGTCATATTCAGATAAAACGTTGCAATGTTCTGAACCCGGCGACTTTGTTACCAATTAGCACAGAGTCAGATGAAATAGCAGCCCATGACTGCTATCTGAGGACTGAAGAGGAAACAAAAGGTCGAGTGGACCTTAAAAACACTCCTTTAGAAAATCCAGATGGAACTTTGTATGTGGATGGTTCATGCTTTAAATTGCCGAATGGTGATGTGACTACTGCGTATGCTGTTGTAACTTTGAATACTGTCGTGGAAACTGCGAGATTGAATCAGAACTCTGCCCAGGCTGCAGAGCTGATCGCTCTAACAAGAGCGTGTGTGTTGGCGAAAGGGAAACGTGTGAATGTGTTTACCGACAGCCAATATGCATTTGGCGTCGCCCATAGCTTTGGACGGTTGTGGAGAGAGAGAGGTTTTATGACGTCGCATGGTACGAAGATTCAGCATGGACAACTTGTGAATGATCTTTTGGATGCACTTACGTTGCCTAAGCAGGTAGCGATTGTTAAATGTAGTGCACATCGTAAGGTGACGGATGATGTTGGTCGTGGTAATGCATTTGCGGATGAGATTGCTAAGGAGACTGCCCGGAACCTTAGCACTAGAATGTATGTGACGAGTTCGGTTAGGTGGCCTACAGAGACTAGTATGTGTGAGGACACTATCGAGAGTGTGAAAGCGATTCAAGATGAGGCCACCGAGACTGAAAAGACGAAGTGGAAAGAAAGTACGGGAAAGTTGGATGCGAATGGTTGTTGGGTTGATTTGTCGGAACATAAGAGATGGATGTTGCCAGATGCGTATGTGCTAGCTGTTGTGACAATGGCACATGGGTTAGCACATATTAGTGTGAAAGGTATTTGTAAGTTGCTGTCCCATGTGTGGAAGAATGATGGTATCACGAAATGTGCTGAACGGTTGGTTAAGAATTGTATGGTATGTATGTTGTACAATCCTGGTAAGGGAACCCCAACTCCTCCTGGCCATTTTGCTCCCCCTTCATGTCCCTTTGAGGTGATTCAATTAGACTTCATCCATATGGAGCGATGCAACAACCTGAAATATGTTTTAGTTGTGGTTTGCACGTTCTCCCGATGGATTGAAGCCTACCCTCTTAAAGACAATACTGCCCTGTCGACTGCGAAAATCCTACTGAAGGAATACTTTCCTCGGTATGGAATGCCTCGGATTGTATGGTCTGATAACGGAAGTGAGTTTGTGGGGAGTGTGATGAAGAGTGTGTGTAAGGGCCTTGGAATTAATCAGAAATTCCATAGCGCCAATCATCCCCAGTCAGCTGGTTTGGTTGAAGGGTATAACGGCACCCTTAAACTGAAGCTAGCGAAGGTTCAGGCTACGACTGGTCTTTCGTGGCCTGATGCTTTACCGTTAGCTTTATTGTCAACTAGGGCAACCGTACACTCCCGAGTAGGGCTTAGTCCCTATGAAATAGTGTTCGGTCGTCCTGCGAATGTCTGAGGGGTCCCTAGACCGGGTGTGTTCTCTAGTCTTGAATATCCAATGTTGATTGATTATCTTCATGATCTGACTGCTAAACTGAGGTTAATTCACCAACAGGTTTACGAAGCATTGCCGACGCAGACGGAGGGTCCAGGCCACCAGCTCCAGCCCGGAGACTGGGTGGTAACCCGCAACTTTGCCCGTAAGAAGAATTTGGAACCCCGTTTCACTGGACCCTACCAGGTCCTCCTTGCCACGAGAACTGCCGTCCGTTTAGAAGACCGAAAAAATTGGGTGCATGCCACCCATACAAAGAAAGTTCCTATACCTTTACCGGCAGACTCGTGGGTGAGGAGGGGCATTGCTTCAGCTGAATCCAAAGGATTGCCGGCTTTTGTACCTTTTAGCGACGCACAACCTGTCGGAGAATCCTCAGTGCAGCAGAAAGACATTGTTGAACATTCGCCACCAAAAGACTCAAGACCGGAACATTCGACTGATCAGCAGGACTCTGTTCCCTCATCGGATCCTTTGTTTGATGAACATACACGTCCTGGGAAAACTCAATATTTTTTGCGTTCCAGCACTAAGGACAAATAAAAAGATTTCGTTTTGTCTCTTGACAATTGCATTTCCCGTTTTCCACGATCAGTCTGAACACCCGTATCATTGTAATTATTTTTGTATATATTGAGTTTTGTTCCATATGTATTTTTGCTTCCACAGCTGAGAGACATTTTTTCATATACATTGTGAATAGAGGCCGTAGGGCCGCGCGTGTACTTCCTTCTGGTTAGTAGGTCTTGACGCTAGGTTGAAGACCGTCGGTTCCTGGGAACTCCTAGGGATTGACTACTGCTACACAGAACGAAGTGCGTCAAGAAACGTTGCGGACGGTCATAGGGGATGGCGTTTTCAAAGCTGATGGACTTGGAAGAAGCTCAGGCGCAAAGATTCAAACTGCAACAACTTATTCGTACCAAATGTTTTATGTTTCAAATGTTCGTATTGCTTTTGACTGTTTCTGCACTATTGGCGGGTGGGGTGTATTACATGATGTCGTACTTCTTACCTTCTGCCATACCTACTCCTACATCTGACCCTAAACTTACCTCTACTGCATCCTCTCATTCTTTCCATATCCTACCCGAACACGAGCAGGCTAGACGTGCAGAATTCCGAAATAATTCCTTTATTCAGCTCCTTCATCAGCACCAGTTAGTGGTTAATACTACTAATTGTTGGGTGTGTGGGTTGATGCCACATACCACGGATAAGGGAATTCCATATCTGGTCTTACCGTATAGTTCCCAGGGTTCAGCTCGAGCATTCCAAACAATGTTTCGAAGCGCGCTAGATTCTTATCCCAGTCGAGAGCCACGTTCTCCCTACTTTGGCCCTGACTCGTATCATAAGCTTTTGTCTATAGCGATAGAAGATTTAGATAGAGATATCTATGAGCCGTCGCTCATCCCAGAGGAAGAGGTACAAGCCTATAGGGTCCTGAGTAAGGTCGAGTATAGTGCGCTCACGAGTGAAAAACAGCTTAAAAGCTCGCCTCCGATATGGGTCGTACCCCACATTGGTAATTTTTGTCTAATGGGTCGTGGCCGAAGATCGAAAGCCCGACTTGGAGAGAGTGCTTGCACCGAGAATTACATTCTGCCGATGGTCTCGTCCCCTGTGTTTCTGGCTGCGAAGGGTACATACTTTGTTTGCCATGATCGTGCGTATGCATGGTTGCCCTCCGACTTTGTGGGCTCATGTTTTATCGCAAATCTGTTGCCTCCGACGTTTACTGTAGACGCAGACTATCACAAAACTAGAGTTGTGAGAGGCGTAATTAGCGAAGAGGACACTGCCGGTCAAGAGGCAGGAGACTTTTTCAAGGGTTTCCTCCCGTTTTGGGGGCCTATGGTTAGTAGTAGGAACCTGAGACAGTTGACTCGGGTGGTGGAATCAACAGCTAATATTACTGCCGGCGCCCTTGGTAATATCACCACAGAACTTCAGGCGGATAGGCTTATGACGTTACAAAACCGTATGGTTTTAGACGTGATCTTAGCAGATCGAGGTGGGGTTTGTAAGGTGATCCATTCGAGCTGCTGTATTTTCATTCCAGATAACGCTCCGACGGTCTATCAAGCCATCTCAAAGTTGCATAAGATCTCTGAATCCGTACACGTGGATGTAGGGGATTGGACGCTACTTGGGTGGTTTTGGGGCCTGATGTCGACTTGGGGTTGGAAGATTCTGATGATTATCGGAGTTGTTGTGGCGTTCCTGTTCACGTGTTGCCTTTGTGTGCAGTGTGGTCCCGCCTTATGTGGCCTCTGTGCTACAACGTGTATAAGACAGCCACCTGTTACCAAGGGGACTCGGTTGGACAGAGCTATGTTACAGCAACATCTAGATGGTTTGATGAATATCGAGTATGATTCCGACTAGTGCTTGCCTACATGAGGGCAAAAGGAGCGTCTGAGGTTCCGTGACGATTGTAAGTGGTGTTTTCGACTCGCACGAATATGGTCGAGTCTGGTATCTACGAACCGCAAATTACGAGTTTAATGAGTGTGGGCAGTTTCGCTGTGCTAACTTAAACCGTTCGTTTGTTACGTGGGTTATTCATCTGTACCCACGGGTTCCATCTTAGATACGGCATCCATTTTGTTTCTTGCCCTCAAGTAGCCAGCGAACGGACGTTGTCCGTTTCGCGACCCTGGGATTCCCAAAACATCCGCGGAAGACACATGGCCTTTGAAAATGTCTTTATGACGAGGGGGATGATAGTGTAAGGCAGATGGCCCCGCTCGAGGCTCATCTTGCCGTGCCGATCTATTGTCCTAGCCGTGCATCTCATTAGGCACGTCCCTTTGATGCCTGTAGCTCGTGTTTCCCGATACCTCCCCTTTTACACCCTTTTCGATCTCCCCACTGTTTCCATCTTCCTCTGCACCTGTCCTTGTTCCTTCTTCGATCTGTTTTACTGCCGATTGGAATGTACTAATGGTGGGAAGATGGGTTTTTACAGTTGGGAACCGCCAAATGTTTCCGCACTTATGCTCCGGACCTTGAATGTATCAAAGTGACCAAAGTGACCCCTCTCGGGGATAATTATGGGAACCGAGTTGTAAACCTTTGTGTACCATGCAACCCTATGGGAGAAATCTGTATAAAAGGAGCGATCCACAGTAGCAATTTGAAGCAGTCTCCTCGAACTTATACTCGTTGTACTTCCTGTGACTTCTGTGTTCCCTGCAGTAAATAAACCTCGAATCTTTGACGCCGAAGGAAGTGTCCCGTGTCTCTGTCATTCGTACGCCGGAGCAGGTTACCCACGAAGGTTTCAGGTGTTGTCCCCTGGCACCGCTGGGTCTTAAATAACCCAGTCCTTCAAAGCAAAAAGCCACGAGCGAAGCCGTTCGCCAGAGGCGGGCGCCCCACGGAGCCGGGAAGCGTCGAAGCGCGCTCCACACGCTCCGCGATTCAGCGGCAGAGACGGCGCAAGCAGTGCCTGTCGCTCGTCACACTGCCGCACAAAAACGCTGACGCGCAGCGATAACAATAGCACAATATGGCAAATACTGCACAGGATAAACTCGATAATAATAATAATAACAGCACAATACGTCAGAAAGAAAATGTGAAATGACTTATCTGACGAGCAGAGAAAAAAGAGGAAGAGGAAGGGACGTCAGGACCAGTTATACAGTGGACAGCCTCGTGATTGGATGGCGGTTGTTATGGACACTGTGGCCCATGTGCTCATGGGAGTTGAAGTTTCTATAAAGTTTTCTTATTGGTCCACTTTAAATTTGCTATTTTAATAAAGAGAAGAAAGGACTGCATAATCCTCGCCTCCGTCCTGACATAGAATTACTTCTGGGCTGAGGACCACCGAGGAATCCGGAATCCGAAGCGCAGAGAGGGCGGAAACCACGGGTCTTAAGGTTTCCCCCGGAAGTGCTTTGGTGATGCCGGCAGGCTCCGGAGTACAGCTAGACTGCTGACTCCCTCTAGGCCGGAAGTGAGAAATATCTGCTTCGTCCAAAGTACGGAGTAGCGTCCTTCCCGCATGTATGCAGGAAACGCTGCCTGAACGAAACGATACCCTAACGAAACATGATAGCCCTACTTTGTTAGCCACGAATGGCATGTGTTGTCACTATTACAGAGTTAGAAACATGGAAGCAGTTTTGTAATTGAGACAATGGAATTGTACACTCAATCATATAAATGACCAGTGTGACAGGTGCTTTGAGTTAACAAACCTGTAAATTGTCCATCGGATAAATTGGAGTATGCTGGGCACCAGCGCTTGGACCTAACATTGGCACATTGACCAATCACTACTCACCAAGCCCTCAACATTATTACCTACTACCAGGATGTATAGCATGGTATTTCACAGTTAAGTGATCTAACATCAACAGAGTTTACAGAATAGATTGTCCTGAGCACAACACCATGTATATCGTGAAATCAAAGTCCAATCAGTCTTCTTATCCACAATGATTTTATTTTTGAGGTATTGAAAAATTCATCTCCAGATCACACAATAGCCAACACGTGTTTCGTCAGTTCTAATGCCTCCGCATCTC
Source organism: Lissotriton vulgaris (assembly GCF_964263255.1). Lineage (NCBI taxonomy): Eukaryota > Metazoa > Chordata > Amphibia > Caudata > Salamandridae > Lissotriton > Lissotriton vulgaris. Next base: position 1,108,907,991 of record NC_141694.1, read on the forward strand.
TGACTTCATCAGGGTTAATCCAAATTCCATACATTAAATCCACTGTAATCCAGACGTCAAAAACATGTATTAAGCAAATATATGTTCATCAATCTTCTAAAGTCCTCCTTTCCAAGACAATAAAATAACCACACTAGGTATTTCAAAACCAGAGCAGCAGAGAGTACTCCCCACTTGGTTTACCGGCGTCTTGCTCGTAAGCCTACAAAAACCTGACACTGAACCAAGACGCTCACCTCTGCATAAGCTGAAATGCTGTATTTATCAGCCACTATGTTATATCTGTGAAAGACGAATCACAATTATATATAGATATAGCATTGTGAATAGAATGATTTAAATCACACACACACTGGTCCATACACATCTAAAGCAGTGTACTTACCCACATCAGTTACATACATTCTTTGCAAGTTTAAAAATTCGGTTTAAATGGTTGTCTTTAGAGTTCTAAATACCAGAAGTGCATGGTTATTGCACATGAAAACTAACAATGCTGTCTGATCATTATACGCCTGCTCCTCTGGTGTGCCATAGAGGTGCTTTCACAGGGGCAGGAGCGTTTCCAGCACCATCATGATTTCCTCAGCTTTGAAGGCTGGGGCCCTGGCCCTGTACAGCAAGACATTGTAGCTCCCAGAGGATGTGGACAGCATCAGAGAGATGGGGAGGTCCTGGAATAATGCAGTTAGTGCAGGCAAGTGAAATCTCTAGGGAACTACCAGACGTATATCTTGACTGCATAGGCGGTCTTCAGTCCAGTGGCCAAACTGATAGGCCAGCGTCTGTCGCATTTTCCGAACCCGCCCAATGCATTCCATTTCTTACTGACACCACGCCTACCGCCCAGTTAAAAATATATCTGTGGTCCACAAGTAACTGTGATACATGACCAATGAAAGTTTACGGAGTCGCTTTACACACGATGCGGATACATTCCGAGATCCGCAACTGTCCCCATAACAACTAACAACCTATGACTGTGTCCGATTCAGTTATGCTTCACCTACCGAGAACTTTAAAAAATCGGTTTGTGGTGCAAACGCTTTTGTAAATGTTCTGAGTTTGTGATATTCCATGCCTGAATGCAGCATTTTTCTGGTGAAAGGGACATCTAACTGAAATGCTCACTCTTCTATGATGATCTAACCTTGAGGGGCACATTACACTCTGATTGGAGGCTAATCCCAACATGAAATAAAACTTCTCAATTTTGCTACTTAGCGTTCATCACAGTCAGTATGTGTGTTTGGTGCATTCCAAGTACGGTTTTTACCTAGTTACTGTATTATAGGACAGTGTGACCCAGAGTGCAATCTGTGTGATGTGAGACTGGAAAGGTGGTGTGTCTTTCCAGTCCATGTTACTACATTCCCAGAGGAATGACTACACTGTGACTTTAAGCAGCCACATACGCTTAGCTCTGATATGTGATATGTGAGTTTCTATGCCATCTTTGTGTGCTACACTTGAGTGTACAACAGCATTTTCTGACACTTCTACATTGTAAATGGTTTGTTTATGTAATTGCTTGTGGAATGCAGACCTGACAACATGACAGTGTCCACCTTGTGACATTAGTGTGCATATATTGCATTGTGATACGCTTGATGTATGTGGTGCCCCAGATGGCATGCATTACCCTATTGTGTTTACAGATGAACCATATAATTGATATCGCAAACATAAGTCTAGGCGTGTGAGTTTTGGCAGTATGTCCAGCTTGATTTACATGAACAATAACTGACACTAGTGAAGATTACACTACTGCACTCTAATTTCTGTGTCACCAAACCTATCAGACATGTTTAGCAATGACTTGTATGCTGTGATATGTATCTAAGGATAACATTGATCATTGAAATGGGTTTTTCGCAGAGATGGAGTGTTATGTGTGGTTAATTGCTCATTGCTGTTGGTCCAAGCTCATGTTGCTTGGTACATTCTGAACTAACACCAACTGTGTATACACTCTATACATAGGTATTGCAGAGGAGCCAGAAGACAGCCTCCTGTGTACAGGCCCTTTCCAGACCTATAAACATTGGAAGAGCAAGACATTATAGAAAAATACCATCTCGCAAGGGCAACTAGTGATGAGTTATGCCAGCAGTTGTCACTGTATTTGCAGCCTCAGTGCACCGACCCAACAGCATTACCCCCAAGGTGAAGGTGATTGTAGCTCTGCATTTCTTTGCCACTGTATCATTCCAATACACAGTGGCAACATCGGGTGGAATGTCCCAGCCCATGTTCAGTAATGTTCTTCCGGATGTGTTGCAGGCATTGACCCGATACATGGACCACAATATCAAGTTTCCCAAATTTGGAGAATTATACGCCATCAAGGGTGATTTCTATGCATTTGGAAGACTATCCTTTGTAATTAGATCAATTGATGGCACTCATGTTGCATTGATACCACCACAGGACAATGACCAGGTGTATCGCAACAGGAAACATTTCCACTCCATTAATATCCAGGTGGTGTGTTTACCTGACATGTGCATTCCACACATTTGTGCACGATTTCCTGGGTCTGCACATGACGCTTTTATCCTGCGTAACAGCATCATCCCACATTTGATGAGTCAACTGCAACCTGAATGGGCCTGGCTTTTTGGTAGGTGATGTATATGAATGTTGTAGTGTATGTTGGTTGTGTGTCAGATAGTGATATGTTTTTTGGCAACTGAACTAGTTTCTGTGTTCAATGTAAGAGACTCTGGATACCCCAACCAGACATGGTTACTGGTGTGGTCTGATGGCTCAGGTCGGGTCTGGTGGCTCAGTGGACTAAAGCAGCCACTGCAGGGGCCTGTGTTCGACCTCATGGTCACAGGTTCAAATCCTGGCGGGTTCACTCACCCTTTCATCCATTTGAGGTCAATATAATGAGTACCATTGAGTTGGGTCACAATAAACATCTGTTATTCAGCGCCAGGACACCTTCGGGTAATCGTGCGCTTTACAAATACACCTGTTATGTTATGATGTGATGCAATAGAGGTGCCATCAGTAGAAGTGTGCTTTAATGAGGCCCATGGCTGTACCAAGCGGATAGTGGAGCAGGCTTTTGGCCTCCTGATTACCATGTCTGTTCAATACAGGAGGAGGCTTCCAATGTGCCCCAGGAAAGGTGTGCCTGATAATTGTGGCTTGCTGCATGCTACACAACACAGCAATACGTGAGAACATACCCCTAATTGTGAACGATGGAGACCAGCAGGTACCACTGATAGAGGATCCAGGCTACCAATGATGACAGTGGTGATGATGATGGAATTGATTTAAGACAACAGCTTATCCACAACTTGTTTTCATGACTGTAAGTATGCAATGAGAGGAGATGCCTAACCACCATTGCTTGTTGCTGTGCAGCTGGTTGTCAATGTGTATGTATGCTTGAGAGTGTAGGATAAGTGTCCTGAACATTTTTTGGAGACTGGTTATTGACATGTTCACATTCACAGTGTTTCAGTGAAGCCTAGCTAGTGATAACAATGACATTGTTGTGGTTGAGGTAACACACTTCTCTGACTTGAAATACATTATTTATGATTGCTAAACTCTGTTCTTTATGCTTTTGTCCCAGGGTACTTTGCTATGTCATCTACAGAGTGGACTTGAAGAATTGTGACCAGACAGATGATGCTGTGAGAGACTCCAACATGTAAATATTACTGATCTCCCTAGCATGCACTTCATTCAGACCTAATAGACCGGTGTTTATGTTATTAGTGCCTTTCAGTACTGTGTGATACAATTATAGTTTGTGTTCAGGCACCAAATTAAAATTATTTTGTGTTCAGGCCAATGAAAATGTGTTCCACATTGAGGAGTGCCTTGTCTGATATCACACATCCAAACAAGTGTTTCTAATTTGACCATGATGAACTACTTGGCTAACAATGATTGTTGATTGGGCTGGCTAATAGAGATAGTTGTGTATACAATTGACTTCCTGTGAATATGTACCGTGGACGACATTCTGTCTGATACTCTGATTGTGTATATCTATCATATTGTGAAAAAGTTCATTTACTTACTGCCACTTAGTTTACTACTTACAAGTACTTGATTACCTATGTTGGTGACACTTTCATCATTATGATAAGGTGATTACATGAATTTGAAGTCAAAGTCACAACATGAGCTAGTATTGCTGTGTAAAGTGGATTATTGTGACATACATAGTGCATAGGGGAAGCTGCACAATGGGGATGTGCTCATAACACAAACAAAAGTACTGATTGGAGTTGAGAGTGTTTGCTGATGAAATCCTACAGAGCTTAGCCACAGTTATTCAAGTCCAATGTCCAACTTTGACCCTCCATCAGATGTGGAACAGTTTGTTGGGACAGTCAACAAAGTGAGCGCTCTGCACACAATGGATGATATCAAGGGCACCTTTTTTACTTCCTGGGGGGGGGGGGGGTGCATTTCCATCCAACTCTCTCAGATTTTTCCTCAGATACCCCTTTCCACGTTTGGGTGGGGGACACACAACTGCAGGGTACTGCCTGGCTCTGCGTCCCTTCCTGTGGCTTATGCGGATGTTGTTGGCACAGATAAATTTGGCACACAGGGAGGGGTACTTTGATGATGAGCTATCTGGTGCAGGCTGTTACGGATATCCGGCAGGACCCCTATGACCGTGTCCATTGGTTCATTAAAACTGCCTATTCATTGATTTTGGTAGGCTTGGAACTGTTTGATGTTCTTGAGGTGTTAAACAACCTGGCCCATTTCTCCTTGGTACCCCTCAAAAGCATTGAGTACCCAGGAGAGGTTTGGGTGTGCATCAGTAGCACCAGCTGATCAACGGATTGGATCCACACAACCCCTTCCACCACCCCATCCCCCATGAGCATACACAGTTTCCATGACATAGTCAATCCTGGGCCTCCTTCCTCATTGACTATGTTGTTGTCGTCGGTCACCTCCAGAGTGCTCGGTGTTTCTGTGCTGTTGTTATTTGCCGTGGCTGTTGTGTCTGTCAGGGAAGGGGTCAGCTCAGTGTCGGTAGCTAAGGCGGGAGTTGTCGCTGTAGATCCCACTGTAGTCTGCCGACGCAAACCGGATGGGCCTGGTTGCTCCTCCTCGTCCGAGGATGAGGGAGAGTCCTCAATGCCGGTGAGCTTAATAGTCAACCTGTTAAGAGAAGAAGACAAACATTTTTTTGTGGTGGTCTACTTTTCAAAAACCATAGGTAAGGTGACCAGTGGTTACAGGTGACAGAAATTGCGGTAGAATCTCATACTATAGGTGTCTATGGTATCAATTGTGCCTATAGTGGGATTAAAACAAGGTGACAAACTAGACTCACTGACATATAACCTAAAACACAGACTTTTTGTAGCATTGGCTTATAGCGTATAGCGTTATTCAGAACATAACACCCTTGGTGGTCAAAGGATTTTACACATACTGTTTAGTGCCCCTGTAAGGAAAAAAGAGACACGACATGCCCCTATAAATTGATAACATACTGTTTTGCAGGGGTAGAAATGCTTCATGAGCCAACCATACGCCAGGGTCCCATCTGCTAATTAGCACCTGTCGAAAAAACGGAATTCAGGGTCCCATTTTACTTACATTAGCGTAGTGGAGACAGTGCTTCTCTCTGCTGTGTGTACTCACGATTTCAGCGAGGAAATTCCTCCCAACCAACCCCTCCGTGGCTCCGATGGTTATGCCAAAGAGAGTCCAAGGTACGCGTATTTGTACCTTTTACCGGGGCTACAATAATTGTTAGATTGATTAATTAGCGTTTCCTGCCTGCCCTTCTAAGGGCTTCTTGTTGGTTCTGCTCGCGGCTCAATGCGTTTGTGTTGCGATGCCGCGCATGCGTGTAGCTAGCCTCACGCGTGCCTCCAGCGCCCTGTGACACTGATCCAGTCGTCGTTATCAATACGCATGCATGTAGTCAAACACTTCTGTTTAGGCACTGTTCCTCGCGTGCTCAATGTCGCTCTTAATGCCTCATTAGGGAGGATCGTGTTGCCACATTAGAAATGATCGTACTCAAGCTAGAAGGGAAATTAATACCGGAAACTGTTATTATTTATTATTTACTCTAAGCGAACCATGATGAGGGCTCTTGGGTCCCAGAACCCAGGGGAGGACTTATGAAAAACTCATGCTGGGTTTGGTGGTTACCCTATGGTACACGAGATGGTGTATGGCGGCTAGTCAGATAGATTGGGTAGTGTCTACCTAAACTGGTTTGTAATAACGATGTAAACTTCGCGGCGTATACGCGCAAGCATTCAGCTAGTTTCTCATAACATTAAAGAAGACTCAGTTAGTTTTTACACAAAAAAGGGGGTGTTCAGAAAGACAATCCCTATGCTAATTGTCCCCATGGAATGTTATCGTTCAAGCTTGGGTGCTAGTCCCCAAGCGGAATACCCACCTTTGCTCTTTTTCAAAGAGTCCTTGTTCTGACAGAGTTTACAGAATAGATTGTCCTGAGCACAACACCATGTATATCGTGAAATCAAAGTCCAATCAGTCTTCTTATCCACGATGATTTTATTCTTGAGGTATTGAAAAATTCTTTTCCAGATCACACAATAGCCAACACGTGTTTCGTCAGTTCTAATGCCTCCGCATCTCTGACTTCATCAGGGTTAATCCAAATTCCATACATTAAATCCATTGTAATCCAGACGTCAAAAACATGTATTAAGCAAATATATGTTCATCAATCTTCTAAAGTCCTCCTTTCCAAGACAATAAAATAACCACACTAGGTATTTCAAAACCAGAGCAGCAGAGAGTACTCCCCACTCGGTTTGCCGGCGTCTTGCTCGTAAGCCTACAAAAACCTGACACTGAACCAAGACGCTCACCTCTGCATAAGCTGAAATGCTGTATTTATCAGCCACTATGTTATATCTGTGAAAGACGAATCACAATTATATATAGAAATCCATTGTGAATAGAATGATTTAAATCGCACACACCGGTCCATACACATCTAAAGCAGTGTACTTACCCACACCAGTTACATACATTCTTTGCAAGTTTAAAAATTAGGTTTAAATGGTTGTCTTTAGGGTTCTAAATACCAGAAGTGCATGGTTATTGCACATGAAAACTAACAATGCTGTCTGATCATTACTCGCCTGCTCCTCTGGTGTTCCATAGAGGTGCCTGCACAGGGGCAGGAGCGTTTCCAGCACCATCATGATTTACTCAGCTTTGAAGGCTGGGCCCTGGCCCTGTACAGCAAGACATTGTAATTCCCAGAGGATGTGGACTGCATCAGAGAGATGGGGAGGTCCTGGAATAATGCAGTTAGTGCAGGCAAGTGAAATGTCTAGGGAACTACCAGACGTATATCTTGACTTCATAGGCGGTCTTCAGTCCAGTGGCCAAACTGATAGGCCAGCGTCTGTCGCATTTTCCGAACCCACCCAATGCAGTCCATTGCTTACTGACACCACGCCTACCGCCTAGTTAAAAAATTATCTGTGGTCCACAAGTAACTGTGATACATGACCAATGGAAGTTTACGGAGTCGCTTTACACACGATGCGGATACAATCCGAGATCCGCAACTGTCACCATAACAACTAACAACCTATGACTGTGTCCGATTCAGTTATGCTTCACCTACCGAGACCTTTAAAAAATCGGTTTGTGGTGCAAACGCTTTTGTAAATGTTCTGAGTTTGTGATATTCCATGCCTGAATGCAGCATTTTTCTGGTGAAAGGGACATCTAACTGAAATGCTCACTCTTCTATGATGATCTAACCTTGAGGGGCACATTACACTCTGATCGGGAGGCTAATCCCAACATGAAATAAAACATCTCCATTTTGCTACTTAGCGTTCATCACAGTCAGTATGTGTGTTTGGTGCATTCCAAGTACGGTTTTTACCTAGTTACTGTATTATAGGACAGTGTGACCCAGAGTGCAATCTGTGTGATGTGAGACTGGAAAGGTGGTGCGTCTTTCCAGTCCAGGATACTACATTCCCAGAGGAATGACTACACTGTGACTTTAAGCAGCCACATACGCTTAGCTCTGATATGTGATATGTGAGTTTCTATGCCATCTTTGTGTGCTACACTTGAGTGTACAACAGCATTTTCTGACACTTCTACATTGTAAATGGTTTGTTTATGTCATTGTTTGTGGAATGCAGACCTGACAACATGACAGTGTCCACCCTGTGACATTAGTGTGCATATATTGCATTGTGATACGCTTGATGTATGTGGTGCCCCAGATGTCATGCATTACCTTATTGTGTTTACAGATGAACCATATGATTGATATCGCAAACATAAGTCTAGGCGTGTGAGTTTTGGCAGTATGTCCAGCTTGATTTACATGAACAATAACTGACACTAGTGAAGATTACACTACTGCACTCTAATTTTTGTGTCACCAAACCTAACATGTTTAGCAATGACACGTATGCTGTGATATGTATCTAAGGATAACATTGATCATTGAAATGGGTTTTTCGCTGAGATGGAGTGTTATGTGTTGTTAATTGCTCATTGCTGTTGGTCCAAGTTCATGTTGCTTGGTACATTGTGAACTAACACCAACTGTGTATACACTCTATACATAGGTGTTGCGGAGGAGCCAGAAGACAGCCTCCTGTGTACAGGCCCTTTCCAGACCTATAAACATTGGAAGAGCAAGACATTATAGAAAAATACGATCTCGCAAGGGCAACAATTGATGAGTTATGCCTGCAGTTGTCACCTTATTTGCAGGCTCAGTGCACCGACCCAACAGCATTACCCCCAAGGTGAAGGTGATGGTAGCACTGCATTTCTTTGCCACTGTAACATTCCAATACACAGTGGCAACATCGGGTGGAATGTCCCAGCCCATGTTCAGTAATGTTCTTCCGGATGTGTTGCAGGCATTGACCTGATACATGGACCACAATATCAAGTTTTCCAAATTTGGAGAATTATACGCCATCAAGGGTGATTTCTATGCATTTGGAAGAATATCCTTTGTAATTAGATCAATTGATGGCACTCATGTTGCATTGATACCACCACAGGACAATGAACAGGTGTATCGCAACAGGAAACATTTCCACTCCATTAATATCCAGGTGGTGTGTTTACCTGACATGTGCATTCCACACATTTGTGCACGATTTCCTGGGTCTGCACATGACGCTTTTAACCTGCGTAACAGCATCATCCCACATTTGATGAGTCAACTGCAACCTGAATGGGCCTGGCTTGTTGGTAGGTGATGTATATGAATGTTGTAGTGTATGTTGGTTGTGTGTCAGATAGTGATATGTTTTTTGACAACTGAACTATTTTCTGTGTTCAATGTAAAAGACTCTGGATACCCCAACCAGACATGGTTACTGATGTGGTCTGATGGCTCAGGTCGGGTCTGGTGGCTCAGTGGACTAAAGCAGCCACTGCAGGGGCCTGTGTTCGACCTCATGGTCACAGGTTCAAATCCAGGCGGGTTCACTCAGCCTTTCATCCATTTGAGGTCAATATAATGAGTACCATTGAGTTGGGTCACAATAAACATCTGTTATTCAGCACCAGGACACCTTCGGGTAATCGTGCGCTTTACAAATACACCTGTTATGTTATGATGTGCAATAGAGGTGCCATCAGTAGAAGTGTGCTTTAATGAGGCCCATGGCTGGACCAAGCGGATAGTGGAGCAGACTTTTGGCCTCCTGAAGTCAAGATTACCACGTCTGTTCAATACAGGAGGAGTCTTCCAATATGCCCCAGGAAAGGTGTGCCTGATAATTGTGGCTTGCTGAATGCTACACAACACAGCAATACGTAAAATAATACCCCTAATTGTGAACGATGGAGACCAGCAGGTACCACTGATAGAGGATCCAGGCTACCAATGATGACAGTGGTGATGATGATGGAATTGATTTAAGACAACAGCTTATCCACAACTTGTTTTCATGACTGTAAGTATGCAATGAGAGGAGATGCCTAACCACCATTGCTTGTTGCTGTGCAGCTGGTTGTCAATGTGTATGTATGCTTGAGAGTGTAGGATAAGTGTTCTGAACATTTTTTGGAGGCTGGTTATTGAAATGTTCACATTTACAGTGTTTCAGTGAAGCCTAGCTAGTGATAACAATGACATTGTTGTGGTTGAGGTAACACACTTCTCTGACTTGAAATACGTTATTTATGATTGCTAAACTCTGTTCTTTATGCTTTCGTCCCAGGGTACTTTGCTATGTCATCTACAGAGTGGACTTGCAAAATTGTGACCAGACAGATGATGCTGTGAGAGACTCCAACATGTAAATATTACTGATCTCCCTAGCATGCACTTCATTCAGACCTAATAGACTGGTGTTTATGTTATTAGTGCCTTTCAGTACTGTGTGATACAATTATAGTTTGTGTTCAGGCACCAAATAAAAATTATTTTGTGTTCAGGCCAATGAAAATGTGTTCCACATTGAGGTGTGCCTTGTCTGATATCACACATCCAAACAACTGTTTCTAATTTGACCATGATGAACTACTTGGCTAACAATGATTGTTGATTGGGCTGGCTAATAGAGATAGTTGTGTATATAATTGACTTCCTGTGAATATGTACCGTGGACGACATTCTGTCTGATACTCTGATTGTGTATATCTATCATATTGTGAAAAAGTTCATTTACTTACTGCCACTTAGTTTACTACTTACAAGTACTTGATTACCTATGTTGGTGACACTTTCATAATTATGATAAGAAGGTGATTACAAGAATTTGAAGTCAAAGTCACAACATGAGCTAGTATTGCTGTGTAAAGTGGTTTATTGTGACATACATAGTGCATATGTGAAGCTGCACAATGGTGATGTGCTCATAACACAAACAAAAGTACTGATTGGAGTTGAGAGTGTTTGCTGATGAAATCCTACAGAGCTTAGCCACAGTTATTCAAGTCCAATGTCCAACTTTGACCCTCCATCAGATGTGGAACAGTTCGTTAGGACAGTCAACAAAGTGAGCGCTCTGCACACAATGGATGATATCAAGGGCACCTTTTTTACTTCCTGGGGGGGATGGTGCATTGCCATCCAACTCTCTCAGATTTTTCCTCAGATACCCCTTTCCACGTTTGGGTGGGGGACACACAACTGTAGGGTACTGCCTGGCTCTGCGTCCCTCCCTGTGGCTTATGCGGATGTTGTTGTCACAGATCAATTCGGCACACAGGGAGGGGTACTTTGATGATGAGCTATCTGGTGCAGGCTGTTACGGATATCCGGCAGAACCCCTATGACCGTGTCCATTGGTTCATTAAAACTGCCTATTCATTGATTTTAGTAGTCTTGCAACTGTTTGATGTTCTTGAGGTGTTGAACAACCTGGCCCATTTCTCCCTGGTACCCCTCAAAAGCATTGAGTACCCAGGAGAAGTTTTGGGTGTGCCTCGGTAGCACCAGCTGAGCAACGGTGTGGATCCACACAACCCCTTCCACCACCCCATCCCCCATGAGCATACAGTTTCCATGACATAGTCAATCCTGGGCCTCCTTCCTCATTGACTATGTTGTTGTCGTCGGTCACCTCCAGAGTGCTCGGTGTTTCTGTGCTGTTGTTATTTGCCATGGCTGCTGTGTCTGTCAGGGAAGGGGTCAGCTCAGTGTCGGTAGCTGAGGCTAGAGTTGTTGCTGTAGATCCCACTGTAGTCTGCTGACGCAAACCGGATGGGCCTGGTTGCTCCTCCTCGTCCGAGGATGAGGGAGAGTCCTCAATGCCGGAGAGCTCATTCTCGCCTGGCGTCCGAGCCTGGCTGTTATCATCAGTGAACACAGCGGTGTTCCCAGCTCGCACTGTGGGTACAGAAATGACACCGTTAACTATGTGAATGTCCACTGCACCTCAAATGGTACCCATTACGTAAATGACTGAATAAATAAACCAGTTTAAGATGATTGATTGGCCTCCTTTAACCATGATAGTCGCCTATGTTTGGAAAGAATAATGCAACTTTGACAAGATGTGTAGTGGTAATCAGCTCCACCTATGTGCAGAAAAGAGCATGTTCTGTTTAGTTCTTTTGACATGTCCACTGACATTGACTTGCACCTGACACTCTGTAGAAGACACTGGTGGATTAGTGTGCGCCACATCTGTAGAATGTCAATGACATATGTACTCTTTAGATCCTAATGTTTGAGTTTGTCTGTCATGTATGCTGGACATAGTCCATTTATCAACAGTAACATAGGTGTGGTTGCCTACACATTCACATTCTGTTTCTTTCCCAGTTATTTTGTAATCATGGTTTGAGTAATGTGCTTATTGATCTCAGCTCATGATCCTTGATTGAATCCCCCTAAGGAAGCAAATGTGTGACTGAATATTTGTGTGCCTACACAGGCCATGGACTTTGAAGTTTGACTCCAGAGTTAGATGTGATCTCAATGGGTTTTTGCTATTTTATAGCTAACTCATTTTGTGACCTGGGGTTAGAGGGCTGCTGTGTTATAAATTCCCTTTTGTATCTATTTGGGAAACTTAACAAACTCCACCTCTAAATAAGCCCAACCAGCCCACCTGGAACTCTGCTTTCCTGACAGTGAGTGGAAATGTACTGGCAAAATGGCTGACACTGGGGCCTACTGTTTAGAGCACAAGGCCTTGATGGGAGTTGTGATCAAGTCAAACACCAGTCCCCAGTGTCAGCCATCTTGCTAGTCCATTTCCCCTCACTGTCAGGTAAGCATAGTTCCTGATAGGCTATTTGGGTTGGTTGGGAAGTGTGTGTGTATGACAAAGCCTGATGGGCGTTGTAGTACTACCAACCAATCCTCTTGCCACCCATCCCATTCATCTCATCTGGGCCTATGGCTACCTGACAGAGAGAGGAGGTGTACTAGCAAGATGTCTGACAATGGTGTCTGGTGTTTGGAGCACAAGGCCCTGTTGGTAGTTGTGGTCAAGTCAAACACCACGCAACAGTGTCAGCCATCTTGCTAGTACATTTCCCCTCACTGTCAGGTAAGCATAGTTCCTGATAGGCTATTTGGGTTGGTTGGGAAGTGTGTGTGTATGACAAAGCCTGATGGGCGTTGTAGTACTACCAACCAATCCTCTTGCCACCCATCCCATTCATCTCATCTGGGCCTATGGCTACCTGACAGAGAGAGGAGGTGTACTAGCAAGATGTCTGACAATGGTGTCTGGTGTTTGGAGCACAAGGCCCTGTTGGTAGTTGTGGTCAAGTCAAACACCACGCAACAGTGTCAGCCATCTTGCTAGTACATTTCAAACCATTCTGCCAGACCAACTGGCAGAATGGTTTCCTGCCAGTGAGTGGAAATTTACTGGCAAGATGGCTGACACTGGTGACTGGTACTTCTCTTGTCCCCAACTCTCATCAAGGCCTTGTGCTCCAAACACCATGCACCTGTGTCCTCCATCTTCAAAACTACACATCCCCTCACTGTCAGGCACCTATAGTTCCAGGACTGCTGTTTGTTCTGGGTGAGAGGAGGGGTGTTTGCACTGACTGCATATCCCATCAGGCCCTGTCCAACACACACCTTCCCACCTTGCCCAGCCAGCCCCCTGAAACTCTGCTTTCCTGACAGTGAGTGGAAGTGTACTGGCAAGACTGCTGACACTGGTGTTTGGAGCACAAGGCCCTGATGGGAGTTGTGGTCAAATCAGACTCAGGCACCAGTGTCAGCCATCTTGTTAGTACCGTTCCACTCACTGCCAGGAAAGCATAGTTCCAGGTGGGCTGGGTGGGAATAGTCTGTGTGGGACAGGGCCTGGTGCTTAATTTGAGCCGGTGCATTCCGGGGCTCAGCACCGACACCTAATCATCAACACCGGTGCTTGAGCACCAGTTAAGGACACATTCATTTTCAGTATGCACAGAGAGATTTAATGATTCGCCGAGAATCACAAAATGTTGTTGACGCCGAGACTCAAACCTAGTTCCCCGAAATGGAAAAGATTATACTGAAAATGATAACCTATTGTGCCAAAACAGCTTCCTTGAAGAAATTCGAAATACCACAGAAAATTCGCCTGTGCGCCGAGACGTGGACACCTGAAATGGGTTTGGTAACAGACGCCTTCAAATTAAACCCAAGGAACTTAAAACACATTATCAGGCCGACATTGTGCGTATGTATGGAGGAAAATAATGGAATGCTTCTCATGTCTGAACACTATTTTTCTGCCCCAAGCCAGCGCAACCGGTAAATACTTGAATTGAATCTCAAAATTTGAGACAGTAAAAAGAACCAATTTGTAGACCATTCCTCTCCTGAAAGTAATTTTCAAAGCAAAAGGGCCACAGCATTGTTCACTGACCCCCATCAGTAAAACGTTAAGACGGGTAAACTTGAGTCTGTCTCTGTTCTTAGCAGAAGTTGTGTCGTCTCTAACCCTAATGATTTCCCCAGTCTCAGCACTGGTGGCCAGATGCTGATTTAGAAACCACATGTTTTAAACCCGGTGTATACATCTTGTGTTATTGTTCTTTTTGTAAGTTTATAAGAGGTGGAGCTATAGAGGGATCAGTATCATTACTGTACATATGAAACAGAGACTTTTAGGGGAGACATTTTTTTACTTCTGACATCCGCTCCCTACTTGTAGGGTTTCATGGCGTCTGTTTTAGGTGGCGCTAACAGGAGAAATGCGCTGGTAGAACCTGCCTCTTCACAAGAGCTCCGGCAATTATTTTACAAATTAACCACTGACAGGGCCTGAAAGGAGATGTAGTAATAGCAATCATGCCTCCTGCCACCCAGCCCAACTGGCTCAACTGGGCCTATGGGTAACTGAGAGTGAGGGGGAGTGTACTTGCAAAATGGCTGTCACTGGCTTCTGACTTTACCCCAACTCCCATCAAGGCCTTGTGCTCCAAACACCAATCACCAGTGTTAGCCATCTTGCCAATACATTTCTACTCACTGTCAGGAAAGCATAATTCCATGTGGGCTGGTTTCGTAGGGTGGGAGGAGGAGTGGTTGCTATCACTACAACTCCCATCAGACTCTGTCATACACACACTCTTCCCACCCAGCCTAAACAGCTAACCAGAAACTATGCTTACCTGACATGGGAAATGGACTAGCAATGTGGCTGACACTGGGGACTGGTGTTTGACTTGACCATAACTACCAACAGGGCCTTGTGCTCCACGCACCAGTCCCCAGTGTTAGCCATCTTGCCAGTACATTTCTACTCACTATCAGGAAAGCAGAGTTCCAGGTGGGCTGGTGGTGCTAGGTGGCAGGAGGAGTGGTTGCTATCACTACAACTCCCATCAGGCTCTGTCATCCACACACTCTTCCTACCCAGCCCAAACAGCCCACCAGGAACTATGCTTACCTGACAGTGATGGGAAATGGACTAGCAAGGTGGCTGACTCTGGGGACTGTTGTTTAACTTGACCTCAACTACCATCAAGGCCTTGTGCTCCAAACACCATGCGCCTGTGGCAGCCATCTTGCTAGTACACTTCCACTCATTGTCAGGTACCCATAGGCCCAGAGGAGTTAGCTGGGCTGGGTGGGAGGAGTAGCATTTGCAGTGGCTACATCTTCCTTCAGGCCTGACCTACATACACCTTCCCGCCCATCCCATCAGGAACTATGCTTTCCTCACAGTGGTTTGAAATGTACTAGCAGGATGGCTGACACTGGTGACTGGTATTTGACTTTGCCACAACTACCAACAGGGCCAGGTGCTCCAAACACCAGGCACTAGTGTCAACCATCTTGCTAGTACCCCTCCACTCACTGTCAGGTAACCTTAGGCCCAGATGAGCTGGTTGGATTGGGTGGGAGGAGGACTATTTGCTATAACAATATCTCACATCAGGCTTTGTCCTACACACACTCTTCACACTCAGCCCAACCAGCTTACCTGAAACTATGCTTTCCTGACAGTGAGGTGAAATGTACTGGCAGATCGCTGACACTGTTGCATGGGGTTTACTTGATGCCAAAACCCCCCAAGGCATTGTGCTCCAAACGTGTCCTCCAAAATTGGGGAACACTCTTGTTGTTTTTGGTCCCCCCACACACCAACAGGCCCCTTGGTGTCATGCTTCATCATTGGGGTCCTCGTACCCCTCTACGGGGTACAGCGTGCTGCGACCTACGGATACGCGGGAGCACTTGAAATGACTATGTGTAGTGTGGATGGGGTATTTAAATGTGAGTGTATGGTGGGGTTTAGATCTAAGTGAGTGAAGTTTAAAAAGTACCTGGCTCGTGGGATGACAACATTTTTTTTAAAGGGCCCCCGGGCTGGTGCTATTAAAATAAAGTGTGGGAGGTTAATAACACAAACAATGTGCATTACCTCCTCTCTGTGTGTGTCAACATGTTTCGGTGTAAAAACACCTTCTTCAGGACGGGGTACACAAATCCCCACCTTACTCATGTTTCTCTAACTTGTATCAGAATTTCTAATAAAAGTGAGAACTATAGTGCAGGTAAAACAATGTACCTAACAAAACGCCGCTTAATAGTCGACCTGTTAAGAGATGAACACAAACATTTTTTGTGGTGGTCTACTTTTCAAAAACCATAGGTAAGTTGACCAGTGGTTACAGGTGACAGAAATTGCGGAAGAATCTCATACTATAGGTGTCTATGGTGTCAATCGTTCCTATAGTGGGATTAAAACAAGGTGAAAAACTAGACTCACTGACATATAACAGAAAACACACACTTTTTGTAGAATTGGCGTATAGGGTATAGTAATATTTAGAACATAACACCCTTGATGGTCAAAGGATTTTACACATACTGTTTAGTGCCCCTGTAAGGAAAAAAGAGACACGACATGCCCCTATAAATTGATAACATACTGTTTTGCAGGGGTAGAAATGCTTCATGAGCCAACCAAACGCCAGGGTCCCTTCTGCTAATTAGCACCTGTCGAAAAAACGGAATTCAGGGTCCCATTTTTACTTACATTAGCGAAGTGGAGACAGTGCTTCTCTCTGCTGTGTGTACTCACGATTTTAGCGAGGAAATTCCTCCCGACCGACCCCTCCGTGGCTCCGATGGTTATGCCAAAGAGAGTCCAAGGTACGGGTATTTGTACCTTTTACCGGGGCTACGATAATTGTTAGATTGAATAATTAGCGTTTCCTGCCTGCCCTTCTAAGGTCTTCTTGTCGGTTCTGCTCGCGGCTCAATGCGTTTGTGTTGCGATGCCGCGCATGCGTGTAGCTAGCCTCACGCGTGCCTCCAGCGCCCTGTGACACTGATCCAGTCGTCGTTATCAATGCGCATGCGTGTAGTCAAACACTTCTGTTTAGGCACTGTTCCTCGCGTGCTCGATGCCACTCTTAATGCCTCATTAGGGAGGATCGTGTTGCCACATTAGAAATGATCGTACTCAAGCTCGAAGGGAAATTAATACCGTAAACTGTTATTATTTAGTATTTACTCTAAGCGAACCATGATGAGTGATCTTGGGTCCCAGAACCCAGGGGAGGACTTATGAAAAACTCATGCTGGGTTTGGTGGTTACCCTATGGTACACAAGATGGTGTATGGTGGCTAGTCAGATAGATTGGGTAGCGTCTACCTAAACTGGTTTGTAGTAACGATGTCAACTTCGCAGCGTATACGCGCAAGCATTCAGCTAGTTTCTCATAACATTAAAGTAGACTCAGTTAGTTTTCACACAAAAAAGGGGGTGTTCAGAAAGACAATCCCTATGCTAATTGTCCCCAGGGAATGTTATCGTTCAGGCCTTGGGTGCTAGTCCCCAGGCGGAATACCCACCTTTGCTCTTTTTCAAAGAGTCCTTGTTCTGACAAAGTTTACAGAATAGATTGTCCTGAGCACAACACCATGTATATCGTGAAATCAAAGTCCAATCAGTCTTCTTATCCACGATGATTTTATTCTTGAGGTATTGAAAAATTCTTCTCCAGATCACACAATAGCCAACACGTGTTTCGTCAGTTCTAATGCCTCCGCATCTCTGACTTCATCAGGGTTAATCCAAATTCCATACATTAAATCCACTGTAATCCAGACGTCAAAAACATGTATTATGCAAATATATGTTCATCAATCTTCTAGAGTCCTCCTTTCCGAGACAATAAAATAACCACACTAGGTATTTCAAAACCAGAGCAGCAGAGAGTACTCCCCACTCGGTTTACCGGCGTCTTGCTCGTAAGCCTACAAAAACCTGACACTGAACCAAGACGCTCACCTCTGCATAAGCTGAAATGCTGTATTTATCAGCCACTATGTTATATCTGTGAAAGACGAATCACAATTATATATAGATATACCATTGTGAATAGAATGATTTAAATCACACACACCGGTCCATACACATCTAAAGCAGTGTACTTACCCACACCAGTTACATACGGTCTTTGCAAGTTTAAAAATTAGGTTTAAATGGTTGTCTTTAGAGTTCTAAATACCAGAAGTGCATGGTCAATGCACATGAAAACTAACAATGCTTTCTGATCATTACTCGCCTGCTCCTCTGGTGTGCCATAGAGCTGCCTGCACAGGGGCAGGAGCGTTTCCAGCACCATCATGATTTCCTCAGCTTTGAAGGCTGGGGCCCTGGCCCTGTACAGCAAGACATTGTAGCTCCCAGAGGATGTGGACAGCATCAGAGAGATGGGGAGGTTCTGGAATAATGCAGTTAGCGCAGGCAAGTGAAATTTCTAGGGAACTACCAGACGTATATCTTGACTGCATAGGCGGTCTTCAGTCCAGTGGCCAAACTGATAGGCCAGCGTCTGTCGCATTTTCCGAACCCACCCAATGCATTCCATTGCTTACTGACACCACGCCTATGTACTGTGATACATGACCAATGGAAGTTTACGGAGTTGCTTTACACACGATGCGGATATAATCCGAGATCCGCAACTGTCACCATAACAACTAACAACCTATGACTGTGTCCGATTCCGTTATGCTTCACCTACCGCGACCTTTAAAAAATCGGTTTGTGGTGCAAACGCTTTTGTAAATGTTCTGAGTTTGTGATATTCCATGCCTGAATGCAGCATTTTTCTGGTGAAAGGGACATCTAACTGAAATGCTCACTCTTCTATGATGATCTAACCTTGAGGGGCACATTACACTCTGATCGGGAGGCTAATCCCAACATGAAATAAAACATCTCCATTTTGCTACTTAGCGTTCATCACAGTCAGTATGTGTGTTTGGTGCATTCCAAGTACGGTTTTGACCTAGTTACTGTATTATAGGACAGTGTGACCCAGAGTGCAATCTGTGTGATGTGAGACTGGAAAGGTGGTGCGTCTTTCCAGTCCAGGATACTACATTCCCAGAGGAATGACTACACTGTGACTTTAAGCAGCCACATACGCTTAGCTCTGATATGTGATATGTGAGTTTCTATGCCATCTTTGTGTGCTACACTTGAGTGTACAACAGCATTTTCTGACACTTCTACATTGTAAATGGTTTGTTTATGTCATTGTTTGTGGAATGCAGACCTGACAACATGACAGTGTCCACCCTGTGACATTAGTGTGCATATATTGCATTGTGATACGCTTGATGTATGTGGTGCCCCATATGTCATGCATTACCCTATTGTGTTTACAGATGCACCATATAATTGATATCGCAAACATAAGTCTAGGCGTTTGAGTTTTGGCAGTATGTCCAGCTTGATTTACATGAACAATAACTGACACTAGTGAAGATTACACTACTGCACTCTAATTTCTGTGTCACCAAACCTATCAGACATGTTTAGCAATGACATGTATGCTGTGATATGTATCTAAGGATAACATTGATCATTGAAATGGGTTTTTCGCTGAGATGGAGTGTTATGTGTGGTTAATTGCTCATTGCTGTTGGTCCAAGTTCATGTTACTTGGTACATTGTGAACTAACACCAACTGTGTATACACTCTATACATAGGTATTGCAGAGGAGCCAGAGGACAGCCTCCTGTGTACAGGCCCTTTCCAGACCTATAAACATTGGAAGAGCAAGACATTATAGAAAAATACGATATTGCAAGGGCAACTATTGATGAGTTATGCCAGCAGTTGTCACCTTATTTGCAACCTCAGTTCACCGACCCAACAGCATTACCCCCAAGGTGAAGGTGATGGTAGCACTGCATTTCTTTGCCACTGTAACATTCCAATACACAGTGGCAACATCGGGTGGAATGTCCCAGCTCATGTTCAGTAATGTTCTTCCGGATGTGTTGCAGGCATTGACCCGATACATGGACCACAATATCAAGTTTCCCAAATTTGGAGAATTATACGCCATCAAGGGTGATTTCTATGCATTTGGAAGAATATCCTTTGTAATTAGATCAATTGATGGCACTCATGTTGCATTGATACCACCACAGGACAATAAACAGGTGTATCGCAACAGGAAACATTTCCACTCCATTAATATCCAGGTGGTGTGTTTACCTGACATGTGCATTCCACACATTTGTGCACGATTTCCTGGGTCTGCACATGACACTTTTATCCTGCGTAAAAGCATCTTTCCACATTTGATGAGTCAACTGCAACCTGAATGGGCCTGGCTTGTTGGTAGGTGATGTATATGAATGTTGTATTGTATGTTGGTTGTGTGTCAGATAGTGATATGTTTTTTGACAACTGAACTATTTTCTGTGTTCAATGTAAGAGACTCTGGATACCCCAACCAGACATGGCTACTGATGTGGTCTGATGGCTCAGGTCGGGTCTGGTGGCTCAGTGGACTAAAGCAGCCACTGCAGGGGCCTGTGTTCGACCTCATGGTCACAGGTTCAAATCCTGGCGGGTACACTCAGCCTTTCATCCATTTGAGGTCAATATAATGAGTACCATTGAGTTGGGTCACAATAAACATCTGTTATTCAGCGCCAGGACACCTTCGGGTAATCGTGCGCTTTACAAATACACCTGTTATGTTATGATGTGACGCAATAGAGGTGCCATCAGTAGAAGTGTGCTTTAATGAGGCCCATGGCTGTACCAAGCGGATAGTGGAGCAGACTTTTGGCCTCCTGATTACCATGTCTGTTCAATACAGGAGGAGGCTTCCAATGTGCCCCAGGAAAGGTGTGCCTGATAATTGTGGCTTGCTGCATGCTACACAACACAGCAATACGTAAACACATACCCCTAATTGTGAACGATGGAGACCAGCAGGTACCACTGATAGAGGATCCAGGACTAGGCAATGATGACAGTGGTGATGATGATGGAATTGATTTGAGACAACAGCTTATCCACAACTTGTTTTCATGACTGTAAGTATGCAATGAGAGGAGATGCCTAACCACCATTGCTTGTTGCTGTGCAGCTGGTTGTCAATGTGTATGTATGCTTGAGAGTGCAGGATAAGTGTCCTGAACATTTTTTGGAGACTGGTTATTGAAATGTTCACATTTGCAGTGTTTCAGTGAAGCCTAGCTAGTGATAACAATGACATTGTTGTGGTTGAGGTAACACACTTCTCTGACTTGAAATACATTATTTATGATTACTAAACTCTGTTCTTTATGCTTTTGTCCCAGGGTACTTTGCTATGTCATCTACAGAGAGTTGTGACCAGACAGACGATGCTGTGAGAGACACCAACATGTAAATATTGCTCATCTCCCTGGCATGCACTTGGTGTTTGACTTGATCACAACTACCAACAGGGCCTTGTGCTCCACGCACTAGTCCCCAGTGTCAGCCATCTTGCCAGTACACTTCCCCTCACTGTCTGGTAGCCTTAGGCCATGGTGAGCTGTTTGGGTTGGGTGACAGGAGGAGTGTTTGCTATTACTACATCTCCCATCAGTGCATGTCCTACACACACTATTCCCACCCAGCCCAACCAGTCTACCTGAAACTCTGCTTTCCTAACAGTGAGTGGAAATGTACTAGCAAGATGGCTTACACGGTGCTTGGTGTCTGACATGACCACATCTCCCATCAGGCCCTGTCCTATACACACTATTCTCACCCAGCCCAACCAGCCCGTCTGAAACTCTGCTTTCCTGACAGTGAGTGGAAATGGACTAGAAAGATGAATGACACTGGAGACTTGTGTTTGTCTTTACCACAGCTACTAACAGGGCCTTGTGCTCCAACCTCCAGTTCCCAGTGTCAACCATCTTGCCAGTACATTTCCACTCACTTTCAGGAAAGCATAGATCCAGGTGTGCTGTTTAGTCTGGGTGGGAAGGTGTGTGTAGGACAGGGCCTGATTTAGTGATATCAAACACTCCTCCTCCCACCCATCCCAACCAGCCTACCTAGAACTCAGCTTTCCTGACAGTGAATGGAAATGTACGGCCAAGATGGCTGACACTGGTGACTGGTGCTTGGAGAACAAGTCCTTTATGTGAGTTTGGAAGGAGTGTGTACATGGCAGTAGTTTTGACCCTTTTCATCTTCATTGCAAGTATGTGGGTTATCTGTATTACATTTACATTGCATGATTTTTAACTATTAATTTGTTTAAATCCAAAAACTTTCATTTACCTAACTGTGACCATAACAGAGATGTCTGCAGGAGTGTCATTGCTAACTTGTGTGAAATGTGGAGTTCGTACTTACCAGACTCCATTCCTTATGGTATTCCAAACAAGCTCTCTTGCGGAATGATAGAACGCACCTTATCCTCCCAGGAAAGTAAAGTGCACAGGTAGTACAGAAGGGTCACCACCAGTCCGTTGTGCAGCACGGTGTTCCCTGATGGACACATTTTTTACCCTCCTTCTGACATCATACCACCTCTTCTTGATATCATCCATTGTGCGCAGGACAGGTGCTACAGAGTTCACCTTCTTGACTATCCTGTCCCAATCTTATTTTTCTGGCTGATAGGGGTCATTGAACTGGGGTCCCAAATAAATGTAACTCTACTCTTAGGATTTCATCAACAAGCATTCTCAACTCATCATCAGTGAAACGTGATTGCTTTTTTCTTGGACATGGTGAGGGTGAGTGTGAGTGTGAAGGTGAATTAAAAGGTGTGTCTCAGGAAGTAAACTAAAACAAAAAAGTGATATGTACAAGTAGTGGTGTGAAAGCTGTGCATGAGTGAGTGCAGGGCTGTCATTAATGGCTGTAGAAAGTTCTCCCTGGTTTTTTTCTGCAGTATTGTGTGGGCAAAGGATCATCGTCATTTTTTCCTCTTTATACAGGTAGATTGGTGGTTGTGTTTACTATTTAAATTGACCTTTTTTTGGCGCTGCCTTTGGTTGTTGTTTGGCCTAAGTTTTTCAGTTTTGCACTTGCCATGTGGCACACAAACCGCCATGGTTCCGCAACCACGTCGGATGCATCATGATCTGCTTGGCGGGACAACCGATGCATGTTCGTAAACAGAATCCCTATGGGACGGCCTTTCTGACCAACGTGGTCGGTTCGGACTCGTTTCCGACCGAGAGGGCTGGCTCGGAATCTTCTCCGACCTACGCTACACATCCTAATACGGAGGCCGGAGACATTGCGGACAAGTCGTCGGAATGTTTCCGCGTCCGCGTCGGTCGGACGGTCTTTCTGACCGACATCGTAATTAGGTCCAGTATGTTTATGTGGTGTAATGATTAATGTAAAATGATATGACATTGTTTTATATCATCATAATACACTGGCTCATTTTAACATGATGTTTATAATTGTTTCTGAGAAATTTTATAAAAAAACGTATTCATCATTTGTAACAACTCTTCGAATACCTAGTTGGGCTATTTTTATTCCCTAATAAGTGATAAATAGGTTCTTCTTTCCTTTGCTCTGCTTCTAGTAGTTTAGAGGGCGTTTATTTAATATGCTTAGGATGAACAAGTTTGTCTTCTATCATTATTATAAAACTGATTCTTCTATTGAGAGTGTTTGTATGTAGCTTTCTGATTGTTGCACCATGTATATGTCAACGTATTTAGGCTCTGCTTGTGCACAGGCTCTAAGAGCCAAGCCAGACTCTTGGCTGGGATCTCCCTATTAACTGGTTGGCATACCCACCTATAATTCTAAAATGTTTTCTTGGAGTCGCAGTAGCCTGTTTAGGTGGTTCTCTCACACATGCCAACATTTAGAAGTGGGAGATTAAAAAAATAATAATAATAATAATCAGGAGAATGTATTTCTCCCATTGAATTCTATTGAGGCCTGAATCAGGTCCATTGTCATGTACGAGGCTTGTAAGCGCCCTGCTGGAGGATCAGATATGAGAAATGCAAATATACTTTCCTTAGGTCTCACCTAGGCAGCTCTTACGCTGTCTCTTTGAGACATTCTGTATTCAGGTATGGACTGTAAGCCCCGCCCATTTCCCCACCCATCTTTTCAATTGGCTCCTGCTACTGTCCTTTGTAAATGGTGGCTTTTGATTTGTTAATATGCTTAGAAGTCCCTCCTTGTCTCATGTTGTAACCTCCCATGAGGACTGCCCCTCTTACATGTGTTTTTACTCCGTATGTTATTTATTACACTTGTGAGGACTATTTTTTAGCTGTCCTCTAGCAGCGCTTCTGCTCAGCTGATGGCTGCTTTTTCTTTCTTCAGCTCGCTGAGCTTCAAAGTCGGCTGCTTTCATGCTCTATTGCTTTCCCCCTCCTGGTTCACATTAGAAGCGTTCCTCCCACCATCCAAGCACAAATGCAGAGTCCCCTCTGCCTACCCTGTCTGTGTGCATCTTGTCCACGCTCGCGCTCAGCTAATGGCTACCTTTCCTTTTATTCAGCGTGCGCTGTTTAATTTTTATTTTTATTAGGCCACCTAAGGAGCCCACCTGGGAGCTTCAAAGTTGGACGCTCTCATAAAATATTTCCTTCACTCTCCCGATTTGCATTCTGCCCTCCCACCACCCCGAACACACATGCAGCATTTCCCTCCCCACCACCCTTTCCTTATGCATCGAGTGAGACACCAACCGTATCCTTATGTCAAAGAGGGGGAACATTTCGGCCTTTTTTTTACAGTCGGATCGCTAGGGCATAATGTCATCACATGGTAAGCTCTTCTTAGCAATTTTATAGGTTTGTTTTTCCCAGGGGAAGTCAAACAGGAAGATGCTTAGTCTCATGTTGAAATAGAAGATGGGCTGTGCTCAGCGGGGTGTTGTGATCTATGCTGCTCTCTGTGATGAGATAAACAGGCAAAGCAGAGCAGACACAGGAGTCTGCCTTGGTGCTGCTTAGAACCAGTGGGAATGACACAGCAAAAAGCAGCAGGCATTGGAGAGCTGCTACCTGTCTTCAAGCCAAAGGAGACACAGAGCTGGGTGGAGCAAATACTTGACATCGCCACCTGCTTGCAATGGCAGGAGCTATTTTACCCACTGTGAAGTAGTACCTGTGCGCAAGCTGGTCATTAAACATTGATTTCCTTCCATCTCCCTGGGCTTTCAGCATCGGCATTAGGATTGCACCAAGTCAAAATTCTCAATAAAAATAGTTTACAAAAAAAAAAGGATTGCACCAAGTCACCCTGTTGAAAGAGCAAGGGTCAAGAAGGCAAAGTGCTAGTTCTCACTTTCAGTGCCTTGAGACCCTCACAGGTGAGTACTGCGCTTTACAAACCCCTGATTGATTGATCGATTGAACCCCCTCCCCCCCCCCCATCCTGCAGAATAAAAGTTTTGAAAAGAAAATTAGAAAGGTGTGACACTTCCCAAGCGTAGATGATTTCTCTGGGTCTGCCAGTCCTTTGCCTTGACTTTTATTAGGAATTCACAAAATATTTTCAATTTTCCTCCTGCAACTTTCACAGGTAGCAAGGAATGGGGTCCATTTGTAAAACACTGAGCATTGTAACACAACCATGAACAGGGAAACCCGTCAGGTGCCAGCTTGCAAATACTTATTTGAATTGGATCCAAGATTTCTTTGAAAACAGTTCCCTTTTGAAATAAGTAATCTATATATATAAAAACGAAAGTATGTCTGTCTGTCTGTTTGTCCTTTATGCATTACTACACCATTCATCCGATCGCCATGAAACTTTGGTAAGTTGTTGAGTACACTCCCGCGAAGGTTTCTGTAAAAAAAAATGTTTTTAATCGGCCCCCCAGGGCCCTCATATCTTTTGAATACTGAAATAGACAGCGAATTTGCGAGCATCGTCGAAAGTTATGACCCCCAAATGTAAATTGATTGGTCAATCTACATCAGAAGCACAAAAGAAAAAGGCATTACGAGCTTCAGAAACAGACAAGCAACGCAAAGCAAGATTAGAAGCTGTTCGAATACAAACTGCTCAAGCCTGTAATTCTCAAACGAACGAGCAATGAGAATCAAGATTGGAAGCCGATCGAGTACGCACTGCTCAAGCCCGTTCTTATCAAATGAACAAGCAACGAGAATCAAGATTGGAAACAGAGCGATTATGCACTGCTCAAGCCCGCTCGAATGAAACAGGAGAGCAACAAGAATCAAGATTGGAAAACGATCAATTACGCACTGCTCAAGCCCGCTCGAATGAAACAGGAGATCAACCAGAATCAAGATTGAAAGCCAATCGAGGACGCACTGCTCAAGCCACACTTACAAATGTTTACAAAAATAAAATGAATACGTTTCAATAACAATGACACAATGTAAATTTTAAGTATGGGCGGAAAATTCGTTCCGCTCGCAAATTTGCGGATTTTCTGCGATTTCGCGATCCACGCGAAATCGCAGCAAAGTCCGCGAATCCGCGAACAGGACGAATTTTGCTCAGGAAGTACTTACAGGGTTACAGCAGGTGCCCAAGTTGAAGCTAATTTCTTTGTACCCATTTACAAAATGGTTACAAAGAAATTAACTTCAACTTGGGCACCTGCTGTAACCCTGTAAGGGCTTCCTGAGCGGCGCCTGATTGCCTACTTGCAACTATTCTCAGACCCTGCTCTGACCCTCGAAGCAGGGTCAGAGAATAGTTACAATTAGGCAACGAGGCTCCTGTCACAAAAATTAAACCTCTGCAGGAAGCACCTACAGATATAAATAAAGCAGGTGCCCGAGATGAAGCTCAAATTCAGTTATGCATTATAATCAGCCCAAGAATCTAGTGAGCACGGTCGATGCTTGGTAGGTGTGCTTTCTCCCCAGATCTACTGTCTACAATTAGCTGTAATACGTGATGGGGGTCGCTAGGCATCCACGAGTTTCTCGACCGCAATCCCCCTGTACTTCCAGTGACCAGGAGGCTGATTTCTCCTCATCTGCTGCGCTGATCGGTCTCTGACCCTTTATAAACGAGAGGCATGTGAACTCGCACAGAAGCCCCACCCGTTTGGCCCCTTTCCACACGCACCAGGCTATGCAACCTCTTTCCTCACTTTCCCCCACTGTGATGGACAGCTCCCTCGAGGGACCTCAGCGCCTATGGGTGCGGTGGCAAAGTTACAGACACAAGGGTCACTGAAGACAACTCTTCCGGGCCTTTATGCTGCTGTTGTGTAGGAAAAGCACGAACATTTACCCAACGAGGTAGCACTTACTGCTTTCTCCTTATCTGCTGCTCTTATCGGTCTCTGACCTTTATAAACAAGAGACATCTGAACTTGCACAGATGCCCGGTCCCCAACACACACTAGGCTATGCAACCTCTTCCTGCCCTTTCCCCCACTGTGATGGACAGTTCACTCGAGGGACCTCGGCGCCTATGGGCGCGGTAGCAAAGTTACAGACACACGGGGTCACTGAAGACAACTCTTCCGGGCCTTTAAGCTGCTGTAGTGTAGGAAAAGCACGAACATTTACCCAACAAGGTAGCACTTACTGCTTTCTCCTTATCTGCTGCTCTTATCGGTCTCTGACCTTTATAAACAATAGGCATGTGAACTCGCACAGAATCCCGGCCCCTCACACACTAGGCTATGCAACCTCTTCCCGCCCTTTCCCCCATTGTGATGGACAGCTCACTCTAGGGACCTTAGTGCCCATGGGCGCGGTGGCAAAGTTACAGACACACAGGTCACTGGAGACAACTCTTCTGGGCATTTACGCAGCTGTAGTGTAGGGAAAGCACGATACATTTACCCGACAAGGTAGCACTTACTGATTAGCCAGTAGAAAGTACTCCAGTTGAGTATAGTGCAATTGCTCAAAAATTCGCGATTTCGCGGGGAAATTTGCGAATTCGTGGATTTTTTGCAAATTCGCGGCCCGCGAATTCGCAAAATTCGCCCATGCTTAGTAAATTTCATGTTATCATAACGAGTTTCCTTGAATTTCTTTTCTTCTGAGATCGCAGCAACGTGTGACGGGTACGCTAGTTATAAATAAATAACAGGAAAGCTGGACATCTAAGATCTCTCCTATAAGGATAAAAACCAAGAATGGACCTGTTGGATCTCAGGCCTAGTGTTCTTTAGGTTTGCATTTATGGATGTGTAAAAGTTAACAATTCATAACATATTTTTCAGCTTCAAATGGACTACTTATACTTGTATAGTCAGGTGCTAGCGTAAATAATGTCAGCATAACACTACACTCTTCAACTGAACAACATTATACTCCACATATTACATAACACAACATGCAGATCCATAACACACCATACCATTCACCTCACTCAAATCAGCACCACTAGCCTACACACCACTCCATAACATTACATTCTCAAATTTACAAAAACTGCACGCAAGAACCCTTTGCAACAAATAGGTATAATAAACATAACACATAGCAACAACACAAATATACAATAAAACTAAAACATATAAGCAAAGCTATCCACACAGTTCATTACCACACAATTCAACTCCACACATTTCCAAACAACACTAAGCATGTGCGCAAAATCCGTTCCGCTCTCGGATTTCACAGATTTTCGGTAAATCCGCGATCCGCGAACTCCCGCGAATTTACTGAAAATCCGCGAGCGGCGGATTTGGAGGGCAAAAGTTCAAGCCTGTTGAACTTGTAACTATTTTAGGATGGCGCCGGCAAGCTGCCAGCGCCATCCTAAAATAGTTACTAAGTTAGCTTCAACAGGAAGCACTAATAGATAAAATAAAGCAGGTGCTCGAGCACCTGCTTTATTTTATCTATTAGTGCTTCCTGATGAAGCTAATTTAGTAACTATTTTAGGATGGCGCTGGCAGCTTGCCGGCGCCATCCTAAAATAGTTACAGGACAAAAATGTGAGTTTTGCCGAGGTTGGGCAGGTGTGCGTTCTCCCCATATCTATCGTCGAAAATTAGCTATGATGCTTGATGGAGGCCTTTGCATTATTGACTTTCACGAGCTCAATCCCTGTGCAGTTCCTGTGACCACGAGCTTCTCTGATCCATGCCTGTCCTTTTATGCACACAAGAGGCATGTGAACTCGCATATAAGGCTCGCCCGTTTGGCCCCTCCCCACACACTAGTGGTGTGCACCGTCTTTGCGCCCTTTACCCACTTGATGGACAGCTCACTCTAGAGGAACCCCGGCACTCTTTGGTTTGATGGCAAAGTTAATCAGCCCCCCCAAAAATGTGAGTTTTGTCGAGGCTGGGCAGGTGTGCGTTCTCCCCATATCTAATGCCGAAAAATAGCTATGATGCTTGATGGAGGCCTTTGCATTATTGACTTTCACAAGCTCAATCCCTGTGCCGTTCCTGTGACCACGTGCTTCTCTGATCAGTGCCTGTCCTTTTATGCACACAAGAGGCATGTGAACTCGCATATAAGCCTCGCCCGTTTGGCCCCTCCCCACACACTAGTGGTGTGCACCGTCTTCGCGCCCTTTACCCACTTGATGGACAGCTCACTCGAGGGACCCCGGCGCTCTTTGGTGTGATGGCAAAGTTAATCAGCCCCCCCAAAAATGTGAGTTTTGTCGAGGCTCGGCAGGTGTGCGTTCTCCCCATATCTAATGTCGAAAAATAGCTATGATGCTTGATGGAGGCCTTTGCATTATTGACTTTCACGAGCTCAATCCCTGTGCCGTTCCTGTGACCACGAGCTTCTCTGATCAGTGCCTGTCCTTTTATGCACACAAGAGGCATGTGAACTCGCATATAAGCCTCGCCCGTTTGGCCCCTCCCCACACACTAGTGGTGTGCACCGTCTTCGCGCCCTTTACCCACTTGATGGACAGCTCACTCGAGGGACCCCGGCGCTCTTTGGTGTGATGGCAAAGTTAATCAGCCCCCCCAAAAATGTGAGTTTTGTCGAGGCTCGGCAGGTGTGCGTTCTCCCCATATCTAACGTCGAAAAATAGCTATGATGCTTGATTGAGGCCTTTGCATTATTGACTTTCACGAGCTCAATCCCTGTGCCGTTCCTGTGACCACGAGCTTCTCTGATCAGTGCCTGTCCTTTTATGCACACAAGAGGCATGTGAACTCGCATATAAGCCTCGCCCGTTTGGCCCCTCCCCACACACTAGTGGTGTGCACCGTCTTCGCGCCCTTTACCCACTTGATGGACAGCTCACTCGAGGGACCCCGGCGCTCTTTGGTGTGATGGCAAAGTTAATCAGCCCCCCCAAAAATGTGAGTTTTGTCGAGGCTGGGCAGGTGTGCGTTCTCCCCATATCTATCGTCGAAAAATAGCTATGATGCTTGATGGAGGCCTTTGCATTATTGACTTTCACAAGCTCAATCCCTGTGCAGTTCCTGTGACCACGAGCTTCTCTGATCCGTGCCTGTCCTTTTATGCACACAAGAGGCATGTGAACTCGCATATAAGCCTCGCCCGTTTGGCCCTGCCCCTCACACTAGCGATGTGCACCGTTTTGTCGCCCGGCCTTTACCCACACAATCCGCAAAATCCGCGAATCCGCAAATTCGCGGATTTTGTGGATCGCGAATTCGCAAATTCGCAAAATTGCGAATTCGCAAAATTCGCCCATGCTTAAACAACACCACATAATTTGACACAAACCACATAATTAGGGTGACCAGGCATCACATATTTTGCAGGACGGCCCCGTTTTTCACCAGCTGTCTGGGCAGATTTTGAGAAATTTAGCTCATGTCACGGTTTTTGGAGAGGGTTGGCTGAAAATGGGGGAGGTTTTTTTTTATGTTTTACAAAGCAGGGATAGTTAGCAGTTGTTCCAAGAAAGCTATTTAATTCACGGGCAAGCTACTGGGTTTAAAAATTGCATTTCATGTATATTCAAACTGCCTGTTTTGTAATTCTCTGCTGAGGAGCGCTGTCATTCCCTGCGCTCGCTTGGCGTAAAGTTATAGTCCTTCTTCTATTTTTGTGAAATGACCCATTTTTTTGCATTAAAATTCTGGTCACCATACACATAATTCAACTGAAGAACACAATTACACAACACACCACATACATCCCATTTGCAACACAGAATTCCACATCATGCCACGAAATGTATATAGCGCGAACTCGATCGGAAGGTATTAGAGCGCTTTACATGAGCACCAGTTAGGTTACACAAGGATACTTCATTATTTGGTAGGCACAGGATGCTGAGCTGACGGCTTTAAGTGGAAGCTTTTTCACTATTATATACAGTGGCGGCTCCCGCATTGGGGCGTTGCCCCACTGCTTTCTCGCAGTGCAAGAAGGCAGAAACATAAATATGTTTCTGCCTTCTTGCACTGCGAGAAAGCAGAAGTGCCTGGTTGGGGGTGGGCGGTCCTGCTCGAGGGCAGGAGGGGGAGTGGCTTGCCTACTGTTGTGCGTACTGAGTGTTTGGTCAGCCCTGAGGCCGACCAAACAGTCAGAGAGCCACTTCCCCCCTGCCCTCGAGCAGGACCGCCCACTCTCCCTTTTTCTCTATGTCGGTTGATGCAAAATGTCCCGGGTGGGGCGCGCTCCGCTGCGCCTCACCAATCAAAATGCTGTCATTGCAGAGTTGGGATTGGCGGACGGGAGGGAGTGAGGCTGCCTTTCCTGGCTGATGACGATGCAGGATTCAGAATTCAATTAGTATAAGGCATGACGGCGGGAGTCGGATCCATCCAGAAGCTGAGGTGGCAGCGACGCAGGACGGTAAGTTAAGTTTTAAATTATTTTATATATTTTTTTAATTAAACCAACCCCTCCCGCCTCCCCCCATCCCCTCGGGAGGACCCCATTTCCACCCCCACTGCCCCCACCCGCCCATGACTGGTGATTGTGTCACATTGCATCGAATGGTTCACAGTGAGATTTCAATGAAGTCCAGAAAATTGTGTTTGTTTATATGTAGACTGATGGAATTCTAACAAAGTACTCTTTTACAAAGTTTTACACCCATTTGTGAATAGGATGAAGAAGCCTTAAAAGTGGAAAAATATGGGAATAAATGCTATTTGAGTCGGACCCTCGTGGGCTGATTGAAGCGACGGAGCAAACGCTCATATTTCAGGGCCGTCAAAAAGCACACAGATTTCTCCTGCAGTTGACAACACCGTGGGTCTGACACGAAAGTCATTATCACGCGGGCTAATTAATCAAAACGCAGTTGTCCCTGCGTAATTGAGAACTGCTCTAAGGATGTTTACCAGGGTCTGTCAATGCAGGAGTGAGCGACCCCCTACCCGCCTTCCCTCCCTGAAGGGCAAGAGCGGATCTCCACACAGAATGCTATAAGCAAAATACATTTCACTTGCCATTATGACGCGATGTTGTTGCTGTTTGGACAACATTATCAGCTCTGGTTATATCACTGACCAAATGGAGTCCCGTAAATGTATAGTGCCAATATCGGCCCGCACACCAGCCACCCATAACATAATGTATATCCCATAAATAAACAGACAAGACAACTTGTTGATGGGAAAACGTAGCTGCAGGTTTATTAGCATAACTTATGCCAAAACATGGTGTGTTATCTTACAGACGACCCAAAGGCAAGCCGCCCCTCGCAGCTTGCCACCTGATGGGCCAAGTAGCATCACGGCCTTGGCCAGACGGTACTTAGCGGTTGTGGTGAGAGGATAGCCGCTACCCTATCCGGTGAGCCATTGGTCCACCCTCTTGCTCACAACCCCCCCCCCTGCGAGGGGCAGAGTGTTCAAGCGACCCCCGGTTGTCCAGGTTTCCAACCGCCGCGCATCCCAGGGTCCACCGCACAGATCTCCCGGGGATATTAGGCCTCAGCACCCTTTGTGCTTCTGAATAGGGTACTCCTGAGTACCTTTCCACCTCTGGATCGTCCTGTAACTCCGCCTGCAACACAAATAACAGATATTAAAACATAACCTCCCCCCCGCCTCCTGAGATGCAGGGTAAGCGGACTTGAGGGAAACATCGAGGGAGAGGAGTACCCTCCCACGTCTGCTCGGACCCGAGGAGAGAAGATGGCCGCCCGCGTGGGCGCCATTTTCCTGGGGCCTCGCCTAAACCTGCAGCAAGCCCCCACACGTGTGTCTCTCTCGGAGCACGCCTACAGGGTGTCCGGGGAACAGGGGGGGGACTGCCTAAGCAGTAAGGGTGCCCACGAGAGACTGGTGCCTAAACAAGACGCCCTTGACCACTCGGCCTAGACACCAAACGGAGGTGCAACCACGAGCCCAGCCTCCCCAGCCCGGCTCCGAGACCCAGCAGCACGGAGGGAGGGAAAACACAGCGGGCCACCAGCCCGCAGTACGAACAACAACTCCCTACCCTCCCTGAGGCCCGCGCTGGGAGGACCAGGAAAACCAGGAAAACGAGGCTCTTAATAACCCTCCCAGTTACAAACCTGCGATCACCGCCGTAGACGCTAGCTTGAAACCATTGGCCAAACCTTCCATATACGGCCAGCGACCACAATAAATCAACCATCCCCGTGTCAAAAGCCGAACGGGGATCACGTTCCACAGTGCCCAGATCACCATCCCCGAACCTCAAGTATACCAAACATTCAAATAATAATTAATAAACACCGAAACATTGATTGCCAGCATGCCCCAACTTCAGCGGCCCGCTACTATGCAGGCCGCCCAACCAAGCTCCGACCCCCATAATGGGGGGAGCAGGCACGAAGGGGGTCCCATAGAGCCCACCTTGTTCCAAGCCATTCCTGGGCACAACCAAACAT
The DNA here is from genome assembly GCF_964263255.1 of Lissotriton vulgaris. NCBI lineage: Eukaryota > Metazoa > Chordata > Amphibia > Caudata > Salamandridae > Lissotriton > Lissotriton vulgaris. Next base: position 1,108,941,903 of record NC_141694.1, read on the forward strand.
TGAGGGAGAGGAGGCCAAAGAGGCCGCCTAGAGGCAGGGAGAAGCCTTATGTACTTCTGTCCCACCCCACACCCGGCTGGAAGTGACGCGCCTTCGCCGAAGGAGTAGCTGACTCACAGGGCTGCCATGCTTGCCAACTTGTGGCACTAAGGGGTCCGCCCTCTTATGAGGGTCCCCTGCGGAGACGAGTCGGTCGGCCTGCATAGTGCCAATATCGGCCCGCACACCAGCCCCCATAACATAATGTATATCCCATAAATAAACAGACAAGACAACTTGTTGATGGGAAAACGTAGCTGCAGGTTTATTAGAATAACTTATGCCAAAACATGGTGGGTTATCTTACAGACGATCCAAAGGCAAGCCGCCCCTTGCAGCTTGCCACCTGATGGACCAAGTACCATCGCGGCCTTGGCCAGACGGTGCTTAGCGGTTGTGGTGAGAGGATAGCCCCTCCCCTATCTGGTGAGCCATTGGTCCACCCTCTTGCTCACCCCCCCCTACGAGGGGCGGAGCGTTCAAGCGACCCCTGGTTGTCCAGGTTTCCAACCGCCCGTAGGATAATGGGGTGCCATCGCACCCCAGGGTCCACCGCACAGATCTCCTGGGGATATTAGGCCTCAGCACCCTTTATGCTTCTGAATAGGGTACTCCTGAGTACCTATCCGCCTCTGGATCATCCTGTAACTCCGCCACAGCCCTGGTTGTGGCGACCGTCGCAGCCAGGGCCCCCCACCTGAGCTCACTTCCTTACTTGCATCCTGCTGCTACCAAAGCTTCCTGAAGGTCTAACAGGAACAAATCCATGCCCACCCTGGAGAGGCGAACTCCTTCCTCATCGAAGCATCCAGTGGATTTGGCGTGAAGTTCCCCATGTCTAATAAAGCTAAAACCCACCTGCTCGGAGAATTTATGCATGGCGCAGTTAACTCTCCTGCGCACTACCTCTAACGCTTGCCCAGAGCGTGCCCCGTGCCACACCAGGCTCGGCGTGATCTCTGACCACCACAGCTCACAGGTCCCTAATAAGTTACCTATCTTGCTCATGTTCACCTTCATGTCCCTCAGCAGAAACCTTTTGCCCAGTACTGGTAGGTCGTTCCCTCCAAGGTGTAACACTAGCATGTCTGGAGGATGGAGGCTCCCCTGTAATTCTTGTTGCAATGTGCCCAACACCCCATTCCAACACAAGCCATTGAATTCGCGCCATACAAATTGAGTTTTGAAAAAACCCATGTTTCCACTACCTGCTTTTGGCCCACTGAGCCAACTTGGAGACGCCCTCATGGCCCAACACCCAGACCGTTGTTCCTGGTAAATAAAGAGAAGTGGTGTATGAAACTACTTTTATTAAACACACATTAAAACCGCACTGTAAATCGATACATAACCCAACACACTGCTGCGAGACCGTGGTCCTTGAAATGGCAGCTCAATGACTTTTATGGCTAGTGGCCATGTTGGCCTAAAAATTACTGCCTTTAACTCCCTTTAAAACACTCCTAAAATTCTGTTGTTTGAACTGCATCATTGATATTGCTCTCATGGTCGAATGTACCTCTTGTAACAATTCGAATGCCATCTCCCCACTTGCTTGATGCCTTCTATATGTAAGCCTTCGGAAAATGCTGTGGTGGCTGCGCCTATGCGGAAGGAGTGCGTGCAAAAGCGCTTGCCCGGGGCAGATACACCTGACAACACTAAACATGCCTGCATGACGTGTTCCACTTGATATTTGGAAAGAGGGGTGCCATCTGCATGTATAAGGAGATACCCGTCCACTGCCGGGTGTGCAGCAAGATAGGCAACCACTAAACTGACTGGGCAAAACTTGTTCACTCCTAGGCTCTGCAACCAAAACACTTTACCTCTAGTCTCCCCCGCTGGTCAGTTTAAGATTGTCGCAGGGTGATCTTGAGTGCATCGCCTATCAATGACACATCATGTACCTGCAGTGCCACACCAGTCGTGTCGTTCTTAGATCTAGCCACCAGCTCGCATATCCTGAACGCACCAAAGAAAGCCAAACTGAAAGTGGTGGCAAACAGTGCCGCCTCGAACTCTGATGTGGTGGCCTGGGGCAGCCAATTGATCATGCCTTGCACAGTTTGGAAGTCAATGGGCGATCTGCTGTCAGGTGCCTTGGGTTCACTTCTAGCCCATCCTTTTAGCGCTGCCCTAATTACATAGGTCTTGGTAGGGTCAGCCTGTCCCTTTAGCTTGGCGTGGTGGCTGATGGCTGCTAGGTGGCCCGCTATCCACGAGTAGCTCTTCTTGTTGTCTTTAGTCCACAGGATGAAAGACTGCACTCTCATCTCTAAGGATGCCCCAATTTCCTCCCACGTCCCAACAGTGGCACAAAATGTTTTCATGCATACCCTGTATCTCTTGTTAGTCTTTGGTGCCAACGACAGCTCCCCCAGGGCCCTCATTCGTTTTACCACTTCAACAGGTACCAGAGATGTGCCGGGAAGGGGGTGGCCTCCTCTCTCGCTCTCGGCCAAGCTTCTCGAAACCGTTGCCACTGAAAACGAGAGAGAGCGTAAGCCGCAATGCTCTTGGTACCTTGAATGTGGCGCACCCTGCATTAGACATTGTTGTACAGGCAAGCACGCACCACCTCGTGCAGGAGGCATAACACCAAGGGGCAACTGGCAGACTGGGAGTTTATGGCTTGACTTCTGCCAAGTTGTCTGACCAAAGCAGGACCCTTTTGTTATTGTTATTGTTATAGTGGGTTTATATAGCGCCGGGTCACCTACAGGTCTCAGGGCGCTTTGACCACAGAACATAACATCCGGGATATAAAAAAAAGGGTGGAGTACTTAAGCTAAGCTGAGTGCTGTTCTGAACAAATTAGTTTTCAAGGCTTTCCTGAAACGGAGTAGATTCCCCTCCTTTCGGAGTGTCTCAGGCAGGGCGTTCCAAAGGTTCGGTAGTAAAACCGAGAAGGATCTCCCTCCCATTGTGGCCAGTTTGAAACGAGGACATACAAGGAGTTTGGCATCAGAGGACCTGAGATTTCTTTCCGGTCTATATATCTCAATCCATTCCTTGATGTAGGTCGGGCCTTCCCATAGATGGCTTTGTGGGCTATACAGAGGCTTTTAAAAATGGACCTCTGTCCAATTGGCAGCCAGTGTAGACGTTTTAATAGTGGAGAGGCATGCGTTCTCCGCGGAAGGTTGAAAATAAGTCTAGCGGCGTCGTTTAGGACTACCTGAAGTCTGTTTGTTAGCATTTTTGGCAGGCCTAAGTAGAGCGCATTGCCATAGTCGAGTCTTGACACTATGGTGGCCGAGACCACTGTGCGTAGCCTCGACTGGGAGAGGAGAGGGACTAGTTTGCGCAACTGTCTTAGAAGACCTGTACAAGTGCCAACCACGGTGGAAACCTGGTTGGTCATTGAGAGGGCACTGTCCAATTTAATGCCCAGACTTTTGACCGTGGCTGCTGGCTGTGGGGTTGGGCCCAGCTCCTGGGGCCAGTACATGTCACTCCAGGAGGAGCACTTGGATGGTACTATCAGCACCTCTGTCTTTTCCGGATTAATTTTAAGCTGGTTGGTGGACATCCAGTGGACCGTATATCTAAGTATGTCCTGAGCGTGTGACTGGGCTTGTACTGTGTCATCTATGCCCAGCAGCAGCTGTGTGTCGTCAGCATAGTTAAACACCCGACAGCCCATCCCCGCTAGTGTGTTAATCAGGGGCTGTAGATATATGTTAAACAGGAGTGGGGATAGTGCTGAGCCCTGGGGGACGCCACAAGTCAGACTTCCCACTCCTGATACACTATCTCCCATCTGGATTCTCTGGGTTCTCCCAGATAGAAATGATTCCAGCCACCGAAGGGCTAAGCCCTGAATCCCAAACCCAGCCAGCCTATTCAACAGAATGGAATGGCTGACAGTATCGAACGCCGCTGATAGGTCTAACAAAATCAGGGCGCTCGGTCTTTTACTGTCAGCCATCCTTCTGAGCTCGTCCAGCACCGAGAGCATGACCAACTCGGTGCTGTGGTGTGCACGGAAGCCTGCCTGCCTCTCATGGAGTAGATGGTTAGACTCCAGGTAGCTTGACAGAGATTTTAGTACATGTTGCTCGAGTACTTTGGACAGGAAGGGCAGCTGGGATATGGGTCGATAATTTTTTAAGGCATTGGGATCTGCCCCCACTTTTTTTAGCAGCGGTCTTACACGAGCTTCTTTGAAGCTAGTGGGGAGCCTGCCAGTACTCAGGGATTTATTCAGTGTAGCTAGGATATGGTCCTCTAGAATTGGGCCTGCCAAGCAGAAAATACTTGGGGGGCATGGATCTGCTGGGGAGCCAGATTTTGTCTTTCTCAGCAATGATTCTAGGGTTAGTGAGTCCATAGGGGGAAATGATGATAAGCAGCTGGCAGTTGGGTTTAGAGCGATCTGCTGCTCAATTGGGCTGCACCCCATGCTTTTTATTTTGCGCATGATAGTATCAACCTTATCCAGAAAATATTTCTGGAAAGTATCACAGTCTATGCTACTTTCTGCATCCTGGGCTCTTTTTGTTAGTTCCTTCAGGATTTTAAACGTTTCCTTTTGAACATTGTTCGCCCTATTTATACGGACCTCATAGAATGCGGCTTTGGTTGTCCGGATAGATTTTTTGTAGCTACGAAACGCCATCTTGTATTGTTCACAAGTAGCTGTGTCCTTATTCCTCCTCCAGTTTCTCTCTATATTACGCAGGGCCTTCCTTTGGTCCCTCAAGGCGGGTGTGAACCAAGGGGCTCCCTTTTTCCCACTGTTTTTAGTCTGAAGTTTCTCAGGGGCTATCTGATCAATGGCCTTTACCAAATGGTCCATCATGTCTTTACAATCCTGATCTACATCTTTATTAAGCATTATCGGCTGGACAGTTCCTCTGAGTGATGCAGTCAGTGTATGTTGGTCTACGTTTTTCCACTGGCGGGTCAGTCTGGTTTTTGGTGCTGGGCGTGAGAGTATGGTATCCAGGGGGATGTCACAGTAGATCAGGTGGTGGTCTGACCAAATACAAGGGAGGATTCCAGCTAGTACCACCCTGAGATCTGTGGTCCATATCAGATCTAGGGTGTGGCCTTTTATATGGGTGGGAGCGTTTACAAGCTGCCTGAATCCTAGAGAGGACATGGTTGTCTCTAGGGTGCTGGCCGCTGGCTGTTTCCTATCTTTGTCCCAGTGAAAATTGAAGTCTCCTGTAACTATGACATTTCTATATCTGGAGCACAAGTCGGAGGCATAGGTCATAAAGGAGTCATTAAAACCTGGGGTGGCGTTGGGAGGGCGATAGACTGTGAGAACTGTAACACACATGTTATCAAACATAATTTTTATCGCCAGCAAGTCGGCCAAATCCGCCGACTCCGCCAGTATTTTAGTCACTGCTAGTTGTTTCTTGAAAATTATTGCCACCTCTCCCCCTCGGGTGTTCCCTATGCGATTCTGCCAGTGGATGTCGTAATTTACAGGGACAGCAGCTATGATGTCTGGTAGGGAGTTATCCCCCATCCAGGTCTCGGACAAGGTCAGGATGTCAATGTCTTCGCCCTGTAGTAGAGTGTAAATCTCAAGACTATGACAGCATAGCGACCTAGTGTTTAGGCTGACGAGCTTTAGAGTATGCGGGGGGGCTCGGGACCTACCTATCTGCGGTGCCTGGATAGACAATTCCTCAATACGAGTGAGTGTAGCCAGGTCTAGAGATGTTATGACCCCATTCAGATGACGGATTTCCTCACCAGAGTATGTAGTCCGTTTGGTGGGGGGCCCTGCCCCTGCGCCCTTCCGTGCGCGGACGGGCGCAGACGGGCAGGACTCTGGCACGACTCCGGCACAGATCCGGCGCGTCCGCTGACCGCGTCCGCTGCGCGGAGACATGGCCGACCGTTTTTATACTGGCAACTACAGCCCAACCTTTTGGCTGACAGTATTGCAGGCCATAAGTGGAAAGACACAACAATGGGAAATAGCTCTAGGACAGTGATTTGAGCTGTGACCATTTTCTTAAGCCAAGGGTTGGGCCATTTCTGAGCGCACCAGTCCCTGTCCAAGATGGCGCCAAAACCGTGCTTACCAGACAAATCAGTGTAGAGGGCAAGGTTGGCGCTGCCAGCCAGGGGAGCCCTCCAAATCACTGCCTCATTGAAATTGATCAGGAACTCAGCCCACATGGACAGGCCATGCTGAATGCTTTTGCTCAGCTTCACCATGTGGTGCTTTTTGGTGATATTGGTAGTGGCCCTAGCGAGTCTCCTGGCAAACACTCTCCCTGCTGGGATGATTCTAGCAGCAAAGTTGAGGAGACCTAATATGCCTTGAAAACACTCAAGGGAGGCCCTGTCCAATCCAGCTAGAGTTTGAATTTTGTTCGCCAGGTCGCGCACTTTCTCTGCTGGTAATCTACACTCCCCTGCAATAGTGTCAATCTCTATTCCCAGGAAAGTCAAAATTTGCGCTGGCCCCACTGTCTTACCAGGGGCGAGGGGGACCCCCAGGTGTTCCGTAAGAAGTATGAAGTCTGACAATGCCTGAGAACAAAGCTGTGTCCCGTCGCTCCCGATGAACAAAAAGTCATCCAGGTAATGCGTCACCCCTTCCACACCGTAAGTGTCTTGGAGTGCCCATTGCAAAAAACAACTGAAAGCTTCGAAATACGCACAGAACACAGCGCAACCCATGGGCATGCATTTGTCATAGCAGAACTTTCCGTCCAGCTTGAAACCCAGTAGGTGATAGCTGCTCGGGTAAACTGGTAGTAACCGAAAAGCTGATTCAATGTCTGCTTTGGCTAACCAGGCCCCTCTGCCCGCCTGCCTGACAAGGTCCAATGCTACGTCCAGCGTACAATATGACACAGAGCATGATCCCTCCTCTAAACCTTCGTTGACCGAAGTCCCTTTTGGGTAGGAGAGATGATGTATAAGTCTGAAGGCACCTGGTTCTTTCTTGGGCACTACCCCCAGGGGAGACACAACAAAGTTCTCTAGCGGGGGAAGAAGGAATGGTCCCCCCACTCTGCCCAATGCTCTCTCATTCTCCACTTTTGCCCTCACCACTTCTGGCTGTTCTTTTGCAGATCTGAGGTTGTCTGCATCCTTGCTCCCCAGGGCACCTGTAAAAGGGATCTTGAAGCCTTCATGAAAACCAAACAACAGCAAACGGCTTTCTGCCCCTAAGGTATAGCGCCTAAGCAAGGGTGTAATGTTGTCTAGGATAACTGGAGACACACCTACAGGAGCTTGCATAGGAGTGAGGGGGAAAAGTACTGGGGAAAAAGCAGGAGGAAAGGAGCACCCTAACCTGCCCAGGTGCTGCGCAGGGGTGGAACGGGAAAGCAGGGAAGGGGGAGACAGCGCTGGAGGCTTGCTGACTGACTCAATTTTGCTGCCCCCCTCTCCCTGCTGGTTGCGGGCCTTGTTTCGTGTGGCAAGAGGTTGTGGGGTGGGGTCCCCCACAGGTGTGACACGCATGCAGGAATTTGCAGGTCTTACCCCATGAGCATGACCGTTTTTAAATAAACTGCATGTCCCTGGGGGGGATCTCTTGAAGCCCCCTCTATGTCTACTCCCTCTACGGCCTCCGCGAATGGCATGCTTGCACCTACCCCGGAACTGAAAGGACCCTCCAAGGGAAGACTGCCCCCCAGGGAGACTAACTTGAGCGCCAGCAGATGTCTGACTACGCGCACCCATGTGCTCCATCCAGAGCTGGACTTCTTTTTGATCCCAGTTCATCTCTGGGCATTGCAACATTTTCCTTCTAAATTCTCTGTCACAATTGATCCAACCATTGCCTCTCCCTTTCATTGCCTCATTGTGGATAATCCTGGAGTACTGGACCAGCCCAGGGCCCTGTTCGCGGAACTTGTCCATAGTAACGGACGCTAATATGGAGAATGCTTCTAACCAGTTAGCAATATTCTTTTCAGGCCATGGCTGGTACTTGACGTTTTTGTCATCTTCCTTAGCCCCTATCTTCCTAGCTTCCATGCCGTTCTGTCCCAACATAAGAAGTGTGAAGATATCTAACAACTCCCGTTTCCATATCCCCTCTTTGGCAGCCTGCAGCACTTGCCAGGCCAACGAGAAACACCCGGAAAGGAGCGGGCAGTGGAAAGAGCAGGAACTATGGAGGGCAGGGAAATGGGCAACGGGCTAACAGCAGGAAGGACCCCTGCGCTATTGTTTAATGGAGTCAGGGGCGGGCTGGGAACCAAGGGAGGAGCGACCAGGGGAGGCACCGCGCTCTGAGCCCCCACATCTTTGACAATTAACGTGCTCGCTACCTGAGATGCTCCGTCCTGACTGTTAGGCTGACCTGAGGACCACACCATAGACGCTGCCAGAGCAGGACTCACATTATCAACGATAGTCGCCCCTCCTTGAGACAGGCCTGCAACTATAGACCCTGCTTGGAAACGTCCCATGAAAGCGTTCAAAGTATCCATCATTTTTGCAAGGTCGTCTCTAGTTGCGAAATTACCTTGGGCAGCCTGGCTGTCCCTTGTAAAGACCAGAGTCGGTGGCGGGACAGCAGACACCTGCGAGGTGACCTCCCGGGGGGTCGCCACAGGTCTGCTTCGGGGTGGTGGCAGAGGTTCCTGCGGGAAATCCCTCTACAGTGGGCTTGCGGATCCGCTTGGGTCTGGAACGGGCCCTAAACTGCCCAGGTGCTGCGCAGCAGTGGAACGGGAAAGCGGGGAAGGGGGAGACAGAGCTGGAGGCTGGCTGGCCGACTAAATTTTGCTGCCCCCCTCTCCCTGCTGGTTGCGGTCCTTGTTTCGTGTGGCAGAGGTTGCCGGGTGGGGTCCCCCACAGGTGTGACACGCATGCAGGACTTTGCAGCTCTTACTCCATGAGCATGACCCGTTGTTAAATATGCCCAGTTCATCTCTGGGCATTGCGACATTTTCCTTCTAAATTCTCTGTCATAATTGACCCAACCTTTGCCTCCCCCTTTCATTGCCTCATTGTGGATAATCCTGGAGTACTAGACCAGCCCAGGGCCCTGTTCGGGGAATTTCTCCATAGTAACGGACGCTAATATGGAGAATGCTTCTAACCGGTTTGCAATGTTCTTTTCAGGCCATGGCTCGTACTTGACCTTTTTGTTGTCTTCCTTAGCCCCTATCTTCCTAGCGTCCATGCCCTCCTGTCCCAACATAAGAAGTGTGAAGATATCTAAGAACTCCCGTTTCCATATCCCGTCTTTGGCGGCCTGCGGCACTTGCCAGGCCGGCAAACAACGCCCGGAAAGGAGCAGGGCAGTGGAAACAGCAGGAACTATGGAGGGCAGGGAAATGGGCAACGGGCTAACAGCAGGAAGGACCCCTGCGCTATTGTTTGATGGAGTCAGGGGCGGGCTGGGAACCAAGGGAGGAGCGACCAGGGGAGGCACCGCGCTCTGCGCCCCCACATCTTTGACAATTAACATGCTCGCTACCTGAGATGCTCCGCCCTGACTGTTAGGCTGACCTGAGGACCACACCATAGACGCTGCCGGAGCAGGACTCACATTATCAACGATAGTCGCCCCTCCTTGAGACAGGCCTGCAAATGTAGACCCTGCTTGCAAAAAACGTCCCATGAAAGCGTTCAAAGTATCCATCATTTTTGCAAGGTCGTCTCCTACCTTGGGCAGCCTGGCTGTCCCTTGTAAAGACCGGGGTTGATGGCGGGACAGCAGACACCTGCGAGGTGACCTCCCGGGGGGTCGCCACAGGTCTGCTTTGGGGTGGTGGCAGAGGTTCCTGTGGGAAATCCCTAACAGTGGGCTTGCGGATCCGCTTGGGTCTGGAAGGGGCGGCATCTGCGCTGTTCGGCAGTTCCGAAGGTGGTGACTCGCCCACAAATCCAGAGTCATCTGGCTCAGGGGCATGCATGCGCCCGAGCAAGGCCTTTAAGCTTTGCCATTTCGATGAAGTCTGCCCACTGTGCGTCCTGGGAGGTACCCGGCAACGAGTCCTCCACTTGAGTAGTCTCCGAAAAAAGAGGGGGGAACCCTGGCTGTCCCTTCTCGCTTCTGCTGGCCCTCACAGGATCTGGGGATAAAAAGTAGGATCAGCCACATGATAAAATTACTGCTCTGACCGTCCAACGCTCCCGAGCGGATGCATGTCCCCATTCCCCTACATACTTACATAGCACGGAGAGGAAAGCGACGTTAACGGAAAATGAGCTCGATGCGGATGAACCTGTGCAAGCGAGGGTGGAAGTGGGCAAGGAAGGAAATAATTAACATTAGTAGGTACACTTGATCGTGACGCTCCTCCCGGCTTACACTCTATCGGTTCCATCGCCCCCGTAGCGGGCCAACCACCCCCTTTGTCCACCTCTATACACCTTCCCAGGCATATACCTGCTTCTACAAAACTCTATTTTCTGCTGGAAGGACAATGTTGGTCGTCCGCTGCACCAGCTGTTTTGCTATGACTCCTGTAATATAAAAGAGATTTGTCAATAATGTTTTTTTCCTCCTTTCCGCTAGGTCTTTTTTCCACCTTGTTCCTTTATCTTTGGCGTTGTAAATCCCCAGCCCGGCTCTCCTTTGGCCAGTCCTCCGTTGAAGTAAATAAGGTAATCACCTCCTGTAAGTATACACATGTTAGCCCAGCATATTACAATTTCTTTCGTTTATGCATTGTCCAGCATTTTTCCCTATAATCTTACAAATAATGTTAATGAGACAAAAGTGATAGAAGGGCAGTACTGTCTGGCCGGGAAAAGTTTGCAGGCACTAAACTTAACCACGTGCCCTGATATGCAGTTCCCCATAGCAGGTGTGAGACGATAAGCCTGTCCACCCTAGGCGCACTCTGCTGAGGGCCACTCTCTCCCAGAGAACACAAAAAAAATGTGAAAAAGGCAACCCCTCCCCCTACAAAGTAAACCATGCCCGGGGGCCTATAGGAGTGACCGCAATGCCCCCAGTGTCCCACCCGTGTGGTGGCCGCAGGAAACCAGGCCCGAGGCGAGCGGCAGCCGAGGTGGAGAGAATATCCGCCGCCTCGTGCGCCCATTCCCCTAAGACAGCACATGACAGTAGCACCGGCACACAGAGAGATACCTCACACGCATATATACCAATGAAACTTGCACAGGTGCCAGCATTGCCTACGTAACGTTTGTTCTTGTGAGTAGCAAGTGACTAGCAGCAATGCAGAAACTACATCGAAATGTACTTACAATATCGTGTAGCCTGCACCCTAGTCACTATTCCTCCTATGCTCTGATTGCTACCTCATGATATTCGTATTCTCACCACAGTCACTAATACCCAAAGAACATAACGTCCGTATGACTGATCGCGTGACATGCTCCTTCAAGTTACAATAATGTTCCTATTGATGAGTTAGGCGTCAATAGGCAAAAGCAAGACAGCAGACCACTACACTGTGCACGTCCCCTCCAGATATCGGTGGAGAGCATGCGTACTACCGAAATCCCGGCAACCACACGAAGGCCCCTGGTGCTTCACTCCGAATAAAGCGAGCGCATGAAAATGAGAGATGCGCCTCCTTGACAGGGTCCACGCGACAACTCCAAAAAAGGAGGTCCTAAAAATCCAGGTACGAGCTAGCAATGCCGGTAAATTGGCTTAGAGAAAGAAGGGTAGGAAAACCAAGATGGCCGCACCTGGGCGCCATTTCCCCACATGCGCGATGCACCTCTGCCGCTATGGACAAACATCCCTAAAGTTGCTACACTAAGAAACAAGCCTAGCACAGCTAGTTGTCAAACACCGCACCGAAAGAGATACCCCGGGCTCGGGTAAACCGGCGACAACAAAACATCTCTACCCTCCCACGTCTGCTCGGACCCGAAGAGAGAAGATGGCCGCCCGCGCGGGCGCCATTTTCCTCGGGCCTCGCCTAAAGCCGCAGCAAGCTCCCACATGTGTGTCTCTCGGAGCACGCCTAGAGGGTGTCCTGGGAGCAGGGGGGGGGGTGGCCTAAGCAGCAAGGGTGCCCACTAGAGACTGGTGCCTAAACCAGACGCCCTCGACCACTCGGCCTAGACACCAAACGGAGTTGCAACCGCGAGCCCAGCCTCCCCAGCCCGGCTCCGAGACCCAGCAGGGAGGGAAAACACGGGCGAGCCACCAGTCCGCCGCACCAACAACAACTCCCCACCCTCCCCAAGGCCGACGAAGGCCCGTGCTGGGAGGGCCAGGAAAACGAGGCTGTGAATAACCCTCCCAGTTACAAACCTGTGATCACCGCCGTAGACGCTAGCTTGAAACCATTGGCCAAACCTTCCATATACGGCCAGCGACCACAATAAATCAACCATCCCCGTGTCAAAAGCCGAACGGGGAACACGTTCCACAGTGCCCAGATCACCACCCCCGAACCGCAATTATTCCAAACATTCAAATAATAATTAATAAACACTGAAACATTGATAGCCAGCATGCCACAGCTTCAGCGGCCCGCTACTATGCAGGCCGCCCGGCCCAGCTCCGACCCCCATAATGGGGGGAGCAGGCACGAAGGGGGTACCATAGAGCTCACCTTGTTCCAAGCGATCCCTGGGCACAACCAAACATTGAGGGAGAGGAGGTCAAGAGGCCGCCTAGAGGGAGGGGGAAGCCTTATGTACTTCTGTCCCATCCCCCACCCGGCCGGAAGTGACGCGCCTTCGCCGAAGGAGCAGCTGACTCATGGGGCTGCGTGATTGCCATCTTGTGGCACTAAAGGGTCCGCCCTCTTATGAGGGTCTCCTGCGGAGACGAGTCGGTCGGCCTGCATTGCCTTGTAAGAGTAACTACGGGAACTACGCTGTAATGGCCAGACTCATAAAAAATATACGAGAACCATCAAATGTGCTAAGGGCAGGTCGGCGGGAGAGCGAGGCTCTTCTCTTTCCATGGGGGTGTGGGATGGGTTATTTTAGGAAGACCTGGTTATGACGCAGCTTCAATCCACTTGTATTCTCATTAAGCCTGTTTCTTCAGCGTGCTCTAATGGGCGGGTGTGCACACATGGGGGAGTATATAATGTCTTACAGTTTGTCCCGGGAGATACATGCTGTGCACGTGGGATGTCACAAGAGGGCTTCTGCAGTGCAAACCCTGGGCCTCGAGCAGTGCATGCTGTGAATACATATGAGGTCTCAGGGTGTGTATGTTGTACACCTGGTGTCTAGCAGGGTACATTCTTTGTATACACTGTGCATGCATGGGCATGGATTGCAAAGTGTGATGTGTGGTGCATGCTGTTAGACGCGATGTCTCAGGGTGGGCATTCTGCGTACAGGCTGTGCACATGGGATGCTATGGGAGAGTGCGGGCTGTTCGGTGCACACGGGGTGGTTCAGGGGTCTGTGTACACAGGATGGCAGGGCGCCTGTAGGATGTATACTTTGGGTTTCTGGGGAGTGCAAGCTATGGGCACAGGCTGTCTTAGTGCCCTCTGTGCACATGGTGTCTCTGAAGCCGCCCTCGTGCTTCTGGCTTCGGGGCACACTTGGCTTAAATATAAACGCTCTCTGGCTCTGCTGGAGCAAGCTGTGTGCTGTGGATACAAGGTGTGTGTCTCTGTGGAGTGGAGGTGAAGTGGATAAAATTGGCAGGGGTGGGAGATGTCTTTAATTTCCGGAGGATCTCCTGTGGTTGGGGAAGTCTCCTAGCGGTGCCTTTGTGTTTTTTTTGTTTGTTATTTATTTATTTTTTGCTGCAGTTTAATGAAGCGCGAACTCGCCCAGATATGTTGGAGTGCTTTGTATGAGCACCAGTTGCATGCACAATAACCAATCCATTTTTAGGCACGAGGAGATTGTGATTTGCCCAGAGTTACAAATAGCTTCACAAAGACCATTTAAACATGTTGTGGATGTGGCTGGAATTAAAGGTGCATGCTTTTTATCAAGGGACACAAGAGGGGATGATGGACGGAGCGTTTGAGCCAATCAAACACTTACCCCCAGATATCTGATCTGGGTTTAATCCATCACCATTCTTTAGCTCATTCAGCCACCCCAGTTCAGACATGGCCATATGCAAAACAGTCTGACCCTGTGCCTCATGGAAACAGTCCAGCCTGAACTGCCAAGCCATGTCTTCTCTGGACCAGAAACAAGCATCCTGGGACCGGTTTCAGAGTCATAATCCTCATCAGCCAGGCTATCTTGAATCCAGTTGCCAAGTGAGCAAGGGACTCACGTCTGAGCATACCCTGCCAACTTAGGGCGAACAAAGCGATATAAAAGGGGATGATGGACGGAGCGTTTGAGCCAATCAAACACTCACCCCCAGTCAACTGATCTGGGTTTAATCCATCACCATTCTTTAGCTCATCAGCCACCCCAGTTCAGACATGGCCATATGCAAATCAGTCTGACCCTGTGCCTCATGGGAACAGTCCAGCCCGAACTGCCAAGTCATGTCTTCCCGGGACTGGAAACAAGCATCCTTGGACCGGTTTCAGATTCATAATCCTCATCAGCCAGGCTATCTTGAATCCAGTGGCCAAGTGAGCAAGGGACTCACGTCTGAGCATACCCTGCCAACTTAGGGTGAACAAAGCGATACAAAAGGGGATGATGGGCGGAGCGTTGAGCCAATCAAACACTCACCCCCAGTCAACTGATCTGGGTTTAATCCATCACCATTCTTTAGCTCACTCAGCCACCCCAGTTCAGACATGGCCATATGCAAATCAGTCTGACCCTGTGCCTCATGGGAACAGTCCAGCCCGAACTGCCAAGTCATGTCTTCCCTGGACCGGAAACAAGCATCCTGGGACCGGTTTCGGATACATAATCTTCATCAGCCAGGCTATCTTGAATCCAGTGGCCAAGTGGGCAAGGGACTCATGTCTGAGCATATCCTGCCAATTTAGGGCGAACAAAGCGATACAAAAGGGGATGATGGACGGAGCGTTTGAGCCAATCAAACACTCACCACCAGTCAATTGATCTGGGTTTAATCCACCACCATTCTTTAGCTCACTCAGCCACCCCAGTTCAGACATAGCCATATGCAAATCAGTCTGAACCTGTGCCTCATGGGAACAGTCCAGCCCGAACTGCCAAGCCATGTCTTCCCTGGACCGGAAACAAGCATCCTGGGACCGGATTCGGATTCATAATCCTCATCAGCCAGGCTACCTTGAATCCAGTGGCCAAGTGAGCAAGGGACTCACGTCTGAGCATACCCTGCCAACTTAGGGCGAATAAAGCGATACAAAAGGGGATGATGGACGGAGCGTTTGAGCCAATCAAACACTCACCCCCAGTCAACTGATCTGGGTTTAATCCTTCACCATTCTTTAGCTCACTCAGCCACCCCAGTTCAGACATGGCCATATGCAAATCAGTCTGACCCTGATGAGGATTGTGAATCCGAACCCAGTCCCAGGATGCTTGTTTCCGGTCCAGGGAAGACATGGCTTAGCAGTTGGGGCTGGACTGGTCCCATGAGGCACAGGGTCAGACTGATTTGCATATGGCCATGTATGAACAGGGGTGGCTGAGTGAGCTAAAGAATGGTGATGGATTAAACCCAGATCAGTTGACTGGGGGTGAGTGTTTGATTGGCTCAAACGCTCGGTCCATCATCCCCTTTTGTATCGCTTTTAACAAGGGACAGCCTTTTAAAATTGCCTGTACTATTGTTCTGCTGATGTTTTGTGTCTGCAGCCAGCAGTTTACACTCTGTGGTATCCCTTCTGTGGCAAAGACAGTGATGTCGGCATATCATTGCCCTTGGACAGTAGAACAGCTGTAGATGCTTTTATGCTCTTTGCTCCGGTGTTTTTTTCAAGGGTCAGTGAGACACATGTGGAGCACTGAGGAGTCCTGGAATCTGCCAGCTGAGGGGAAGAAAACCCAGAGCGCATGCTGAAATTGGAGCTTGGAAGCAGGTTTCTTGTGCAGTGCGGTGCTAATGGGAGACATGTTAGCACTATGAGAAGGCACTGCAACAGATATAGAAGTCAGATTTGGTGTGCTGGTTAACACCTACTTTGATACCTCCCTGCTGGAAAGGGAACCATGTCAACCCTGACCTATTATTTGAAGTGGATTGTGCCTGTGTGTCTTATCAACATCCTGCTCGAACCACGACATCCCACGAACCAGCCACATCTCCGGACATCTGAGAGACCTTCACTGGCTCCCCGTCAACAAAAGAATCACCTTCCGCCTCCTCACCCACGCACACAAAGCCCTACACGACCAAGGCCCGAGCTACCTCAACAGCCGAGTCAACTTCTACGCTCCCAAACGCCACCTCCGATCAGCCAACCACGCCCTCGCCGCCGTCCCCCGCATCCGAAGAGCGACTACAGGAGGAAGGTCCTTCTCCTACCTTGCCGCCAAGACCTGGAATTCCCTCCCGACCGACCTGCGCCTGACCCAAGACCACCTCTCCTTCAGGAAGAAGCTGAAGACCTGGCTGTTCGAGCAGTAGCGGCACCCCCCCCCCCCCCCCCCCACCCCCAGCGCCTTGAGACCCTACGGGTATGTAGCGCGCTCTATAAATGTCATTGATTGATTGATTGATTGCTCTCGCCTCAATACCTTTCTCAGGATCGAGGGCCTTCTCAGTCAGGGTCAATCCAGAGAACCGCATTGAAGTGGGGGTACATTTTGACATCAGGAGGGTTAGGTTGAGGGCTGAGGAGTCTAGAAAGAAGGTGGTAAGAGAGTGCAGCTTGTGGCAGTTGGTAACAAGAGAGTATCCACACAAAAGTATCTGACCATTAGTAGCAGCTGCCATGGAAGATTATGCCCATGAAGCTCGCAAAGTTATTCATTGCACTTCTCCCTCCTTCCCACTTACCCCTCTCCTCCTTACACGTGTTTTCTCCCATCTTTACCTGCCCTTTATATTCCCCTCTTTCTAACGCCTCCTCCACCCTTTACCTGCACATTCTCTCTGCAATATGTACCCTTTACACTCCATCCTCTCCTCCCATTTCTCTATTACCAATCTTTATTTTCGAAAATTTCTTGGGTGTGGGGTAACTTTCACATTTTCAGTTGAGCTTGTTTGCTTTGCTCTCTCACGACTTTACACTCATCCCCAACTTTTCCACCACACCATTTTCAAAATTCACCGGCCGCCACTGCACTCCATCCTCTCCTCCCACCTCTCTTTTACCAATCTTTATTTTCAAAAATTTCTTGGGTGTGGGGTAACTTTCACATTTTCAGTTGAGCTTGTTTGCTTTGCTCACTCACGACTTTGCACTCATCCCCAACTTTTCCGGCTCACCATTTTCAAAATTCACTAGCAGCCACTAATTATATACAAGCCATAGTTGCTGCTTTTTTTTTATCTTATGCAACTAACAACCATTGACAAAGCCAATAGTCCTGACTTCTTGTAGGTATGATGTTACTTGTTGTATCATAATATCTGGATGCAATGACAGAAACAGCAAAATACAAGTCAGGCGGCACACTATGCTTAGCACAGATTTTTAGGGTACCTGTTTTTAAGCCACGCCCTTAATTACATCGGTCACATCCCTTTGAGAGGCGTCCCCCCAGATTTTTCAACGCACTTTATAGCCCTGCGTACACTACATCCCCTCTCAATTCGGCTTCTCCACCAAGTAGTGTGATTTAACAAGCTTTCTAACTTCATGTCAGTTTATAAGCAAAGGTGCAGGCCCTTCCGCTGCCATGGAAACCAGCCGCAGCATTGCCCGTCACGTGACATTACAACGACCGGAGTTCTCGAGCACGGGGCCAGGCTGCTTCTGCGTCTCGGCGCATGCGAGCTGTAAGCTCTTCGCATATCTTTTGCGTAACCGACTAGCTACTGGCGCCATTAGGGTGCGAGGAGCGAGTTCTTGGTGCGGAGACCAGCCGACAAGCAAAGATGTCGCGGTATGGCGGACGCTACCAGGGCGGTACGTAACACTTAGAAGGTTGTCCTGTGGTGGTGTACCTGAGAATGTGAAGTGCAGCACGGTTGACCGTTTCCTACACGCACTAGAGACTCGCCGTTCTGTGTAAAAGTGATCAGCTGTTGGGATGTGTGCGTTTTTAGCAGGGATAGGAAACACACACATAACATTTCCTTATTGTAAGAGGTTCCTAAAGATCTGTTCGACTCTTATTCATGCACAGCTCCGGAGCTTTATAGCTGACGAACGGCTCGTTCCTCTTAACCGGGACGGGAACGCGTAGTTAGTTTTGATACTCCGACGTCGCGCACCTCTGAAAACCCCAAACCTAGAGTCGACTGGGTTAATCTACCGGACTATAACGTGAAATGGCGGCGCTCCGAGCGCCCGCTGGCTGTGACGCAGTCGCAAAAAATGGTTGCCGGTCGCATTGCAGGAGCAGGTGTCGGATTTTCAGATGGTTGCGTATGTGCTTGTTACAAATGCGCGTGTAGTCACCAGAATCTAAGGCGCGTATTTACAAACCCCTTGCGTCACTGGTGCGCCACTTATAATATGGAAAACAATCACGTACTGGCGGCGCAAGCTTGTAAATAAACTCCTAAAGGTCTCTTCTAGAACCGACCGGTCTGTTTATACCACCCGGAAGTCGTTCTATTTCAATGTTTCCCTGTGGCATCTCTGACGAAGACTTGTTGAAAAAACATCAAAATAATATAGAACGGTCAACTGAGTAATGTAGTTGTCTAACTCAGACCCAAGCTGCCGACTTTAAAACTTGGGGTCGGACCCAGGTTCGATTCTCGGCGTGGGCTCTACTTCGTGATTCGGGGGAAACTAAAAACGAACGTGTCCTTGTTTAACGTAACTGGAGATCGTGTAAGCGCTCCAATACCCACGGATCGAGTTCGTGCAATATACAACTGCAATAAGTGTGCCTTCACCGTATCCTCTGCAAGTATGGAGAGTGAAAGGTCATGTCTTAACGATCGCGTACGTCAACTTAAATATGACGTATGGAGGTTGGTTAGGAACTCTGTTTGTTGGTAAAAGTACACATATGAAAGACCGAGGCCTCACGAGCATCAGTTACATACAGGTCAGCCTGGTCTAAATGTCATGGGCCACATCAGCACAGACCCTGCTGCGGATGTAGGTGGTAGACCTTGTCCGAGGGAAGAACTTTACAGTCCTCCTTTGAAATTGACATATTTTGCACTGTTCGGTCCTTTTGAATGTCGCCTTCAAATTCCGATATGCATTTTTTGAACTACTTTTGGAGGACTTTTTGAACCAGTCGGAATTAATCACATCTTTAAATATGGTATTAGGTTTGTACTATATTGTTCCTAGCTAGTTTGAGGGAAATGAGGCTGCCCGCGCAGGGCCCCCCATAGGAGGGCGGCCACCTTGGTGCCACATGAGGGCACAAACCCGACAGGGCAAGTGTTTTGACCCCAGGGGTCTGATGCTACTGCGTCATTTCTGGCATGCCAGGGGGGAGGGGGGTGGGGGACAGGTATATCTACCTTCATTGCCCAGCTGGTGATCCTTTTTGTGCCAAGGCATCAGGCTGTCTGGTCTGGCGTCTTGCTGGTTTCATCTCCTGTCTCGCAATCAGTGGCCACCCCCCCCCCCCCCAATCTCTGGTGTAGTGGAGTTGTACGCGCTCAGTGCCATCGCAAATGGCCGTTAGCTCTTGGCTGGGGTGCAGCGAAGGGTATATCTATTAGGATGCTGCTCTATCCATCTCAGGGCAGAGCGTATATGGGTTTGTGGTGTTGGGCCTCAGGCCCTCATGGTGCAGAAATGATGGACACAGACACCGGCTAGGTCGTATAGTAAACTGGCCTTGAGCACATGCACCTGGGCCCTTTTATTAACGGGGCCATGTCACTCGTGGCACCCGTGATGGATGTGTGTGGGGGTGCAGTGTGCCCAGCCCTCGGAGGAGTGGCTGGGATCAGAACTTCTGCGGGACACTAGAACGTGTCTCGCAGGACACTACATTCCTCCCCAACTTTATTGAGGAACAAAGTGTTATTCCAACCTATGGGGGTAAACAAACAGTTACCTAAATACCACAGGGTCCATCAGTCTTTCGAGTCAGGTGGCATGACGCCATCAGACACGGGCTGGTGACTTTGCTTGCAGCAGAACCTGCTCTGCGGGCCCTCGTAGTTTAACCTGAGGGGCTCAGGACACGACAGCTGGCTCTGAAACGTCCGCTGCAGAACGTCTGTTCTCTGACGATGACTTGTCTTGCATGGCTTCCAATTTGCTGACGTCGGTGATGGTCTGTGGTGAATTCTAAACAGTTCCTTTTAGTGGGTTGCGTCGTGAACATGGATGGAGTCCCACGTGAAATCCACAGAGGTGTTGCTGGGCCGACTGTCCCTGTTGAACGGCTTGGCTCTGATCGGTAACCTGTCGGTGGGGCAAAGTCTCTTCTCGCTCTCCTGCCTGGGGAGGCCCATTGTTGGGGTTGCTGCGGGACTGTAGGAGGGCTGCGCTGGGGGCCGCTTGTGTGCCGTCTGGGGGCAGCTGCACGACCGCTAAGGAGCCGTTACTTGGTCGCAAGCACAACTCTCACGGGTGGATGAATCTTGGCCAAGACTTGCGCTCGCTGACGCGGTTCCGGTGTAGGCCTGGTTCAAAGGTGGCCTCTGGTTTCTTTTGTCGGCTGGTGTGGCGACTGTGCAGAACTCTAGTCCGCCGATGTTCTGGTAGTGGTGATTGACGCAGGTGCTGATGGCTGGCGTGGTGGCGGTTGCCAGCCATGTGGTGACTCAGGATGATAGGTGGTGGTGACTTGCTGGGAGTGTTGGATGTCAGGAGGGACTTGGCAGCCATGTGTCTCCGCCTTGATGAGGTGGAGTGTCTGTGGCAGCTTGACACGTAGAGTATAAGGGATCCTCTCTTGCCTGGCTTGGGGCCACTGCTGACTCCATCTTGAGGCGGTGTGAGGACGAGCACTCGGTGCTGATCTTCATCCGTGGCATCTGCGGACAGGAGCAGGGATGCAGCTTGACTTAGACTGCCGATGCTTGGGGACGGACGTCACCTGGGGAAGCGTTAGGATGAGACACGGTTGGCACTGGCTGCTGCTTACGTTCGGTTCACCCATGAGGCTGTATCCAGGGACGTCGGTCCGCCTTGGTGTCTGTCTGGTGTGCCAGGGTGTGCTCTTGGCTTGCTGTGAGTCCTCTGTCTTCTCCCTTTGTTGGTTTGTTCAGCTCACCTGTGTTCATATGGTTTTCGGGGTGACAGGGCTGTCACTTTTCTTCGAGGGCGTTGCGCTTGGACCTCAAGATGGCGTCGGCTTCTGCCTTCGCTCCGGTGTGCTTGTCTGGACTGGTAACTTTGTGACGTGCTCCTTGATCGCTGGGCGACGTGACATCCGGTCTCGTGTCGCTGTTTGTTGGAGCGCATGGTGCTGTGGCGGCCTGCCACGTGGGGTGTGCGACTCCTCTCTTGCCAATCTTGGGTCGTGGCGGACTCCGTCTTGAGGCAGTGTGAGGGAGGACACCGAGTGTGATCTTTGGCCTACTGCAGGGCTTCGCTGTGGCAGTGGAGACTTCTTCTTTGCGGAGATGTCTCCTGGGTGCTGTCTGTGCAGTCAGGTTCACAGGCGTGGCTTTTTGCGCACTTCTGGCTTGGCGTGCTCTTTGCGTGCTCGGTCTCGTTCTTGGACGCTTTCTTCTGGCACTTGGGTTGCCTGTGGTGTGGCTTGTGCTTGGGCCTATTCACCAGTAGGAGCGGGTAATGAGACTTCTTCGCTGGTGGTGGCGTTGGGCAGCTACGTGTGGCGCGTGCTCTGCACCAGTCTTTCTTGTGCTTGTAGTGGGGTGGTTATCTTGAGACGTTCGTGTCTGGCTGGTCTTCCACTCTTGCTAGTGGGTGTTGTCTTGGGTGTTGCAGCTTGAGTTTCTTGCAGTTCGTTGCGGGGTTTGTCAGACTCTCCCCGTACTTTGTAGAGGTGGCAGGCGGTGCTCTTGCCTAAATGATGCTGGTGCAGCTGGGGGGGGGCACCTTGGGGCTCTTGGATGTGGCGGCAACTGAAGATTTTGCTGTCTTCGAAGGGCGTTCTGGCTGTTCTCACTTGCAGGGTGCAGAGGGCCACTCTCTGTGCACTCCCGTCTGAGGGCACCTCTTGTTGTGCCTGGTGCAGTCTGTCTCGGCGACTGGGCATGAGCAGGCAGTCTCTCTCTTGATTGCGTGCACTCTCGGACCTGGTGACTGTCTTTTCTGTCTTGTTGGCAGGGCCTTGTGTTGCCTGCTTGCGATAAGAGGGGAGCTCTGGCGTACTCTTTACTAATCATGGTATGGTCACACAAGGCTGTTAAAAATGTGGCCATTGAGTTGTGGACTTGTATACTGGTACCCGTGGTCCTTAGGTGGCACTGCGGCCACGCTTCTACAAATTGTGCCTTTGACTGTTGGCCGCCATGGCCAGTCAGAATGGGTTGTGAGGGCACTACCAGCAATTTGCTCTGGCTGGGCAGTGTGGCTGATTTTCAGCGCGTTGCTTCTGGAAGGCCACCAGGTGGCACTGCTGTCGTTTTCTGGGAGAACTGGCCCTTTCGTTAATCTGCTGTTTCCTTGGCCTCCTGCGAGACGTGGTACTTCTCCTCCCTTGTGGGTTGGCTCACCCACCCATACAGAGTTCCTCAGGTAGCATGCGGTGCTCAGCCTTCTGGCAATGTCCTTGGGTGCTCAGCGCTGGGCACAGGATGTGTTGGGGAAGCAGTGAGTCTTGTGGTTCCGTGCAGTGCCTGTTTGTCTGTGGCAACAGTGTGGGGGCTGAGAACACCGAGTGGTTCACTTAGTGCCATGGTGAAGTGAGCTGCACTCTCTATTGGTGTGGGGTCCGAGGCATTTTCTTTTTTTTCAGATCAGCCTTGTTCCTAGGCTGAGGGTCCACCTGCTTCTGCGGCTCTGTGGGTGATTGGGCTTGGAGCTCTCTTGCATGTGTAATCTACCCTTCTGCTGATTTATTTGCACAGCAGGCTGTACCACCTGTGACCGCTAGGTGGCAGTGTAGCGCTTCAGTTCTCGCTGGCAGCTTTGCCTGGAAGCTGCTGGCGCCTACTCCGATCGGGGATTCACTACGATGCAGGCGCTTTTCCTAAGGACGTGCAAGTCTATCCTGCGCTGCTGGTGGCGAGCTAGGTGCTCCCTTTTATTTCTCTCCTGCAGTTGGCAAGCGTAGGCAGCCTGCCGGGGGTTTGCTAACGGGGAGGGAGGCATGGCAATAGGCAGCCGTCTGGTGGTGTCACACGCTGCTTTGCTTATGGCCCGCTACTTTGCTTCGGGCGGTCCTCACTGTGATGTGCTGGGGGCACAGATATGCCGTGGGTTTTCTTCACCACTGGCACAGCTGGGCGCTAATCTATCACCACGGCTGGCTGCAAGGCGTCTACTCTGTGCTAGGGGCGTTGCACCAACTTTGCGTGTTTAGCAGCAGGGAGGCTGTGGATCGGAGCACTCCCGCCCCACTCTGTCACGGCGCCGTGCTTTCCTTGATCCACGTACCGGGAAGGTGTCTTCGGTGGATACTGTAGTGTCTTTGTGTGGACACGTTCTAGTGTTCCTGTGTGATGTAACACATTCTACACCCACCCACCACAGACGTCATGGTGTCACATGACGCTGCCAATAAAAGAGGCTGAGCGCACGTGCTCACCACCTTTCCTACCACTCATCCCTGGTGACCGTGTCCATCCTTGCTGCACCAACATGAGGGCCCAGGGCCCATACTTTGCATCATTACAATGGCGACGAGGTCGGTAGTGAAACCCATGCGTACCACTACCCTACACTGAGGAAAAGGGGGAGAGAGTGCCCGCCTGAAGGGCACCCCCTGCAGCAAGGCACAGCGAGCCGGTGAGCACGTCGGAGCCCAGCAGCCACCAAGAGGCCTACAACACCGACGGTAGCCTCCCGCGTCAGCCGCCACCAACATGTGCCTCGAGGAATGAGCGGACCGCCCAGAGCCCACCTGAGACGGCCGCAAAGCAAGAACCCCACCAGAGTGGTGCACGGGCCGGGCGGAGTCCACCCGCCACGACCGCGACGCAGCACCTGGCCTGCCGGCCGAAGGTGAGCCCCTGGGGCGAAGTGCCCAACAGTAACTGTGCCAGTAAATAAGCAGGACCAGCGGAGCCTACCCGCGGCCTGCTCGAGTCATCCCTTGCCCCCGCCGCGTGTGTAACGGAAGCGGCGGGGCCCAGAGTAAGCCACGGCCCGAAGGGAAGGCAGCCGGACCCGAAAGTTAACAAAATCAACGAGGGGGAGGGAGCGGAGTAGCTAACCGCCTTCCGACCCCCCTCGCGACGTGGTCCGGGCCAGCGGAGCCCACCCGCGACCTGGTGGCGGCACCTCCACCGAAGGAAGACTCAGCAGCGCCAGCGGAGCCCACCCACGACCTGCCGGCAGCGCCCCAACGAAGTATAGACTAAGCAGCGCCAGCGGAGCCCACCCGCGGCCCGCCGGTAGCGCCCAGTGAAGGACAGTCACTGCAGAGCCAGCGGAGCCCACCCGCGGCCTGCGAGAAGCATGGCGGGTCTCCGCCGCGCAGCGAGTGCTGGTTGAAGCTGCTGCGGCGGGAGACCGGCGAAAGTGGGGCCAGCGGACCAAGTGCTTCCTTGAACACAGAGCCGGCGGGGCCCAACCTAGGCCTGCCTCGAGCGTCCCCCGCCAGGGAGGAGTGACCAGAGCGACGAGCTCCCCCGCCGGAGTGAAGCAACTTCTCCCCCGCCCGCGTGAGCACTGCCGAGGCGGCTGCGGATGGGGAGAGAGAGAGCGAGGGAGAAGCAAGCATCTGCAGGCGGCCAGCGCCGCCAAGTTCAGAAGGCGCCCCCCCCCCCCCCCTCCTTGTGTGCTCCGTGTGAGGAGCAGAGTGCAGGGAAGCAGGGGTGAAGTGACCGTCTGCACGCGGCCAGCGCAGCCGTCCGCATAAGAGCCCCCTCCTTGTGTGCTCCGTGAGGGGTAGAGTGCCGGCAAAGCGGTCAACACCGCCAGAAGTCACATAAGCCCCACCGGGACACTGAAACAAGAGGAACCACCGGTGCACCCACAGAGACTGCCAAATTTGCCCCCAGCATCAAAGTTGCACAACACCAGAGGGACATAAAGAGGCTTTTGCAATGTCTGCCTGACTTCAGCACATTTATAATTCGGTACATTGCTGGAACACTAAAAGCAAAGGAAATCTACTCACCCATTCTCAGCAGCAGCTCCAACCCCCTGTGCACTGAAGCAGTAGAGTGCACACCCGGGAAAGACTAGACAGGCTGCTAACATATCCAGCAACACTGCCACCCTGTGGCCAAAAGCATTAGTGCACCAACATCCTCCGGCACTGAAACAAGCATTGTTCAACGCAAAAGAAGGTAGCACCATCTAGAGGCAACAGACGGAGTAGCGCCCCAAGGGAAAGCATCTTAACGGCCGAATCCAGAAAGCGCGCTCTGCGCAGAAGACACCCACACGCACCAGCAAGGAGTCGGCGGCTGCCACTTCCGAAGCGACGTGGGAAGAGGCGCGAATGTCTCACGTAACATCATCACCTCACCAAGCATCCAAGCAAGGACAAAACGTCTGGAGAAAACGACTGCCAAGCACTGGAGGAACGATCAAGGAAAAAAACGGCCGAGATCAGAAGACGGAGAGAGCAGTGACTCCTAGTGGCCACAGGAGACCACCGCAGCATCAACTACTCCCGCCAACGGTCCGAAGCAGCAACCAACTTGACGCCAGCAAAAGCAGCAAGTACCCGACGGTCCAAAGCAGCAAAGTACTGGACGTCAGCCAAAGCAGCAAGAAAAGACGCCAGCCAAAGCGGCAAGTACCGACGACACGCAACAAGTGTCCGAGAGCCTTGAAAAGTACGGGCGCAGATAACGCGCCACGTGGCAAGGCACAGCCCCCACGAGATGGAAGAAGGGCACTGGTAACGCCACAGTGCAGAACAGTTACCGAAGAAGACCACTAAGCGTGGCACCCCCAGAAGCCGATCCACAGAAAGATCGCGTACCAAGTATGACCCGCGACGGGTTCCCTAAACTACACCAGAAAGTGCCAATGCACCAAGTCCGACAGGACGACCGAAGAAACCTGCCAGAACATCAGCAGGAGTGGACCGCCAAACGGTCCAGGACGTTCAACCTAGTCAAGGTCTGTGAACACCATCCCACGAACGTCACCAACAAGAATCTAGAGAAGAAGGTTCGCGACACCAACTCAGGAAGCTGAGGAAGAAGGAGGAAGTGTTCCAGTCGGGGACAAACCAGGATCACACATGCAGCGGGCGCGCCCTGCATGGAGGAGCCAGGTCAGGAGAGAAGATGCAAGATCGGACCGAGTGATGTCGCGAAACAGGAAGGGAGAAAATGTCTGCCACCGTGGAAAGAAAGGAAGAAGAGGAGAGATCCGAGTGGCATGTCTGCCACTGTGAAAAGAAAGGAAGAAGAGGAGAGAGCTGTGTGGCACGTCTGCCACTGCGAAAAGAAAGGAAGAAGAGGAGAGAGCTGTGTGGCACGTCTGCCACTGCGAAAAGGCACGTCTGCCACTGCGAAAAGAAAGGAAGAAGAGGAGAGAGCTGTGTGGCACGTCTGCCACTGTGAACAGAAAGGAAGAAAAGGAGAGATCTGCGTGGCACGTTTGCCACAGTTAAGAATGGAAGGAAGTATACCCACGTGGCCGTTGCCACAGTTAAGAATGGAAGGAAGCGTATTCCACGTGGCCGTTGCCACAGTTGAAGAGCAGAAAGAAGTACATCCCCGTGGCCGTTGCCACAGTCACCAATGGAAGGAAGTAAATCCACGTGGCCGTTGCCACAGTTAGGAGTGAAGAAGAAGTCAGTGCGAAGTAGGTCCCCACAGTGAGTCCAAGGCCAAAACTGGTACGTACCATCACCCACGGCGAATTACAAGAACTCCAACCGCACCCGTGACCACGGAAGCCAACTACAGAAAGACTGTGGGGACAAAAAGGGGCTACCCAGTCGTTTACAGACTGTTTCCATCTAGCACCTCCAACCTGTACCAATAGCGGACAAAAGTTCCCCGAAACAGACTAAACTCCATCTGCCCATTCCCAAGCTGCGGCGGATAGAAAAGCTTGGTGGAACTGAACACTTCACTGCATCCTGAGAGGTGATCTTCTCCAAATGTAAATTCTGAAGTTGAGTCTTTTCATTGATTAAAAAGGGGAGTGATGTAGTGTCTTTGTGTGGACACGTTCTAGTGTTCCTGTGTGATGTAACACACTCTACACCCACCCACCACAGACGTCATGGTGTCACATGACGCTGCCAATAAAAGAGGCTGAGCGCACGTGCTCACCACCTTTCCTACCACTCATCCCTGGTGACCGTGTCCATCCTTGCTGCACCAACATGAGGGCCCAGGGCCCATACTTTGCATCATTACAGATACCGGTTGAAAGCGCCGTCATTCCTCTGATCCTGCGGCTTGGACGCAGAGCAGGGCCTTGAGTGCTGCCCAATGGGGGGGTTACAGGACCGCACCACTGCGGAGGCGGCCGCATGGACGCAGCAGTGGGCCCATTTCCAGCGTTGCAGGGGGTTTGGCACTCCCACCGGGACTCGGGCGGTTGCTGGTAGCGGTCCCTGCACTGTTCGCTCTCAGTGCGGATACGGCTGGCGGGACAGCCTGTGGGTGCATCGGTGCTTGCAGAGTTCGACTGACCTCATCTGTTGGGCAGTCCGGCTCCGGGGCTGCGCGTCAGCAGTGTGCGGGCGTCTCCGGGCGTCTCCCTAGACTTCCCGGTGATGCTGCTCCAGGCACACAGTGTTTTCCTCCCTCTGCAGCGGGGCTATTGCTGGTGTGCTGGTAATGGGGTATGTGTGTCACTGTGCAGACGACGCCGATCCTCTTGGGGCCAGGAGGCGTGCCTGGGTGGCACGAGGGGCACACTCCTTGCTTCCGTCACGGGTGGCGTGAAGGAGCGCGCCAGGGGTGCCGTTTGCCAGGCTCCTCTCCTCCCACACGCGGAGCGAAGAAGGCACGCCAGCAGGCATTCTTGGACAGCGACCGCCTCGTCGCCAGTGTGGTTTTGGGCCTCAGGCCCTCATGGTGCGGAAATGATGGGACCAGGGCCGTTTCTACCATTAGGCAGGACTAGGCAGCCGCCTAGGGCGGCAAAAGGGCTAGGGCGGCAAAAGGGGGGATTTTTTTTTTAAATTTGAAGGCAGTGAGTGCAAGCGCACCTGCTTGTACATCCATGCTGCGCAGTGCACCCTAGCATAGTGGTGTGTGGAGCGGCCAGCGGTACCAGTGTACACACAGATTCTCACTCTGCTAGTCACAACTTTCCCAATGTTCACGCATAATCTGCTGCTCACTCCTCTCACTTCTCCCCACACTTTCACACACTTGCAGCCCTCGCCCTCGCCCTCCACCAGAAGCGCCTGCATCCACTATTCCGCTGGTCCCCCACTTAACACGGCGCCACCATGGCCTGCCATTCCTGTGACCCACCTGACCCCCGCCCTGCCTTTCTCTGCCCCGGCAGTCCATGAGGCGACAGGCCTACCGCTCCAGCCCTTCCAACCACGGAGCTCCTTTCCCCTAGGAGGCCGAGAAGGCAGAGAAAGCACAGCGTTGCAGTGACAGAGGGAGAGGGGAGGGGTGCTGAAATGGGCAGCAGAGGCCTAGCTGTTAATTGTGCAGTGGGTGCAGTGGCACCGAGACACAGAAGGGTCCAAATATAGCTTCTGTTTTTTACTCCACGGGGGATGTTTTCCTTGCTCACAGTAGGGCCCTTGGCACCCTTGCTAAGGCATTGGTAGGCAGGAGGGGGTGTGTGGGGTCTAAATGAACTGAGTAGGGCAGCAGCAAGAGGAGAATGGTGTGCAGGTGCATGCGGGAGAGGCAGAGGGGCTCGAGGCGGTGGCAGACGAGAAAGGGGGTGAGAGAGCTGAGGTGAAAGATGAGAAATCAAAAACTGCTAAAGAGGGGTGAGTGGAATAGAGCAAACCACGCAAGAACCAGGGACACATCTGGTGTATTAGGGAAGCAAGGAAGGGCAATGCAACACGAAAAAAGCAGGGTGTGAGCAGGAACCACTGAAGGGAGGGATGACATGCACAGAAGCAGGGAGAGGAGAAGCTAGTGGGGGATGGCAGGCAAGAAAGAAAGGGTGAGCAGGACCTGGTGAATGGAGGGCAGGGGTGCTAAAGGAAGGGACACAAGTGAGTATCCGGAAAATTAAAAGACCCCTCACTTGTAACTTATCTCTAATCACACCGAGCTCGCAAAGCCTGCTAATCCAACCCTGCTTAAAAGCGTTCCTTTCAGCTTTTCATCTTCCTTCGGAGGGTCAATCCATTCCCTCTGCCTTATACTCATCCATCCACCCTCTTCACCTTTCCATACACTAACCTCTTGCCCATTCAACCATACTGTTTCCATCCATCCATCTGTCATTGCATGTGTGCATCCGTCGTTTCACACATCCACCCTCTTTCCTGATATTCCCTAACGCTGGTATTTTTACTTGCAGGAAGAAGAGGCCCCCAAACGACCTTTTCACTTTTAAGTAGGTACAAGTTTGCCATGGGGTCAGTGCTGCCTCTGCTTAAGCTGCTGAAGTGGTGGGTTCCCAATGCCACCGGGGGCACAGCTGAGAGAATGGGTGAGCTCTGCAGAAAGGAGTATATTAGAGAAGCGGGGGAGGGGTAAGTGTTGAATTAAGGTGAAAGGTGAGGACCACTGATATCAGGAAGTGATGAAAGGTGACGGGGAGGCATGGGTTAAAAAAGGGGGAATATTGGGTACTCTAAGTTCAGTGGAGATAAAAAACACCAAGAGCAGAGATGAAAGAGGCGATGAGGGAATCATTGAGGGAGAAGGTGGTATGATAGTAAGTATCAGGAGTGCAGGGGCTGTGAACAGATGGGAGCTGGTGAAACAGGAAGGAAAGGACCTTTTGAATAGGGCCAGGGCGGGGGGGGGGGGTTGCAAGGGAACAAGGAACACTGGAACAATAGGTGATAGACTCAGGGAGAGTTAATGAACCAGTGGAGGGGTGAGAGGTGCAGAGTAGGGAGCTCTAAAGGGAGGGCTCGATATGAACTTCAGAAGAGAGAGATGCGGAGTGATGGTAGTAAACGGGAGGGGGCGGCATTTTTCAATTCTCGCCTAGGGTGGCAAAATACCTAGAAACGGCCCTGGATGGGACACAGACACCGGCTATGTAGTATAGTAAACTGGCCTCGAGCACGTGCACCCAGGCCCTTTTATTGACTGGGCCACGTCACTCGTGGCACCCGTGATGGATGGGTGTGGGGGTGCAGTGTTCCCAGCCCTCGCGGGAGTGGCTGGGATCAGAAATGCTGCGGGACACTAGAACGTGTCTCGCAGGACACTACAAGGTTCAGGCCTTACTCAAGCGTGAAAAGGATTACAAAAGGAAACAAATACAGAAATTGCGGAAGCCACATCGGTTAGTAGAATATTTACAGTTCATCTGTACTGTTTATGGAGTACCAATTAGCAGCCGGTTGGGCTCGCCGGGTGGCCGCTGAGTTGTCAGCGATTGGGTTGGGGGGGGGGGGGGTGGGGGGAGGGCTGCGGGACGGGCCTTACCTCGGCCTCGCTTAGTGGGGCCTCTGTCTTTCACCCCTAGCCGGAGTGCAGGTGCCTTCGGTGGGGGCTGGAGATTGCGAGGATCGGCCTTCAGCTGTGGTTGCAATTTGGATGCAATTTGTTGCGGCCAAACATTTGCTTTTATGGAAGAAGACAACAGACAATCAATCAAAACATTTACAGAGCGCGCTACTCACCCGTGAGGGTCTCAAGGCGCTGGAGGGGGGGTGCTGATACTACTCGAAAAGCCAGGTCTTGAGGTGTTTCCTGAAGGTGAGGTGGTCCTGGGTCATCCGCAGGTGTGCGGGGAGGGAGTTCCATGTTTTGGCTGCCAGGTAGAACGATCTTCCTCTGGCGGTGGTTCTGCGAATCCGTGGGACGGTGGCGAGGGCGAGGCTGACGGATCGGAGCTGGTGGGTGGAAGTGTAGAACGAGAGGCAGTTGTTGAGGTATTCGGGGCCCATGTCGTGGAGCACTTTGTGTGCGTGGGTGAGGAGCCTGAATGTGATCCTCTTGTTGACGGGGAGCCAGTGCAGGTTTCTCAGGTAGGCGGATATGTGGCTGTGGCGAGGGATGTCGAGGATTAATCGTGCGGAGGCGTTTTGTATGCGTTGTAGTCGTTTCTGAAGTTTGACAGTGGTCCCTGCGTTTTGGGCGTTTCAGTAGTCCAGTCGGCTGGTGACGAGGGCCTGGGTGACCGTCTTTCAGGTTTTGGTGGGGATCCACCTGAAGATCTTTCGGAGCATGCGCAGGGTGTTGAAGCATGATGACGAGACGGCGTTGACTTGTTTGGTCATCGTGAGGGAGGAGTCCAGGGTGAATCCCAGGTTGCGTGCGTGGCCCGATGGTGTCGGCGCGGAGCCCAGTGCTGGGGGCCACCAGGAGTCGTCCCAGACGGATGGGGATTGTCTGAGGATGAGGACCTCCGTTTTCTCTGAGTTCAGCTTCAGGCGGCTGAGCTTCATCCATTCTGCAAAGTCTTTCATTCCTTCCTGTAGTTTGGTTTTGGCGGTGGCTGGGTCTTTGGTGAGGGAGAATATCAGTTGGGTGTCGTCGGCGTAGGATATGATGTTGATGTTGTGTTTGCGTGCAATGGCGGCGAGGGGGCTCATGTAGATATTGAAGAGGGTTGGGCTGAGCGAGGAGCCTTGGGGTACGCCGCAGATGATCTTGGTGGCTTCTGAGCGGAAGGGAGGGAGACAGACTCTCTGGGTTCCTTCGGGGAGGAACGAGGCGATCCAGTCCAGGGCCTTTCTTTGGATCTCAGTGTTGAAGAGGCGGGTTATTAGGGTGCGATGGTATACGGTATCGAAGGTTGCTGAGAGGTCCAGGAGGATGAGGGCAGTTGTTTCTCCGTTGTCCATCAGGGTCCTGATGTCGTCAGTTGCCGCGATGAGGGCAGTCTCGGTGCTGTGGTTGGCTCGAATTCCGGACTGGGATAGGTCGAGCGAGTTGTTTGTCTCGAGGAAAGCAGTCAGCTGTTTATTGACGGTCTTCTCGTTGACTTTGGCCAGGAAGAGGAGAAGAGAGATGGGGCGGAAGTTCTTAAGGTCTTTGGGGTCCGCTGTGGGTTTTATCAGCAGGGCGTTGATTTCTGCGTGCTTCCAGCTCTCGGGGAAGGCGGCTGACGCGAATGAGCTTTTTATGACATTCCGGAGATGGGGTGCTATGATGGTGTCGGCATTGTTGAAGATATGATGGGGGCAAAGGTCCGAGGAGGAGCCGGAGTGGATGGAGTTCATGACGTTGGTGGTGTCTTCAGCGATGATAGGGGTTCAGGCGCTGAGGGTGGTGGTGGGGGTTGCTTGTTCGGTGAGTGTAGGCAGAGTCTGGGGTCCGAAGCTGTCGTGTATATTTGCGATCTTTCGATGGAAGAAAGTGGCGAGGAAGTTGCAGAGTTCTTGTGACGGTGTGATGTCGTTGTTGCTGGCGCTGGTGTTGGAGAGCTCTTTGACGATGTTGAAGAGTTCCTTGCTGTTGTGGGTGTTGTCTAGTCGCTCTTTGAATGATGTCCTTTTGGTGGTGGGGATCAGCTGGTGGTGTTCGCGGGTGGCGATCTTGAGATCATGTTTTCTGTGGTTCGTTCGTGGCGCCAGGTTTTTTCGAGGGATCTGCAGGATTTCTTAGATTCTTTGAGGGCGTCTGTGAACCATGAAGTTTTCCTGTTGCTGGTCCTGCTTGTTTTTTTTTTTCAGTGGTGCAAGGTCGTTGGAGCAGTTGGTGATCCACTGTGCGAGGTTGTAGGCTGCGTCGTTGGTGTCGGCGGTGTTGGCTGGCGGGTTCTGGCTCAGCGATGAGTGGAGCTGGTCTGTGGTGGTTTTTTCCAGCATCTGCGGGGTGCTTGTTGCGTGCGGTGGTGGGCTGTATTCTTTTCGAAGGTGAAGTGGATGCATCTGTGGTGGGTCCAGTGTAGTCCGGCGGAGTGGCTGAAGGATACGTGGTTGCTGGCGGAGAAGATCGGGTCGAGCGTGTGGCCAGCGATGTGGGTGGGGGTGTTCACCAGTTACTTGAGTCCGAGGTTGGCGAGGTTGTCGAGCAGGGTGGTGGTGTTGTTGTCGCTGTTTTTCTCCAGGTGGAAGTTCAGGTCTCCAAGGAGGATGTATTCTGGTGAGGCTAGTGCGTGCAGGCTGATAAAGTCGGCGATGGTGTCGCTGAATTGTTTGCGTTGGCCCGGGGGTCTGTAGACAAGCGTTCTTCTAAGGGTGGTCTTGGGGTCGGTGTGTATCTGGAAGTGTAGGTGTTTGGCGGCGGAGAGTGTGTCTTTGGTGGTAGTCGTGATGTTGATGGTGTTCCTGTAGATGATGGCGATTCCTCCTCCTGTTTGGTTGACGCAGTCCTTCTGGGTGATCTCGTAGCCTTCCGGGATGGCTATGGCGATGTCGTGGGCCGAGGAGGCGTTCATCCAGGTTTCCGTGAGGAAGGTGACGTCTGGTGCTGTTGTGTCATTGAGGTCCCATAGTTCGACGGCGTGCTTGTGGACAGAGCGGGTGTTGAGGAGGATGCACTTGAGGTGGTTGTGGCGTTGTCTGGTGGGAGGTCTGCAGGCTCGGAGGCAGGTGTATTTGCAACCTTGACAGGTGAAGGGTCCGTGGGTTCGCTTCGGGGTGGCTCGGTGGCAGGCGGGTGTTCGTCCGGCGTGAAGTGTGTTGAGGGCGGCGGAGTCGTATCTCAGTCGGGTGCTCTGGGGGCCAGGGGTTCTGGCGTTGGGCGCGCTCCAGGCGCGGACGGGCGCAGATGGGCTTGCCTTTGGTGCGCCTTCGGCGTGCCACCGGCGCAGTCGCTGTGCGACCTCCATATGAGGCGGAGAGGAGGGAGAAGCAGCTGGAAGGCGGGAGCGGGGCGGCCAATAGGTAGCGAGGGGGCGGGGCCGCGAGCAGCGGGAAAAAAAGTGGCACAGAAGGCAAGAGGGGGCAGGGGGGAGAGACGGGCACAGCGGGCACAAAAAAACAAGGGGTACAATAGAGCGGGAGGGAAAGAGCCAAAAACAGTCAAACAGGGAAAAAACTGTAAAACAGGTGAACAGACCAGTCTGCCTGCAGGGAGGCAGCAGACAACACGCAGCGGGGAGAGGCAGCAGCGGCACACAGGGGGTCTGTGCGGTGGCAGAGGGAGCGACCTGCCTGGTCACAGGGTCAAGGGTCGCTCCTCTTCCCAATGCACGGCCTCCATATGAGGGGGAGAGGGAGGAGCAGCTGGGAAGGGGGAGCGGGGCGGCCAATGGGTAGCGAGGGGGCGGGGCAGCGGAGGTCGCGAGCGGGGGGGAAAAAATTGGCACAGAAGGCAAGAGGGGGTGGGGGGTGGGGCAGACGGGCACAGCGGGCACAAAAAACAAGGGGTACAATAGAGCGGGAGGGAAAGAGCCAAAAACAGTCCAACAGGGAAAAAAATGTAAAACAGGTGAACAGACCAGTCTGCCTGCAGGGAGGCAGCAGACAACACGGACCGGGGAGAGGCAGCAGCGGCACACAGGGGGTCTGCGCGGTGGCAGAGGGAGCGACCTGCCTGGTCACAGGGTCGCTTTCCATGGCCGTTCTGCTTTCCTATCGGCAGTGGGGAGCATATGGTCAAGTCTGTGTTGGAGCCAATGCGTAGCAAATGATTTTAGCTCTCTTCTGTATTCAAAAGGTGACCTCGACAATAAACGTCCGTGCTCGTCTTCATTAACGTCATCTAGTCTCTGAGCTTTTTCTTGTCCTTCATTGCAAAAGAGCGTCTGGCTGATTAAATTACTTATCGTAGCCTCGCCGGAATCTGGGGGAAATTACCAAAAAATCATGAAGCCGATTGTTCTGGGGGGTGGACGAGAGAGGGGCAAACAAGTGCACGCTCTCAGAAAAGCATGCAGCACCAGACCATCCTCTGTGCCTGCAGCGGTTGCCCTTCTCTGCGAGGTCCGGGGGAGCCAGTCTGTCTGCTGCGTAATATGTATGCCTGATCTGGCATGCGCCTGCTGCATTCCTTCTCTGCCCGCTGAGGCTCTTCCAACATCAGCTGCTTTTTCTTTTGTGCCTGTGGGGCTGTGAGTGGTTCCCGGGTCCAGCTAATACACAATGAAATACCCCTAAACCTTTACTATCTTGTTGATATGTTCCTAAAAGTTGCCCAAGGCGAAGCATGCCTGCTCCCGTTTCTTGCACCTATTATCAATTAACATTATCCATTTCGGTACATCGTACTCCCTGGTTTATGCTCAGCCGTTTTATGAGAGACAGCTAAATAATACTCTGCCGATATGTGATGGTTCTTTTATTTACTTAAACATAAATAGATAAACGGGGTCCTGCGCCTACGAGCATACTAAGGATGAGGAACATACTGGCGTGTGGCCTGCATGACTGGGTCTTAGTATTGGCTTCGTCTCCGGGGTCATAGGTTCGACCTCTACTGGTCCGCGCAGCATTCTTAATTGCAGTGATTACTCGGGTCACTACCGACACAACTCTCTTATGGTATTGTTTTCAGCACGACAATCTGTCTTCTTTTCTGGAAATAGCATCCCATATATTCGAGCTAAACTTAGTGATACATTGTCACTTTTGAATCTTGTCAGTCGACTGGCTCCCCGAAAGACCTTTTTTCCATTTTGCGTTGTTAGATCATATTAGAAAAAAAAAAAGTTTCTAGAAGTTACAGAGAGCAGTGCTTAAAGTTGAACCAAGGACCACCGAACCTCATGTTTGGGAACTAGCATTAATTATTCCTCATCAGACTTTGATCCGGAGGAAGAGAGAGGGAAAAACAGGGGGAAGATAAAGCAAGATAACCCATCTTAGAGGAGGAACTTGAAAGAGAGAGATAAAAGGGGCTGAGTGTGTTTGATAGTATATCAAGAGGCGTGAGGTATACTGGACAGCCTTGGTAGTTTGCCGCCAACGTTTAATTGTACCAGCTACGGGCTTGGGAGCAAAGCTTTGGGCACAACATTCTTTTTCAAATTGAACACTGACCGACTAGTAGAAGCTGCCGGAAACTGACAAGCCATCGATATCGCTAGGTTAAGGGATAATCATTTTCACAATAAATGTGAATTTACCTATTGAATCAAAGGGGTAGTCACTTTAAATCCTACCCCATGCACTCAAGTGCACAGATGCGACACCAGTCAGGAAGGTTCTAGTGTTAGTCCACAGGGATGGGGTAACGAATGTTTTCCAGCATACACTCAAAGGAGAATAAAGTAGACATTGGTTGTTTATACTTTAGGTGTTAGGGGTCTTCCTTTCAGCAATGCTGCACGATTGGATAGCTGTACGCTCCTGGGGGCTCCCGGTGCGAAGTGCGCCCCTTTTCAGCAGGGGCTCTTGATGGTCGGCAACCAATTCAGTGCAACATGACTAGCACTGGCAACTGTAGGTGACCAGGCGTCAAGGTTCTATGAAGACACTCCTGCATAAATGAGTGGACATGGGTTCAACATGATTCAGTTTGTCATTGAAAGTCAGCTTCTAGCAAGTTTGAAGGTCACAGATACTCTGGACATTATCACATGTCCTTTTTGCCTTCTAAATAGGCAAACATTAATTGGCAGGGCCCGCTGCTGTAATCAACATGTGAATTAGAGGCATGTTAGTGAAAACATGAGACCTGCAGAATAACTCACAACCTCTAGGCTTGCTGTAGGGGTAGGGGTATGGTTATGGGTGGATTATATATATGGAGGCAATGACAGAAGAGGGGGAACTATGCTGCATGCTGTGCTAAACATAGATGTCTGCTTAAATATGTAATCCAATGACAAAGACAGAGCAAGTGTTCTGGTCAGAACCATTAGGCCTCAGGGTGGCACGACAAAATCATTTTTAACCTGCAGGTGGCACATTTGATTAGGTGCATGCTAATTATGCCATCTAACAAAGTGGTATCTGGTGTTTTATCTGTAAGAGTTAGCCAGAGTGTTGCTCATGTACCTTAAGCAATTACCAACCAGTGGCAAAATCAATAGTCCTGGCGGGCTACAAGTTCAATGGTACGGGATGAGATAATTGTCGGGTACAATAGCAGATGAGGTAGGACCATGCGCCACACAATACTAAGCTCAGAAGCCAGCTTATATGTTTTCATCCAATGCCAAGAGCATCTAGGTTCGGGCCAGGACCAATAGCACAGCGGGTGACTTTAATAAGTACTTTTAAGCGTGCAAATGGCACATTGGATTACTGTGCAAGATAATTACCCCTTAAGGTACACCTGAACCAGTAAATGGGGACGACTTCTGCAATAGATGAGCATGCTTGCTGATCAATACTTTTTTGCAATCTAAAGGGAGGATTGGCCCACTCTGACATGCCTTACCTCTGACATGCCCTCGACTATTATCCTCAACCTTGAAACCGGGTCATGTCCAGCTGTTTTAAGCTGGGTAGGAAAAAGGGGCACAACAACGAGGGTTGTCACCGACAGTTTGGATGGCTTGTGGAGCGATGAATGCTTGGTCTGCTCGCACATGCAGGCGATTTCTGCGTGGGCTTAGCTTTGCATGCCACCCTGCATTGGTTTTTACTGACTAGGGTGATGCAAGGGTAAGTTTTGCAAGCAGGCAACGGGAGATGGGTCCTTTGATACCATCCATAATCTTAACCTGTTTAGTATTCAGGTCAAGGAGTGGCTGCATGACCCCCGGGTGCTGGAAATAGTTTGTTGGATGGCATGCTTTTCCAGATGTTTGTTGCAAGCTTGCACATGTTGTTGTTTCCGTAGAGTTTGGGGCAGGTTACCATACATCATCTTGTCTCTGCAGGTTTAATGAGTCTTTCGGGTCATGATGACCGAGTCGAGCCATTATCGCTTTGTATATCTGGGCGTAAAGGAATGCCAGGCAAGAATCTAGGGGAATTATAGAGCTAGTGATCTTTTTCTGAGCCTAGTGTAGGCAGGCATGGGTAACATTAGTAGCCGCCAGTTCAATTGTGCATCATTTTCCTTCAAGAGAGTAGGCCTTTCTTTAAGTGTGAAGTAGGCCCCGTACAAGACTGAAAGAGAAGAATCACCTAGGTTAACTTCGACATTGCAAACAACTATGATTCAGGAGAGTTTGAGCACTGCGAGTGTGGGGCAGTCCTTGCTTTAAAAAGATGGAAGCGTTAGGACTATTGCCCCCGGTAGAGGACTGCTTTTACACATGGTCACGGGTGCAGCTCCCACAGGTACACCTAGCCTTTCAGCCCCCTGAGGTCGATAATGACTACCATTAAGTCAAGCATCAACAGACATCTGTTATTCAGTGTCGACATACCTTTCAAGTTGACAGTGCGCTCAAATAAGCGTCATGTTTGGCACATACATACAGGTTTCTTAGATAAGAGCCACAGGTTCATGCTTCAATGGGATAGTCAGAGATCTGAAGGGCCAGTTTAAGCAGCATGCGTACCATAACATTGGTCAAAACAACCCTGCTACTGCAAAGGCAGATATTAGTCCCCCCCACCATAAGTTCACCCAGACTCCGAATGTAAGGAGTATGACTTACTTTCAACAGGCCTGGGCAAACAAATGTAACACATTGAGTCGCAGCTTAAGCCAGCTGATATCATTGAGAGTTTCAGGGGCGGAGGGGTTGTACCTCCAGGCAACAGGCTCCTACACTAGGAGCAGGGAGAAGCAGATTCTGGGGCAAGTTAACATACCTCAAAGGTATATCTGTGGGTTTAATGCATGGGTAGCTCTGGGCTTAGAGGTATGCCCATGTAAAAATGTTGTGCTTATGACAGTTCTCATGACCAATGCGGTTTTTATAGCTTTCCAAGATGAAGAGACACCAGTTAGGTACGTTATCGCTTACAATGTAGCACATTAAGGTGGCGGTGTATAAGTTCAGGTGGCAACTGGGAGATTTCCATCATTAACGCCAGCAGCTGCTCACGTGGTTAGTAAACCGCCTGGGAAGTCTGGAGGGAAAACACCACAGATAAACGGAACAGGCAGAATTCCTGTAAGAAAGAGAGATTCACGACAAGTACACGAGGACTCCTTTGCTTAAGGTCACATATTTCTACGCTCATTGGATAGTTGAGCCGTTACACATCATAGCAGGGTGGGAGTATCAATACCGTAACACATCATCCAACTAGAGCCCGCAGTTAGAATGGGATCGGATGTGGTACATACCGTCTTCCTGTTCTACCCATCCAGAAGCTTTTCTATCGCCGGTCTGCATCCTGGTATACAAGAGCAGAAGTTTTGCAGCGGGCTACTCGGGCGAAAACATTAGCAGGACGACTCATGAGCAGAAAATGGCAGTCAGATGTGACGGGCTTGCATGCAAGACTGACATGAAGCAGAATACTGTAAGGATAAGTGCGGGTTAAGGGTCACTGCAATTAAGCCAAGACAACCTGTTGCCCCTTAGCCAGGTGGGCTGCGTTAGTTGTCATCTAAAAAGGGTATATTTGGCTGTAATCATGTTGAGACAGATGGGTTTGGACCACGTATGCTGACAACCACCAGAACACATTTGCATTTTCAGCAAAGGCGCAGGTACATTGATTTATATAGCTCACTATAGGTTATTGTGATTCAAAAGCAATGGCATCTGTTCGGCACACTGGTATACCTTTAGCAAAAGTAGGGTTATGGGCCACACAAAAAACGCTATTCAGTCAGGTTGGGCGTGAGTTTGTCATTCTTAAAAGGGTGCAGTTATCTCAATAGTGTTGTAAAAAGCGGAGTTGGAGCATAAATTCGGACAACTACCAGTGCACGTCTTGCGTACATATGCAAGAAGGTGCTGGTACATCTGCTCATATTTTTGACCCCATGTCCTCAAATCCAAAGCATTGGCAAATCTTTTTGGCACTCTGATGTACCGTTGGCTTAAGCGGTCTATGGGCTACTACTCAGTATGTGTACAGTATGATCGCCCACTTTATTCGCATTGCTTATTGTCCATGAACATTAGGTACTGCCTACCAAGCATCAAGAAATAGGCCTGAGACATTCCCATTATTGGGCAGCCATCTTGGAGTGTGTTCCTCCTTCTTTATCCCACATAGGGGCCTGCTTACTTTGCCTCAGCACTGCTTGGTGGGAAAGGGCTATCGCCTCTAAGGGCATCCCAGTCACGAACAACTGTTGATCTGAGTGGTGTAGCCAGCAAGTTTGAGTTATTGATGTAGTGAGCAATTGGGCCTCATTCGCACACTAGCCTCTAGCCACTAGCCAGTGTTAGCTGGCTCTCACAGATGTTAGTCCTTATGATTTTACCCTATACTGCATGGCTAGAAATTAGCATGCAACTGCCCATACCAACCTAACCCCAGGTCACTCTCCCTCTCCATACACATCCAACCCCTGGTTAAGTCCAAACCTTTGCCCACATTAGTTACCTCCCTGCGCCTCCTATGGTTGGCGCACACCTCTGCGCATTTGATTTGCTCATCTAGACTTCCTTAGTGGAGACATGGCGGGTGCGGATAGGGCACAGAGACCTCTGAACCGCCTCTCTCTCAAGCTAGAGCTGGTTCAGTGCCACCCCTCTTTGGAGGTGATGCATTAGTAAGGATCCCCCCCCGCCCGTGCAAAAACTATCTCCTGCCTTGCTGCTTCCAGCTGCTAACAACATCTCTGTCCCGAAAGTCCCTCCTGTAACTACCCCCACTCTGATTACCAATTCCACCACATCACACGTGGTTCCGAAGGGCCCCCTCTAGCCACCTCCAATCAGATTAACAATGCCACCACATTACAGTGTCAACGAACCGCGACAGCACGCCCGTCCTGGTCCGACAGAATAGGGGAGGAGGGGACAGACAGCAGGTGCCCTTTGCCCGCTTTTGCCCCCCCCTCCCCCAAGCACACACCTCCATCTCCCTGAATCCCCTGCCCTTGGGCCCTCTCACGCGCCTTCTGCCCCAGTTTCCCCTTCCCCACTAACTATCCTCTGCCGAAGGATTCCAAGGACCCAGCCTCACATCCCCAATCACACACCTCAGTAGAAGCCCGCCTTAATGAGATTGCTCTCTGCCTACAACAACTAAAGGCAGATGTGCGTAGCCACTTGCGCATCATTGAGGATCTATCAGTTAACTCCATATTAAGCCGCTCCATTATTACCAATCTTCATCTTCGTTCGCTCCCAGTCTGTGGCTGTTCCTGGTGCCCTCTCTTCCCCCAGCCTAGGTGAGCCTCTTCCAACTCCAACGTGCACGCCATAGTTGGCCTTCCCCGCTCCCTAATGACCCCTCTTGACCATCCAGATGTAGAGCCTCATTGTTAGACAGTGATATTCACTTTCTCCTACTCTCATATGACCAGGCACTACCTTCCTCTCCATCAAACTTGCATTAATTGAATCAATCCCCACTGATCCCTTTAGGGAGCCTAGGCTAAACTCAAGAACTTTCATTGCAAATAACCTCTTGTTTGTCACCCTTACTCTGCCTCTGCCAACGAACACCACAGTTCGTCTCAAATGCGCGCTCCTAAACTGCAGATCAGCTGTTTAGCACGCTGCGGATATTGCCGATCTCATCCTTGTCCAGGATCTGGACCTTGTGATGTTGACCAAAACCTGGCTAAATGACTCAGCCGCTCCCATCGTGGACTTTCTAATTCCTCCCAACTTTGATATCATTAGGTTGGACAGAACTAGAGGTCACAGAGGAGGCATCGATCGCTTGCTTACAACGTAGTAATCTAATGGTGGAAGTCATTCATGCCGACCTCCTTCCCTCTTGTGAATATTTATACATTGATGTGATGGGAGCAATAATCACTCATGCAAACTGCACATGTTCTACCACACCCCTCGTGACAACCTTCCATTCACAGAACAGATCATGAACATTATTTCGGCAGACGTGGATTTTCAAGGCATGCAGGTTTTCCTGGGAGATTTCAATCTCCACTGGAATGATGTAAAGAATGTGATGGTTAATAGCCTTAAATCCTTCCTACTTGACCTCAACCGTATCCAAATATGTGACAGCCCTACGCATACCAAAGCAGCCCTGTTAGATCTTGTCATTGATAAGCCCAACTCTTTCTGCCTGGAGTGAATCCTCCCATGTGACTGAATAGTTCACTTATGTTTCAGAAAAGGGGGTGGTGATGAACAGAGTGTCTGAATTAAGCAGACCACTCTTACCCAGTCCAAAGATCAGGGCTTGATCCATCACCGTTTTTTTAGCTCACTGCACCATCCCAGCTCAGAACCTGGCTACATGCAAATTAGTCTGTTCCTGTCCCAGTGCATGATGGGAACAGGGCAAACCAAACTACCAAGCCAATTCTTATACTGGGAAGGAAACAAGCTACCGGGGACCGGTTTGTGGCATTTCAGCCGTTGTCTGCCCGGCTTGCTTGAATCCTGATGGTGCAATGAGCAAGGGACTCACATCTGAGTATACCCTTCCACGCTTATGGTGGACAAAATGATTCAGAAAAGGGGGTTCATCACCACCCCCTTTTCTGAATCGTTTTTGGCCACTATAGGTGTGGCAGGGT
Source organism: Lissotriton vulgaris (assembly GCF_964263255.1). Taxonomy (NCBI): domain Eukaryota; kingdom Metazoa; phylum Chordata; class Amphibia; order Caudata; family Salamandridae; genus Lissotriton; species Lissotriton vulgaris. Next base: position 1,108,984,333 of record NC_141694.1, read on the forward strand.
ATACTCAGACATGAGTCCCTTGCTCACTGCACCATCAGGATTCAAGCAAGCCGGGCCGACGACGGCTGAAATGCCAGAAACCATTCTCCGGTAGCTTGTCTCCTTTCTGGTGAAGAATTGGCTTGGTAGTTTAGTCTGCCCTGTTCCCATGATGCACTGGGCCAGGGACAGACTGATTTGCATATAGCCAGGTTCTGAGCTGGGATGGTGCAGTGAGCTAAATAACGGTGATGGATCAAGCCCTGATCTTTGGACTGGGTAAGAGTGGTCTGCTTAATTCAGACACTGTTCATCACCACCCCCTTTTCTGAATAGATCCCTTATGCATCACCTTTCTCGTCCTTGAATCGGTTAGAGCAGGCAGATCCCAACCCAAGAACCCAAAACAGTTGAAAAGATGTTTACCGAACATCAGTTCGCAAGAACTTCTGGAGCTCTGTGATAACTTCTTGCTCCCCCCCCGAACATGTCTAATATCCACGACCTGACGGCCCACTAGAACCACGCAATGCTTAATATTCTAGACTCCGTGGCACCACTTCAGCTCAAAAAGAGGGTCTGCTAAACTATCCAAACCATGGTTCAATGATAGTCTTAATGCCGAAAAAAGAAACCGAAGACTTGCAGAAAGGAAGTGGCGATCTTATCCCGTCCTGGAACATCTGTCACCTGAGATCCGTGCGAAGCTTATTCAACAAACGCATCAGATGCTCGAAGGCTACCTTCTTTAGAACGCAACTAGATCAATCAAAAAACCGACCGTAAAAACAGTTCGAACTTATCAAGTCCCAATCCAATAATCATCCTAACCTCTCGGTGCGGGGTCAAGGGACTCTGCCCAACTGTGAAGAATTTGATGTTTTCTTCAGGGATAAGACGACCAAGATGGAATATGAACTACGCGCAGCCCATGATCACCTCTCGAGTGGTCCGATGAACACCCTTTGCCCCTCTGATTTGAATATCTCTGATCATATACAGCCCCTCCACCCTAAATACAATGAATCATGGAGCTCCTTCCAAACCGTGGATGAACACACTATTGGCAATATGCTGTTGACCATGACATTTTCCAATCACCACAACAACCCTCTGCCCTCTAACCTTTTCTCGGAAGTGAGATCCTCGCTACTATCCTTCTGGACGACGATAGTCAATGCCTCTCTTAATCAAGGTGCTATTCCGGATTGCCTTAAATCAGGCCAAGCTACCCCAATCCTAAAGAAACCAAATGCGGATACCATGGTCCTTCTTAACTTTCACCCAATCACTAACATTCCCACCGTGGCAAAACTTTTGGAGAAATGCGTGCTTGCCCAACTTTGGTCATCACATTGGTTCATTTCCAACTCCTGGATCAATGTCAATCAGGCTTCCGTCCAGGTCATAGCACAGAGTCTGCGCTAACGCACATCGTGGATGATGCGCCCAGAATGCTGGATCACAATGAGTCGTGCATACTGATCCTCCTCGACCTTTCGTCAGCTTTTGACACTGTCAAACATGATCATCTAATTGATCTCCTAGAACACAGGATGCTGCTGTCCGGGCCAGTTTTAAGCTGGTTCTCTTCGTTCCTTCAGAATAGATCCCAAGGTTTCAAGGTGGACCAATCCCTGTCCCACCCTGCACCAGTCACCTTGGGTGTTCCTCAAGGTTCAGCATTGTCCCCCACGCTCTTTAACCTGTTCATGCAGCCTCTGACGGAAGTTTTAAAATCTTCCAGTTTTCGCTATCCTATGTATGCGGGCGATACCCAACTATACCTGAAGATCACCTCCCCTGAAGATATCCAATCTCTCAACTCAGCCCTGCTAGAAACACAAAGTTGTCTGACACTCAATAACCTGAAGCTTAATGCTCTTAAAACGGATTTCCCACTGATCTCACCCCACAACCAATCCCCCTTCATGGAAGAATGGCTGAATCAGTTGACTGCTCTTAACTGCAGGCCGCACCTCGTGGATTCAGTATAATCTCTGGGTATCATTCTAGACAAAAACCTGGGTATCATTCTAGACAAAAGCCTGAACATGCAGAATCACATCAGCTCCCTCACTAAAAGAGTGAACTTACAACTCTGCTTACTTAGGAAACTCGAACCCTTCCTCCCTACTCATGACCTCAAGGTTGCAGTACAAGCATTAGTAATTGCAAAGCTGGACTATGGTAGTGTAACACTTTGTGGTCTGTCTAGAGTGAGGACGGCTCCTCTTAGGGCTACCCTTAATTCCGCTGCTAGGCTTTTAACTGGTACAAAAAGAAACCACCACATCTCTCAAACTTGCTGGAACTGAATTGGTTTCCATATGAAGCTCAGATTCAGTTAAAAATTGCATGCATAGCTCACAAAGCCATCCACTTCAAGACCCCGTTGTATCTGGCACAGAAACTGGAACTCTATTGTGGGTCTAGAACTTCCAGAAGCGCCAGTACCCGTTTGCTTAAACCTCAGCAATTCAACAAAAAGACCTATAACCGAGCTGTCTCAGGGATGGCTCCGAGGATCTGGAACTCCCTTTCCCCCTAAGTCCGGGTTAATCCTTCTACTGTCTTCTTCAAGAAAGAGGTCAAAGGGCTCTTGATGAAGACATTTCTGCCTTAGCCTGGCACCTTCATTGGTTTCTAGGCCCATACCTATTGACTCTGGCTCGTTCACTTGGTTCACAATTAGGTCTGACAATTTTAGTCTGTGATTTGCCTGATAATGTGCTCTCCTTGCACTCACAAGAGGGCGGGATAATCTTAGACTGTGATTTTGTCGCTTTGGTTATTCTGTTTTGTATGTTCATACACTATGATGTATAATCTGTTTTTTACCCGTTTGATGCATAATCTGTAAGGCACACTGATACCCTCAATGGTCATGTTCATTCACTACGATGCATAATCTGTTTTTTCTTTACCTGTTTTTTGCTTAATCTGTAAAGCGCTCCGATACCCTTGGTGGTCATGTTTGCGCTTTATAAAACGTTCTAAATAAATACTACTCTGGTGGGGACACCAGCATGGCGCGCACAGCATCTAACACAAGACTCTACCCTGCCCCCGCCCGATGACCCTCTCAAGGGGTGGTCCATATTTCTCTTGGTGCCGCACATGGTCATCAGTGAACCTCCAAATGTGGACTTGCGAAGCAGTGGGGTGGGGTAACCAAGGGTTTAGTCAACCCCCATATGGAACTGCACATAATGGTACTCCGTAAACAAGGGAGTATACCTGCAGAAGCCTGGTCAAGAGAAGAGCAGTAGTTTTAATTTTATTATAATATCTCTGGCTGGCCCTGTACTCCCATACAACTGAGGGCAGCCGGTAGAGAGAAATGTATTGTGCTGCCACAATTAACAACTGTTAACAATTTTACCGATGGCCTTGGAGGTTTAATCCACCATGATTACCAGCCAAGCCTAATCTAGGTACTGGGCGGTAATGTGTAAACCTGACGCGGCAACATCTACCAAGAAGGCCCTTAGTAGCACAAAGGGCACCATAGGGATTTCTGCCTGAAAAGTGGCTAAAGTAGTGATCAGGTGCCTTAACCCCGGGGAGGCCATGGAATGCCCAGGGGGTAAATAAAGCTGTGGTTAAAACAGAGAATAGCAGTTCCCAAGTTAAGTGGGGGCCATCGAACTTGCTTATGGAAGGGTAAATAAGCCATGCGCAAGGACATAAAGTATGAGGGCTTGATTCAACTCTAATCCAAAATCATATATAATCTGAGGGGCTCGGTGAATTAGGCATGGTCTCTTTAGTGCTGCATCGCAATATTTCCCCGACAGGGCCAGGAAACACCTGCAGAGGTAGATGTGAATTTTCCAGCCAGAAGGACTAGTAACCAAGGAAAGGTAAATGGGTATTGTCCTGATCTGGAGAGGCTGTTGAAATTTCTCGCAGGAGGGTAAACCATGAATTCTGCGCATTGTGCGGAACACAGGGGTTTCTGGATTTATCAGACTCTGCTCTTGCATGTCATGACCGCAAGATGTTTTGATGTGGATGGGGGTCCATTTGTCTATATTGGGCAGGGACCTGTTTCTGTTGGACCTGGATGATGCCCTAGAATCAGCAGGGTGCAAATAAGAATGCCTGCCTTGGTGGGGGGCCCTATGTATGACAGGTGCCACACCCAGAGCTGTGGCAGTTTCAGGGCGATCCAGAGGCTGAATGGTACATGGGGATACCCTCTTCAGGACCAGAAGAAGGGTGCAAATGCCTAATAGCTCCAGAAAGTCCTCATGGCAGGACCCTGGAGGAACGACGGTGCCCCGTTAGTCCTTCGGGTGGTTTTAAATCTGAGCAACCGGGGGCTTTCCTGGATACGCTCCGACCCCCTCAAGGGACGTGAGTAAATGGGTGGACTGGTGTTCCACAGGATGTAAGGGGTAATCTCCCAAAATGGTTAGCACCAATTGGTTATGCCACGGTGGAATTTGGCTCATCAGGTGGGCGGGCAACATAAGGGTTGCCTGCCCTTGGATTGCCCATAAGTTGACCCACCATGTTGGCATATTTCTTATGCAAAATAAGCCTGCAGCGATGTTTTCTCCAATTACCAATGTGTCTTGTGTGTTCTTTATTATGGTATTGATGTGTTTGCAGGTTTGGTGTGTTGACGATATTTGCACTATGAGGCTGCCCACGGTGCATGCAGAGGACCCCCATAGAAGGGCGGCCACCTTTGTGCCACATGAGGGCACAAACCCGACGGCTAGTGTTTGGACCACCCGGGGGTCCCGTGCTCCTGTGTAATTTCCGGCGCACCAGTGGGTGGTGGGGCAGGTATATCTATCTCCCCCGCCCAGCTAGCGATCCTTTTTACGCTGAGGCATCACACCGTCTCCCTCCTGCTTACCCGGCGTGTCTGCTGGAAGGGTGGCTAGGATAGGAAGGCTGTTAACTTGTTATTTTGTGTTGCAGGCAGAGCTACAGGGCGATCCAGAGGCTGAATGGTACATTGGGATACCCTCTTCAGGACCAGAAGAAGGGTGAACATGCCAAATAGCCCCAGGAAGTCCTTACTGCAGGACCCTGGAGGAACGACGGCGCCCCGTTAGTCCTTCGGGCGGTTGTAAACCTGAGCAACTAGGGGCTTGCCTGGATACGCTCCGCCCCTTTAAGGGGAGTGAGCAAATGGGTGGACTGGTGGTCCACAGGATGTAAGGGTTAATCCCCCAAAATGGTTATGCCATGGTGCAATTTGGCTCATCGGGTGGGAAGGCAGCATAGGGCCTGCCTGTCCTTGGACTGCCCGTAAGTTGACCCACCATGTTGGCATATTTCTTATGCAAAATAAACCTGCAGCAATGTTTTCTCCAAGAACCAATGTGTCTTGTGTGTTCTTTATTATGGTATTGCTGTGTTTCCGGGTTGGGTGTGTTGCTGATATTGGCACTAGTGTGCTTACGAACTGAATTAGAGCTCCAATTTGAGGAGACAGCCTATCCTTCTGCCTCTTTCCGATTCCTAACACGCATCTCTTCAGAGTATATTTGGCCCATCTCCTACTTCTGTCCTGCACTTTGCTACTGCTTCGTATTGCTCTCCCTCCCCTTCTGATACACATTTATGCTCTGACCTCAGCCTGTCTTATCCAAATCCTTCCCCCATTTCTCCTATTGCATAGTAGCCAACATTTGAAAATAATTTTCAGGGACGCCTTGCAGCACAGCTGGGGCACTTGAACGGGTACCCTCGTCTGAGCTGGCCCCCCGCCCCACAACCCTACCTCTGCTGCCCTGGCCAGCGCTGAGACTAGCAACTGTTGTCTCTGGCCGCGGTGGCCAGCGCTGAGGTGCGTGCTTTGAGCACACCCTGTTGCCGGGACTGTCCCGGGATATTGAATTACCCAGGACAGTCTCCAACTTGCTAGGACTGTCCTGGCAAAAATGGGACAGTTGCCAGCTATTCTATTGCTGTTTCCGTTTGCGCTTGCACAACTTAGCTGCTACTGTTGTAAATATGTAAAGATAATTTATATCTCTCCAGGCCTTTCAATTGTAACATTTTTTACTAGACCTGCACGCCAAGTACCTTCAATAGTCTACTTGACCTACCTGTAATGTACATGACCCGTAAACTAGTCTCAAATTGTGTAATCATTGGCAAATATTTAGTTTTACAGTCACCCATTTCTTCTTTCTCAAATCAGTGCACCTTCAAATATGAGTTCAGAATGTCTGCCGTACATACATACTGTATTGGATAACTTATGTAGATATATGCTACTGTAATTTACCAACACCGGAACCTATGTCCTGTTACAGCTTTTTTTCAAGTGGCACTGAGATATGTAATTAATCCATCATTTCATTACTGCATTTGTTGCATTTGTCAGTTCAGATAGAACACGACTTCCATTGTCAACGCTCATAGTATATGTATAAATGTGTATAGGTGTAAATGTGCCAACCACCACCTATTGGCATTATCTGATATGCAATTGTATTTTCCTGTGTTGCCCTTCCTTTCTAAGAAATCAATGAAACAATTCTGAAATAAGAAACATTTCTGCTGTACAAAACTCTTTTGTTTAATTTAATAGATGAAAGGTTTTCTCCATGTGTAATAAGAATCTAGCCTACACATAAGGTGCACATTATCCATGACTTGCTTCAGTTTACTAATATCATTGCATCAGGGCAAGGGCAGGAGTGTTTCTCAGTTAATATTTAAACACACACTTTTAATAAAGTTATTACTAATGCATGATGTGGTAGTGCACTGTCATTTACAGACAGTACATTTCAGGAAATGGTCAAAAACCTTCCCACTACCTTGCAGCTTTACTGATAAAACTATAGTGTATTTACAAGAATCTATGAAAATTCGGTTCCTAAAACATTTTTATCATTTGCACATCACCAAGTGTTCTGGTTTATTTTTGATCATATAAAAATTATTTTTTTTCATCATGCAGAAGTACAAAAAATGTGCTTTCACAATTACTGAAATGTATTTTGAACTGTTTGTACAGTTGACTTATTAGCTCTTTAAATTTGTGTTAGGCTGTATGGTATCAGGTTTTCCCTATCAGCTCACAGTTCGTACAGCAGGTCAGACAGTTCACTTTACAAAATCCTGGAACTCTGCCGCCAGAGAAAGAAAAGTAATTGTAGACTGACTTCTAACCTCTGTCTTTATAAACAGAGCAAATTGTGATAAGATAAAATGGTGATACGATAAAAAAAAGACTTAAAGGCATCTTTATTGCTTCTTCAATTTTTGACTAAAAAGGAACACCTGTTCTTGGTCAACTCACCAGAACGGGCAAGTACACGCTAAATATAGTTTGACCTCATAAAATCTGACTCGCCATAGGGAGGGGTAGAGAAGATTTTTCGAGGCCTGCAATTGTTGCTCCTGCATAATATACAGCCATTAAATACTGTACTATGTCAGCTGAAGTTGCCATGGTTAATTAAACAGGATGGGGTGGAAGCACAGTGCTTCACCACACAGCACAGTTCGCCCCTTAGCATTATGGTAAATGCAGTTCGTCACATGCTTACTTGAATATTTCCTGGACTATTCCACCAAAGTTGGTGCAGGTCAGTGTTGTAAATGAAACATTTCCTAGCTTTCGTAACTGAAAGTTTCAATTCTATTAAGGACTCTGAGGCGAGGATTAGGGTTTTCTTTCTTCTATTTTATTCACCAGCAGCCTTAGAAAACAACAATAGGACTTCATTTCCCAAGAAGCCTAAGACAAAAGGTAACACTGTTATGTAATAGTCCATTGTCTAATCAGGCGCCTCCTGGTGTAACCCTGCTGGAAGTTCTCTCTCTTCTTGCAACAAAGCCGACCATTAGAATTCTTAGTTTTATTTTGACTACTCTGTCCCTGCAGGTAGAAAAACTAATATTTGCAATGCAATAGGTCTCGCAGTTGTTAGAGTTTGAGCTATTTGCAGCACTTTTTTTTTATCATGTACTTTTTTTTGCTCATTTTGTAGCAGCCTATCTTACACTGTGCATAATGCAAGTTTAAAATAATTATTTACATTTTCACTGTCTATTGTGTAACATATTGGGACCATGTAGAGCTAAACATACGCAAGTCACTATTCTCCGCTCTTTAATCAGGGATTTATTTCTGTGGCTCTCTGGTTACAGACCCAGACCTCTGTAGTTCATTAACTAATAGAGGTTTCATAGTGGATTTCCCACTGATTGACATAACTTGCATCCTCTTGCGCCAGATTTTTTTTCTTTTTGTTACATTTGCAAATTGTGCAAGAGGTGGTGGATTATGTGAAATTGTGCTGAAATCTCTGCAGCCAGATAATCTCATAATGTCAGTGGCCTTGCATACTTTGGTACTTGAAAACAAGTGAATGCACTAAAAACACAGGTGTCACACAAGGGGCTGCTTGTTAGCAATGTTCATGTTATTTATCAGCTGTGTCGAATATGACTTCTAAGGAGCTATCTGAAGCGAAAATTTCATACAACAAAACATAACGTGACTATGTTTCATTTAAGGCTCCGTTTGGACTTTTGTATGTGTTCAGCCCTGTGTTCTTTCTCTGCGCGCTGGTTTCTTCATTTTGCATTTCTCTACACAAAGACAGTACTGCAAGAGGACTTTCTCGTATGTCGTACATCTTGGAGTACATGGATAAAATATTGATGGTCAACAAGAACTAGATCTCTAAAGTGGTAATTTAGAAAATTACATGAAGATAATTCCTTTGGGTGCCAGGGGGTCTCACTCGTCTTGCAGGGTTCCCCTTGCTCAGCGACGAGTGGTGCTGTCGGGGAGACACCCCTGCCCGGCTGCGCCTCCCATTCGCCTGTCTGCGTTGCTCTCTGGTTCGATGGAGGGTGCGTCAGCAGCAGCAGGCGGAGGTGTCTGCTCCCGGCATGGCTTCACAGCAGAGCCCCTGATCCATCACACCGTTGACCACATGAGCAGGGTTTCCATCAAGATGATGGATGGCAGTCAGCACGCTCATCCGACACTGGCTCCCTTTCTCCCCAAAGCTTTGAAATGGAAAGCCCTCCCCTGCCTGCATTCCAGGTGCCAAATGCCCACGGACTATGAGCAGAGCACTGTGAGGAGTGGTGCTGAGGGAGCCTTAACTTTGAGACCCTGAGAGGACCTGTGTACACCTGAGGAGGGAGAGGAGTGAACTGGCTGGACAGCGAGGTTAGGTACAACACCTGAGGTAGAGGGTAGCTGGAGCCTGCCTGCCCTGATAGGACTGGTGCGCACCTGTTTAGGGAGTGGGGTGAACTGGATGAGGCAGAGGGTAGCCGAAGCCTCCCTGCCCTGAGAGGACCGGTGTGAACTGGATGAGGCAGAGGGTAGCCGAAGCCTCCCTGCCCTGAGAGGACCGGTGCACACTGATGAGGGAGTGGGGTGAACTGGTTGAACAGTGAGGTTAGGTATGGCACCTGAGGTAGAGGAAAGCATAGCCTGGCTGCTCTGAGAGGACCTGTACGCCTGACGGACAGGGCAGGGCACACATAGATACCCAAGGACCGGTGCGTCCCCAAGGAGGATGGCATACTGAAGTCCGCCACACTGAGAAGCACAGAGGAAGGTTGAATTTCGCAGCTCTGCGAGGAATTTTCAGCTTCAGTGGATGCGAGAAAGCTGCATTTGGCTGCACAGAGTGAAACAGCACTTGAGGAAAAGACAAGCCTGGTTTGGAAGGACTGCATGGCTCAGGACCTGCGCAGGGGGTGCCTTGACATTGGCGCACAATGCAACACTACCCTTAAAAGGCAATGCCGGAACTTGTCTGCACTGAGATAAAAATCACCCAAAATGTGGCTGATATTTGAACCCGCAGTCTCTGAGGTCGTGTGCGCTGAAAGAGACGCCGTGAGCGTGCATCTAGGCTGTCCAGGCGCACGCTTAGAGACGCCGTGAGCGTGCACATGGACTGTCCGGGCACCGTGAGCGTGCACATCCCTGTCCATTTTCCGCCACCAAACCGACTACTATAGGTCTCGCCCAGGCGGGCAGCGCAAGCGCTGCATCGCTAGGCGAGACCTAAAAAGGAGTCGGGAGCTCTGCTAGAACCTAAGTTTAATCAGCATCTAAGTAAAGCCACAGTCACAACCGAACAGGAAAACGCTTTACTTACTCCAGATGCCACAACCTGATCTACCCGGGCTGGTCCAGGAGTATCCTGAGGGCGGGCTAATCCTAGCCTCCGAGTCCTTAATAGAATTGAAAGTTTCCGTTACGAAATCTAGGACATTTTTTTCATTCTATGTCAGGACCCAGAGGCGAGGATTAGACTATTTCTAAGCTTATCCACCACTAGAGACGCTATGGAGGTGACTGGTTTAAAGTAAAACCTCTTAAAGGTTGAATCAGAAGACTAGTCTGCTGCATTCAAGATGTCCTCCAAGCGAGCTCCCAGCATGAAAGCCTTGGATGCCGTAGCACCTCTTGTGGAGTGTGCTCCAAAGATTTTCGTATCAATACCGGCCTCAACCATCACCCACCGCACCCATCGTGCAATCGTCGGGGAGGAGACCTCTCTAAAAAGCTTCCGTAAAGCAATCTGGAGCTGACGCTCCCCATGCGGGCGAACGTCCTCTGTCATGCCTTTGTAAGCTCTGATGCATCTGACCACACAGAGTTTGGGACAGTCTGGAAAAGATGGATAAAAAATAATCCGAGACTGGGTTTTAGTGCGACGAGACACAAGGAAGGTGACCCCATCCTGAGTAAAGGCTCTTGCGGAAACATCCAGATCTAGTACATCCGAGACTAGTCTACAAGACACTAAGCACAACTACATTGCAAGTTTTGATAACAGCTGCTTCCACGTCAGGTATTTATTGCTCCGCCATTCTTTTAGCAGACCTTATTGACATCCCAGAGCACAGTCTCTGCTCTGGAAGAAGGGAAAGACTAATACCTCGTAGAAGCTTCCTTACCGGGGGTGGTCACCCACAGGATGATCCGCCTCCACCGAGTTTCCTGCCGAGATTGCAGAATGGAAGGTGTTAATCGTTCTGTAGGCTAACCCTTCCAAAGCTAGAGAGGCTAGGAAATTCAGAATGTGAACAACATCTGCCCCCGTGGGATCCAGATGCCGTTGAAGGCACCAACCCATCCATCGAGACCAGGCTGACCGGTAGTGCTTGACTGTAGCGTCTGCCCATGCCTTGGAAAGGAGCTTGACAGCGTGGCTCGAAAGCCCTAGGACCTGCCTTCGAGACCTGTAATTCGCCATGCCATCTGCGGTAGTGACTCGTTCACTATCAGGGGCTTAGGGTTGCCCGATGGATTGAGAAGGAGATGAGGGAGACTGGGTAGTCTGATTGGAGAAGCTCGGGAAAGTTCCATCAGAACTGGAAACCAGGCTTGCGCTCTCCAGACCGGGATAATTGCAACCAGATCCGCCCCTTGCCCATTGACCTGCGTCATCGGCTGCATTATCATGGTGAAAGGGGAAAGGCATAACCCTTCTCAAGAGTCTATTTCTGGAGGAACACATCGGTGGCTGTTGCCCCGGGATCCGTCCTCCAGCTGAAATACCTGGGAAGCTGGTGATCCAGACGAGAGGCAAAGAGGTCGACAGAGAAAGGACCCCACTGTTCCTGCAACCTCAGGAATACCGGAGGAAACAGTTTCCAGAGACTCGAGTCCCGTAGGGGTCTGGATTGCCAATCGGCTTCCTAGTTGGCCACTCCCGGAAGATGTTCCACAAACACGGACACCTGATGGGACAGGCAGTACTCCCAAAAGTCCTTGGCTATATCTGCCAAGGCCTTGGAGTGTGTCCCTCCCCGATAATTGATGTAGCGCACGGCCGCCACATTATCCATCTAGAAGAGGACGCACGAGTGAGCCCTGTCTCTGGTCCAACAACGGACCGCGAACAAGCTCTTCATGAGCTCTAAGCAGTTAATGTGGAGGGAACGTTCCGCGGCGGACCAACCTCCTCCTGTGGTGAACTCTCCACAACGTGCTCCAGACGGACCGGCAAGGCCAGCAGAGCACAGACGAGGACAGAGGCGCAAAGGCCGCTAACTGACTCGACCTTTGCCTGTGTCACTCTGAGGAAACCAACGCACCTGGAAGGAGAAAGGGTGACGCGCCCTTAAGCGGCCGGCGAACCACCGCACACTCCCGCTGACAATACAACCAAATTCGTGGCTGCGTAGGAGCGGGCAGAACGGTCCCGCGGCTGCCTTAGAGGAGTGGAGGTACCCAATACAGAAATGAAACCACCGGCGCCGTGGAAAGGGAAAAACCAAAGAACACAACATCGTGCGGACGCCCCGAAGCACAATATTACACCAGATTAATATCGTGAAAGCAGCTTAGGACACTGAAACCAATGCAAATACAACCCCACAGTAAACCGGGGCATAGAAACACGATTACAGTGCTAATGAAACAAAGATAATCCGATAAACCATCCCAAAACCACCCAGCCAAGACTGAGGGAAGAGGAACACTTAGCTGAAGGAGGCTGCTAGCAGCGAAGAAAGGACTTCCAGCAGGGTTCATGGGCTGTTATTGTACCTGGAGGTGCCTGATTGGACAATGGACTATTACATACCAGTGTAAACTTTTGTCTTAGACTTCATGTGAAATGAAGTCCTATTGTTGTTTATGGTTGTTTTCTAAGGCTGCTGGTGAATAAAACAGAAGAAAGAAAAGCTTAATCCTCGCCTCCGGGTCCAGACACAAGTTTCTGGACAGTTAATTAAATAGTAGAGGAGTAACTGGAATCGAGGGAAGATCATAGATTACTGATGCCGAGGGACTGGAATATATATATGTGTATATGTATATATATATATATATATATATATATATATATATATAATGTGTGTTTTTAAACATAGGCTGAGTAGTATTTTTATATTGGATGCAGACATGGCTTCGGTATACCTTGCTTAGTTCTTTGAGGTTATCAGCTTACCAGTAAAACACACTACATACATTTTGTAAACCTGATGTAACATTAAAGTAGGGACGCAACGAAGAAATACACAAGTTTTCAGTTACACGAGTGAGTTTTATAAGACTAGCAGTCTTTTTAATTCCAATTGTGAAGAAAATTTACATTTTTTTAAATCATTTTGTGTTTACTAATATCTGATTTAGACGCTCTCTTATTCTTGAGTTCTGAGGTTTCAACTAAGTCATTCTTTAAAAACATTCATTATGAAAATGGTGCTCTGTGCGACTTGGGAGAGTGTGCATCCTTGCTCTCGACTCCCCTCGTTTTGTGTACACTGGGGACCCACTGGTATGGTATGCAAATTAGAGCTGGGCGTTGTGGTTTGATGGGGACTGTGGGCCCCGCCTCACTGTGGCTGCTGGCAGCTAACTGGATTGCAAAGGACTGTCAGTGGTAGCTTTTTCTACCTGCATGGCAAGCTTTTATACCTATTGTCTGCGCGATGAAGAGTTGTCTATTGCTACTCCTGTTTTAAGTTAGCTGCCAGTCTCCTTCAGCTGTGTCTATAGCTTTGTCAATGTGTGGCATGGATTCTGCACGTGTGTTTAATCCACGTATATATGTGACCAGATGAGTAATAATGATCATATTTGCTGTGGTTGAATGTGACGGTCTAGGATTGTAATTAGGATCTCCTGTCTGAGTGGTACAGAAGAGGGAAGTACTTTTATACTGACATTCCATCCTGTTGTTAATTTTGATATGAGGAGTGATATGAGTGTTGGTAACTTATTCCATGGGTTCGAGTGCTGTTCAATGAAAATAAGAGACACCTAAAAAATTCAGTAGTTACCCAAAATATTTCTTGTCTGAACAACTTGGAAAATTATTAATTTTACTTGAGTAGGATTTAACTTAATGTGGGAACATTGAAGATTTGTATTTATTTTTTAAGAGGACACTTTGGTTCTATGCTTGCCTTTATGTTGGGTTATGCAACCTGAGCAGTTCCATAAATGATAATAAAAATACATTGCAAACTTTGGAAATCAAAAACCCTGTGGGTATTACACCTGTCTAACACTTTTAAAACTTGGAATTATGAACATAAAGAATACATTGCTTTAAGCGTTAATAATTTAGGATATGAAACCAGCATTGTAAGAACTTGGCTCTTGTTTTAAGCTCAATCTGCATTTATCAACTTTTACGATTTCTCAGTACAATACAAATTCTAACAACTTACTCCCACATTTTGTAAATGGATCACTTGTCTGAATACAGGTGATTGGGGATCTAAACATCATGCTATAACAGGGATACTCTGGTATGGCAGCCACTTCCAGCCCTCTTGACTTTTACAAGTGGCTCCCTGGCGAACAGCAGCACTCTGCTGCTTTTTACTTGACTGAGCACTAACATTCTGACGTTTACTTGCACGTTAATTGGAGTAAAGGGAAAAAAGCTGAAAAGGAGTCCACCACCACTTATGTTTAGGAGCACCTATATTTTAAAGTGATTGTGCAATAAGTGTAAAAATATGATAGGTTCTTCGAAATTAAAAAGAAAAGCGTTTTGCCTTAATACATCGGTTTATATGCCTGCTTTGAAAGGCGTTTATTAAAAGTGGAAGTTTTCAAACATGAACTTAAAAACATTGGTGCCTCCTCTTGCTCGGACACATTTTTATTAGTGAGGCAGGTCATTAGTATCCACTGGGTGGCATTGACTATTATTATATATGGAACAACATTATCTATACTACTATAATAAAGGAAGAACTTTCAGCCTTTGAGGCGGGTAAACTCGGGGACCACAGCGCCAATCCACACACCCGATACACCGTTGGAATTGTCAGGGTGTGTAGATGGTTATAGGCTATATAAATGTTTAAAACAAAACGTTATTTAAAACATTTACAGTAAAATAAAAAGTAGTCCCTCCAAAGTAGCGACAGCCGCGACCTGCGTGCTCACGTCAGGAGCGCGGGGAGGAGCGGCGTCCAGGAGCGCGACGAGGAGCGGCGGACATGGCGCGGGGGAGGAGCGGTGAAGTGAGGAGCAGTGGAAAGGCCAGCGGCGGTGCGAGCAGTGGACAGGCCTGAGGAGCGGCGGCTGAGGTAAGGGAGCGGTGGACATGGCGCGGTGGGAGGAGCGGTGATGTGAGGAGCAACGGACAGGCCAGCGGCCGTGCGAGCAGCGGACAGGCGGGAGGGGCGGTGGCTGAGGTAAGGGGACCCATGTCGGGGCAGGCGGGGTCAGGGCAGGCGGGGGACGGGCCAGGCGGGGGCCCGGGCTGCTGGACAATGTCGGGCGGGGCTCAGGGAAGCCTGTTGCTCCCGGACAAGGTCGGGACGGGCTGCTAGTAGTTTAATAAATGAAGCATAAGAGATGGTTTTGTACAATGCACAGCCTGAACTTGTATGCCAAGGTGCGCTCGTATGTGATGATGAGGAGGACAAAGTGGAATAAAAAACACAGATTGGCAAAGGGAGGAAGCTGGGATTGATCTGGGGTGTTGTGGTTTCAACGTGTACAATCAAGCCATTAGATTGGTATCTTTCCTTCTTGTTCGACATCAAAAGCGAATGTTTTGTGTTTAATTCTTGGCACATAAGGCTAGAGTGTGGGTGGCAGAGAGAAGCCAGGTAAATGCTTGGCTCATCTTTGGGCTCAAGGAGCCAAGGAAACTTGAGCTGAGTCAAAGATCTGGCTTGAGCCCTCAGTGGCTTTCCCACCTCTGTCATATAATGGCAATTAAGGGGACAAATGCTTTGGATCGATACTGTTTGAATAGCAGCAACCAACACCACAGTGCAGGCCCCTTTGTTTCAAGGTTCGTAACTTGTTTACTATACCATATTTTACTGAATGGACTAGGAGATTGGATGTTTTAATTCCCCCTCTCCCCCCCCCCCCCCCCCCCCGTCCCTCAATTGGATAAAATCCATGATTGTTGGGTTGCTTAATTGTTGGGTTTGCTTATCACGTACTACAGTATTTAGTTTGATTTAAAGTGAGGGCAGGGTTAATAAAGACATGCTTTCTGGGACCATAGTTTCCATCTTGTTCATAACCCAACAACTGGGGTGTGAGTGGTTACGATGGTGAGACTCAAACTACTCTTTCCAAAGAAATGCCGCTGTGCTGTGAAACCTGTCCAGACATTTGAGTTCACAAACAGTATATTTTGACAAAGAGGTAAAGCCAGGATTAAACGTCAAGTCCCATAGTGACATAGCTATTATTTTCCACAGTCCCAGTTTTTAGCAGTGGAGGTTGGGTGTTTGCGTCTGCCAACCTCAGTGAAGAGCACTTGTTTTGGGGGCGTAGTCATGGAATTTTATAGCATTTGCTACTTTGGAGCCTCTTTCTAAGCAATCCTTGTGCTTACATATAAGAGTCTAAAGGCATAATGAGATAGTGAGGCCTAAGATTCGTGTTCATTCCAATACAAAAATCGAGTTTCCTCATTTGTACACTGGATTCACCAAACTTAGTAATTTCAAGTAGAGAAGATGTTTCCCAGCGTGCAGTAGAGGGATGTACTAGACCTGCAGTTCTAGTGACTTGAACAAACTACTCGACCTTACTATATTGTGCTTGACCCATAAACTCCTCTTAAATTGTGTCATCCTAGGCAACTATTTAATTTTACATGTCGCCTTTTTCATCCTTCCCACATACAAAAGCACCTTCAAATATGTGTGCTTAGCATGTCTTATGAACAAGAAAACTATTTTATTTGATTTAATAGACTAAACGTTTTGCTTCATGTATAATAAAAATCTAACCCACATATAGGGTAAATTTGACCCCTGACTTGGCTCTTAGTTCATTAATAGCATTGTCATCTGGGTAAGGGCGGGATTGTTTCTCAATTCATATTTAAATTATTACTATTATTTTTTGTTTTGTTTCTTCTTGGGCATCATCGACCATTTGGGTTTAAACCCATCTTTGTGTGACGTCAAACGTATGCCCCGGAAATCCCACCACATGTTCTCGTCTTCAGATTCTTTTTTTCTGCTGGTAGGTCTGGAAGCCTATAAATTAACCCTGGAGTGGAGAAAGAAGGAACTGCAAGACGAAAAGTTCTTCCTGCCAAAAATCACTGTCAAGGGTAGAGGATTGGCAGCAACTGATAGGAAGAAGAGAGCACCAGGAATACGCTGAAAACCACAGAGGAGAAAAGGCCAACTAAAGAAAAACACATGGTCCGAGAATATGAAAGGGGCATGGAGCATACACCATTTAGAGTCTGTCCCAAGTGCCACTACAGATACACATTGAAGGACACACACAAGTTCTGTAACCTCTGAAAGTACTCATTCTAGCCAAACTTTTGTCTCCGTCCGTTGCAGTCGGAGAACGGAAAAATAAAAATTTCCAGGATAAAATAAGCAGCAGTTTATAAGAAGGCATAAGCTGACATTTGACATCTTTGTTGAACACAGTAAATGTGGCAAGATAAAAGCCAGATTTAAAGGCATCTTTATTGGTCATTGACTTTTTGAATGAAGAAAATGCCAGCTTTTGCAATAACTGTGACAGTAGACCCTAAAAAAATCTTGCCCGTATAAAATCTGACTACATATTGAGTGGGCGACTAGATTTTTTTTAGATTTGCTCCTTTACAGCATAATATAATATTGTCAAGTCTATCGCTCTTCTACAGGCTAGGGGTTTATTCTAGAAGACAAAATGGAATGAGCTACTCTGAGTAACTTTACAAATCTCTGTCCATACCATGTACATGTTTTGCTTAATGTCATACCCACTTTACACCTCATCCTATTTGCTGGCCTGAAAGTAGGCCTCGGTCACACAGCAGACCATACTTTTTTGCCCTAAAGAAAATTTGAGTACCTCTGCATAAAGGTTAGAGGTGTGTGAAATTTACATACTTTGGTTTTGCAAAGTTATGGCAGAATTTAATGTAACGATGCAAAATGCAAGCTTGTAATTTTGCGCTATGTTTTAGCACAAAATGCGTCCGCTCATCAATGTTTGGTCCACATATGCTTTTAGACAAGACCACTGTGAAAAAAGCTTTCACGTTAATTAACGCCATTTGCAACTCATCTTTACCGCAAATGCTGCATAATTACGCAAAGTAACATGATGGCGTAACCCCTGGAATTTCATATGAGAAGCGTAATGAGAAATTATGAAAATTGTGTCAGCGTAATTTAAATTTCATCCAAGCCTAATAATTATGCCAGTACGTAGGTGAAAAAAAATTTGAAGTGTGGGCATAGAAGTCTTTTCTCTGGCCTTTCTCGTACAGTTGTAATTGAGAGACGATTACCCACAAAAACAACTCAATGTTAGCACCCTCCTAATAGGGAGAAAAGTAACATAACATAATGTATCAGACAATGTATATATAACCTGAGCATCGACTTGTGGGGTTGGAGCTAGAGCCCAAGCTTGCAAGCATCCTGGTTAGGCTTTATGCTGAACTCAAAGTACAGTCCAGGGAAAGAAGTTTGTGACGAGTTTACTGCGTCAATTCTATTGCCCTGAATGGACTAAGTCCCTCGTGCCCAAGTAATTTTGTACCTAGCCAGTTTAGGGGGCAGTACCTTGGCATTTGCTTAATTCTGCAGTACAATATAAGCTTAGTTTTAATTAACAAGCATGCCATTTTAAATTCGGCACAAACAGTAATGCTTTGATAATGAAATTTTGCCTAGCTGTAGTACAGGTAAGTTTCAATTCTATTAAGGACACAGAGGAAAGGATTATGCCTTCTTCCTTCTCTTTGTTTTGGCAACAATTCTGAAAACAGTAAGAAACTACTTTTCCCATGTACAGCAGGGAAATAGGAACGTTTGGAACACAAGTCCTTCTTCTCTGTCTGCACTCCAGTCTCAACTCGGTCCTTCTACTCCATTCACCTTCCTCTTTATTCGCGCGAACAGCTCCATGCCGAACTTAACTCGCCCTGAACGGAATGTATTGAAAGAGCGGAAGCCAACCCTTCCTCCGCGAGTCACACCAGTAAATTGAGGATGTGGACTGTATCCGCACCCATGGAATCAACACCATCGTGTACACCTACGGCACCATTTGTTTCAGGCGAAACGGTTCCTTTTGGTTGTGCTGTCCGCCCATGCTCTGGATAGTAAATATTCAGCATGTCCCGAAAGGCCTGTGTGTGACCATCGTCGCCTGAGATCCTCCAGCACATCATCCATAGTGTCCCTTCCACTACCAGGCGTTGAGGATTGAGCTCTGGATCCAGTAGAATGTGAGGAAAGTGGGAGTCTGATTGGAAAATCCCAGGAAAACTACAACTTTCTAATCCGCACAATCTCAGCCTGCTGGTGGCGAACGTAGGCGGACACCTGCATGATCAACGAGAAAGGGGGAAACGCATAGCCCTGTCCCCACCGCCAGTCCTGGAAGAACGCATCCATCGCCTCGGCGTGAGGATCTGTCCTCCAGCTGAAAAATCTCGGTAACTGATGATCCAGATGCGACGCACACAGACTGAAAAGGGACCTCACCTTTCCGCCAACTGGGAGAACACCTGCGGGTCCAGTTTCCAAACGCTGGAGTCCAAGAGGTGACGAGAATGCCAGTCTGCCACCTCATTCGCTCGACCCTGGAGGTACTCTGCCGGGACTGACACCTGGTTCTCTAGGCAGAAGTTAAAAAAATTCCTTGGTGAGGTTTGCCAGTGCGCGGGTTCTGTTGCCACCCAGATGGTTGGTGTACCTGACGGTGGCAATATTGTCAATTTTGAGAGGGACTCAAGATTGCACCCTGTCTTTTGTCCAGCACTGCACCCCAAACCACCCTGCCAGAAGCTCCAGACAGTTGATGTGAAATGATTGTTCTTGTGTAGACCAGGCTCCACCTGTGGAAAAATCTCTGCAACTGGCATCTCAACCAGAACAGCTGGCATCTTACTCATGATGTCCAGAGCGGAACTGAAGATTGCTCTCCCGTTCCATGCTTCCATGTGGGTAAGCCACCAAACCATCTCCTCCTTCACCTCCACCGTAAGCGGAACGGATTGTGAATAAGTCAGCCCCCTCCTGAGATGGTGCCCCTTGAGACGCTGCATCGCGTGGTAGTGCAAGGGGCTGGTAAAGATGGCCTTCATTGAGGAGAAGAATAGGCCCACCAGGCGAGCAATCCGGTGCAGCGATGTGTGGGTCTTGGCCCAGGTTTGGCGCAGCTCGTGCCTGATCTTCGCCGTAATTCGGGCCCGTAGGCTCAGGGTAGAGGAGATTGGGTTTAGCGTGAACCCACGACAGGTCACACATTGGACTGGGAAAAAGAGATACTTCTTTTAGTTTATGAAGAAGCCAAACCCCTGCAGTAAGTGGACTGCTGTCTGTAAGTTACTGGTCAGCTTTTGGGCTACTGGGCCAGAAAAAGCATGTTGTCTAAGTACACAATCACAGGTAAACAACAAGAGAGAAATGGTCAATAGGCCACTCTTATACACCTTGTAAATAATATATCAATACAACAGAAGAGTACCTTAGTCATAGAGCAAACAAAGAGGAGGTGAACTCTTAATTACCACCACCAAATTTTCGAAAAAAGAATATGAAGAAAGAAGTGGGTTAGAACATTTCGGTGAGTGAAAAAGAGAACCCTCAGGCACCAACTAAAAAGTCGGTTGCCAGTTGTCTTCATTGGGTCCTCTTGGTAAGTATGTGAAATACTAAGTAGCAAAGGGAAAGTGCATGTTAAAAAGAGTATGGACTACTCCCCAAACTAGAAAATTATTTTAATGTAGGGGTAGTTCTAACTCGATTAAAAACAGTAGTACAAAAACTGACATGTAAGTGGTTAAGTTAATTTGAAACACATGTCCTAAATAAAGGTCGACATGTTTCTGCTTTCAAAAGCCAATAGTCAGCTTAGCATTCTTCAGGACCATACATACCCTCGCCTCATGGGAAGCGCTCACTAAGGCACCAAATCCATAGGGGGCGGGAAAAGGAAATAAAAACGTTACAAACTTGATTGTAATTTGATGCACAGGAACTTCCACGTGCGACCCCTCCAACACGTAAGGGCTGTTAAATCTGAAAATCAATCCATTAACATGAGAGAAGTTGAGCAAATATGTCTGTACCCCCTCGAAAAAAAGTCTTATACATGTATCACAATACCGATGTGAATCAAGTGAAACCCACCTCGTGATTAAGTTATTTACTCAACAGTTTAACAAAATATGGGTATAGTCAAGCCCTTCTGAATAAGAAGCTATCCCAAAGTATTTGTTAGAAAAGCCATTTCATTAGTGGCAGAACAACTAAAACAGGGCAGTGAGAGCACCATCTTCGAAAAGGAGCAAAGATGGATTTATCGTCTATCCACACATTTACACGGATTAAATGACGACATACCTTGGTTCTGTGATGCGACGATAGACTTGCCCCCACATTTTAATCTGACTGTGTAAAAGATGAGGCACACAGGCCAACCTCCATTCTGAGTTTAACTGCCCTAAGGTTGGTTATATGATGACACTTTAAATTCAAATCCATTCACACAAGCTTATCTAAATTAATAAGCGCAAGTACGGGCATTTTCTTTGATACATCCTGTACTATTTACATCCTGTCATGCTTAGTCCTTGCGAGTAAAATAAAGTTGGTTTAGAAACAAAAAACGATTGACAAAGACGCTCCCTTTTCCAAATAGTGACTTCCCCTTTAAGAAAATGGTAGGAGATTCAGAATGGTGATCACGTGATTGCAAGTAACGTCGTGGACGCACAAACAAAAACGGACGTCGCCACTGGCTCAGCGTATACGGGCCGTGGAAGTGATCCGAATAGGTTCTTTGGTGGGGAGTCGCTTGGACGGAAGTGAGTTTTTTCTGATACAGTGACCTGTTGAGTGAGTATGGCTATTTAAATATAGTTATACACGTTACGATCTGAAAAGCCACCCAAGTAGAGATGCACTCTATAAAAAACTTCTTTCGTGGTTTGTTTCTTCTTTGTTTCTTCTCAGTTCTTCCGGGCGTGAAGGTTTCCCCTGCCACGATCTCAGGGGGTATTTCTCCCGACTTTGACAAGTGAGTGGATATGTTTTAACGGCGTTTCCTATCTTTCCGTGATTGAAGGTGTAATTTATTAATTTGATATTGTATACGAGCAATCCCTTACTAAAGAAAAACGTCTCGGAGCCATTAAATTATAAATTATTATGCCAGGCCTTCGTAGACGATTAAAACACAGGCGAAGTTTGCCTGTTGGAGCGTTACGAATTTTTGTGTAACGTTTTCTCTGGTTTTTGCCACTAATGAAATGGCTGTTCTGTAGTAGGGGAGCTCTGTGTATAGTCATAATCTAGTGAATAGTCCCACCCATGTGCGTGGACCCCGGCAATCAAAAATAATCTCTTAAATTGTCAAAAAATGCAGAACTGCAAAGACACTTAAGAGAGAATTTAAAGAAAAATAATGCAGCCTATATCCACAGGCTACACTGTCCAGTACTTCAACTAGAAATTCCACCAAAAAAAAACACACACAGAGCACGGCGAGCCCAGTTTCCTCCATAAAGAAACTTGCCTCTACCAGTAAAAGCCTCTAGAATGATAGAGAGGAAGGCATGGACAGACAAGCCCCATGGCCTGCCATTATGTGGCCTAAATATGATACTGTGCCTTTAAGAGAACTTTCCAGAACTTCTCCCAGTATCCCAGAATGCACAGCAGGTCCCTTTTACTTTCAGTTCTTTTTTCCGGCTCCTGCTAACAGGACCCTGGCATTGAGCTCTCCCTTTTTCAAGGGTTTATTGGATCTTTTGTGCATTTTTTGGATAAAAGTGTTTTCAGTTGTTATATCTTGGTGTTTCCCTTCACTCCTGTGTGTTTGTTCAGGCTTTTTAGGGCTCTAAAATGCCTGCTCTTTTCGACAAGTGCCCAGCATGTGGAAGGAAGAAGTCCAAGACTGATCCACACGACGTCTGAATTATCTGTCTTCCTGAAGCACATGTCCCTGAAGACTGTGACATCTGCCAGAACCTTTCAGCAAGGACCCTGAGGGAAAGGCTGAAGATTAGGCTTCAAGGCCTGGAGGAGAGACGACTGCAGGCTGCAGGTGGGTCTGGGCAGGCTGGGAAGGTTCCCTCTGCCTCTGCTGAGGCCTCTGGGGGGGTCCCCAGAGGCAGGAAGACCAGCAAACGGTCCCGGTCTCCGTCGGCGTCAATTGCATCGACGTCGACGTCGAGAGGGATGACGACGGTGTGTTCCCCATCTCCCCGGGGCTCCGGGTCGAGACGGCGTGAAGGATCGACGTCTAAGGTCCTGGGTAGGCCGCTGTCGAGACCACCGTCGACGGCGTCTTCATCGTCGTCGACGTAAGCGTTGAAGAAGGAGCGACAGGCTTCGGCGCTCGCCGCCGAGAAGACGGTCGGCGCCGAGGGGATCCTTGATGTCGAGGACCTTAAGAAAGCGGTCGCGTCAGGGAGGAGTCGACGCTCATCGTCGAAGACTGAACGTTCGACGTCGCGGAGGTGGCGTTCGGCGCCGAGGAAGAAGCGATCGACGTCGCGGAGGCGGCGTTCGACGCCGGAAAAGCAACGCTCTGCGTCGAGAAGGAAGAGGTTCCAACTCTCCTAAGCGGCGCAGAAGGAGTTCTGGCTCCAGAAGTCACGCTGGGTCTGGTGGAGGGCGCCGGAGACGGCGATCACCTACTGGAGGGGCTGGTTCGCAGTCCCCTCCCCCGAAGAAGTCACCGGGCTCGGTGTACTCGGTGGTATATACACCACCTCGGCCGAAGTCACCCCCTCCTCCTCTACCTAAGGAGGATCCTCCCATCAACCCTGCGCTTCCACCACTTCCGCCCTCAGGACAACCACCTCCACCGCTTCCGCCGCATGGGCCCGCCCCTCGGTCGGAGATACCTCCTGTTCCTCCGCCAAGGTCGGTGTCACTGCCCCCACTTCCTACACCGCCTAAAGGGACGCCTAGACCGAAATCCCAGGATAGGCCACGGAAGACGCCTCCAGGGAAACCTGCGGAACGCCCACGAACTGGGAGGTCGCGCTCTCATTCCAGGAGGAGGGAACGATCGCGCAACAGGTCATCCACGCGGTCGAGACGACGCCACAGGAGGCGCAAATCTCGTTCCCATACGAGGTCCTCAGGGACCAGGGACCAGGGACTACTCTCCGACTTTGTCGGGGTCACCGGAGACAAGGGTGTCACCGGTTGACGATCTGGTGGCATTTCACGATGTCCTGTTAAGAAGTGCAGCAAAATTGGGCATCTCGTTGACGGTGCCCACGGCCAAGACATTGGTAATCTTCGAGACACTGCACCAGAAAAATCTGTCTCCTCCTTTATTGCCACTGGTACCAGGCCTGGAGGATCCGGCCATGGACCTTTTTCTCACCCCGGCGGTGACTAAGGCGGCCCCCTCTAGACTACAGAAAAAATACCAGGCTCCCGATTCTGATCCGGCTTTTCTAAGAGTGGAACCCCCTCCAGACTCTGTGATAGTGACGGCGGCTCGTAAACAGCATGCCACCACTCCGTCATCCACAGTCCCTCCAGATAAAGAGTCTAGATGGCTGGATTCGGCTGGGAGGAAGGTGTGTGGGACGTCGGCGACCTCCATGAAGGCTGCGAGTGCCACGGCCTTGTTGGGACGCTATGACCATGCCCTCTGGGAATCCCTCAAGCAGTTTGCGGAACACCTGCCTCGTGAGAAGAGAGAAGATTTCCAGGAGGTGTTAAATGAGGGGATGTTGGTGGCGAATCAGGTCATCAGCGCGGCAGCTGATTCTTCCCTCTTGGCGGCGCATGGCTTCTGCCATGGGATTAACCAGCGACGACACGCCTGGCTCCGCCTCACGTCACTAAAACCTGACTCACAACAAAGGGTTGCCAATCTACCATTCTCTGGCGAAACCCTATTTGGGAAACATGCGGATGACGAAATGGCCCGCATGAAGGCGGAGGCCGAAACACTCACGGCTGTGGGTCTGGAAAAGCCCAAGGAGACAAAGAAATCTTACCGCCCGTTCCAGAGACGGTTCGGTGGACAGGGCAGAAGGCGTGGACAAGCTTCGGGACAGCAGCAGCAGCAACAACAGCAGCAGTTCCGAAGGCCGTTCCTGAAGCGCCAGAAAGGCAGAGGCGGCCAACAGTTGGCACCAGCGACCAAAGGCCCGGCCGGGTCTAGGCCCTGAGCGCTTACTTCCCCTGCATCCGTTAGCCACTCCGGTGGGGGGAAGCGTTCAATTTTTTCTGGCAGATTGGAGAAAAATTACTCAGGACAAGTGGGTGCTGAATATTGTTTGCAATGGATACAGTCTTCGGTTCACCAGCCCGCCTCCAGCAATTCCACCGGTCAGCTCGCAGTTTCAGCTGCGCGAGCTCCAGGCGGAGGCCGATATCCTGTTAAGGAAAAGGGCGATAGAAGACGTACCTCTGTCTCAGAGAGGAAGAGGTCTGTACTCCCGGTTCTTCCTGGTTCGCAAGAAGGACAAGAACGAGTTCAGGCCCATTCTGGACTTGTGACAGGCAAACAAGTGGATTCGCAGAGAGAAGTTTCGCATGCTGTCGTTGCATCAGATTTATCCTCAGTTGCAACAGGGAGATTGGCTATGTGCCATAGACCTACAGGATGCGTACTTCCATGTGCCCATTGAACACAAACACAGGAAGTTCCTGCGATTCCAGGTCGGCACCAATCATTATCAATACACAGTACTACCATTCGGACTAAAGTCTGCGCCGAGAACATTCTCGAAGTGCATGGCGGTGGTAGCAGCACACCTGAGGAAGAACAAGGTGTTCGTCTACCCGTACCTGGACGATTGGTTGATCAAGGCCTCTTCCTTCTCGGAAGCTCAGGCACACTTCCAGAAGACGTGCGTTCTCTTGAACAAGCTAGGGTTGCACATCAATATGTCCAAGTCTGTCCCGACTCCGGTCCAAAGCATACAGTACTTGGGAGCCTCTATCAATACGCTGTCAGCAGGCGTGTCTCCTTCGGAGGAGCGACGATTATCACTCCTTCGGAAGGCTCAGGCTCTTATGACCACTCCATCTACAACAGTGAGGACGGTGTCTTCTCTACTGGGATCGATCGCCTCTTGTATCTTCCTAACACCACACGCACGACTGCACATGAGACCGTTGCAAGAGTGCTTGGAGAACCAGTGGGATCAGAGGAAAGGATCTTGGGACGACAAGATACGACTGTCTCTACATGCTCTTCAGTCTCTGATGTGGTGGTGTTCAGCGGAGAATCTCCTCAGAGGGGTTCCATTCCACAAGGACATTCCCACGCAGACTGTTGTGACAGATGCTTCTCTCCAAGGTTGGGGGGCGCACTCCGGAGACTTACAGATTCAAGGAACGTGGTCCCCGATGGAGGCCACGTATCACATCAATTTCCTGGAACTCAGAGCTGTTCACTTGGCACTGAAGGCTTTTCATCCGTCCTTTCAGACCAACTCTCTGCTTGTACAGACAGACAATACGACCACGATGTATTACCTCAACAAGCAGGGGGGCTCGAGATCACGCACTCTGTCGCAGGAGGCGCAGGGGATCTGGCACTGGCTTCTGGCCAGAGGACTGACGATAACTGCTACCCATCTGCCAGGTGTGCAGAATGTTCAGGCGGATGCACTGAGCAGACTGATTCAGGAAAACCACAAATGGGTCATAAACGACGAAGTACTAGGAGAAGTCTTCGCAAGGTGGGGGACTCCAGACGTAGATCTGTTCGCCACCGCCGAAAACAGCAAATGCCGAGACTTCGCCTCCAGGTACTACCAGCAGGGGACGCTGGGGAATGCGCTATGGATCAACTGGTCGAACAGCTTTCTGTATGCTTTTCCACCCATTCCCCTGATTCCAACGGTGCTCATCAAGCTGGTCCGGTCCAGGGCGCGGATGATACTCATTGCTCCAGAATGGCCCAGGCAGTGGTGGTTCACGGACCTGCTTCACCGATCTCTCCTTCCTCACATACGGCTGCCGTGCAGGCCGGACCTTCTCACGAAGTTCGGGGGGCAGTTGTTGCACCCCAACCTCTCGTCTTTGAGTTTGGCAGTATGGCTCCTGAGATAGTGCAATATGGCCATTTAAATCTGCCGAAAGATTGCATGGACATACTGAAGGAGTCTAAGAGACCTTCCACTCGGGCTTCCTATGCTTACAAGTGGAAAAGGTTCTGCATCTGGTGTAAGTCCAAGAACTATGACCCGACGACGTGCAAGGAAGATGTCATCCTTCCTTACCTTCTACATTTGGCGCAGTCAGGACTTAATGTTCATTCCATTAAGGTTCATCTCGCTGATCTTCTTCCAGATCCCTGTGATCAAATACTTTTTGGAAGGCTTGAAGAAAGTATTCCCTCCTGTCAGGCTTCCTTTGCCTTCATGGGAATTGAATGTGGGGCTGTCCAGATTGATGAAGGAGCCTTTTGAACCTATTCATAAGGCTTCGCTGCAGCACCTGTCCTGAAAGGCGGCGTTCCTCATGGCCATTACATCGGCCCGCAGGGTGAGTGAAATTCAGGCGTTGTGTTGCCAAGAACCTTATACTGTATTTCATGCTGCTAAGGTTGTTATGCGTACTCACCCTAAATTTCTTCCCAAGGTTATTTCTGATTTTCATGTCAACCAGACCATAACTATGCCTACGTTTTTTCAGAATCCTTCATCTCCAGCGGAAAGGTCTCTACATTCCCTGGATGTTAGGAGGGTGTTGAAATTTTATCTGGATAAAACCAAAGATATTCGTAGGTCAGACCAATTGTTTATAAATTATGGATCGGTCAGGACGGGTCTTGCTACCTCTAAGCAGTCCATCTCTAGGTGGATTGTGTCCTGCATACAGTTGTTACCAAAAAGCTAATAAGACCTTAGGGGGTAAACCTAAGGCTCATTCCCCCAGGGGCAAAGCGGCCACGACTGCTTTGCTCCGTAACGTTCCAATTGCAGAAATCTGCAAGGCGGCCACTTGGAAGTCAGTCCATACCTTTGCTAAGCATTACTGCCTGGACACTGACGCCAGGGCAGACGCTCAGGTTGGGCAGTCTTCGCTGCGAAATTTGTTTGCACAGTAGTGTTAATTTTCTTCTCTCCACCGCCGATTTGGTGTGGGGATGGGCTTGCCATTCTATTCACTAGATTATGACTATACACAGAGATCCCGTACTACAGAAGGAGTAGTTTCTGTCCTGTAACTTCAGTTCTGTAGTAGGGGTATCTCTGTTATAGTCATAAGCGCCCGCCCTCCTCCCCGATGGAGAAAGATATTCATGTAAGGAATGCTACAGGTCTGGCGTGTTACGCCTTCAAAAAGAACTGAAAGTAAAAGGGACCTGCTGTGCATTCTGGGATACTGGGAGAAGTTCTGGAAAGTTCTCTTAAAGGCACAGTATCCTATTTAAGCCACATAATGGCAGCCTATGGGGCTTGTCTGTCTATGCCTTCCTCTCTATCATTCTAGAGGCTTTTACTGGTAGAGGCAAGTTTCTCTATGGAGGAAACTGGGCAGGCTGTGCTGTGTGTGTGTGTGGTTTTCTGGTGGAATTTCTAGTTGAAGTACTGGACAGTGTAGCCTGTGGATATAGGCTGCATTATTTGTCTTTAAATTCTCTCTTAAGTGTCTTTGCACTTCTGCATTTTTTGACAATTTAAGAGATTATTTCTGTTTGCTGGGGTCCACGCACATGGGCAGGACTATTCACTAGATTATGATCATAACAGAGATACCCCTACTACAGAACTGGAGTTACAGGACAGAAACTACTCCTTCTAACAAATACTTTGGGATAGCTTCTTACTCAGAAGGGCTTGACTATACCCATATTTTGTTAAACTGTTGAGTAAATAACTTAATCACGAGGTGGGTTTCACTTGATTCACATCGGTATTGTGATACATGTATAAGACTTTTTTTCGAGGTGGTACAGACATATTTGCTCAACTTCTCTCATGTTATTGGTTTGATTTTCAGATTTAACAGCCCTTACGTGTTGGAGGGGTCGCACGTGGAAGTTCCTGTGCATCAAATTACAATCAAGTTTGTAACGTTTCTATTTCTCTTTTTCACGCCCCCTATGGATTTGGTACCTTAGTGAGCGCTTCCCATGAGGCGAGGGTATGTATGGTCCTGAAGAATGCTAAGCTGACTATTGGCTTTTGAAAGCAGAAACATGTCAACCTTTATTTAGGACATTTGGTTCAAATTAACTTAACCACTTACATGTCCGTGTTTGCACTACTGTTTTTAATAGAGTTAGAACTACCCCTACATTAAAATAATTTTCTAGTTTGGGGAGTAGTCCATACTCTTTTCTGTCCAAGAGGACCCAATGAAGACAACTGGCAACCGACTTTTTAGTTGGTGCCTGAGGGTTCTCTTTTTCACTCACTGAAATTTTCTAACCCACTTCTTTCTTTATATTCTTTTTTCGAACATTTGGTGGTTGTAATTAACCCCTTCAGCGCGGTGCGAATTCCGGTGCTGAAGGTTCTAAAGAACCAATGGAACCATGACGGAACGGTTCCGTCATAAGCACAGGCCAACCGACGCTCATGACGGAACCGTTCCGTCATGAGCATGGAAGGGGTTAAGAGCTCACCTCCTCTTTGTTTGCTCTATTACTAAGGTACTCTTCTGTTGTTTTGATATAAGTACACAATCATCCAAATACCCTGCGCCCTTAGGAATTCCACCACCGGCTCGAGGACCTTTGTGAAACACCACGTTGCAAAGGATAGCCCGAAAGGCAGAGTGATGAACTGGAAGATCTGATCGAGAACACCTGAACTGTAGGAAAGGGTAGTGAGGGGGGGAAGATCAGGACGGTGAGGTATGCGGCCTTCAGGTCCGGGCGGACCATCCAATCGAGAGGCCTCAACATGCTCCTGAGGAGGTGGTTACCCTCCATTTTGAAGTGGGGATATACCACTCACTCGTTGAAATCAAGTTGATCACCAGTCTCTGACCCTTGTCAACCAGGAAAATATTGTTGTCCAATCAGTTTGGGGGGTTTTCTGTGCATCAGAACCCCCTCCCCCCCTTTGAATAAGAGTGGAAACCTCCTCGTTTATCAATTCTGTGTCTCATTGAGAAAAGGAAATGAGTGTGGACAGGTCACCTGGTGAGGACAGCCATGGAACTCGACCTGGAAGCCCTCCATTGTCTGTAGTACCCAAGTATCGCCCGTGAGGGAGACCCAAGCCAGGAGGAAGAATGCCAAAGAACCCCCCACTCACAGGTGCACCAAAGGTAGCACACTAACCTTTGCCAGAGTTGTTGAGTTGACCTCTGTATCCTCCCCGGCCTCTGAACTTCTGTCCTCTTGTGGGATTGAATGTATTGAACCGTGCACTGTCCTGGTATTTCCCACGCCCAGAGCCTTGTCCCTTGTCAGGGTTGAAGTAGAACGGCTGGCCCAGTAGCCCCTGCCAAGACTGGCCCTTGGAAAACCCAAGGGGTGAAAACCATGCAAATGTTGGACTGGGTTTGGTCCAGTGAAGTGAACGTTGCCCCAAACTTGCTAAGTTCCTTCACAAAGGGGTCCCCAAAAAAACCCTCTTGGGCCACAGCTCCAGCCTCCGCAGAGGCAAGGTCTCCCAACTTAGGGTCCACCTTTTATCAAAAGGGAAAGACTCCTCCCTGTAGAGAGCGCACAGTTCGCATTCCCCAAGAACACAAGGGCAGGCTGCACCTACCCTGACCGTACTTCCAGGGAAATCAAATAATCCGAGGCCTTAGCCTCCTATGCCATGTACAGGATCGTGGTTAGAGGGCCCACCGCGTGTAGGAGTTTGTCCTGGCAGGAACAAAAGGAACTTTCAATACATTTCTGAGGGTCCTTCACAAACTTGGCCAGGAACGTCGCCATCTTCGGGTCACTGTTGGGTATAAAGGCGACTTTAATATCTAAAGAGGGGCTAGGACATTCTGCCCACAGGCGGTTGCGAGCATCTTTCTCCATGGACTTACGTCAATGGCTTGCAACATACTTGACCACCTTGTCCCCTGGGAGCCAGTCCGTAGACCTGCTATAGGTGTGCAAAAGCGTCCATGGCCACCCCAGGGTTACACTGTCTTTTCATGGGAGGGGACTCTTCCTCTTGTTGTGCCTCGGGAACCTTTGGGGGACTGGGGTGGGTTTGGCCCATTTGGCACGCTCCAGCGCAATCTTTGTAGAGAGGCGCTATTTCTAGGGTTCCATGGCTTGGTTTCCAGTCCTGTATATGGAATCATCCACTGCCTGCTAGAAGTCGTCGTCCCAAGGGAGGAAGGACAAGGAGTCCTCCTCCTGGAAATGCTCCTGATCCGACTGCATGACTAGGAATGTAGTATTGCACCCACTAGGCGCAGCAGACAGTTTCTTAAGTGCTGGAGACCACTGGATTTGGGCACGCGGTGCATGAGCAGAATTAAGCTGGGTAGGGGCCCCAGACTGATCTGGGTGGGCCAGAGGCGCACAATTTGTGGGCAGAGCCCTGGACACACTCGCCCTGGTAATGAATGGGCTACTGCCACCCGAGACCAGTGACTCACACGGCGCAACTAGCTGCAGCTACAACTCCGCAGGGTGTCAATAAAAAACAGTACAGACCACTGTGTGGCGTAAACCAAATTTGGGGGGTGACAGACCTAATCTGGGTGTCACTTGGGTGGCTTGGGACAAGGCTTGGCTTTCCACACCAGCGCTCGTCAGCACTGTATTGCCAGTGCTTAACGCCCTCTGCCCATAGAGAGGGCACAGCGCCCCCAGGTGGTGTAAGGACCTCACTGTCGTAGTAGATGGAGCATCATCGTGCGTAAGGTACGCAAATGCGTCCCGCGACCATAAGAGTCTGCAAGGAACAGATTAAGTTAGGCAGGTCATGAAAACGGCCAAATAATCAGTACAAAATCACCGGCGACAGGAGAAACAAGGACAAGCATTTGCAATGCAGTAGGTCTCGCATTGGTTACATTTTGAAGTATTGGAGTTGCAATTAGCAATGTTTCTTTATGTATGAGTCTGAAATTTACCAGTGGCTGAGATCCCGAGAAAAAAACAAGCAAAAAATAAGCAAAGCACATGCATGCCTGATAAAGAAAACTAAAGAATTTTATGGATTCTTAAGAGGGAAGGGGAGGAGAGAGTGAAGGGGCTGGTGTGGAGATAGTGAAGGGGCAGATAAATGGAAAAGAGACAAAAGAGTGCTAAAAACTGTAGACCAATTTCTGTGGGTTGTCCTGTGGCTATTGAAGTGTGCGTGTCTCTTACTGGTAGTTAAAGCGCGTGTGACGCCATTTGAAGCAGAATTTAATATCTGTGTCGTACTAACGGAACGGAAACTACGCCGCTTCAGGGGTGCGCCCTGACAGTTCAACAGTGTGTGCATAAAATGAGCCTCGATGATTATTAGCTGCAGTGATTAGACCAGTTTAGTTGGCACTAAGGAAGGATGAAAGGCTCAATCTGCCCCAGAGCTGGGCTCTGCAATGTGCCAGAGGAAACAACAAGCCAGTGGCAGAGGTGGGATATTGGATCCAATGTGTTTGGGTGTAAATAAAAGAATTGTGGCGACTTTGCGACCTATTTGTTTTGCTGTATTTAGTTAAATATTTTTTGTATTGTGAACTTTTTTTGTCTCTCTGTCCTAAGGCTGCATTTTGTAACAGAAAACAATTCTTACAGATATGACATTTCCAGCAAAAGCGTTTTTTAATTAAATCCATTTCACAGTGGAGCGAAGGAAAGGAGAGGAAAAACAAGTTTATTGAAATCACCGTTTTGAAGGAAAACGAAAAACGAAACTAGCGCTTCAGTGTTAAACCCAAGTGGCGCTAATGTGTTTGGATGTGAATAAAACCAATCCCGGCACTTCGCGACCACTCTGTCTTGCATTATTTAATTAATTGTTGATTTTTAGTATTGTAAACCTTTTTTTCTTTCGGCCCCTAGGCTGCACTTCTTAATAGAAAAATGTAAAAAAGACGACATTCCACAAATCTAAAAAATACTTGTTTAATTTGTGGTCCTTCATTGCCCACACTGAATACATTCCAGTGAAATGTAACTTCGTAAACACAGCTTGCTTCGTAAGTAGCGCTTCATACTGAGCCTGCCGTTTTTAAGGGCTGTAAAAATCAGGAGGCACTTTTACCAATTTAAATGTATCCGTTTCTCTCAACCAGAACGAATAGAGGGACAGTTGGTCTTGCTGGGATTTGAGCTAGTGACATATGGATAAATGTCAATAGCAGCGGTGAGAGTTTAACTAAATGACCCATTGTCATAGCTTCCATAGCTCCATTAAGAAATATGTCTTAAACCCCACCTGGCTAACACTGTGACCACTGCTCCTCGCAGCAAGCCTGGATGTGCACAGAGAGAGAGAGGAGAGAATATTCCATTCTGTCACAATGCAAATGCAAGACCTATTGCTGCATCAAATGTAAAGAAATAGAAAATATTTTTATTCTATTTACTTCTGATGCAATCGCGGCATCATGTTTTTCTTTACTTTTGATGAAATCACGGCATCAAGATTGTAACAAAAGTAAAGAAATTGAAAAGAAATGGCAGGACGGCTGCATTTAGCATGCGGTTTGCTCCACTGCTTAAAAAACAAGCATTGTTTTTTAATCGCATCGCTCGCTCAGAGGACAGAGGTGCGATAAAACCCTTGCGTCGCTCTGAGGACAGAGATGCGATAAAACCCTCTTTCAGGCTCCAGATGCGACCAGTGTTGACAGATTGGGCTAGATCACGCACAATTGGGCTATATTTTTTCTGGTTGTGCAGTAAAATTTTGGTTTGTGCTAGTTGCCAGATTATAAATATATATTCAGCGCTCCAGCAAAGTAGTATGTGAAAGCACTTTATTAGACAAATATTTACTTGGCAGCCTGCTCCAACATCAATTCCAATGCATTTACCGCCTGCTTGATGCTGTCCCTGCCCCTCCTTCCCTAAAGTAACAATATTGGGCTACTATGGGCTACTTTTTAGTTGGCTTTGGGCTATAGAATGCTTAAAAAATCCGGCAACATTGAATGCAACCAACCAGAGGCGGTACACCGTGTCCTACCTTGCTTCACTGGCTGCGTTCCTCGGCGCGATGATGTGGGGCTGAAGCAGCATAATCTCGCCTTAAGCCCGAGCGATACCCGGCACTCTGCGGCGCCCGGACAGGATCTCTAAGATGGCGGCATGCGTCCTGCCGAGCCTCCACAACATCTGACGCCACCTGTTCCCTGCTGGCTGGCTCCTCTCATGGAGGTGCTGTCCCACTAATCAAGAATCCGCTACAAGAGGTGGGTGCCTAAAGTCGCCGCAGTTGTCTCCTCGATTGCTCAGCCTTCATAGCGACATGCCTGACCCCAAGATGGCGGATCGGAGGACCCCCTCAGTCGGTGCTGGCCCGCGCTGTTTATAAGAATACAAACTGTTTCCTCTCATGTCTTGCTGATCTATGCGGCCACTTTGATTGCCAGTGGGATTCACCGCTCAGCTATCCCTGGTCATATTTATCTACCCAGAAGCTCACACACAGACCTTTGCTACCACACGCTCAAAATAGTGCCGCATTGCTAACCATGGCATACCTACAGCGAAGTGTTCCCCCGGCTGGCTCTCCTGGTAACTGGCGCCCTGCTGTTCTCTGCTGAGGCTCGAAAGCTACCCCAGCTGCCTCCTATTTCCCAATAAGGTCGACCTACTGCTACAAGCCTGCTTGCACCACAGCCCCGTCAAAACCATTACCATCTGCCGGGACCTCTGAAGGGCAATATGACTGAGGGGGCTCGTCCTGTTTCGCCGCACATACATCTACTCTACAAGCAAAACCAGAATAACTGACACCACGTGGGGCATCCAGGTCCGCGCCATAAACAGTACGTGGATAAGAAGAGCGGGGAAGATGGTTGCGCACTGCAGCAATGATTCACTCTGACGGACTCTAATCTGATCAATGACTTTGTTCGGTTCACATCAGATAACTAGCTGGCGACTCACCTGATTGCTCACCTGTGACTTACAGCTTAGGGCTCACATTCCCCAATGTGAGGTACTCTAAACTGCCTGCGGCTTGCCCGCTTACTCCAACCAAGTGACAAATACCAATAGTGCTGGCTGATATGGCTTGACCTCGCCTCACTACTGGCAGCCATTCACCGGAGTACAGTGTTCACAGAGATCCGCCTAGCAGTCGATACATCCTGCGTGTGGACTTAGCCTCATCTGAAAACTCTGGTCGCTGTGCGGTCACACCATTGATACGCTTTAGCGTGCAAGACAAGGGCCTCTCCAGCTGCTGTGTTCATCGTACCTTACCTCTTACAAACCTGCTTACTTGTCTAAAAATGGCGGGAAGGGAAGGCAGAAACAACACCAAAAAAGTGCGGCCAGAGCCTACACTTTCGGAATATCCCATCAAAGCGAGAGCCGACATATCAGCCACCATGGATATGATCCTCAAAAAAATTGCTGAAGTACATGATCTTGCCAAGTCCACCAAGAGCAACACTGACTCCATGCAGTTGGAACTCACAGCGATCAGGGCGGACATGAGCAACATGAATAAAAGCCTTAACGAAGCAGAGCAACGCTTGAGTGACGTGGAAGACAAGACCTCACAATGTTCAAAAATAATCCAGCGCCTTCAAACAACTACAGACGACCTTATACGACAAAATGCCGAGTTGGAGGACTGCAACAGGAGAGGGAATATCCGTATCTTCGGCGTACCAGAGAACTCTAAAACGGACGCTGGTTCATGCGTGGCATTCCTAGAATCATGGATTCCAATGATCACAGGGATAAAATTCCAGCACGGATTCGAACTACACAGAGCGCATAGAATCCCTACCTTCCACACCCAGGGTAGGAAAGGCCCTCGCCCTCTGACATGCAAACCGCTTAAGTACCAGCACGTCGAATCCATTTTGCAGTTTACGAGGAAGAATCACCAGATCTCATGGGAAGGCCAGAAGATAATATTTACCCAAGATTTCTCCAAAGAAACTGTAGAAATACGGAAAGGATTTCACCGACTTAGAGACAAACTGAAAGTGAAAAGTATCCTGTTCTCCTTCGCTGGCCCGTCCAAATTCAAAACCACAGACAATGGCAAACAACTTTGACCCACGTGAGCTAGCACGCTACTTGGAAGGCTGCCCAGCTCAGAACATGGACCTGTCAAGCGGTTCCTCCAATAAAAGGAAAACAGACTCCCAAGACACTCCAAATACCTGAAAACTCCTGCTACTTGCTCAACGTCATATAGTCGTAGGTCTAACTAACTACAATGGCTATAACGTTTTGTCTGTTTTCTGTTCTTGTCGACTAACCTGTTTGAATGTTACCAATTTACAGCATTTAGGGCCCAATGTAGGTGGCCATTTACCGGCCGGTAACGGCCGAATTTCGGCCGTTACCGACCGGTAAATGGGTTTTCAGATGTAGGGGGCCTATATTTTACCGATTCTGTCAATTTACCGAATCGGTAAATTTACAGAATCGGTAAAATACCGAATCGGTATTTTTACCGATTCGGTAAATCCTCATGTAGGTGGCACTCCTAAGAGTGCCACAGGCCCTTTAGAATCAGTATTTTACCACCCAATCCTATTGGGTGGTAAAATACAGAATTCAGGTGTGCATGCACATCTGTGCATGCACACCTGTGCAATGTGACACACAGACATGCCCTTAGGGCATGTCTGTGTGCCACATGGCACACAAGTCCGGAATTGGGGTGCTAGAGGGTGTCAAAGTGACACCCCCTGCACCCTTGCTGAAATCGGTATTTACCGAATCGGTAAATACCGATTCGGTAATGTCCATTGATTCCTATGGGCTTCAATGCCCATTGGAATCAATGGGCATTACCGATTCGGTATTTACTGAATCGGTAAATACCGAATCTTAACTATTCGGTATTTACCTCCCCCCACCTCTATTTTACCACTTCTTAAATACCGATTCGGTATCATTCGGTATTTAAGAAGTGGTAAAATGTAATTACCTGCATCGGGCCCTTAGTGTGCTTTTTCGCCCTCAGTGGGCTTCTGGTTGTATTTTTGTATAACTATGGCTATAAAAAACACTATGTTAAGTATGTTGAGAGACATGCTAGTTGCATCCGCAGTTTATGTTTGCCTGTACTGTTCGGATATAGTCACCATGTCGTTCTATAACCTACTCGTTCTTTAGCTACTTTATAAAACAATAACTACCTGTTTAAGGTCTATTGTAGGCTCCTCATATAACCTGACTAGCCTGAAGTTCCATTACCTCATTTAGAACCTCTGTTCTCCTAGCAGATGGTGCTGCCGTCACACACTCTAACTTTCGTATACTGGGGAGGGTGGGAGGGGAGGGATGGGGAGAGGGTAGATGAGAAGGGGGGGAGGGGGGTAGGGTGGGGTCAAAATCGATGTTTTTCACCTCACCGGTCGTTTCCACTTATTTTATTTTTTGCTTCTTCTTTTTTGTTGTGAAGGTTTTATGATGGCGCACAAATCACGCACTCCCGAATGTCCACACACAAGAGCTGTACCTGGAAACATCCAGTTAACATTTCCACATCTGACAATACCTAGTTTACAATGGCTAACTCCCTTGGTGACAACACCTAGATAGCTGACTATGACTAACTCCATTTCTTAGAGAACCTCACTGTAGTCTCACTGAATGTTAAGGGTCTTAACCACCCTGTGAAAAGACGCAAGGTCTTCAAATACCTCTCTAAATCAAAAGGGGATGGAGCGGGGAGCATGGCGGCTGTTAGCTAAGCGGTCTCGGCTCGGCTCGGCTCCTGGATGCAGGCAGGCGTGATTAAGGTTCTGAAAATCGGCATGTAATTGAAGTAGCTTACCCCCCCCCCCCCCCCCTCCCCCCCCCCCCCTGGATGTTCCCGGTGAGTGGAAGTGGTT
Source organism: Lissotriton vulgaris (assembly GCF_964263255.1). Classification (NCBI taxonomy): domain Eukaryota; kingdom Metazoa; phylum Chordata; class Amphibia; order Caudata; family Salamandridae; genus Lissotriton; species Lissotriton vulgaris. The sequence goes on from NC_141694.1 coordinate 1,109,022,118, forward strand.
GGAGGATCGAGTGGGCTGGAGTGGATGGACGTAGAAGTGGAGCGGCGGGACCCGGCGAGAGACGCGGGAGAGGCTCCGAGGTTTGGAGGCGGCGTCGGCGTTCGTGGAGGCGTCAGCGGGAAGGCTTGTCAAACGCGGTGGGAGGAAGCAGCCCTTGCGAAAAGGAGACGTGATTCCGCCCGCAGTTCCCTGGGGGCGTTTGGAGTTCACGTAGCACTGAAGGGGAGAGGAGAGACATTTTTCCGGGGCAAAAGAGGCAAAAGTGGCAGCAACAAGGGGGGTACGTTTAGCGCTGTTGATGTAAGTCTACCAATCAGCGCTATCAGAGTGAGTACAGAGTTTTGTGTGCAGACAGAAAATACAGCGGTAAAACAAATAACTGTTGCTGTGGAGAGGCATCACAGGAACTATATCTTAAGACACCTAGCGGAGAGGGCTGATCGGGTTGATCAAGCTGGTTTACTTAAGTTAGTTGAGGTGTCTAAATTGAAAATATCGAATACATTTGTTGCAACTGCATTAATTCAAAAAAGGGAATGGATGGATGATGATATATGCACATAGGGGGCCAATGAGTGGGGGGTGTATGACCAGATAAAACCCGAGGCAGTGGAACCTGTGGGAGAGACAGTGGATTCTGTGGGAAAGCAAGGCGCTACCCAGGCACAAAACTGTGGTGTACAAATCAACAGGTATGCACTGAGGGCAAGGTCAATACGTGATGCCCTGCAAGAAAACTCAGGTTACCATACAAGAGTGTCCCCACCAATTTCTACTGTAAGGTCGAGCAATAGGCTAGCTAGGCAAGCTAGGCAAGGTAGGGGAAAGATTGATAGCTCGGGTAACTGTCCAGAAGAAGCTGTGGCAAGAACGAGAACACCAAAAAGGAAGACTAGAACTAAGAAAGACGTCCCCTTATATACCAAGGTAACCCCTTCACTGAAAACTTACTACAAAGTGATGGCTTCTAGTACCTCTCAGACAACATCCAAACCACTAAAGTCTTCAAAAATACAGACACCCTCACCACCATTGGCCTCACATGCCCAAATGAATGCAATAAAGCAAAGAATAGGGGCAGAGCAAAAGAAACATTCCCCTGCTAAGGGGGGTAGTGAGAATAAGAGGAAACCTGCAAAAATCTCGGTGGAAGTCCCGGTAAATAATGAGACGGATAGAGCAGTTGAAATTGAAAGGGCGGATGAAGTGGATGTGGGCGAGACTGAGACAGTCAATTCAAACAATCTGTCTATACATCCAGATGTGACTCTCTCCAACAAATACTCTGTGCTGATAGATGGTAACACAGAAGAGGGAGATAGATCTCATCTCAGCCACCAGTCTCCCAAGAAGCATGAAAGGCCTGAGCTGCAGGGGAGTTCAGTTCAGATTTGCACTAGTGAGTCAGTTGTCACTAAAGCGGATGTGACCTCTTCAACACTGGCAGATATCCTTCTGACTATGAAGGAGGAAATATCAAATAGGTTTACGGTCTCCGAGAACAATCAGTCTGAGTTGGCTAACCGGTTTTCGACTTCTGAAGCGAATCAGGCAGCCATTCAGGCCTCCTGTGAGGCCCTAGCAAAAAGACTAGATTATGTAACATTAAGGACTGAAACACTGGAGAAACAACTACCACTTATAAGGGATTCGGTTCGCTCCACGGATGAAGTAGTTGCAAAGTTGAGTGCACAAAACCGAGAATTAAAAGAGGACATTGAGAGGTTAGAGAATCATTCTAGACGGAACAATTTAAAAATACTCAATGTACCAGAGGCAATGGAAGGAGCCGATCTGAAGGGCTTTGTGATATCAATGTTCAAGGGGACTGTTTTGAAGGGAGACGAGACGGTCGATTTAACTCAGGAAATACAGAGGGTGCATTGAGACCCCTTTCGAAGAAATCTTGCTAAACAAAAGCCAAGAAAAATTTTGGTAAGTTTCTTAACCTACACTGTAAAGGAGCAGATTCTCCTATTAGCATTGAAAGAAAAAACAATTGCATTCAACAGCTCTAACCTGTTTCATTTTCAAATAAGGTCTGATATCTCGCATGTGACTGTAGACAGTGGGAGCTTGGGAAAAGACTGGGTGAATTGAATGGTTTGGGGGTTAAGGCACAACTAAAGTTCCCAGCTCATTTACGGGTAATGTGGAACAATCACATGCACTTGGTAAAAACAGGTGAAGAAGCTGATGATTTAATTTCAAGAATCAGGGAAGAACAGGGTACTAAAGGCAAGGAGTAGGTGCTGAGAGGTGTACAGGTTGGGAACAGAAGTTCCTCTTTTTCTCTGATCTTGGTATTAGTTTCTCTCTACTTGTAGTTAGGTCCTCCCAATTATATATTGATATATATGACTTAATATGCTTGATTGGTGACATGTGGTAAGATTGTAACATAAAGACCGATGAATGGCAGAACACTATAAAACTATTTGAAAAGAAACTGTATCCAGGAGAGGGACCCAGCCAAATAGGTTCGCCTATTGGAAGGGAGGGTTCCTCATGGAGGGGTAGGGCACAGGGGGCACAGGGGGAGTTCGGGTGGGGAGGGGAGGAAGGGGGGGCACTGGGGGGGGGGGGCATAGGGATAAAATGGAAAAAAATACTCATCTTACTAGAGTTAAGGATTTAAGCCTGTTTTGGAATAGAAAGAGCGATGGGAGAACAGAGTATAGGGAATAAACAAACCATTTGTAGGTTTTGCCTAGCCAATGCGTACGAAGTATGCATGCGCTAGGAAAAACTTAATGATTTCTGTGTGTGGGGACTGGACCGTCCCCACTCTCCCATTGGCTAGCTCCATAAATGGAGGCTAGCCATTGGGAGACGGCTCTGTCCGTCAATCCCGGACCAGATTCGGGGGCGTTCCCGAGAATTTTTGGCTTTTGGCGACGTCACGCTACGTTAGCCAAAAGCCCTCGGGAACGCCCCCGAATCTGGTCCGGCATTGAGCCGGCACCCGCCTTCCTACTCGCGTGGGCGTGGTCGCCTTTCCCGCCCCCTCTCCCGCTCCTCTTCCATGCCGACCACGGGTGAGTGCTCTGTTTTTTTCCTTACCAAGGTTACCGCAGCGCAGGTAAATCCAAGCCGGCTGTATCCGGAATGCTAAAGTCAATAAATCTGCGCTTTTAGATGGTATAGTTGCCCGTTGTAGCGATTGAGAGTAAAAGTCTAGCACAGTTTCTCTGTTGTATTCCACTTTCTGTGAAAACATGTTCTGGGTTGACAGATGATCACTTACTTGTAAGAGTGGGAAGAACGCCACTGAAACCTGATCACATCAGCGGACTCCGTCACAATCTAGTAAGCAGCTCGCGCTTTGCTCAGTTGGCAGAACGCTAGCTTAGCATGCAAGAGGTAACGCTAGTTTAGCATTGCGATCGATCCCCGCAATCTCCAAAACGTATGTCTTTGAAGATAAGTTCATTTATAGATCAGCTCATTTCTGCCACTGTTAATCTACATCTTCTTTGGGATATTCAGTTTAAATGTTTACGTCATTCAGAAAGCAATAGAAGCCTCGTCCTGTCCAGCATGGGGAGCGATTCGTGGCTGGTAGGTATAAATAGAAGCAAAGCGTCCTGTGCCTAAAAATAACGACGCATTCGTAAAACACCAGCCTGATCTCAGTAGGGATATCTTAACTTAAAACAAGCATTTGCAATGCAATAGGGGTCGCATTTACGCAAGACCTATTGAATTGTAGGGGGGCAGGCAGAAAATAGTACTCGGAGTAAAGGGCCAGAAGCCATGTATTGTATTGAATTGTAATTGCATTTCTAAAGCGCCTACTACCCCTGAAGGCTGCTGACAGAGGCTGCCACCCTCTGAGTTTTCTTAAAGCAGCTGATATTTTTCACACTTGCCGAATACTCCCTTTGAAAGTTTATGCAATGAGAGCTGGGTTTACAGAAAACCGCTGGGGTTCACCCTCCAGTGCAAATGTGTTCAGGGTGTGACTGGCCTGGTTCCCCACACCGTGCTTAAAAACATGTTTGGTTGAAATTTTACACACCAGGCAACACGTGTTGTATTTGGGGTGTGCCTGGTTTGCTCAGTGTAATCTTTACTGGGCAAACTCGCACCTGGGGGCATGAAGATGTGAGCTAGCATTAAGCATCTCAGCGCCTCACACGGGGTAACAAGCGATATGCAAGAGCTACTAATAAGACACACTGTAGCTGGCTTAAAGATATTGTTCCAAACACTACATAGATAGATGCATCTTCTGGTCCAGTCACACATACTGGCATTGTAAGGTTTGCGTCTGGGCTCCCCCACCCTTGAGTGTGGGGGAGCACATTCAAGTGACTTGCTCTGCAAATAGGACTTGTAGGTGTGAAACTATACCATGCACAAGAGGTGACCTCTTTCTGCAGGGTTCAACTTAAAAAACAGGAATGTACCTGTCATGCACACGTGTGCTGGGACAAGATGTAGTGTGACACCAGTGTGCAGGCTAGTGTCTCCCTTATTCAGAGTGCCCCTACAGGTGTCTGAAGACACGGATTGCCTGGTTGCCTGGACGCTGAGGCAAGTGGTGGGATTCACAATGTACTCTGCAGGGATGTGAGGGTGCTGGTCACGTGACCCAGGGGTGATTTGCAATTATAGAATGGTGTAAGGAGGTTGGTCTCTGTAGAGTGTGTGTTATTTCTATGTGTGTCTTTGGTTGCTTTGCAGGTGTTTGGGAGTGGGTGGTCTGGAAGGGGTTGAGTAAGTGTTTAGTAAGTGGTCTCTCCTTAGGCCCAAGAGTGGTCGCCATGGACATGTGTGAGAGTCGTTCTCTGGGTTTGTGAGAGTGGCTTTTCTAGGGGTCTGCAAGGGTGGTGGGTGCCCTGCGTCTTCGTGTCTGCAGGGATGCAGCTCACGTGCTCCCAGGATGCTTTGCGTGTACGGGAGCATGGGGCCTTGCAGATTTGTGAGGTAAGGATAGTGTGACTCAGGGTGTGTGAGGGTGGATGGTCTGCAGGCGTGTTAGGTGCTCAGCGGGCGTGTGGAGTGTGTATTCCCTAGGTGTATTGGCATAGGTACTTTCCAGATGCAAGAGTGGGTGCATGGCAGCTGTGTGAGGTGGCTGTTCATTAAGTGGTTGGTGAGGCCAGGTGCTATGCAGGTGATTGTAGACGGGTGCTCTCCTGGCAGTGAGCTGTTCTTGTGTATCCGAGTCCATCTGCAGGTGTGTAAGAGTGGGTGTTATTTTTATGTGTAAGAATGGTTCTTCACGGGGTTTGAGAGTGGTTCTTTCAGTGTGTTAGGTTTGTGAGGATAGTTGATATGCAGGCTGCTTTTCTGAATAACAACAGTCTATCATGCCAATATTTACAGACAGGAAAAATTAAGACTGAACTGGAATTTATTTTCCTCACGGACTAACAGTGAATGTCAGATGGCAGACAGCTACCCGAAAGCCCCTTTTGCTAAAAAATTGGACGCCGTCCTCCTGAATCGGGTCTGTTGGCTTGTATGGGGTATATTGTCCCCCATAACATTTGTAATATGAGCAATTCAAGTCACCAAAGAGCATTGTGACCTTCTAGGTGAAAGAGTCCGAAAGCGGGTTACTTAAAAAGGTCTTGGAACTGCAGGTGTCTTGCAATATCATTTTAACGTATAGTTGGGAAAGAATATATTCTTTATAATGAACAGTTGCAGAATAACTCTCTCCAAAGCTGTATGGAACTCTGAGGGCCTGATGTACATTGCCAGACAGTGTGTGGGGCTTGCAGTGTGTGGGGCTCGCAGTGTGTGTGGGGGCTCGTAGTGTGTGTGGGGGGGCTCGCAGTGTGAGGGGGGCTCGCAGTGTGTGGGGCTCGCAGTGTGTGGGGGGGCTCTCAGTGTGTGGGGGGCTCTGTGGGTGTGTGTGGGGGGCTCTGTGTGGGTGTGAGTGGGGGGGGCTCTGTGTGGCTGTGTGTGTGGGGGGCTCTGTGTGGGTGTGTGTGTGGGGGGGGGGCTCTGTGTGGGTGTGTGTGTGGGGGGGCTCTGTGGGTGTTTGTGTGTGTCATTTGCGAGAGATTAAGCTATTGGCATTGTAAATGACTGCCATTTATTTATGTTAAAAAAAACATAAATAAAAATAATGTCAAGAGCAATGCCAATAGCTCTAACTTTAACAAAGGCAAAACCATTGCATTGTAAATGCTTGTTATCACTTGGAATGTGAATGGAATGCGGTGTCCTCGTAGACAGAGACTTGTTCTAAAACAATTAGAAATATCAAGTGCTCAGATCTTTCTACTTCAGGAGACCCATTTGAGTGCAGTAGAAAGTCGATCTATATTCTCTAAGGTCAAATGGATAAAAGACTTTGAGGTTTCACAGCAGACAACACATAATAGAGGAGTAGCTATATTGGTGAAACAGGGCACCTCAGTAACAATTAGGGGGGTACATACAGATTCCTCTGGAAGATGGATCGTTGTAAAAATGTCGTTAAATAACATTGAGGTTGTATGTGCTTCTTTCTACGGTCCTAATGTGGACGATCCATCTTATCTCTTGAAACTACAATCCATATTGATGTTAGAGGCACCACCTTATATCTTGGGAGGGAACTTTAATGTACTACTAGACCCCATCAAAGATAGGTCTAATTTCAGTAAATATGTAGAGGCACCAAAGATACGGCGTGCATTACGCAATATGATACACAATCTAGATTTGGAGGACGTATGAAGAGCTAAACATGGTTCACTACAGGGACATACATTTTATAGTAAGAGGTCTAAACATGCCTCTAGGATAGATTATATGTTTACAGATAGGCATTCAATCAATGACATCAAGAAGGTAGAAGTGATGCCTAGCCTCTTTTCAGATCATGCTTCTATACAGTTAGTGTTTGTGAAAGGTGCAATACAGACGCAGTCTAGGTGGACATTAAAGAGGGCTATTCTGTCTAGTCCAGAGATTATACAATCGATCCAAACATTTACCTCAGAATTTTTTACATTTAACATGGGGTCTACCACTTCTGATAATGTTTGGGATTCTTATAGGGCAGGGCTTAGGGGGAAGCTCCATGCATTAGTTTGTGTTAAGAATAAAATGGAAGTGAGGGAACTAAGGGAAATGGAGAAAAGAATAGGTCAGCTAGAGCAAGATAGGATCAATGTGCACAGTAGTGAGCATGAAAGACTTCTTCAGATCGAAAGAGATTTAGAATCAGTTAAGTAATTATATAGAGGGTGCTTAGGAGCTAAGTGCAAAGCCCAATGGGATGTAAGTAGGATGGATAATTTTGAATATGGGGAAAAGGCAGGGGCATTACTAGCATGGAAATCAAGATCTCAACGTGCTAGGAATGATATTAAGGAGTTAATAATCAATAATGATGGGGTTACATCAAGGAATATTGATGATATGCAAAGTTGCCTTCTTTCTCTATTTTCAAATTTGTATAAAGACGAGGTAAAGCCACCCAACGAAGCTATACGTACTTGGCTGAGCAATAAGAATCTGCCAAAATTGTCTGAGGAGGGAAGAAATAGTTTGGATGCCCCCATAACTGTAGAAGAAATATTAATACAGATTAAGAAGTTAAAAAACAAAAAAGCTGCCGGGACAGATGCACTTCCTAATGAGATATATAAATACCTATCAGAAGATATATGTTTAATATTAGAAATCATTTTCAACTCAATCTACTCACTTACAGGGAAGGTCCCAAATTAATGGAAGGAAGCCATAATAGTCTTGATTTTGAAGCCTGGGAAGGATCCCAAAAAAGCGGATTATTATAGACCAATCTCCCTGCTAAATACAGATTATAAAATCTTTATGGGCATATTGGTAGGGAGATTGGCCAAACTAACTTCTAAATTAATACATGAAGATCAGAAGGGCTTTGTGGCTGGTAGACACATTGAAGATCAAATTCACCTCCTGCTGGGAAACATCGACCTTGCAGTGGGGAAATCTGAACCCTTGGCTGTGGTAGCCCTGGACGCAGCCAAGGCCTTTGACAAAGTTTGTTGGAAATATCTTTGGGAAGTCCTAGAGGTAATGGGGTTTGGGCCACTGTTTATAAATACGCTTAAAAGCTACTATAGAGGAGCCTCTGCCAGGATCCTTCTAAATGGAGCATTAACATCAGCGTTTCACATTCAGCAGGGGACCAGACAGGGGTGCCCCATCTCCCCGTTGCTGTTCAATTTATACATTGAACCTTTGGCCCAGGCTAAGAGGCTCGACACTGTTATAACACCCTTTCAGACTGGGCAGTATAGCTCCAAGTTGGCCCTCTATGCGGATGACCTGGTTTTATACACAAGTGACCCAGTAACAGCTATTCCTCGTATTGAGGAATTGACAGCAGAGTTCGGTGCATTGTCTGGGTAAATGGCGAATAGATCGAAAACCGAGGTCATGTGTTGGAACATAGATCATTGGCTAGGAGAGGAGAGTGTGGAGTTCAGGTACCTGGGGATCTACATTGTGAGAGAATTAGATCGGATTCCCAAGTTAAATCTGGATAGAACCACTAAGGATATAGACCGTCTGTTCAGTAGATGGAGAAACCTCCCATTGACAATATATGGGAAAGTGAATTTGGTCAAAATGGTTATTCTGCCCAAGCTTTCATACTTATTTTCAACTATACCGTTACTATTCCCTAAGAAGGATGTAAAAAAAATACAGAGTAAAATTGGGAGTTTCGTGTGGGGAGATAAAGGGATACGACTAACATGGAAAAAACTTAGAAGAAGGTTGTTAAAGGGCGGGCTAGCCCTCCCAGATATTAATCTCTATGGGGTGGCTTTTCAGTTCAAGAGTCTCCGTATGCTTTTCACCAGACCTGATGACTCATCTTGGGGTAAATTGTTGCAAGAAATGGTGAGAGTAGAAGGGCGGAATGATGACTTCTTATACAAATTTGGCTCTCCAAAATACTTCAAAAGGGTCCGCCTGAAGATATTAAAAACGGCTTAGAGGTATGGTACAGAGTAAGGGTAGTTTGTGGGATTGGATACTTTTCAGCCTCATCTCCAATCTGGGACTCGCCTGGTACCCCCGACTGTTTAAATGATGTTCTGGCCATGTCCATAAAAAGAGTCGGAATTTTGAGGTGGAATGAGTTAATGGATGAGGAGGGGGTTCACCCATGGGAATATTTGAGGGCGAAGGCAGGGAACGATTTATCGAGGTTCAAATATCTCCAATTAGTGTTATGTTATGTTATGTTATGTTATAGCGCTCTTGTATAGCGCACGGCTACTCGAAAAGAGTGTCCCGGCGCTTTCCACCTGCAGCTCAGGATAAAAATAACACAACACCTCAAAGAGAATAAGAAAAAGAAAAAGAACTGAAACTGAAACAATAAGAACAGCCTAAAGATTAAAAAGCCAAGTCTTCAGGCTCTTCCTGAACTGGAACAAATTGGCAGTGCTGCGCAGCGAAAGAGGAAGCGAGTTCCACAGCTGTGGAGCTTTGCAGCTGAAAGAGCGCCCTCCCGTACGGGCCTTCCTCACCCGAGGGACCACCGCTTTGTAAAGGGATTCCGAGCGCAAGGAGCGGACTGGTCGATAGAAGGCCAGTCTCCGCCGCAGGTATCCAGCACCTGATCCAAACAAGGCTTTGTGCATCAGAGTCAGGGATTTAAACTGGATCCGCTTCCGGATAGGCAGCCAGTGTAGCGCCTGTAGCAGCCCGGAAGCTCGGGCTCGTCTACGCAGGCCAAAGATAGCCCGGGCGGCAGAGTTCTGTACCACCTGTAGGCGCTGAACTAGGTAATCAGGGAGGCCAAGGAAGAGGGCATTAGCATAATCTAGCCTAGAGCCGACGAGAGCCTGCACAGTAATACACCTGTGCTCCTCAGACAGCAGGGGCAGGAATTTACGGAGCATTTTCAAAATTCCATAACAGGTGCCAGCCAGACCCAGAATATGTGTTCGCAGCGACAGCTGGTTGTCCAGCTTGACACCCAGATTTTTAGCCACCAAAGAAGACTGTGCAGGAGGGCTCATGTCGGACGGCCACCAATGCTGCCACTCCGGATCGACAACTCAACCAAAAAACAGAACCTCGGACTTGCCAGAGTTGGCCCTTAGACCGTTCCGTTGGAACCAGTCAAAGACCAATGTAAGACATTCCCGAATTCTCCCTCCATCAAACTCCTGGTCTTTCCCGCATGTGAAGAGGAGTTGCGTGTCGTCGGCGTAGGAGACGATCTGGGCCCCATAAGCTTCCACCAAGGCCGCCAAAGGGGACATAAAGATGTTAAATAACGTGGGGCTCAACACAGAACCCTGTGGAACCCCAACTCCCAATGGCGGCATCTCGGCAGAGCTCTGGGAAACCCAGACCGTCTGGCGGCGGCCTTCAAGGAAGGATGTAAACCACCTGAGCGCCGTCCCCCTAAGGCCGATGTCATAAAGCCTCGCTAAGAGCGCCCTATGGGGGACGGTGTCGAAGGCCGCCGATAGATCTAACATGACCAGCATGGCCCTCCCGCCGACATCCAGAGTCTCCCTGATGATCTCAGTGACCTCTAGCAATGCCGTTTCCGTACTAAAATTAGGACGGAAACCGGATTGGGATGGGTGGAGCAGATTGTTAGCTTCCAAAAAGCGCGACAGGACACCGTGGACGTGTTTTTCCGTGATCTTCGTGAGGGCCGGAAGAAGTGAAATTGGCCTATAATTGGCCAGAGCCTCGGAGTCAAGACCCGGTTTCTTTAGGAGGGGGATCACCATCGCTCTTTTCCAAGAGCTAGGGACCCTCCCCTCCCTCAAAGAGGCGTTGAGGATGGTATTAACCAGCGGATTCACCACCTCCGCCATCCCAGCCAAAAATTTGGCGGGGCAGGGGTCTAGTGGCGAGCCAGATTTCAAATTGGCCAGCAGCTGCCTGGACACATCGCTGGAAACAGCAGGAAAATCAGACAGCACCGCCGCCGGTCTTGGCATACAGCTGAACGGGAGGAGACTGGGAGTAATGAGGTAGTTGAAAGGCTTAGCCAATCCCCCACATTGATACCAAAAGAAATCTCAACATGGTATAAACATTTAATAGAGGGAGAAGATAGGGGGATACCTCCGGCAGAAAGGATTTGGATCAACACCGTATTGGCATTGCAGGCAGAGGACATGATTGAACCATCATTGACGCTCTTATATAAATATATAAAGCCTGCCTGTTTGAAGAAGAATCACTTTTCTGTGATTAAAAGACTTTACTACACCCCCTACAAAATCGGGAAATTTGCCCCTATCCCCCCACCGAAATGCCCAAGATGTCAGGAACTAATGGCTAATGACATTCACATGTTTATTAACTGCAAAGAGCTGGATCAATACTGGAAGGAGATAGGACAGGTTTTGACGGGACTTTTCAGTACTACAATTAAAGTCAACCCCTCACTTGTAATTTTTGGAGATGATGAACGTTTCTATCAGCAAGCTACATGTCAGGAAAAAGGGCTTCTCCTATATTTGATACTGTTGGCAAGGAGGGAAATATGTAAAAGATGGAAAGATCGCCTTTCCCCGAGCAGTGAGGACTGGCTAAAAGCAGCATTCAGTATGGCTAGACTGGAATACGAAAGGGCAGAGGAGAAGCCGTCCAACATCTGGCACCCTCTAAGGAGGTGGGGCAGAAACTTAAGAAGGATTCGGCCACTCCAATGATTACACCATGTCCCCGATACTAAGGGGGAGGAGGTCTGGTGACCCAAGTAAAGCGTGGTCAGCCTGGCAGCGCACAGTGAGAGAGTATGGCTGTAAATGTTCCACAAAGACTTGACACGGTGAGATGAGGAGAAAAAGAAAATAAAAAAAAGGGGATGTCATTCTACTTCAAGAAACTAAACTCTCAGAGAAGGCACGCACTTTATCAACCTTAGCTGGATCTCTCACACTCTCTGCTCCTCGGCAAATCATAAGAAGGGAGGGGTGCTAACCCTGATCTCAAAAAAATCTAACCTATCGGTCACCTCACACAAACACAACAAGGATTGTAGACTACTTATTACCCATTTTTTGAGAGACGATGACCCAAACTATGTAGTGAACATATACGGCCCCAACTCCGACTCGCCTGACTTCTGGGAATCAGTCTCCCAAGCCATAGAAAACATCCCTCAGGATGAGCTCCTAGTGGTGGGTGGAGACTTCAACCTACTCATGGACCCCTTGTTAGACCGCAAATCAAAGTGTCCATTCCAACCTTTTAGATCCCACGATTCACTTGTTCGCCTATGCAATAAATTCCTATTAAAAGATTCCTGGCGGCTACACCTTTTACTCAGCCCCTCACAACTCATATTCCAGAATTGACTATATCCTGATATCTAGCCCCTTCACTCACCTCATTGAGAAAACTGATATTGCCCCAAAGTTGTATTTCCGACCATACTTGCATTAGCGCCAAGCTTGCAGGCTCCCATTCGATCATACCCCCAAGACGTTGGCGCTTTAATGATGAAATTCTATCAGTCCCCGCAAATAAACAATTAATAGAAAGCGCCATAACTGAATACATATCAATGAATGACTCCCCTGAGATTCCCACCTCCACAGTCTGGGACGCACTAAAGGCCACGATTAGAGCGATAATCATAGGCATCAGATCGAGAACAAATAAAGAATTAAATCAGGATCTAGATAGATTTGAAAAAGACATTAAATCCCTGGAAACCACCCACTCTACGCATTTAGACAACAAACTTGTTTTAGAGCAACTGGTCAGGAAAATATACGAATATAAATCTGCTGTCAGCAGACGTGTAGGCGTCTGGGTTAATAAATTCAAAGCCCTGAAAATATGCGATGGGAATAAAGCTAGGAAACTCCTTGCATCCTATCTCAAGAATAAGCAGAAATTGCTTACCATAAACTCAATCAAGGACTCGTCTAACATCACCCACACTAGGCAGGGGAAGATTATAGACACCTTCAAGTCCTTCTACGAAGACCTTTACAAGAATAAGATGTCATTTGACCCATCAGCTTGCACTGAATACCTAGAGGCCCTGAATCTACCCAAACTCTCTGAAGAAGAGAATAATACATTAGGGTCCCCCATTAAAGACACTGAAGTCCTGTCCTCTATCAAATCACTTAAAAGCAACAAAGCCCCGGGTCCAGATGGGTTCTCCGCAATTTTTTTTAAAGCATTTGACAAGGCATTAACCCCCATGCTCCAAAAGCTCTTCAATTCGATAGCTCCCTCTGGCAGTGTTTCGGAATCCATGAGTGAAGCCACCATAATTGTCATCCCGAAAGAAGGTAAAGACCCCCTCCTAACTTAAAAGAATTGCGCCCTATCTCCCTCATAAAACTGGACTGCAAAATCTACGCAAAATTTCTAGCGAATAGATTAAACGCCATTCTTCCCAAATTAATCAGTGACTCCCAGGTAGGGTTTTTAAAACGTAGAATGTCCAACGATAACGCACGGCTCCTTTGCCATATCCTTGAGAAAGCAAAGGTAAAACCCTCCCCAATGTTAGCCATAACCCTCGACGCTGAAAAGGCATTTGATAGGGTTTCTTGGTCCTTCTTACATCATTGCATGACAGCTTTTAACCTAGGGAATACCTTCATCAACATGGCTATGGCCCTTTACTCTTCGCCGTCTGCCAGAATCGCCATCAATGGTACCCTTTCAGACTCATTCCGACTACAAAAGGGCACCAGACAAGGATGCCCTCTCTCTCCGGACATGTTTCTTCTAGCCCTTGAACCTCTTCTACTAGACATAAAACAGAATAATGATATAACCGGAGTGAACTTCGGAGACACTCAGGTGAAACTAGCAGCTTACGCTGATGACATTCTAATTGCCACAGAGAAGCCAGAGACCTCCATAGAAGCTCTTATGGATACCATTGACAGATATTCACTGCACTCGGGATACAAATGAAACCGCAATAAATCTGAAGTAAAACCCTTAAACGTCCATGGTACCAGAGACATGTTGGGCTCCTCCGGCCTTACATGGCAAACTGGCTTCATTAAATATCTGGGAATCGAATTCAGCGGCTCCCTTCTTGTAACACTTCACCACAACGAATCCATCACTCTAAACAAAATTGAAACACAATTGGATGGCTGGTCCCCCCGTTTTATAACTTGGTGGGGAAGGGCCGAAACCATTAAAATGATGATCTCCCCCCTAGTTAACTATCTCGTTATGATGCTCCCTCTCACCATATCCCAAGACTTCCACCATAAACTGGACAATCTTCTTTCTAAATTTCTGTGGAAAGGGAAAAAACCCAGAATTAGCCTAAAAAAACTGTGCCTAGATAAATCCATGGCTGGGATCAACTTAGCGGACTTCAAATTATATCAGACGGCCTTCCTTGCCAAACAAGGCTCATACTGGTTAGCACCACCGGCTGATTACACTCCGGTATGGCTTAAAACGAGCACGCCATGTTGCTCAATTCCCATTTTTAAAAACACAAGACTTGCCCTCCTCAAAATTGACAAACGGCTGCCTAGACAGATAAGAGGCTCTGAATGGGAATCACTATAGCACAACCTCTCTATAAAATACAAGGGGATGCCTCTCCAGAATGAGATCTAGATCAACAAAGGGTTATTCTTTCCCTTCCAATTGTTCTGTAATAACTATCCGCTCTCTTTCAAAGAACTCCAAACCAAATGTGGTCTAGAGGCCGCAGAGTTTTATAGCTTTTTAAATATTAAAACGGCAGTCACCAAAGCAAAACTATCCAAGTATCCTCCATCTCTTCCACAGTATCTAGTCGCCCTCAATACGCTGGGTCACCAGGTCTCCAGACTCTATAAATTGCTTCGCCCACAGCATTCTAACCTCACTAAAGAACTCCAACAGTATTGGTAAGCTTACTCATCGCTACCAATTTCAGAAGGGGAATGGTCCAAAACATGGGAATCTGCCACAAGACACAAAATAAGCCCTACACTTTCCCAGACGAAGTTTTGGCTGCTCCACAAAGCCTTCTGGACGCCGGCGCGTCTCTTTGCACATAACATCAGGGACAACTCCACATTTTGGAACTGCAACGATAAAGATGGCGACCTTGAACACCTAATTCTAAGCTGCACTTGTGTTAAGATATTTTGGGACAAAATATTTGCTTTCATCACGAAGGTTTTTTTCTTCTCCCCATCCAGAGAGTTCTCCACCTTAGTGACTGGGGTTTACCAGAGCTACTCCACTGTCGGAGGATGATAGGGCCCTACTTGACCTCATGTTCACGGCGAGAGTGAAAATTATCCTAAATAATTGGAAAGACACCAGCAAGGCCTACTTTAAATGCCGGCTAAACTGGATCACATATCTGAGAGGTGCTGACAACATCTCCCTCCAGAACACCCCATGGCGACCCCCTCGCCGGCAAATGTGGACGTCTCTTGACAATTACTTCAGCCTACACAAACCCCCATGATTCCCCGACTTGCAATCTCTGCCAGCTACGTCTTTGGGTCGTGCTTACTCACGGCCAAACTCAGTCAGTAGCCTCTTGTCAGCTCTAGTTGGCCTTGTCCGGGGAGGGCTAGTATGTGTACCACGCCCAACACTCCTGGGTAGTTACCTAGCACAAAACTAATGTCCGCTATCATATCACCTTCACTTTTATTGCTTATTTTTCTGTTGTTGCGTATATTCTTTCTTGTTGTCTGTATTATTTCGAACCTCCCCCCATTTATTTAATGTACACGGTAATATGATGATGTAATACCTCCATTTCATTTTCTTCACTGCCAGACCGTCTAAACTTACTTTGTCACCTATGTTCCATTTTATTGTATGGTTTTATATTTTCTTGCTGTGTTCTGGAAACTACCAATACAAATTTGTGAAATGAAAAAAAAACAAGCATTTGAAATGCAAGAAGAGGAGCAGTGAAAACTTACAGTCTGAGATGTGCGTGGCTGCCATAAAAACACAGCAGGGCACTGGGAGGCCATGGGCCATATGGTGGATTTACAGCGTGGCTGTCCTACATGCACGCTCCGTGGCAGCCTGGGGGAAGGGGGAGTGGTGGAGGAGCAGGAAGAGGAGCGAAAATAACTAGCGAAAGGTGCAGTGCTTGAAAGAAAGCTCAGCACCTATGTATATCAAACACATGTGAATGGCAGTGTCAAACAAATCTTCATCATAATGAATGAAGAATGAAGAATGCCCCCAAAAAAAGAAACATTTGAAATGCAAGAAGAGGAGCAGTGAAAACTTAATTTTCAGAGATGTGTGTGATAACGAGCGTAAGGTGTCGTGCAGCCTGGGGAGTGCGGGAGGGGGGGAGGAGCAAGGAGACGGGTGGGAATAATGAGCGCGGGGTGTTGTGCTGAAATAAAGCGCAGCACCTATGTATATGAAACACGTGCCTGACTGCGATTAAAGCAGCGCTAGTAGGTGCCATGGTTAAAAACAAGCAGTGGTGAACGGTGAAACAAGTAAGTAGTCCCTACATGAATAGATAACGCCGAGTAGCGGAACAAAACTGTAGTTGGTCGGTGCTGCTTCCTGCAAAACGGAAGTGTTGCATCGGATCGCAAGCCAATGATAAGCCCGCTAACAAAATAAATTACAGAGTTAACTAATGGCAAGCGGAAGAACAAAACTACCGGCAATAGGCTGAGTTTCAGCCAACACATACAGATTACTTGACGTTTCGTAGAGGCAGTGCATGCGCTGCCTATGCAAGACCTAAAATACGACTTAACTTGCTGCTGAGCTGGGAAGAAAGAGAAAGGGTGAACAGAGTAGAAGGACCAAGTGGAGACCGGAGTGCGTACATAAAAGAAGGACTTGTGTTCTGAACTTTCCTATTTCCGTGCTGTTCATGGGAAAAGTAGTTTGTTATTGTGTTTTAAAAATGGCTGCTGATAAAATAAAGAGAAGGAAGAAAGCATAATTTGAGCCGCCGGTCCTGACATCGAATTAAATAAAAACACACAGTCACTCTTAGGTCTGTTAATTGACCCCTCGTTTTTAGGTCTCGGCTAAAAGACGCGCGTAAGCGCGTCTCCGCCGAGATCTTATGTCAGCGAGTAGCAGTCCCAGGAGACAGTCCTGGCCACGCGCATCCTTCCAGGCGATTTGTAACTGGAACGCGCGCTGTGGCCAGGCGCTGTCTCCTGGGAAGCGCAAGCACCACACACGCATGCGCATACACACACACAAGCGCGCATACACACACACAAGCGCCCATGCACGCACGCACATACATACATACAGAGACACCACCCCTGACTCATACACGCACGCGCGCACACACACAAGTGCACCGAGGCCCCCCCTCCCCCTCCCCCTCCCCCGCCGTCACCGTCGCACACATACATACACACACGCACACACGAGCATACACACACACAAGTGCACCAATCGCGCTCCAGAACTTACCTTACCTCAGCACGCGGCGCCCAACCTCCTGCTGGCGCGGCCCCGGGGCTCTACACCGCTCACAGGAGCCCCGGGCCGCGAGACGCTACGACTCCGCCTGCCTCCTCTTCCGGTGTGAACGTGGCCCCGCCCCCGTCACAGGCGACCGTGCCTGACTTCCGGGGCGGCCGCGAAATGAGTAGGCTTGTTTTATATTAAGACCGCGCATGAGCCGGGGTTTCCTCTGCGCAGCAGCCGTGGGCAGAGCGCACATTGGTTTCCGTTCTGGTGTGATCAGAGCAAAGACACATTATCAGCTGCCTGGCGCGAACACATCATAACTTCTGTTTTTAACCCAATATTTTTCTGCAGCTGCTTTGATACTTAGTTCGAACCTGACTCTGTTTCACGCTGCGGGTGATAATACATTGTCCTGCAGTGGGTGGACGAGGCATGTTGTGACCTAAAGGGGAGGATGGGCAGAGTGTGATAGGGCAAGCCTGGGGAAAAATGAACACGGTCAATGAGGTAGCACAGGAATTAGGATAACTATTATTGTCATAGTTACACAATTACTAATGATCAATAATCACCTCGAAGCCAATCGAGCTGCTATTATATTCCTACTTTAACCACCAGGACGTGGCCTGCTTCTTTACAACTTACTCTCATTCAGCTATCTATAGCTTCATTCTGTGCAAATATATTTTTGGGTTAAAACTAAGCTATTAAGCACCTCCCAACCGCCCCACCGCTCGGTAGAACTCACATCAATACATATATCTCTTTACTGGAAAGTATTTGACAATCTCGGCTCTAAGACACCCCACTTAACTCGCTCATGTTTTGAAACCAAGATCTACACCCACTTTGTCGTACTTTGTATTGTACGCCACTTACATAGGATGCTATTTCATCTTGAAGGCTTTTTTGTTTATTAGGAGATAATGTGACTATTTTGGCGTCAATTATAGTGCATGCTTAACACGATGGTGAGTGCAGAGTGGTGAGTGCAGAGTGGTGAGTGCAGAGTGGTGAGTGCAGAGTGGTGAGTGCAGAGTGGTGAGTGCAGAGTGGTGAGTGCAGAGTGCAGAGTGCAGAGTGGTGAGTGGTGAGTGCAGAGTGGTGAGTGCAGAGTGGTGAGTGCAGAGTGGTGAGTGCAGAGTGGTGAGTGCAGAGTGGTGAGTGCAGAGTGGTGAGTGGTGAGTGCAGAGTGGTGAGTGCAGAGTGGTGAGTGCAGAGTGGTGAGTGCAGAGTGGTGAGTGCAGAGTGGTGAGTGCAGAGTGGTGAGTGCAGAGTGGTGAGTGCAGAGTGCAGAGTGGTGAGTGCAGAGTGGTGAGTGCAGAGTGGTGAGTGCAGAGTGGTGAGTGCAGAGTGGTGAGTGCAGAGTGCAGAGTGGTGAGTGCAGAGTGGTGAGTGCAGAGTGGTGAGTGCAGAGTGCAGAGTGGTGAGTGCAGAGTGGTGAGTGCAGAGTGGTGAGTGCAGAGTGGTGAGTGCAGAGTGGTGAGTGCAGAGTGGTGAGTGCAGATTGGTGAGTGCAGAGTGCAGGGTGGTGAGTGCAGAGTGGTGAGTGCAGAGTGGTGAGTGCAGAGTGGTGAGTGCAGAGTGGTGAGTGCAGAGTGGTGAGTGCAGAGTGCAGAGTTAGTGCAGAGTGGTGAGTGCAGAGTGGTGAGTGCAGAGTGGTGAGTGCAGAGTGGTGAGTGCAGAGTGGTGAGTGCAGAGTGGTGAGTGCAGAGTGGTGAGGGCAGAGTTTTATTTTTGATTTAAAGAAAAAAAATGTCATGAGCAATGCCAATAGCTCTACCTTTAATGATGCCGAGACCATTGCATTGCAAATGCTTGTTCAACTGAGAGATGTCACAAGTCTTCTCCAGAAAGACTGTACGGTGTATAGAGTTTCAAAGATGGGGCAATTACCATGTATTTTAAGTTTGATGGTAGGCAGTATCCAGAAAATTACAAAAAAGAAACGTCTCTAAATTGTTTAATCGTTTGGTAAGTTGCATCTTGGTACTGCTTGCCAAGAATTAGAACTGGGAAACTGAATTCCACAAGTATCAAAAGGAAAACAAGTTTGTTAGAGTTTTTGAACTGCCTACTATAATCTCAACTATCCCTGCGGGATGTAATAGTCGAGACCTAAAAAAGAAAAGGACTGGATGAAATTGTTGCATTTGATGCGGGCATCTTCCTCTGTTACTTCTATTATGTTATTTGCATCGAACGCTGCATTTGTATGCTCTTTTAAGGTGTGCCTGGGATTTTCTTGGTTGCCCATAGATGTTTACTAAGGGGAAAAAAGTGTGCCACAGTGCTTTTGATTTACTTCTCAACGGACGCAAATCCGTCTGATCCTGTTTATATGGAACACTTATTGAGGTGGCACATTTCTTTCAATTACATGGCTTTGCCACCTTGTGCTTTTGTTTAAGCGTCTAAAAAATGTACTTATTTTAAAAAAGCGTACACGGATTCTGACCGGCTGCTACTGAATACAATGCGGGCAGAGAGGAAGGTCTGGTTTGATGGTGTCTTTCATAAAGTGAAGTAATGGATGCCCCCCCCCCCCCCCCCCTCCCCGCAACAATTACAAATGCAGCCAATTGTATTGCAGCTCAAAAGTGAAGCACTGTAAGGTTTTTTTGAGTCTTGTCACCAGGCTAAACTTGATATCAGAGGAAAATGTCCCTTGACTGACGATTTACAGACTTTTTTCGTTTTTTAACAGAGACCAAGGTGTATGTTGGTAACCTTTCAACTGGAGCAGGGAAAGGCGAGTTGGAACGTGCCTTTAGTTACTATGGGCCTTTGAGGACTGTATGGATAGCAAGGAATCCTCCTGGATTTGCTTTTGTGGAATTTGAAGATCCAAGAGATGCAGAAGATGCTGTTCGTGGTTTGGATGGAAAGTAAGTTTACAGTCTGAGGTGTGTTATCAATGTGTTTCTGTTAATTATTGGTGCTCGTTTTGCAACACGTGGAATCTTTAGTCTCAAACCCACACAGTATTTTTGCAGCTGTCCGACGTTGTTTTCGTTTATAGATATGTTCTTTATGTTTTGAAATTACTTTATCTTCCTATTTTGACTGCGTTTTTTGTGTGCACTGCTTGGTATGTTGTAAAACATCTTTTGCGTGTAGAATGACGTGTGGTCTTCTATTACTGTAGTGTGATCTGTGGCTCAAGAATACGGGTCGAACATTCGACTGGTATGCCCCGTCGCTCTCGATATGATCATCCCCCTCCAAGACGACCCTTTGATCCTGCTGACAGGTGCTATGAGTGTGGAGAAAAAGGCCACTATGCCTATGACTGCCATCGTTACAGTACCCGCCATAGAAGGAGCAGGTATGGTTTATATATAGATTTATTTTACGGTTAAGCTTTTTAAGATATGTGGTCATGTGCTAGTTTTTTTTTAATAGTGAGAGTCTTAGTATGATGTTTGACTTTCTAGAAGGGGATATACTATTAATGTGGCATCGTTTATTACTTTCAATTTGAGGTAGTACAATAACAGCACACTTACTCGTGGTGTCATGGTTATTAATATCTTGTCAACCTCCACTCACTACCCCTTTTGTCCAAACAGTATTAGGAAAACGGCCATATTCCTTTTTATTCACATTCAGCTGTCATTTGCTGAATTCTTTTATCTCTAATGCTTCATTTGAAAGATCTTTTTGGTTTGTTTCTGAGTATTAGCCATGTGTGTTCCTCATTTCCTCCCCCTTGCAACTTTTTCCCCAGTGTATGCTTTAATTACACAACTGCGGTTTTATATGTTGAAGTTTGCCTAACCACTTTTTGCCAGTTAGTCTATAACATACATCCGTTAGTGAGGAATCCTTTGTAGACTAAATGTTCAGGTTCTTTCAGGTCGGGGAGTTATTTATTTTCTCAAGCTGATTTCCCAGCCACCCCTTTTTTTGTTGCCCTCGTATTGTTACCCTTGCATGCCACACAAGCTCATTAATTCTCTGGCAATTCCATTATTTTTTCTCCATGTGCAACTTTCCTCTTCACAGCCCCCGCTCCACTGACGTTGGATTCCATTAGGCATTGTATCTTTGTATATCAACCCAACAATTAATTTCTGCAGTTCAGCCTTTCAGTCTAAGTCTCTGCTACTTGTGGCCATTTACTCTGTGAAATGTTATGTACAGCATACAGACAAAATTCCCCTCCTTTGTCCCCCACATACCTGACCTATCAGTATTTCTCTATATGCCAAAGGTTCCAGAGAACAGGAAAAGCACTTAGTGGTATTTAATACCCTGTTGTGTGCCAGGTATGCTGGGACGTTCACCCGCTTTGTGAGTACAGATGTGTAATCCACAGACTTCAAAGTGCTTTTTCTCGTCTCTGTGATGTACGGAGGGGGTGTTTCATGTATTTATGTATTTTATTTGGTGAATGGTAGTTCCTCTTTAAACAGTTCTTATGCATGTTGCAGTGCTTTTTTTGGTCCCATGGTTAACTACACATCTCTGGGTAGGTAAGGGTGTGCTTTGAAGCAGACGAGGCAGAGGTCTGTCTAGCAGATCCATGGGGTATTCTGTAACTTGGTTGGTGTACTGGATGAGAAATGGGATTGTGGCTGAATTTCACCCCCTAACAAACTGGCTTTTTTCTTTTTGCAAATGTCTTTTGCGGTAGACTGAGAATATAGAGGTTTGTGCCCTGAAAATGGTCTCTGTGCCAGATGTTTCTTTACCAGATTTTCTATTGAGAATGTATGGAAATATGTTTGTAGTTATTTTGTCAACTTCTATCAGCAAAATTCTCTCTACTGCACAGTGCACTGTGGAGGCTTGTTAATCTAAAAAACAACTGTAGGCAAGTTCGGGGAATTTAAAATTACAGCATTTGGGGTAATTTAAGGAAGTATTTTATTTCATGTGGCCAAAATGTAACTTGTTTTAACTGTTTTTGGTGTATTTTACATTTTACATTTTGTTTTTGGATTTATTTTATACGTGCTTAAATATTAATAATTACCTGATCAAAACCTTTCAGGTTTCTTCGCTTGAGTCAGTCAACTTGATTCAGAATGTCGCAAGCCTTAAGATTTCATGCTGAGGCGCCTTGCAAATCCGACCATTAAGATTCTGCTATACCTTGGGGTGATCAGCATGAGCCCAGATCCCCTCGAGCCTTCTACATGTAGCTTCACCTTTAAGATTCATTAGAGGCCAGAAAAATTGGGACTGTGACCACCATTACGCATTACATTTGGCTTTCAATTGATCCCCCCTACGGTTTAGAAAGAGGAACACCAGATTGACCACATTCCCACCTAGAAAAATCTTCCTGCGTCGATCAAGTCTCACCCGATTTCATTTGGCTGTCAGTATGATCGTCTGATCGTCGCTAGATTGAAGAAAACATCTACAATAGACGCAGCGATCGACTGATAGATCCTTCTAGATCTCCTAGACCTTGAACCAAAGAGGGTCGACCTGCAAACTTGCAAGGTTTATTTTAACTACAAATTACAAGTGTTTTATTTTTTGTATGAAATGTGCATTTTGTGTTAACCCGTCTTGTTTTTCTTTTTACATATTTCCAAGTCAGGTGTTTTAGCCACTAAATCATAGCTAATAAACCCAGTTGACTTCCACCTGGGAACCTTTTTATAGTTATGAGAACTATAGTTGCTTGCATCTTAATGAAAATCTTGAATGCAAGTGTCTTAACAAATTGCCAGTGCTAGATATAGCAGTTAATGTTGGTTATTATACGTATTTTAAACTTTCTTAATTTTCAGTTTGAATAAGATGCATCTTGTTTTATAAAGGGTCATGGCATTTATTCAGTTTTATTGCATTGACTTGGTTTGTCAATTGTAGACATAGTTGCTTGTTAGGTATACGAAATACTTCAGCAAATTTTTCCTTGTCTGTTTGACAGTGTTTTTCATTCAAGGTAGTGGGTGGTTATGTCCTGTCTATTCGCACTGGCACATAATTTACAGTTAAATGAGCATCAGATTTATGAGTGGTACTAAATGATGATAAAGGCGTTCAATGCTATTGTGACCCAGCTTTTTCCCAACTTAACACATCAGGTCTAGGTCACGATCACGTTCAAGACCAAGAGGAAGAAGATATTCTCGTTCACGCAGCAGGAGCCCTGGAAGGAGGTGAGTTTTTTTCCTTTCCGATGTGTGCCGTCAACCTCATTTCATAGTTCAAAGTGTTGTCTGTCATATTCCATAGAGCAACTTTGCAGATCTTATTCATATATTTGCCAGTATTTATTTACAGATTGTTATATGGCTGGGAATATAATTTTTTTCCTCTTTGCAAATACCTTATGATACTAATGGGGCTGCTGTTTTAAAACCCAAGCAGCATAATTTCCCCTCCCTAAAAAGACATTGTCTTATTCACATAGCCCCATTGTGGAATTTGGTTCTTGTAGGGTTATTCCTATTTGCTGTAGATGTCTATCTTTTTTGAGGATCACAAAGAATCACATGAATATTCGAGAGTCGCTTATTTACAAGAGTAAGTAAGTCACTGTGTATAGTTTTCACCAAGTGATAGACATTCATTACCACAAATGTAAATTTGCACTAAAGTTTATTCTTCTCTTTAACATGCAAATACTTTTTCTTTGAATGAACCTTTCAGTTTAAGTTCCACCTTTAAGTTGGATGGTTACCACTCAAGAAAGATTCTCCTTCCTTTTTCTTCAATAATATTTTTTTTAATGAAAACTGTAACGCAATGAAATATTACATAAGCTTGACTTCTTCGCCTGGTGTTCCTATTTTTAGTAGTAAGAAGTTGTGGGCACTGTTTTTAATTAATTTTGTAAATGTTTCTCCTGAAATAGGTTTGCCAGAAGAAGCATAAACTGATGTCCTAATTGCACAAAGCTGTCCTATGTATTTTTCAGATGTTTGTTTTTCCTTGTTTTTTGTTCTTTGCTGTCAATTTCAATCTTGTAGATGCATACTGTTTTTTTTTTCTTCTACCTAGAACACAGTCTCTCTCTCGCAGGTCCAGATCTGTATCTCTTCGCTGGTCAAGATATTCACGCAGGTCTAGATCCTATTCTCGTAGATCTGGGTCAATCAAAAGGTCAAGGTAGGGCATAATAATACTTAATGTTAAACCAAAGACATAACTTTGAGTCTGAATTGCTTCATAGCTTTCTTTTTACGTTTGGATAGGGAGCTCCTCTCATTCTGTTCATATGGGGCATTATTAACGGTAGATGTTTCAGAATGGAAGCTTCTTGAAAATATTATAAAGACCTTGCTTGAGATTCTGCTCCGTTTATAAATTATAGAAGACTGTCTGCCTTCTGCCGGAAAGGGGCCTGTTGCAATCCCTGAGCAGCAATTCGCTTTGGGGAGACAACCCTGGAAAGCTTACATGGTCCCCTTTTCTGTGCTGCTGTCATTTTTCTGTGCTGACCGGTCTTGGGGGAAGGAAGGTGGTCTATCAAAAATAGGAGCTTAGAGTGAAATAACGGACCGGGCCGCCCTCCACTCAAACACTAGTAATCAACAAAAGCCCTATCCAAGTGACGTAGAATGTGTCAGTACTTAAATAACAGAACAGTCTCTAGGTCCTGATAACTGTTATCGTCCCCTGTATACTGTAATCCTGCTAAGGGGGTTAATCACTGCAATACGTCCTGAGTTCCTTAAAAACAAAACCAACAAGCCAACGCCTCCTTGACAGTTACACAGAACAAACCTACACAATTGTCTGACACCATTAGTCAATATCAAAGGTCCACCTCGTCAGTTTGGACAGATTCTGTGTAGAAAAAATGTGATAGAACCGAATGAAGCCTCACGGAAACACCACCAACGGGGTAACTGGTATGTAATCTCCAGACAGGACCCCTGTCTCATCATCGGTTGTCATCCGATTCATAAAAGAAAATAGAAAATGTGTGTCCAAAGCAACAAACCAAAACAGTGTGTGAAAGAGTGGAAGCAGAGAAAGTCTGCTAGTGACAATCAAAAAAGTGCGTTAAAAACAACAAACACTTCTCTGTATAGTTTTATTCATAGAGAATGGGTGTCTGCTGTAAGAATAAAAAGGCTGGTAGCTATTCATGCACACCATTACCTATTACCAACATGTTTCACTGCCAAATCAATTCCGGCAGATTGCTGCCACACCACTGTTGGACACTTGTTCTATGTTAACTGTCAAAGAAGGAAATTGACGACTAAGTTGGTTCAACACTGTTTCAATGAAAAGCACACTTTTTCGTGGACGGTTCTTGAAAAAGTAAAAGGGAACCCACAAAACATTGACAATATTCTTCTCTCCGAAGAAGTACGTTGGATTTATAGAGAGAAGACGGACCAAGTTGGGCTGAATGAAATTATTGAGTGGAACAGGATTAGACTCTAATGAGGGAGGGCCTCCTTTTTCTTTGCTCTTTGGTATCGTCCAGTCCATGGTGAATTTTACCACTCTGTATATAACAAGTACGCTATCCATCCTTGATATACTTGACACCATATCATGGTGCACTTGATCGCATAATATCAGGGTGGGATATAGCTACATGACATTTTGCTAGAGGTATGATTAATGTCCAGCTACATATGGGGCATTTGATGTATATACCGCATTTATGTTAGCAACTTTATGGAAAGACTTATTCACCAGTGACATTTCAATAATATGTGTACGCCATATGAATTGGGTTCCTAGTAGTACCTAGCGTGACTTTTGCTTGCCGCGGTAGGGGTACCTCTAGTCCTTACTCAACCGACACCATATGGCCAATTTTACTCCATTTTGTTTGCCGGGGTATGGGTACCACCAGTCCTTACTCAGCTGACACCATATGGCCAAATCACTGCAGCGGGGGTTCTGACCCAGTTGATAGCCCAGGATGACACTTATCGCCTCATTTTGACAGCGATGCACCTAAACCATAGCATAGGACTGACAGGATTAAGAACATCTAATTGTAATGATTGCCCACTGTATTATAATGATGCCAGAATTGACTAGCTAAGATGGCCACTACACGGGGGTATGAGTGCCTCTAGTCCTTACTTAGTCAACACTATATGGCCAAATAAATGCAGCGGGGGATCTGACCCAGCTGATAGCTCAGGATGACACTTATTGCCCCTTTTTGACAGCGATATACCGTAACCATAGCATAGTACTGGCAGGATTAAAAACATCGACATAATCGAAAAACGAGTCACATACATCACGGCAGGCATGTATATTAATTGAAATGATTGCCAACTGTATTATAATGATGCCAGAATTGACTAGCTTAAGATGGCCGCTATGCGCGGGCGACGGCATCACATGACCTACACGCGCGAGCAATTGAACGCCGCGCACAGGTACTTGTACGCGGCTCATTCAGCCGGTGGTTGAGGAACGAGACAACGTGCTCGTCTGGACACGTAACGGTGAGATGTATGGTTACCAAGGGGCTGTTTGTGATCCTTGCAGACGGTTGGTGGAGTACACGCCAGTGAGATTGGGAATTGAGACGCGAGCTTTGGTTCATACGATGCTTGTGGTCATGATGACTAGACGTGAACCTTGGAACTAGGCAAGTTTTTTTTTTAATGATAGGGTAGTTGAGTGAGCAGAGTCTGAACTGCTCGGCAGCGTTGTTCACGTTTTAAGTGTATGACCGAAGATAGCTTCAATACGAGCGCTCCCTGTACATTCTATACATCATTGGGGAAAGCGTTCGACGCAATAGAAAGGCTCCGAATTGCACGTGACAATCTTTATGCATACCTACACGATGAGAGCGTGAATCGGGCGCTTTTCAGTTTCGACTAATGTCTGAAAGTACGGCTGTTTTGTGCAGATGGAGACTGTATGAGATATAGACATTGCTGAAACCATATCTGTGTGCTACTTTTGCCTCTGGATTGATGATGCACAATTTATGTGACGCTGGATTCTCACTGTAGGAGTATACTTCTATCCCCCATTTGTGGATTCCACAGCAGCTGGTATGAGAAAGCAGGCTGCGTATAGGTATTCTATGCTTATACAGTATCACACACACACATGTAGCCTTTTAGGGTGATAGTACATGTGTTTAACTATTTGCTTATGCCTCTTTCTTTGACAGTTAACATAGAACAAGTGTCAAACAGTGGTGTGCCAGCAAACTGTGCGGCCCTGATGAATCTGCCGGAATTGATTTGGCAGTGAAACATGTTGGTAATAGGTAATGGTGTGCATGAATAGCTACCAGCCTTTTTATTCTTACAGCAGACACCCATTTTCTATGAATCAAACTATACAGAGAAGTGTTTGATTGTCACTAGCAGACTTTCTCTGCTTCCACTCTTTCACACACTGTTTTGGTTTGTTGCTTTGGACACACATTTTCTATTTTCTTTTATGAACCGGATGACAACCGATGATGAGACAGGGGTCCTGTCTGGAGATTGCATACCAGTTACCCCGTTGGTGGTGTTTCCGTGAGGCGTCATTCAGTTCTATCACATTTTTTCTACACAGAATCTGTCCAAACTGACGAGGTGGACCTTTGATATTGACTAATGGTGTCAGACAATCTGTGGGTTTGTTCTGTGTAACTGTCAAGGAGGCTTTGGCTTGTTGGTTTTGTTTTTAAGGAACTCAGGACGTATTGCAGTGATTTACCCCCTTAGCAGGATTACAGTATACAGGGCACGATAACAGTTATCAGGACCTAGAGACTATTCTGTTATTTAAGTACTGACACATTCTACGTCACTTGGATAGGGCTTTTGTTGATTACTAGTGGAAGGAAGGTGGTGTAAGATTTATCCTTCCTCTGGCATTGATCAAAAGTGAAAGCAGACCACTCTAAGGAATTGCGTTACAGAAAACCAAAATAATTATGTGGACTCCAAGGAAGCACTTCCTTGTGTTCAGTCTGGTTTTGCAAAAGAAAATACTTCTGATGTTAACAGAAACAGGCATTTGTCGCTGTATATACTCATGCTGTGCATACTCCTGCCATCTAGTGTTGGGTTTGGAAGTGTGCAAGTTGTTTTGCATTAAGAAGTTTTCTCAAGGCACAAGGTACAGTGCCACCTATTATTGGTAATGTGCATGCGCATCTTCTCCATAAAAAATCTTTTCCCCGCTGTTGGTTTCGGACATGTGCGACGGAGTTCCGGATCAGCACAACTGCAGTTATCTCTCCAGGTGACTTCGGCTCCCCAGTTAGGGCTTTTCCATTCAGGGACCCCCTGTTCGCTTTCTCCATGGCAAGCATGTCTTTCCTGTGATGGAACAACACTGTTGTAGGTGCTGTGCCAAGTACTCCTATACCGATCTCCACCAGGTCTGTAATCTGTGCCTATATCCCGAACTCGACAAAACCTCCTGCAACGCCTGCTGCTCCTTACGTGCCCAAGTGCAGCCATCTTTACCTACTCTTGGAGCCAGAGGTTGAGGGACGGAGGAGCGGACCGGGAGTGCAGCGGGAGGAAGAACTACACTCCCCAGGGTCCTTTGCGGTGCCCGGTGCCGTTGCGCAGCCGCCAGCATCATCAGAGTGCCAGGAGACATCGTTAAAGGTTTCCAGGAGCTCCCGGGACGCACACGCGTGTCCGGGCCAAGGGCAGGCCCGTCCTCGCCCGTCACAGACCGAAAGAGCCTGGACTGGGCCACGGCCCTAACATTTGCCCCGAAAAGGTACTGTGATTTTGACCCCAGCGTGCCTCACCAGAATTAGTAGGGAGCTTGCTTTTGTATGTGTCGATTATACTTTACAAAACATATAAGTTGTCATATATAGCAATTAAGCATATCTGATAACGGAAAGGAAATTTCACCAAAGGCTGACACTGCTAATCACCCGGGGGAATATAACCATGGGGAAGAGAAAAACGTTGAGCGCGTCGAACAAGAAGCAGCCCCAATTAGGGATCCAGCAATGTCAGACCCTGCTTAGTTATTTAACAGGAGCGGATTGGGCCATAGAGCGCCAGATAACTACTATAGAAGAGGCAATGAAACCAATACACATAGGCTCAGGGGGAGAAACAGCCATAGCACATACATTAAGCAAGCCCGTCTGCGCCCGTCCGCGCACGGCCGGGCCTAGGGCCAGACTCTATGCCTGTCCCTGCCGCCACAAAGGTAAGCTACTCTCGTAGAGAGCTTCTTAGCCTCAGACCCACTAAAAACAGTACATGTCATGTAATGCATGATCCCAATGGTTCTTTTACCAGCTGTAACAACTGCAAACCAGGAAAGCTACTCCTTCCTAAACCCTCTGTTCCACCCCCTGTCCTTAAAATCTCGACACTCAATTGCAGATCGCTTCCTAAGCATGCCCTGCTCATTAATCATCTCATTGTCGACCTCAATCTGGACATACTTTTCCTTACTGAAAAGTGGATCACTGAGCATTCCAATTCGGACATAGTACTGGCCTTACCCCCGGGCTTCCTTATCATGTCTCAACCACGCCCCTTAGGTAGAGGAGGTGGATTAGCCATCATCCACAGGGACCTGTCGAATCAATGAGATTGCGACCCAGGAATCAGAGAGTTGCCTCTTCACGATCCAGCTATCCTCGACTAGCTCCCTGTCAGGCCTCTTGGTGTATCGGCCACCCGGCCACTTCGGCCCCTTCGCGACCGCCCTTTTGGAAACTGTTTCGTCCTCGGCCCACCTGACATCTAACTTCCTAATAACAGGAGACCTAAACATACACTTCGATGATCCACTTGATATAGGAGCATCCGACCTAATTTGTGACCTGGCGGCCTATGGCCTTCTCCTTGCCAATACCGGTCCAACACATACGAAAGGGCACCTACTTGACCCGGTGTTTTCTAACATCCCCTCTCTCCAATTCATAAATTCCCAACCACTCCCGTGGACGGACCATTTTTTGGTCACGATCCACCTTCCTGGGGCATTCAAGAAACCTCAAAAACCTACTACCTTCACCAGAGACAGATCGTGGGCCAGACTCTCGGTGGAGGACTGGTCCAAAGCTCTGGACTCCTCGACCCCTAGTCTCGTGGAGGACTCTTCCATCGCTGATATCCAATTCAGAGAATGGATCTCCTCCTCCCTTGACAGTATCATCCCCATAAAAAATCGTGAGAACAAAAACAGGATAAAGGGCCATGCCCCATGGTACACTTCTGAACTCCGAGCCCTCCGCAAAGAGTGCAAAAAGGCTGAGAGACAGTGGAGAGAGGACTGGCTCCATAGTAATAAAGACATTTACCACAGCTCGGTAAGACGCTACAAATCGGCCCTAAAACTAGCCAAGGCCGCATTCTATGATAATAGAATAAAAAATGCCACTAATTCTGCAAAAGAATCTTACCTGATAGTCAAAGAACTACTTAATATCCCTATGGCATCCGCTGCTTACCCCCCTCCCCCGGATAGAAGTAAGGACCTTGCCACCTATTTCGACTCAAAAATTTAGCGGATACTGGACTCCCTCCCTACTATCAGCCTTCATAATCACGCTGATATAGAGGCCTGCCCTAACAGCCCGCGGCTGCCCTCCTTCAGAGCAGTCTCCCTCACTGAGGTCACCTCCACGCTGGCCAAAATGAAAAGCGGATCTCCCCTTGACCCGGCCCCGGCTAGACTTTTAAAAACTGTGTCTCCCAGCATAGCCCCCATCATCAGGGATCTCATTAACACCTCTCTCTCCCAAGGCACAGTGCCTCCCAACTGGAAGAACGCTGTTGTCAAGGCCCTGTTGAAAAAGCCCCAACTGAACCCGGACGACATGGCCAACTACAGACCCATATCGCTCCTTCCTTGTATCAGCAAGATGGCTGAGAAATTAGTGAATGTGCAACTTTCCCAATTCCTTGAGACTAACAAAATCCTGCGTCAATCCCAAACAGGATTCCGGCCCGGCCAGGGCACGGACACTGCCCTCCTCTCCGTCATCGAGGAGGCAAGGTGCATCCTGGATTCAGGAGGATCAGTGGCAGTGATCCTCCTGGATCTCAGTGCCGCCTTTGATACGGTGGATCACCGTGTCCTTCTCCATCGCCTGGCCAGGGCAGGAATTGTGGGAACTGCACATGCATGGATTGACTCCTTCTTATCCGGTCGCTCATTTCAGGTGTGGGACGGCAACTCACGCTCAGACCCACTCCCACTCACAAGTGGAGTTCCTCAGGGGTCTTCGCTTAGTCCCACCCTGTTTAATGTTTACATGGCCCCCCTTGAAGATGTCGTGACCCCGTACGGGATAAAAATAGGAAACTATGCAGACGACACTCAACTTGTCGTCTCTCTTTCTCACCTGGATAAACACCCAGACAGCCTGCTGAACTGTCTCCAGGATATTCACACCTGGATGTGCGAATCCTCCCTGAAGCTGAATGGTGCAAAAACCGAAATCATGCTTCTGGGCAATAAATGGTCCTCCATCCCTCCATCAGTTTGGCCGGACGCCTTTGGTGATATCCCCACACCAAAAAAAGAAATTAAAACACTAGGAGTCTGGCCGGAACCTGACCTCTCCATGAAGACCCAGGCAGCCAAAACCGCTGGAACATGCTTTGGCCTCCTGCGGTCAATTCGCAAGATTCTCCCTCTCCTTCCCCCCCTATCCAGGAAACTATTGGTGCAAGGGCTCATCTTAGCCCGGCTTGACTACAGTAACGCCGTCTACCTCGGCGCACCTGAATTCACCCTGGCCAAACTCCAACGTGCACAAAACGCTGCGGCGAGGCTCATTATGAACCTCCCTCCCAGAGCCTCTGCCAAACCTGCCCTCAAGGCTCTGCACTGGCTTCCTGTTCGCCAGCGAGTAGAGTTTAAAGCCTTGTGCACCACCCATAAACTCATCAACGGTGTTGGTCCAGCCGCCCTGAAAGACATGGTCATCCCCTACAAAGCCCCCAGAATCCTTCGCTCTGACGGCGAACATCTGGCCATAGTTCCTAAATTTAAGAAGGCTCGCACCGGTGGCCGTCGCTTCTCGGTCAAAGCCTCCGCAGGATGGAACGCACTTCCTCGCAATTTGCGTCTGGAACCTTGTCACGCCCTCTTCCGAAAAAAACGAAAAACCTTCCTGTTCCCCAAATAGTTCTCCCGGTCTTCCTCTCCTGGATCTCACAATTTTACAGCGCGGGGATGCCCACGGGTCACCAGGCGCTCTATAAATCACAAAATAAATAAATAAAATAAATTAAGCGAGGGGGGCCGTTCCACCCATCGCAGCTCCAAGGTGCACTCAAGTGGAAAACAGTTGTATTATACATACATCTCACAATATATCAGGTAGTGATCTTGAGATCGATACTCAACCGTTAATCAAGCGGGCTTGGAACCCAGACATTCCTACATATATCACAGGGGAAATAGACTTAACGGATAGGGAGTCACCGCTTAAAAACCATAGAAAGATTAATAAAAAGGATAAAATACCATCTAAACGGCATTTTGTTAAAGCGGGAAAATTGATGATAGTGCTAATGCACGCACACAGAACGAATGATAAAGCTAAAAACCAAAGTAGAAGCCCTAGATATCTTTCTTAGGGAAAGTTTAAATCACCTGACACATAGAATTGGCTTAATGGAGGAGTCGCTGTCAAAGTGCTTAGACAACATACATGTTCCCGGCAAAGGGTTAATCACAGCTCAAACTGGTAACCCGGATGACCCTTTGAACAACCAGTGGTGCCTAAATATCCAGCATGTTATTTGCAGCCGCGATCAACTACTGACTGTTTCTAATATCTCTGTCCAACCCACCTCTAACGTAAATCTCATGTCACCCTCATCCACTATCGCCATAGATCCAGCCAACGTTTTACGGCACGGGAAAGAAAACTCGGTGGAGAGACACCTAACATTCTTGGATCTACCACCAGCGGCGACCCCAGGGCCCAAGCCAATGCAACGACTTGTTCCTAAGCATCTCCCATGATTCGTCTGCCTCTTGTTGTGAAGTAGGGACATTAGTTAGGACCACCACATATGGCAGTGGTTCCCAAACTCTTTTGGCCCATGGCTCCCTTGACCTATTAGCTTTTAGCCGTGGCTCCCCATTATATTACTTTTTTTTGGTTGGGTGGGGGGAATGTAAGCCCGAGTACAGAGGCATCTATACAATGCATAAGTCCCAATCTTTGTACAAGTTGGTGTTGGTAAAACAAATCGCACAAGCAACATAGAAAAATATATTGAAGAAAGACAGTGATCCCAAACGGCGCTACCGGTAACTGAGGGATCTTCATACAGAAGCAAAAGTGGGACTAGTAGGAAACCCCACTAAATATGACCTGGGCTGCTCGTTGCAGGTCACACTTTCTTTAAAAAGTGTGGGTTACTATATGCAAGAATAATTAGAAATCTGTGTGTCCCTAAAGTGCAGAAATGTCAGGAACTCTGACAAAGAAAAGGCAAATCATTTCTAGTTGCTGCAATTTTTGAAGGTTGTCAGGAAGCACTGGGAGGCAAAGCATCAAGTGAATTCCTGCTGAGGATATTGTCACACTTGAATCACTTTTAACCACAGGCCAGGATGAAATTCAACCTTGTAAATTAATGCTCAAAGCAGTTCCCAAATACACACATAGCTTTCTTATAGCTAATTAATCTCATGACTCATTCATGAAAAAGAGATGCCTAATAATAACAGATCTTTTCTCATCAATTGCATACACTCGTAACTTCAATGAACTCCGTTAATGGGTCAGTTACTTGTTCTATGATTTAAATAGCCTTCCCCTTGTGCGTGTGTTTATATTTTCTCATTGCTCATAGTTTGTATCAACTGCGGCAATATCTGACAAACAGGAGCGATTCATGTGCTATTCTGCATGTTGCACTGCCATCTAGCGGTACTAGAGGGAATTTAATCCAACTTTAGCAAAACCTATTTTAGAAAGCGAGTTTACAAAATGCAATTAAAAGCACAAGAGATATTATTGACCAGTGTATCTGAAAGAGACACGTTAGTGATAGATTCCTTACCTTAGAATATCCCCAGGCGTCAGACTGGATCCAGAAACTTTTGCCTAGCAGTACCCTTGCGTTTCGGTAGGCGTCGTCTGCGGCTCCGCGTCCGTCGTCGGCGTCGTGGGCGCCGTGATGACGTCGTCGGAGTACTTAGACGCCGCCTCCGCGTGCTGACGTCAGTTCTTCTTTTTTCCGCGCCAGCCAGCGCAGATCTGGAAAGAGCAGTTACCCTAGTCAATTTTTGACTAAGTTTTTGGTGATCTTTTTGATCCATTTCAAAGTCTGTACGACTCCGACGGTGCCGTAGGGATGCCCGGCTTCAAGCATTGCGACGAGTGCGACCGTACCATGTCGGTTACGGATCCCCACCGCCTGTGCCTGACGTGTTTGGGCGTCGACCATGACGACGAGGCCTGCCCCGACTGTCGAGCCCTTTCGAGGAAAGCCAGGCGGGATCGGTCCCGCAGGCGACTCGAACTCCGGCAGTCGGCCCCGCGCTGTGTGAGGTCCCGGTCCCACGGGAGGTCGAGGGACAGGTCGCGGGGACGGAGCCGTCACAGCTCCGGGAGTCGGCGCCACTCCTCCGGGTCCAAGTCGTCAGGTAAGAAGCATAAGAAGTGGAAGAGGCATCATCGCTCTTCTGACTCCCCCCGACGCTCGCGCGATGCGGCCGGGGGTTCGGGTGACACCGCCCACGCGGCTCCTCGGGAGTCGCGGGCGCCGCGTCTGGCCCCATAACCTCCGGTCCCTGGGCTGAACGCGACGCCGGAGGAGATTGAGCGTTTCCTCATGGCCATGAGGTCCCTTTCTCCTTCGACGGGTTCCGCGGCGCCTTCGGGCCCAGCGAACCCGTCTGGGGGCCCTAGTGGGTCGGGTGCTTCCAACCCGACGCCGTTGGGTGCTTCGGCCCGACGCCGCCGACGCCTTCGGGCCCGGCGCCGCAGGGCCCCACGATCCCGACACCGCCGGTGCCCTCGGGCCCGGCGCCGCTGGACCTTCCTCGGGCACTGGATCGTCACCGGTGGACCTTACGACCCCCCCGGCGTCGGTCCGTGTGGTGTCACCTCCGGCGCCGTCCTCGGGCGGCGCCGTCCCCGATACCTCCTTTGCTTCGGTTCCGACGTGGGGACGGCGCCTATCGGCGCCGCACCCGACGCCGTTTGGAGATTTTTACTTCTACGAACCGACCTCATGCAATTATGACCCTGAATCTCAGGACATGGGTGATGAGGAGGATTGGGAGGGGTCCGAGGACCCTCTGACCAAGGAGTGTCAGTCTAATATGGACTGGGCAGGAGACCTTGGGGAGGCCAGTGGCCTGGACACCTCTCCAGACACTGGATTTGTCTCTCCTCCTACCATGGCTTCGGAGGAGGGAGCTACCTATGGTGTGGTGTTGACGAGGGCTGCCAAGGCCTTAAACCTTGAGCTCCCCGTCGCGGCCGTGGGGACTAACCTCCTCACAGAGGTCCTTAAGCCGCAGTCATGCTCCATGGAGCCTCTGCTGCCGTTTAATGAGGCCTTGACCGACGTTCTTTTGGGCACTTGGTCCAGGCCCGCTACGGGTTCGCCCGTAGATAGGAACGTGGCCAGACGCCACCGCCCGGCTCCGGGCGACCCATGTTTCCTGTCCTCCCACCCAACCCCGAGAGTCTGGTCATCAGGCCTCTAATTCCCAGACCGCATTCCCGACGGCCCCGCCGGACAGGGAATCCAAGAGGTACGAGAATTATGGAAAGAAGATATTCTCATCCCTTAGTTTGGGACTGCGGTCTTCCAACACCGCATGCCTCTTGGGCCGCTACACCCACTCTCTGTGGGAGACAGTGGCGGAAGTGCTGCCAGAGTGCCCGTTGGAGGTACGGGCCAAACTCGGCCAAGCCCTTGTGGAGGGCCGGGACGCAGCCAAGTATTCTATCAGGTGTGGGCTGGATACTACAGACTCGCTGGGCAGAGCGATGGCTACAACAGTGGCGGTGAGGCGCCACGCCTGGCTGAGATCCGCCAATTTTTCGGCAGATGTTCAGAACACCCTTATGGACATGCCGTTCGATGGCCGTCGCCTCTTTGGCGACAAGGCAGACCACGCGCTTGAGCGCTTTAAGGACTCCAGGGCTACGGCCAAGTCCTTGGGCCTCTCGGCCCCGCGCCAGCAAACGGGTGCCTTTCGCTCCTTTCGTGGCCAGGGCAGGGGCGTCCCCACACGTGCCGCCAGCCACTCGCCGCAGACTGTCATCCAGCGCGGCAGCGGACGTGGAAACCGCCGCGGAGGCGGTCGGGGAACCAGGCGGAGTCAGTCCACACCTGCCCCCGCGGCATCCACCTCTAAACCCTCCTAGTCCGTGCTTTTCGGCCCATGTGACGCCAGTGGGAGGCAGGGTTCGCCATCACCACTCTCACTGGCGCACTGTCACTTTGGACAGGTGGGTGCTGCAGATCGTCTGGAGGGGCTACTCCCTCCCCTTCGAGACGACTCCTCAAGCCATGCCACCGCAACACCACCGTGTATAGGGGGATCATTCGCGGCTCCTGCAGAAGGAAGTTTCGGCCCTCTTGGTCAAGGGGGCCATCAAGCGCATTCCTGGGCCAGAAGTAGGACGTGGTTGCAACTCCCACTACTTTCTGGTACCCAAGAAGGGCAAAGGGGGCCTACGCCCTATCTTGGATCTGAGGAACGTCAACGGCTTCCTCCGGAAGGAGAAGTTCAAAATGCTGACTCTGGCTCAGGTCTTAGCTGCCCTAGACCCAGGAGACTGGATGGTAGCGTTGGACTTGCAGGACGCGTATTTCCACATCCCCGTCCTGCCGGCCCACCGGCGTTACCTGCGGTTCACTGTAGGCCACGAGCATTTTCAGTTTACCGTGCTCCCCTTCGGCCTTACCAGCGCCCCACGGGTGTTCACGAAGGTGATGGCGGTGGTCGCAGCTCATCTGCGCAGGTTAGGGGTGTCAGTCTTCCCCTACCTAGACGACTGGTTGTTGAAGGCGGGCTCGCCCCAGACAGTCGTCAGCCACCTCCAGACTATGGCGGATCTCCTGCACCAGCTGGGATTTTCCATCAATGTGCCGAAGTCACACCTGTGCCCCTCTCATAAGCTCCTTTTCATCGGAACGGTTTTCGACTCGGCGCAGTTTCGGGTTTACCCGCGCGAACAGCGGGTTCGGGATATACAGGCTCTGATTCCGATCTTCCGGCCTTTATCCCGAGTTTCGGTCAGGTTGACGCTGCGGCTTCTGGGGCTGATGGCCTCCTGCATCCTTCTGGTGCATCACGCACGGTGGCGGATGCGGCTCTGCAGTGGGACCTGAAGTTTCAGTGGGCCCAGCATCAGGGCAACCTGTCCGACCATGTCCTGATCTCGGAGGGCACTGCGAGACAGCTGCAGTGGTGGCTCACGGACCGCGATTGGGTCAACGGCAGATCCCTCTCTCTTCCCCAAGAGGAGCACGTGGTTGTGACGGACGCGTCCCTCCAGGGCTGGGGAGGCCACTTGGGAGAGGCGGAGATCAGAGGCCTCTGGTCTCCGGCGGAGTCCCGGCTCCATATCAACCTGTTGGAGCTGCGGGCGATTCGTCTAGCACTGAAGGCATTCCTCCCGTCTGTCCGAGGGAGTGTAGTGCAAGTGTTCACGGACAACACCACCGCCATGTGGTACTGCAACAAACAGGGCGGGGTGGGGTCATGGACCCTCTGCTAGGAGGCTCTGCGCCTCTGGCAATGGCTGGAACATCAGGGCATGACTCTGATGGTTCAACACCTGGCAGGTTCTCTGAACGCTAGGGCGGACAAACTCAGCCGACGGTGCTCGATGGATCACGAATGGCGCCTGAACTCGGACGTGGCGCAAGGCCTCTTTCAGCAGTGGGGAGAGCCTTGGTTAAATCTATTCGCCACCGAAGAGAACGCGCAATGTCATCAGTTCTGCGCGTTGGAATTTCCAAGGCGGCACTCGTTCGGAGACGCTTTTTGTCGCGAGTGGAGCTGCGGTCTGTTGTACGCCTTTCCGCCTATACCCTTCTGCCCAGAGTGCTGAAGAAGATCAAGCGCGACCGGGCACAAGTCATCCTTGTAGCTCCGGACTGGGCACAAAGGTACTGGTATCCCGAGCTACTCAGTATGTCAGTCGATCCCCCGATTCGTCTGCCTCTTCAGGAGGACCTTCTGTCGCAGCAGCAGGGGACGGTCCTCCACCCGAACCTATCCAGTCTCCACCTCCATGCTTGGAGATTGAGCGGCGACAGTTGAGGCCATTTGACTTGCCTCCTGAAGTCTGTAACATCATTCTGGCAGCCAGGCGTCCCTCCACAAAGTCGGTATACGCCTGCAGGTGGAACAGATTTGTGGCATGGTGCACAGCAAAGGCTGTGGATCCCCTCAATGCCCCTCTTTCTGAGGTTCTCCTCTTTCTTCTCTCTCTTGCCCAGCAGGGCTCTGCTCTGGGCACTGTCAAGGGCTATCTTTCAGCTCTTTCAGCCTTTCTGAGGCTGCCTGACCAACCTTCTTTGTTTAAGTCCCCTATCGTTAATCGATTTCTGAAGGGCATCACTCATACGTTTCCTCCTGTTCCCTTCGTGATGCCTCAGTGGGACTTGAACCTGGTTCTTACCTTTCTGATGTGCGCTCCCTTTGAGCCACTTCACAACTGTCCTCTCCGCCTTCTTTCTTTGAAGACTGCCTTCCTGGTAGCCATCACCTCTGCCAGGAGAGTGAGTGAGCTCCAGGCTCTATCTTGTAAACCTCCTTTCCTTTCAGTCCATCCGGACAAGGTTGTGTTACGGACAAGGCCTGTAGGAGAGTAGGGTCTGCAATCCTATGGTGCCTGTCTCAAGTCTGCCCTGGAAGGTCCCCCTGTCCCAAGAAACTCAACCTGTTCAGGCTCAAGTTCTTCTAGAACAGTTCCTTCTGGGGTCTTTGGGTCCGTCTCCTGTGAGAGCTGATCCTCACCTTGAGGCAAAGGGGAAGGCACTGCCTTAACCCTACTGTTCTTACTCTTGGTTAGTGTCTGGTCCATTGTTCCAGGATCCAGCACTAGTTCAGCTGGGCATTTCTTGGCCTATGACCCAGTCACAGCAAAATCAGACAATTAGACTGTTCATCTCTTGAACCCCTCAGACAGCAGGCTGCTGCTGAGGCTGCAGGGAATGCCACAGGTGCCCATAAAGTGTATTGGGATGATGGACTCCTTTACTCTGAGGCAAGAGACCCCAAGCCTGGTGCTACCAGGAGGCTGGTCATCCCCTTGTCCCTGAGAGGTTTCCTTTTCACCTTGGCCAATGAAATTCCTCTTGCAGGTCACTTAGGCAGAACAAGACTTGGGACAGTCTTGTCCCACACTTTCACTGGCCCCATATGTCTGAAGACACCAAAGAGTTTTGTCGCTCATGTGTCACCTGTCAAGCCAGTGGCAAATCAGGTGGCACAACAAAGGCCCCCCTTATACCACTACCTGTGGTGGGGGTACCCTTTGAAAGAGTGGGGATTGACATTGTTGGACCAATGGACCCCCCAACAGCATCTGGGCACAGATTTATACTGGTGGTAGTGGATCATGCCACCAGGTATCCAGAAGCTATTCCCCTTAGGACCACTACAGCTCCTGTTGTGGCCAAGGCCCTACTTGGAGTTTTCTCCAGAGTGGGGTTTCCTAAGAAGGTTGTCTCTGACAGAGGTGCAAACTTCATGTCAGGATACTTGACTGCTATGTGGAAGGAGTGTGGTGTCAACTACAAGTTCACCATCCCCTATCACCCACAATGCAATGGGCTTGTTGAAAGATTCAACATGACCCTCAAAGGGATGATAAAAGGTTTACCTGAAAAGCTTAGGCGAAGATGGGACATCCTTTTACCCTGCCTTCTGTTTGCTTACAGAGAGGTCCCACAGAAGGGGGTTGGTTACAGCCCTTTTGAACTTCTCTTTGGGCATCCTGTAAGAGGACCCCTGTGTCTTGTGTAGGAAGGATAGGAGTTACCTCTCAAAAAGCCTAAACAGGACATAGTGGACTATGTACTTGGTCTCCGCTCCAGGATGGCAGAGTACATGGAGAAGGCATCTAAAAACCTTGAGGCAGCCAAGAACTCCAAAAAGCTTGGCATGACCAAAAGGCTGTCCTTACTGTTTACCAGCCTGGACAGAAGGTGTTGGTGTTGGAGCCAGTGGCTCCAGCAGCTCTCCAAGACAAATGGTCCGGACCCCATACTATCATTGAACAGAAGGGAGAGGTCACCTATTTGGTAGACCTTGAAACTCCCAGGAGCCCTCACAGAGTGCTTCATGTGAACAGGCTCAAGGCATTTGTCAACAGGGAAGACATGAACTTGCTCATGGCTACAGATGAGGGACAGGAGGAAGACAGTGACCCTCTCCCAGACCTGCTCACTCAGAACCCTGATGATGGGTCAGTAGATGGTGTAGTCTTTTCTGACAGCCTCTCTGAGCATCAACAAGAGGATTGTAAACAGGTTCTTCAATCCTTCAGGCAAATGTTGTCTCTGACCCCCAGTCAGACAAACTGGTGCACCCATGAGGTGGACACTGGTGACAGTCTGCCTATACAGAGTAAAATCTACAGGCAACCTGACCACGTCAGGGACTGTATAAAGAAAGAAGTACAAAAGATGTTGGAATTGGAGTCATTGAACCCTCAGAGAGCCCTTGGGCTAGTCCTGTAGTTCTAGTGTCTAAACCTCACAGCCAGGATGGTAAGAGAGAGATGAGGTTTTGTGTAGACTACAGGGGTCTCAATGCTGTCACTAAGACAGATGCCCATCCAATACCAAGAGCAGATGAACTCATTGACAAATTGGCTTCTGCCAAGGTCTTGAGTACATTTGACCTGACAGCTGGTTATTGGCAAATCAGGTTAGCTGAGGATGCCAAGGCCAAAACAGCATTTTCTACCCCAGGAGGTCATTACCAGTTTGTGGTGATGCCCTTTGGTTTGAAAAGATGATATTGCTGTCTTTAGCTCCACCTGGGAGGATCACCTGATCCACCTGAGGAAAGTTTTGGATGCCCTGCAAAAGGCAGGCCTCACTATCAAGGCTACCAAGTGCCAAATAGGGCAGAGTCAAGTTGTATACTTGGGCCACTTAGTAGGTGGAGGCCAAGTTCAACCTTTGGAGAGCAAGATACGGGCCATAAAGGACTGGGCTCCTCCAACCACCCAGACACAGGTCAGAGCTTTCTTGGGCCTGTCTGGTTACTATAGGAAATTTGTCAGAAATTATGGAACCATTGTGACTCCACTTAATGACCTGACAAGTAAGAAAATGCCAAAGAAAGTTCAGTGGACAGTTAGCTGTCAGAAGGCATTCGATGACCTAAAGCAGGCCATGTGCACTGCACCTATTCTCAAGAGTCCAGACTACTCCAAGCCATTCATTGTCCAAACAGATGCTTCTGAGTTGGGTGTGGGAGCTTTTCTATCTCAACTGAATATTGATGGTCATGACCAGCCCATTGCTTTTATAAGTAGAAGGCTGACCCCTAGAGAGAAACGTTGGTCAGCTATTGAGAGGGAGGCCTTTGCTGTGGTTTGGGCCCTGAAGAAGTTGAGGCCATACTTGTTTGGTACTCACTTCAAGATTCAGACCGACCATAAGCCCCTCTTATGGCTAAATCAAATGAAGGGTGAAAACCCCAAACTTCTTAGGTGGTCCATTTCCCTACAGGGGATGGACTTTACAGTGGAGCACAGACCAGGGACTGACCATGGCAATGCAGATGGTCTCTCCAGGTACTTCCACTTAGAACAAGAAGACTCACCTGGTCAAGGTTAGTTTAATGTCCCTAAGTTGGGGGTGGGGGGGGGTTATGTAGGAGAGTAGGGTCTGCAATCCTATGG
Organism: Lissotriton vulgaris; assembly: GCF_964263255.1. Lineage (NCBI taxonomy): Eukaryota > Metazoa > Chordata > Amphibia > Caudata > Salamandridae > Lissotriton > Lissotriton vulgaris. The sequence goes on from NC_141694.1 coordinate 1,109,064,218, forward strand.
TCACCCCCGATTTTTGCTTTTTGCTTCACTGGTTTACGACTTTCCCTGGCTGTGGGCCTGCTAATCAGACCCACAGCCTAGCTGTTCTCTCTCTAAATTGACAAGCATGTACCTTAGGTGCATTCACCAATTGGTACTGGGCCACCTTATCAGTCCCTGTACAGCATACCTTAGGTATCCAGGGCATAGGTGTACCCAGGGCATACCAGGGGCTGCAGCATGTATTATGCCACCCCTGGCTGGCCATCCAAATCTGACACAACTGGCTGCACGACAGCTGGGGCAAGGTGGTGTACTCACCCTTTGCTTTAGATATAGTATTCCTATATCTAACCCTAAAATGGACACATACATTCCTATCAGTCACTCCTATGGCAGGCCTTATCAATCCTGAAGGCAGAGTGCTTGGAATTATGTGAGATGGTGCTCTGGCATGAGCTGAGCTCGTTTGCAGCTTGCGGAGCCAAGTCCTAATAGCTGTTCCATGATAACGCTATACCATATACTCTTAAGTGCATTATGTACCTCGCGGTCAAATGCTAACTTTGGCATAGCATTATCAAAACATGTCGAGTAAGGTGTCATACGAATTGGAATACTAACCCCTCGCCAATTCTGGCGACGGGGTTAGCATTCCACCCTTCTAGAGGGACACGACATGTATGTAACTGTGAACCCCGGTTAAAGTTAACTCGAGCCTCAGTATCACAAAATGGATGCTGCCACCACAGACACAAGTCTGACCTCCTGCTGCTGGGAGTCCTTCCAGCGAGGAAGGCTGAGACAAAGGGTTTCCTGCCTTGGGAGGTGCTAGCACCACCCCAGACAGGATTTTGTGTATTAGGTAGGACAGGGCTCAAAGGAATGAGACATGCCTGGGGCACACAAGGTGCCCTGTGCATACACCGGTCAGAACCAGTTCCTGGGGCACTCCAGCCCCAGAGCTGGCGCAAGACCGGACAAAGGAAAGGGGGTGTAACCACCCCCCTTCCTGGTCCCACCCAGAGGAGGGACCTAGTTGTAGTGCAGCCCCCTTTAGCTGAATAAAGGTAGGAGCTGGTCCCATTCCAAATCAGATTATCCCGAACAACTTCCCAAGAAGAAACTCTGGACTTCGACGTTCTCCTCCACAGAAGACTGAAGATCTCTCCCTTGTGGGCAAGGAGTGTCCACCCTGCACCAGCAGGCACCATCAGCGTACAGCGGCTTCCCTTTGTCGTCTTCCTGCAAGGATCCAGACTTCAGAACCCGACGAGACCCGGATTGCCAGACCTCTCTGACCTCTACCCACATCTGCAGCACAGCTGAGACCCGTGGGTGCGACGAGACACGTGGGACCGGCCATCTTGGAAGAAGCAGCACTTCGCTCCAGCACGACTTCAGAGGCATCCTCGTCCAAGTGCTTTGGGGACTGAGAAGCCCCGACCCCGAGCAGCTCCTGCATCGAAGATCAGCCCTCCAGCATCCATGAGATCTGCGTGGGTCCCTTCTGCCTGTTTGCTGCACTCCAGACGCCGTTTCCACTCACCGCGTGGGTTGCCTTTGCCAAGGCCTGTTGAACCCGAATCCGGAGACGACACCGCCGACAGCGAGAGCCTGCGTGGGACAGCTTGTGCCTCCATCCTGGTCGTCGAAGACACCACCTGGTCCACGAGGCTGCAGAGACAAGCGTCCACCTTCACCTGATCGCGACGACAACATCTGGTTCCACTCTTGGTTCCACTCCAGTCACTGGCTACTGACTTTGAACATTGTCCCCTATGCTTTCAGGTTCTTCTCTTCACTGATCCACCCTTGGATCACACCGGACATCTTCCTCCTGACCGCCTGCAGCATCTTTTCCTCCAGGCTCCATAGACTTCAACGCCGGAACCCGACACGACTTGGCACCTATGCACCCGCAGCCTGTGGGTGAGGTAACACGAGCATTTCGGTACTCAAGGGTAGCTTGACTCTCCTAGTGTCCAGTTCCACAGTTGTTTTAGTCTTACCTAGTCAGGGACGTCCGTACTCACCCTTTTCTTTAAACTGTACTGTCCATAGACGATTGTACGCATCTCGCGTGTGAGTTCACACTCTGCACACACGCTCCGTGGGCCTCCTATTACTTACCTCCAGTTAGTATAGTGTGGTCCCAGCGATCCTACAGCCTCTGGACAACTTCATTTCCTTGATTGACTTTCACATTCCACTTACTTAGTATATTGTTTGTCGTACCCCTAAGGCACCATTGTAAATCGTGCAACTTAAACGTATTTCTTTTTGAGTATTGTCATGTGCTTAGCCCTCTGACCTCATAAAGAGTTCAGAGGCGTATGTTAGTTAATAAATATCTGTTTATTTTCATAACAACATGTGTGGTGTCCTTTCACTTGGTATTCAAGGGGTTATATGTGGTAAAACAGCTGACTTCACATGCCATTCAGAGTTTAGCCTAAAGACTGCTTTTGTCCACGCTACTAGGATAGCTGGTCTATAAGGTTGACTTACAACCAATCACCATAAGGGTTGTTTGGACTGATACAAGGTGATCACTAGAACTAGTGAGCATCGTATATCAGGCCAACTTCTCACAAGGCCCTCCTTCCTACCCAAGGTAGTCACGGCCTTCCACATTGGGCAATCCATCACATTGCCCACCTTCTTTTCGCCTCCGCACCCCTCGAGGGAGGAGGAGCGGCTCCAACGTCTGGACCCAAAACGTGCGCTCTCATTTTATCTGAATCGCACACAACAGTTCCGGGTGGATGATCAACTCTTTGTTGGGTACGCGGGCGCTAAGAAAAGGAAAGCGGTGCACAAGCGGACCATCTCCCGGTGGATTATCTTGTGCATCCAGGCGAGTTACTCCTTAGCTAAGAAGGAACCCCCTGTTGGGCTGAGGGCTCATTCCACTCGAGCCACAGCCACTACAACTGCCTTGGGCCGAGGTGTGGTTGCAGGACATTTGCCAGGCGGCAACGTGGGCCTCGCTGCACACGTTTGCAAGACACTATTGCCTGGACAGTCAAGTCCGGAGGGACGGCTACTTCGGCCGTTCCGTCCTCCAGGACTTTCTGGTGTGATTATTGGTTCGCAGACCCACCACCACGGGGATGGTATTGCTGGGGTATCTATTCTAAGGTAAGGAATCTATCACTAACGTGTCTCTTTCAGATGCACAAGTTACTACTTGTGTAACGATATATCTGTTAGAGACATTAGTTAGTGATAGATTCCTTACCGACCCACCCATCCTCCCCTAGGGTTAAGGTTTTCCCCTTTCAGGGCCCTAGTTTCTTGGCACCAGTGTTGGTTTTTGGCATGGATCTGCGCTTCTGACGCGGAAAAGCTGTGTCCAAGAACTGACGTCAGCACGCGGAGGCGGCGTCTAAGTACTCCGACGACGTCATCACGGCGCCCACGACGCCGACGACGGACGCGGAGCCGCAGACGACACCTACCGACGCGCAAGGGTACTGCTACGCAAAAGTTTCCGGATCCAGTCTGACGCCTGGGGATATTCTAAGGTAAGGAATCTATCACTAACTAATGTCTCTTACAGATATATCGTTACACAAGTAGTAACTTGTGCGTTGCGACGCCACTAGCTACTTCTGGGGGCGCACAGATTGGGAACCACTGGCTTGGGGGAAAGACTGGCCTTACCTAGAGCTTATTCAACGAATTTAAGATGGCCAGGAGAGTGAGTTGGGTGGGCAGGGGACGGAAAAGCTTGCAGGGTGACGGTGTGGTGTTGACCTTCAAAACCCCCTTTTTCGTGGAACTGATCCTGAGCAGAATGGTAAGCTAACCCACTTTAGGGTATGGTATTAATGTAGTTCCATTAGGTTACTTTTGGAGTACTACTAGTTACGCGTCATAGGCACTGGTCCAACGTTCCTACACACAATCTTTTTGACGCATTAGCTAATCTTGAGGCAGTGGATTGACAGCAAACGATAGCCATAAGGCAGTGTGACTCGTTAGGTATAGAGGAGTCCACCCTTAGTGTGGGGCAAAGGTTGCCTTCGTCCACTAATGATAACACCTATCATTATCGGCAGGATGGGACAACGGACGTGGGGTTTGTTGTAAACATGGCATTGAATACGATGGCCTTGCCTATCTCACCCCCTACCATACAATCTGACCATATATCATCGACCTGGGCTGAAGGAAGGGGGAAAAATCAATGCCTAGGTAGGGAAAACAACAGCCAGTTCCTGTTCTGGAACGTGGCAGGTTTAAATGATAAAGTTACAAATACCTTGTAGTTTGATTTTATTAGTAGGTTTGAAATTTTTAGCCTGCAGGAGACCTGGACGGAAAAGCCGATTGATATCATGGGCTATAAAACTTTTCACATCCCAACAATCCCTTCACTACATGGGAGAGCTAAAGGTGGATTATGTACTTATGTCTGGAACCTTCTGAACATAGGTAAGATAGTTCTAAATGTGTCAGACTAGTATTACCAGATTATCAGTATGCACATTGATAAATAATTTTGTATTGGGTTAATGAATTTCTACAATAATGCGGCGCCTGAACTGTTTGAGGGAATCGTGAGACGCGTGAGTGGGGAATTGCACAACTTACAAGCTTGTTCATCCAAAGAAGTCTGTGTTATCTGGGGGGGGGGGGGGGGGGGGGGGGGTTAATTCTTATACATGCCAACATGCTGACAAAGGGATCTTTGGCATAGGCTATGAAAGGGCCCAAGCATCCCCCATTTCTCTTCCAGGGGATCCTCATCAATAGTCATAAGCATTAGAATATTCCCGCCCATGCCCGGGACCCCGGAAACAATATATTATATGTGCCCCACATATATATACTCATATATATATATACAATTCGGCTAGACAAACGACCAGCACACCATACCATGAGTTTCAGAGTTTTTAATTTAAGCCCCTACCCCCGCGTTGTTGCGGGGGTAGGGGCTTAAATTAAAAACTCTGAAACTCATGGTATGGTGTGCTGGTCGTTTGTCTAGCCGAATTGGAGAGGACGGTTTTCTAATACGTAAGCGGCTCACCACCGCGGACCAAGCACCCGGGACTGAGAGGAGCGACAGCGGTGAGGACTCTGTTGTGCAAAATAAATAAATAAATAAATAAATTAAAAAAAAAAAATATATATATATATATATATTCTATCCAATCCCGACCAAACAATAACCATCAGGCGCTGACTCCGTGGGGTCAAATCAGGAACAAATATTTATTTATTCAGTGCACAAGGATTGACGCGTTTCGACGGTCACAGCCGCCTTGCTCACAACCTATATATATATATATATATATAGAAATAAGAATTGCAGCCAAATAAACAGTAGAGCTGAATTATGCTGTAAAGAATTTTCACCATACATAAACATCTGCATTAGAAACATGAGAAACAACACCAAAGATTGTTTAGAAACTGTTTTAATGCTTAGAAAGCAGTAGAAATTCTTATAACTCACTGAAAGCATAGAAAGCTCCCAGGCTGCATTGCAAACACACAGTCTAAAAAGACTGAAAAGCTAACCTGTAGCTGCATGCAACAAAAAACGGACACAGTGCCTTTAAGGCACTCATGACCCCCAGCTTCCCATCATGCCTCAGGGGTGACAGTTAGGTCAGTTGTTCTTTCCGGCTCCTTCAGGAAGGACCCTGGTAACACAGCTCCACTCATTTCTGGCTTTTCTGACTGAAATTTGCTTCAATTTTCTAACTTTTGGACTTACTTTGACTTTTAACACCTTGTCAAGTAAGGTTTCTGTCTTTTTAGACAGTTTTTGTGTGGCATTTTATTTTAAAATGCCTTCTCTTTTTGACAACTGTCCTTCTTGTGGCAACAAGAAGGCAAAATCAAACAGTCATGATGTCTGTATACTTTGCTTACCTGATCATCATGATCCTAAGGTCTGTCCTCACTGCAAACGCCTGTCTGAGAAAACTCTCAAGGACAGAGAAAGAAGCCACATTTATGGACTGGCCCAAAGGTCCACCAGAGGAAGATCTCCAGTGAAGAAGGGCAGCAAGAGGGCCAGAAGTCCTTCTAAAGGCAAGTCTCCACGTCCTTCTACTTCAACGTCGGGCTCGGCGCTGAAGAAACATCTTCCGGTGAGTTTTCCTGCTGAAAAACGACCATCGACGGCGGGCTCGCCGTCGAAAAGAAGATCAGGTTCGTCGTCGTCGTCGAGGATGCCAGCTCCGTCTACGAAATCCCCTCCGCCGTCGTCAACCAGGCGACGATCGGCGTCGAGGGAGGTCACGACTCCGCCGTCGTCAACAGGGCGACGATCGGCGTCGAGGCCAGTGACTCTTCTCCGCCGTCGTCAACCGGGCGGCGATCGGCGTCGAGGACCAAGACCCCTCCGCCGTCGTCAACCAGGCGACGTTCGGCGTCGAGGACAAGGATTCCTCCTTCGTCGTCGTCATCTCGACGTTGTTCGGAGTCGAGGACCAAGACCCCTCCGCCATCGACAACTCGGCGACGATCGGCGTCGAGGACCAAGACCCCTCCGCCGTCGTCAACCCGGCAACGATCGGCATTGAGGGGCAGCACACCTCCACCGTCGCCATCTCGACGACGATCCGTGTCGAAGTGTGACTCCCTCGCGGACGTCAGCAAGGCGACGTCCGACGTCGAGGACCAAGACCCCTCCGCCGTCGACAACCAGGCGTCGATCGGCGTCGAGGAGGCGATCCCCGTCGATGTCTCGTCGGCGTTCGGCGCCTAGGACGTCCAGGGTTCCTCCGCCGTCGTCGCATAGACACTCGCGTCGAGGGAGAAAGCTCCGTCGTCGGCAAGTCATCGCCGTTCGACGTCGAGGGACCATCGTTCTTCACATCACTCATCGTCGAGACAACCGACGTCGGAAGTGATGGCTCCGTCGACGCCCCGGAGGCGGTCGGCGTCGAGGGGAAGAGTTCCATCGTCGATGCATGGCGATTCGACGATGAGGCGTCATTCTTCATCGTCAAGAGCTGGATCGATGTCAATGCACTCTGCGGTTCTGGTTACGGAATCAGCTTCGCGTCACTCATCTTCCCATTCTTCTGGTTCCTCCAGATCATCTGCAACCAGAAGTCCTGTCCGGAACTCTCCTCCACATCGGGTAGAGGCTTCTGCTCCTGGGGTGAGGCTGTCCCCTAGATGGAATGCGCCACTGCAAACTTGGAAGGACTCAGGGGCTACGGAACGCCTTCGGTAGTACCTCAGCCCGGTACATAGATCTCCGCTGCAGAGGCTGGTTGCGGAGGTAGACAGAGTCAGTCCTCCCAGACAACAGGCAGCACGTTCGCCTGAAAGATCTCGTTCTTCAAGAAGGGAGGAACGTCCAAGAAGATCTCGTTCTCCAAGAGAGGAACGTCCAAGAAGGTCTTGTTCTCCAAGGAGAGAGGAACGTCCCAGAAGGTCTCGTTCTCCAAGAAGGGAAGAGCATTCCAGAAGATCTGGCGAGCGACACAGTACCCATCGCAGGAGTAGAAGATCTCCTTCCACCTCTTCTACTTCCTCTACCCGATATTCCACTAGGGATTACTCCCCTACTCTCACAGACAGCCCAATCTCCAGAGTCTCTCCAGTGGACGACATCAATACCTATCTGGATGTCCTGCAGAGAGGGGCTAAGAAATTAAATATCAAGATGGCTGTCCTGCAAATGACTACCACAGTAATTTTTGAGACATTGCACCAAAAATCTTCTTCCCGTCCGTTACTTCCTTTAGTCCCAGGCCATCAGAGCAGTCCCGGCTCGTATACATAAGAAATACAAGCCTGCTGATTCAGAGGCTCGAAAGACCCATGCAGTCGATCCTTCTTCTTCTGTCCCACCATATAAGGACAGTAAGACACAGGACTCATGGGGCCGCAAAGTTTGTAATGCTGCAGCTTCTGCCCTGAAGCTATCCAGTGCGTCCGCGCTGCTGGGAAGGTATGAAAGAGCCTTATGGGACTCGATGGAGCGCTTCAAAGCCAAGCTCCCGAAGGAAGCCCAAAAGGACTTTGAGGAAACACTAACAGAGGGCAGTCTGATGGAAAACCAAATGATAAGCACCGCGGCGGAGGGTGCAGTGTTGGCGGCGCACTCTTATTCGCATGGAGTATGCGCCAGAAAGTCTTCTTGGTTGCGCTTAACAGGCCTTAAACCGGATGCTCAACAACGCATCCTGAATCTTCCCTTCTCTGGGTCCTCTCTCTTCGGGGAACACGCAGATGAAGAGATGACCCAGATGAAGACCGAATTGGACACAGTAAAAGCGGTCGGTTTGGAGAAGAAGAGAGAATTCAAACGACGCTTCAAATCTAACAAGGGCAGAGGGGCTCAACAGAGGGTTCAAACCCCACAGTGGTCCCGGAACAAAAATCAGGGAAAAACCCAATTTCGAGGAGGCAAGTCCAACAGGGGTAGAGGAGGTAATCAGTAGTCCTCTTCCACAACGAGAGGAGGGAAAGCTTGAGCAGTGGCTTCCTCTGGCGCCGTTACCCACTCCAGTGGGAGGAAGTGCTTCACTACATCTGGCAGAGTGGGTCAGCATCACAAAAGATCGTTGGGTGCTGAATATACTGCGCAATGTATATGCACTACGTTTCCGTGCGATCCCAAAGTCCATACCTCCAAAAAAGTCTCACCCTTACCAACTAAACTTTCTCCGGGGAGAGGTCAAGACTCTTCTTCAAAAAAGAGCTATCAAATAGGTGCCTCCCTCTCCAAGGGGAAAAGGAGTCTACTCCAAATACTTTCTTGTCCCCAAAAAAGATCAGCAGGACAAGTTCAGACCCATCTTGGACGTCTACACAAGGTGGTGGTCAAAGAAAAGTTCCGCATGTTGGCTCTTCACCAAATATGTCCACATCTTCAAGTCAGGGATTGGATGTGTTCGGTGGATTTTAAAGATGCGTACTTTCATATTCCAATCGCCCTTCGCCATCGGAAGTACTTGAGATTTGTAGTAGGAAGCAAGCACTACCAGTACAAAGTGCTGCCCTTCGGACACAAGTTGGCACCACGAGTCTTCACCAAATGCATGGCAGTGGTTGCGGCTTATCTACACAAGAAGGGGCTCTTCGTCTATCCATACCTGGACGACTGGCTCCTAAAAGGCCCAATCCCCCAACAGGTACTCCGCGACGTTCGACTGTGCCTACAACAGTTACACAAGCTCGGCCTCCATGTGAACATGGAGAAGTCTGTCCAACAACCAACCCAGAACATCCATTACCTGGGCGCAGTTCTGGACACAAGTTTGGGAAAAGCGTTTCCTTCGGAGGAGAGACTATCATCCATGAAACAGAGGTGCAAGACTCTCCTCCAGTCTCGAAATCCAACAGTCAGACAAGTAGCCTCCCTGCTGGGCTCCATGGCGTCCTGCATTTTTCTGATACCAAACTCCAGGCTGAGAATGCGACCTCTGCAGCAGGCTCTGGAGGACCAATGGGACCAAGCGACAGGGGATTGGGAGGATCGAATCAGTCTGTCCCAGGCAGCGAGGACTTCCATCCTGTGGTGGACTCGCCCACAGAATGTGTTGCTGGGAGTACCGTTTCACCAACCTCTTCCAACACTGTCCGTGGTCGCGGACGCTTCTCTAGAGGGCTGGGGGGCACACATGGTTTTCATTCAAGGTTGGTGGTCATCTCAGCACCAAACCTACCACATCAACATGCTGGAGCTTCGAGCAGTTCATCTGGCTCTCAAGGCTTTTCTTCCAGCTATAAACACTGACTCAGTCCTAGTTCAGACAGACAATACCACCACCATGTTCTATCTGAACAAACAAGGAGGCACACGATCTCGCCCTCTCTCCCTGGAGGCTCAAGCGATCTGGCACTGTCTTCTGGCTCGGGGCCTATCAGTAGTGGCAGTGCACCTTGCAGGCGAATTAAACACCAAGGCAGACGCGCTCAGCAGGCACTTCGAAGATCAGCCAGACTGGGTGCTAAACGACGAAGTGGTAGAAGAGCTCTTTTGTTGTTGGGGTCGTCCAACCATAGACTTGTTTGCAGACGACGAAAACGCAAAATGCCACGCCTTTGCGTCCAGATTCCACCGACCAGGGACGCAGGGGAATGCTCTCCTGATGGATTGGTCAGGAACATTTGCTTACGCATTTCCTCCCCTGGCTCTGATTCCGAAGGTGGTGTCCAAGCTCCTCAGGTCGGACATGGAGATGATCTTGAAAGCCCCGGATTGGCCACGGCAGTGGTGGTACCCGGACCTTCTGCATCTGTCTGTGTGTCCACACAGACTGCTACCTTGCAGGCCGGACCTGTTGAGCAAGATGAACGGGAGGATTCTACATCCCAACCTCCCATCACTGAACCTGACAGCATGGCTCCTGAGGTCCTGCAATATGGGCATCTGAACCTGCCTCCCGAATGCATGTACATTTTAAGAGGCTAAGAGACCTTCCACGAGAGCATCATATGCGTTCAAGTGGAAAAGGTTTTATATATGGTGTAGGGATCGTCACCTAGATCCTACTAAAGGGCAGGAGGAAGTAATCCTTCCATACCTCCTTTCCTTGGCAACTTCTGGGTTGAAATATGCTTCCATTGGAGTGCATCTGTCAGCCATAGTAGCGTACAGGAAATCACCTAACCAGATTTCTTTCTTTCAGGTTCCGGTGGTCAAGGACTTCCTCCAGGGGTCGAAGAAAGTCTATCCCCCTGTGCGAAATTCTTCTCCTCCTTGGGAGTTGAACATGGTTCTATCCAGGTTGATGTCACCTCCTTTCGAACCAATCCACAAGGCCTCTTTGCAACATCTCTCTTGGAAAACAGCCTTTTAAGTGGCGATTACGTCAGCGCGCAGAGTAAGTGAGATACAAGCGCTCTGTACTAAGGAACCCTACACTGTTTTCCACCACAACAGAGTAGTCCTGAGAGCTCATCCATCCTTCTTGCCTAAGGTGGTTTCTGATTTTCACATAAATCAGTCCATTTCCCTCCCTTCGTTTTTCCCAAATCCAACAACCCCAGCCGAGCGGTCACTGCACTCCTTGGATCTTGAGAGATTGCTCAAGTTCTATTTGGAAAAGACCAAGGGTATCAGGAAGACGGATCAGCTGTTTGTGAACTACGGTTCAATGAGAACAGGCTTTCCAGCGGCCAAGAGATCCATCTCCAGATGAATTGTCTCCTGCATTAAATTGGCCTATCAGCTTGCAGGCAAGCCTTTATTGGTGTCACCCAAAGCGCATTCTACTAGAGGGAAAGCAGCCACAGTAGCTTTCTTACATGACATTCCTATGTCAGAGATATGCAAGGCTGCAACCTGGAAATCAGTTCTTCTTTTCCAGGGGATCCTCATCAATAGTCATAAGCACTGAATATTCCCGCCCATGTGCGGGACCCCGGAAACAATATAAAAATATATATGTATAAAACACATATATCTCGCTCCACATATATGTATGTACATATATCATTTTTCTCACATCAATGCAGCCCCAAAACTGAGGCTAAACAATGCAAACACATATACATGAACTGCAATTAGTAAGGAATCAAAAAACACATTAGGTCAAAAAACCCTTGAACTTCGTGTTTTAATGAGTCAAACCACTCATAAATCCTGAAAATTGCTTATAAATAGACATTGTTAGCCCTCAGGCTGCATTGCAAAACAATATCATAGAAAATGAAACCATTTTTACAATAACTGGCACCGTGCCTTTAAGGCAGCCATGACCCCAGGCTTCCCATCATGCCTCAGGGGTGACAGTTAGGTCAGTTGTTCTTTCCGGCTCCTTCAGTCAGGACCCTGGTGAAACAGCTCCTTTTCTTTTTGACTTTCTGTCAAAAAATATTCAACTTTAATTAGAATTTTTGACTTTACTCGACGTCTTTTAGACATAGAGTGCTGCTTAAACAATTTTTGTACTTAAAAAATGTATTTTTCCTGTCAAAGATGCCTTCTCTCTTTGACAATTGTCCTTCATGTGGAAGGAAGAAGGCCAAGACTGACTCTCATTCAGTCTGTATCCTGTGCCTACCAGACTCTCATTCCTCTAAAACCTGTGAACACTGCCAGGTTTTAACTTCCAGGACCCTTAAAGATCGGGAGAGGAATAGAGTTTATGGGCTTTCTTAGAGAGGAAGATCTCCCAAGAAGCAGAAAAGTCAGAAGACGCGGTCGACGTCGAGAGAAGCCCCGACTGGTTCACATTCGACGTCGGGATCGGCGTTGGAGAAGCAGTCGACGGCGACGAAGAAGATGTCTTCAGCGTCTACATCGAAGGTACCTCCGCTTTAGTCAGCGTCGAGGGACAGGTCGCCGTCGAAGCGGAAGAGCTCGACGGCGAGCCGTATGACGTCGAAACAGCATCGTCATGCTGTGACGTCGAGGCATTCTCCGTCGACGTCGGTCCATCGGCGTTCGACGTCGAGCCATCCTCCGTCGACGACTAGCCATGGTCGTTCGACGTCGAGGGAGCCTCTGTCGACACATCATCGGTCGACGTCGATGCAGCCAACGTCGACGCCTGGACAAGAGCGTTCGACGTCGGAGCGGCATTTGGAGTCGAGGCACGCCCAGTCGCCGTCAAATCAACGGCGATCGGCGTCGAAACAGCCTCCATCGACGTCGAGCAGACAGCCTTCAACGTCGAAGGACAGTCATCGCCACCCGAGGTCGACCTTAGAGAAATCACGGTCGACGTCGAAGGAGCGCCTACCTGCTCGGCGCTCGGCGTCGATACAACCACCGTCGAGGGATCAGCAAAGATCCAGGGAGAGAAGTTCTTTGCAGACAAAGAACATTACTCCTGCAAAATCAAAGGAGGTGGTTCGGGACAAGGAAAGTGACTTATTGGACCAGACTCATGTCCTAGAGCCACAGTTGGGTTCTCCAGGTTCAGCATCGGCTGCGGAGGTGGAACAATCTCCGGTGCAGGATCCTCCTGCCAAGAGACGGAGGATCGCAGAAGAAAGATCTAGGTCGAGATCTTCCTCTGGATCTCTGGTGAGTCTTTCCTCATCTTGCTCATCATCTCGGAGTGGCAGATCCTCGGATGGACAGAGCGGCGCATCTAATAGGGGGAGGTCCAAATCCCCTGCAAGATCGCAACAGGATCGAACGGATCAACCTCCACGGTCACGTACACCTGCAAAGGATCCCGTCCACAAGTCTCCTTCTGTTCATCTTTCCCCAAGGTGGAATAGACCTCTTCACCACTGGGCAAAGGACAAGGAGACGGCAGATCGCCTAAAGCGATATCGAGACCAACCTCTTCCCCGCAGAGAACGGTCTCGTTCTAAGCACTCAAGTAAGAGACATTCTCGTCACAGAGAGCGATCTCGTTCCAAGACGCGTTCTAGCAGAAGATTTAGATCCAAGAGGACACGTAGTTCTTCAAGTTCGTCGAGAATGCGATCTCACAGGGAGTACTCCCCGACTCTTACAAACAGTTCACGCTCAAGAGTGTCTCCAACTGAGGATATTTTCTCGTTCCAAGATATCTTGGGCAGGGGAGCCCTGAAGCTGGGAGTACCGATGACAGCTCCACAAGTCAAGACGACTGTCATATTCGAAACCCTGCAACATAGATCAGCACCCAAACCGTTGTTGCCGTTGGTTCCGCGTATAATGGAACATGTGAATGAAGTCTTCCTCACTCCGGCAACGGTGAAGTCCGTTCCAGCGAGGATTCTCAAAAAGTATCGTCCTTCGGAAGAGGATCCTCTGTTCCTCAAAGCTGATCCCCCGCCAGATTCAGTGATCATTACGGCGGCAAGAAAATCCAATGCAGTGGCTTCCTCATCCACGGTACCTCCGGATAAGGATAGCAAGGTGCAGGACTCATGGGGGAGAAGGGTGTGTAACACCTCAGCCTCTTTCCTCAAGGTCTCCAATGCGGAAGCCCTGCTCGGCAGGTATGACAGGTCTCTGTGGGACTCACTTCAGAGATTTACCGCAAAGCTTCCTGAGGAAGATAGAAAGGACTTTGAGGAGGTTCTGATGGAGGGCAGTCAAGCCTCCAATCAGAATATAGGATCGGCAGCAAATGGGGCAACGCTGGCTGCGCATGGCTATGTGCACGGAGTTACAGCAAGGAGAACATCTTGGTTACGCCTCACAGCATTAAAACCAGAGGCTCAAGCAAGGATCCTAAACCTTCCTTTTTCAGGCACGTCTCTTTTTGGAGCAAGTGTGGATGAGGAGATGCAGCGGATGAAGACCGAGTTGGACACTCTCAAAGCGGTGGGACTCGAGAAGAAAAAGGAATTCAAGAAGAAATTCCGTTCGAACAACAAAGGTTATTCGAAGCAGAGGGTTCAAACCCCTCAATGGCAGAAAGGCCAGAACCAGCAGGGCCAGCAAAAGGCACAGTACAAAGGCAAGGGCAATTCCAAGGGAAATGGAAATCAGCGCCAAGGCAACAACTTCAATAAAGCTCAGCAGAAGCAATGAGTCTTCACTTCCCCCAGCGCCGTTACCCACTCCAGTGGGGGGAAGCATTGCGCATCACAGGACAGAGTGGCAGGCCATTACAAAAGATTAATGGGTGTTGTCTACGCTGCAGAATGGGTACTGTCTTCGTTTCCATCGTCTACCTCCACACGTTTCCCCGATGTCAACATCAAGCCACCAGCTACAAAGGTTAAAGGCAGAAGTAGCTACACTCCTCGAGAAAGAAGCCATCGAGAGAGTTCCGGTGTCCCAAAGGGGGAAAGGAGTGTACTCGAGGTATTTTCTGGTCAGAAAAAAGGGCCAAAAGGAAGAATACAGACCCATTCTGGACTTGAGAACACTCAATCTGCATGTCCGAAAAGAAAAGTTTCGCATGTTGGCGCTTCACCAGATATATCCACATCTCAGGCAGGGGGATTGGATGTGTTCGATGGACCTTCAAGATGCGTACTTCCATATACCAATACGGCAAGATCACAGGAGATTCCTTCGATTCCGGGTGGGGACCTCTCACTACCAGTTCAAAGTCCTTCCGTTTGGGTTGAAGTCGGCTCCCAGAGTGTTCACCAAGTGTGTCGCAGTGGTGGCGGCAGCTCTACGCCGCAGGGGAGTCTTCGTATACCCATACTTAGACGATTGGCTGTTGAAAGGTCCAACTCCAGGCAATGTAAGGAATCAATTCCAGACATGCATAGAACTTTGTCAGCGTCTAGGTGTACATGTCAACTACAG
The DNA here is from genome assembly GCF_964263255.1 of Lissotriton vulgaris. Taxonomy (NCBI): domain Eukaryota; kingdom Metazoa; phylum Chordata; class Amphibia; order Caudata; family Salamandridae; genus Lissotriton; species Lissotriton vulgaris. The sequence continues at coordinate 1,109,079,342 of NC_141694.1, forward strand.
CAAGTCTGTCTCACAGCCCACTCAGAAGATCCACTTCCTAGGAACTCTGCTAGACTCCGAAGTAGGAAAAATGTTTCCTTCGGAGGAGAGACAGTTTTCGATAGCCCTCAAGTGCCAGCAAGTTCTTCTCCACAGGCCCCAGAAGGTGCGGAAGATAGCCTCACTCTTGGGGTCGATGGCTTCCTGCATCTTCCTAGTACCGAACGCCAGACTTCGGATGCGTCCTCTTCAGCAGGATCTGGAGGACAAATGGGACCAACACTCAGATCGATGGGACGATCGGATCACTTTGTCGGAGGTAGCTCAATCTTCCCTCCAGTGGTGGACAAAGAGACAGAACATGCAGGTGGGAGTTCTCCTCTTTCAACCTCCTCCAACACAAACGATCATCACAGATGCATCATTACAAGGATGGGGAGCACACATGGGACCCCTACAAGTGCAGGGTCTGTGGTCTCCCAAGGAAAGCACTTATCATATCAACTTGCTGGAATTAAGAGCGGTTCACCTGGCTCTCAAAGCGTTCCTTCCCTCGCTTCAAGAGAAAATGATTCTAGTACAGACGGACAACACCATCACAATGTACTATTTGAACAAGCAGGGAGGAACACGCTCAAGGACTCTGTCACTGGAAGCTCAGCGCATCTGGCATTGGCTTCTAGCTCGCAAGTTGTCTGTTCAGGCAGTCCACCTCCCAGGAGAGCAGAACGTGAGGGCGGACGCACTAAGTCGGCACTTCGAAGACAGAGAAGACTGGGTTCTCAACGACGAAGTGCTAGACGACATTTTCCAGTCTTGGGGTCGTCCTTCAATAGATCTCTTCGCAGACGACGAAAACACCAAATGCCCAAGCTTCGCCTCCAGGTTCTATCGACCAGGAACGAGAGGGAATGCTCTCTTAATGGACTGGTCAGGGCAGTTTGTGTACGCCTTTCCACCCCTTCCGCTGATCCCGAAGGTGGTGAGCAAGCTGAACCACTCGTGCACAACGATGATCCTGATTGCCCCCGACTGGCCGAGACAATGGTGGTACACAGACCTACTTCACCTATCAGTGTCTCCTCACAAGAGGCTTCCATGCAGGCAGGACCTGTTGTCGAAGATGAACGGGAGGATTCACCATCCCAACCTTCCGTCACTGAACTTGGCAGCATGGCTCCTGAGGTCATTCAGTACGGCCATCTAGGGCTGCCACAGGACTGCATGTCCATTCTGAAAGAAGCACGACGCCCTTCCACTAGACATTCTTATGCATGCAAGTGGAAGAGATTCTATATGTGGTGCATGCAGAATGGTCACAATCTGGTAAAAAGTCAGGAAGAAGCAGTTCTCCCATACTTGTTGTACCTGACTAAAGCAGGTTTGAAGTTTAACTCCATTAAGGTGCATTTAGCCGCTATTACAGCTTATAGGCGATCACCTTCACAAACTTCTTTTTTTCAGCTTCCTGCAGTAAAAGATTTCCTGCAGGGTCTAAAGAAGGTGTACCCTCCTGTACGGCCTCCTGCTCCGCCTTGGGAGCTGAACCTAGTCCTATCAAAATTGATGGGTTCGCCTTTTGAGCCTATTCATAAAGCTTCTTTACAGCATATTTCCTGGAAAGCGGTTTTTTTGATAGCGATTACGTCAGCCCGTAGGGTGAGCGAAATTCAGGCCCTATGTACTAAAGAACCGTATACAGTCTTTCCTTTGAACAGAGTGGTGCTTAGAACGCATCCTTCTTTCCTGCCTAAAGTGGTATCAGATTTTCATGTCAATCAGTCTATCTCTTTACCCACTTTCTTTCCTAATCCCTCTACTCCAGGTGAGAGGGCGTTACACTCTTTGGATCTGAAAAGGGTTTTAAAGTTCTATCTGGACAGGTCCAAGTCTATTAGACATTCTGTTCAATTGTTTGTTAACTACGGATCGATCAGAAGTGGTCATGCAGCCTCGAAACGTTCTATCTCCAGGTGGATCGTTTCGTGTATCAAGCTTGCTTACCAATTGGCACAGAAGACTTTAGGGGGTACCCCTAAGGCGCATTCTACTAGAGGTAGAGCAGCCACGGCGGCTTACCTGCAGGATGTGCCCATGTCTGAGATTTGTAAAGCGGCGACCTGGAGGTCTGTCCATACATTTACCAGACATTACTGTCTAGATTCTGACACGAGAGCAGATACCCAGGTGGGCCAAGCCTCCCTGAGGAATCTGTTTAACAGCTAAAGTTTTTTTGGCTGTTCTGATTTGGTTGGTTCATGTACTTCTCATTTACCTGCAGGTGGTTGATGGGCTTGCTATTCTATTCAGTGCTTATGACTATTGATGAGGATCCCCTGGAAGAGAAGGATAAGTTACTTACCTGTAATCCTAGTTCTCTTCCAGGGGTATCCTCATCAAAGTCATAAGCAACCCACCCGCCTCCCCAGGTAAATGAGATTTGGTACTGTTTTTCAATCTTGTGGTTGAGCCCTGTCTTCAGGGTTATGCAAAGAACAACTGACCTAACTGTCACCCCTGAGGCATGATGGGAAGCCTGGGGTCATGGCTGCCTTAAAGGCACGGTGCCAGTTATTGTAAAAATGGTTTCATGTTCTATGATATTGTTTTGCAATGCAGCCTGAGGGCTAACAATGTCTATTTATAAGCAATTTTCAGGATTTATGAGTGGTTTGACTCGTTAAAACACAAAGTTCAAGGGTTTTTTGACCTAATGTGTTTTTTGATTCCTTACTAATTGCAGTTCATGTATATGTGTTTGCATTGTTTAGCCTCAGTTTTGGGGCTGCATTGATGTGAGAAAAATGATATATGTACATACATATATGTGGAGCGAGATATATGTGTTTTATACATATATATTTTTATATTGTTTCCGGGGTCCCGCACATGGGCGGGAATATTCAGTGCTTATGACTTTGATGAGGATACCCCTGGAAGAGAACTAGGATTACAGGTAAGTAACTTATCCATACCTTTACGAGGCATTACTGTTTATAATCTGATTCCAGGGCCGATACTCAAGTAGGGCAAGCCTCCTTGAGGAATCTGTTTGGGTAGCCTATGGCCTACTAAGGCTTGTTGATGAGATTACTATCTTGTTATTCCTTTGCCCTCAGGGATGAGGTGAGGCTCGCTATTCTATTCTAATGCTTATGACTATTGATGAGGATCCCCTGGAAGAGAAGGATTAGTTTCTTACCTGTAATCCTAGTTCTCTTCCAGGGGTATCCTCATCAAAGTCATAAGCAACCCTCCCGCCTCCCTGGGCAAAGGACATTCGTTAATGAGGAGATATTGTTAACCTACTTGTTACATGGTTTTTCAGTCTCCGAAAAGAACAACTGACCTAACTGTCACCCCTGAGGCATGATGGGAAGCTGGGGGTCATGAATGCCTTAAAGGCACGGTGTCAGTTTTTTGTTGCATGTAGCTACAGGTTAGCTTTCCAGTCTTTTTAGACTGTGTGTTTGCAATGCAGCCTGGGAGCTTTCTATGCTTTCAGTGAGTTATACGAATTTCTACTGCTTTCTAAGCATTAAAACAGTTTCTAAACAATCTTTGGTGTTGTTTCTCATGTTTCTAATGCAGATGTTTATGTATGGTGGAAATTCTTTACAGCATAATTCAGCTCTACTGTTTATTTGGCTGCAATTGCTTATTTATATATATATATAATATATATATATATCTGCAAACACACACTTCAAATCCTTTAGAACCGCTCCTCAATTAAGGACACTCCAGTCATTCTTTGTAGTCCCATTGCCATATTTATTCAAAGCATTTTCACGTATGCCAAGTCAACAAACGCCTTTCGGCGTTGCCGCCTTCGTCAGTGTTGACTAACTGAGACATTTTTTGTTTAAATAAAGTTCCACCATGACACCATGTCACATGATTAAAAACAACATAAAATAAGGCATACCGATTTCATTCATTGTTATGTGGCGGCCATCTTGCAATGTCTAAGTACATCATCATTCATGTATATGAGAAGTATCAATCACATTACATTTTGCACATGTGCAATTATTCAGCTCAATATCTCATTGTTATTAAGTATTATATCATACTCATAAATTGGTATTATTGCCCTTAATCAAGCCCCGAATGGGCTTTAAACTTCATCTAAACAACATTATAGATGTACTCATATTCGGCCTATACATATGCCTATTTTGTCACGTATGATTATATGATAATGCCCTGGATGGGCTATTTCATGTTCCATACATTACGTGAACTCTCAATACAGGAGAAAGAGTTTTTCTCTGCAGGTCAGTTTTAAAGAATAATCTTAAATGCGGTAGGGAGAGGAAGGGAAGGGAGAAAGAGGGAATTCAGAACATATGATGACTGGTATTTCCTACTGCAATATTAAATTATTGGGAAGATTTCTCATTCATCCAATGTGCACCCACATCTCTTCTTCATTATTCAACCCTCCAGGATACTTTGTTTGGAGCATTATGATGTCTTTGGACTCAAGGGTTCTCAGTTTCTTTACCCAATCGCCTCCTCTTTCTGTTTTTATCAGCTGATCCAGAATGAAAAAGCTCAGCAGATTACTATTGCTTTTGTGCATTTTCTCATAATGTCGAGCCACCGGATACCTTTGGTCTTTTGTATTTATGTGTTCAAGAATTCTGAGTTTTGTTTGCTTTGTGGTGCTGCCCACGCACTTTTTACCACATTGACACAGCAAGCAGTATACAGTAAATTCGGAATTACAGTTCAGTAATTTCGAAATTGTCATCTTATGGAATTTCCCTGATACCTCATATTCCTTTACTTCTCTGAGTTTTTGCATGCCTTGCATTTCATGCAAGGATAAAATCCCACAGCAGGGGCCTTTTTCCTCTTCTTTGATTCGTGGTGGCTATTAACTAGGTGGTCTCTCAGAGAATTGCTTTTCCGATAGGTGACTAATGGATACTCGGATAGCAAACTTCCCACTACACCATCTGATTTCAATATGTTCCAATTCCTCTTCAAGATTTGAAACATCTGATGTGATTTGTCATTGAAATTAGTGATCACTCTTACTTTTGTATCTTTATTTGTGGCTTTATCAATGAGCAAATCATTTCTAGGTCTGGCATCACTCCTGTGCTCAGCTTCATTCAAAACACCTTTACAATAGCCCCTCTCTTCAAACCTCTTTCTGGACTCTGCCCTGGCTTTAATATATTCCCCTTCTGTGGAGCAGTTCTGCTTGATCCTGCAGGGCCTAATGGGATCCGAGTAGATCTTTTCAAATTTTATGTAGAATTCTCGGACCAACTGTTAACGCAGGTTTTCAATGCATGCTGCTCACAAGGCTTTCCACCGACCAGGTATGGTCCATAACAGTGCCTATCTTCAAAAAAGGCGACAGGGCAAACCCAGCCTGTTAATGCCCAATATCATTGCTGGACTCTACAATTAAGATTGTGGGGCGAGTCCTGCTAGATAGTTACAGCTATGGGTAGAAGAGAAGTCAATATTAAGTGATCTTCAATATGGCTTCCGAAAAGACTTGGGCACAATAAAACAGGGCCTAAACTTACACATTTTTATAGACAAATACACAAAGGCGATAAGGGAAAATCTATACCTTACATTTGTCGACTTAACAGCGGCATTTGATTGTGTCATCCACAAGAAGCTTTGGTCAGTTTTAGAGGGAATGGGAGCGGATGCTGTAATAGTCACTTTTTTAAGGCAGCTATAGCTAGGGGCAAGGGCCAGGGTTCGGTATGGAAGGGGGGGCGAGTGCTCTAAGCACTTCAAAGTGATGAGGGGTGTAAGACAAGGGTGCATTTTAGCCCCGTTTCTCTTCTCAATAATATATAAACAACCTAGATACCGTTCTGGTCAAGGAGTGCAAGGATTACCAGCTGCATCGACCCAACCCATCCCAGCATTCATGTACGCGGATGATGCGACCCTCATGGCCCGCACTCTGATTGAACTGCAGAATGTAGTCAATACGTTTGTCAATTTTATGTCAGGTTTGGGGCTTACTGTTAACTGTTCGAAAACTTTTACAATGAACTGTGAGGATGGACTAAAAAAGAAAACTAAAACCCTTTTTATACATTCCAAGCCAATTGATAGAGTAATAACCATTTCCTATCTAGGAATTTTATTTGATCATTCAGGTTCCTGGTCCCAGGCAATTAAGGCCAGAAGACTTTTAATTATGAAATCACTGATGACTCTGCTAAATTTTAGGAGACCACTAGGCAGACGCTCCCCTTCTGAAATGCTACAGATTTATAGAGCAAAAAGCGTGGCTATTGCCACTTATGGAGTTGGAATATGGAGTTATGCAGGGGTAAATATACTGCAAACTGCTGAAAAAAATTCTCAGGTCGCCCCTGGCTGTTCCAGACAGCACATCAAATTATGTATGCCACCAAGAACAAGAACTGGGTATGCCCTACCTGAAGGACTTAATTAAGATCCAACCAATGCTCCTGTGGCACAAAGTCTGGACCTCAGAGGAGACGGTTTTCAACCATTACATACTAACAGATGCCTTGGCGATGGATGGATAAGATGGCTAGAATACGTAAGAATTTTTCTGACTAAATTAGGCCGTCCTGAATACTATAATGATCTTCAAACATTGAGTACAATGTGCAGGAAAGATCTCAAGCAAGTTGTATACATCATCTGGACGAAATAAGAAACACTTTAGAACTAAAGAAGTCTACAGTTCAAACGTATCATATGACCCAAACAACTACTGCCATACAACCGTTTATCATACTAACAACTAATGATTATGATAGGTTTCTGTTAACCCGGTTTAGACTGAACATTTTACACAGATCCTTAAGTTTTCCTACACCAAATGATTGGTCAAGAATGATTAAGCAAATGTCCATGCGATGATGTCTCGATCCAATCGACAATACACATAATGTTTTTCTGCAAATTTTATTCAAACCCAAGAAGAACGTGGATTATTCCAGCATTAAAAAGATCGGGTTTGAGACAATGCCACTTAGCTTTTCACTTTCTGCAATTGCTAGATAATGTATTTATTATTGCTTCTGTAACTGTATTTTTATAACATGTTTTTAAATACCGTAAATCTATTTTGTTATGATTTTTATAATATTTTAATGAAATAAGAAATTGGAATTTTATATTTGTTTCGATAAACATGAACTTTTTTGGTCAACTTTATCAGTTACAGAATAAAGAAATTTGAATTGAATTTTTGCTTTGAAGAAGTTTCGTCAAGGCACAAGGTACAGTGCCATCTATTGTTGGTAATGTGCATGGGCATCTTCTCCATTGTTACATTTTTTTCGCCGCTGTTGGTTTCGGACATGTGCCATGGAGCTCTGGATCAACACAACTGCAGTGATCTCTCCGGGTGACTTAGGTGCCCCAGTTTGGGCTTTTCCACTCAGGGACCCCCTTTTTGCTTTCTCCATGGCAAGCTTGTCTTTCCTGTTATGGAATGACACTGTTCTAGGTGCTGTGCCAAGTACTCCTAGACCGATCTCCATCAGGTCTGTAATCTGTTCCTATATCCCGAACTCGACAAAACCACTGTGACACCTGCTGCTCCTTACGTTCGAAGAAGACTCTGTCGAGCTTGTGTACTTGAAATGTTGCGTAGACGACACCCCAGATCTCTTCGGCAGCAAGGACCTTGATGGGGGAGCTTCAGCTGTAACAGTCTGCTGCGTAGGAGGCCTTCTTGCCAGAGCCTAGATCCGGATCATGCCTGAACCACATGTTGTGAGTACGATTCCTTCTCCCCTATCCCTTGACTCCGCTCACATTCTGAGCAGCCCACATCCATGTGCCAGACATCCATTCTCAATGCTTAGAGACAGGTCTCTAGTCCTCCACAGCCAACTGGCCTTCGCCGGCCCGAACATCCAATTTGGTCCCCATTCCCTGCCTCAGCTCGTTACCGAAGATGTTCTTAAAGCTGATGCACTCATTGCTGATCGCTTTCCTCCGGCAGCACCGAAATGCCCTTCTGCCCTTTGGAGCTGAAACCTTTAACATCAAAGACCCTCTGCAATAGCAACCCACATGCTGGCACCGAAACCCTCAGCACCGAAACAGACCCTCAGCTCTGTTGAACCAAAAACTGCTGGATAAACTCAACTCCACCCTCATACCTGATACTGTCTAAATCACCAAGCCACCGGCATCCACCACAGATAAATCTAAGGGGAACTCAGTTTGCAAAGATGCCCTCAAGATGCTGCCACCACCTAAGCATTTACAAGAAACATAAGGCTACCCTGCCATTGACTTATCCATCTGCCTCCTCACCACCATCCCTCTCTGCCACCTCCTCAATCTGCTGACCCCGTCTCTTTACTCTTCACCGGTTTCACCACACCTGCTTTGGAGGATGCAGCCCTGGAGTCCCTTATGACATGCCCCCGACCCCCAGGATGATCCAAGGAGTCTACTTGATGTCGATTTGCCAAGGGACATGGACCCTTACATCTATCCTGCTTGGCCTTCTATGCCAGATGACACTACCTTGATAGGACAGCCTCACTCAATAAGGTGGGAATGCGTAGCAATTCCATTGAAGAGGATTTCCTATTGAGAGTTTTCTTCCAACGGCCCATGTAGTAACTACGAATGTTGAAAGAGATGCTTAAACCGGCCTCCGATATTTTTTAAGACCCTGTTAAGGCTTAGGTGGGCACCCCTTGGGTGGACAAAAAAATATAAGGCCTCTCCCTTTGACCCAGTCTACATCAAGGGTCAACTACCTCCAGATTCATTGGTATTGCATACTACCCGAATGAAGCTAATGCACAAGGCACCAATGATGCACACCCTCCAGATAAGGAAAGCAAGTGTATTAACACAGCAGGCGAATGCATTGCTGTGAAATCAGCCAACCACTGGGCATTGACCATTCCATTGGCTTGCTGTTACACTATGACCAGGCTCACTGGATGAGATGGAGGAGCTTCTCCCAACATCTCCCAGATAAGTAGCCTGAGGAAGAAGGGACATGAGGTAGTTTCAGAGTGCAAGCTTATCTTTTAATACCACCATCAGGTGTGCCTTTAATGCTGCTGACACTACAACTTGCGCATCAATTCCAACATGTAAATCCACAGACACACCTGAATCCGTGTCTCTGGCTTCAGGCTGGATGTCCAGCAGCATCTCCTCAATCTTCCCATTAATGAAGAGCACCTCTTCCGACTGCAAGTGGAGATGCTGGAAAAAATCGAATAAGACACGGAGACCTCCAAGGCTATGGGTGCTCTCCAAACCCCAACCCATTGTGGCTCCTTTTGGTGGTCAGCCTACCGAGACGGTTCGAAAGCCACATCTCCTGAGGCTCAAGCGGTCCCAGCAGCCCTCCACTGTGGGTTACTTCTTCAGCGCCTACCAGGACAACAGCTCCAAAAGTAGAAGCAAATGCGTATGTCTTCCAAGGGAACTGCCCCCGCAAAGCAATGACTTGTCCCTCCTCAAACCATGTTCATATGACACCTGTTGGGGGAGGGTGGGTCAACTTTAAGTTTTCTTCCCCACTTGGGAACAGGTCTACTCAGAACAGTGGGTATTGGATATTATCCAACACGGTTATTGTTTGGAGTTCACTTTCACTCCTCCCAATATTGCACCCCGCAAACATATCCTTCTCCTGAAGCAGGCGTTGGTGTTGCAGGGAGAGGTAGACATGCTCCTCTGCGAGTGCAATAGAGCCAGTGTCTTTGCACCTACAAGGCACAGGGTTGTATTCTCTCTATTTCCTCGTTTCCCAAAAAGACTGGTCCCTCAGGCCTTATTTGGACCACAGGCACCTCAACAAATATATCCTGTCAGAATGCTTCCACACAGTCACTTTTACAGGATGCCATTCTGCTGCTGCAGCAAGGCGATTTCTCTTCCAGGGGATCCTCATCAATAGTCATAAGCACTGAATATTCCCGCCCATGTGCGGGACCCCGGAAATAATATAAAATTATATATGGAAATAACATATATCTAGCTCCACATATATGTATGTACATATATCATTTTTTCTCACAATGCAGCTCCAAAGCTGAGGCTAAACAATGTAATTACCCATACATAGACTGTATTTGCAAGCATATAAAAAACACATTAGGTCAAATAGCACTCAAACTCTGTGTTTTAATGAGCAAAACATTGTAAAGCAATAGCATAGAAAATGAAAGCATTTTCAAAAAAAAACTGGCACCGTACCTTTAAGGCAGCCATGACCCCTGGCTTCCCATCTTGCCTCAGGGGTGACAGTTAGGTCAGTTGTTCTTTGCAGAACCCTGAAAATCAGGGCTCAACAATAAACTATACACACTTTGACAACGTCTCATTTACCTGGGGAGGCGGGTGTGTTGCTTATGACTTTGATGAGGATACCCCTGGAAGAGAACTAGGATTACAGGTAAGTAACTTATCCTTCTCTTCCAGGGGATCCTCATCAGTAGTCATAAGCACTGAATAGAATAGCAAGCCCATCAACCACCTGAAGGTAAATGAGAAACACATGACCCAACCAAAGATTGTAACAGCCGAAAATCAGCCGTTAAACAGATTCCGCAAGGAGGCCTGGCCTACCTGGGTATCTGCTCTAGTGTCTGAATCTAGACAGTAATGCCTGGTAAATGTATGGAAAGACCTCCAGGTCGCCGCCTTACAAATCTCAGACATGAGCACATTATGAAGAAAAGCTGTAGTGGCCGCTTTCCATCTGGTGGAATGTGCTTTGGGAGAAAACCCAAGGGTCTTCTGCGCCAATTGGTAGGCAAGTTTGAGATACAAAACTATCCACCTTGAGATGGAATGTTTCGAGGCTGCATAACCTGATCTGATGGATCCATAGTTGATAAACAGTTGATCAGACTTACGTATAGATTTGGACCTATCAAGATAGAATTTAAAAATCCTTTTCAGGTCCAAAGAATGCAAGGCCCTCTCAGCTGGAGTGGAGGGATTGGGGAAAATGGAGGGTAGAGAGATGGTCTGGTTTACATGGAAATCTGACACCACCTTAGGTAGAAAAGAGGGATGTGTCCTCAACACCACCCTATTCAGATGGAACACTGTATAAGGCTCTTTGGAATGGAGCGCTTGAATTTCGCTCACCCCGAGGGCTGACGTCATTGCTACAAAAAAAGCAGCCTTCCAAGAAATATGCTGCAAGGTTGCTTTATGAATGGGTTCGAAAGGAGGACCCATCAATTTAGATAGCACCAGGTTGAACTCCCATGAGGGCGACGGAGGGTGTAACGGAGGGTAGACCTTCTTCAAGCCTTGTAAAAAATCTTTCACAGCCTGTAACTGGAAAAAAAGAAGTTTGGGAAGGTGACCGCCTATAAGATGTTATAGCTGCTAAGTGCACCTTAATGGAATTAAATTTCAACCCTGCTTTAGCCAGATATAATAGGTAAGGGAGAATGACCTCTTCCTGACCCTTGATAGGATGACAATTGTTCTGCAAACACCACATGTAGAAACGCTCCCACTTGCATGCATATGAATGCCTTGTGGAATGCCGTCTCTCCTCTTTCAAAATGGACATGCAGTCCTGTGGCAGACCTAGGTGGCTGTATTGTACGACCTCAGGAGCCATGCTGCCAAGTTCAGTGACGGAAGGTTGGGCTGATGAATCCTCCCGTTCATCTTGGATAGCAGGTTCGGCCTGCACGGCAGCCTCTTGCGAGGACACTCTGACAGATGTAGAAGGCCTGTGTACCACCACTGTCTCGGCCAATCGGGGGCAATGAGAATCATCCTTGTGTACGAGTGAGTCAGCTTGCTCACCACCTTCGGGATCAGCAGAAGGGGTGGAAAGGCGTACACAAATTCCCCTGACCAATCTATCAAGAGGGCATTCCCTTTCGATCCTGGTCGGTAGAATCTTGAGGCAAAGTCTCGGCATTTGGTGTTTTCGTCGTCAGCGAAGAGATCTATTGTGGGACGACCCCATGACTGGAAGATGCTTTTGACTACCTCGTCGTTGAGAACCCAGTCCTCTTTGTCTTCGAAATGCCGGCTTAGAGCGTCCGCTCTCACGTTCTGTTCTCCTGGGAGATGGACTGCTGTGACTGACAGATTCCGAGCCAGGAGCCAGTGCCACAGATTTTGCACTTCCAGAAAGAGGGTGCATGAGCGTGTTCCTCCCCGTTTGTTCAGGTAGTACATGGTGGTGGTGGTGTCCGTTTGTACTAACACTAATGATGTTTGAATCGAGGGCAGGAAAGCTTTGAGGGCTAGATGGACTGCCCTCAGCCCCAACATGTGGATGTGGTAGGAGCGCTCTTTGAGAGACCACAGTCCTTGTGTCTGGAGATGACCCATATGTGCCCCCTAGCCTTGTGGAGAGGCATCTGTTATCAGCGTCTGGGCAGGCGGAGGTTGATGGAACGGAACGCCGACTTGCATATTTCGCCTTTTCATCCACCAAGGTATGGACGCTCGCGCTGTGCTTGACAAAGTTATCTTGTCGTCCCAGCGAGCTGACTGCTGGTCCCACTTGTCCCCCAGATCCTGCTGGAAAGGACGCATCCGTAGTCTGGCTTTGGGAACCAGAAAAATGCAGGATGCCATCGACCCTAGCAGGGAGGCAATCCTTCGCACCATCAGATCTCTGTTCCGGAGAACCAATTGGCATTTTTGTGTGATGGAAGACTGTCTCTCCTCCAAAGGAAACACTTTTCCTGCCTCGGAGTCTAGCAGAGCTCCTAGGAAATGTATTTGCTGCGTCGGCTGTGAGGTTGACTTGTTGAAATTCACATGCAGACCCAACCAATAGCATAGATCGCTGCCGCTCAAAAAGTGATTCCTTACACTGTCTGAGGAAGGACCTTTCAACAGCCAATCGTCCACATATGGGTACACGAAGACACCCTGCGGCGTAGAGCGGCTGCTACCCCTGCGATGCACTTTGTGAACACTCGGGGAGCTGACTTCAACCCGGAAACAGAGGAATTTCCTGTGACTGTGAGCTATTGGTACATGAAAGTATGCATCTTGTAGGTCCAGCGAACACATCCAATCCCCCTGCCTGAGATGTGTATATATTTGATGAAGCGCCAACATGCGAAACTTTTCTTTTTTGACGTAAAGGTTGAGTGTCCAGAATGGGCCAGTACTCCGCTTTCTGGCCTTTTTTCTTGACCAGAAAGTATCTTTAATAAACTCCTTTCCCTCTTTGAGATCTTGGTACCCTCTCGATAGCTGATTTTGTGAGAAGAGTGGCTACCTCTTTTTGTAGGAGTTTTAACTGATGACTCGATGTTGGCAGTGGAGGGATAGAGGGAGGTTGATGTTGAAACCGAAAAAAGTAACCATTCTGAAGCGTAGCTAACACCCAGCGATCTTTTGTAATGGCCCGCCACTATATGATACGCGATGCTTCCCCCCACTGGAGTGGTCAACGGCGCTGGGGCAAGAAAGGACTCATTGTTTGGATTGCGCCTTGTCGCTGATTACCTCCGCCTCTTGAGGAGCGCCTGCCTCTGTACTGGGATTTTTGCTGCTCCTGTTGGTCTTGAACCTTCTGCCACTGAGGGGTTTTAACCATCTGTTGGGAGGATCGCTTGTTGTAGGGGCGGAACCTTTTGCTGATTTTTTTTTCTTTTCAAGCCCTACAGCTTTTAGCGTGTCCAATTCCATCTTCATACGCTGTATTTCCTCATTGGTGTGTGAACCGAATAGAGATGTTCCAGAGAAAGGCAGGTTCATGATCCGTGTCTGAGCTTCTGGCTTCAGGGCGGTAAGGCGCAACCACAAAGACCTCCTTGCACATACCCCGTGAGCATATCCATGCGCCGACAGGGTAGCTCCATCTGCTGCAGCACTAATAATCTGGTTGGAGACTTGGCTGCTCTCTGTAAGGATCTCTTCGAAATCCCTTCGATCTTCCCGAGGGAGGTTTTCAACGAAGCACTGTACGGAATCCCACAGGGATCTATCATAGCGGCCCAATAGCGCCTCAGCACTATTAGAACCCTCCTGAAGGAACCTCAGAGCTTTAGATTTTCTACCGCACGTTGTGCTTAGGGAGTCTCCTTTGAGCTCTGCTCAACTTCTACTCTTCATAGAGTTTCTTCAAGTTTTTTTCTTCAGATTCTTTTTAGATTCACTACAGATTGGTAGCTGATCCTTCCAGGATGTCTGACAAGGAGAAGAAGAAGGCCCTTTTCAAGTCATGTTCCACCTGTGGCAAGAAAAGGCTTTTCATGGAGGATAAGCATAAAGACTGCACCTATTGCCTCTATCCTGACCACAAGGCTGCGGACTGTAAGACGGGACAGTCTTCGACGGGATCGTCGACGACAGATACAGCAGCGTCAAAGAAGCAAGTCGGATGGTGGAACCTTTCTTACCGGAGCACCTGACCACAATAGCCAAATTAGTATTTTCCCTCTAAATACAAAAAAGGGAGTAGTGTGCACACTGAAAACCACCCACCATCACAATGGCAGTTCTGTACAGAACTTAAGATACAAATTGTAATTTTAAGCAAAGGTGCACCACAACAAAGAAATGTGCAAACTAAGGTCTTCTAGTTTGTACACAAGAGATATCAAAGACTACATATGGAACAATTTTTTTCAAAAAAAAGGTTTTCTTTATTCACTCCAAATGTCAAAGGACACAGCCGACGCGTTTCGTCCCTGAGGGGACTTCTTCAGGGCAAAGTTAATCGTTGAGGCTCCTTGGACGCGACAATATATTTATCAAAGATGCAAAGTTGCAAGAAAGATGACTGGTTTGTATTCAGTCTCAGGATCTCTAGCTCAAATCCATAGGGTATGCAGATCAGTATATTATGTAGGACGTTGTTCTGTTATGAACAGTAAGGGGACCCAAATTCTGTGGGACTAGCATCCATAAGTTGATTGAAAAATTCGGATGCACGTTTGTGCTGGAGCATCCAAAGAAGCCAGTTCGTGCAAGGATTGCGGCGAGTCAAGGATCGTGCTGAGCCCTTTATTAGGTGGCTCCAATCGGCAGTTCCTTTTTTAATTTATGACACAGTACGTGGTGATTCGATTTCAGCGGCCGACTCGCCAACTATGGGATGTTCCCTAATCATGCGCGATCCCCTTCCCGTCTTGACCAGTTCGTATAGAGCCTGGTGGGACTTGACCAGTTCGTATAGAGCCTGGTCAAGACGGGAAGGGGATCGCGCATGATTAGGGAGCATCCCATAGTTGGCGAGTCGGCCGCTGAAATCGAATCACCACGTACTGTGTCATAAATTAAAAAAGGAACTGCCGATTGGAGCCACTTAATAAAGGGCTCAGCACGATCCTTGACTCGCCGCAATCCTTGCACGAACTGGCTTCTTTGGATGCTCCAGCACAAACGTGCATCCAAATTTTTCAATCAACTTATGGATGCTAGTCCCACAGAATTTGGGTCCCCTTACTGTTCATAACAGAACAACGTCCTACATAATATACTGATCTGCATACCCTATGGATTTGAGCTAGAGATCCTGAGACTGAATACAAACCAGTCATCTTTCTTGCAACTTTGCATCTTTGATAAATATATTGTTGCGTCCAAGGAGCCTCAACGATTAACTTTGCCCTGAAGAAGTCCCCTCAGGGACGAAACGCGTCGGCTGTGTCCTTTGACATGTGGAGTGAATAAAGAAAACCTTTTTTTTGAAAAAAATTGTTCCATATGTAGTCTTTGATATCTCTTGTGTACAAACTAGAAGACCTTAGTTTGCACATTTCTTTGTTGTGGTGCACCTTTGCTTAAAATTACAAGATACAGCAGCGTCGACGAGGGACTCTACGACGACGGCATAGTCGACGAAGGCGTCGACGACAGCATCGTCGACGAGGGTGATGACGACGGCATTGACGACGACAGACGGTGGCATTGACAACGACGACGGCTGGGATGTCACAGTCTTATCGACGATGCCCATCTCGTCGTCGAGTGTTTTTGTGTCAACGACACATACTCCGTCGACGAAGCAGACGACGACTGCATTCTCAATTCCATCGGAAAAGAGGATCATAATTTCCATGACCAGGATTACCCCGGACATGACATCTTCCAGGAGGGTAACCCCTCTTCCTCCAGCTCTACTGTTCGATGAGTCCGAAGAGGAGGATCAGGACTCATATAGCTATGCCAACAGCCCCTCGCAACTGCTGGTTAAATTCCAGGAAACGGACTCGGACGGAGGATATGACCAAGAGGGGGGCTATGAACGTCATGCTGCCCAACCACAGCAATACTCTGGTCAAGAGATGGTTACTGTACTATCATCTTTCCTATAGGGCCTGCATAATATGCTGCAAGATTATAAGTCTAAGGCTACACACTCAGCTCCAGCTCCTTTGGTGCACGGCATGCCTGTCATGGCACCGGCCTCAACGGCTGTTCCTGTATCACCACCTCAGGAGTCTCTTCAACCACTGACATTGACTCCTCAGGAGCCTTCCAGACCTGCTGTCACTCATGATGATTCCTCGGATGAGGATCATGATTCGGAGGGTAGAGATGATCAGGACTCTGAGTGGTATGATTACGTCATTCCGGACCCTCCATCTCCAAGTCCGGATCCGGTGGATTCTCCACCTGCTGATATCGGAGGTTTGCATCAGCTGATGGAATGAGAGACTGGAAGATTCAAACTGACAATGCCTAAGGTGTCCTCTGAGTGTTTCTTGTACGATTTCAAGGAACCTTACAGAAAAATGACAAGATCCATTCCCATAGTGCAACATCTCTGGGATGAGTGCCTTAAGGCCATGAAGAATCCAGCGACGGTGGTCCCTATGATACCACGTCTAGATAGGAAGCACAAGGCGCTTGATGATGGTCCAGCTGCCTTGACAGGCCATCCGAAACCGGACTCAGTGATTTCCCAGGCATCGCAGAGGAAGTCACGCAACCCTTCTGCTCCTTTAACAACTCCTCCGGACAAAGAGGGAAGGAGATTGGACAATGCCGGGAAGAGATTCTCGTCCATGGCGAATCTTCTTGTGCGAGCAGCTAATGCCCTAGCAATATTGGGCAGATATGACCTGCAGCTTTGGTGTGATGTCGCACTGTTCCTGGACCGGCTAACTCCAGAAGCGAAAGCAGAAGCAAGGAAGGTCTTGCAAGAGGGGGAGGCGACATTGATGGAGGTCATCGACTGTGCCATGGACATTGCCACAACGGCATTTCGTTCTTTGGCGGGAGCTGTGGTCCTTCGTCGCCAGGGGTGGCTGAAAGCAACCTGGTTTCGACCCGAGATCCAAAATAAAGTCCTGGATCTTCCATTTGATGGAGAGGCACTGTTCGGGAAACTGATTGATGACACTCTCCAAGACATCAAAAAAGACACTGAGACCGCAAGATCCTTCTGTACGCTCCAGTACCGTAAAACACCTTTTAAAGGATCCAGGGGTAAGAGTACGAACTACAGAGGATCTTACCAACAGCAAAGATACTCTTCCTATGGTTCAAGTTCACAGCAGTACCACCAGCCTTACCAACAAAGGCAGGGCCAATCCTCCAATTACTCAAGGCCTAACAACAGAGGAAAGCAGGCTCGCCAGGGACGCGATGCGTCCAAGCGCCAATAGCGGCCTCCTGGCTCTTCCTACTGGAACCTCCTCCAAGAAGTCATCAGTTGGAGGCAGGGTAGCAAAATACCTTGGTCCAAAATTACATCTGACCATTGGGTGCTCAACATCATTCGAAAGGGCCATACCTTGGAGTTCACCCAAATCCCACTAACAAAGCCCCCTGCAGCCGTTCCATCGAAACACCTACGTCTTCTGAGGCTCGAAGTTCATCAAATGCTCCTCAAGGGGGCTATAGAGCTGGTTCCCTCCGACCAAAGAGGACAGGGATTCTATTCCAGGTTCTTCCTGGTCAGGAAGACATTAGAGAAATGGCACCCCATTCTAGATCTCAGGGAGCTCAACACCTATCTCATATCCCTATCTTTCCAGATGGTTTCCCTTCAAGACATCCTGAGGTTGATCAATCCGGGGGATTTCATGGCCACTCTCGATCTCGAGGATGCATACTTTCATGTACCGATTCACCCAGCACACAGAAGGTTTCTACGGTTTACAGTAGCCAAGAGCCACTTTCAATTCAGGGTTTTACCCTTTGGTCTTCGCTCAGCCCCGAGGATTTTCACAAAGGTGCTGGCGCTGGTAGCGGCATTCCTACGAAGACATCATTTTCAAGTCTTCCCTTACCTGGACGACTGGTTGCTAAAGGCTCCATCCAGAGAAGCAGCGCAGGACGCTGTTCAGGCTTGTACAAACCTATTTCACAATCTGGGACTCACGTTAAACAAGGACAAATCACCTCTGGTTCCATCCAGGAAGGCACGATTCCTGGGAGCCATCCTGGACTCAAAACTCTCAAGAGCTTTTCCAACTCAGAAAGGCGGAGAAAGCTTCAAACCATGGCTCTGGACCTACGAAAAAGAAGGTGTCTTTCAGTACGCCGCTACAAGTCTCTGCTAGGGTTAATTTCATCATGCATACCCCTGATTCCTCACTGCAGGCTGCGAATACGGCATCTTCAGGAACAATTGGACATCCAATGGAAACAGGTGAACGGATCATTCGACGACAATGTGTTTGTCACTCCGACAATGCGAAGAACGGCCCTGTGGTGGACAGACCAAGGCAACTTGTCCCAATGTCTATCCTTCATAAACGATCCGTCTCCTCAGGTAGTGACAACGAATGCGTCGTTGGATGGTTGGGGAGCAGTGATGCAGGACCTGCATGTCAGTGGCCATTGGTCTCCTCACGATCGACGGCTCCACATCAATCTACTGGAGCTCAGAGCGATAAAACTGGCTCTTCAAGCTTTTCTCCCACGTCTAGGAGGTTCACAAGTTCTCATCAGGACGGACAACACCACGGCCATGCATTATGTGAACAAGGAGGGAGGAACCAGATCTCTCCCGTTGTCACAGGAAGCTCAGGAAATATGAGAATGGGCTATCTTTCACAGAATGTCTCTACAGGCAGAACACTTGCCAGGGGTTTTGAACGAGAATGCCGACAGACTGAGCAGGTTATCATCAGTCAGTCACGAGTGGGAGCTAAACCAACAAGTTCTAGAAGAGGTATTCCGCCAGTGGGGCACACCAGCGATAGATCTCTTTGCCACACCGCCCAATAAAAAATGCCGGTCTTACGCAAGCAGGCTTCACCACCACGGATCATTGGGGAATGCGCTTTTGATAGCCTGGTCAAGAACATTTGCCTACGCCTTTCCCCCCATTCCACTGATCCCGAAATTGATCAGGAAGATCAAAGTGGAACCATGCAGGATGATCCTGATAGACCCTGCTTGGCCGAGACACTTCTGGTACACGGAGCTCCATCTGTTGTCGCTAGCTCCGCCTCTTCCCTTGAAGCTTGTTCCAGACCTACTCACGATGTCAGAAGGACAGGTTTGGCATCCAGATCCACAGTCATTACAACTGAAAGCATGGCTCCTGAGCAGCGAGAATTTATGAATCTCCCCATCTCGACCGAAATGAAAGAAGTCCTCTCCCAAGCGAGAGCCCCTTCCACAAACAAGACGTACCGCCTCAAATGGAAGAGATTTTGCATTTGGTGCAGGAGAGAGAAGATTGACCCCTTTTCTTCAAAACCTCATCAGCTTCTGCCTTATCTCTTGACCTTGGCTAAGTCTGGGCTGGCCCATTCTTTTATGAGGGTACACTTGGCAGCAATTTCAAGATACAGACGGACGGAGTCCGGACCTTCTTTGTGGTCTTCCAGAATTATTAAACAATTTCTAAAAGGTTTGTTTAGGGTCTATCCGCCAGTGAGACCTCCGCCTCCTACTTGGCACCTGAATCTCGTCCTTACTCAACTCATGAAGAATCCGTTTGAACCAATTCATCGTTCAGACATGAAGTTCCTGTCATGGAAATTGGCTCTCCTTCTTGCCCTCAAGACGTATTGGGGAATTACAGGCTCTCACAATCCAAGAGCCTTTTCTACAATTCAAAAGAAACACGGTTATCTTGAGAACCAACCCAATGTTTTTAAAGTAGCGACTGAGGCTACTGCTTTTAAAACGTTCAGTGTGGGTGAATCACTGTTTATTTGCATTGCTGCCTAGTTACTCTCCCACTCCCGCCCCGGTCCGCCGCGTCCAATCATGGACGTTTGATGCGGAGGGCGAGGAGGAGCCTTGTACATCCGGGCTCTGGGAGCAGAGGTCAGCGCTCTAGCGACGCTGAAGGTAACGAGGGTATTTAAATCAGCTGTGATACTGCGCTCGCTGTGGAGTAGTGTGTTGCCGGTGGCAGAGGCAGCCCCCTTCACTTTGCGCTGATAATTGCCGTTTTGTGTTCTACACTGTGCGCGCTGTTGTAACAGCGAATGTTTTTAAAGTAGCGACTGAGGCTACTGCTTTTAAAACGTTCAGTGTGGGTGAATCACTGTTTATTTGCATTGCTGCCTAGTTACTCTCCCACTCCCGCCCCGGTCCGCCGCGTCCAATCATGGACGATTGATGCGGAGGGCGAGGAGGAGCCTTGTACATCTGGGCTCTGGGAGCAGAGGTCAGCGCTCTAGCGACCCCTCCCTCTAGTATAAATGTGCTTAGGGCAGCGACCGCGCAGCGGACGCGTGCAGCGGGCGCGCCGGAAGCGCGCCGAAGTCGAGCCAAAGTCCAGCCCGTCTGCGCCCGTCCGCGGCCGGACGGGGCACGGGGCCACAGACCCTGGTAGACTGACACAAACTTCCATAAGGTATGATAGACATACATTACTTGCATTACAACCCGACACGCCTGCCATTTGCAAGCACACCATGCTGGCCCAGTCAATCACAAAATGCTGGAGGTGCCGCTTTGATCCCCTCCTTCAAGCCCCAGATACTAGCACCGGGCCTACCATCAAAGCAGCATTACTGAATTGTAGATCTCTACGCAAACATGCTCTGGAAATCTACCATTTGCTTGACGACCAGAATCTTAACATCCTCTTCTTAACGGAAACCTGGCTTGATGAACACTCGGATCCGGACATTATCCAGGCCTTACCTAATATTCCATATCTAGGCTAGATAGAAAGGACGGTAGAGGAGGTGGCATCGCCATTGTTACTAGAGCTCCTCTCGTCTGCTCCCTTGCACCCATACAGGTTGATCATAGTGAAGCTGGCACCTTTACAATCAACACTGGTCCCAATCATTCGATCTCTGGTATTTTGGTATATCGACCACCGGGTAGATTATATGACTTCACATCCACCCTTATGGAGGCGGTCACCCATCTAGCACTAAGGAAATCTAAATTGTTAGTTCTAGGAGATCTTAATGCTCATTTCGAAGATCATCTAGATAAAGACGCAGCTGATATTCGAATGAAACTGCAATCGGTTCAACTTGACCTAAAAAATAAAGAACCTTCACACCAACTAGGACATTTGCTAGACCCCGTCTTTGGAAACTGGCTGGGAGTGCATACTTCTGATCCTATACCCATACCCTGGTCGGATCATTATATTATTCCCATCTCAGTTCAACTTGACAAAGCGGAGCTCTTTCGTCATCAATCCCTGCGATACAAACGCAGAAAATGGAAGAATTTTACTTTAGATTCTTTCATTCAAATTGTTCAAGACGAAGGTCCTCCTAAAGGAGCTGACTGTGAGGTAGCTAATGAAAATCTAAACAATATCGTCACTAAGGCCCTGGACATCACAGCCCCTAGCCGCACCATGTCCAATGTTAGGAGGCCTAAGAAAACTGCTCCATGGTTCGGCCAAGAACTACAGACCTTGAAAACGGCTTGTAAGAAACTTGAGAGAGCCTGGCGCCATAACTTCTGTGCAGATACTAAAATACAATATAAAACAGCACAGAGAGAATATTACAAATAAGTTCGCCTGGCCAAAGCTGAGCATTATCACACTCGTATTACGGAAGCAGGCAACTCCTCTAGGGAACTGTTTCAAATATACAAAGAGATATCCATAGTGGAGATGTCCTCCTCCACCCAAAATGATTCTGTGGAATCGTGCAATAATATTGCTCAGTATTTTGCTGGCAAAATTAGTAAAATCTACACTAGTTTCTCTAAACAGGGAGCCCCGGCCACGGACTTTACTGAAAATGATAAAATTGTAAATACTCCTGTGTGCCTCAAATCTTTTGTAGTTCCCTCCAATGAGATTTTGTCCAAAATGTGCAATAAAATTAAATCAGGATCGCCCCGGGACCCGGCACCACCAAAAACTTTAGCTGAAGCCTTTTCAGTATTGGAACCTCATCTGAGGCACCTACTACAAACCTCCTTTTCAACCTCTTGTCTCCCGGAGGAATGGAAACAGGCAATAGTGCTACCCATTAAGAAAAAACCCAACATCAGTTTGGACATAATGGATAATTTACGACCTATATCCCTGCTACCTTATGTGGCCAAGTTAGCAGAGAAAATCGCTAACAGTCAACTGATGGAACATCTTGAGACCCATAATGCTTTCCATAAATCTCAGTCGGGTTTCAGATCTGGTTTCTCTACGGAGACAGCTCTCCTGAGGGCCACAGAAACCCTACGTGAGGGAGCAGATGAGGGAAAGACAATGGCCCTCATCATGCTTGATCTCAGTGCCGCTTTTGACACTGTAGCACACTCCATCTTGCTACAGTGTCTAAACAAAGCGGGAGTCACCAATAAGGCACTGGGATGGCTGAAAGCTTTCTTGCTTAACAGGAGCTTTCAAGTCCAAAGGGGGACTTCTCTCTCCGACAGGGTGATGCTTGAGCAGGGGGTTCCTCAGGGCTCCGCCCTGAGTCCCACCCTGTTTAATCTATACATGGCCCCATTGGCAGAGGTAGTGCAGTCGTTCGGCGTGGAGCTTGTCTCCTACGCCGACGACACGCAACTTCTTATATCTCTGACCCAAGCCCCTTCTAAGGAAGCTGATAACTTCAATGCCTGCATGACCAAACTTGCCACATGGATGAATGACCATTGTCTGAAACTTAATGGGACAAAGACGGAGGTCCTCATTATTGGTGGCAATGAGGTCAAATGGACGACAGAGTGGTGGCCCAGCTGCCTTGGTCCTTTGCCCTCCGCCTCTCGAGAGGCGAAGAATTTGGGTGTGTGGGTGGATAATAAACTGTCCTTTGATAGCCACATAAGAAAAACTGTAGGCAAATGCTTTGGGGTGATGAAAACTCTGAACCGCACCCTTGACCTGTTACCCATCAATTCCAGGCGTACCATGACGCAAGCACTGATAACGTCCCGTATTGATTACGGAAATGTGCTGCTCATGGGGACATCTGAGAAAAACATCAAAAAGCTACAGGTTTTACAAAATTCGGCAGCTCGCCTGGTCTTAAGGCTTCCCCGCAGAGCTCCATCACGCCCCTCTCTAGCAGCCCTCCACTGGTTACCAATCAGGAAGAGGATTGATTTTAAAGCTATGCTATGGTGCCATAAAATAATTCATCACAGAGCACCGGCTTATATGTCGGATTTGGCATCTGCTTATGAACCTAGCAGGTCGCTTAGATCTAAAGGAATGGGTCTGCTCAGAACTACCTGCCCCAAAAAAGCTAGAATGGGAGGTAGATCATTCCGTACTTTAGCTGCTAGGAAATGGAACCTTCTTCCTTTGGATATCAGGATGGAGAATAATGAAATCATGTTTAGGAAGAAGTTGAAAACCTGCCTCTTTGCCTTGTGATTGGTTTCCTCTACACTATTTCACACTCTCTCCACAGCGCGGGGACACGCCGGGAGGCGTCACCAGGCGCTCTACAAACTCCTTTAAATTAAATAAAAAAATTAAAGTTCATACCCAAAGTACCCTCGGACTTCCACTTGAACGAGCCGGTTATTCTTAAGGCTTTCTTTCTTCACCCGGCTACACCAGCGGAGAGATCACTACATTCTCTAGATGTGCAGCGATGTTTGAAATTCTATTTGGATCGCACCAAGGGATTTCGGAAATCCTCACAATTGTTTGTAGCTTTTGGTGGTCCGAGAAAGGGTCTCGCTCTGTCAAGGCAGGGAATTGCAAGATGGATTACCAGTGCCATCCTTCATTGCCATTCTGCAGCAGGTAAACCACTGACTGGCAGGGTTAGGGCACATTCCACAAGATTAGTGGCGTCTTCAACAGCCCTCTTCGCGGGGGTGCAGATAAAGGACATTTGCAGTGCTGCTACCTGGAGCAGTGTCCAACCCTTTACTAAGCATTACTGCTTGGACTCCTTGCAGCAAGAAGATATGGCAGTGGGCCAGGCAGTCCTGAGGAACCTCGTCCAATAATGGGTGAGCTTTCCTTTCTATCCCACCTCCGTAATTTTGCACATTTTGTATCTTTGTCATGTTGGCTTTGCAATGTATGCTATGACACAAAATGTGGGTTTGTTATTGTTAACTGCTTGCTACTCTGATACAAAAGCATGGGAATCTATGAAAGTTCCAATACTGGGGCAAGAAAACAAGTTTTAGTTCCCCAGTATTGGTAACTTTCATAGAGTCCCATGCGCCCGCCCACCTCCCTGAGGAAAGCTCAGCCTTCAGCAGAAATGGTGGCTACACACAATGGCTACGAAAATCTGAGGCTCTGAGGTTCCTTCAGGAGGGTTCTAAGGGGCGAGGCTCTTCTGATTGGCTGATGCCTAGGTTTGGTCTCTTTTACACAAAGAAAGTGATGGGCTACAAAAGGGAATGAGGCCTAGGCCTTTTTCTTTCTCTTTTGTGCCTACTGCTATGTTATTTTTGTTACAGAGACTCCCATTCCGACGACGGGGAATGATACAAAATCATGGGAATCTATGAAAGTTACTGTCGCGTTCTAATCTAGGACCCCGATCAATACTGTGACCTTATGCCCCTATATGGCTATAATCCATTTATACCCCTATAATGGCATAAACGATCAAGAGCGATATTTCAGAAACTCGTCTCTGGCCTAACACGATCAGAGCCACATTTCAGAATCTCTTCCTCTGCAGCTCATTAGAGCAAATGACACAGCAGAAGCCACTATCTAAGATTCCTAGACTACACTCCGAGTTCTTCAACAAGATAAAACTCAGCAACCTGGGAAAGCCCCGCTTGCTATGTTTTGATTTGTAATAGAACTCTAATGAGCACTGAGAGACGATCACTTCCTAGTGACATCTTTATTGACGTCTTATGTCCAAAAACTTACGTCAAACAAGGCACCTTTCAGGTATAAATATTACCAACGTTGCCTTAAGCAAACGCTGCCTCAACGACATCGATGATAGCGATGGTGTGGTGAACACAGGAGCAGAACAGCTGTCCCCCTGCAAAGCCCAGCAGATACAAACTGCCCACGGACGCTGTCCCTCCTCCTCCTCCACGACGCGCGGAGAGAGACGCTGTCTTTTCTCTTGCCGAGAAAATCCAGCTCCGGCGTTTCCAGCCTACTCTTGCGAGTGACTGGGATATCGAGTCCTGGAAGGAGATACAAGACCTCCAACATTCTATTCCAGAGGTATGGTGTTGACTAAACCCTTAGAGAGAATTCTTGAAGGAAACCTTGGCAAAACCAACTTAACGTAAACTGCTACTTCCTTACTCCCTCCCAAGTATTAGGCTTAGGTCAGGTACACTGGGGTAGGCGTAGTTAGAAGCACCAGTTGAGTACGTTAGCCTAATGTATATATGAATGTATATATTTTATTCATTTTAACCATTGTATGGCCAAGAAACCATATCAATGCTTTTACAGTATTATTACGCAATCCTCATTTTACTGTACGCACTTTTTATAATAATTAGTCTTGCAATTGTGGCAATTCATTTCTCTTGCATGAGAAGAAAGACTGTTCAATAAATAATACCTTTTTATTGAAAACGCCCGTCTCTCTGTTCTCTGCATCTTGGTGAAAGTAATCTGCACAACTGACTGAGTAAAATAACTGTCTATTGTTTCACACGACTCTAGAGATTGACTCTTATTCTAAGGAGCAAAGTTGTCATGTTTATGCGGTTGTTGGAAAACTGAATCCCTTCTTGTCTGTACCAGGGAAGCTGATCACTTCCTATTCAGTCAAGAAAGTTTCCAGTGACCTCTGAGCTAGTTGGTAACAAACCCAATTAAGTTTAGCATAGTCAGTAGAGACCTGGAAGACCGCACTTCTACGTCCATACTATTGTTTATGTTATTCCAATGCGCAGGGCCTATTGGGAAAATAGGAACTACACTACATTACCAATACTGGGGAACTAAAGTTACAGGTAAGTAACTTGTTTTCTTATCCTTCCTTCAGGCTCCAAGGCAGGAAGACAACAATCACCCAGGAGGGTCCATTATTGTTTCACCATACCTTCAGGCACATCCAAACCAGGATGCCTTCCCCCGGCTGTCACCACACCCCAGGTAGGACAAGGGAGCAGGTGGGAGACGGTGGAGGTTATTCATATCATCCCTGCGAGACTACTCTACAGGCTTGTGGGGTCCTTGACACAGCCTGATGCAGAGGTTGGCCCTTTCACAACCCTATTACAGAGATTACCATTACAACAGATGCTTCACCCTCACGGGGTGGGAGGGCGCATTAACCAGACCTCACTTTTCAAGGACAGTGGGAACCCAAGCACCAGAGCCACAATGTCAGTAACCTGGAGCTGTCAGCCGTCCACTTAGTGTAGAATGCAATCCAGTGACACAACATGGGCAAGGTTGTTCTCATTGTGACGGACACCATGTCTGTCATGTATTCCCTACAGAAAGCAGGTGACACTCGTTTGTTCCAGCTGTCAGTGTTGGCACAGGGCATTTTACAGTGGGCTCTTCACCGGAGGGTTCGTTTGATGGCAGAGTACCTTACCGGTGTGGACAACAACTTTGCAGACATCCTCAGCAGGATGCTGCAACAAGTCCATGAGTATGAACTCTACCTGCAAGTCCTCCTCCCGTACTTCCTTTTAGTGGGGGTACCCCAATGTAGATCTCTTCGCCACACAAAAAAAGTGTGATACCCAAATTTTGCATTCAAGTACCCGTAGTCCATGGACAATAAACTATGGATGAACTGGTCAGGGATATTTGCCTATGCTTTTCCTTCTCTCCCACTTCAACTTCCATTCGTTTGCTGGAGTCTTTGGCAGACTTCCCTCAAGCTCATCCTGGTGGCTCCCACCTGGGCCAGACAGCCTTAGTTCACCACACTCCTCAAACTATTGGTGGTTACGCACAAGAGGCTACCCAAAAGGTCGGACTTCATCTATATGGTACTCTGTGTGATCAGCCACCCCGACTCCAGGATGCTCAACCTTGCAGGTCTTAGAGTTTGTTTATCTTAATCATCTTCTGGGATACATGAACATTCTCAAGGCAAGGTATATTGACCCCTTAAGAGCTAGGGTCCAGGACATCACCTGCTACCTGTGGGCTACTTTTCACTTCCGTCCGGCTCCACTAAGCCGCAGTGGCTTTCTACTTTCAAATAGAGAAAACATATCCCTCTTTAAGATGCCGGTCATCAAAGCTTTAATGGAGGATTTGAAAAGAGGCATTCCTCCTCTGGTCATCCCAGCCTCTGTGTGGAATCTTAGCACTGTTTCCACTACATTTATACTTTCTCCCATTAAGTCCCTACATCCGTGCCCCCTTCAGTTCCTCTCCTGGAATTCTTCTTGTTGCAATAGGCTCTCCCAGACGTGCTAGTGAGCTCCCAGCTTTAACGCTGGAACAAACTTTCTTTTGATTGCACAGGGATAAGATTGTCCTGCGTACCAATCCTGAGTTTCTTCCAAAGGTGGTCTCGCCCTGCCACCTTAAAAACAATCCATAGAGAAGCTAGTTTTTTCCCTAACCTGATTTAGTTGCATAACGGGCTCTTCATACTCTGGATGTCAGGAGAGCCCTAATGTACTATGTAAATAGAATAACTTTTCACAAGACTCAACAACTTTTTGTTGCATACTCAATCCTGCACAAGGTGCTGGCTCATTCCAAATCTGACATAGCCAAGTGGATTGTAAAATGTAGCCAAACGTGTTATGCAAAAGTCAAGACCTTTGTCTATCCCCCTAGGGCCCACTGTACATATCAAAGAGAGGCCTCTATGGCACTCTTAGGAAACATTCCCATGGCTGACATATATATAGCAGCTTCCTGGTCTACACCACACAACTTCACAAAGCACTATTGTGTGGCTGTATTGGCTAACCAACAAGCTAATATTGACCAGGAAGTACTATGTAAATTTGTCCAGACCTCTGCAATATCCTTAGGCTTGGCACCGAATAGGGGAGTCCTGCTTCACAGTCTACGCACAGCATGTGTATCTACAGACACACATGCCTCAAACTGAAAATGTTACTTGTAAGCAAGCATCTATTCAAAGCATGTATTGCTGTAGATTCATATGTGCCCAGCCTCCTCCCGGAAGCCTTTCAATTTTGCAGATCTTTCTTCTTTTCCTTCTGCTTGGTCATCTCTCTCTATCACTATTCTCCATTTCCGTGTTCACCACGCTCCCATTTTCAACCTCACCTGCCATACAGAAAACCATCTAACAATAGAGGCAATGCCCATGCGCATTACCAGCAATAGGGGGTCACTAGACCTCATGACTCAAGACTTCTTCAAAGCAAAACAACTTGCACACTCCCAAGCCCAACGCTAGACGGATGGAGTATGAACAGCATGTTAATCTACATCATTACTTGCTATGAAAAGATGCTTACAAGGCAAGTAACATTTTACTTTTCAGTCCTGAGGCCGATCCTTTGACGTCCTTAGCATGACGTGGATAGTGCTGAGGACGTCAATGTGCCGTCTTAATTCTGTTTTTTTTATGAACTGGAAAGTGTCTACCATTGAATAAACACATTAAAAAGTCTCTCTGAACTGGATGACACATCCAATGCAAGTACTTCTCTTCCACTTCAGTCAGTGTGATCCACAGTTATCTATAAGTCACTGCAGTTAATATTAGCAAAACCATCAAAAGTGAAGTGATGACTGTTTTAGGATCCAGTCAGTGAGTCCTGGCTCTTCAGCCACAAGCACTGTACATATTGGGAGTTATGAGCCCTCAAATACAAATCTCGGAGCAAAACGAGCAGTCCTGGAATGTAATGTTCGTTAAAAGCAAGGACTTTTTGGAGAGGTCAAAGACATCAAGGTACATTGGCACTGATGATTCATGATGCATGTCAATTGTTTACTATAGAATTGTTCCTCAGAAAGCGAATTTGTTAAATGCATTCATTTCTAATGATACCTAATGTCTAAAAAACATTATATATATTATTTAGATCAAGATCTCGATCCAGGTCACGTCCTAGAAGCAGGTAATTTCTGGATTATAATGTTGCATAATTTATTAAATTACATTTCAACAAAATGTCTTTTTTAAACTATTAACTGTAAAATGTTTTTTATGTAACTGTTAATAGATAGGAAATTACATTGCTCCATTTGAGAATTTTATGGGAATTTGGCATTGTTCATTTTTGTTTTGTTTGTTTGTGATAGAGACATAAAAACCCTAAAACATTTTTCAATTTTTTCCAATCACAGCATTCTACATTTACATTCGGTAATGCAGTAGTGCTGTTGTTGAATGATTCAAATTTTGGAAGGCACTTTAGAGGTGACATTTATCCCAGTTCTACTAATCTTTCATTGTCACTGTGCAGAAATGAAACTGAATCTGAAATAACTCTGTCTACATTTCTAGCAGGAAATCTATTATGCCCGACTCTGACCAAGCCTTTGGGGACTTTTACAAGTGCTGCTGGAATGTTATGGATCATTACACATCGCTGCCAGCCTTTTTGGATGATAAGTCTGGCATTTTATTGGCTATTCTCCCTGTCTGCTTGTGTGTGAGGCTAGTCCGTGCGCCCCCCCCCCCCCGGGCTGCACACTGCCTTCTCGTAGTTGATTCATTTTAAATGCAGAAGCTTTTGGCTAAAAAGTTATGACAGGCCGTGGTTGTTTGGCACAGATATGAGAAATAGTACTCCTCTGGTCTGTTAATCTTTGAGGCAGGCTAGGGACGTGCAGTTACTCGTTCAGTGAAATATAAGAGTTAGAAAAGTGCTCAGTAAACAAACACTACTAACATTGTAGGGAAATCCCCTACATTATATTTCTAAGCTTTTATCCATGAACTGGTTTGTGAGAAGTTGGCCTGATATATAGTGTTCACTATTCTAGTGAGCACTTTGCATCAGTCCAAACAACCCTTATGGTGATTGGTTGTAAGTCAACCTTATAGACCAGCTATCCTAGTAGCGTGGATACGAGCAGTCTTCGGGCTAAACTCTAGAGGGCGTGTTAAGCCAGCTGTTATACCATCACATATACCCCTTGAACACCAAGTGAAAGAACACCACACAAGTGTTATGAAAATAAACAGTGTATTTATTTAGATCACAACAGCCCTGTACTCTTTATGAGGACAGGGTACTAAGCACACAACAAAACTCTTATAAAAATACTTTAAGTTGCACAGTTTACACAAATGCCCGAGGGGCACGACAAACCATATACTATGGAAGTGGAATGCGAAATTACTAGCAGGTAAGTACTGTACTAATAGGCTTTGGAATCGCTAGGACTACGTTACTGAACCTTCAGATTACTAGTAGGAGACCTAGGGGACTCGGGTGCAGAGTGTGCACTCTCACGCGGGATGCGGGACACAGTCTATGGTAGCTAGATTTCACAAAGTTAGTGTTCTCGGGCGAACCAGACTAGGTAGATCGAAAACGACAGTGGATCCTGACCCTTGGATAGTGAGGCTATGCTGGGGCACCGAAATGCCGAAGTTACCTAGCCCAGGGGCTGCAGCTGCATAGGTCTCAAAAGACGTCGGGAATCCTCGTAGACGAACCAGGAGCCTGAAGAAAGAAGTTGCTGGCAGGCGACCAGTGAAGATTGTTCGAGTGATCCAAGCCTGGATCGAAGATGGATGACACCTGAAAGCAGAGGGGACCAAGTTCGTGACTACTAGCCAGTAGTCAGGTGACACCAGGAGGGCACCGGATGGTAGTCACCTCGACTAGGTGGGTGGGCGACGCTGTGCTCTGCAGATCTCACGGACCAGGAGGCGTTGTCGGCGACCAGGATGGAGGTGCGAGCTGTCCCACGATGGATGATGCTGTCGACGTCGCTGGACCCCGGATTGGGGCAACAAGTCTTGGCAAATTCAAGCCCACGCGGTGGACCTAAAATGGCGTCTGGAGTGGACCAGGAGGGTCCGGGGTGCTCCTCTTTTGGAAGGGAGCAAGGGCCAGTCTGGAGCAACCAGACCAGCAGCAGTGATGTCGTTGGGCGTCGTTAAGAAGGCCACAAGCCAGCGGGCTAGTAGCCAAACAACGCGGTGAGCAGCAAAAAGCAGAAGGGCCCCACGCAGATCGTGGAGATGCTGGGAGGCTGGACTTCAGTGCTGGAGCTGCTCAGGGTCGGGGCTTCTCGGACCCCAAAGCACTCACCAGAGGATCCCTCGGCGGTCGTGCTGGATAGAAGTCGTGCAGTTCTGATGATGGCCGGTCCCTCGAGGTCTCGTCGCACCTACGGTTCTCAGCTTAGCTGTAGAGGTAGGTAGAGGTCAGAGGTGCCAGGGAAGCCGGGTCTCGTCGTGCTGGTCGGTCGGATTCCTGAGGAAGGACGTGCAGCAAACCGCAGAGTTCTTAGATGGTGCCTGCGGATGCAGGGTGACTACTCCTTAGCCACAAGGGAGAAATCTTGAGAAGTCGAGAGTTCCTTTCGTAGAAAGTAGTTTCTTGATTCAAAGATGATCTAATTTGGAAGGGTCCCCGCTCCTGCCTTTATCCTAAAGAAAGGGGTGGGTACGCGACTAGGTCCTGCCCTAGGGGTGGGACCAGGAAGGGGGGTGGTTACACCCCTCTCCCATGCCGGACTTTCCCCAGGCCAGGGGCTGGTGTGCCCCTGGAACTGGTTCTAGCCGGCAGATGCGTAGTGAGCACCGGGGTGCCACTTGCAATCAACTTCCTGTAAAGCCCTGCCTACCCAGGATACACAAAACCCTGTCTGGGATGGTGCTAGCACCGCCCCTGACAGGAAACCCTTTGTCCAAGCTCTCCCCGCTGGAAGGACTCCCAGCAGCAGGAGGTCAGACTCGTGTCTGTGGTGGCAGCATCCATTTTGTGGAGCTGAGGCTTCAGTTAACTTTAACCGGGGTTCACAGTTACATACATGTCGTGTCCCTCTAGAAGGGTGGAATGCTAACCCCGTCGCCAGAATTGCCGAGGGGTTAGTATTCCAATTCGTATGACACCTTACTCGACATGTTTTGATAAAGCAATACCAAAGATAGCATTTAACCGCGAGGATTATAATGCACTTAAGAGTATATGGTATGCGTTATCATGGAACAGCTATTAGGACTTGGTTCCGCAAGCTGCAAACGGGCTCAGCTCATGCCAGAGCACCATCTCACACGATTCCAAGCACTCTGCCTTCAGGATTGTCAAGGCCTGCCATAGGAGTGACTGATAGGAATCTGTGTGTCCATTTTTAGGGTTAGATATAGGTATACTATATCTAAAGCAAGGGGTGCTTACACCACCTTGCCCCAGCTGTCGTGCAACCAGTTGTGTCAGATTTAGATGGCCATCCAGGGGTGGTATAATACATGCTTCAGCCCCTGGTAGGCCCTGGGTACACCTATGCCCTGAGTTACAGGGTCTCATAAGGTGGCCCAGTACCAATTGGATAATGCACCTAAGGTACACATGTCAATTTAGTGAGAGAACAGCTAGGCTGTGGGTCTGATTGGCAGGTCCACAGCCAGAGAAAGTCGTAAACCAGTGAAACAAAAGCAAAAAATCTGGGTGATCATAGGATTGCAGACCCTACTCTCCTACATGACCCCCCCCCCAAACTTTGGGACAATAAACTAACCTTGACCAGGTGAGTCTTCTTGCATTAAGTGGAAATACCTGGAGAGCCCATCTGCATTGCCATGATCAGTGCCAGGCCTATGCTCCACTGTAAAATCCATCCCCTGTAGGGAAATGGACCACCTAAGCAGTTTGGGGTTTTCACCCTTCATCTGATTTAGCCATAAGAGGGGCTTATGGTCGGTCTGAATCTTGAAATGAGTGCCAAACAAGTATGGCCTCAGTTTCTTCAGGGCCCACACCACAGCAAAGGCCTCCCTCTTAATAGCTGACCAATTTTTCTCTCTGGGGGTCAGCCTTCTGCTTATAAAAGCAATGGGCTGGTCTTGACCATCAAAATTCAGTTGAGATAGAACAGCTCCCACACCCAACTCAGAAGCATCTGTTTGGACAATGAATGGTTTGGAGTAGTCTGGACTCTTGAGGATAGGTGCTGTGCACATGGCCTGCTTTAGGTCATCGAATGCTTTTTGACAGCCTGCTGTCCACTGAACCTTTTTTGGCATTTTCTTACTTGTCAGTTCATTAAGTGGAGTCACAATTGATCCATAATTCCTGACAAACTTTCTGTAGTAACCAGTCAGGCCCAAGAAAGCTCGAACCTGAGTCTGGGTGGTTGGAGGAGCCCAGTCCCTGATTGACTGTATCTTGCTCTCCAGTGGCTGAACTTGGCCTCCACCTACAAGGTGGCCCAAGTACACAACCTGTGTCTGCCCTATCTGGCACTTTGTGGCCTTGATAGTGAGACCTGCTGCTTGCAGTGCCTCTAACACTTTCCTCAGGTGGACCAGGTGATCCTCCCAGGTGGAGCTAAAGACAGCTATATCATCTAGATATGCTGCACAGAAGTCATCCAGCCCAGTGAGAACATGATTCACTAACCTTTGGAAGGTGGCAGGTGCATTTTGCAGACCAAAGGGCATTACCACAAATTGATAATGCCCACCAGGGGTTGAAAATGCTGTCTTGGGCTTGGCATCCTCAGCTAACCTGATTTGCCAATACCCAGCTGTCAGGTCAAATGTACTTAAGTAGTTGGCAGAAGCCAATCTATCTATAAGTTCATCTGCCCTTGGTATTGGGTGGGCATCAGTCTTAGTGACTGCATTGAGACCTCTGTAGTCTACGCAAAACCTCATCTCTTTCTTACCACCCTGGGTGTGAGGCTTTGGCACTAGAACTACTGGACTAGCCCAAGGGCTATCTGAGGGTTCAATGACTCCCAACTCCAACATTTTCTGCACTTCTGTTTTGATGCAGTCTCTAACATGATCAGGCTGCCTGTAGATTTTACTCTTGACTGGCAAGCTGTCACCAGTGTCAACCTCATGGGTACACCAATTGGTTTGGCTGGGTGTTAGAGAGAACATATGCCTGAAGGATTGAAGAACCTGTCTACAATCCTTCTGTTGATGTTCAGAGAGGCTGCCACAAAAGACAACACAATCTACTGATCCATCATCAGGATTCTGAGTGAGCAGGTCTGGGAGAGGGTCACTCTCTTCCTCCTGTCCCTCATCTATGGCCATGAGCAAGCTCATGTCCTTCCTGTCGACATATGCTTTGAGCCTGTTGACATGGAGCACCCTGTGGGGGCTCCTGGGAGTTCCAAGGTCCACCAGGTAGGTGACCTCTCCCTTTTGCTCAAGAATTGTGTGGGGCCCAGACCATTTGTCTTTGAGTGCTGCTGGGGCCACTGGCTCCAACACCCACACCTTCTGCCCAGGCTGATAAACAGTCAGGACAGCCTTTTGGTCATGCCAAGCATTTTGAAGTTCTTGACTGGCCTTAAGGTTTTCAGATGCCTTTTCCATATATTCAGCCATCCTGGAGCGGAGACCAAGTACATAGTCCACTATGCTGGTTGCAGGCTTTTTGAGAGGTCTCTCCCATCCTTCCTTAACCAAACACAGGGGTCCTCTCACGGGATGCCCATACAGAAGTTCAAAAGGGCTGAAGCCAACCCCCTTCTGTGGGACCTCTCTGTAAGCAAACAAAGGCAGGGAATCAGGACATCCCATCTACGCCTGAGCTTTTCAGGTAGTCCACGAATCATCCCTTTTAGGGTCCTATTGAACCTTTCAACAAGCCCATTGCATTGTGGATGATAGGGTGTGGTGAACTTGTAGTTGACACCACATTCCTTCCACATAGCAGTTAAGTAGCTTGACATGAAGTTTGCACCTCTGTCAGAGACAACCTCCTTAGGGAAGCCCACTCTGGAGAACACTCCAACTAGGGCTCTTGCCACAACAGGTGCTGTAGTGGTCCTAAGGGGAATAGCTTCAGGATACCTGGTGGCATGATCCACTACCACCAGTATAAACTTGTGCCCTGATGCTGTCTGGGGTTCCATTGGACCAACAATGTCAATCCCCACTCTTTCAAAGGGCACCCCCACCACAGGCATTGGTATAAGGGGGGCCTTTGTTGTGCCACCTGACTTACCACTGGCTTGGCAAGTGACACAGGAGCGACAAAACTCCTTGGTATCCTCATTCATGTGAGGCCAGTGAAAGTGTGAGACAAGCCTGTCCCAAGTCTTTGTCTGGCCTAAGTGACCTGCTAAGGGAATCTCATGGGCCAAGGTAAGAAGGAAACCTCTCTGAGACAAGGGGATAACCAGCCTCCAGGCAATACCAGGCTTGGGGTCTCTTGCCTCATTGTACAGGAGTCCATCATCCCAGTATACCTTGTGGGTACCTGTGGCGTTCCCAGCAGCCTCAGCAGCAGCCTGCTGTCTGAGGGGTTCAAGGGAAGGGCAGTCTAATTGGTCCTTCCCCAGGTCTTCTCTTGAGGGTCCCCCTGAGCCCAGAAATTCAACTTGATCAAGTTCAAATTCTTTAGGCTCAGTTTCCCTCAATTCCTGTAGGTCAGCCTCCTCTGAGACTTGATCCTCAACCTGGGGCAAGGGGGAGGGCAATGCCTTAACCCTACTGCTCTTCTTCTTGGAAGGTGGCTGGTCCATTGTTCCAGGATCCAGCACCTGTTCAGTGGGGCATCTTCTGGCCTGTGACCTAGTCACAGCAAGCACATGTGCTGGCAAGCCTAACATCTCCATGTGAGTCCTCTGCTCCACTTCTGACCATTGTGATGACTCCAAATCATTGCCCATCAAACAATCCACTGGGAGGTCTGCACTAACTACAACCTTCTTCTGGCCAATTACCCCTCCCCAGGAGAAAGCAACAATTGCCATACTATGACTGGTAGTGACATTGCTTGCATTGGTCACCAGGAAATCTGTACCTGGCATGATCTGTCCAGGGTCCACAAAGTTAGGTGTCACCATTGTGACACTGGCACAAGTGTCCCTATAGGCCTGAGCCATTCTGCCATTGATAAAAGGTGTCTGTCTGTATTTGCCCAAAGTATTGGGACTGACATCAGGGGATATATCCACATCCACTGTACAGACAAGGACAGCCTGAGTGAGTGTGCCAACTAAGTTGCCATACCCCTCAGAACCCAAGGTTAACCCAACTAAACCCTTGGGAGGTGCACTACTACTGCTGGCTGTACTAGGGGGCACAGGTGCCTTAGGGGCTGCAGTAGTAGGAGTCTGCCCTCCTTTCTTGGTGCACTCACTAAACCAGTGAGTTTTACTTTTACAGTACTGGCACCATCTTTTAGACTGGCCTTCTTGAGTCTTCTTCTTCTGGGAAGCCTGACCCCCACCCTCTTTGGATTGTTGGGGACCTGTTGAAGACTTCAGTTCATTTTGTTCACCTTTTGTATCTTTACCCTTCTGGTCTGTTTTCTTCTGACCACCTTGATTCTGGCCCTGGTTCTGCTTAACTCTTGTTCTGACCCATCTGTGTGCTTTCTTTCCCAATTCTTGGGGAGAGGTCAGATCTGAGTCAACAAGATGCTGATGCAACAACTGGTTCTGACAATTGTTTAAAATCTGTCCCCTCATGATCAGATTATACAATCCTGTGTAATCTGTAACCTTACTGCCCAGCAACCAGCCCTCCAAAGCCTTAGTGGCACAATCTACAAAATCAGACCAATCCTGAGACTGAGTTTTCTGGGTATTTATTTATTTATTTTGCGGGTTTATAGAGCGCTAGAATAAACTCCCACGGGAGTATCTCCGCGCCATCTGACTGCTGAACCTGCAGGAGAACGAATTCCATGTCTCCACTCTGGTTCTTAAACTGTGTGGTTAGATCTGGAACAAGAACGTCTTCAGCTTTTTTCTGAAGGCCAGATGATTTTCTAGATGCCTAAGCTGGAGAGGGAGACCATTCCATATCCTCGGTCCCCTCACAGACAGAGCCTTACCCCCTTGCCTTACCCGCTTGATCCTAGGAATAGTGAGAAGCATTTGGTCACTGGACCATAAAGCACGAGAAGGAACATACGGCACAAACTTGTCTGCCAGATAGGAGGGACCCAGACCATGAAGTCCTTTGTGGACAGTACAACCGATCTTAAAAATAACTCTCTGGCGGATGGAAAGCCAATGAAGCCTGGCAAGAAGAGGTTTTGAAGATGTTCTCGGAGGGGCATTTAAAACCAGCCTGGCTGCGGTGTTCTGCACAGCCTGTAACCGATCCAGATCCTCCTCATTAGCTGATAGCAAGAGACCATTACAATAGTCGAGACGGCTGATAACTAACGCCTGGACCAGGGTCTTTCTGATGGTGTCTGGAAGCAATGGAAAAACTCTGCGCAGCAATCCAATGGTCCGAAAACAAGATCCAACAATGTTGGCAACATGCTGCTTCAAGCTGAGTTCTTGTTCCAGACGGACCCCTAGGTTCTTGACTATCTGCTTAGGCTCGGGGACTGGGCCTAGATCTAAAGGCCACCAGTCAGGAGTCCAGCAGATCTTAGCCTCCCCGAAAAGCATAACCTCTGTCTTTGAAACATTGCACTGCAACATATTCAAAGACATCCACTGGGAAACTGCTCTCATCCCCTCAGAGAAAGAATGTAATACCTCTGGAGTAAGATGGTCAAAGGGAAAGAGCAGCTGGGTATCGTCAGCATAAGATACTGGGCAAAAACCAAAGGCTCTCAGGATATTAGCCAGGGGGGCCACATAGATGTTGAATAATGTAGGGCTCAAACAGGAGCCCTGTGGCACCCCCTTAGTAATCCTGGTCTCCTCGGATCGGAAATCACCCATGGTGACACATTGGGTCCGATCCGAAAGAAAGCTCTTTAGCCAAGCCAGTGCCATGCCCCCTAGTCCACTCCCAGTCAGACGCTCGACCAAAATAACATGTGACATGGTATCAAAAGCTGCCGATAAATCTAGCAGCACCAGGACAGCTGATTTTCCTTTGTCCTGGAGCATGCGTAGATCATCGGTGATCGACAGCAAAGCTGTTTCCGTGCTGTATTTTGGTCTAAAGCCCGACTGAGATGGATCTAGGGCACCAGTGTGTTCCAGGTGATTGGACAAGTGCTTATTGACGTGCTTTTCTATGAGCTTTCCCATGAATGGTAAAAGGGAGATGGGTCTCAAATTGGTCATGTCAGCCCATGCAGTGGCGGTGTTCTTGCGGATAGGTCGCACTTGGGCTCTCTTCCACTCCAATGGGACACAACCTGTGTCCAAGGAGAGGTTGACCAAACTTTGTATTTCTGGTGCTAATATGCTCCTCACTGAAACCATCACTCTTGGTGGAAGCTGGTCCATAGGACTCCCACTCTTTATAGTTGTAATGTGTCCCTCCACTTCAGTCAAGGTGATATTAGAAAAGTTCGACAGAGTGGAAGCGATGATCTTTTTACTCGCTGGGACAATAGTGGGAAGAGTAACATGTCCAATGGAAGCAATGGAGGCATGAATCTTCTCATAGATGGTTTCGATCTTGTTCGTAAAGAAGCAAGAAATATCATTACAAAGTTGTTGAGATGAAGTGTCAACACTCTCACATGCTGCCGGCTTCAAGAAGGAGTTCAGTATTTGGTAGAGCATCCTCGGCGCATTTCCTACCGCCTCTAACTGTGAGGTAATATGATGTTTACGAGCTGTTCGAATAGCTTTGTGATATGATTTTAACGCCCTCTGATACTCCAATTTATCTGACTCCAAATGAGATCTACGCCAGGTTTTCACTAATTTTCTTGTTCTACGCTTCATGGATCTCAGGTCCTCTGAAAACCATACCTCCTGATTTTTCGTCGGGCGGGTCTTAAAGGTTTTCATAGGAGCTATGTGCTCAATGGCAATGGTTACTGCCTTTTCATATCTCTCTAGCGCCACATCAATGTTATCGGTTGTGGAATAGTCTTGGATAGAGAAGGCATCCCTAAAAGATTCATTGGTAATCTTGTGCCATTGTCTCCGTTTCGTGGCGTTCCCAGCAGCCTCAGCAGCAGCCTGCTGTCTGAGGGGTTCAAGGGAAGGGCAGTCTAATTGGTCCTTCCCCAGGTCTTCTCTTGAGGGTCCCCCTGAGCCCAGAAATTCAACTTGATCAAGTTCAAATTCTTTAGGCTCAGTTTCCCTCAATTCCTGTAGGTCAGCCTCCTCTGAGACTTGATCCTCAACCTGGGGCAAGGGGGAGGGCAATGCCTTAACCCTACTGCTTTTCTTCTTGGAAGGTGGCTGGTCCATTGTTCCAGGATCCAGCACCTGTTCAGTGGGGCATCTTCTGGCCTGTGACCTAGTCACAGCAAGCACATGTGCTGGCAAGCCTAACATCTCCATGTGAGTCCTCTGCTCCACTTCTGACCATTGTGATGACTCCAAATCATTGCCCAACAAACAATCCACTGGGAGGTCTGCACTAACTACAACCTTCTTCTGGCCAATTACCCCTCCCCAGGAGAAAGCAACAATTGCCATACTATGACTGGTAGTGACATTGCTTGCATTGGTCACCAGGAAATCTGTACCTGGCATGATCTGTCCAGGGTCCACAAAGTTAGGTGTCACCATTGTGACACTGGCACAAGTGTCCCTATAGGCCTGAGCCATTCTGCCATTGATAAAAGGTGTCTGTCTGTATTTGCCCAAAGTATTGGGACTGACATCAGGGGATATATCCACATCCCCTGTACAGACAAGGACAGCCTGAGTGAGTGTGCCAACTAAGTTGTCATACCCCTCAGAACCCAAGGTTAACCCAACTAAACCCTTGGGAGGTGCACTACTACTGCTGGCTGTACTAGGGGGCACAGGTGCCTTAGGGGCTGCAGTAGTAGGAGTCTGCCCTCCTTTCTTGGTGCACTCACTAAACCAGTGAGTTTTACTTTTACAGTACTGGCACCATCTTTTAGACTGGCCTTCTTGAGTCTTCTTCTTCTGGGAAGCCTGACCCCCACCCTCTTAAGATTGTTGGGGACCTGTTGAAGACTTCAGTTCATTTTGTTCACCTTTTGTATCTTTATCCTTCTGGTCTGTTTTCTTCTGATCACCTTGATTCTGGCCCTGGTTCTGCTTAACTCTTGTTCTGACCCATCTGTGTGCTTTCTTTCCCAATTCTTGGGGAGAGGTCAGATCTGAGTCAACAAGATGCTGATGCAACAACTGGTTCTGACAATTGTTTAAAATCTGTCCCTTCATGATCAGATTATACAATCCTGTGTAATCTGTAACCTTACTGCCCAGCAACCAGCCCTCCAAAGCCTTAGTGGCACAATCTACAAAATCAGACCAATCCTGAGACTGAGTTTTATGGGTATTTATTTATTTATTTTGCGGGTTTATAGAGCGCTAGAATAAACTCCCACGGGAGTATCTCCGCGCCATCTGACTGCTGAACCTGCAGGAGAACGAATTCCATGTCTCCACTCTGGTTCTTAAACTGTGTGGTTAGATCTGGAACAAGAACGTCTTCAGCTTTTTTCTGAAGGCCAGATGATTTTCTAGATGCCTAAGCTGGAGAGGGAGACCATTCCATATCCTCGGTCCCCTCACAGACAGAGCCTTACCCCCTTGCCTTACCCGCTTGATCCTAGGAATAGTGAGAAGCATTTGGTCACTGGACCATAAAGCACGAGAAGGAACATACGGCACAAACTTGTCTGCCAGATAGGAGGGACCCAGACCATGAAGTCCTTTGTGGACAGTACAACAGATCTTAAAAATAACTCTCTGGCGGATGGAAAGCCAATGAAGCCTGGCAAGAAGAGGTTTTGAAGATGTTCTCGGAGGGGCATTTAAAACCAGCCTGGCTGCGGTGTTCTGCACAGCCTGTAACCGATCCAGATCCTCCTCATTAGCTGATAGCAAGAGACCATTACAATAGTCGAGACGGCTGATAACTAACGCCTGGACCAGGGTCTTTCTGATGGTGTCTGGAAGCAATGGAAAAACTCTGCGCAGCAATCCAATGGTCCGAAAACAAGATCCAACAATGTTGGCAACATGCTGCTTCAAGCTGAGTTCTTGTTCCAGACGGACCCCTAGGTTCTTGACTATCTGCTTAGGCTCGGGGACTGGGCCTAGATCTAAAGGCCACCAGTCAGGAGCCCAGCAGATCTTAGCCTCCCCGAAAAGCATAACCTCTGTCTTTGAAACATTGCACTGCAACATATTCAAAGACATCCACTGGGAAACTGCTCTCATCCCCTCAGAGAAAGAATGTAATACCTCTGGAGTAAGATGGTCAAAGGGAAAGAGCAGCTGGGTATCGTCAGCATAAGATACTGGGCAAAAAACAAAGGCTCTCAGGATATTAGCCAGGGGGGCCACATAGATGTTGAATAATGTAGGGCTCAAACAGGAGCCCTGTGGCACCCCCTTAGTAATCCTGGTCTCCTCGGATCGGAAATCACCCATGGTGACACATTGGGTCCGATCCGAAAGAAAGCTCTTTAGCCAAGCCAGTGCCATGCCCCCTAGTCCACTCCCAGTCAGACGCTCGACCAAAATAACATGTGACATGGTATCAAAAGCTGCCGATAAATCTAGCAGCACCAGGACAGCTGATTTTCCTTTGTCCTGGAGCATGCGTAGATCATCGGTGATCGACAGCAAAGCTGTTTCCGTGCTGTATTTTGGTCTAAAGCCCGACTGAGATGGATCTAGGGCACCAGTGTGTTCCAGGTGATTGGACAAGTGCTTATTGACGTGCTTTTCTATGAGCTTTCCCATGAATGGTAAAAGGGAGATGGGTCTCAAATTGGTCATGTCAGCCCATGCAGTGGCGGTGTTCTTGCGGATAGGTCGCACTTGGGCTCTCTTCCACTCCAATGGGACACAACCTGTGTCCAAGGAGAGGTTGACCAAACTTTGTATTTCTGGTGCTAATATGCTCCTCACTGAAACCATCACTCTTGGTGGAAGCTGGTCCATAGGACTCCCACTCTTTATAGTTGTAATGTGTCCCTCCACTTCAGTCAAGGTGATATTAGAAAAGTTCGACAGAGTGGAAGCGATGATCTTTTTACTCGCTGGGACAACAGTGGGAAGAGTAACATGTC
This sequence comes from Lissotriton vulgaris, assembly GCF_964263255.1. Lineage (NCBI taxonomy): Eukaryota > Metazoa > Chordata > Amphibia > Caudata > Salamandridae > Lissotriton > Lissotriton vulgaris. The sequence goes on from NC_141694.1 coordinate 1,109,121,570, forward strand.
CAATGGAAGCAATGGAGGCATGAATCTTCTCATAGATGGTTTCGATCTTGTTCGTAAAGAAGCAAGAAATATCATTACAAAGTTGTTGAGATGAAGTGTCAACACTCTCACATGCTGCCGGCTTCAAGAAGGAGTTCAGTATTTGGTAGAGCATCCTCGGCGCATTTCCTACCGCCTCTAACTGTGAGGTAATATGATGTTTACGAGCTGTTCGAATAGCTTTGTGATATGATTTTAACGCCCTCTGATACTCCAATTTATCTGACTCCAAATGAGATCTACGCCAGGTTTTCACTAATTTTCTTGTTCTACGCTTCATGGATCTCAGGTCCTCTGAAAACCATACCTCCTGATTTTTCGTCGGGCGGGTCTTAAAGGTTTTCATAGGAGCTATGTGCTCAATGGCAATGGTTACTGCCTTTTCATATCTCTCTAGCGCCACATCAATGTTATCGGTTGTGGAATAGTCTTGGATAGAGAAGGCATCCCTAAAAGATTCATTGGTAATCTTGTGCCATTGTCTCCGTTTCATGGGGATCTGAATAGATCTCTTGGGAGTTGGTCCTATCTCAGGAATATAAAATTCTATAGTGAAATGGTCCGTCCATAGATTTGCAATAGGGGCAGAACACTCAACTCCAAGGAACCTGGACAAAATGAGGTCCAGAGTATGTCCGGCCCTATGGGTGGGTCCTTTATTACGTAGCAGAAATCCTAATGAAAAGAGATCATTTAGGAAATCCTGGGTCTCTTTTTCCTCCTTTAGCTCTGCGTGTATATTAAAATCACCCAATAATAAAAAGTCTTTCTCGACATTAACATAGGGGGCCAATAATTCCATCATAGTGTTGGAGAAATTGTTCATAGGTCCAGGAGGCCGATAGACCAAAGCACCGTTCATAAAACATTTAGGCGAGGTATTGATTTTAAAAACCAACATCTCCATCTCCGCAGAGCAATATTTCTCAAGAGTGGAGCCATGATATTGTCTTTATGCCCGATGGCAAGGCCACCTCCCTTTTTAATGGGTCTGTCCTGACAGATAATTTTGTATCCCACCGGTATTCCCAAAGTAATAGTAGGTGCAGTGTGGGGTTTTAACCAGGTTTCAGTAAAGAAACATAGGTCAGGTTCAGCCTCCGAGATAAGATCCCATATCTGCATGTGATGTTTAGGCAGTGATCTAATATTACATAGAAGACATTTATTACGGGAACCGGTGGTGATAGGGGCAGGGGGTGCGGGCACAGCTAATTGCTCCAGCCGGAGCGGTACATTTTACTCTGGAAGCGGCAATTTTTACATGAGAAGGGGCCTTCGAAATATTGAACTTGGTTGCACACACAGTTTCCACAAATGGATGTTTGAACATGGCGTAGTGCGGCAGCAGTGTATGTTATCTTGTGCATAATATTATCACTTACTGGTGCAGGGGTCCCCATCCTAGCCCTAGGCCCCTGGCCCCGTCCTGTCACGGACTGACACCGACTGGCTTCTCTTTGGCGCCTCTTCGGCGCGTCAATGGCGCAATGGTATCCCTGAACAACAACCTGTACTGCTCAGTGGTTAGGCCAAACCCATCAATCAGTGTATTCTTCAGGACTTGGTAATTGTTAGCATCCTCAACTCTAGTAGTGAGGAGCTTATCTCTACCTTTACCTTCAAAGGAGAGCCACAAGATAGCTGCCCACTGACTCTGGGGAACACACTGTACAGTGCAGGCCCTCTCCAAAGCAGTAATCCATTTGTGGATATCATCCCCTTGTTTAAAGGGGGGCACTATCTTACTCAGGTGTCTAGTGTCTAAACTCCTGTTTTCCCTTGGGAGAATGCTGCCACCAGTGGGATTTGTCCCACTCAATTCTTGCTCTCTAGCAAAGGCAAGTCTCTCTTTGGCCAGGGCAAGTTCTTCCCTTTCAATCCTCAGATTGACTTCCCTTACTTTGGCTTCATATACTCTCCTCTGAGGGGATGTCATCCCTTTGTGAGAAGAGGCCTGAGAGCCATTGGTTCGAATGGATCTGTTAGAGCCTCTTGATAGAGACCTAACTCGTCTATTCCCAATGTTAAGCTGGCCTGAGAGGGGCCCCAGGGATCTTCTAGTACCATTCTCATGCCTGCTTAAGTTGTCCCTAGTTAGCTGGCTAACTACTTCTGGACCTTTGTCTGCCTCATCCTCAGATGGCTCTAGATCCTCATCCTCCTCTTCACCTTCTGCAGAGAGATGGATAAGGTCAGGGTCACCTAAGGTTCCCTCTAGGGGAGGCATGTTCCCATCTGGATGAGAAGGTTCTGTGTTACCAGCCCTCCTAGCATCATAAGTCTCTAAGAGACCAATCAGAAATGGGATTGTGGGGTTAGACCCCTGTTTTAGTTTCCTGGAGGTACACACTTGTCTCATCTCCTGGAAGCTAAGAGCAGCATATCTGGAAGCGACCTGTGGAGGGTCCACTGACACAAGGGGAGACTCAGAGTTTCCTCCTTTGTCTGACATGCTGATTCTAGTGTGGTGTAAGTGATGCACCTACCTACACTATATGTTTGCCTACTGATCCCTTGCTAAGAGTTGCAGCCAAGGTGTGCTAAGCCTTGAGGAGCTACAACAGCTGGTTCAGTAGAACTCAGAGTATTCTAAGCTAAGTTATATGTACCTGAAGTACTTATGTGATCTTTCACAAGATATTCTTAGGATACGTGTGGTAAAACAACAGCAAGCTCAAATCCCAACCGCTGCTCACCAATTTGAGAAGTTGGCCTGATATATAGTGTTCACTATTCTAGTGAGCACTTTGCATCAGTCCAAACAACCCTTATGGTGATTGGTTGTAAGTCAACCTTATAGACCAGCTATCCTAGTAGCGTGGATACGAGCAGTCTTCGGGCTAAACTCTAGAGGGCGTGTTAAGCCAGCTGTTATAACATCACATATACCCCTTGAACACCAAGTGAAAGGACACCACCCAAGTGTTATGAAAATAAACAGTGTATTTATTTAGATCACAACAGCCCTGTACTCTTTATGAGGACAGGGTACTAAGCACACAACAAAACTCTTATAAAAATACTTTAAGTTGCACAGTTTACACAAATGCCCGAGGGGCACGACAAACCATATACTATGGAAGTGGAATGCGAAATTACTAGCAGGTAAGTACTGTACTAATAGGCTTTGGAATCGCTAGGACTATGTTACTGAACCTTCAGATTACTAGTAGGAGACCTAGGGGACTCGGGTGCAGAGTGTGCACTCTCACGCGGGATGCGGGACACAGTCTATGGTAGCTAGATTTCACAAAGTTAGTGTTCTCGGGCGAACCCGACTAGGTAGATCGAAAACGACAGTGGATCCTGACCCTTGGATAGTGAGGCTATGCTGGGGCACCGAAATGCCGAAGTTACCTAGCCCAGGGGCTGCAGCTGCATAGGTCTCAAAAGACGTCGGGAATCCTCGTTGACGAACCAGGATCCTGAAGAAAGAAGTTGCTGGCAGGCGACCAGTGAAGATTGTTCGAGTGATCCAAGCCTGGATCAGAGATGGATGACACCTGAAAGCAGAGGGGACCAAGTTCGTGACTACTAGCCTGTAGTCAGGTGGCACCAGGAGGGCACCGAATGGTAGTCACCTCGACTAGGTGGGTGGGCGACGCTGTGCTCTGCAGATCTCACGGACCAGGAGGCGTTGTCGATGACCAGGATGGAGGTGCGAGCTGTCCCACGATGGATGATGCTGTCGACGTCGCTGGACCCCGGATTGGGGCAACAAGTCTTGGCAAATTCAAGCCCACGCGGTGGACCTAAAATGGCGTCTGGAGTGGACCAGGAGGGTCCGGGGTGCTCCTCTTTTGGAAGGGAGCAAGGGCCAGTCTGGAGCAACCAGACCAGCAGCAGTGATGTCGTCCGGTGTCGTTAAGAAGGCCACAAGCCAGCGGGCTAGTAGCCAAACAACGCGGTGAGCAGCAAAAAGAAGAAGGGCCCCACGCAGATCGTGGAGATGCTGGGAGGCTGGACTTCAGTGCTGGAGCTGCTCAGGGTCGGGGCTTCTCGGACCCCAAAGCACTCACCAGAGGATCCCTCGGCGGTCGTGCTGGATAGAAGTTGTGCAGTTCTGATGATGGCCAGTCCCTCGAGGTCTCGTCGCACCTACGGTTCTCAGCTTAGCTGTAGAGGTAGGTAGAGGTCAGAGGTGCCAGGGAAGCCGGGTCTCGTCGTGCTGGTCGGTCGGATTCCTGAGGAAGGACGTGCAGCAAACCGCAGAGTTCTTAGATGGTGCCTGCGGTTGCAGGGTGACTACTCCTTAGCCACAAGGGAGAAATCTTGAGAAGAAGTCGAGAGTTCCTTTTGTAGAAAGTAGTTTCTTGATTCAAAGATGATCTAATTTGGAAGGGTCCCCGCTCCTGCCTTTATCCTAAAGAAAGGGGTGGGTACGCGACTAGGTCCTGCCCTAGGGGTGGGACCAGGAAGGGGGTGGTTACACCCCTCTCCCATGCCGGACTTTCCCCAGGCCAGGGGCTGGTGTGCCCCTGGAACTGGTTCTAGCCGGCAGATGCGTAGTGAGCACCGGGGTGCCACTTGCAATCACCTGCATGTAAAGCCCTGCCTACCCAGGATACGCAAAACCCTGTCTGGGATGGTGCTAGCACCGCCCCTGACAGGAAACCCTTTGTCCAAGCTCTCCCCGCTGGAAGGACTCCCAGCAGCAGGAGGTCAGACTTGTGTCTGTGGTGGTAGCATTCATTTTGTGGAGCTGAGGCTTCAGTTAACTTTAACCGGGGTTCACAGTTACATACATGTCGTGTCCCTCTAGAAGGGTGGAATGCTAACCCCGTCGCCAGAATTGGCGAGGGGTTAGTATTCCAATTCGTATGACACCTTACTCGACATATTTTGATAAAGCAATACCAAAGATAGCATTTAACCGCGAGGATTATAATGCACTTAAGAGTATATGGTATGCGTTATCATGGAACAGCTATTAGGACTTGGTTCCGCAAGCTGCAAACAGGCTCAGCTCATGCCAGAGCACCATCTCACACGATTCCAAGCACTCTGCCTTCAGGATTGTCAAGGCCTGCCATAGAAGTGACTGATAGGAATCTGTGTGTCCATTTTTAGGGTTAGATATAGGTATACTACATCTAAAGCAAGGGGTGCTTACACCACCTTGCCCCAGCTGTCGTGCAACCAGTTGTGTCAGATTTAGATGGCCATCCAGGGGTGGCATAATACATGCTTCAGCCCCTGGTAGGCCCTGGGTACACCTATGCCCTGAGTTACAGGGTCTGATAAGGTGGCCCAGTACCAATTGGATAATGCACCTAAGGTACACATGTCAATTTAGTGAGAGAACAGCTAGGCTGTGGGTCTGATTGGCAGGCCCACAGCCAGAGAAAGTCATAAACCAGTGAAACAAAAGCAAATAATCTGGGTGATCATAGGATTGCAGACCCTACTCTCCTACATGGTTTATTTCCTCAGCAGCACTTTGAGAATAATCACGAAAATGCCCGAAAAATTAGGCTTCAGTTCACTCCATGTCTTCAGAAATGTGGACGAACCTGTTGCACCAAAGAGACCAAGGCTGATCATTCCAGCAGAAGATGCTTTCCAGGTTCCTCTTGAACCTTTGACATTATCACTGCTCAATAAATCTGAGGTTCCTCAGACACCTTAATCTCTACGTGATCCAATGGTGGTGTTAACTCCACACATAAATACCAGCTTCTCCACAGTTTCCTGACACATACAATGGAAAGAACTCCTACTGCTACAAATCCGTCTTTCACGATACAGACTCATCATGCTCTCCAACATCTCTGGATTCATCGTATGGTTTATGTTTTAACATTCCAAGATGTAATATTCCGAGGGGGGGGGAACTGAACATTGATAGACATCCCACGGACAACAGTTTTGATCATCATGGACGCTCTACAACCAAGTTCTTCTTCAAGACCAGTACTCCTACTAGTATCTGCCCATTTGTCTTCCTTTTTTTCTCTATCCTACTTCATCATTTGAGACATCACTTCACACTTTAGAATTGGAAAGAGTTCTAAAATTGTATTTAGTAAATATTAAATTGATAAGGAAGACAATGCATCTATTTAATTGCGATCCTCTTTGAACCGGGTTGGCTTCATCTAGGTCTCCAAACCGGTCCTGAAGGGCCGGATCCATGCCAGATTTTTTAGATATCCCCATTGAGATACATGTAGTAATTTTAAAAACCTGGCATGGATCTGGCCCTCCAGGACCGGTTTGAAGACCCAACCATAGCCCTTTCGATTTTATCCCGTTCTATATGCTAGTACCAGCTAGCAAATAAGCATTCATCTTATGGGCCAAAAGCACATTCCACTAGGGGTAAAACTGCATATACTGTTTGGGTCAAGAATGTTCCACTTTAATATATATGCAACACAGCAACATGGAAATGATTTCATACATGCACTAGACATTACTGTCTTGATGAAGATACTAGAAAACATACTTTTGGGGAATAAGCAACTTTAAGAAATTTATTTTATTTTCCTTCCCTAAAGAGTTTCTTTAGCTTTTTGTATACCGTACGTTTGTCTGTGTGTGTGTTGGTGTGTGTATTGTACAAGCTGCGATCATCTGCATAGCACTGTGTCATTGTTTTTTTAGCCGATATTTAATTGAAATTTGCCGCGCTTGCCTGTAGCATTCCTCCACTGTACTTTGCTTTGTGCGCGTTAGCCCCCGGCGCCCTGACCTGCTCCCCCCTCCATTTTGTCCCTGTTGCTGGTGTTGTTGTGCTTCCCGAGCCCGCCCCGCCTCCCAGCTGAGACGCCCTCCCACTAGGTATTTACGGCGCCTCAGACCTCATAGCGCTGTGACCCCTCTTCGCCTCTGCCCTGAGTGGTTCGCTCCCTTGTCTCTCTGACGAGACACGGTATTGTACAAGCTGCGATCATCTGCATAGCACTGTGTCATTGTTTTTTTAGCCGATATTTAATTGAAATTTGCCGCGCTTGCCTGTAGCATTCCTCCACTGTACTTTGCTTTGTGCGCGTTAGCCCCCGGCGCCCTGACCTGCTCCCCCCTCCATTTTGTCCCTGTTGCTGGTGTTGTTGTGCTTCCCGAGCCCGCCCCGCCTCCCAGCTGAGACGCCCTCCCACTAGGTATTTACGGCGCCTCAGACCTCATAGCGCTGTGACCTCTCTTCGCCTCTGCCCTGAGTGGTTCGCTCCCTTGTCTCTCTGACGAGACACGGTATTGTACAAGCTGCGATCATCTGCATAGCACTGTGTCATTGTTTTTTTAGCCGATATTTAATTGAAATTTGCCGCGCTTGCCTGTAGCATTCCTCCACTGTACTTTGCTTTGTGCGCGTTAGCCCCCGGCGCCCTGACCTGCTCCCCCCTCCATTTTGTCCCTGTTGCTGGTGTTGTTGTGCTTCCCGAGCCCGCCCCGCCTCCCAGCTGAGACGCCCTCGCCCCTCCCCCTCCACTATCCATTTATGACAGTTGTTCCCGCGCGCAGCGTTCATGCGCAGCGACCGCGCCCAATCCGCGCCGAAGGTGCGCCAAAGGTAAGCCCGTCTACGCCCGTCCGCGCCAGTCCCCCTGCCCCTCGCGCTGCCCACCCCTCCCGCATCACCTACGATGCCGCCACCCTCCTAGCCCTTAACCCCGGTCGCGCCCCCAATTGCGTCCAAGCCGCTCCCGGACACACCCATGGACCTTTCTCCTGCTACTCCTGCAAATTCTGCGGCACCAACAACATCTCCGCTACGACCACACCACAGACTCCCGACCCCAACCACCTACAATGCATCCTTCTCAACACCCGCTCGGTCCACAGACACGCCATTGACCTATGGAATCTACTAGACACCATCTCTCCAGACGTCGCCTTCCTAACTGAAACATGGATGAACGCTTCCTCCGCCCCAGACATCACCATTGCCATCCCTGAAGACTATAAGATCACACGCAAGGACCGTACCAGCCACACAGGAGGAGGAATCGCTATCGTACATAAGAAATCCATCCGCATCTCAACCAGCTCGGACGCCAACCTCGCCAACTCCGAACACCTTCACTTCCAGATCCACATCGACCCCAAGACCACACTCAGAGGCACCCTCCTCTACAGACCTCCAGGACCCCGCGCTAAATTCAGTGAAGACATCACGGACTTCATCACTCCACACGCGCTCCCCTCCAAAGAATACATCTTCCTGGGAGACCTCAACTTTCACCTTGAAAAGTTCAACGACCGCAACACCACCACCCTCCTGGACAACCTCGCCAACCTCGGACTTAAACAACTAGTCACTTCACCCACCCACATCGCAGGTCACACACTCGACCCCATCTTCACCTCCAGCAATCATGTCTCCTTCAGCCACACTACGGATCTCCTCTGGACTGACCACAGCTGCGTTCACTTCACCTACAACAAGCCAAAACCCACCAACCAGCTCCAACCAACTCTGCAAAGAAACTGGAACAAAATCACCACCGACCAGATCTCCGCATCGCTCCTTCTAAACACCCCAGCCCATTCTTCTAACCCGAACCAAGCCGCCGCCAATCTCACCCTTTGGCTATCCAACACCGCCGACACCTTAGCACCACTGAAAAAACGTCAAAGCAAACCTGGCAGCAAGAAAGCTTCATGGTTCAACGATGATCTTAAGAAGTCCAAGAAACTCTGCCGCTCCCTCGAAAAAGCCTGGAAAAAAGACCCAACCTCTAGCACCAAGGACGCCTTCAAAAACGCCTCCCGCACTCATCACCAACTAATCCGAAAGGCCAAGAAAACAGCACTCAAGGATCGACTTGACAACAACGCCCACAACAGCAAGGAACTCTTCAACATCGTCAAGGAATTTTCCAACCCCTCGGCCAGCTCCAACGACATCACCCCTTCTCAAGCCCTCTGCGACTCCTTAGCCTCATTCTTCCACAACAAGATTGCAGACATCCACAACAGCTTCGACAACCAACCCGGAGACCAACCCACCCAACCTTTTGCTGATCATCTTCCCCCCGTGAACATCCTCAATTACTGGAACCCAATCTCCACTGAGGACACCATCCACCTGATGAACTCCATCCACTCAGGATCCCCCACAGACCCATGTCCTCACCACATCTTCAACAAAGCAGACTCCATCATAGCACCGCACCTCCGAGACGTCATCAACTGCTTCTTCAACTCCGCCACCTTCCCGGAAAGCTGGAAACACGCTGAACTCACCGCCCTTCTGAAAAAACCCACAGCGGACCCCACCGAACTCAAAAATTACCGCCCCATTTCACTCCTTCCATTCCCGGCCAAAGTCATCGAGAAAGCTGTCAACAACCAGCTCGCCGCTTTCCTCGAAGCCAACAAATCCCTCGACTCCTCACAATCTGGCTTCCGAGCAAAACACAGCACCGAGACCGCCCTCATCGCAGCAACAGACGACATTCGAACTCTACTGGACAATGGAGACACAGTCGGCCTCATCCTCCTCGACCTCTCTGCAGCCTTCGACACGGTCTGCCACAGCACCCTCTTACAACGCCTCAAAGACATCGGAATACAAGGAAAAGCACTTGAATGGATCACCTCGTTCCTCACCGGAAGAACCCAGAGAGTCCGCCTCCCACCATTCAAGTCCGAGGCCACTGAAGTCATCTGTGGCGTACCACAAGGATCTTCACTCAGCCCCACCCTCTTCAACGTATACATGAGCCCCCTCGCGGCCATCGCCCGTCAACACAACCTCAACATCATCTCCTACGCAGATGACACTCAACTAATCCTCTCTCTCACCAATGACCCCAGCACCGCCAAAACGAACCTACACGAAGGAATGAAAGAAGTTGCCGAATGGATGAAACAAAGCCGTCTGAAACTGAACTCAGACAAAACAGAAGTCCTCATCTTAGGTACATCGCCCTCTGCATGGGACGACTCTTGGTGGCCGGAAGCCCTTGGAAAAGCACCCATCCCGACAGACCACGCACGGAACCTCGGCTTCATCCTGGATTCTTCACTCTCAATGCACAAACAAGTCAGCGCCATATCCTCATCCTGCTTCAACATTCTTCGCATGCTCAGAAAAACATTTCGCTGGATCCCCACCGAAACAAGGAAAACAGTCACCCATGCTCTAGTCACGAGCCGACTGGACTACGGAAACACCCTCTACGCAGGTACTACCGCTAAACTCCAGAAGAAACTCCAACGAATCCAAAACGCCTCAGCCAGGATCATATTAGACATCCCGCGCAACGAACACATCTCTGGTCACCTGAAAGACCTCCACTGGCTACCCGTCAATAAGAGAATCACTTTCCGAATGCTAACCCACGCACACAAATCACTCTACGACATCGGACCAGAATGCCTCAACTCACGACTGTCCTTCTACACCCCCCCCCCGCCAACTACGCTCTTCCAGCCAAGCCCTCGCCACTGTACCTCGCATCAGCAAGACCACCATGGGAGGCAGATCCTTCTCATACCTGGCTGCTAAAACATGGAACTCACTCCCCGCTCACCTTCGCCTCACCCAGAACCACCTAGCATTCAGAAAGCAACTTAAAACGTGGATATTCGACAAGTAATCCCCCTCCCCTTTCTAAGCGCCTTGAGACCCTCTGGGTAGGTAGTGCGCTATACAAATTCTATGACTTGACTTGACTTGACTATGTATCTATCTACTATCTATCTCTCTCGCCCTCTCTATCTACTGTCTATCTATCTCTATCTAAGTATATCTTGCTTTGTCTGCCAGAGTGGGTATATGCTTGCTACTCTAGTCATGACTTTCAGTGACAATCCTATGATGCACAAGGAAATGTAATTGAGTTATAATCCTCTTACTGCTTCATAGGCATTCTCACTGAAGTCATGAACAACCCTCCTTTCTACCCTGGCTGTCAATGTAAGTGATTGTGTGCATGTTTGTGCTCAGACCCCCCCACCATTCCCCAAATCACATAATCCCCCAATCAAAAAAGAACTGAAGCTGTGGGGCAAACTGCCACTACAGTGCAAGCTGGATAATGGATTCAGTACACCTCTGTAACTTGCACATCTTTTACCACCCACCAGGTCCTAACGATGCTTTCACTGATCACCTTCTGGAAATCATGACTACAAAGATTTCCTCCAATGCCACAGAAATCTTCATGGGTGACTTCAACTTGCATTGGAATGACGCTAAAGATCCCTACGTCAATGCCATAAAAGACCTGTTAAATGACCAAGCCATGACCCAAGCCTGCTCTATGCCAACCCACTCAAAAGGAGCCATCCTTGACTGGATCATTTCTAAGGAGTCCGCTGTCAAGCTTATCTCCATAGACCCCTGTGACTGGTCTGACCATCACTCCATATCCTTCATTTTGCCCGGGACTCGCAAGACAAAGACGTCTCAACCGGTGATTCCCAAGCGATGGACCAGAGACACTAAGAACCTTGACTTTGGGAAATTCGAGGCTCGGTGCAGATCTGACCTACCCCCACCCCTGCACATAACCAAGGTTAGCGATCTCAACGAGCACTACGCATCATCCATCTCGAACATTCTAGACGACCTTGCCCCTCTAAAACTTAAAAGAACTCAAATCAAGGACAGAAACCCTTGGTTCACTGGCTCCCTCAACATGGAGAGGAGAGCCCTCCGTCAGTTTGAAAGAAGTTGGAGACAACACCCCTCAGCAGTGCATCTGAAACTGCTGCGACAGGCGAGAAATGCCTACAACAAGCACATCATCAACTGCAAAAAAGAGTACTTCAGATCGGAATTAGGGAACGCCAAGAACAGACCCCAAAAGCTTTTTGAACTGGTCAAATTCCAATCTAACAAACTGGCTAAAACAACTAAAGAATCCCCCAAATCGTTAATATCTGCAGACGAATTCTCCTCCTTCTTCGCTGATAAAATCACGGCATTAGGAATTGAACTTAGTACTACCAACTGCGCCAAACCCCCTCCTGCTCTGCCACACCCTTCCACTCCTACCTCTATGGCCTCCCCTAAAAACAAAGCCCGCTGGACGGACTTCAAATACTATAATGAAGACTCCATCTCAAAAATTCTCTCTAGCTTAAAACCAAACAATCACTTCAATGATCCGCTTCCTTCCAACTGCCTCACCACCGCCTCCCAATCCATCGTCCCCTGTTGGACTGCAATTATCAACGCCTCTCTCCAGCAGGGCTTGATCCCGGACCCTTTGAAAGCTGGCCAAGTTCTCCCCATCTTAAAAAAACCTTCACTTGACCCTGCCTCTCCTGACAATTTTAGACCTATCTCCAATATCCCGCTACTAGCCAAAGTATTAGAGAAGTGTGTTCAACAGCAACTAAGCCAGCATATTAACAACTTCCACCTACTAGATGACTTCCAATCTGGATTTAGACCAGGGCACAGCACCGAAACTGCTATGCTGCACATCGTGGACGATGCCCTCCAAGCCCTAGACCAAGGCAAAACCTGCCTTCTAATCCTTCTTGATCTATCCTCTGCCTTCGATACGGTCAACCATGAAAAACTACTTGAACGCCTCAAACTCAGGATGGGCCTGGATGGCGTGGTACTAGAATGGTTCAGATCCTTCCTCCACAATCGTTCCCAGAGATTCCTCATCAACGGCAATCTATCAGCTCCCACCCCGGTCACAGTCGGAGTCCCTCAAGGCTCAACCCTCTCCCCTACCCTTTTCAACCTTTACCTTGAGCCACTCACCGAAGTTCTCCGCTCCGCCAACATCTCCTACCATATGTATGCGGACGACACCCAATTATACATCAACATCTCCTCGCTCAATGAGATCATCTCCCTGAACGAGACCCTGAAATTAACTGTCCACTGGCTAGCCAATAACCAACTCAAACTATATGCAAAGAAAACTGAATTTCTCCTAATCTCCCCATCTAAAACCAACCCGGAGATACAGATGTGGATTAAGGCCATCACAGCCCTGAATTGCACACCGACCATTGTGGACTCTGCCAAATCCCTTGGCATTATCCTCGACAGTAACCTCAATATGAGAGACCACATTAACTCGATGGTCAAAGCAGCCAGATTCCACCTGAGCTACCTCTGGAAGCTGAAACCTTTCATCGATGCACCAGACTTAAAAACTGCAGTTCAAGCACTTGTCATCTCCAGACTGGAATACGGCTGTTCTACCCTCACAGGATTACCTAAGACCTCCTTAGCACCTCTAAAAGCGTGCCTCAACGCGGCTGCCAGACTACTCACAGGTACCAGGAAGTTTGACAACATCTCTCCACACATGAAAGCGCTGAACTGGCTCCCCCTGGAGGCCAGAATCCAGTTGAAATTGGCTTGCACTGTACACAAGGCGCTTTACACAAACTCCCCTGCTTATCTGGCACAGAAATTAGTGATATCCGGAGGAAGCAGAAACTCCAGGTCTGCCGGAAACCTACTGCTTCAACCTGCCTCCTTCAAAAAAAAAAGAACTTATAACAGGGCGTTCACCGGAGCAGCACCACGAATCTGGAACTCTCTTCCACCCTCCATCAGAAAAATCCCTCTTCTCGCACGCTTCAAAACTGAGACGAAAACCTTCCTCATGGGTAAATTCTTCGCCTAAGGTCTGCCCAGAACCTCCTCATTGAGTGGGACTAATCTAAGACTACCGCCTCACATATCAAAAGCTACCCACGACAAATACATTTGGAACCTTGCTTTTGTTTCTGTCTATGACAATGAGTGCAACCATTCGTGTGGATCTGTTTGTCCCTGCACCTTAATCTTTTTGCTCAACATTGTATACCGTGTAATGTTTGATCTGTTTGTCCCTGCACCTTAATCTTTTGTTTGCTCAACAATGTATACCGTGTAAAGCGCTCTGATACCCTCACGGGTCATGTTTGCGCTCTATAAAACACAAAAATAAATAAATAAAAACCTAATGAACTTTTGCCCTGACAGACGTCTTTCCCTCGTTCTCTGCAGTAACAGCAGTATTTTTGGTTATTTTTTTCGAACATAGGGTTTATTCGATACACTCCAATGTGGTTTAGCATCACAATTATATTGCTGCATAATTATATTTCTGCAGTCTTCATCAGATTGAATGCAGTTAAAGATAGCCTGTTACAGACCTATGAAGGTTTCACAAGACCGCTCATCACTAAGGTTTCTACCTCCAGCATGTATCTGATTAGCTGCCACTATGTCATGTGGGGGAAGCCAACTTAGGGCTCAGTCCTGGAAAAAAAGGTAAAAAAAGAAGTATATGGGGGCAGGAAAGGGATATTCTATCCTCCTCGCTTAATGGTGAGTGGAGACGGGGTTCTTTGTTTAAAACGGTATGTTTTTAACTTGCATTTTCACCCAGCTGTAACGTCATTTCAACCTTTGATCTTTTTCCTTCCAGTGAAATGTTAAGGTTTGTTGCAGGGTCCCTGCTCATATGTAGAACTATTCGTCGTTCATAACGTCGGTGAACAATACCTACGTTGCATGATGACTACAAGTGACACTTACTTTATAGTTCAGTGAGCTAAAAAATTGTTCCAATTTACTAATGAGATCAGCCAGGGACTTGGAAATTCTGCTATACTATTTGTGAACCAGGAGTAAAACAACCTAAATCAATGGTTGTACTCTTACAACCTTGTCTGTAAGCTTTCAAAAGGTACAAAATAAATTGGATCTTTAAGAAGTGAAGCACCTTTTGATGGATGTCATTGTCTTGTATTCGCCCCAAAGCATGGGTGGCTTGGGTGGGGGGGGAGGTAGATCACTTGGGGGGGCTGGTTGCTGAATATTTTTGAACAATAGACCTATTGGTCAATATTTCTTTGAATGACTGAGGCGAGACCAAGTAGAGGGTAGATGATTATTATTTATTATTATTTTATAGCATTTATAAGGCGCGCAGCTACCCACAAAGGGGTTCCCGGCGCCGAATTAGCAAAACACAGGGCAACTAGAGAGAGAACAGATCCGAAGGCAATTATTTGTCGAACAACCAGGTTTTTACGCTTTTCCTGAAGCTCCTGTAATTTTCTTCTTTGCGTATTTGAATGGGCAGTGTGTTCCAAAGAGTTGGACCCAGGTATGAAAAGGATCTCCCGCCCATTCTAGCCCGTTTGTACCTAGGTACCGCAAAGTTCGCTGATGTAGCTGAACGAAGATTGCGATTGGGAAGGTAAGGCTTGGCAAGATCTTGAAGATACTTGGGAGCAGTCCCCGCTTTGATTTTGAACAGATAGCTCGGGGTTTTAAAGCAAATCCGGTTTTCAACCCTGAGCCAGTGCAGGTCCCTAAGGTGTTTAGTAATCCTGGCGTATCTGGGGATTCTGCAAAGCAGTCTGGCCGCAGCGTTTTGTACCAGTTGCAATCGTCTTATTACTGCTTTGTTTGCACCCAGGTACAAGATGTTCCCGTAGTCAAGCCGAGATGTCACTAAGGCATTGACAACGGTCTTCTGGGTGGTAGGTGGCAGCATCCAGACAATTTTACGTAGCCATCTGAGAATAGTAAAACATATGCCAGCCACTTTGTTGGCTTGCTGTGTCATGGATAGACTGTCATCTATGATGACTCCAAGATTTCTGACCTGAGTGGCTGGTGGCGGGAGCTTGCCCAATGACGTCGGCCAGTGGGGCTCGCTCCAAAGATCTTTACTGTTCCCTAATAGGAGGATCTCTGTTTTGTCCCCATTTAATTTAAGTTGGTTAGCCGACATCCAACAGAATATTTCGTGAAGGCCTATTTTGAGTGCAGATGGAGCAGACGGGTCAGATTTGGAGAGTGAAAACAAAATCTGAGAATCGTCTGCATAGGTCATTAGGACGAGACCGAAATTTTCTGCAAGGTTGGCTAGTGGACGAAGGTACAAATTAAACAACAGGGGACTCAGGATAGATACTTGAGGTACCCCGTGGGGGGAGTGGAAAACATCAGAACAGGCCTCAGAAGAGGTGATCTGGAAGGTGCGTAGGGATAAGTATGATTTAATCCATTCAAACGCCCTGCCCTCGACACCACTCTCCTCCAACCCGACAAGCAGTCTGGAGTGAGAGATGGTGTCGAAGGCCGCACTTAGGTCCAGCAAGACCAGTGCCACCGTTTGGCCATCATCTCTGAGCTCTCTCATTTTTTCCGTGATCCTGAGCAGGGCAGTCTCGGTGGAATATCCACTCCTGAAGCCTGACTGGGACGGGTGAAGTAGGTCATTGTTTTCCACATATGTGGAAAGAGCCTCATGAATATGCCTTTCCAACATTTTGGAAAAAGCAGGGAGTAACGATATTGGTCGGTAGTTGGCCAATATTGTAGGATCGGCATCTGGCTTTTTTAGCAGGGGGCTGACTATGGCATGTTTCCATAAAGCAGGAACTGAAGCCTGTTCTAAGGAGGCATTAAGTATCTCTGTAAAGGGTGTCAGGGTAGCGTCCTCCATTTGGCTAATGATACTGATGGGAATGGGGTCGCGAGGGGAACTCGATTTGATAGATTTTAGAAGTTTCTTCAGTTGATCCAATGTAATGGGAGGCCAAGCTTCGAGGTGACAATTACCTTTAGAGATTTGGGAGGTGTCCTCTTGGTTATGAGTGGTAATGCTATTTTTATTGATATTAGAGACGATCTTCTCAATCTTTTCAGTGAAAAAGGACGCCAAATCCTGACACTGCTGAGAATTGAGAGGGGCAGCCTCCGCTCTAGAATTTTCTCCAGCCAATTCCTTCACAGTGTTGAAAAGAGTCTGGGATTTGTTAACAGCTGTATCTATGGTAGTAGTAACATAGCATGCTTTGGCTTTCATGCATGCTGAGTGATAGCTGTTTCTGGCCTTACGGTAAATCTCTTTTTGGTGCAGTTCGTAGTTCTTACGCCACTGTCTCTCCAAGTTCTTACAGGTAGATTTTTCTTTCTTGAGGGCTTCTGTGTACCAAGGGGCAGGGGGCAATGTACTTTTCCTTTGCAGCGGGATAGGGGCAGACAGGCATTCACTGCGTCATTAAGCCATGTCTGTGTAGCCTCAGATATGCTTTCCATGTCTCCATCAAGACATGGGTGGTCTTTCTTCAGTGCATTATTGAGATCATCCAAGTTTAGAGTTTTCCAGTTTCTTCTAAAAGATTCAGAGGGAATAGTGGAAGGGCGTTTGGTGGGTTTTAGAGAAATAGAGAAGAGTGTGAGGAAGTGATCTGACCAGCAAATAGGGGTGGTGTTCAGCCATAATAGTTCTTTCATGTTAGAGATGATGGGGTCAAGCAAGTGTCCTGCTTTATGGGTGGGACCCTTATTGCGCAATGTCATATCTAACGCCATGAAATCATCAATGAGGTTTTTACAGATCGTATTATTATCATCCTCCAAATGGAGATTCAAGTCACCGAGTACTGTAAAATTTTGGGCGTTCAAATGGTGAGGTAGAATAAGATTTACCAAATTATCTGACCATGTGGGGTTATTAACTGGTGGTCGATAAATGAGTAAGCCAGAGAAGGTGAAATTAGGACTAAGGGTAATTTTAAAAGATGCCGCTTCGCAATTAGGAATGTCTGCAGGTTCGAAGTTGCATACGAAATCTCTACTGTAAATAATAGCAATGCCCCCTCCTGTTTGGCCAACACGGTCCCTCCTTACAATAGCGTAGCTCGGGGGGAGTGCCGTGGCAACATCAGGGCCTGCACTATCGTGTAGCCAGGTCTCTGTGAGAAAAATCGTACTGGGCTTCTCTTCCATTAAGAGATGAAAGATATCTAGTTTATGTTGTGGTAATGAACGACAATTTACCAAGTAAAATGTATAATTACTAGAACTGTCTTCCTGCCGGTGGATTTTATGGAAGGAGCCATGAGGAGTATCCGGGTAAGGCTGGTAATTTGACAGAGAAAGAGAACACTTAGGACAAGTTTGTGTTCCAGCACAAAACGGGTTCAATGTTATACATTTCTCATGTCTGGCGGGGCGTAACGCTCTAAGAGACTCACGTGTAATCATCATACCTGAGAGATGGGAGGGGCAGAGTTCTGTGCCCTGTGTCCCGGCCTGGCCCGATCATGATCATGTTGGAATGGGCGGAGGGCATGGCCACAGTTGAGGCCATGTGACCAAAGCTTTGTGTTTATCACAAAAGGCTAGGTACATCAGGGGTTGGGCACATGCAGAGGGTTGGGCGTAGGCTCTGGACACAGATCAAGCCGACTGGCAAACCCTTATTGTATGTTGGATACATGGTCTAGTGTGACTCCAGCCCTTGCAGACAACTTTCTCTGTGTTTGCCCTAAGTCTGTGAGCAATATGGGTTGGCGGCTGGTGGAGGGGGTGGCTGCAGACCCTGGGCAGAGGCTAAGCCCTGTGTCAAACAAGTTCTACCCATGTCTGAATTTGAAACTTGCAAAGGGTTGTGTGCAGGCCCTTGTTTCCAGTTCAGGGAGGACGTGGCCTGGCAGTTCAGGCTGGATTATCCCCAATGGGTGCAGGATCAAGACTGATTTGCAACTGGCTGGGTCCAAACTAGAATGGCATGGTGAGCAAAAAAACAATGGATTTAGGCCCAGATCTCTGTACTAAGGTGAATGTAGGACATTGTACTGCATTCTGTCCATCAATTGTTCTTTATGCACTTGTCGGAGCCTAGGCACTGACTCCAAGTCCTTATGTGGATTGGATGCAGGTCTGGCTCATGGCTATGACTGGGTAGTTAACATCAGTGATAGGGGCGCACGTTGTAGTTAGTTTACTAAAGTTTAATTGAAGTATTTCAGTGGGTTTGGGATTTTCTAATGTTGGCTCGTGTAGCATCCCAACACCTAACTGTGTCACTTTAAGCATTGATTTCTCAGCGAATTTCTGTTTTTTTAAATCACAGTAGTGGTCTTGGCACCCATAACATCAAATATTTTTTGTCTACCAAAACATCCCCGTTCAAAAATTAGGTAGGTGTTAAGCAAGTGAGGAAATAGGTAGGGCTTACACAAACATCTTAACTAATTTTAGCCCATTTAAAAATCCAATATGCCTTAACCCCTCCCCTGCTCATGACGAGCTCAGCTCGTCATGCAGTACACTGGTCGTGTGCTTATGACGAGCTGAGCTCGTCATGAATATATGGCAGCAGGGATTTTCCAGCACAGGAGAAAAATCTCCCTAGCAGCCAAGGTGTTAATTTACTAAAAACAAATAGACCCTTGAATATTTAACTTGATGGTGTCATGCCTACATGAACATCTCAATGCTCGTTTACTTCAACCTGCCCCTCTTGATAGGCTTTACATTCAGCAGCTTCTTTTCCATCAGAACGGCTTTCAGGGGGGCCTCACTTACGTCATGAATATAGAAATCTCTGATGATGATGCAGTTGATTACTAAGGAGTTAACTGACAGACTGTTACTAGTGTTCGAATTACATATATTTCACTGTATGTCAGAATGTTTACTGAAATGGATTAGGAAGGTAACTTCAAAATCACAATGTGCCCTCACTTCACATTTCCAGGGCAGTAACCATAATTCCTATGATAAAAAGAAACCCCTAATTTTGTTCCTTTAGTGCAGTCTCCTCTGTAGGAAATACATTGTTTTATACTGCTTTAATTCCATCAAGTCGCTGTTCAGATGTGCCACACCTTTGTCATAAAAGCACAATGATAGTGCTTTAGTTACACATTAGAACACGTTGACAAGGTGCTGTAGAACACTTGGGTATCAAGTGACAGGCTTCTGCAGTTGAAGTGCATGTTTTGCTCCGACTATCAAGCTATTGTCTCACAACGCTGACGACAATAGTGAGAACTTATAAATTTGCTCTTATTTTAGCTTCTTGAGCACCTTGTATTACGTCAACAAGAAACGCATGAGAGAAAATAGTTTTCTTTCAAACATGGTTAATCGAGTTACAGTCGAGGGTCAGCATTTTTCACAGGGTAAAATCGCCAACGAACTCGTCAGAATTCCTAAAATGCGTTAACCTTAATTCTACAGTTTTTTTTACCAGTTTTCTTAAAGACCTGCTTGGACTTCGTGTCAAGATGTCTGGTAGAAGAAAGCCCTGTGCAACTTGTGCTAAGAAGAGGTTGTATGTGGAGGACAAGCGCAAAGATTGTATTTACTGTCTGTACCCAGACCATAAAGCAGCAGAATGTAAGTTCTCCAGTATTAGGGGTGTCTTTCATAGATTCACATGCCTGAATAATTCCCCGTCGTTGGAGTCGGAGTCCCACGGTACATAAAAAAGCAATAATATGCCATAAATATGTAGTAAATACTAATAGAAATAAACCAGGAAGTAAAGTAGCCAATGCTACAGTAGGAAAAACTTCCACATCTTTGACTATCCTAGTCATTTTATATAATCCAAACTACAGCCAATCAGGCGCTAGCACCCACCAGAATGTTCTCCCCAGAGGCTCATACTCTCAGATTTTCTACCGCACGTCGTGTGAAGGGAGTCTCCCTGAGCTCTGCTCAGTTCTTTCAACTTTTCTTCCTTTTGGATCATTTCTTCAAGGATGTCTTCAAAGAAGTCTCTGTTCAGAGCCTGTGAATCTTGTGGTAAGCTCTGGCTTTTTAAAGAGGACCCACACAAGAAATGTATTTATTGCCTCTACCCAGATCATCAAGTCAAGGACTGTAAGATCTGCAGAACCTTTCCTCAAAAGACTCTCAGAGACAGAGAGGGTTGGTTGCTTTTGTGGCTACAAAGGCTTAAGGATTCTGATTATCCTGTTTCTGAGGTTGGCAGCATTGCCTCGGGTTCCACTTCAGTGTCCAAAAAAGAGGCCTGCGTCTGAGGTTTTGCCATCTCCTGGGGCTAAGGTTGCTAAGAAGCATCAACCTTCTAAAGGTTCTGACAAGCCTTCCTCTTCTAAGGTTGCCCCCTCAGGCAAGGACTTGGAGGTTTCTTCTGTACCTCAAAAACGGTCCAGCAAGAGTTTGCCTCAAAAAGCTGACAAGATTTCTCCTCAGGAATCTTCTTGCACGTCGACGACGCCTTCTTCTGTTTTTTCGTCAACGAAGACCTCCGTCGACGTATCATCCTCGTCGACGATGACCTTCTCATCTCCTAAACCTTCGATGATTATGACGACGACAGCTTCTTCTCCTACCATGGTCTACGTAACAGTAAGACCAATTTCGTCGACACCTCGTCGTCGTCGACTCTGAAGGCTCTGCGTCGACGAAAAAGATGTCATCAACGGCTTCGTCGGCGAGCTCCATTCCGCCAACGAAGTTGCCACCGTCGACGAAGGCGTCGACGAAAGTAGTACCGTCGACGACGATCATCCCGTCGACGAAGCCCGATCCGTCGGCGAAGTCCATTCCGTCGACGAAGTCCATTCCGTCGACGAAGATCATCCCGTCGACGAAGAGCATCCCGTCGACGAAGTCCGTTCCGTCGACGAAGTCCGTTCCGCCGACGAGAACCGCCACGTCGACGACAATATCGACGGAACCTTTGATATCTGCTACTGAAGCAGTGGAAAACACACCGTCGACGGCGCAATTCTCATCTTGCACCGAGTTGCAGGTATGGTCACCGTCTACGGTGTTCTTTACACCAAAGCCATCATCACAGGTGCCTGACCGGCTTTTGGGCTCGGATAGTGAGGATGACATATTTCATACATTTGGAGCGGCCTCTAGTCCTTCTGAGCTAAATATCAAGTTGCAGGAGGACGAGCAGGAGGAGGAACAACCACCCGGACGGATAGCTCCCCAGGGGGACAGTTTACCTGTCTCACAAGTACCTGTAGCTTTACTGACCAACCTTCAATACATGTTGGACGATTACTATAGAAGGTTTCCGCCTTCCGAGACTACGGGCTCAGTACCTGCTACTCCGGCCAATGTGGTACCGGTGCCAGTATTGCAACCAACAACTCCTGCTTCACCTACTTCACAATCTCAGGTGGGGGAAGTAGACCCTCAGTCTTCTGATGAGGAGGAGCAAAGGGAAGAAGGAGAGGTACATGATGAGTCGGAGTGGGATGAATATCAAGATCAAACACCTTCCCCTTCGCATCAAGTAGTCTCAATTTCGCCACCAGTGGATGTGGTTAGCTTCCACCTTTTAATGGAACGTGCTACTAAACTTTTTCATATCAACATGGAGCACAAGGAGCAAGACTGTTTCCTATATGATTTTAAAGACCAGTCCAGGAAACAGATTAAATCTATACCCATCATTGATTTTATGTGGCAGGAGGGTATAAAGGTCATGGCAACCCCGGCATCCATTCCTCAAGTCCTGCCACGTTTGGAAAAGAAATACAGAGCACCGGACAAATCTCCTGCGTGCCTTATCGGACAGCCGAAACTTGACTCTGTGATAGTCCAGGCAGCACAAAAGAGGGCTCGGAATCCCTCTTTTCCACTTACTGCCCCGCCAGACAGAGATGGCAAACGCCTAGATTCGATAGGAAAAAGTGTCTCCACTATGGCGGCTACGACAGTTCGAGCGGCAAATTCATTGGCCATATTAGGAAGGTATGATCGACAGATGTGGTCGGACATTGCACCATTTCTTGATCTCCTACCTGAACCTTCTAAGGCTGAAGCACTCAAGATACTTCAGGAAGGTCAAAGAATCTCAGAAGAGATTATTGACTCAGCAGTGGATGTTGCCTCAACAGGTTTTCGGCAGCTAGCGGGAGCTGCGGTTCTTCGCAGACAGGGTTGGCTACGGTCTACTTCTTTTAGACAAGAAGGCCAAAATAAGGTGCTGGACTTACCATATGATGTTGAATATCTGTTTGGCCCTCAGGTGGAGGACGCCTTACAAACAATAAAGAAGGATTCTGAAACTGCAAAACCCTTAGGTTCCCTTCAATTCCGTAAACAGCCCTTTCGAGGAGCGAGAGGACGAGGAACGTCCTCTACCAGAGGTGGATATAACCAACAGTCCTCTTACAGACAAACCAATCAACAATACCATACTCAACGCTATCAATCTTACGGCCAAAGAAGCCCGCTTATGCCCAAAACAGAGGAAAGGCGAATTACCGCGGAAAAGATAAGCGCCAATGAGACTTTTCACCTGCCACCACCGTTGCCCCGCTCACAAGAAAGAATTGGAGGACGAATATCCGAATTTTACTCAAGTTGGCAGTTAATAACATCAGACAAATGGGTCCTGGACATTGTGGCCAGGGGTCATGCCCTAGAATTCGAGAAATTTCCTCCAAATGTTTCCCCGAAAGGACCACCCCAGCTCACCTGAAGGAGCTATTTGCCCAAATCAGATGGATGATGCAAAAAGGAGCGATCGAGAGCGTACCTCAGAAAATGAGAGGAATGGGGTTTTACTCCAGATTTTTTCTAATAAAGAAGAAAAACGGAGAGTGGCGCCCGATTCTAGATCTTCGCGCTCTAAACAAGTACTTAAGAAAATTAACTTTCAGGATGCTATCGCTCCAGGAAATTTTGTATCTGTTAGCAGCGGGAGATTTCATGGTCACCTTAGATCTCCAAGATGCATATTTCCATATTCCCATTCTACCTCGCCACAGAAAATTCCTGCGCTTCAGAGTGGCTGGCAGGGATTACCAATTCAAAGTTTTTCCTTTCGGACTACGATTAGCGCCAAGGGTTTTTACCAAGGTTCTGGCTCCAGTAGCGGCGCACCTCCGGCTGAAGGGAATCCAAATTTTCCCATATTTAGACGACTGCCTTAAAAAGGCGAATTCTCAAGAAGTCGTGCAATCTCATCTGCAGCAGTGTCTACATCTGTTCCAATCTCTGGGCCTTTCCGTCAATTTCGAAAAATCCCAATTGAGACCTTTTCAAAGACAAGCTTTCTTGGGAGCAACATTGAACACCCAGAAGCTCCAAGCCTTTGTCTCGAAAGAGAGACAAATAAAGATAAAAGACATGGCGCAGAATCTGTTATCAAAAAAGTCAGTTTCAGTTCGGATATACAAGTCCTTTCTGGGGATGGTATCTTCTTGCATCCCATTGCTGCCGAACTGTCGCCTCAGAATGAGACCCCTCCAGGAAGAGCTAACCCGGCAGTTGTTACAGGTCTCCGGAACGTTCGAGGATCTTATCAGGATAATACCGCTAATGCAAAACTCACTACGCTGGTGGACACAAAAACGACATCTCCAGCAAGGGTGTGCATTTCTTCAAGAATCACCGAGGCTCGCCATCACGACGGATGCGTCTCTCGAGGGCTTGGGAGCGCACCTTCAAGGCCTCACAATCAGCGGCAAGTGGACTGCTCCACAACAACGATGGCACATCAACCGTTTGGAGCTGAGAGCCATTTTTCTCTCACTCAAGGCGTTTCATGCAGTCATTCAGGATTCCAATGTGTTGATAAGAACAGACAACACAACAAGCATGCATTACGTCAACAAGCAAGGGGGAACTCGATCTCTTCTCCTCTCCCAGGAAGCCCAAGAGTTATGGACATGGGCCTTAAAGCACAATGTAAATCTTCAAGCAGTGCATGTTCCGGGAATAGAGATTGTCTTGGCAGACACACTCAGCAGGACGACGGTCTCCACTCACGAGTGGGAACTACATCAGCAGACAGTGGAACGCATCTTTCGCCTGTGGGGTCGTCCAGACCTAGATCTATTTGCGACAAAAGCCAACAGCAAATGCCAATTCTTTGCAAGCTGGCATCCCCACAAGGACTCTCAGGGGAATGCGTTTTCGATAGACTGGTCTCGGACATATGCATACGCTTTTCCGCCGATTCCACTAGTCCCCAGGGTTTCGCGGAAAATGAAAAAGGAACCGTGCAGACTGATCCTGATTGACCCCAGATGGCCATGCCAGTATTGGTTTACACAACTTCTTCTGCTGTCGGAGTGCAAACCGATTCAGTTGAATCCAATCCCGAACTTACTCAGCATGCAGAACGGTCAGGTCTATCATCCAGATCCAACATCACTGAGATTAGCAGCTTGGCGCCTGAGTTCCGTGAGTGTGCCCACCTAAACATCCCAGAGGAATGCAAGGAGGTACTGGCCAAGGCAAGGGCACCGGCTACCATAAAGACATACAGTCTAAAATGGAAGCGTTTCTGCATCTGGTGTCATGCTAACGGGGTTCACCCGTTTTCAGCAACGCCGGAAGAGATTCTACCTTTCTTCCTACATTTAGCAAAATCAGGCCTGTCTCACGCAACTCTGAAAGTTTTCCTGGCAGCGATTTCTAGATATCGGCAGGATGGTACTAATTCCTTATAATCTGCGAGGATTGTACAACAATTCTTTAAAGGACTCTTTAGGATGTTCCTTCCAGTAAACGACCACCTCCGGTGTGGCATCTTAACGTTGTCCTGGCACAACTTATGAGTCATCCTTTCGAACCCATCCACAAGGCCGACCTCAAATATCTCTTGTGGAAGGTAGCACTGTTGCTGGCTCTGACATCCTCCAGAAGAGTCAGTGATCTTCAAGCCTTTGCGGTTCACCATCCTTTCCTGCAATTTACAAGTGACTCTGTAATACTCCGCACTAATCCGAAGTACATTCCCAAGGTACCTTCGGACTTTCACCTTAACAAACCTATAATTCTGAAATCATATTTTCCTAACCCGCAAACACCGGCGGAAAGGGCGTTGCATACGCTGGATGTTAAAAGATGTCTTAAATTCTATCTACAGAGGACATACGCCTTACGCTCTTCTGACCAACTGTTTATCACCTACGGAGCTATTCATAAGGGGCAGGCAGTCCAAAACAAACTATTGCAAGATGGATATCTTCTACCATTGCCTTTTGCCATATGCAAGCAGGACGACCGTTGCAAGCAGCTCCTAGAGCTCATTCCACAAGAGCAATGTCATCGTCTACGGCATGGGTACTCACAAACTTTCTCTCGGGGGCCAAATTTACAGTGTGGCTTATGTCCGAGGCCCGCACTGGTGGGGGCGGGGTCAGTGGGGGAAGGGGCGGGGCTAGAGCAACAACAAAAAAACTGTGACCATGAGGTTGATCACAGGTCCCCGCAGCGGACGCCTTCGTCCACTGAGCCACCAGACCCGGCATACACACATCTCTCTCTCTCTCTCTCTCTCTCTCTCTCTCTCTCTCTCTCTCTCTCTCTCTCTCTCTCTCGTTCTTTCTCTCCCTCACTCTCTCCCTCCCTCTCTCTCCCTCTGTCTCTCTGTCTCCATCTGTCTCCCTCACTCTGACTGTCTCACTCCCTCTCTCCCTCTGTCTCACTCCCTCTCTCCCTCTGTCTCACTCCCTCTCTCCCTCTGTCTCACTCTTTCTCTCCCTCTGTCTTGCTCACTCCCTCTCTCCCTCTGTCTCACTCACCCTGAATGTCTCACTCTCTATATCTTCCTCTCCATCTCTGTCTACCTCTCCATCTCTGTCTTCCTCTCCCTCACTCTGTTTCCCTCTCCCTCAGTTTTCCTCTCCCTCACTCTGTTTACCTCTCCCTCAGTTTCCCTCTCTCACACTCTGTTTCCCTCTTCCCCAGTTTCCCTCTCTCTCACTCTGTTTCCCTCTCCCTCAGTTTCCCTCTCTCTCACTCTGTTTCCCTCTCCCTCAGTTTCCCTCTCTCTCACTCTGTTTCCCTCTCCCTCAGTTTCCCTCTCCCTCACACTGTTTCCCTCTCCCTCAGTTTCCCTCTCCCTCACTCTGTTTCCCTCTCCCACCTTCCCTCTGTCTCCCTCTCTCCTTCCTTCCCTCTGTCTCCCTCTCTCCTTCCCTCTCCCTCCTTCCCTTTCCCTCCTTCCCTTTCCCTCGGTCTCCCTCTCTCTCCCTCCCTCACTCTGTCTCCCTCCCTCACTCTGTCTCCCTCCCTCACTATGTCTCCCTCCCTCACTCTGTCTCCCTTCCTCACTCTTAGCGGGCTCCCTCACACTTAGCGGGCTCCCTCGCTCTTAGCGGGCTCCCTCACTCTTAGCGGGCTCCCTCACTCTTGGCGGGCTCACTCACTTTTGGCGGGCTCCCTCACTCTTGGCGGGCTCCCTCACTCTCCTTCCCTCTCCCTCCTTACCTCTCCCTCCCTCCCTCACTCTCCTTCCCTCACTCTCCTTCCCTCACTCCTTCCCTCACTCTCTCCTTCCCTCACTCTCTCCTCCCTCACTCTCTCCTCCCTCACTCTCTCCTCCCTCACTCTATCCTCCCTCGCTCTCCTCCCTCCCTCTCCCTCCCTCTCTCCTTCCCTCTCCCTCCCTCCCTCTCCCTCGCTCTCCCTCGCTCGCTCTCCCTCCCTCGCTCTCCCTCCCTCGCTCTCCTTCCCTCTCTCTCTCCTTCCCACTCCCTCCTTCCCTCACTCTCCCTCACTCTCTCCTTCCCTCACTCTCCTTCCCTCTCCCTCCCTCACTCTCCCTCCCTCTCTCCTTCGCTCCCTCTCTCCTTCCTTCCCTCTCTCCTTCCCTCACTCACTCTCTCCTTCCCTCGTTCTCTCCTTCCCTCGCCCTCCCTCGCCCTCTCCTCACCCTCACTCTCTCCTTCCCTCTCTCTCCTCCCTCACTCTCCCTCACTCACTCTCCCTCCCTCTCCCTCCCTCACTCCCTCCCTCTCCCACCCTCGCTCTCCTTCCCTCGCTCTCTCCTTCCCTCGCTCTCTCCTTCCTCCCCCTCCTTCCCTCCCCCTCCTTCCATCCCCCTCCTTCCCTCTCCCTCCTTCCCTCACTCTCTCCTTCCCTCACTCTCCCTCCCTCACTCTCCTTCCCTCTCCCTCCCTCCCTCACTCTCCCTCCCTCACTCTCCCTCACTCTCTCCTTCCCTCACTCTCTCCTTCTCCCTCTCTCCCTCCCTCGCTCTCTCCCTTCCTCGCTCTCTCCTTCCCTTGCTCTTCCTCCATCTCCCTCGTCCTCCCTCTCCCTCACTCTCCCTCCCTCCCTCTCCCTCCCTCTCCCTCCCTCGCTCTCTTTCCCTCGCTCTCTCCTTCCCTCGCTCTCTCCTCCCTCCCCCTCCTTCCCTCCCCCTCCTTCCATCCCCCTCCTTCCCTCTCCCTCCTTCCCTCACTCTCTCCTTCCCTCAGTCTCCCTCCCTCACTCTCCCTCCCTCGCTCTCTCCTTCCCTCGCTCTCTCCTTCCCTCTCCCTCCCTCCCTCACTCTCCCTCACTCTCTCCTTCCCTCACTCTCTCCTCCCTCTCTCCCTCCCTCGCTCTCTCCCTTCCTTGCTCTCTCCCTTCCTTGCTCTCTCCCTTCCTTGCTCTCTCCTTCCCTCGCTCTCTCCTTCCCTCGCTCTCCCTCTCCCTCCCTCTCCCTCTCCCTCCCTCTCCCTCTCCCTCGCCCTCACTCTCCTGCCCTCACTCCCCTGCCCTCATTCTCCTGCCTTCACTCTCCCTCACTCTCCATCCCTCCCTCTCCATCCCTGTCTCTCGCCCTCCCTTTCCCTCACTGTCTCCCTCCCTCCACCTTGCCCGTGTGTGCCCGGGCTGAGACAGCTTCTGGGCAGGCACACACACAAACACAGCCTCACCGGAGCACTTCACACGTCTTCAAAAGACACTTCGTATGTTATTGAGGCTTTGTCGCCTCTTAGCCCCCCTGCAGCCCCACTCTGACTATGAAGGGAATCGCCCGGCCCCCACAGAGCAGCAGTCTGAGTCGCGCTGCCACAGGGGTGTTTGCTGACACTGTAAAAAAATATTTTTAAACACGGCTACATGTGTGCAAGGTCCGCGGGCCGCCAGGGAAGGCTTGCCGGGCCGCTGACGGCCCGCGGGCCGTACTATGAGTACCCGTGGTCTACGGCCTTATTTGCTGGAGTTCCTCTTCAGCAGATCTGCAGAGCGGCTACTTGGGCTAGTCGCCATACATTTACCAAGCATTACTGTCTGGAGGCAGCCAACGAAGCTGATACTTCTGTGGGCCGTGCAGTTCTACGAAACCTTTTCAAATAAGGTGAGCCTCTGTTTCCCACCTCCTTTACTGCTGTCCGACGCTTTATATGTTATGTTTTTACACATGCTTACATGATGGCATTTTCCTATGCTTAAATAATATGTGTATTTTCAGTTTACACTGTCTTATGACTTATATGCTGACAAACTTTACAAACATTGGCGTCTGCCTAGCAAGGATATGTACTGCTAGTTACTCTGATTCAGGCATGTGAATCTATGAAAGACACCCCTAATACTGGAGAAGAACAATAGTTACTTACCTGTAATCTGTGGTTCTCCAGTATTGGTGTCTTTCATAGATTGACGTGCAACCCGCCCACCTCCCCTCAGAGGCTTTTTAGGCTATTTTGGTTTACCTTCACTCCTTGCGAGAAAATCTGAGAGCCTGATCCTCTGGGGAGAACATTCTGGTGGGTGCTAGTGCCTGATTGGCTGTAGTTTGGACTATACAAAATGACTAGGATAGTCATAGATGTGGAAGTTTTTCCTACTGTAGCATTGGCTACTTTACTTCCTGGTTTATTTCTATTAGTATTTACTACATATTTATGGCATATTATTGCTTTTTTATGTACCGTGGGACTCCCACTCCGACGACGGGGAATGATTCAGGCATGTGAATCTATGAAAGACACCAATACTGGAGAACCACAGATTACAGGTAAGTAACTATTGTTCTTATTCTGCACTTTTTCTACAAAAACTCTGCGAGACAGCGAGGGACGTCGTTTGACCAGTCTCCTGAAGCTTAAATCAAGGAAGGAACCAGGGTCCAGTGACAATGATGAAGCATCCTCTGCTACATCTTCCAGAAGATCTGTAAAAAAAGGGTAGAGCCTCTCCTTCACCTTCTGAAGAACGTCCTGGTAAGGCCTTAAAAAAGACGTCTCATGGGTCTGAAGGGCGTAGTCCTGGCGAATCTCCTCACCGAGGTGTAAAGTAGATGGAAGGACTGTCAATAGGAGTGATTTCTGAGAGGAAATCCAGCTCTGTGCCTCCATCTTTTCCAGCGGCTCCAAAGGCTTTCAAAAAACCCTCCTCACTCTCTTCTGAGGTAAAATCCGTGAAGAAAGTTCACTCGTCGACGACGCTCTCAATGACTCCGTCGACGAAATCATCCAAGGTACAGTCTAAATCTTCAATTTTGACCGACAGTGATTTCATAGTCTCCGGCACTGGCGTTTCAGGTTTCCGCGTCCACGACATTGACGCCGGTGGTGGCTGTATGGACGACGTCGAAGAGGATGTCTTTGAAGGGGACAACGGGGACTACGATGACGACTGCTGGGGTGACAATTGTCTCGATGCCGGCTGCATTGACGACTTCCATTTCTTCATTGAGGACTCTCATCGTCGTTGACGCTCCCGTTGACAACCTAGTCGCCAATGGAAAAAATTACTATTTCTGTCAGAAAGCACCAGATTACACCTGACACTACTTCTCACAGGAAGGTAACTCCTCTATCTCCTGCACTCCTCCTCGAAGAAGAGGGATATGAAGAGGATGATGGACAGTTTGCCTATGCGAATAGCCCTTCTCAATCAAACGTCAAGTGTCAAGACACAGATTCTGATGGGGAATACGTGGAGGAACAACAATATGATGATCCTTCCTCATATTATCAGGATATGGTCTCTATGCCTTCCTCCTTACTAGCGGACTTGCAGACTATGCTTTTGGACTATAGAAGGAGGTTTGCAGCACAACCTCCAGTTCCAGTTGTGGATCCAGTTACTGCTGTTCCACCGGCTCAGCCTGCTACCCATCAATTACCACCACCTCAGCCAATGCCTGTGGCCCAGGATGCACCACCTACCGTACCTCTCGTTCAGGATGACACCTCTGATGAGGACCAGAGACAGGTCACTTTACCAGACCCAGACACAGAGTGGGATGACTATGTCATTCCGGATCCGGCTTCTCCTTCACCAGCACCGGTTGATTCCCCTCCTGCAGCCATAGGAGGTTTCCATAATTTGATGGAAAGGGCCGCTAAAAGATTTTAACTGCCCATGCCCACAGTGCAGTCTGAATTTTTCCTTTACAACTTCAAGGAGCTTTACAAAAAATCAGTAAGGTCTATTACTATTGTTGGTCACGTCTGAGATGAGGGGCTAAAGTGATGCGGAGTCCAGCCACAGTAATTCCTGTACTGCCTCACGATAGCCCTGCCTGCTTGGTTGGCCATCCTAAACCTGACTCTGTCATCTCTCAGACTGCCCAAAGAACGTCCAGGAATCCTTCTGCTCCCCTCATGACACCTCCGGATAAAGAGGGCAGACGCCTCGATAACGCGGGCAAGAGGTTTTCCCTATCTGGACGATAGGCTGATAAAGGCTCCATCTTCTCAAGCATCCACAAGGGCAGTCGAGGATTGTATTCAACTCTTCTATCACTTGGGTCTGGGTCTCAACAAAAGCAAGTCTGTCCTTCTTCCATCCAGGTCAGCAGGGTTTCTGGGTGCCATTCTGGATACAACTCATTGCAAAGCTTTCCCTTCAGAAGAAAGACAAAACAGACTGATTCTTTCTGCCAACCGATTGCAAAGGAAACAAACTCTTTCAGTCTGTCAATACAAATCCCTTCTAGGAACGATGTCATCTTGCATTGCCTTAATTCCGCACTGCAGGCTTCTCATGCGCCCGCTGCAAGAGCAACTAGACTTGCAATGGCATCAGGCAGAGGGATCGGTCGACGACAGGATAAAGATCACTCCTATCATGAGAAAGGCAATGAGGTGGTGGACTACAAAAGAAAATATTGCAAAAGGTCTCTCTTTCACAATTCCTCCCTCTCCGTTAGTTCTGACCACAGACGCCTCTCTAGAGGGCTGGGGATGGTATTACAGGATCTGCAAGTAAGCGACCACTGGTCTCAAGAGTTACACACCTCCCATATCAACCTTCTGGAGCTACGGGCGATGCGGCTGGCTTTGCAGTCTTTTCTTCCAAAAATCCGGAATTCCACAGTCCTGGTCCGTACGGACAACACTACGGCCATGCATTATGTAAACAAGCAAGGCGGAATGAGATCCAAACTCCTTTCAAAGGAAGCTCATGAGATCTAGGAATGGGCTATTCGTCATCAGATGTCTCTCTCAGCGGAACATCTTCCGGGTTCCCTCAATACGGAAGCGGATTCATTGAGCCGCCTAAGGTCGGTCTCTCATGAATGGGAACTGGATCAGAGAACTCTCAAAGGAATATTCTCTCGTTGGGGCACTCCTCTTATAGACCTGTTTGCGACTCCAGAAAACAAGAAATGCCAATTCTACGCAAGCAGGTATCACCGTCAAAGATCGTTGGGGAATGCTCTTTCGATAGCCTGGTCAGGCACATTTGTTTACGCCTTTCGTCCAATTCCCCTGATTCCAAAAATACTAAGGAAACTCAAGTCGGAACCCTGCACAATGATTTTAATAGCTCCAGCTTAGCCCCGCCAATTTTGGTACACAGAGCTCCTCCTTCTGTCTCAGGATCAACAAATTCCCCTGCGTCCCAGTCCAACCCTGTTGACGATGTCTCAGGGCCAAGTAATGCATCCGGACCCGAGTTCCCTGCAATTGACAGCTTGGCTCCTGAGCACCGGGAGTTCAGATCTTTAGATATCCCTCAAGATTGCAAAGAAATTTTAGCTCAGGCTCGGGTCCCAAGTACGAATAGAACCTATCGAGCAAAATGGAAGCGTTTTTGTTCATCGTGCCACAAAGAAAATCTGTATCCATTCACTTCA
This sequence comes from Lissotriton vulgaris, assembly GCF_964263255.1. Taxonomy (NCBI): domain Eukaryota; kingdom Metazoa; phylum Chordata; class Amphibia; order Caudata; family Salamandridae; genus Lissotriton; species Lissotriton vulgaris. The sequence continues at coordinate 1,109,154,098 of NC_141694.1, forward strand.
GCTCCTCATAAGATCTTACCGTACATTTTGTCTTTGGCGAGGTCAGGTCTTCAACACTATTCCATCAAGGTGCATCTGGCAGCGATCTCTAGGTTCAGACGAACAGCCTCTGGCCGTTCTCTCTGGTCCGCAAGAGTAATCACACAATTTCTGAAAGGTCTATTCAGGGCTTTTCCTCCGGGTAAACCTCCTCCTCCATTATGGAAACTCAACCTGGTCCTCGCCCATCTCATGAGGGCTCATTTTGAACCTATTCATTAAGCAGAGATTACATTTTTGTCATGGAAGGTGGCTTTTCTTTTGGCGATAACATCAGCCAGGAGGGTTGGAGAACTTCAAGTTCTCACGATTGTTGATCCTTTCTTACAGTTCAAGAATGACTCTTTAATTTTGAGAACAAATCCGAAATGTATTCCAAAAGTGCCTTCGGATTTTCACTTGAATGAACCTGTTGTTCTAAGGTCTTTTTTTCCTCGACCTTCGACTCTTGGCGGAAAGATCTCTTCACACTTTGGATGTCCAAAGATGCCTGAAATTTTATCTCCAACGCACAAAGGATTCCAGGAAGACATGGCAACTTTTTGTCGCTTTTAGCGCTCCAAGGAAAGGCTTACCCCTGTCAAAGCAGTGGATATCAATTGGATTGCCAGCACAATTCATTTCTGTCATCAAGCAGCAGGGAAGCCGCTGAGGGGATGGATCAAAGCTCATTCTACGAGATCAGTGTCATCATCTACGGCTCTGTTCTCTGGTGTCCCTATCAAGGACATTTGTAGGGCAGCTACATGGAGCAGTGTCCATTCATTCACGAAACACTACTGTTTGGACTCTTCCACAAGGAGCGAGACAGCAGTCGGACAAGCAATCCTGAGGAATCTATTCCAGTGAGCGGTGAGCTTTCTCTTCTATCCCTCAAATTCCTTTATTGCACACTAGCAGCCCGTCCCGACGTTTTCCGGGTATGAATTGCTGCCGGCCAGTAGTATATTGTTTTGTAGGATTTCGTTTTGATAGCATTTCTTATCTGTGACAGGCCTCTGAAACGCCCTGATTCACAGTGCACTGCTGATGCACTTAAGAGTGCGCGTTCAGTAGTGTGTGAACTCGAATTTCCCTACTTTATTTTTCCTTGCAATATTATATAGCGCGAACTTGACAACATGGCATGAGCACAATTTACATTCCAGAAGAACACATTCATTTGTGGTAGGCACAGGGAGACAAAGCGATTTGCCTGGAATCACCGGATGTTGAGCTGATGCCGAGATTCGAACGTAGCACCCCAGCTCTAAAGTTCGCAATTCTAGAACTTGTGGCGGGAGGAGTGTCTAAAAGTTCATGTCGGTGCTGGCCATCAATGAGAGAGACCTGTGCATTTTTCAAATGGGTGGTGAAAAAATATGAGTATGTTGCTGGAGATGTGGGCCGTCGTGCCACCAATGTACTTACAGGGGGAGGGTAAACACCCATTATTCCGCAACTTTCTTTCCGCATACCATCACTCCGCATACTTTCATTACGAAAGTACCATGACTACGCAATGCCATTATAACGCATGGCAATACATTTTATATGTTTTTACCACGCTTACATTTACAGCGAAAGTCGTTGTAAATGCATGAATGGTAAAAGCATGTTTCTTTTTTATGTTTGGATAAGGTAAGTATGGGTATAGGGGTATATGTTTTGGGGTACTGAGGTATATGTTTTGGGGTGTTTGGGTATTTTAAGGGTTCAGATATAGTTTTGGGTTATGGGGTACAGGGGTAGTTTTAGGGTTTAGGGATAGGTATGGGTTTTGGGGTACAGGGGTATTTTTAGGGTTCAGGGCTAGGTTTGGGTTTTTGGGGTATAGGGGTATTTTTAGGGTTCAGGGCTAGGTTTGGGTTTTGGGGTACAGGGGTATTTGAAGGTTTCAGGGCTAGTTTGGGGTTTTGGGGTACAGGGGTATTTTAGGGTACAGGGGTAGGTTTGGGTTTTGGGGTACAGTGGTATTTTTAGGGTTCAAGGCTAGGTTTGGGTTTTGGGGTACAGGGGTATTTTTAGGTTTCAGGGGTAGGTTTGGGTTTTGAGGTACAGGGGTATTTATAGGGTTCAGGGCTAGGTTTGGGTTTTGGGGTACAGGGTATATTTATAGGGTTACGATGGGTTAGTGTTTAAGGGTGTTGGGGTATTTTAAGGAGTAAGGGTGGGTTATGATTATGGGGTGCAGGGGTATTTAAAGGGAGCAGGGTGGGATTAGCACACAATATGAGACATGGCATGAAGGGCGGAACGTACCACACGCCCCCAGCGTTTGTCACGCCCACAGCACAACGTAGACACGCCCACAAGGGATTACTTTGCTGGCACGGTTCTTTTACCTTTTAAATGTATATGGTGGGCGTCTGCATAGCCTATGTCCTTCTGCTGCAACTGCCCTTTCCAACGCTGTATTGGGTGTTGTGATTGGTGCTGTGGTTCCTGAGATTACCCATCTCAAACGTTTGGGGTCTCTCTTTATTATATTAGTATTAGTATGGATGGATTTTGTATCTGATAATATTGCCTATCTATTGTTACAAAGTGTTTTGACTATCTATGATAATACTTAAACTGTGATGTGCTGATATGCATGTAACAAAATGTGCATTTGTTGGTTACTGCTAGCTACTCTGATACAAAGCATGGGAATCTATGAAAGTCCAATACTGGGGCAAGAAAACAAGTTACTTACTTGTAACTTTGGTTCCCCAGTATTGGTACTTTCATAGATTCCCATGCGCCCACCCGCCTCCCCTGGGAAAGCTCAGCCTTCAGGAAATGTGATTACTATTACACAACGGCTACGAAAAACTGAGGCTCTCTCAGGAGAGTTCTATGGGGTGAGGTTACTCTGATTGGTTGTTGCAATTTTTTGGTCTCTTTTACAAAAAGAGGTGGATATGCTACAAAATGAAATGAGGCCTAGGCCTGTCTTTTGTACCTACTGCTGTGGTATTTTCTATTTACCGAGGCTCCCATTCCGACAACGGGGGAATGATACAAAGCATGGGAATCTATGAAAGTACCAATACTGGGGAACCAAAGTTACAGGTAAGTAACTTGTTTTCATATCCCCTTTCCAATTGTAGCATTCCCTAGTGGAACTCTGCTTGGCAATCACTGCAGGATGGCGGATCCACCCACTAGGCACCTGGAAGGCAGGAGCGGCCCCTTTGGCAAGGGCTTCTGCCCCTCTACTCCCCCCCCCCCATGTTTCTGCCATTATGCAGTCTTTCTGCCAACTAGGTACCAGAGATAGGTTTATGGACATGTCAGGAAGTGGCCTTAGGCAAGTGTTGCTCCCCTTTTTTTTTTAATACATTTTGGTTGCATCTGCCCCCCTTGGAGGCAGATCAGTGATATTTAGGCACATCTGCCCCCAAGGTGGGGGAGGGGCAGAAAACCACTAGACACTAGCTAAAGTTTTTGTGTGTGTGTGTGTGAGAACTGGAGTTTGGCTGACAGTCTGTTTACAGTTTAAAAATCACATTTTCCTCACATTTCTGTATGGGATCACCGCGCCAGCACAAGTTTCCTTCCTTTCTATATACGTTTTTTGGCGATTCTGCATTGAACACCCAAATAAGAGAGGTAGTTTTATTGGGAGACCAAGGGGAAAGCTTGGTGGTAGGAAATTTGTGCTGGTGCCGTGATCCTACACAGAAATGTAAGGACTATGTGATGTCAGAGGCATATGAACTGTAGATCACATGCTGTGCATAGCTCGTGCATAGCTCGCTAAGGGCCATATGTAGGTAATCTAATTTTACCGATTCCTAAATACCGAATTTTACTGATTCGGTATTTAGGAATCGGTAAATTGAATGTAGGTAAAAATTCGGTAAATTTTACCGATTAGGTAATATTCGTTATTACCGATTCGGTAATTCCCATTCATTCCTATGGGCCTGGATGCCCATAGGAATGAATGGGAAGCCATTCATTCACTATTACCGATTCGGTAAATACTGAATCGGTAATAGGGGGAGCATATTCAAGGGTGGCAGGGTGTCACATTGAGACCCTGTTGCACCCCTGAATCGTGCATGAGTGTACATTTGGCGCACATACAAGCCTTAAAGGCATGTATGTCTGCCACATGGCACCTTGAAAAAAGCAAATTATTGCTTTTTCAAAGGTTTTATATTGCTAACTGTGTATTGATCGATTATGAATGTTGATTTTATAGCAATTGTATGTGTTTTATTGTATATCTTTGATGGCCAACGGCCGAAATAAAGATTGAATAAATAAAAAAATAAAAAAATTATTGCTTTTTCAAAGGTATTCAGTATTTATCACCAACTTGTAGTTGGTGGTAAATAACGAATCCTGAATGCAAAAATGCACTCTCTTGAGCGCCTCCTACATAGCTTTTAGGGATTCGGTAATTTACAGATTCCTTAAAATAAGGATTCAGTATTTTACCGAATCCTTAAAAGACTACATCACAGCTTTGTTGTCCCTCGTGTCCCTGTAGGCTCTGAAAACTCACTGCATACCACTGTTTTTTTGGGCTTGGCCACGCTTCTTTTAACTTCTCCGCATGTTTGTCGCTTTTGTGCGGCCGGGTATCGATGCATGTGTTCATGGCGTCCATTTTATTTTCTACAGAGGTGAGGCTGGATTGTATTACGAGCAGGAGGGCTTTTAAATCGTCCGTGGAGGTGGGCGGGTCAGGGGCTGTGGATTGTTCACCTTCCATTTCCACCTGTGAACTGGAGGATTTTCGGGTGTCAAAGGTCAATTTTGGCTGTTTAGATTCTGTACGGCCCATGTTGGGGTGCGTGCTCCGTGGGGATGAGAGAAGTCGAGTCAGGCTGTGCAGGCCAATCTGGGTTGCTCCAGGAGGTACGGTGATGTGAGGTGTCCACACGTGGTGCCCTCCCCCCCTTCCCCCCGTGGGGGGGCGCGCAGCTCCTTGCGGCCCAAGGGGGAGCCGCAGGTCAGTAATTAGAGCAGGATCTGACTAATCACTTTTTGGTGTTTGGGCCCACGTAGGCACTGAAGTGCAAGTAGGTAGTATTCACTTCTATGATGGTTGAGCCTTGGGCAGGTGTGAAGGGCACAGCAGACCCACAGTGGCGCGCACCTCTCCCCGGCAGGTGAGGGCCTAATGTTGGTGTGCCCGCTTGGCTCCCTGCCCCAACGCCCCACACGCCCGGTGGTATGGTCAGCAGGAGGGCCTCCAGCCAGTACGCCCGGTGTTATGGATGGGGGCGTACTGGCTAAACGTGGCTGTGTCAAACAAGGAGGTCGCTCTGCGGGTGATACTTCCGACCCAGCAGGGCCTGTGACCTTGGTTGTGTGTATCAGGGAAATTAAGTCCACACCCTGTGTCAAGGAGTGGGTGTTCCCTATGAAGAATCCCAGTAGTATGCGTTAGCGACGTGCTGAAGAACCGTGAAAATCGTGCGATTCTACAGATAGTGTAAAGACGTGTTGTTTCCGGGAGTTGTGTGCAAACTCGATATAAAGGGATAATTGTCTCCGAAAAAATCTGATGAACGTGAGTCCAGTGAAGCCGCGTACTCCCGGGTCGCCATGTTCCAAGTTTAGCCCTGAGGATTCTCATAAGCGATGAAACACGTGACGGCAGGCTGTCTTACGCAATAAAGGATTTCAGGAGATCCCTAAATATTCTGTTGCTTGGTTTCTTTGTATAATATATACTGATTGTTACACAACGTATTATTAATTTCTTGTGTGTGCATTGGGTACTTCCTTTATTCATTTAGTTGGTAGATTCATTTACTAACTGCAGAGTGGTTCCAAGGGTTTTTCACTCACCTAGTTGCACCATCTATACACAGCGCGTTATTTATGTTGTGCGTCTACTTATGGCAGTGCACCCTTCGCTAATCTGACATCTAAAACCTTTTAGGATTTTCCTCCTCAAGCAGGAGGTTCTCTCTCTGTTGGAAAAACATGCTACAGAGCCAGTCCCCTTAAAATACTCCGGTTCTCTCAGGCTGATACTAGACCTCAGAGAACTAAATTTATACATTCAGTCTGACCACTTTCACATGGTCACACTCCAGCAAGTGCTTCCCCTACTTCCACGAGGCGACTTTCTAACCACTCTGGACTTAAAGGACGCCTAGTTCCATATTGCCATACACCCTGCACACTGCAAATACCTCAGGTTTGTGATAGGGGGCCAGAATTATCAATTCAAGGTCCTCCCATTCGGAGTAACTACCGCACCCATTATTTTCACAAAGTGCTTGGCAGTAGTCACAGCTCTACGAAGACAAACAATTCACGTTTTCTGATACCTAGACGACTGGCTCATAAAAGCGAGCTCGCAACAAAGCTGCCTATGCCACACTCAGCCAGTGCAACTACTCCACGAACTTGGGTTCACTGTAAACCTGACCAAGTCTCATCTACAACCTTCCAACATACAGGTTTATCTATGAGCCACAATACACACTCGAAAAGCTCTAGCATGTCCCAACCCATACAGAATCCGCAACATGTAGACTCTAATCTCTGTTTCGGCCCCAACACTCATTACAAGCTCGAGTGTTCATTCAGTTACAAGGAATAATGGTGTCTTGCATCCTAATAGTACCTTACACAATACTTCAAATTTGTCCCTTCCAAGAATGCTTAGGACGTCAATGGAACCAGGCTCAGAGTCTGTTATCAGATCTAGTGTTGGTGGACAGCCGCACCCATCCGTCTCTGCAGTGGTAGAATACACAAAACCTTTCAAAAGGGCTTCCCTTCATCGACCCAGTTCCACAGATAGTACTAACAGATGCATCGCTCACTGGTTGGGAACTCATCTCCAAAAACATACCATTCAAGGCATGTAGACGCTGCAACAAAAGCAGTTCCACATAAACCATCTAGAGCTGCTAGCAATTTTTCTAACGCTCTAAGCGTTTCAACTTCATCTAGTAGGCAAAGCTTGCCTGATTCGTACAGACAACATGACAGCAATGTACTACATACAAAAACGGGGGACACACACTCCAGCTGTCACAATTAGCTCAGACCATCTGGAGATGGGCTATAAGTCACAAAATGTATCTCCTTGCAGAACACCTTCCAGGAGTAATCAACCAGATTGCAGATCTGCTCAGTCAACAACACTAGATCCACGAATGGAAACTCCACCCTCTGGTTCTCCTCCCATTCTTTCAAATGTGGGGCTTCCCAGTGATAGATCTGTTCACCACACACCTAAACACAAAATGCCCAAACTTTGCATCCAGGTATCCACACCCATTGTCCTTAGGCAATGCACCATGGATGAATTGGTCAAAGATATTTGCCTACACTTTTCCGCCTCTCCCACTCATTCCATTAGTGGTTCGGAAGCTCAAACAGCTGTCCCTGACACTAATCCTAGTTGCTCCCAAATGGGCCTGACAACCCTAGTTCACAACCCTGTTGGAGTTATCAGTAGTTCCTCACCAAAACTGCATCTTACTCTCAATCTCCTCACTCAGAGCCACGGAGACAAAAGACATCCAGATCCCAGTCATCTCAACCTTGCGATCTGGCACCTGAATTCTTAGAGTTTGCCTACCTCAATCTCCCAACAGACTGCATGAATATCATAAAAGAGGCTAGACACCCTACCAAAAGAGCATGCTATGCAGCAAAGTGGAAGAGGTTTGTGATATACTGTAATAGCAATCATTTCAACCCGCATGATGCTTCAGTACAAAACAACATTTGCTATCTATTACAGCTACAGCGTAGCAATTTAGCGTACACATCCATATGCTTACATCTTGCTGCAATAGCTGCATATCTACAGAACAGACAACAGCTGTCCATTTTTAGAGTGCCTACTATTAATGCATTTATGGAAGGACTTAAAAGAATCATTTCCCCAAGACTTCCACCTGCTCCCATGTGGAATCGGAACATTGTCCACCTTTTCAGCCATCGCATAGATGTGAACTGCAATTTCTCACTTGAAAGGTAGCTTTCCTCATTGCTATCACATCACTCAGGAGAGTGGGTGAGCTTCAGGCACTAACCATAGAAAAACCTTTTTTACAAAGACATGCTACTTACCACAGTATGTCGTTCTTGGTTTATAGAGCTGTAGAGTCACATGCGCCCGCCCGCCTCCCCGGGTACCTATACCTGTTGCAGTACTATCATACTTAGATACAGTATACATGGACATCTCTATTTACTACTCTTACTAACTTCATCATCACCCTCTGCAGCAAAACAATCTAAAGATGGAGTTGATGCCCATGCGCACTATCACCGAAAAGAGGAGTCACCTACCTCATGACCGGAAACACTTGGCAAGCTATGCACAGCATGCAACTCTATAGCTCTGCATGCCAATAACAGAGGCATACTGTGGTAAGTAGCATTTTCCTTTTTTTCCAAAAATTTCTTTTTTTTAGCTAAATTTGAGGTTAGTAGGGGATCCTGGGTAAGAAAACGTTGAAGCATCCACGCAAGGCACACCTCCCTGGACTCCCACAGGTGTGTAGTTTTGAGAAATGTCTGGTGTAGGAGAGTAGGGTCTGCAATCCCATGATCACCCAGATTTTTTGCTTTTGTTTCACTGGTTTACGACTTTCTCTGGCTGTGGGCCTGCTAATCAGACCCACAGCCTGGCTGTTCTCTTTCTAAATTACAACATGTACCCTAGGTGCATTTACCAATTGGTACTGGACCACCTTATCAGACCCCGTAACGCAGGGCATAGGTGTACCCAGGGCCGCCAGGGGCTGCAGCATGTATTATGCCACCCCTGGCTGGCCTCCTAAATTTGACACAACTGGCTGCATGACAGCTGGGGCAAAGTTGTGTACTCACCCTTTGCTTTAGGTATAGTAGCCCTATATCTAACCGTACAATGGACGCACGAGTTCCTATCAGTCACTCCTATGGCAGGCCTTGACAATCCTGAAGGCAGAGTGCGTGGGCTCGTGTGAACTAGGCTCTGGCCCGAGCCGAGCCCGGTTGCAGCTTGCGGGACAAAGACCCAATGGCTGTTCCATGATAACGCGTACCACATCGGTAACTTCGGTGTCGCGTTATCAAGACATGTCGAGTAAGGTGTCATACGAATCGGGATGCTGCCCCCTCACCAATTCTGGCGACGAGGTTAGCATTCCGCCCTTCTAGAGGGACACGACATGTACGTAACTGTGAACCCCGGTTAAAGTTAACTAAAGCCTCAGCTCCACAAAATGGATGCTGCCACCACAGACACGAGTCTGACCTCCTGCTGCTGGGAGTCCTTCCAGCGAGGAGCGCTTGGACAAAGGGTTTCCTGTCGAGGGCGGTGTTCGCACCGTCCCAGACAGGGTTTGTGTATTCTGGGTAGGTAGGGCTTTTGCGAGAAGGTGACTGCGGAGTGGCACCCCGGTGCTCACTACGCATCTGCCGGTTAGAACCAGTTCCAGGGGCGCCAGCCCTGGCCTGGGGAAAGTCCGGCAGGGGAGAGGGGTGTAACTACCCCCCTTCCTGGTCCCACCCTTAGGGCAGGACCTAGTCATGTACCCACCCCTTTCTTTAGGATAAAGACCGGAGCGGGGACCCTTCCAAATTAGATCATCTTTGAATCAAGAACTACTTTCTACGAAAGGACATTCGAGACTCTTCTCAAGATTTCTCCCTTGTGACTAAGGAGTAGTCACCCTGCATCAGCGGGCACCATCTAAGAACTCTGCGGTTTGCTGTAAGTCCTTCCTCAAGGAATCCGACGGCCCAGCTCGACGAGAACCGGCTTCCCTGGCACCTCTGACCTCTACCCACGTCATCAGCTCAGCTGTGATCTGTGGGTGCGACGAGACCTCGAGGGACCGGCCATCATCAAAACCTGCACGCTCTTAACCAGCACAACCATCGAAGCAATTCCCTGGTGAGTGCTCTGGGGTCCGAGAAGCCCCGACACTGAGCCGCTCCAGCACCGAAGTGCAGTCTCCCAGCATCTCCACGATCTGCGTGGGGCCCTTCTGCTCGCTGCTCAGCACGTTGTCTGGTCACTAGCCGCTGGCTTGTGCCCTTCTGTGATGACATCCGACAATCAACGCTGCTGGTCTGGTTGCTCCAGACCGGCCCTTGCTCCCCTTTTCCGAGAGGAGCACCCCGGACCCTCCTGGTCCATTCAAGACGCCATCTTAGGCCTACCACGTGGCCCTGAGATCTGCCAAGGCTTGTTGCCCCAATCCTGGGCCCAGCGACGCCGACAGCATCATCCTTCGTGGGACAGCTCGCACCTCCATCCTGGTCGCCGACAACGCCTCCTGGTCCGTGAGACTGCAGAGCCTAGCGTCGCCCACTCACCTAGTCGAGGTGACGGCCAACCGGTGCCCTCCTGGTACCCTCTGACTACTGGCTAGTAGTACGAACTTGGTCCCCTCTGCTTTCAGGTATCAACGATCTCTGATCCAGGCTTGGATCTCTACGAACTATTCGTCACTGGTCGCCGGCCAGCAACTCCTTTTCTTCCGGCTCCTGGCTCGTCAGCGAAGACCCCGACGCCTGTAAGACTTGTGCAGCCGCAGCCCTCGTGGCTAGGTAACTCGGCATTTCGGTGCCTGCATAGCCTCTTTACTCTAGGGTCCCGAGTCCCTCGCTTCCGACTTGCCTTATCGGGTCCGCCCGAGACCTCTAAACTTTCCGTGTCCTCGGACACTTGTTTTAACTGTGCACTTGAAGTATTTTCCTAAAGAGATTTGGTTTGTGCTTAGTACCCTGTCCTCATAAAGAGTACAGGGCTGTTGTGAATCTTAATAAATATCCTGTTTATTTTCATAACACTTGTGTGGTGTCCTTTCACTTGGTGTTCAAGGGGTACATGTGTGGTAAACAGCTGGCTTAACACGCCCTCTCGAGTCTTTAGCCTTAGACTGCTCGTATCCACACTACTAGGATAGCTGGTCTTTAGGTTGACTTACAACCAATCATCATAAGGGTCGTTTGGAACGATACATAGCGGTCGCTAGAATAGCGAACGCTGCATATCGGGCCAACTTCTCACATCTGGTTTGATAGGTTTACGTAGATGGCTGCCTAGACTGGGACCAAAAACGCAGGTCCCCCCCCTCTATTTCAAAACCAGGTTGTTTTTTTGTGATACATAATTTTGATGTCTTGACTCCCAGCAGAAATCCAGAACTTTCTATCTCAGAATTGTGAGAAACATTTATATTTTGACAAAGTTTGAGTTTTTCAGGGATTCTGGGTAACATAACCTGGTGAGAGCCACAGAAGTCACCCCATCTTAGATTGACTGTGCGTCTAGTTGGCAACAATTTTTAGGTTTGCTAGATTATCCTAGGTGCCGGCTGAGCTAGGGCCCAAAATCCACAGCTAAGCACATTGCAAAAGAAAGGGCCAGTTTTCAGTGGAAAAATGTGATGTCTCAACTTTGCTTTTTGGGCCATTTCATGTCGCAGACACTAGGCATACCCATAATAGTGAGGTATAATTTTCATTGGGAGGCTTAAGGGTGCACAGATAGTTGAACAAGTGTTCTTACTGTTTGTCTTTCTATGCATTTCTGCCTTCCAAATATAAGACAGTGTGGAAAAAAGTCATTTTGAACAATACCCTTTAGTTCACATGCTAATATGGCTATCCACATATTCAGAGATGCACAAATAACCACTGCTTCTAAACTCCATATCTTGTTCCCATTCCAGATACACATAGGTTTCCTTGATACCTATTTTTCACTCCTTTATTTCACCAAATGAATTACTGTATTCCTGGTGCACAATAAAAACAATTGAAAGGTGCAACTCGGTTATTGGCTCTGGGTACCTCAGGTTGTTGGTGAACCTACTGTGTCCCGGCTGATCTTTTCCTATCAGACCCTGATACTTGGCCTTCTTACATACTATTCTTAGCCAACGCAGTGGCAAGTGGAGCACCCCCGCCAAAAACATGGGCGGGAGCGGAGATAATCCCAATATTTAATAAAGGGGATCGATCACTCCCCAACAATTACAGGCCCATCAGCCTGATCTACAGTATCCAGAAAGTGGTGGCAAGACTGGTCCTGGGTATACTTCAATCTTGGATACAGGATAACACCATCTTGACGCCCCTACAGGCCGGCTTTTGCTCCCACACTGGTACAGTTGATCAGGCCTTTAGGATTGCGGCTATGCACTGGAAGACTGTGCCTTTGGAAGGGGGATCGCTTTATGCTGCGTTTATCGATTTAAAAACAGCTTTCGACCTGGTCCCTAGGGCCAATTATGGCAGGCTCTTCGCTCGATGGGACTATCTCCAGCACTTTTGAATATTATTGATAGGCTCCACCACGCAAATTACGCCCAGGTACGATGGGGGAAGCAAGGCAATGTGACAAGTAAGTTCAAGGTTGGACTGAGAGTTAGGCATGGGTGTGTCCTGGCACCCACACTCTTTTCCTTGTTCTTCAATATAGTTACAGAATACTTTGATAAACAACCAGCAGACGCACCAAGAATTGCGGGCTTGCATACCCCCCTTTTGATGTTCGCAGAAGACACTTTGTTGTTGTCGAGGACTCAAAGGGGATTGCAAGACGCTCCCACCTGTTTTGAGGCTTTCTGTGGTGACCAGGATTTAGTCATTAATTTGTCCAAAACTAAATTCATGATTTTTCACAAGAACTAAACTGTGAGGGGGAGGGTTAGTTTGAAGCAAGCCCCCTGGAACAAATAGGCACAGTCACGTACCTAGGTCTAACAATAGGTATAAATTTCTCCTGGAAACCTCACATAGATACTATGAATTTAAAGCACTCACAGTTGGCGGGTGCCCTGCTTAGAGAGCATAAACAATCCAAATCTAAGCCTATTGCCCTCGCATTACAAATTTATAATAACAAGGTAGGGGCTTCGATTCTATATGGTGCGGAACTTTGGGGCTTCAGTGATTTATCACCCCTAGCCGTGGCACACAACAACTTCCTATGAGCGCTTCTGGGGCTTCCCAACTCTACACCATTGCTTCCCCAGTATCTTGACACCGACTATAAATTTGCCTCCGGAGGTTACCCCGTATGTTGCTATTATTGTTCATATCCCTCCCCTTGTAGCTGGTGAGAGGGAGTCACCTGTAGTCCTGTTGAAAAACATCAAGAATTGGTGTGATGAAAACTGCTCAGGGGAAAGGAATATATCTCATAGTATATTAACAGGGAGACGGGTGGGATGGTTGGGTTGAATGCAAAAAAACTACTAAAGGAGATTGCCTTACTGTTAATTTTGCGAAGCCAAATAAGGCATCACGCCTCTTTTGGGATGCTTCACATCTTGATACATCAGATCAAGGGATTCAAGCGTTACCTTTGGGTTTTTTCTATCCAGATACTAGACTAAGCAATACGAGAGGGAGGCCTCTTCAGGCTAGGAATAGAGCTAATTTGAAGCATCCGATGCATATTTTGCCATCTCAGCAAGATAGACCGCAAACATATAGCTAGGCCACCATAAATACGGGACTATGCCCAAAGACATCTCGCGATCTCAGTAGGAAGAACATGGTGACCCTAGCCTTACAGAATCGTTTTTCCCCCTTGTCCCAGCTGGAAGAAATAGATTGACTGGTTGATCCCCAGAGTAGATCCCAAATAACCCACCAAAAAGAAATACCGGTAATGGGGGGGGGGAGATGAAGGTAAAACTGCTGAGCTGGAACATTGCAGGGCTACGCTCAAAAAGAGAAGATGATATTTTGCTTAATTTCTTAAACCATTATGATATCATAGCTTTACAGGAGACCTGAGACAGGGGATGTAACTTCTGGGTGTCAGGATATTCCTCGTATTTTGTTCCTGCGTGTATCTCGGTAGCAGGGAGAGATAAAGGGGGCCTTATGTTCCTGATATCGGTTAATATAGTGGGGACTGCCAAAAAGCTAGACACCGATTCTGATAATTATTTAATAGTGGAAATAACGAGGACAAATAATTCCAAACTTCTGCTAGTTAACTTTTATAATTCTATTCTAGATGGACAATTAAATGAACATCTCTACTCACTAGGAACCTTTTTAAAAGGATATAAAGATAGTCAAACCACTTTCGTCCATTATATGCTAATGGGGGATTTTAATATTCATTTATGTAATCTGAAATGTAAATATTATGATTTGGAGGGTCCTGCACATTCAGTAGTCCAACATTTTGAACACAGACCTAAAGGGGAGGCGCTAGAGGAACTTATCTCTAGGATTGATTTGTATTAACCAGCATTTTATGATGATAACGATCGGGTTGTAACGTATTCTGCTAGGGAGTCCGAATCAATCATTGACTATATATTTATCTCCCCGGGATTATTAAGGCATGTGATTTTTTATAACGCTGTTATATCAGCTTTTAGTGATCACAACCCGGTAGTCCTGGAACTGGACAATAGCAATAAGTTCCTTAATAACCGAACTAATACAGTAGCAGAAACAGCCCTAAAAACCAAAGATCAAGGGAGGAGGCTAAAGTGGAACAAGGTCATTACTGAAGACTTTGCTAATATTATCAACCAAAAGGCGGGCAATGATTTAAATATCTGCCTGGATCCATCTAGCAAGGGGGGGGGGGAAATAATCTCTTTATTTGAAGCAATTTGTCTCCTAGTGGATAAAGAACTTACGGTAAAAACCTGTCAATATAAAACCCTTGATAAGGGGTGGTTTGACAGTAACTGCTCAAGAGCACATAGAATGCTATTGGAGGCTCTTAACACCTTCAGAGCGGCGCAGATTCCTGCGCTGTGCTGAACGTTCTAATGAGCCAACGGGCTCAAGACGGAACGGTTCCGTCATGAGCACAGGCCAACCGACGCTCATGAGGGAACCGTTCCGTCAATAGCATCGAAGGGGTTAAAAAAACACCCAGGGATAAATTGCAAGTTGCACGGTTAAGGAAAGAATATAAAGCTATAATTGAAGTGCGCAAAAAAGAACTTAAAAGGGAAGCATGGGAAGCCCTAATGGACAAAACAACAATGAGGGATAGCTCCAGGTTCATGGCCATTGTTAATACCCCTCTGTTCTCTGGCATTGACAATTGTACGTTAGAAATTAACATCGCAGAGGAGGATTGGTTAGGCCATTTTAAAACTATATATGGTAGTGACCTGGCTCTAGAACCTTTTGAGGTCGCCCCAAATATATCATCAAGGCCGCCGATTTGCTTTACGGTCGAGGAGGTCGAAAAGGCCATCAGAACCACATCTGGGGGCAAGGCCCCTGGGCCTGATGGTGTCCCTGCGGATATGTACAAAGATAATCCTAGTTATTGGGCTAAACTTTTAACAAATGTATTCCATTCCGCAGTAAGCTCAGGGCCCCCGGCATCATGGTCATGTTCAACAATTATTCCTGTTTTTAAAAAGGGGCAAAGAGGGGACCCTAGATGCTACCGGCCCATATCTCTTTTAGATTCGTCCTTCAAAATTTTAGGGAAAGTCATTCTGGCAAAATTAGATTACTGGATTTCAATTAAGATCTCCTCTCTAATGCTCAATACGGGTTCCGGGCGGGTAGAGGGACTAAAGACCAGTGCCTCAATTTGTACTTAATAATAAATAAATACACGGTTGCCTCTAGAGGCTCGGTCTATTTGGGGTTTATGGACTTGTCCACAGCCTTTGACCTAGTCAATAGGTCAAGTCTGTGGACAATACTCCTGGACCTGGGTCTTGACCAGGAGCTTGTGTATTTCCTGGCAGAATTACATAGAGATCTATATGCCACAATTAGAATGTCCCAGGAGGGTAAATGCACTGCAAGATTTAAGTCAGTGAGAGGGGTACATCAAGGGTGTATATTAGCCCCAATTTTATTCACCTTATATATAAACTCTCTGGAAGACGCATTGGGAAAGGCCACGCTTGATATACCGCGTATGGGAGGAACGCCGACATCCGTACTCCTGTACGCGGATGATACTGTTCTCTTAGCGCGAACACCACTGGGCCTACAAAGGTTACTAAACTCCTTTGGGGAGTTTATGAAGTCTTTGGATCTGGTGATCAATGTGGGGAAATCACATGTGATGACAGTTGGAGCTAGAAAGTACAGCACAAATAACTTTCACTGTAATAGTAGTGTCATCTCCAGAGTTAACGTTTTTACATATCTGGGTGTAGTATTCGATGACAGAGGCGCCTGGGTTCCCCAAATTAAGTCCAAAGTTAATTCCATTAGAAGATCATCTGCTGCAATTTTAGGTTTTGCAAAACGGTTAGGAGGGAAACCTTGCGAAGCAATTCTATCTATCTATATAGCAAAGACCATCGCCAGATACGGGGCTGCAATATGGGGATACAAAAATTCAGAGTTAATCCAGAAAGAGGAAAATAAATTTTTCCGGGCCCTTCTTGGATTACCCCAATCCACCGCCACCTTTTCAATCCATCAGGAGTTAGGTATGGGTTACATTGTTGACATGATTAATATGGCACCCATCCTATTATGGATAAAAATCTGGCTGAACTCCAACCTCACATTGAACCATCTTATTTTGCGTGATTGCATGAGCCTAGAGAAAGCCAAGGACATTCATTGGCTAGCCTACATTAAAATAAACACTAAGGCTATGGGACGACCTGAAATGTTTACAAATCCTGAAGCCCTGGTAAAAGCTGATTTGAAAAGGGTTAAAATAAATTTTGTTAAAAACAGAGAGCAGGAACGAGAGAAGGAACAAGTAAGAAAGCCCATGGTCAGGGAGCATTATTTATTAATCTCGACTTTGTCTATCCAACCATATCTCACGATAGTGACGATCCCTTTCCGCTGGATATTGACAAAGTTCAGATTTAATCAGATGCACACATTATTAACTGACTGTAAAATATGGTGTAAACCAGAGGATGCTCCCCCCTGTAGGTGCGACGGCTATTCACTTCAGGATACTAGTCATTTTATTTTTTTCTTCTCTTTGTACAGACTAGCTAGAAGAAAGTTTATTGTTCCATTGTTAAAGGGTAAGGGATTCCTACAGGTTAAACCAGCCATACTTTATTTGCAGTTAATGGAATCCCCTGTAATAATGAACGGAGTGGCAAATTTTTTAGTGGCTTCCATTCGTTGTAGGAATAGGAATGCAATGGATTAATTGACATTGTTCCTGTACCTTTATTAAGCTAAATGAAATATATCCCTTTTAATCAAAAAGTGTATATGTATATATATAATTTTTAGCTGTTTTATGCGTATCTTGCACATTTTTAAATCAATTGAAACATGTTTTTTTATCAAAAAATATATATGTATATATATAACTTTTAACTTGTTTTATGTGTATGAATGTAAATCCCTCCATTATTGTATTGTTACTTTTATGATTTTTATTAATTGAATAAAGTGGTATTGAATTGACACAGGTAGTAACAATATCAGGGACCAGGCTCGATTTCGTCCTATAGCCTACTGGCGCCGACTATGGACGACTCCCGAGCTGGCACAGTATGCATAGGCCCTGAGTGAAGTCAAGTCCATGAACACCTCTGACAAGATCAAGTGGTTTAGGGAGTAGAGTGTTGCCGGTGGCAGAGGCGAGCTCTACCCACTTAGCGCTAATATTTTTCTGTCAGTTACACTGCTCGCGCTGTTATTATAGCGTTCCTGTTTTACTGTAGCGATTGAGGCTAATTTTAAAACGTTCAGTGTTTCTTTACTGATTGTACCTGTATTTTTCACTGTGAGGAAATATAAATTTTTGGTCATGTTATGTTCCCTAGCGCGTACCCCACCGACTCCATGTACCAGCTTAAAGTGCATGTAACTTCCCTCCTGTACCAGCTATGAAGACGCAAATACATTTGCGTCCAACGTTAACTTGTCCTCTTTCAGATCCACCCTGAATGGATTATATAGTCCGTTCCTAAGTATGCTATGCCACCGTCTTTTTGTAGTACACTTTACATGTTTCCCTGCTCTGGCAGAGTAGGCCCTGATTTCTGCCATCGAGCCTCTTTTGGCTTCCTGACTCTGACAGCCTCTGCCCAGGCTACCTCTGTACCCGTGAACTCTGACTTACTTTCAGCGCGGCCCCTCGCGCTCAGCTCAGCCTGCTTTCTGCCAAGACTGACTATAACCTTCGAGTTATCTGTTCCGCTCCTCGAGAATGCATTCCTGCCTACTAGCTCCAGTAAACATCCTCTCCAGCTGCAGAGCCAAAGGGCCGACCTGTCTCAATGCAAGTAATTCATAGCCTCTGTTACCATGCTTCCATGGAAGGCCCCGTGCCCCACGCTTCTCATGTAGACACTTAGGCGCTTATACACGCATCCACAGTTAGCATAGAATAGCTTCTGCCCTAGAGACCTTTCCGCCCAGATAGTATGGTTCCTAAACATCAGATATCAGATACGATAAAAGTACAAGTTGGTCTGACATGCCAGACTTCTGTCTCTTTCCGTCAGTGTAAATGTCAAGTCCCCTGCACCCCGTCAATCACACGTCATGCAGCTGCGCACGCATCCAAGCTTCCGATTTCTGCTGACATTGCAACAATTCTGTTAGCACCACCCCTTGGTGCCACCCACTTGCGTCACCTATCAGTGACGTTTCTAGCACACACCTCTGATTCACGCCTAGTTTACGCCTCTTGATTACGTACTAGTAACACGTGTATACTGTTATCTTGTCTTCTCTCAGCTGTTACGCCTCTTACATTACTTCTTATGGTATAAATCAAGTATATAAGCTATGTAATGTCAATAAAGTTTGCTCTATCCCTTCTGACACCCCTGTGGTGGTCAGAACATGATATCCTGGTCTTGACCATTCCTTTATGAGGAATAAAACCCTTAGAAACTCTAACACCACGGACTCTGTCTTTTTTTCATTCCGATTGAGTTGCTATTGATTAAGTACTTACCTGCATAGAAATTAAGAGAGTAAATTAATTATTTACGTCATTTTGGCGCCCGAATAGGGACCCCTCCCCCACCTCACGCGCCGGTTGGCGCATTGCAAGCTCTGTCCCCTGCCGTCAGTTAGACGGAACCTACGCGTACCGGCAGGATTTCCTGCATCTCCCTCTGACCCAAGGAGGTGACGAAGACTGCGATCAGTGCCCAGACGAGGCGGTGAGGAGTGCGGAGGATCCCGACCAGAGCCTAGCCGAAAGAAGCAAGGTCCGAGGTGTCAAGAGGCCCACCAGGTTTCCGAAGTTTTCCGAAGGTTTCCGAAGCTTTCCGAAGTTTTCCGAAGTACCGAGTCGAGTCCAGTCGAGTTTTCCGAGGCCTTCTGTTTCCGTGCTTCCCGGTGAGTACCATTGCTGGGTCGTATCTAGACGGGTTTGGGTACGCAAGTCCGGTCTGCACTGTTTTTAGGCAGTGTATCTGTACTGTTTAGCAGTATATCTAGTATTCCGAATTTCTGCACTGTTACATCAGTGTATCTGTACTGTTGAGCAGTACATCCAGTATAGGGGGGTAGTCATCTATGTTTTAAATGTCTTCTTATGTGATTAATGTCGTGGTATGAATGTGACTGTTTAATGTGCATTATTGTGTTTTTTTGTATCAACTAGCTGTAACTCGTATTAAATAGTAAAGATCGAGCACTCAGTAATAAGTAAGCAAAATGCCGTTTTTCAACAAGTTAAAGCAGATAGGAACCAGGAAAGGGATACTGGAGGAAGAAATTCCTATTCCCCCTAGGGACACTCCAGGTAACTTTATGTACCACAAGCATGGCATAGATGCCATATTATATCTAGATTTATGGGCCGATTACACCAAACACCTAGACGAAAGACACAGATGGCCTGTTACTGGAACATGGGATGCCGAGTGCATCATGAAGGTAGAAGAAGCATTATGGAAAAAGAAAGCTAGACAATCCCAGAAAGACGCCATAGAATTCTGGCGTAAGGAATCCCATAAGCGTGCTGAGAAAGCACTCCGTAGAGAGGACAGACTTAAAGAATCAGAAAAAGCCCAAGAAAATGAATTAGTTATTGAAGGGATCCGAGTAAAGACAGAACAAATAGACCGTGCCCGAAACAATCTTGTAAACGGAATGTATCTCGCGGCCGAAGGTACACCTGAGGCCCTATCAGACATACCGAAAAACTTACCGTCACCATTAGTTCCAACTAAAGTAATGCATAAAACTACTAAAGACATATTCCTAAATTCATATTTAGAGGATGTAGCACCAGCTTACGCCAATCTGCCTGTTCGTGCCCTGCCTACTGACAGGGATGGGGGTGGCACTACGCCCCCAGATCATGTTCCGCCAGTACCGCGACAGACTTCCCCTGTTCCGCCAGCTCCGCCACTTCCCGCACCCAAGATTGACCTACCGAAACAGGTCCTACCTGATCCTACTAAACGACAAATTCAAGTTCAGATACAGACTCCGCGGAGAGATAATGCCCAAGCATCCGCCTCAGGAGGTGCGACTGCGGGTCCTCAGACCCCGCCATTAACACACAGATTCAATTTAAGGGACACGCAGAATCCGTTCGTGTTCCAGTCTCCCCGTCTTGACGCATTAAAAGAAAACATGTCAGTTTGCAGATATGATCCAGTACCCGGAAATAACGATCTAATGATATTGGCATCACTACGATTAAGATCTGCCACTGATATCTTGCTATGCTATGTAGGAATGAAGGAGCGTCTTGATAGAATATACGAGTTTATACAGACAGGGAAAGACCCTGACAGTATCAAGGATGCCATGGATAAACAGAAAGTTGACATTCAAGCACAGATATTTCGATTTTTCATAAATTGTCTAATAAGAGAACGAGACAGGCCCGAGACAGATCAAAGTGAATTAGATGGACTAACAAAGTGGGGTCAAAATATAGCCGAAGGAAAACATGACAAGGGGGCTTGCATAGCCAGTATGTACCAGAAAATTAGAAGGGCAGTGATAACGGCACATCAGAAAGGGAATGATAAAGCTTCCTCCGAGGAGGAAGAAGAACTTACAGAACAAGGAAGGACTACAGATACTATAGCGTATGTAGGTAAGGGAAACTACCTTAGGAAAGGCATCCGTCCGGAAAACAAGAGAGTTTTTCTCTCTGCTTTAACAAACCCGAATTCTTCTGAACATCAGTTCCAGGAAACTGATAAAAGGCTTCGAGACCGAATGGGGTACCATGTACTCAATTCTATGGATGAACAGGAACTAGCCCGGTCAGCCGTGTTATGGGCCGAAAACCCAGACATATATAATGACGATACGTTAGCACAGACATTCTTGAACCTTTCCCCAGACGAGCAGAAATTAGCAGGTGTATACATGATTCAGCACCTCCTCATCAAGTTCAGAAACAACCATTCCGATCCAGGTCCCTTACACGAAACATTAGAAGCACTACTCATGGATAGATGGAGAGGTTTCAGTACCAAGTTAATACAAATAATTATAGAACAACGACGTAAATATAACACCTTTATAAGTTCTGAATATGTCCCCCCCCCGCCTCCAGAAAGAAAAACGTATCACATGCAATGCCTGAGTGGCATTGAAAGTCAGAACCCCTTACGAGAAGTACACCCAGTTATGGGTGCGGATCAAGTCTTGAAGCGTGTGTATGTCCACACACCACTGACTAAGTTAGAACTGTTAGAAATGAAGAAATTAGTCCCGTGTCACGATAAAGACCCTGCAGGTTTTCACAGAGAGCTTAAAGACATGTTACTGATGGGGGATTACACGTATGATGATATTATGAAAATGTTAAAAGTACTGTTGCCCACGGGCATTTACGAGAAATTAAAGGAAAAGGATTGGGAGGTGGGAGAGACAAAGATAGCATGGGCAGAAATAGAAGACGAAGAAAGCAAACGAATCCCAGGGGTAGGCCTTGGGGATAGGACTAAAGCATTGCCCGGATTAATAGTACAAGTTTTGCCAAGATTATTGACAACTAGGAAGGAAGATTGGGACGCAATCTCGTCCTGTAAACAGAAACAAGATGAAGATACTAGTGACTTCTATTCAAGATTCGAGAAATGTTTCATTATAAATAGTGGCCTACAACCAAGCAGCGAGTCATATCCACACCTTTTCGTATCAAAATTAGTTGAGAATTCCCTACCGTTAGTTAAAAATAGAGTGTACAAAGTTGAAAGTACTTGGCAGGCAAATACGCCATCCCAGATGTTACAAATGTTACAATATCATCAGAACAGAATTAGGGAAGAACAAGATCAGGAACAGAAGCGTATGAAGGACACAAAAATGAAAATGTTGGTAGCTCAGACGGTCCCAGCCGACGGTCAAAGAAAAGGTGGGGCCCAGACAAGTCACAATACAGCTCCCGTTAAAGGGACATGTAATTACTGCAAGCAGCCAGGTCACTATGTACATGAATGTCCAGTCCTAAAACATAACATCTCAACAGGTAAAACTAAAGAAAGACCGCATCCGCCTAGACAAGATCAGGTCCAGCAACAGACCTCACAAAATGTACAGCCGATGCAGAATACACAGCCTATGCATGCTCCATCCCACACAGCGCAGACAGTAGCAGTACCACAGCCACAGCCCATTGCCGCGACTCAGCAAGTTTCACAACAGATGTACCAGTATGCCCAATCTGCATATCCAGATTACCCCCGATACACATGAAACAGCCTAGAGAGGGAAGGTGGTTTGCCTCTTATTGAAATTCCTGTAGATCAAGAAGGTCCTTATGTACACAGTCACGTATTGGGAAAAGACAGAAAGTTTTTAATTGACACAGGGGCAAGTCGCACTACAATCAGTCACAATGAAGTCCCAGGGGCACCCCTCTCAGGCTCACAGAATGTATCCCTTGGTTTTTCAGGACAGCCTATTGTAAATGAAGTATCGGAACCAGTACCACTGGCTGTGGGTCCATTATCACGAGTTACAGACTTGTTACTTACGAAATCATGCCCAGAAAATCTGTTAGGAATTAAAACACTGAAGGCTCTAGGAGCTATAATATGCTGTTCCCCGGAGGGAGTCAGACTCTTTCTACGGGATTTCAAGGGTCATTATGTTTTAAGAGATTTTGATGTCAGATTGAAAAATGTACCAGATCACCTATGGGCAAAAGGCCCAGCTGACGTAGGTTGTATGCATATCACTCCATATCGTGTTACACTCAAGACAGGAGTTGTTCTACCCAGAATTAGACAATACAAGTTACCACCCGATGCTGTAGTGGCTTTACTGAAAATCATTGAAGAGCTTATTGCCCAGGGAGTGGTCGTAGAGACCGACTCCAATATCTGTAATTCACCCATCATTCCAATTCTTAAACGTACAGACCCCAATGCACCGCCAGTATATCGGCTGGTGATTGATCTTCGAGAACTGAACAAGTGCATCGTACCGCAGTTCCCTGTGGTCCCCGATATCTCTTCCCTATTGACTGCTATTGATTCAGAAGCAACGTTCTTTACTGTAATCGACCTCAAGAACGCTTTCTTCAGTGTACCTATTGATCCGGAGAGCCAATATCTCTTCGGATTCAGTTTAAATGGACGAAGTTTCAAATTTTCCCGCGCACCTCAAGGATTCACAGAAAGCCCCAGCATCTATAGTCAAGCACTGAAAAGACAACTAGATTGTGTTCAAATGCCAGTTAACACCGCTTTACTGCAATACGTCGATGATCTACTGATCACCGCACGAAGTGAGCCCGAATGTGAACAAGCATCATTGACAGTTTTACATTTCCTGGCCGACAAGGGACACAAGGTATCTCCTTCGAAGCTACAATTCTGTGTTCAGCAAGTTGTGTACTTGGGTCACTTGCTGTCCAAAGTGGGGAGACAGCTCACTCCCGATCGCATTCAGTTAATTGTAAATATGCCACGACCCCAGACACAAAAGGAAGTGCGGGCCTTTATAGGCCTCACCTCGTACTGCAGACAATGGATTCCTCAATATGCATTTCTAGCTAAACCACTCATCCAGTTAACGACGCAGGAGGCAGCAACTTCGCCTGCCCTCCCTTGGACTCAGGAACATACACAAGCCTTTGAGGAATTAAAGAAAGCATTATGCCAAGCACCAGTTTTGGCGACACCATGTTACAGCAAACCGTTTACACTTTTTGTTACAGAACGTGATGGTACAGCGTTGTCTGTCCTCACTCAAGACCAAGCAGGTTCACATAAGCCTTGTGCTTATTTTTCAAGTACATTGGATTCAGTAGCCCAGGCACTCCCTGCGTGCTTAAAGTCAGTAGCAGCAACAGCGTTAGCAATCAGACAGAGCGATTCAATTGTTCTAGGTCATCAGTTAACAGTACAAGTTCCACATTCTGTAGAGGTTCTTTTAAACAGAACCCAAACTCAACACTTGACTATAGCACGACTGACAGGTTACGAATTGACACTATTCCAGCCACACATAGAAATCAGACGTTGCAGTATCCTGAACCCAGCAACACTGTTACCTACAGTTATGACAGATCCAGTTCCGCATGATTGCATAGAGATCATTAATGCAGTAACAAAGCCCCGACGAGATTTAACAGATGTTCCATTGACAAATCCAGACCTGACACTTTATGTGGATGGTTCATGTATGAGAACAAATACAGGAGAATTAGTGGCCGCGTATGCCGTGACCACTGAAACTGAAGTTAAAGAAACACATCGTATTGATACACTGTCTGCTCAAGCGGCAGAGCTCATCGCTCTGACCCGAGCCTGTATTCTAGCCAAGAACAGAAATGTCAACATATACACTGATTCCCGTTATGCGTTCGGAGTCGTACACGACTTCGGCATGCTGTGGCAAGAACGAGGTTTTCTGACCTCTCATGGTGCCAAAATCCAACACGGTCCTCTCATTCAAGCACTGTTAGAAGCAATACATCTGCCTTCAGCCATATCCGTCATGAAGTGTAAAGCACATACTAAAGTCACAGATTCTGTTTCCCAGGGTAACGACCTGGCAGACCAAACAGCAAAACATACAGCACTGACCCACACTCAGATAACTGATACGACAGAGACAACTGAACAGACAAATTGTATGACAGTCAGGGATCCCACACTAGATGTTATCGACATTCAGACACATGCTACTCCAGAAGAAATAAAGAAATGGATTGAACTAGGAGGGATCCAGACAGATCAAGGTTGGATGACGAAGGGAAAATCTACATGGTTTCTCCCTGACTCTATGGTTCAAGTCATGATAAATACAGCACATAGTCCTGCACATCTAGGAGAGAAAGCGATGTTAGACAGTTTACAAAATCTCTGGAACAATAAACACTTACGAGCAGCAGCAAAACAGAAAGTGCGTACTTGCATGATCTGTTGTCAGTTCAATCCAGGAAAAAGCGTCCCTGTAGAGCAAGGTGGATTTCATCCTCCCGATCACCCTTTGAAGTCCTCCAGATGGATTATATCCAGATGGACCGTTGTCGAGGATTTAAATATGTTCTCGTAATTGTCTGTGCTCTGTCCCGCTGGACCGAAGCATACCCAGTCCCAGATTACACTGCTCCGACCACTGCCAAGCAGCTGGTTCGTGAATTCTTCCCACGATACGGCTTGCCTCGTGTCGTGTACTCAGATAACGGTCAGCCATTCTCATCTGCATTAATGAAAGAAGTTTCCTTATTACTGGGATACCAGTGGAAGTTCCATTGTGTCCGACATCCCGAAGCCGCAGGCCTTGTAGAAAGGCATAACCAGACACTAAAGATCCGCCTTGCCAAAATATGTCAGGAGAAAGGGGTCGACTGGATAGTCGCCCTGCCAGTGGCACTATTCTACATGAGGATGGTCGCCCATTCGAGATCAGGGCTATCCCCGTACGAGGTGGTCTTTGGCAGACCACCGAATATGTGGGGGACGCCCATTCCGAAAAAGATTACTGATGTTGATTGTAACATGTTGACAGATTACCTTGCCTCCTTGATGTCTGCACTCCAATCATGTCGTTCACAGGTTGCCGCAGCCTTCCCTGACAACACTGATGTAAAGCCACACGACGTCCGTCCTGGCGACCTTGTGTTCGTCCGCAACTTCGACAGAAAGAGTCCGCTGGAGCCCCGCTGGAAGTCCCCGAAGACCGTTCTTCTAACAACAAGGACGGCCGTGAAAATAGAAGGAAGAAAGGGGTGGGTCCACACGAGTCATATAAAAAAATTCTCTGGACTGAAACCTGATCGAGACTCGTCCACCCCCACCAAAGACTGTGTCGAACAAAAAGACTTTACAGAATCTGAACGAGAAAAGACTCCTCAAGAACAATATCGCATGAAATTACGATCTAGCAAGTCAGACAGTTTAATTGTTTAAGTCCTCCCCTAGGTGAATCGGTTAAATAGTCTCTGACATGTATCCCCTAGATCGAGATAGAGAGAGAGAGAGAGAAGCAAAGAAACGTACATACTGTAAATCACTTCGTAGTCACTGCATAGTGACACTATTAATCATGTTTATTCTTAGTATTCTAATTATTGTTGTCAGCATCGTATTACCCATCTATTATCCTATTTTCAAGCGTGAACATTCTGCCTATAATGTATCTGCTGAACACACTTTTAGTGAGTTACCTCCACACGAGCTTTCCTACAGACTTGCGCTGCGCAACAATACATTCATTAGTATGCTACATCATTCTCATCAAACTAACAATGCTACAAATTGCTGGATATGTGGCCGACTCCCTCCCTACCAGAATTACAAGGGAGCCCTGCCCCTCTTTCCGTATCCGTTCACTCACAATGGCTCCTGCGGAGCATGGTTTAAAATAATTAATTCCTTAGATCCTGACATTGCTGTTTTCGATGGGGGCTGGGTTTGGGGAAATCTGAACTTAGTCCTGCTCGACGTCTGTTACCCAGATAAGGAGGGACTCCCCACTAGAATAGGAACTGATCTAGAAAATGAAGTATATGGATTAGGTAATTATACAATTAGCCTTATGATTCTTACTGTCGAGTCCGAAGCTGCACCAGTTCTACCCATTATGTCAGTATTGCCAGTCACTGGTGAATTATGTATCAAGAAGAAAGGTTCAGTACACTTAGGTCATAGTAAATGCACTACTGTGGTCGAATTCAGTGATCATGGAAAATCGTCTTTCAAAGCTATCAGTCACTCTTACTTTGTTTGTGGTCATACCGCATACATACGTCTACCTCCAGATTGGGATGGTACCTGTTACATTGCATTCCTTCTGCCACCTGTTTTTCTAGCTCCTCCTGATTACCATAGAAATACCAATCTAGTAAAGAATAGACCCAGAAGAGATAAAACCACTTGTCGACTACACAGAAACGGCATGGGAACAGTACACCGATTTTAATAAAGGATTCTTTTTCTTTTTAGGCCCTGTTCAGAATAGTAAATTAATACGCAGATTAACTAGAACACTTGAAGCAGTAGTGAATGAAACTGCCTCCGCCTTAGGTAACTTAACAGAAGAGCAGTCCGCCATGCGGGTTGTTGTCCTTCAGAATCGTCTTGTTATTGACGTCATCTTGGCAGATAGAGGTGGAGCCTGTAAGGTCATCGGGTCAAGTTGCTGTGTTTTCATACCACAAAACGCACCATCTGTATATCAAGCTATCACCCGTCTCCATAAAATTGCAAATCAGATACATCAGAATCCAGGCACCTGGACTTGGTCCGGTTGGTTCTGGACAACGTTAACAGCTTGGGGATGGAAGATCCTATCCTTCCTAGGCATTGGCCTAGTCCTAGTATTCAGTTGCTGCCTGTGCCTGCAGTGTGGGCCAGCGATTTGTGGACTGTGTGCCACGTCATGTATTGAACACTCCAGTTTTCTCTCAAAACGTAAACGAAAGAAAGAAGAACAAATGATGTTGCAAGAACAAACTGATCGATTCATGAGGATCGATATTTTATGAAGGGTCCGTAGGGAACAAGGAGGGAATGAGGAAATATAAATTTTTGGTCATGTTATGTTCCCTAGCGCGTACCCCACCGACTCCATGTACCAGCTTAAAGTGCATGTAACTTCCCTCCTGTACCAGCTATGAAGACGCAAATACATTTGCGTCCAACGTTAACTTGTCCTCTTTCAGATCCACCCTGAATGGATTATATAGTCCGTTCCTAAGTATGCTATGCCACCGTCTTTTTGTAGTACACTTTACATGTTTCCCTGCTCTGGCAGAGTAGGCCCTGATTTCTGCCATCGAGCCTCTTTTGGCTTCCTGACTCTGACAGCCTCTGCCCAGGCTACCTCTGTACCCGTGAACTCTGACTTACTTTCAGCGCGGCCCCTCGCACTCAGCTCAGCCTGCTTTCTGCCAAGACTGACTATAACCTTCGAGTTATCTGTTCCGCTCCTCGAGAATGCATTCCTGCCTACTAGCTCCAGTAAACATCCTCTCCAGCTGCAGAGCCAAAGGGCCGACCTGTCTCAATGCAAGTAATTCATAGCCTCTGTTACCATGCTTCCATGGAAGGCCCCGTGCCCCACGCTTCTCATGTAGACACTTAGGCGCTTATACACGCATCCACAGTTAGCATAGAATAGCTTCTGCCCTAGAGACCTTTCCGCCCAGATAGTATGGTTCCTAAACATCAGATATCAGATACGATAAAAGTACAAGTTGGTCTGACATGCCAGACTTCTGTCTCTTTCCGTCAGTGTAAATGTCAAGTCCCCTGCACCCCGTCAATCACACGTCATGCAGCTGCGCACGCATCCAAGCTTCCGATTTCTGCTGACATTGCAACAATTCTGTTAGCACCACCCCTTGGTGCCACCCACTTGCGTCACCTATCAGTGACGTTTCTAGCACACACCTCTGATTCACGCCTAGTTTACGCCTCTTGATTACGTACTAGTAACACGTGTATACTGTTATCTTGTCTTCTCTCAGCTGTTACGCCTCTTACATTACTTCTTATGGTATAAATCAAGTATATAAGCTATGTAATGTCAATAAAGTTTGCTCTATCCCTTCTGACACCCCTGTGGTGGTCAGAACATGATATCCTGGTCTTGACCATTCCTTTATGAGGAATAAAACCCTTAGAAACTCTAACACCACGGACTCTGTCTTTTTTTCATTCCGATTGAGTTGCTATTGATTAAGTACTTACCTGCATAGAAATTAAGAGAGTAAATTAATTATTTACGTCAACTGCACCACACTTCAGGCTGTTTGTTTCCACCCACTCCCGTCCCGGTCCGCCGCGTCCAATCATAGGCGTTTGATGCGGAGGGTGAGGAGGAGCCTTGCACTTCCGGGCTCAGGGAGCACATGTCAGCGCTCTAGCGACGCTGTCAGTGGGAGACTACTTAAAGGTCAGCTCTGCAAGTGCGCGCTGTGGAGTAGAGTGTTGCCGGTGGCAGAGGCGAGCTCTACCCACTTAGCGCTAATATTTTTCTGTCAGTTACACTGCTCGCGCTGTTATTATAGCGTTCCTGTTTTACTGTAGCGATTGAGGCTAATTTTAAAACGTTCAGTGTTTCTTTACTGATTGTACCTGTATTTTTCACTGCACCACACTTCAGGCTGTTTGTTTCCACCCACTCCCGCCCCGGTCCGCCGTGTCCAATCATGGGCGTTTGATGCGGAGGGTGAGGAGGAGCCTTGCACTTCCGGGCTCAGGGAGCACAGGTCAGCGCTCTAGCGACGCTGTCAGTGGAAGACTACTTAAAGGTCAGCTCTGCAAGTGCGCGCTGTGGAGTAGTGTGTTGCCGGTGGCAGAGGCGAGCTCTACCAACTTAGCGCTAATATTTTTCTGTCAGTTACACTGCTCGCGCTGTTATTATATCGTTTCTGTTTTACTGTAGCGATTGAGGCTAATTTTAAAACGTTCAGTGTTTCTTTACTGATTGTACCTGTATTTTTCACTGCACCACACTTCAGGCTGTTTGTTTCCACCCACTCCCGCCCCGGTCCGCCGCGTCCAATCATGGGCGTTTGATGGGGAGGGTGAGGAGGAGCCTTGC
The DNA here is from genome assembly GCF_964263255.1 of Lissotriton vulgaris. Taxonomy (NCBI): domain Eukaryota; kingdom Metazoa; phylum Chordata; class Amphibia; order Caudata; family Salamandridae; genus Lissotriton; species Lissotriton vulgaris. The sequence continues at coordinate 1,109,183,975 of NC_141694.1, forward strand.
ACTTCCGGGCTCAGGGAGCACAGGTCAGCGCTCTAGCGACCCCGCCCCTCATAATAAATGTGCTTTGGTCAGCGACCGCGCAGCGGACGCGTGCAGCGGGCGCGCCGGAAGCGCGCCGAAGTCGAGCCAAAGTCAAGCCCGTCTGCGCCCGTCTGCGGCCGGACGGGGCGCGGGGCCATAAACCCTGGATCACCTATACCAACCACCATAAGGTATGGCAGACAGGAATTGCTTGACATCCAACCTTATACGCCCGCATGCTGCAAACATTCTATGAATGCTCTTTTGCTAAAGTCTTGTAGCTCATGCACTTTTGTCCCGGTCAATCCTGCCTCCATTACTAGTACGACCAACACAATTAAAGCAGCCCTGCTTAATTGCAGATCTCTTCGAAAACACCGTATAGAAAGCTTTCACTTACTTGAGGATCATGACTTTAACATCCTGTTTCTCACGGAAACATGGCTGGATGAATACTCAGACCCAGATATTATTCAGGCCCTTCCTCCCGGATATTCCCTCTCCAGACTGGATAGGAAAGACGGTAGAGGTGGTGGCATCGCCATAGCTACTAAAGCCCCCCTAGTATGTACCCTATCTCCTATTTCGGTTGACCATAGTGAAGCTGGCTCTTTCACCATCAATACCGGTCCCAACCACTCTATCTCAGGCATCCTGGTATACCGTCCTCCTGGAAGGCTATATGATTTCACCCCCACTCTCATGGAAGCCTTAACCCATCTAGCACTAAGAAAATCTCGAATATTAGTGCTAGGAGACTTAAATGCTCATTTTGATGACCCCCTAGATAAGGAAGCGACAGACATTAAATCTGAGCTACTCTGTTTACAACTAGAATTAAAAAATAACGAGCCGTCACACCAACTAGGACATCTACTAGATCCAGTTTTTGGGAACTGGAAGGGAGTTCAGACCCTACCTCCCCAGCCTATACCATGGTCTGATCACTTTATCATCCCTATACTATTCCAACTAGATAGGACTGAGCGTCATAACCAAAGCTCTCAACGTTACAAACGTAGGAAATGGAAGAATTTCTCGGCAGATTCGTTTATTAAAATTGTTCAGGATGCAGGGCCTCCTAGTGGAACTGATTGTGAGACAGCACATAAACATCTTGTAAACTGCATCACAAAGGCTCTTGATATCACAGCCCCGATTCGCACCATAACCAATGCCATGCGAACTAAAAAAACGGCTCCTGGTACAGTCAGGAACTTCAGATTCTGAAAACGGCTTGTAAAAAACTCGAAAGAGTATGGCGTCACAAATTCTGCCCAGAAATCAAAGCCCAGTATAAAGCAGCGCAAAAAGAGTATAACAAAAAAATACGCTCATCCAAGGCAGCTCACTATAACAACCGAATCTTAGAAGCGGAAAACTCCTCTAAGGAGCTCTATCAAATTTACAAAGAAATCTCTATAATTGATTCTAACTCCTCCTCTCAGAGTGACTCAGTGGAAACCTGCAATAAAATTGCCAAGTATTTCTCGGGAAAGATTACTAACATTTATGCCAGCTTCTCCACCAATATAAAACCTGGCACTGAATTTACAGAGAATGAAGATCACATACGTACTCAAGTCTGTCTATGTTCATTCTCTGTTCCTCCTGTTGAAACACTGCAAAAGCAAAAGCATTAAATCCGGCTCTCCACGAGACCCTGCGCCACCTAAAATCTTGGCTGAGACCATCTCTGTGTTAGAACCACATTTTAGACACATGCTTCAAGTATCTTTCTCTACTGCCTGCTTACCCACTGTATGGAAACAAGCCATAGTGCTCCCAATTAAAAAAAAGCCTAATATGAGTCAGGACATACTGGAGAATCTACGTCCAATCTCCTTGCTACCCTATCTAGCAAAATTAGCAGAGAAAGTAGCCAATGCCCAACTTATGGCCCATCTTGAAGCCCAGAATGCTTTTCATGTATCACAGTCAGGCTTCAGATCGAGCTTCTCTACTGAGACAGCTCTCCTGAGAGCAACTGAAACCCTACGGGAAGGAGCTGATGAGGGCCAGACCATGGCTCTCATAATGCTGGACCTCAGTGCCGCGTTTGACACTGTAGCACATTCCATCTTGCTACAGTGTCTAAACAGAGCGGGGGTCACCAAAAAGGAGCTGGGATGGCTGAAGGCCTTTCTTACCAACAGGAGCTTTCAGGTCCAGAGAGGGACTTTTCTTTCGGACAGTATGATGCTAGAACAGGGGGTACCTCAGGGCTCTGCCCTGAGTCCCACCCTGTTCAACTTATACATGGCACCACTGGCAGAAGTGGTACAATCGTTCGGTGTAGAGCTTGTCTCTTACGCCGACGATACTCAACTTCTAATCTCCCTGTCCCAAGCTCCCTCCTCTGAAGCCGACAATTTCAAATCCTGCATGTGCAAGCTTGCCGCATGGATGACTGAACACTGCCTTAAATTAAATGGCACAAAAACGGAGGTGGAAATGACACAAAATGGACGAAAGAGTGGTGGCCCACCTGTCTGGGTCCTCTACCTACTCCCAACCAGGAAGCAAAAAACTTAGGCGTCTGGATAGACAATAAGCTCTCTTTTGACAGCCATGTCAAAAAAACAGTAGGTAAGTGCTTTGGAGTCATGAAAACCCTCAACCGTACCCTGGATCTGCTCCCGCTGAATGCCAGGCGTACCATGACTCAGGCACTTATCACTTCCCGAATAGATTATGGGAATGTGTTGCTGCTGGGCACGTCCGCAAAAAACATCAGAAAACTACAAGTCTTGCAGAACTCAGCAGCCCGCCTGGTGCTAAGACTTCCCCGTAGAGCTCCCTCCAGACCTTCCCTGGCCTCCCTCCACTGGCTACCCATTAGCAAGAGGATACTATTCAAAGCACTCCTCTGGTGCCACAGGATTATTCACCAAAAAGCCCCTTCCTACCTATCCGATCTGGCATTACTGTATGAGCCCAACAGATCTCTTAGATCTAAAGGAATGGGCTTGCTTAAAACTTCGCTCCCTAAAAGAGCTAGAATGGGAGGTAGGTCCTTCCGCACTCTGGCGGCCAGGAAGTGGAATGTCCTCCCCACGAACATCAGACAAGAAACGAACGAGGCATCTTTCAGAAAGTTGCTGAAAACCCATTTATTTACTCCGTAGTGGTATCTCTGTCTCTCCTCCTAATTCTCTATCTCCACAGCGCGGGGACACGCCGGGAGGCGTCACCAGGCGCTTTACAAACCCCTTTAATAATTAAGTTAACTTTGGTAGCTATGGGCATGAAGAGCTTATGGGAATCTCCCTCCTCAGTGGCTTTTCCTTCTAAGAAGATACTAAAAGAAGTTTATTGGAACCATATAGAGCAACAGCGATTATCCCAGAGTAAAAACTCCCTAACCATTGGATTCCTAGAGTTCAAGACGACCTAGACTTTAGAGCCATATTGGGATATTATTACAAGCACTCAAGGAAAGAAAACTGTATCACCAGCTCAGGGTGGGATCCCTACCTTTGGGGTTCTATATGCTTAGTTGGAAACGGGGATGTGGAGGCCATTGTCCGTTTTGTCCTGAGGTGTTGGAAACAACTGCACACTTCTTTTTTATATGCCAATCCTATAGAAACCCCAGATTGAAATGGCTGAACCCTATCTGCAAGAATTTGGGTTTCAGGGTAGCCATGGCAGCCCTGAGGGTTCTTAGGACCAACACGGAACAAGCTATTGTGATAGCAGTGGCAACGTTCTTGGGATGGACTTGGGTGATAAGAGCTAACAAGTTGAGCCTCTCCAACTAGCTCTCTCTTGAAATACCCCCTCTATCCCCCTCATTAGCATATTTATTGGTTGGTGTATATATTTTTAATTTGTTCTCCTGTTCTAACTTTTTTTTGCTGGCTTACTCTATTTTAAATATGTTATAAATTGTCTTTTTATGCTGATGTCTTTTATGATTTTTTCTAAAAATCGAAATAAAGGCTTGAAATTGGAATTGGTGAACCTACAAGCCTCATTTATCACTGCAACCAGAAGGGTCCCGCAGATGTAACCTTATACAGGTTTTAAAATCTGCCATAGTAAGAAGTTGTGACTGGTGAAAATGTAGGCACAAATGGCTGTTTTTTTCCCACCTTAATTTCAATATTATTTTATTTCAACTGTTAACTTTCCAGAGGAAAACCTTGAAGGATCTACACAAATGACCCCTTGCTAAATTCAAAATTGTGTCTACTTTTCAAAAATATATAGCTTTCCAGGTTCCTTTATTGGTTTTACACCCAGGAAGTCTTGTGGAAAACTCTGACGCAGGTCACGGTCAGAGAGTATAGCACTATATCAATCATACGGATGACAAATTGAACAAGTTGGTACACAAGCTAAGATGGCTTCCATTTTTAAAGGCTAGACCATGACGAGAACTAAGCCACAACCGACCGACTTAATTGGGGAGAGAACCCACATATCAATTAGACATAATACAGAATCGTTCCATCAGTAAATCCGGACAACCAGTCCACGTTTTCAAAGGATAATGTAAACATATAGACCAATATGTACTGTGAGCCACTTGCTGCGTAGTTGTAGTTCTCAGATGAGAGTCATACAGTATCGCACAAACTGAAAGAAACAGGTTAGTATTAGATTCCTTACCTCAGAATATCCCCAGGCGTCAGACTGGATCCGGAAATTTTTGCGTAGCAGTACCCTTGCGCGTCGATAGGCGTCGTCTGCAGCTCCGCGTCCGTCGTCGACTCCGTGATGATGTCGTCGGACTACTTAGACGCCGCCTCCCCGCGCTGACGTCAGTTCTTCTTTTTTCCGCGCCAGCAGCGCAGATCCGGAAAAAGTGGTACCTTAGTCACTTTTTGACTAAACTTTTTACGATCCCTTTTGATCATTTTCGAGTCTTTGACTCCGAACGGTGCCGGTAGGGATGCCAGGTTTTAAACCCTGTGAGGTGTGCGACCGACTGTTGTCGTTAACCGACCCTCACTGCCGGTGCCTTCACAGTCTCGGCGTCGACCACGACGACAAGGCCTACCCCGTCTGCCGAGCTGTGACTTCAAAAGCTAGGCGGGAGCGGTCCCGCAAGCGGCTCGAGCTCCGGCAGTCGGCCCCGCGCCGCGAGAGATCCCGGTCCGGACGGAGGTCGAGGGATTGGTCGCGGGGTCGGAGCCATCATAGCTCCGGGAGTCGCCATCACTCTTCAGGCTCAAAGTCGTCAGGTAAGCACAAGAAGTCGAAGAGACGTCATCGCTCTTCCAACTCTCCCCGACGCTCGCGCGACGTGGCCGGGGGTTCGGTTGACACCGCCCACGCAGCTCCGTCAGAGTCGCGGGCGTCGTGGCCTGCCCCATACCCTCCGGTCCCCGGGCAGCAAGCAACGCCGGATGAGATCGAGCGCTTCCTCATGGCCATGAGGTCCCTCTCTCCTCCGACATGCTCCACGGCGCCTTCGGGCCCAGCGGACCCGTCTGGGGGCCCTAGCGGGTCGGGTGCTTCGGCCCGACGCCGGCAGGTGCTTCGGCGCCGACGCCTTCGGGCCCGGCGCCGCAGGGCCCCGCTGGATCCGCTTTCGGATCCGGGTCGTCGCCGGTTGACCTGATGACCTCACCGGTGCCGGTCCCTAGGGTGTCACCTCCGCGCCGCCTTCGGACGGCACCGTCCCCGATGCCTCCCTCGATCTGGTTCCGGCGTTGGAACGGCGCCGCTGGGCACCGCTTTCGACGCCGCTTGGAGAGTTTTACTTCAATGAACCGGCCCCATCCTTTGACAACCCTGATTTTCAGGACATGGGTGATGAGGAGTATTGGGAGGGGTCTGAGGACCCTCTGACACGTGAGTGTCAGTCCCAGCAGGACTGGACAGGTGAACTTAGGGATGCCAGTGGTCTGGACACCTCGCCATACACTGGTTTTGTCTCACCTCCTACCGTGGCGACGGAGGAGGGGGCAACCTACAGTGTGGTGTTGACGCGGACGGCCAGGGCCTTGGGCCTTGAGCTCCCCGTCGCGGCCATGAGGACTAACCTCCTCACTGAGGTCCTTAAACCGCAGTCAAGCTCGGCTGAGCCTCTGCTGCCGTTTAATGAGGCCTTGCTTGACATTCTTTTGGGCACTTGGTCCAGGCCCGCTACAGGTCGGCCTGTAGATAGGAACGTGGCCAGACGCCACCGCCCGGCCGGGGCGATCCTTGTTTCCTGTCCACCCATCCCACCCCTGAGAGCCTGGTCATCCAGGCCTCCAACTCCCAGACTGCATTCACGTCGGCTCCGCCCGATCGGGAATCCAAGAGGTATGAGCAATACGGCAAGAAGGTATTCTCTCCCTGAGTTTGGAAATGCGGTCTTACAACACCGCGTGCCTCTTGCGCCGCTACACCCACTCTCTGTGGGACGCGCTCGCGAACGTGCTGCCAGAATGCCCGGCGGAGGTCAAGGCTAACCTCGCCCAAACCCTTGCGGAGGGTCGAGATGCGGCAGTTATTCCATCCGGTGTGGGATGGATACCACCGACTCACTGGGCAGGTCGATGGCAACGACAGTGGCGATTCGTCGCCATGCCTGGTTGAGGTCCGCCAACTTTTCGGCTGATGTCCAGAATACACTCATGGACATGCCGTTTGATGGCCGTCGCCTTTTTGGCGACAAGGCAGACCATGCGCTTGAGCGCTTTAAGGACTCCAGGGCTACAGCCAAGTCCTCGAGCCTCTCGGCCCCGCACCAGCAAACGGGTGCCTTTCGCTCCTTTCGTGGCCAAGGAAGGGGCGCCCCCACACGTAATTTCCAACGCGGTGGCGGCCGTGGAAACCGCTGTGGAGGCAGTCGGGGACAACGGCGAGGGCAGTCCACACCTACCCCTGGAGCATCCGCCTCAAAAACCTCCTAGTCCGTGCTTTCAGGCCCATGTGACGCCAGTGGGGGGCAGGGTTCGCCATCATCTCCTCCACTGGCGCATTGTCACATCAGACAGGTGGGTGCTGCAAATCGTCCGAAGGGGCTACTCCCTCCCTTTCGAGGCTACCCCTCCAGCCATGCCACCGCAATACCACCGCGTGCCGGGGGATCACTTGCGACTTCTGCAGGAGGAAGTTACGGCCCTCTTGGCCAAGGGGCCATCGAGCGCGTTCCTGGGCCAGAAATAGGGTGTGGTTGCTACTCCCACTACTTTCTGGTACCCAAGAAGGGCAGAGGGGGCCTACGCACTATCTTGGATCTACGGAACGTCAACAGCTAACTCCAGAAGGAGAAGTTCAAAATGCTGACACTGGCTCAGGTCTTAGCTGGCCTGGACCCAGGAGACTGGATGGTAGCTTTGGACTTGCAGGACGCTTATTTCCACATCCCCGTCCTGCCGGCCCACCGGCGCTACCTGCGGTTCACGGTAGGCCACGAGCACTTTCAGTTTACCGTGCTCCCCTTCGGCTTTACCAGCGCCCCACGGGTGTTCACGAAGGTGATGGCGGTGGTCGCAGCTCATCTGCGCAGGTTAGGGGTTTCAGTCTTCCCCTACCTCGACGACTGGTTGTTGAAGGCGGGCTCGACCCAGACAGTCATCAGCCACCTCCAGACGACGGCAGACCTCCTGCACCAGCTGGGGTTCTCCATCAATGTGTCACACCTGTGCCCCTCCCAGATGCTCCTCTTCATCGGAGCGGTTCTCGACTCGGCGCAGTTTCGGGTTTATCCTCCCGAACAGCGGGTTCGGGATATTCAGGCTCTGATTCCGATCTTTCAGCCTTTATCCCGAGTCTCGGTCAGGTTGACGCTGCGGCTTCTGGGGCTGATGGCCTCCTGCATCCTTCTGGTGCATCACGCCCGATGGCGGATGCGGGCTCTGCAGTGGGACCTGAAGTTTCAGTGGGCCCAGCATCAGGGCAACCTGTCCGACCATGTCCTGATCTCGGAGGGCACTGCGAGACAGCTGCAGTGGTGGCTCACGGACCGCGATTGGGTCAGCGGCAGATCCCTCTCCCTTCCCCAACCGGAGCACGTAGTTGTGACGGACGCGTCCCTCCAGGGCTGGGGAGGCCACATGGGAGAGGCAGAGATCAGAGGCCTCTGGTCTCCGGCGGAGTCCCAGCTCCATATCAACCTTTTGGAGCTGCGGACCATTCGTCTAGCACTGAAGGCATTCCTCCCCTCTTTCCGGGGGAGTGTAGTGCAGGTGTTCACGGACAACACCACCGCCATGTGGTACTGCAATAAACAGGGCGGGGTGGGGTCGTGGACCCTCTGCCAGGAGGCTCTGCGCCTCTGGCAGTGGCGGGAACATCAGGGCGTGACCCTGGTGGTTCAACACCTGGCAGGTTCTCTAAACACCAGGGCGGACAAACTCAGCCGCCGGTGCATGATGGATCACGAATGGCGTCTGAACTCGGACCGGGCGCAAGGTCTCTTTCTGCAGTGGGGAGAGCCTTGGTTAGATCTATTCGCCACCGAAGAGAACGCGCAATGTCATCAGTTCTGCACGTTGGAATTTTCAAGGCGGCACTCGCTCGGAGACTCTTTTCGTCGCGAGTGGAGTTGCGGTCTGTTGTACGCCTTTCCACCTATACCACTTCTGCCCAGAGTGCTGAAGAAGATCAAACGCGACCGGGCCCAAGTCATCCTTGTGGCTCCAGACTGGGCACGAAGGTACTGGTATCCCGAGCTACTCAGTATGTTAGTCGATCCCCCGGTTTGTCTGCCTCTTCAGGAGGACCTTCTGTCGCAGCAGCAGGGGACGTTCCTCCACCCGAACCTGTCCAGTCTCCACCTCCATGCTCGGAGATTGAGCGGCGACAGTTGAGGCCCTTTGACTTGCCTCCTGAAGTCTGTAATGTCATTCTGGCAGACAGGCGTCCCTCCACAAAGTTGGTATACGTCTGCACGTGGAACTGATTTGTGGCATGGTGCACAGCAAAGGCTGTGGATCCTCTCTCTGCCCCTCTTTCTGAGGTTCTTCTCTTCCTCCTTTCTCCTGCCCAGCAGGGCTCTGCTCTGGGCACTATCAAGGGCTACCTTTCTGCCCTTTCAGCCTTTCTAAGGCTGCCTGATCAACCATCTTTGTTCAAGTCCCCTATTGTAACTTGTTTTCTGAAGGGCATCACACACACGTTTCCACCTGTTCCATTTGTGATGCCTCAGTGGGACTTGAACCTGGCGCTCCCTTTGAGCCACTTCACAACTGTCCTCTCCGCCTTCTTACTCTGAAGACTGCTTTCCTGGTTGCCATCACCTCTGCCAGGCTAGTGAGCGAGCTCCAGGCTCTTTCATCCAAACCTCCTTTCCTTTCTGTCCATCCGGACAAGGTTGTGTTGCGGACTAGACCCTCTTTCCTGCTCAAGGTTGTCAAGGCCTTCCACATCGGGCAGTCTATCACCTTGCCCACCTTCTTTCCGTCTCCGCATCCCTCAAAGGAGGAAGAGCGGCTCCACCGTCTGGACCCAAAACGTGCGCTCTCGTTTTATCTGGATCGCACTCTCCAGTTCCGGGTGGATGACCAACTCTTTGTTGGTTACGTGGGCTCTAAGAAGGGGAAAGAGGTGCACAAGCGGACCATCTCGCGGTGGTTCGTCTTGTGTATCAAGGCTTGTTACTCCTTGGCGAAGAAGGAGCCTCCTGTTGGGCTGAGGGCCCATTCCACTCGGGCCACGGCGGCTACCACTGCCCTGGGCCGGGGAGTCCCCTTGCAGGACATCTGTCAGGCAGCTACGTGGGCATCGCTGCACATGTTTGCAAGACACTACTGCCTGGACAGCCAAGTCCGGAGGGAGGGCTTCTTTGGCCGTTCAGTCCTCCAGGACTTTCTGGTGTGATTATTGGTTCGCAGACCAACCACCGGGGTTGGTATTGCTGGGGTATCTATTCTAAGGTAAGGAATCTAATACTAACCTGTTTCTTTCAGATGAACGAGTTACTTAACTTCGGTAACTATATATCTGTAAGAAACAGAAATTAGTATTAGATTCCTTACCGCCCCACCCATCCTCCCCGTTCTGCGAACCGATATCTAGGGTTAAGGTCATCCCCTTTCAGGGCCCTAGTTTCAATGGCACCAGTGTTGGTTTTTAACATGGCTCTGCATTTCTGGCACGGAAAAGCTGTGTCTAAGAACTGACGTCAGTGCGCGGAGGCAGCGTCTAAGTGCTCCGACGACGTCATCACGGCGCCCACGACGACGGACGCGGAGCCGCAGACTACGCCTACCGACGCGCAAGGGTACTGCTACGCAAAAATTTCCGGATCCAGTCTGACGCCTGGGGATATTGTAAGGTAAGTAATCTAATACTAAATACTGTTTCTTACAGATATACTTTTACCGAAGGTAAGTAACTTGTTCGATAATCCCCGTCCATGTGTCTGTTGACATCTATCTAGTACATATTTGGTCCTGATGAAGGTGGTTGATGTAATATTCACCAAAATGACACTTTCTAGATGCAAGGGAATCCTACCAGAGGCATATACCGGAGAAGAATGGGATGGGAAGCAACTGTGGAAAGGAATTAAACTTTCAGTTGTCTCTGCAAGAATTATATAGGATCCCACACATGTTTTTGAATCCCTTCATAATGTTTGTGTTGTGTGAATGTTGGTGTGATTGTATAGTTTTGAGAGGTGAGAATGCAGGTTTCATGGGTGTTTTGTGGGGTTACAGACATTTTTAAATTGTTTCAAACTTGTATCATGACAAGTTTCATATTAAATTGTAAATACATGAATGTTCATTTACAATGATAAAACGTATATATATATATGAAAAAAGAAAATAAAAAGAATTTTATTAACAAAATACAGTTCTGCGAACTAATCATGTTGTAGGAATGTGATTCGGGGATATGTCCATAAGATGAGCTTTTAGCTATCAGCAAAATAAAGTGGGTTAGTTCAGTGGTTTTCTCTTAGGTTTTACAAACATTTCTACCATTAACTGGAAGGAGGTTGAAAGCACAAAAAATAGTAAAAATAGGCTATGTCCTAGTAAAATGCCACAACTTTGTAGAAAATTCAGTTTTTCTGACAAGTCTGCCTGTTCCTGAAAGCTGAGAAGATGGTGATATCAGCACCACAAACCCTTTGCTTTCTTGTTACCCCAAAAACCCAAAATATTGCTGTATTTTGCCTAATTTCCCAATCCCCTCCAGGGGAATCCTCAAACCCTGGGTACTTTTAGAATCCTCAGCATGTTGGAAGAAAAGGACACCAATTTGGCGTCGATACCCTTTGTGGACAAATAAATATGGGGCCTAAGAGCGAACTACCCCAAATAGCCATAAAAAGAGTAAAGCACTAGGAGGAGACGGGGGTGGGGTGGACGGGCCTGGCAGTTAAAGGGTTAAAAAAAAAATATTTTTTTTGAAGAGGGTTACCTATTTTATAGCTTGTACTCCTATATGCTTGCATACTAATGTCAGGAGTTTAATTAGTTGTGTGGGCTGCAAAACGGAACTAAGAATGTTTTATAACTGCTTTTCCTGTTTTGTTTTCCAGCCTGTCCAAGTCCAGATCAGTTACCCCAAAGAGAAGGTAGGGCCATTGCTTGATATGTGGTAGTGGTGTATTGTAAGATGCTTGGAATGCTTTGCATTATTCTGAGTGAAAATAAAACATTTTAAAGGTAAATTTCAAACCCCTGTTGCTTTGTGCAGTTTTTGCTCAATGTGTTTTGTGGTGTTACTGTTATTTGATGTAGTTATTTTAAAAACTCCAGTTCATTTGTAAAATCATTACTTCTTATTAGCCATGCGTCATTTGTTTATATTGGATTACTTCAGTGGACCATGTCAAAGCAGTTCCGGTAGTCTTTATATGCTTCAGGTCCGATTCACAAATAAAATATTGTTGCACACCTGTGTTTAACTTGGGAGTTTATAAAAAACCCTGTTGGCACAAATGTATTGTAATCACATTTATATCACACTTAGTGGGGCACCAAAAGCCTTATTGGGTATGCAGCACATTACAACATATGGGTTGCATGACTTGTTCCTAGGTTACATAATTGCTGTGGGCCTACGTGGCAAGCCTTTTTGTGTTGTGTGATGGACCAGAACAAAACGGTCATTGTGCCTTGGGTGGTAGAGCTCAGCATTATGATTGAGAAGGAACGAGCTAGAGAATGCTCTCATGTTTGCTGACTGCTAAATGCCCAAGCTGAAAATGAGAAGCAAAAAAAAAAGCTAACTGTGTTATTGTTAAAACTGCGAGATTATCACACCAGGGGAATTTCATCCATGCACCCCTTCTGAGGAGTATTCATATCTCAAAGCATTTATCTGAAGAACTGCTTCCCAAACTTTAGCCACAACGTAATGTTTGAAATGGCAAACTTGTGTGACGCCAACTTCACTTCTTACACCCATTTGCCCAGAAGCTGAAATCATATACCTGACCTTGGCAAATGTACAGCATTTGCTTTTCTGTTTTTGCACATCAGTAGCCTCAGCCTGAGTTTAGATCTGCAGTGTCATGGTCTTATCAGCTGCACAGCTAATCAGTTGCACGACAGTGGTAGTAGTGGTTAAAAAAACTGCTGCCGCCTCCGTCCTTCTGTCGACAAGTCAGGGACCCATGGAACAAGGAAGCACACAGGCTCCCAGACTGCCCTAGCCAAACATGACATTGCTGTTACCAGCATGACAGCAGCATTGTGATTGGTCTGAGCAAAATGGTTCGGCGCTCAGACAGGGAGTGGGAGGCTGTGCATGCTCTCCACCCAGCCTTGCAGTACAGCTCGTTGAAGAACATGCCAAGTGTGCATGACTGTTTGGCCGAGTAAACAGTCATGCACACTTAGAAAATGCCCACCACTTCTCCCACTGTTGTCTGACAGCCCAGCATGCCCCTTAAAAAAAACTGGGTAAGTACTGGAAAAATAAAATGAGAATACCATTGTGTTATTATCATTGTATTTTTCCTGTGGGGCGATGTTCCTCTCCCTTAACGGAGGAGCCACCCCTATTGCACGCACCTCTTTTTTGGGCCAAAGAGGGGGCAAGGCTTCGTAGATCTTTTAGTGTAATTACTTGCAGGTCAGCCCTTTATTTACAAGGTCATTGCAACATGACACCAGCGGATAGGCCCCCTTGTGTTCTAGGTTTGTGCCTGTTCTTGGCACTATCCCAATGAAATCATGTTACAGCAGATTAACCAGTGATCTGTTTAAGCGCCTTCATCTCTACACCTTTGAAGAGAATATTCCCATGATACAAATGTCTAATGGGAAGATGTGAAGGTGTGAAATGTCAGTACGTAATGTGCTATAACATGAATAAATGGGACCAAGCCAGAATTTTCACGACCCACCAAAAACAACTCATGACGACCAGTGGGACACAAACAAAAATTTAGAAAACGCTGACCTACAGGTCAAGTCGTACCTTAGGTTTTATATAGCACATCCACCTGAAATCTACTAAAAAGAAAAAATGAACCTCAACCAGTAACCTTTGAACATTAAATTGCAAGAGATGCTTCATTTGGTTTATGCTCAAGATCTGCAATCCAGAAGATCCAAGAAGAGGATGTTATCCCTTGCCTGCTGTAAATGGCCAGTCAGGGCTTGAGTTTTCTTACGTAAAGATACACCTTCCTACTTCTACAGCTTTCAGGAAGAGCCCTTCCCAGGTTCTCTTTTTCATAATGAATGGTTTATTTGAGAGTATTCAAATGTTTCCACCATTTGATCTTTCATAGAGTCTCCTGCTTGAATATTCCATCCTTAAGCTGAAATTCCATGGTAATCATTGTTAATACTGCAGTGTCCACTCTAAAATAAAGAGCCACGTGTTGTGTAGTCTGTTCACCTCATTTCGGGACCTAGACTCTTGTCGGTGAGGTAAATTGGCACAGAAACTCCAACTCCCCACAGAGGCTGAGCTCCTCAGATTTTGTAACCACATCTTACCGACACAAGCTTAGCTCTTCACTTCATATCTGTGCATTTAGTCCTTTATTTGTGCCCAGCCTATACCTTAGGACTGGCTAACTCCATACACAGAAGGTGAAGAATAAATCTGAAAGAGACATGTTAGTGATAGATTCCTTACCTTAGAATATCCCCAGGCTTCAGACTGGATCCAGAAAGTTTTCGTCAGCACTACCCCTGCGCGTCAGAAGGTGGTGTCGTGCGGCTCCGCGTCCGTCGTAGGCGTAGAGATGACGCCACGGAGACTACTTAGAGGCCAACCATGCTCCCTGACGTCAGTTCTTTCTTTTTCCACACCAGCAAGCCAAATCCGGTTAGAGAACGTACTCTAGTCACTTTTTGGCTGAACTTTTGAGACTTTTTTTCTTCCACTTTTGAGTCATGGATGCCTGGGTTTAAATCCTGCTGGGCCTGTTGCTGTACGATGTCAGGGCCCGACCTCCATGGCGTCTGTCTCTACCGTCTGGGGCGCGACCATGACTCCCGGTCATGTTCCCACTGTCTGGCCATGGCTCCGAAGGCCTTGTAGGAGTGGTGCCGTAAGCTGCTGGAGGCCCGGCAGTTGTCTCCGCGCCGTTCGAGGTCCAGGGGTCGATCGAGGGACCACTCGCGGAGTCAACATCATCGCTCCTCTGGGTCGAAGTCTTCACACTCTGAATCGGGTAAGAGACATCATAAGAAGAAGTTGAAGAAGCGTGTCTGCTCTCCAACGCACCCCCGTCGGTCTCCGGACGTGGGGGCCCCACCACTGTGGCTCCTTTGGAGCCTATGAGTCCCGCCGCCTAACCACCTTATCCGGGTCCGTCGGCGACTCCTGCCCAGATGCAAGATTTTCTTGCAGCGATGGTCCGCCTTTTTAGGCCTCGGGCTCCTGCCGGCGTGCCTTCGGGTCCAGTGGTCCCAGCTGAGGACCCTCTCTTGCTGCAGGGTCCTCCGCCGGCAGCTCCCGGCCCAGCCGCCCGCGGCTCTGCTCCCGGCGCCGCAGTGGGATCCCGGACAATTTTGCTCCTGGTTGGGACCCTAATTTGGACTCTGAGCTGGACCGGCGCCGACCAGCTCCGTTACCGGCGCTGTTTGACCATTTATATTCTCCTGTCCCTCCCCCACTGCCATAGCCTGTTCCACGGGCAGTGGAGGAAGGGGACGACTGGGAGGGGTCTGAGGACCCTCTCACACGGCAGTGTGGATCAGAACAGGAATGGACAGGAGAGTTAGAGGATGCAGGTGGCCTTGACCTCTCCTCTGACCCTGGTTTTCTTTCTCCTCCTGCTGTGGCTATGGAGGAGGGCGCCACATACACTGTGGTGCTCCGTAGAGCAGCTGAGGCCCTTGACCTTGACCTGCCTATGATGACCCTCAAGACTAATCTCCTCAGTGAAGTACTTCAGCCGGCGGCAAACTCTATGGAGCCCCTGCTACCGTTCAATGAGGCGTTAACTGACGTGTTGATGGGCACCCGGTCTAGACCAGCCATGGGGGTTCCTGTGGATAAGGACATAGCCAGGCGTCATCGCTCGGCCCCGGGTGTCCCTGCTTTTCTGTCCACCCACCCAACCCCGGAGAGCCTGGTCATCCAGGCCTTCACTTTCCAAAGCAAATTCCCTACCGCTCAGCTGGATAAGGAATCCAAGTAGCTGTAACAGTTCGGCAAGAAACTGTTTTTATCTGCCAGCTTAGGGCTGCGGTCGGTGAACATCGCATGCCTCTTGGGCCGCTACTCCCACGCTGTGTAGGACACGGTTGCGCAGGTGCTGACTCAGTGTCTGGGGGAGGTTCGGACAGTTCTTTCTCAAGCTGTTGCTGAGGGAAAAGATGCAGCCAAGTTCGCCATCAGGTGTGGACTGGACACCGCGGACTCACTGGGTAGGGAGATTTCCACGACCCTGACCCTCCGTCACCACGCCTGGTTGCGGTCCACTGGTTTTTTTAGGGGATGTTCAAAGTTCTTTTATGGACATGCCCTTTGATGGTACTTGCCTGTTCGGCAATAACGCAGATAGTGCGCTGGAACGTTTGGGCTATGGCCAAGTCCTTAGGACTCTCCACCACGCGCCCGGCCACGTCTGCTTTTTGTTCCTTTTGTGGCCACAGAAAGGGGTGCCCGACACGTTTGTTTAGCCAGAAGCCTACGTAGATCCAACCTCAGCGCTGACATCGTTCCCACCGCGGCGTGACAGGGAGCCAGCGTGCGGGTCAGTCCACCTCCACTCCCTCAGCATCCGCCTCAAAGCCTTCCTAGTCCAAGATTTGGGGCACACCCCACGCCGGTGGGCGGCAGGATTCGCCATCACCTCCCCCACTGGCTTCCTGTTACCTCAGATAGGTGGGTGCTACAGATCGCCCAAAGGGGCTACTCCTTCCCCTTCGAGACTGCCCCTCCAGCCATGCTGGGGGCCATTTTGCTCTTCTCTAGCAGGAAATCATTGAGCACGTTCCTGGGCCAGAAGTAAGACGTGGTTGTTATTCCGACTACTTTCTGGTTCCCAAGAAGGAGAAAGGGGACCTGAGCCCCATCTTGGACCTCAGGAATGTCAACCGCTTCCTCCGGAAGGAAAAGTTCAAGATGTTGACTCAGGTCTTGGCTGCCCTCGACCCTGGAGACTGAATGGCAGAGTTCGACTTGCAGGACACATATTTTCATATCCCCGTCCTGCCGGCCCACCGGCATTACCTGCGGTTCACGGTAGGCCAAGAGCACTTTCAGTTTGCTGTGCTTCCCTTCGACCTTACCAGTGCCCCTCGAGTGTTCACGAAAGTGATGGCGGTGGTTGCAGCTCATCTGCGCAGATCAGGGGTTCCAGTCTTCCCCTATCGCAACGACTGGTTGTTGAAGGCGGGCTAGCCCCAGGCCGTTGTCTCCCACCTCCAGACTACGGTGACCTCCTGCATTTGCTGGGGTTCTCCATCAACATGCCGAAGTCGCACCTGAGTCCCTCTCAGAAGCTCCCCTTCATCAGAGCTGTTCTGGATTCTACGCAGTTTCGGGTTTATCCTCCCGAGCAGCGAGTCTGGGATATTCAGGCTATGATTCCGATCTTTCAGCCTCTATCCCGCGTTTCAGTCAGGATGACCCTCCGGCTCCTGGGCCTAATGGTCTCCTGCATCCTGCTAGTGTCTCATGCCAGATGGCATATGCGGGCTCTGCAGTGGGACCTGAAGTTCCAGTGGGCCCTGCATCAGGGCACCGTGTCCGATCACGTCCAGATCTCGGAGAACACTGCACAGCAGTTGCAGTGGTGGCTCACGAATCGCGATTGGGTCAATGGCAGATACCTCTCCCTTCCCCAACCGGAGCACACAGTGATGGCGAATGCGTCCCTCCTGGGATGGGGTGGCCGCATGGGAGAGGCGGAGATCAGAGACCTCTTGTCTCTGGTGGAGTCCCGCTCCAAATCAACCTTTTGGAGCTTCGGGTGATCCGGCTTGCACTGAAAGCATTCCTTCCCTCTGTCCGGGGAAGTGTAGTGCAAGTGTTCACGGACAACACCACCACCATGTGGTACTGCAATAAACAGGGCTGAGTGGGGTCATGGACCCTATATCAGGAGGCTCTCGCCTCTGGACATGGCTGGAACATCAATGCATTAACTTGGTGGTTCAACACGTGGCAGGTTCTCTGAATGCCAGGGCGGACGAACTCAGCTGCCGGTGCATGATGGATCACGAATGGAGTCTGAACTCGGATGTGGTGCAATGTCTCTTTCAAAAGGAATTATTGATGGGAGGCAGTCGGATCTTCTGTCGCAGCAGCAGGGGACGGTCCTCCACCTGAACCTGTCCAGCCTCCACATCCATGCGTGGAGATTGAGTGGCGACAGTTGACATCTCTCAACCTTCCTCCCGAAGTCTGTGATGTTATTTTGGCAGCCAGGCGCCCCTCCACTACTCAGTCCACGCCTACAGTTGAAACAAGTTTGTGGCATGGCGCACAGCAAAGGCTGTGGATCCCCTTTCTGCCCCTCTTTCCCAGGTCCTTCTGTTCCTTCTCTCTTTGGCCCAGCAGGGCTCTGCTCTGGGCACTATCAAAGGTTCACTTTCGGCCATCTCCACCTTTCTACGGCTTCCAGTTCAGCCTTCTCTTTTTAAGTCCCCGATTGTTCATAGTTTCTTCAAAGGCATTACACACACGTTTCCTCCCATGCCTTCCATAATGCCTCAGTGGGACTTAAATCTTGTCTTAACCTATCTGATGTGCGCTCCCTTTGAGCCCCTTCATAACTGTCCCTTATGTCTTCTAAAGACCGCTTTCCTGGTAGCTATCACCTCTGCCAGAAGAGTCAGTGAGTTCCAGGCTCTTTATTCTAAACCTCCTTTTCTTTTTGTTCATCCAGACAAAGTGGTTTTAAAGACTCGTCCTTCTTTCTTGACAAAGGTTGTCACACCCTTCCACATCAGGCAGACCATTACTTAGCCCACCTTCTTTCCACCTCCGCTTCCTTCAAAATAGGAAGAGAGGCTTCACCGTCTGGACCCAAAACGTGGGCTCTCGTTCTATCTGAAGCGCACACAACAGCTCCAGGTGGATGACCAACTTTTTGTTGGCTACGTGGGCGTCAAAAAAGGTTGGGCCGTGCACACACGAAGCCTCTCTCGGTGGGTCATTCTGTGCATCAAAGCATGTTACTCGTTGGCTAAGAAGGAGCCTCCTGTGGGACTGCATGCCCATTCTGCCAGGGCAGCACCAGCCACTACTGCTTTGGGACACGGCATTCCCTTGCAGGACATCGGTCAGGCAGCTACATGGGCCTTGCTGCACACATTTACCAAGCATTATTGCCTTGACAGTAAGTCCGGAGAGACGGCGTCTTTGGCCATTCTATTCTCTGTGACTTTCTGGTGTAATTCTGTTTGCAGACCCACCTCCGGGGTTGGTATTACTGGGGTATCTATTCCAAGGTAAGGAATCTATCACTAACGTGTCTCTTTCCGATGCAAAAGTTACTACTTGTGTAACAATATATCTGTAAGAGACACTAGTTAGTGATAGATTCCTTACTGCCCACCCATCATCCCCGTTCTGCGAACTGATTTCTAGGGTTAAGGTCATCCCTTTCAGGGCCCTAGTTACAGGGCATCAGTGGTCAGTTTCTTGCATGGCTCTGCATTCCTGGCACGGAACGTATGTACAGAACTGACGTCTGCGCGCATGGGTGGCGCCTAAGTAGTCTCCGTGACATCATCTCGGCACCTACGACGCCAGTGACGGATGCGCAGCCGCCTGACTCCACCTTCCGACTTTACGGATCCAGTCTGACGCCTGGGGATATTCTAAGGTAAGGAATATATCACTAACTAATATCTCTTACAGATCTATTGTTACACAAGTAGTAACTTGTGCTTCTGTATCTATTTTTTTTAAGTTGGCCAAGCCATTAGTTTTCAAGAAGAGCCACATAAAAAATGCATGCTTTGTTTGCACTGCTCAGACTTTGCGTCATTCACTGACATCTCCTCAGCCTTCAACATCTGAAATGTATTTCTACCCGTCAACAACGGCAGGCAAATCTTTATTCACAAACATTTCTGAAGCTCTGATGCTGAAACACTGAAGGACTATGCCTGGACTCCAGTGTCGATCTATGCGGCCCGATATGCGAACTTCCTCAAACACAATTGCAGAATAGCAAAGTCTTGTGTCCAGTACTCTCCTGTGCCCAACCATCCTAAGGTGAACTGCCTGAACATGCGCCTTAAAAAATGTGATTAGCCCCTTTTCAAGGATAGAGTGAAAGTGATGCCTACGGCCACCTAACCAGACCAGCAAACCTTGGAGCTAGACTAACGGACTCCGGCATTGCCTGGATCGGTTGCAGGCTAAGCCCAGCTGTTACAAGCACCTATCCAGGGCACTCCAAGGATTCTTCACTGAGATAGTTCCCCCAACATCCAGACGAACCAGGGAGAACTATGTCAGTGCGATTACCCAAGCATGGTTTTCTACAAACATAAGCGAAGATTAACATTACCACAAACCCACGGCTAACTTATTCCCTTAAGTACAGATGACTACTTTCAGGAGACAATCCGCCTGACTCCCCAACCATACCCAAAACGGTCAGGACACTGAGTTGCCACCCAACTCCTCTCTGTCTGCATATACATCAGGCTAATCCCGGTCAACACACTCACCCACATCACTCCTCCCCTTCAGGTTGTACCCCCTCTATTCAATATGAGCGTCCAATATCAGACTGAAAAAGAAAAACTGACCCAACTCGTACAATATCTACCCACTGACCCTCACCAAAAAGGATCCAAGAACTTTAAACACAGACTTATTAAGGAATTATCAGAGGTGCTCATCTTTGACCTATGCTACTGCAACCTCACAGGCTGTAAAAAAATTGATCTCATATTCTATACAACCTAAACAGAAAAATTAAAAAATCTTTCTCACCAGCATATCCAGAACTTAATTGGTCAAGATTCCATATGTTCTCTAGCTCGCCACATCACCTACATATTACTCCAGGGGTGAGGTTTATATTGCCGTCTAAAAAAATGGGAACATCTTTATTCAAGCAGTTTAACATAACCTAAAAGTTTTTGAACTGCTCTTCCCTGCTCTGAGAGAGAGGGACTTCAACTAATAATTATGAAGCTCCACACTGTGTGAAACATGGTCCTAGAATCAACTATAGTGCACCAAATTATCCAGTATTGGGTTATCTTTCGTAGATTCACATGCCTGAATAATTCCCCGTCCTCTTAGTGGGAGTCATGCACCGTTGCCTCTGGACATCGCGCGAGAGAGTCGCGCCGCCGGACGCTTTGAAGAAGCGAGTGGCGGGAACATGACAAGTGTAGGTAAGGAGGCAGGGGGGCTGGTGGCTATGTGGGAGCGCGGGCAGACTGTTGCCTTTTGTTTAAGTATTGCTGTTAAACAGAGCCCCTTCACGGGCTCTGATTAACAGCAATACTTAAACAAAAGGCCACAGTCAGCCCCGTGCCTTACTAACAAAAGCGTAGTCAGTTTCCAAACACACTGCGTACTTTAGCAAACGCTGTGTTTGGAAACTGTCTCTACGCTTTTGTTAGTAAAGCACAGGCAGACTGTGGCCTTTTGCTGTTAATCGGAGCCTGTGAAGGGGCTCTGATTAACAGCAATACTTAAACAAAAGGCCACAGCGGCTGGGGAAACGAGCGGAACAGAAGCAAAAGGGGCACAAAAGCAAGGAAAAAAACGAGTGGCACAGAGGGCAGAAATTCTGTAAATTGGGATCGCGAGGAGCACTCCGCTGATGTGCCCACATTTATTAGGTGTTCTATTGGTGCTGCGATTATATAGGATAGTCACTCCTAGGATAAATGTTGAGTTATGATGGGTTCTGGTGCCCACCTAATCGCGCACTGTTCACTTGGTGCTCCGCACCTTATTAATATGTGTTTGTATCACCACACTGTAAACCAACTGATTTTCTCATTAGTACATTTGCTTTTAATCATTCATTTTTCATTAGCATTATTTCTTGTTATTCTCATTTTTCATAACAATATGCATTAGTATCTTTTACTTTGCAAATAACGTTTTCTTTTTCAGCATTTTACATGACATGTATAATCAGTCATTCATTGTTGAGCCCAATGCATTTCGGCACCTATGTGGCGCCTTCATCAGGGGTGACTCTGCAAAAAAATAAAATAAAAATATACAATGTGTAAGTGTTTAGCGTTTCATTGGACATGGGGGTTCATGTAAGTGTTTATATGTTTTTCATACCTGTGAACAACAACTATTTTGTGTTGTTATGATAATGCAAATATCCACCTCGACCGCGAGTATTCTGCATAAACAAAATGAGAGCCCATCTTTAGCTAACTGTACATTAGGTGGTATTGACAAAAATTAAGCCTCTCTTAATCTGTTGACATACCTTATTCTTTTAACCAGGAAACTCTGTAACAACAAATGTAAACATCCGTAAAAACCTTTTCTAACTCGCTCGTATAAAAGGCTTAGCTGAAAAATAGTCCGCGCCCTACCTTATCTTCGTTGTTATACTGCCGTCTGAATCTTATCTGTGAAATACTATGTTTTGCCTGTCGCCAATGTTGCACTAGTGGTGAAGTTAAATTTTCATTGCGGATCCGGCTTTTATGTTCCGTTATTCGTATTTTCACTTTGCGTTCTGTTTTGCCAATGTACATCTTGCCGCATGGGCATTTGATTGCGTACACAACATTCTGCGTGTTGCAGTCACTTGTGTGTTTCAAATGTATTGGTTTTCCTGTTGTTGGATGGGTACATGTGTTTACTGTTATTACATTATTGCAATTAGTGCAATTTAGGCATCTGATTGTTCCTTTGTAAGTTGTTGTTAATTTTGGTTGTTGTTTGTGTTTCAGTCTCTCTCTTAGATTTAATCCCCTTGTGTATGCATGTAGAGGAGGTTCTTTGAATATTCCGTTGAAGTCTGGTTCCATTGATAGTAATTCCCATCTTTTGTTGATTATGTTTTTAATTTTTGGAGATTAGGTTGTGTATTTGGTTACAAACACCATTCTTTCTTGTGTTGTTTTTCTTCTGGGTTTCAACAGCTCCACTCTGTCCTTTTTCAGGACCTTATCTAGTTGTTCTTGTTGCACCTCAGTCGGATATCCTCTTTCTTTATACTTTTGCACTTGGTTGGTATGCGTGCTTTGACATGTTCGTGCGTCTGAGCATATACGTTTAATTCGTATAAATTGCGAAACAGGAAGATTCTTGATAAGGCTTTTTGGGTGAAAGCTCGTGTAGCTGAGAGCATTGTTGCGATCTGTGGGTTTTGTGTATAAAGATGTTTCAAATCCACTCTCTGTTTTGGTGATTCTGACGTCTAGGAAGTCAATAACGTCCTTGCTTATCTTGTGCGTGAATTGAATCCTCGCATCAACTTGGTTCAGCGTACTTATAAGTTGTTCTAATGTTTCTTGAGTATCATCCCAAATTAAAAAAATGTCCTCGATAAAACGAAGGTACATTTTCACATGTGACCATTCTCTCAAAGTCATTAGGTTTTGTGCCTCAAATTGGGCCATCAATGTATTCGCGTAGGCAGGGGCCCCTGCAAAGCCCATGGAAGTTCCATTCAATTGTGCATAATATGTGTCCTTCCATGTAAAATAACTATTGTGAAGACATAATTTCAGTAATTGTAACAGAAAAATTTTGTTAGTGGGTAAATCTTCCATTTTGAGCAATGCCCATTCTGCTGATTCCAATCCTGCTTGATGTGGTATGGAGGTATAAAGTGCCACCACATCTATGGTGCACATAATCCAGTGATTTTGAAAACCTTCTTGTGTCCACGTTAATTTATTCAAAAAATCTGTTGTATCCCTAATGTAAGATCCCCATTGCTGGACAAATCTCTGTAGGAAGTGATCAATGTATTGTCCGAGGGGGTCAAATATTGACCCGCACCCCGAGACGATGGGTCTAAACGGTGGGTTTGTTGGGTGTTTATGAATCTTTGGGATCATATATAGTTTCGGTCGTCTGGGATTTTTTTCTGTTAAGTATGCGAGTGTCTGATCATCTATCCATTCATTTGCTATGGCTGATTGTAGAATAGTGTTCAACATTTGTTGGAGCGTTGTTGTGGGATCCGATGGTAGCTGTAGGTAAGTATCCGTATCTGCCACATGTTAATTGATTTTGTGTTCATAAAAGTGCGTGTCCATTATTACTAGGGCACCGCCCTTGTCTGCTGGTTGTATTGTCAATGCTTCGTTGTGTGCCAAATTATTTATGATATTTTGCTCTGCCTTGGTCAAATTGTTGTGGCGAATTTTTTTGTAATTAAGTTCTTGAAGATCTTTTCTCACCATTATTTCAAAAGTGTCTAACCTTTTATGTGACACTGGGGCTTGGTAAACGCTCTTAGGTTTGAATTGTCAAAATCACTGGATTATGTGCACCATAGATGTGGTGGCACTTTATACCACCATACCACCTCAAGCAGGATTGGAATCAGCAGAATGGGCATTGCTCAAAATGGAAGATTTACCCACTAACAAAATTTTTCTGTTACAATTACTGAAATTCTGTCTTCACAATAGTTATTTTACAGGGAAGGACACATATTATGCCCAATTGAATTGAACTTCCATGGGCTTTGCAGGGGCCCCTGCCTACGCGAATACATTCATGGCCCAATTTGAGGCACAAAACCTAATGACTTTGAGAGAATTGTCACATGTGAAAATGTACTGTCGTTTTAACGACGACATTTTTTTAATTTGGGATGATACTCAAGAAACTTTGGAACAACTAATAAGTACGCTGAACCAAGTTGATGCGAGGATTCAATTCACGCACAAGATAAGCAAGGACGTTATTGACTTCCTAGACGTCAGAATCACCAAAACAAAAAGTGGATTTGAAACATCTTTATACACAAAACCCACAGATCGCAACAATGCTCTCAGCTACACGAGCTTTCACCCAAAAAGCCTTATCAAGAATCTTCCTGTTTCACAATTTATACGCATTAAACGTATATGCTCAGACGCACGAACATGTCAAAGCACGCTTACCAACCAAGTGCAAAACTACAAAGAAAGAGGATATCCGACTGAGGTGCTACAAGAACAACTAGATAAGGTCCTGAAAATGGACAGAGTGGAGCTGTTGAAACCCAGAAGAAAAACAACACAAGAAAGAATGGTGTTTGTAACCAAATACACAACCCAATCTCCAAAAATTAAAAACATAATCAACAAAAGATGGGAATTACTATCAATGGAACCAGACTTCAACGGAATATTCAAAGAACCTCCTCTACATGCATACACAAGGGGATTAAATCTAAGAGAGAGACTGAAACACAAACAACAACCAAAATTAACAACAACTTACAAAGGAACAATCAGATGCCTAAATTGCACTAATTGCAATAATGTAATAACAGGAAACACATGTACCCATCCAACAACAGGAAAACCAATACATTTGAAGTACACGAGTGACTGCAACACGCAGAATGTTGTGTATGCAATCAAATGCCCATGCGGCAAGATGTACATTGGCAAAACAGAACGCAAAGTGAAAATACGAATAACGGAACATAAAAGCCGGATCCGCAATGAAAATTTAGCTTCACCACTAGTGCAAGATTGGCGACAGGCAAAACATAGTATTTCACAGATAAGATTCAGACAGCAGTATAACAACGAAGATAAGGTAGGGCGCGGACTCTTTTTCAGCTAAGCCTTTTATACGAGCGAGTTAGAAAAGGTTTTTACGGATGTTTACATTTGTTGTTACAGAGTTTCCTGGTTAAAAGAATAAGGTATGTCAACAGATTAAGAGAGGCTTAATTTTTGTCAATACCACCTAATGTACAGTTAGCTAAAGATGGGCTCTCATTTTTTTTATGCAGAATACTCGCGGTCGAGGTGGATATTTGCATTATCATAACAACACAAAATAGTTGTTGTTCACAGGTATGAAAAACATATAAACACTTACATGAACCCCCATGTCCAATGAAACGCTAAACACTTACACATTGTATTTTTTATTTTATTTTTTTGCAGAGTCACCCCTGATGAAGGCGCCACATAGGTGCCGAAATGCATTGGGCTCAACAAGGAATGACTGATTATACATGTCATGTAAAATGCTGAAAAAGAAAACATGTTATTTGCAAAGTAAAAGATACTAATGCATATTGTTATGAAAAATGACAATAACAAGAAATAATGCTAATGAAAAATGAATGATTAAAAGCAAATGTACTAATGAGAAAATCAGTTGGTTTACAGTGTGGTGATACAAACACATATTAATAAGGTGCGGAGCACCAGGTGAACAGTGCGCGATTAGGTGGGCACCAAAACCCATCATAACTCAACATTTATCCTAGGAGTGACTATCCTATATAATCGCAGCACCAATAGAATACCTAATAAATTTGGGCACATCAGCGGAGTGCTCCTCACGATCCCAATTTACAGAATTTATAATTTAGTCAACCCAGTGAGGAGGCACCCAAACAACTAAGGATGCAGTTCGAAACCATAACAGGATTAACGGACAACAGGGCCAACACATTGGCCTACACAAACGAACAGGCAGATCAAATTTACTCATTAATCAAGGAAGTAAGAAACATGGATGCACATTGGGGTTCAATAAGCCAACAACTTAAACAGCTTGAATACCTAACCCGACGACAACTGAATCAAAGGATGCATGCTTCGACGCTCATACAATACCACAGAGCTAAACGCATTCCAAGAGGCCTTCGATTATCAATAAAACCAATGCTATTTCGTTTCAACCTCAACTCAAGATTCATGGATAAGTGGTATAGCATATTGAACAAATGCTCATTGGACCTTATACTACTTATAATAGAGGAATTAGCCAAAACAATACACGACCTAGAGGATGAGATATATACTCTCAAGACAGAACTGGAGACGAGGATGGAGGTAGACACCTGGAAAATCAGTTTGGAAGGTATCAACTTGAAATTAGAGAAATATGAGAAGGAGTTGCAAGAGGGAAAATGGCGTAAATACAAACGCGATACAATAGATTATAAGCTCAATGAAGTTTATACATGGGCCGACATCTATGCCCGACGTCAATTTGTCCCTAAAAAAACATCACCAACCACACATTCATCCGAAGAAAGTTTGGTAACGGATAAGGAAACATCTATTAGGAGAGGACCAGTCAGAGCAACACAAGAAGGCATTGTATTAACCACCGACAGTAATGAGCAAGCAACAACGAACAGAGACGTGGCTTTTTTATCACAGGAACACAACCAAGGAAGACCACCAACGCCACAAACAGAAACACCTATCGCAAGCGGAAAACAAGGCGAGGAAGTGGCCGGAAAAGCACTACGGAGTGGACGAACAGTAGTCTAATGATCAACATTTCATCCACAACACTAACAAAACAACAAATAACAACTTTAAACAAAGGACTTTCATTTGTACCCACTACGGCAACAAACGAAATGGAGACAGAGGGAGCATTTTTTAAGTTCATGAGAGCATAAAACTAAGACATTATTTTGAAAATGTGGTGGAACCATCAGATAACATACAAGAGAACACAACGAGACAATTCAAACCTAAGAACGTTTACCAAGCCCCAGTGTCACATAAAATGTTAGACACTTTTGAAATAATGGTGAGAAAAGATCTTCAAGAACTTAATTACAAAAAAATTTGCCACAACAATTTGACCAAGGCAGAGCAAAATATCGTAAATAATTTGGCAAACAATGAAGCATTGACAATCCAACCAGCAGACAAGGGCGGTGCCCTAGTAATAATGGACACGCACTTTTATGAACACAAAATCAATGAACATGTGGCAGATACGGATACTTACCTACAGCTACCATCAGATCCCACAACAACGCTCCAACAAATGTTGAACACTATTCTACAATCAGCCATAGCAAATGAATGGATAGATGATCAGACACTCGCATACTTAACAGAAAAAAATCCCAGACGACCGAAACTATATATGATCCCAAAGATTCATAAACACCCAACAAACCCACCGTTTAGACCCATCGTCTCGGGGTGCGGGTCAATATTTGACCCCCTCGGACTATACATTGATCACTTTCTACAGAGATTTATCCAGCAATGGGGATCTTACATTAGGGATACAACAGATTTTTTGAATAAATTAACGTGGACACAAGAAGGTTTTCAAAATCACTGGATTATGTGCACCATAAATGTGGTGGCACTTTATACCTCTATACCACATCAAGCAGGATTTGAATCAGCAGAATGGCAATTGCTCAAAATGGAAGATTTACCCACTAACAAAATGTTTCTGTTACAATTACTGAAATTCTATCTTCACAATAGTTATTTTACATGGAAGGACACATATTATGCCCAATTGAATGGAACTTCCATGGGCTTTGCAGGGGCCCCTGCCTACGCGAATACATTCATGGCCCAATTTGAGGCACAAAACCTAATGACTTTGAGAGAATGGTCACATGTGAAAATGTACTGTTGTTTTATCGACGACATTTTTTTAATTTGGGATGATACTCAAGAAACTTTGGAACAACTAATAAGTACGCTGAACCAAGTTGATGCGAGGATTCAATTCACGCACAAGATAAGCAAGGACGTTATTGACTTCCTAGACGTCAGAATCACCAAAACAGAGAGTGGATTTGAAACATCTTTATACACAAAACCCACAGATCGCAACAATGCTCTCAGCTACACGAGCTTTCACCCAAAAAGCCTTATCAAGAATCTTCCTGTTTCGCAATTTATACAGATTAAACGTATATGCTCAGACGCACAAACATGTCAAAGCACGCTTACCAACCAAGTGCAAAAGTATAAAGAAAGAGGATATCCGACTGAGGTGCTACAAGAACAACTAGATAAGGTCCTGAAAATGGACAGAGTTGAGCTGTTGAAACCCAGAAGAAAAACAACACAAGAAAGAATGGTGTTTGTAACCAAATACACAACCCAATCTCCAAAAATTAAAAACATAATCAACAAAAGATGGGAATTACTATCAATGGAACCAGACTTCAACGGAATATTCAAAGAACCTCCTCTACATGCATACACAAGGGGAGTAAATCTAAGAGAGAGACTGAAACACAAACAACAACCAAAATTAACAACAACTTACAAAGGAACAATCAGAATTGCACTAATTGCAATAATGTAATAACAGGAAACACATGTACCCATCCAACAACAGGAAAACCAATACATTTGAAACACACGAGTGACTGCAACACGCAGAATGTTGTGTACGCAATCAAATGCCCATGCGGCAGGATGTACATTGGCAAAACAGAACGCAAAGTAAAAATACGAATAACGGAACATAAAAGCAGGATCCGCAATGAAAATTTTACTTCATCACTAGTGCAACATTGGCGACAGGCAAAACATAGTATTTCACAGATAAGATTCAGACGGCAGTATAACAACGAAGATAAGGTAGGGCGCTGACTCTTTTTCAGCTAAGCCTTTTATACGAGCGAGTTAGAAAAGGTTTTTACGGATGTTTACATTTGTTGTTACAGAGTTTCCTGGTTAAAAGAATAAGGTATGTCAACAGATTAAGAGAGGCTTAATTTTTGTCAATACCACCTAATGTACAGTTAGCTAAAGATGGGCTCTCATTTTGTTTATGCAGAATACTCGCGGTCGAGGTGGATATTTGCATTATCATAACAACACAATAGTTGTTGTTCACAGGTATGAAAAACATATAAACACTTACATGAACCGCCATGTCCAATGAAACGCTAAACACACATTGTATTTTTTATTTTATTTTTTTGCAGAGTCGCCCCTGATGAAGGCGCCACATAGGTGCCGAAATGCATTGGGCTCAACACTGAATGACTGATTATACATGTCATGTAAAATGCTGAAAAAGAAAACATGTTATTTGCAAAGTAAAATATACTAATGCATATTGTTATGAAAAATGAGAATAACAAGAAATAATGCTAATGAAAAATGAATGATTAAAAGCAAATGTACTAATGAGAAAATCAGTTGGTTTACAGTGTGGTGATACAAACACATATTATTAAGGTGCGGAGCACCAGGTGAACAGTGCGCGATTAGGTGGGCACCAAAACCCATCATAACTCAACAGAGGGCAGAAAGGCACAAAAAAGCGAGTGGAACAGAGGGCAGAAGGGCACAAAAAACGAGGGGAAAACGAGTGGAACAGAGGGCAGAAAGGCACAAAAACAAGTGGAAAAGAGGGCAGAAAGGTACAAAATACGAGTGGAACAGAGGGGAGAAGGGCACAACAAACGAGGGGAAAACAAAGTGAAACAGAGGGCAGAAGGGCACAAAAAACGAGTGGAACAGAGGGCAGAAAGGCACAAAAACAAGTGGAAAAGAGGGCAGAAAGGTACAAAATACGAGTGGAACAGAGGGCAGAAGGGCACAAAAAACAAGAGAAAAACGAGTGGAACTGAGGGCAGAAAGGCACAAGATACGAGTGGAACTGAGGGCAAAAAGGAATAAAATACTAGTGGAACAGAGGGCAGAAGGGCACAAAAAACTAGGGAAAACGAGTGGAACAGAAGGCAGAAAGGCACAAAATACGAGTGGAACAGAGGGCAGAAGCGACAAAAATCGAGGGAAAAACGAGTGGAACAGAGGGCAGAAAGGCACAAAATACGAGTGGAACAGAGGGCAGAAGGGCACAACAAACTAGGGAAAAACGAGTGGAACAGAAGGCAGAAAGGCACAAAATACGAGTGGAACAGAGGTCAGAAGGGCCAATATTCGAGAGAAAATTGAGTGGAACGGAGGGCAGAAAGGCACAAAATACGAGTGGAACAGAGGGCAGAAAGGCACAAAAAACGCGGGAATAACAAAGTGGAACAGGGCAGAAAGGCACAAAATGCGAGTGTAACAGAGGGCAGAAGGGCACAAAAAACAAGTGGAACAGAGGGCAGAAAGGCACAAAATACGAGTGGAACAGAGGGCAGAAGGGCACAACAAACGAGGGGAAAACAAAGTGGAACAGAGGGCAGAAGGGCACAACAAACTAGGGAAAAACGAGTGGAACAGAAGGCAGAAAGGCACAAAATACGAGTGGAACAGAGGGCAGAAGGGCCAAAAATCGAGGGGAAAACGAGTGGAACAGAGGGCACAAAGGCACAAAAACAAGTGGAAAAGTGGGCAGAAAGGTACAAAATACGAGTGGAACAGAGGGGAGAAGGGCACAACAAACGAGGGGAAAACGAAGTGGAACAGAGGGCAGAAGGGCACAAACCAGGGGAAAACAAAGTGGAACAGAGGGCAGAAAGGCACAAAAAACGAGTAGAACAGAGGGCAGAAACGCACAAAAAACGAGTGGCATAGAGGGCAGAAAGGCACAACAAAACGAGTGGAACAGAGGGCAGAAAGGCCCAAAATACGAGTGGAACAGAGGGCAGAAGGGCACAACAAACGAGGGGAAAACAAAGTGGAACAGAGGGCAGAAGGGCACAAAAAAGAGTGGAACAGAGGGCAGAAAGGCACAAAAAACGAATGGAACAGAGGGCAGAAAGGCACAAAAAACTAGTGGAACAGAGGGCACAAAGGCACAAAATACGAGTGGAACAGAGGGCAGAAGGGCACAAAAAACAAGAGAAAAACGAGGGGAACTGAGGGCAGAAAGGCACAAGATACGAGTGGAACTGAGGGCAAAAAGGAATAAAATACGAGTGGAACAGAGGGCAGAAGGGCACAAAAAACTAGGGAAAATGAGTGGAACAGAAGGCAGAAAGGCACAAAATACGAGTGGAACAGAGGGCAGAAGCGACAAAAATCGAGGGAAAAACGAGTGGAACAGAGGGCAGAAAGGCACAAAATACGAGTGGAACAGAGGGCAGAAGGGCACAACAAACTAGGGAAAAACGAGTGGAACAGAAGGCAGAAAGGCACAAAATACGAGTGGAACAGAGGGCAGAAAGGCACAAAAAACGCGGGGAAAACAAAGTGGAACAGGGCAGAAAGGCACAAAATGCGAGTGTAACAGAGGGCAGAAAGGCACAAAAAAGAGTGGAACAGAGGGCAGAAAGGCACAAAAAACGAATGGAACAGAGGGCAGAAAGGCACAAAAAACTAGTGGAACAGAGGGCACAAAGGCACAAAATACGAGT
Source organism: Lissotriton vulgaris (assembly GCF_964263255.1). NCBI lineage: Eukaryota > Metazoa > Chordata > Amphibia > Caudata > Salamandridae > Lissotriton > Lissotriton vulgaris. The sequence goes on from NC_141694.1 coordinate 1,109,215,503, forward strand.
GAAACAGAGGGCAGAAGGGCACAAAAAACAAGAGAAAAACGAGTGGAACTGAGGGCAGAAAGGCACAAGATACGAGTGGAACTGAGGGCAAAAAGGAATAAAATACGAGTGGAACAGAGGGCAGAAGGGCACAAAAAACTAGGGAAAACGAGTGGAACAGAAGGCAGAAAGGCACAAAATACGAGTGGAACAGAGGGCAGAAGCGACAAAAATCGAGGGAAAAACGAGTGGAACAGAGGGCAGAAAGGCACAAAATACGAATGGAACAGAGGGCAGAAGGGCACAACAAACTAGGGAAAAACGAGTGGAACAGAAGGCAGAAAGGCACAAAATACGAGTGGAACAGAGGGCAGAAGGGCCAAAAATCGAGAGAAAATTGAGTGGAACAGAGGGCAGAAAGGCACAAAATACGAGTGGAACAGAGGGCAGAAAGGCACAAAAAATGCGGGGAAAACCAAGTGGAACAGGGCAGAAAGGCACAAAATGCGAGTGTAACAGAGGGCAGAAAGGCACAAAAAACGGGTGGAACAGAGGGCAGAAAGGCACAAAATATGAGTGGAACAGAGGGCAGAAGGGCACAACAAACGAGGGGAAGACAAAGTGGAACAGAGGGCAGAAGGGCACAAAAAAGAATGGAACAGAGAGCAGAAAGGCACAAAAAAACGAATGGAACAGAGGGCAGGAAGGCACAAAAAACTAGTGGAACAGAGGGCACAAAGGCACAAAATACGAGTGGGACAGAGGGCAGAAGGGCACAAAATACGAGTGGAACAGAGGGCAGAAGGGCACAACAAACGAGGGGAAAACAAAGTGGAACAGAGGGCAGAAGGGCACAAAAAAGAGTGGAACAGAGGGCAGAAAGGCACAAAAAACGAATGGAACAGAGGGCAGAAAGGCACAAAAAACTAGTGGAACAGAGGGCACAAAGGCACAAAATACGAGTGGAACAGACAGCAGAAGGGCACAAAAAACAAGAGAAAAACGAGTGGAACTGAGGGCAGAAAGGCACAAGATACGAGTGGAACTGAGGGCAAAAAGGAATAAAATACGAGTGGAACAGAGGGCAGAAGGGCACAAAAAACTAGGGAAAACGAGTGGAACAGAAGGCAGAAAGGCACAAAATACGAGTGGAACAGAGGGCAGAAGCGACAGAAATCGAGGGAAAAACGAGTGGAACAGAGGGCAGAAAGGCACAAAATACGAGTGGAACAGAGGGCAGAAGGGCACAACAAACTAGGGAAAACGAGTGGAACAGAAGGCAGAAAGGCACAAAATACGAGTGGAACAGAGGGCAGAAGGGCCAAAAAACGAGGGGAAAACAAGTGGAGGAGAGGGCAGAAAGGCACAAAAAACGAGTGGAACAGAGGGCAGAAAGGCACAAAATACGAGTGGAACAGAGGGCAGAAGGGCACAACAAACGAGGGGAAAACAAAGTGGAACAGAGGGCAGAAGGGCACAAAAAAGAGTGGAACAGAGGGCAGAAAGGCACAAAAAACGAATGGAACAGAGGGCAGAAAGGCACAAAAAACTAGTGGAACAGAGGGCACAAAGGCACAAAATACGAGTGGAACCGAGGGCAGAAGGGCACAAAAAACAAGAGAAAAACGAGTGGAACTGAGGGCAGAAAGGCACAAGATACAAGTGGAACTGAGGGCAAAAAGGAATAAAATATGAGTGGAACAGAGGGCATAAGGGCACAAAAAACTAGGGAAAATGAGTGGAACAGAAGGCAGAAAGGCACAAAATACGAGTGGAACAGAGTGCAGAAGCGACAAAAATCGAGGGAAAAACGAGTGGAACAGAGGGCAGAAAGGCACAAAATACGAGTGGAACAGAGGGCGGAAGGGCACAACAAACTAGGGAAAAACGAGTGGAACAGAAGGCAGAAAGGCACAAAATACGAGTGGAACAGAGGGCAGAAGGGACAAAAATCGAGGGAAAAACGAGTGGAACAGAGGGCAGAAAGGCACAAAATACGAGTGGAACAGAGGGCAGAAAGGCACAAAAAATGCAGGGAAAACGAAGTGGAACAGGGCAGACAGGCACAAAATGCGAGTTTAACAGAGGGCAGAAAGGCACAAAAAACGGGTGGAACAGAGGGCAGAAAGGCATAAAATATGAGTAAAACAGAGGGCAGGAAGGCACAAAACGAGGGGAAAACGAAGTGGAACAGAGGACAGAAAGGCACAAAATACGAGTGGATCAGAGGGCAGAAAGGCACAAAAAACGAGTGGAACAGAGGGCAGAAAGGCACAAAAAACAGGTGGAACAGAGGGCAGAAGGGCACAAAAAACGAGGGAAAAACGAGTGGAACAGAAGGCAAAAGGGGCACAAAAATGAGTGGCACGGAGTGTAGACGGGCACAATAAACTAATGGCACAGAGGAAAAATACAGAATACAGAAATATAGGGGCAGCTAAGAACAGAAGGCAGAACGGGCAGAGAGGCAGGGGGCAGCAAGGGGAACAGAAGGGAAAACTGGGCAGAGACACGGGCAGCAAGGGGTACAGAAGGAAAGACCAGGCAGAGAGAGCACAGGGACAGCGAGAGGAACTGAGGGAAGAAAAAGGGGCACGGACCACGTACACGCAGCGGGGAAGACAGACAACAGCAGTCAGAGACACAACAATGAAAATACAGGCTATACAATACATTTGCAAACTGCCCTTAAGACCCTTATTTTGGCTCTTTATGTGTGAAAATGCACCATCTTTTCACTTTTTAAACAATAAACTAATGGCACAGAGGCAAAATACAGAATACAGAAATATAGGGGCAGCTAGGAACAGAAGGCAGAACGGGCAGAGAGGCAGGGGGCAGCGAGGGGAACAGAAGGGAAAACTGGGCAGAGACACGGGCAACAAGGGTGTACAGAAGGAAAGACCGGGCAGAGAGAGCACAGGGACAGCGAGGGGAACAGAGGGAAGAAAAAGGGGCACGGACCACTTACACGCAGCTGGAAGACAGACAACAGCAGTCAGAGACACAACAATGAAGATACAGGCAATACAATACATTTGCAAACTGCCCTTAAGACCCTTATTTTTGCTATGTATGTGTGAAAATGCACCATCTTTTCACTTTTTAAAGTAAACGTTTTGAGTGCCATTTGGCGCCACAGGGTTTGGTTACTGGCGCACATAGCCATGGTTGCAGCGCACAGAGACCCTCCACTGCCGCACAGAGAGGAAAAAAATTAGAGGGAACATTGGTCCCATGGTACATAAATAACAAAGTAGTAAAAAGTAAATAGTATATTTCCATTAGCTATTTTAGTAGCAACCATATACCCTGTAGATTATTTGTCACCATTTTCAAAAAGGACCAAACTGAAAACCTAACCAATCAGCAGCCAGCACCCTCTAGAACCTTCCCCAAGAAAGGCTGAGTCCCTCAGATTTTCATTGCACTTCATTGTGTAAGGAGTCTCTCTGAGCTTTGCTCAGTTTCTCAGATAAGTCTGATTTAAATTTCTGATAAAAAAGGAATATTTAGAGCTTGTAAATCCTGTGGGAGGAAGAGAGTGCTTGTGGATGATGCACACAAGGATTGTATTTATTGTATCTATCCCAACCATGAGACAAAACGATGAGTGGGATGACTATATAGCACCAACGCCATCCCCGCCAGGTCATCGTCCTTTAGACTCGCCTCTGGAGGATATCGGAGGATTCCACAATATTATGGACAGAGCCAATAGCAGATTTCATTTGCCAACAATCGGACATCAATCAGACTGTTTCCTTTATGATTTTAAAGACTAAGAAAGAAAGACAGTCCGTTCAATACCTACAATTGATCATATTTAGCAGGAAGGAATCAAAGTCATGAAGGCCCCAGCTTCTGTGGTGCCTTTGCTACCACGGTTGGACAAAAATATAGAGCCCCTGAGGACTCTCCTGCGTGTCTAATGAGTCACCCCAAGCCTAACCCTGTGATCTCTCAGGCAGCCCAGCGGCGATCAAATAATCTATCTACTCCTATCACTACTCCACCAGACAAGGAGGGTCGGCGTCTTGATTCAATTGGAAAGAGATTTTCATCAATTGCAGAAGTTTCAGTTAGGGCTGCTAACGCTCTGGCCATTTTGGCCTGTTATGATAGACAAATGTGGTCGGATATGGGTACGATGAAACATATAATTCCAGAAGACAGTTAAGAGGAATTCATGAAAATTCTCACAGAAGGAGAAAGAGCAGCGTCAGAAATAATTGACATTGCCACAACTGGTTTCCGGCAGTTAGCTGGTGCTGCATTTTTAAGGCGTCAGGGGTGGTTAAAAGCAACAAATTTAGCATTGCGCACTTGCTTCCTTGCACTTGCTTCTTTTCCAACTACTGTGGCGGGCTGGCGACATCCGATACTCTTTCATACTACCAAGCCTTGCATCTCTTAGTTCTAAATTAATGGTGGTTTGGGGACAGGGGGGATCCGACCTATGCGCTGGAGCGACACCTTATGGGGCCTCACACCCTTCATACGATACTCTATGCAGCGGCGCTGCGCGGTGGGTTACCACTGGTGACACAAGTTGTCTTTCAAATTTGGCGGTAGCCATTGAAGCCAATGGGGTGGTGAAATACCCTGACTGGAGAGACTCCCCTGTCGTACAATGGGCGCCTGCCAGGGCTGGCTGTCTTATAGGGCTTTAGGGGGTGGGATGCCATTGGAATCTCCACCCGGGGACATGGTGCGGGATGGGTCCCTCAGGTCCTTCCGGGATCTACAGGTGGAATATTGCATGCCCGATCCCAGTTTTATCGGTACCTTCAGTTCTGCCATGCGCTCTCCCCTAGCCTGGAGGGCCTTGACTCGCTGCCCGAGTTTAACCTGCTGGAAGCGAATGTTTTTATGGGGGACTTGGAGACCAAGAATATCTTGCGGATATATCAATCCCTGTTCATCCACTGCACGCCTACGCTTGAGAGGCTTGGGGGGTATGGGAGGAGGACGTGGATACGCTTGAGGAGGAGTGGTGGAGGGAAGCCTTAGTAGCCCCCCGACGGGCGGCCATAGCAATGTGGCTGCGCCTTATACAATTTAAGTACCTCCATCGGGTCTATTTCAATCGGGTACGATTATGGCGGGCGAGATTGATTGCCTCCCCGGGGTGCATTTTTGCACACCGTCTGGCAATGCCCATCACCAGAGGCGCAACTAGAGCCAAATTTCGGGGGGGGGCTAAGAAAATGTTTTGGGGGGCTGAATATTTAAGCAATAGTCTCTAACATATACACATGTAGACCCATCAAAATGTCTTCTTAGCATGCTGGATGAGGAACACGATACAGAACAGCTACACGATTGCTATCCTAATACACCTAATACCAGCACTAAAACACACCTGCTACACACCCATACAATACTGATCACTCTTCTACAAAACAAAGTCCCACTATCATCAAAGGCCACTCTCTACACTGTCTACTAATAAATGCTCAATCCCTCTCTAAAAACAAGCATCACGTCTACGACATCACCGATCCAAAACCAGACATACTATTCATAACCAAATCATGGTTGGGAGAGGATATGGTCCTGCATGAAGCCATTCCTCTAGGCTATCAAATAATCACCCAAAGTCGTATAGCCAAAAAAGGAGGTGGTCTTGCTGTTGTATTCAGACAAACAATACATATCACTAAAGTTGACAACATCTCCATAAAGAATTGTGAGGCTCTTCTAACAAGATGCAATCCCACACCGTCTTCCACCTGTAACTTCCTGCTCCTTTACAGACCTTCACCTAGCGAGGCAACATTGCCAGACGCACTTCTAGACACAGTTTCAAACCTGATAACAATACACTCCAACCTATGCGTTCTGGGTGACCTAAACATTTGGTTTGATAAAATCAATATGACCCATCCAAAAACAATAATCACCGGCCTAGACGCATTGAACCTGCATCAGATTGTCCACAATCCGACACACACTGCTGGACATATCCTAGATGTCATTTTTGCTAATACTGAACTAGTTACCTTTCAAACTATAACTCCAGTCACATGGTCAGACCACCACTTGCTTGCTTTCCAACATAAAACAACACTAAGCGACTCACCTAAAACTACCTTACATCCATCCACCTATCGGCCGTGGAACAAACTCAATTTGGAACACTTGGAAACACAACTAGCATCCAGTATAAATCTGGAAACCATAAATTCTGTTCAGAATCTATATCTGAGTGGCTTCAGGAAGCTATAGACATCCTGATACCACTCAAAACCACACAACAGATCAAAAGAAAAAAAGCGCCTTGGAGAAACATAGAAATAAAAGACATAAAACAACAAATTAGAAAGCTGCAACGTACCTGGCTCAAAACAAACGCTAAAAAAGACAAACTTCACCTACAGAAAATTAACATATTATATAAGTCGGCTTTCAAAAAAGCTAAGAAAAGGTACTATTCAGACAGAATTCAAAACGCTAAATGTGCAAATAAAAATTCTGTAAAATACTCAATGAATTTCGAAAACCAAATTGCCTAGAAGGAACTCATCCTGTTACTCAAGATTTCACAGACAAACTGGCAAATCATTACACGGACAAAGCAGACACGTTGGACTCGTACTTAAAACAGAAACAAAGCACCACCACTAACCCTTGTACAAAGCAACAATCCAAGAATGCTCTAATCAAACCTCTCCGTTCCTTCCAACACATCTCACACGATGAATTTATGGACCTGGTCAAAGCAAGCAGGCCTGCCGGCAGCCCTTCTGACCCCTGTCCGCCACAAACTTTCAAGACAATTCTTTTAACAACCTCTGCTGCCATTCCAGTAATAATAATCCTCAACGATTCCTTAACTACTGGAATATTTCCAGAAGAACTCAAAAAGTCATACATACGCCCTTTACTGAAGAAAACAAACTTGGACCCGCTGAACCCTGACAACTACAGAACCATTACAAATGGACCTTTCATGGGTAAACTGATAGAAAGAGCAGCGTTCGCCGAGATGTCACAATTCATTGAAGAGAATGACATACTTTCAGATTTCCAAACAGGATTCCGTCCGTGAAGAGGACTGAATCTGCCCTCCTTGCCATCTGGGATGACCTAAAGAATACGCAACGGGGTTGCTGCGCTATTCCTCTTGGACCTCTCAGCTGCCTTTGACACGGTTGACCATGACACTCTGAAACAAAGACTTTATGAAGCCGGCATAGAGGGAACGGCTCTAGACTGGATCGCGTCCTACCTTCGAAACAGAACTAATGTCATCCATACCCCACCTTTCTCATCCAAACCGCACTCCACAAAAGCAGGGGTCCCTCAAGGTTCTATCATCTCGTCCATGCTTTTCAAGATCTACATGAAGTCTTAACCAGTACTGATTAATAAATATCACCTCACGTGCTATGCAAATGACACGCAAATACTCCTTCAACTGGAATGCCCTAAAGAAATTAGAAAATCACCAATTTTCAGCTGTCTCAGAGCCGTGGATCAGTGGATGACTTGGAGCCATCTCAAATTGAATGCTTCAAAAACTGAAATACTCACGTGTGGCGATTGGAAAAATTACAACCCGCTTGCCGCATGGCCTGATGAACTGGGATCACTGGCTAAAGTATCGAAGGATGTAAGAAACCTCGGAATGACCATGGACTCCAAGCTGTCGATGAATGCCCAAGTGGATAAACTAGCAAGATCAAGCTTAGCTACTATAAAAACGCTGCAACGAATTTTCCCTCATTTGGGATTTCTACACAAGGTCCAAACTACCATCTCCCTTGTTCTATCCAAACTCGATTATGCCAATAGCCTCTACCACAGATCACCTTTAACGACCATGAAAAGACTACAACGGATTCAGAACTCGGCTGCCAGACTACTCTTGCATATGAAACCGCGAGACATCTCCCCTGCCTTGAAAGCCCTGCATTGGTTACCGGTTGCCAGAAGATCCACGTTCAAGCTGCTTTGTATTACCCACAAAGCAAAACATGGAATAGGACCACTCTTCATTAGGAATAAAATCACCAAACACATTTAACAAAGGAACCTCCACTCTAAAGGAGCCTCTCGCCTCAAAATACCACCATACAAGAAAAAAAAACATGGGAGGCACATCCTTCTGTGTTCAAGCAGCCAAACTATGGAACTCTTTACCCCCCAACATAAGATCCACTGACAACCACCTAATCTTCAGAAAACTACTCAAGATTTGGCTCTTCCCCACATAAGCACCATACGGAAACAGACATTTACAGCATATCGCTCTGTATATAAACATTTGTTTTCACTATAGTTATGTACCTATCTTTGTGTATTACTTTATAAAACATGTAAAATGATTATGTTGTTAAGAGAAAAGAAAATAATAAAATAATAATAATATTAATCAATAAATAAAAATCATCTTTGGTCTACATGTACATACTTCCATTGTGCATCTATGTACCTTCCATGTACTTGGATCTGTGTTTCTGTTACTTTTCTCCTGAAAAAGCATATCCAATGCACTACCCTATTTCTCATCCTGTGCCTCTATCGATATATTTAATCTAAATATACTTACTTTCTTTATGTATCTATATACTTTCAATGTACTTATGGATCTTTATATTTATCACTTTCTTCTAATTTAGCATTTCCAATGCACTAGCCTATTTCTCAGCCTATACTTCGCTCAACATATCTTCTAGCCCAACCTTCTGACTCATCTCAAACTTCTTCTACTACTCCTTCCAATGCACTACCCTATCTCTCATCCTATTCATCTATCAATATATCCTCTACATCCACTCTTTCATTTATCCCAAACCCCATACCACTACTATGATTGCCAAAATAACCCTTTCTAGACTCTCCTTCTCTACCCCTCATTGCATCATCTGACACCTCTTTTATTATACCGATCCCCTAAAACAAAACTTTCTAAACTCTTCCCTCTGAGTCCTCCCTCTCCAAAACTCCTTTTTACTCATCCAAAAGCCTCTTCCTACTGCTAAGACCTAAAAGAAAAAGAAAAACAATATAATAATCCTTCACTCTTTTATCCCTCCACTGTCCTTTTCGATCAAAATTAGCAGACTAACTGTTGGAACCTAAAGTTGTCAGGTCACCTAGGGTAGCCTGGCCTAGGGTAAGACAGTCACTAATAGAGGCACATGTGTGAAGGTTGCATACCACCCAACAGTAACTTCAAGCAATTCCACTCAAAAATGACGCTACACCAATCTTTGTGTAAAAATACGAGCTGTTTTATAAAAATATTCTTTGTTGACTTCTCTCCCTCAGTAGCTTACAATTAAATACAATGTACAATTTTTATCAGTACTTTCCATAAATCCAATAGTATTAGGAGATCCCAATTCAGCAGTGTTTATTCCTTCAACCTTGACTTATCCTTAGGCAACACTTTCTTAACAGACACTAAAGGCACTTTATACAGTGACAGATTAACCACCCAAGCTGAGGTCTCCTGATTACCAAAAGAACATTTACACTTTTAAATAGTACCAACTTCAGTCTACTTCTTTGGGAGTTTCAAGATCATAGGTCTCGGGGAGACTTCCTTTTCACCCACTGTGTGTCCCCTTTCTCACAATCAGGGAATAACCCCAGAATTTCAGTTCTCAATTACTTTATAAACAGCTCTGTTAACATCTCCTCTCAATTAGCACAGGATAAGGTCCCAACGTCTTCTTCCCTTCCTCCCCTGTAAGAAAAACCCAATATGTACACCTCCCTCAATTCGATACCCACAGTGTCTCAGGCTTCTTTCCGAGCCTTGAGGTGTTTTCCTGCTTCACTCACTCCACTGAGCCTTTAACGGACCTCTCCCGTAACCAGGGCAGTCAGAAAGTAAATCAGCGTAAGAATGGAGAAAGAAAGAGGGCCTCAGCAGTTACTCCCGAAATTGGGGTCGGGACGAACTCCTCCCCAGACGCTATACACTCCTCCCCCTGGTTCTCCACCTTACTTGGGGCCCAAACGAAGGATAACGCTGTGTCCAGGCTTCGACACTCTCTCCTCCCGTAGGCTCTTGCACAATTTCCGGCCCTTCACTCACTCGCCAGTAACGGAGGGGGCAGGACTGAGGAGGCCGGTTTGGCAGTCTGGCGCGAACCTCGCCGAACACTCTCTGGAGCTGTTGTAGCGCCTGCGCGGGTGATCAGTGTTCCCGCTCGGCGCCGCCTCCCTCACGCGGAGGTCCGATGACTGCTTCTGAGCCTGCGCCGGGAATTAGCAGACCGCCGGCTCCCTCACTTCCTTCAGCCGCGCCACTGGGCCTGCCCAAGGATAAGCGCTACCTCAGCTCGAACGCTGCAGCTCAGCAACACCTTCGCCACCACTTGCCACCGATACCAGGGCTCTCTAGCAGTGCAGGGCAGCGGATCTGGCTCTGGGCTTCTCCCCTGCTTTATCTGTGAGGAGATGTCACAGAAGGGAGTGGGGCGTTCTTTCAGCTAACCACTTGAGGAAGTAGGGGGGGGCAGAAGGTTCCGGGGGCCTACAGCCACGGTCACCCTGAAGCCTTCGGGGAGTAATGTCCAATGAGAGGGATTGGTCAGGGGCAAGAGGGGGAACGTCTCCTCGAAGGGGTTGTCTATCCTTTAGACAAACTAACTTCTTCCAGTGCGTCCTCCTCCTCACACCACTGCCTCTCTCCTCCAGCTCACCAACAGCACCAAATGGCTTCCTGACCTCTGCCCTTATATAGCCTGTCCACACAGGGTCCAGTAGGGTCCAGAAAGTTCTGGAAGGCCTAATGTTAACCTATTGGGCATTCTAGGATATGGCAGTTGGGACAGTTGGTAGCCACCATTTTGTGAATCTAAGTGAATTCCTGTCATGAATGGCACCTAGGCCTGAGGTGAAAATCATGAGGGTAAAAGAGCACCTATCCCCCCCCCCCCCCCAGGTCAACACCATAAAAACCTAGTGGACTCAAAAAGATACAAAGGTATGAGGGGCAAAAAGTGGACAAAATAAATAAATAATTGGAGGGACTACGCAAAGGGCCAGACAGGTTTAACACGCGTCCCCCCCAGCTGAAAGTGGGGAGAGCTACCCAACCCCTTGGGAGTCCTCATCACTAAGGCGGAAATACCTAGAGAGACCGTCTGCATTGGCGTGGTCTACTCCAGGCCGATGTTCCACCCGGAAGTCCATTTCCTGTTGGGAGATGGACCATCTCAGCAACTTGGGATTCTCCCCCTTCATCTACATCAGCCAGCGAAGGGGTCGGTGGTCAGTCTGAACCAGCAAGTGTGAGCCAAACAGGTATGGCCGCAGCTTCTTCAGAGCCCACACCACCGCAAAAGCTTCCATCTCAATTGCACTCCACTTCTGTTCCCGGGGAAGCAGTCTCCTGGATAGGAAAACTACAGATCTGAAAGAGACACGTTAGTGATAGATTCCTTACCTTAGAATATCCCCAGGCGTCAGACTGGATCCGGAAATTTTTGCGTAGCAATACCCCTGCGCGCCGGTAGGCGTCGTCTGCGGCTCCGCGTCCGTCGTCGGCGTCGTGAGCGCCGGGATGACGTCGTCGGAGTATATAGACGGCGCCCATGCGCGCTGACGTCAGTTCTTCTTTTTTCCGCGCCAGCTAGCGCAGATCCGGAAGAAGCTCTACCCCCAGTCACTTTTTGACTGAAAACTTTTTTGATCTTTTTGATCCTCTATTTAGTCGATTCTCGACTATCGGTGCCAGGGATGCCCGGGTTCAAGCCTTGCTCGAAGTGCGGCCGACTCATGTCGGTCACGGACCCCCATCGCCGGTGCCTGAAGTGCTTAGGCCTCGACCACGACGATCGAACCTGCTCCGACTGCCGGGCCCTGACGTCGAAGGCTAGGCGGGAGCGGTCCCGCAAGCGTCTCGAGCTGAGGCAGTCGGCCCGCGCCGCTCCAGGTCCCGGTCCCGGTCCCACGGGAGGTCGAGGGACAGGTCGCGAGGTCGGAGTCATCGACGTTCCGGGAGTGGACACCGATCGTCTGGTTCCAAGTCCTCAGGTAAGAGGCATGAGAGGTCGGAGCGACACCATCGATCCTCCGACCCGCCCCGTCGCTCGCACGATGCGACCGGGGACTCGGGCGACACCGCCCACGCGGCTCCGCGGGAGTCGCAAGCGTCGCCGCCTGCCCCACACCTTCGGGTCCCTGGGCACGGCGCGTCGCAGGAGGAGGTCGAGAGGTACCTCATGGCCATGAGGGCCCTCCCTCCTCAGTCGGTTCCCGTGGCGCCTTCGGGCCGATCGGCTCCGTCTGGAGGTCCTTCCGGGTCGGGCGCTTCGGCCCCGACGACGTCGGGTACTTCGGGCCCGGCGCCGCTGGCGACTTCGGTCCCGGCGCCGCACGACCTCGCTGGATCCGGCTCCGGATCCGGGACCTCGCCGGTCGACCCTACGACCTCGCCGGCGCCGTCCCTTCAGGTGTCGTCCCCGGCAGCCGATGTGGTTGCCGCCCCCAATGTTTCCTACGGTCCTCCTCAGGAGTCGGAGGGGCGCCGCTGGGCGCCGATTCCGTCGGCCTTCGGAGAGTTCTATCTCCACGAGGAGGCCCTGGCTGTTAATCCTGGTCTCCAGGAGCCGGGTGACGAGGGGCAATGGGAGGGGTCCGAGGACCCTCTGGCACGTGATTGCCAGTCACATCAGGACTGGACATATGAGCTTGGGGAGGCCAGTGGTATTGACACCTCGCCAGACACTGGATTTACGTCGCCCCCGACTGTGGCTTCGGAGGCGGGTTCTGCTTACAGTGTAGTGTTGACGAAGGCAGCTAAGGCCTTAAACCTTCAGCTCCCCGTCGCGGCCGTGAGGACTAATCTCCTCACTGAGGTCCTCAAACAGCAGTCCGGCTCCGCGGAGCCCCTCCTGCCGTTCAACGAGGCCTTGTGTGACGTTCTTCTGGGCACTTGGTCCAAGCCCGCCACAGGCCCCCCTGTGGACAGGAACGTGGCCAGACGCTACCGCCCGGCACCGGGCGACCCTTGCTTTTTGTCCACCCACTCCACCCCCGAGAGTCTGGTCATCCAGGCCTCCAACTCCCAGACCGCATTCCCGTCGGCCCCGCCCGACAGGGAATCCAAGAGATATGAGCAGTTCGGGAAGAAGGTCTTCTCGTCTGTGAGCCTAGGGCTACGGTCAGTGAACACCAACTGTCTCTTGGGCCGCTACACCCACACTCTGTGGGACACGGTTGCGGAGGTGCTGCCACAATGCCCTGAGGAGGTCAGGGCTAAACTCAGCCAAACCCTTGCGGACGGCCGAGATGCGGCACGCTTTTCTATCCGGTGTGGGCTGGATACCACGGACTCACTGGGCAGGGCGATGGCAACGACGGTGGCGGTTCGACGCCACGCCTGGTTGAGGTCCGCCAACTTCTCGGCCGATGTCCAGGCCACCCTCCTGGACATGCCGTTTGATGGCCGTCGCCTCTTCGGCGACAAGGCAGACCATGCGCTGGAACGTTTCAAGGACTCCAGGGCCACGGCCAAGTCCTTGGGTCTTACGGCCCCACGCCAGCAATCGGGTGCCTTTCGCTCCTTTCGTGGCCACGGAAGGGGCGCCCCACCACGGACCGCCAGCCACACGCCGCAAAATGTCCAGCAGCGCGGTGGCGGACGTGGGAACCGCCGCGGCGGTGGTCGGGGTCAGCGGCGAGGCCAGTCCACACCTCCCTCAGCAGCCCCCGCCTCAAAACCTTCCTAGTCCGAGTTTTCAGGCCCATGTGACGCCCGTGGGAGGCAGGGTTCGCCATCACCTCTCCCACTGGCATACAGTCACTTCGGACAGGTGGGTGCTGCAAATTGTCCGAAGGGGTTTCTCCCTCCCCTTCGAGTCTTCCCCTCCATCCATGCCACCTCAATACCACCGTGTGTCGGGGGATCACTTGCAACTTCTGCAAGAGGAAGTTTCGGCCCTCTTGGCCAAGAGGGCCATCGAGCGCGTTCCTGGGCCAGAAGTAGGACGTGGCTGTTACTCCCACTACTTTCTGGTACCCAAGAAGGGCAAAGGGGGCCTACGCCCTATCTTGGATCTGCGGAACGTCAACGGCTTCCTCCGGACGGAGAAGTGCAAGATGCTCACTTTGGCTCAGGTCCTGGCTGCCCTGGACCCAGGAGACTGGATGGTAGCGTTGGACTTGCAGGACGCCTATTTCCACATCCCCGTCCTGCCGGCCCACCGGCGTTACCTACGGTTCATGGTAGGCCACGAGCACTTTCAGTTTACCGTGCTCCCCTTCGGCCTTGCCAGCGCCCCACGGGTGTTCACGAAGGTGATGGCGGTGGTCGCAGCCCATCTGCGCAGGCAGGGGGTATCAGTCTTCCCCTACCTCGACGACTGGTTGTTGAAGGCGGGCTCGCCCCAGACAGTCGTCAGCCACCTCCAGACTACGGCCGACCTCCTGCACTTGCTGGGGTTCTCCATCAATGTGCCGAAGTCACACCTGTGTCCCTCTCAAAAGCTCCTCTTCATCGGAGCGGTTCTCGACTCGGCGCAGTTTCGGGTTTACCCACCCGAACAGCGGGTTCGGGATATTCAGGCTCTGATTCCTGTCTTCAGGCCGTTATCCCGGGTCTCGGTCAGGTTGACGCTGCGGCTTCTGGGGCTGATGGCCTCCTGCATCCTTCTGGTGCGTCACGCCAGGTGGCGGATGCGGGCTCTGCAGTGGGACCTGAAGTTTCAGTGGGCCCAGCATCAGGGCAACCTGTCCGATCATGTCCTGATCTCAGAGGGCACTGCGAAGCAACTGCAGTGGTGGCTCACGGACCGCGACTGGGTCAGTGGCAGACCCCTCTCCCTACCCCAGCCGGAGCACGTAGTTGTGACGGACGCGTCCCTCCAGGGCTGGGGAGGCCACATGGGAGAGGCGGAGATCAGAGGCCTCTGGTCTCCGGCGGAGTCCCGGCTCCACATCAACCTTCTGGAGCTGAGGGCGATTCGTCTTGCACTGAAGGCATTCCTCCCCTCTGTCAGGGGGAGCGTGGTGCAAGTGTTCACCGACAACACCACCGCCATGTGGTACTGCAACAAACAGGGCGGTGTGGGGTCGTGGACCCTTTGCCAGGAGGCTCTGCGCCTCTGGCAGTGGCTGGAACATCAGGGCGTGACTCTGGTGGTTCAACACCTGGCAGGCTCTCTGAATGCCAGGGCGGACGAACTCAGCCGCCGGTGCATGATGGATCACGAATGGCGTCTGAACTCGGACGTGGCGCAAGGTCTCTTTCGACAGTGGGGAGAGCCTTGGTTAGATCTATTCGCCACAGAAGAGAACGCGCAATGTCAGCAGTTCTGCGCGTTGGAATTTCCAAGGCGGCACTCGCTCGGAGACGCTTTTCGTCGCGAGTGGAGCTGCGGTCTGTTGTACGCCTTTCCGCCTATACCACTTCTGCCCAGAGTGCTGAAGAAGATCAGGCGCGACCGGGCCCAGGTCGTCCTTGTGGCTCCGGACTGGGCACGAAGATACTGGTATCCCGAGCTACTCAGCATGTCAGTCGATCCCCCGATTCGTCTGCCTCTTCGGGAGGACCTTCTGTCGCAGCAGCAGGGGACGGTCCTGCACCCGAACCTGTCCAGTCTCCACCTACAAGCTTGGAGATTGAGCGGCGGCAGTTGAGGCCATTTGACTTGCCTCCCGAAGTCTGTGATATCATTCTGGCAGCCAGGCGTCCCTCCACGAAGTCGGTATACGCCTGCCGGTGGAACAGATTTGTGGCATGGTGCACAGCAAAGGCTGTGGATCCTCTCTCTGCACCCCTTTCGGAAGTGCTGCTCTTTCTTCTTTCCCTTGCCCAGCAGGGCTCTGCTCTGGGCACTCTTAAAGGGTACCTTTCTGCTCTATCAGCCTTCTTGAGGCTACCTGATCAGCCTTCTTTATTCAAGTCCCCTATTGTGAGTAGATTTCTGAAGGGCATCACGCACATGTTCCCTCCTGTTCCCTTCGTGATGCCCCAGTGGGACTTGAATCTTGTTCTCACCTATCTGATGTGTGCTCCCTTTGAGCCACTTCATAACTGCCCTCTTCGTCTCCTTACTCTAAAGACGGCCTTCCTGGTTGCCATCACCTCTGCCAGGAGGGTGAGTGAGCTCCAGGCTCTTTCTTCTTCTCCACCTTTCCTGTCTGTACATCCTGATAAGGTGGTGTTGCGTACACGACCTTCCTTTCTGCCCAAGGTTGTCACGGCCTTCCACATCGGGCAGTCCATCACTTTGCCCACCTTCTTTCCGCCTCCGCATCCCTCGAAAGAGGAGGAGAGGCTCCACCGTCTGGATCCAAAACGTGCGCTCTCCTACTACCTAGACCGCACTCGCCAATTCCGGGTGGATGACCAACTCTTCGTTGGTTACGTGGGCGCGAAGAAGGGGAAGGCTGTACACAAGAGGACCATCTCTAGGTGGATCATCTTGTGCATCCAAGCATGCTACTCCATGGCGAGGAAGGAGCCCCCGGCTGGATTGCGGGCTCACTCCACTCGGGCCACGGCAACGACAACTGCCCTGGGCCGCGGTGTCCCCCTGCAGGACATCTGTCAGGCAGCCACGTGGGCCTCGCTGCACACGTTCGCAAGACACTACTGCCTGGACAGTCAAGTCCGGAGGGATGGCTTCTTTGGCCGTTCCGTCCTCCAGGACTTTCTGGTGTGATATTGGTTCGCAGACCCACCACCGGGGTTGGTATTGCTGGGGTATCTATTCTAAGGTAAGGAATCTATCACTAACGTGTCTCTTTCAGATGCACAAGTTACTACTTGTGTAACGATATATCTGTAAGAGACTTTAGTTAGTGATAGATTCCTTACCGCCCTCCCATCCTCCCCGTTCTGCGAACCGATATTTAGGGTTAAGGTCATCCCCTTTCAGGGCCCTAGTTTCATGGCACCAGTGTTAGTTCTATCATGGCTCTGCGTATCTGGCGCGGAAAAGCTGTGTTATCAGAACTGACGTCAGCGCGCATGGGCGCCGTCTATATACTCCGACGACGTCATCCCGGCGCTCACGACGCCGACGACGGACGCGGAGCCGCAGACGATGCCTACCGGCGCGCAGGGGTATTGCTACGCAAAAATTTCCGGATCCAGTCTGACGCCTGGGGATATTCTAAGGTAAGGAATCTATCACTAACTAATGTCTCTTACAGATATATCGTTACACAAGTAGTAACTTGTGCGTTGATCCAGGCCCTCTTCATTCAGTTGCGATAACACTGCCCCAATGCCATGTTCTGATGCATCTGTCTGGACAATGAACTCCTTGGAGAAGTCTGGGGCCCTCAGGACCGGTGCGGCACACATTGCCTGCTTCAACTTTTAAAGGCTTGCTGACAAGCCTCTGTCCAAACTACCCGTCGAGGTTGTTTCTTGGAGGTAAGCTCTGTGAGGGGCGCTACAATAGTGCCATACCCCTTCACAAAGCGACGGTAGTAGCCTGTGAGACCCAGGAAAGCTCAGACCTCCATCTGGGTCTTGGGGGGGTTCCCAGGCCATGATTGCTTCAATCTTTGCCTGAAGGGGCTGCACTGTTCCCCTACCCACCAAGTGTCCAAGGTACACAACCGACCCCTGCCCAATCTGACATTTGCTGACCTTGATTGTCAATCCAGCTTGTTTCAGGGCCTGGAGAACTGCTTGCAAATGTTGCAAATGGTCCTCCCAACTGCTACTGAAGACAGCAATGTCATCCAGATAAGCAGCTGAGAAACCCTCCATTCCGGAGTGGACCTGATTCACCAGCCGCTGAAAGGTGGCAGGGGCATTCTTGAGCCCAAAGGGCATCACACAAAATTGGAAGTGTCCCTTGGGCGTGGAGAAGGCTGACCTTTCCTTTGCTCCATTTGTCAGGGAGATCTGCCAGTACCCTGAAGTGAGGTCAAAGGTACTTAGATATTGGGCAGCTCCCAGCCGGTCAATTAATTCATCCGCCCTAGGGATCGGATGAGCATCAGTTTTTGTAACTGAGTTCAGTCCCCGGTAATCCACACAGAACCTCAGTTCTGGAGTGGTGCCTGGTGGAGCGGCTTTTGGCACGAGAACCACCGGACTGGACCAGGGGCTGTTGGAAGGTTCTATAACTCCTAGCTCTAGCATCTTGGCAACCTCACCATGGATGCTAGCCTTCACCTTGTCGGACAGCCGGTAGGTCTTTGACTTCACTGGTGGGCTGTCCCCTTTGTCCACATCATGGGTACACAGGTGAGTCCTTCCCGGGACAAGGGAGAACAACGTAGAGTACTGCTCCAGTATCTGGTGGCAGTCCTCCTGCTGTTCAGGAGTTAGGGATGGGGAGAGAATCACTCCCTCCACCGACCCATCCTTTTCCTGAGACGAGAACAAGTCCGGGAGAGGTTCGCTTTCCGCTTCCTCTCCCCCATCAGTCACCATCATTAAGATGACCTCGGGCCTCTCATGGTGGGGTTTGAGTCGGTTGACATAAAGCACCCGTAGGGGCTGTCGCGGGGTCTTAAGGTCCACCAGGTATGGGCCCTTACCCTTCTTCTCCAACACCTCAAAGGGGCCTGTCCAGCGATCCTGGAGGGCACTTAGCTCTCCAGACTCCATCACCCACACTTTCTGGCCAGGCTCCAATTCCACCTGGTGAGCGTTGTGGTCATACCACTCCTTCATTACTGCCTGGCTGGCCTCCAAGTTGTCAGAAGCTTGCTTCCACAACTTCGCCATTTGGCTCCTGAAGGCCAGCATGTAGCTCACCACATCCTGGGGGGGTTTCCTGGGAGACTTTTCCCATCCATCCTTCACCAGGCTGAGAGGACCGCGTACAGGGTGCCCATACAGAAGCTCGAAGGGGCTGAAGCCCATTCCCTTCTGTGGCACTTCCCTGTAGGAAAATAGCAAACAGGGTAGGAGGACGTCCCATTTCCTCCGCAGGCTTTCAGGCAGACTTCTGATCATGCCCTTCAAGGTCTTGTTGAACCTTTCGACCAGTCCATTTGACTGGGGGTGATAGGGAGTGGTGAACCGGTAGGTCACTCCACACTCCTTCCACATTGCCCGCATGTACGCTGACATAAAGTTGGTCCCCCTGTCAAACACAACTTCTTTGGGGAAACCCACTCGGGTAAAGATCCCCATTAGAGCCTTAGCCACCACAGGTGCAGTGACAGTCCTCAGAGGAATTGCCTCTGGGTACCGGGTGGCATGAGCCACCAGAACCAGGAAAAACCTGTGACCAGCTGTTGTTGGTGGATCCAAGGGCCCTACAATGTCGATGCCCACCCTTTCAAAGGGGGTGCTAACGACGGGAAGTGGTTCCAGGGGAGCTTTCAGCTTAACCCCTGTTTTCCCACTGGCCTGGCAGGATACACATGTCCGACAGTAGGTGTTGGACGCCACTTTCATCTGAGGCCAGTAAAAGTGGGGGACAAGCTGAGCAAAGGTCTTGTCCTGAGACCTAAGTGTCCTGCCAAGGGTATTGCATGAGCCAATTCCAGCAGAAAGGCTCGGTACCGTTGCGGGACTACCAAGGCCCTTGATGAACCAGGTAAGGGTACCTTGGGTTCACTGTAGAGGAGTCCATCCTCCCAGTAAATGTGGTAGTGTCCCGCAACGTCCCCTGCTGCCTGGGCTTCAGCCTGTCGCCTCAGTCCCTCAAGGGTAGATCACTCCTTCTGGCCCTTACAGAACTCCTCTCTGGTAGGCCCTCCCTCCACATGCCACTCAGCAGGGATGGGCAGGTCCTCCAGAGAAACTACTTCCCCCTCCACGGACTCCTGGTCCACCACCGCAGGTGGCAGATCCGTCTCGTGGGGTGTGGAAGCCGAAGCAGGCTTCTACTGTCTTCGGGTCTGTCCCTTTTTGGCAGCGGGTTGGGCCATTGTTCCAGGCTCCAACCCAGGCAAACTCCCTCTCCGGGCAGTCGCAGACCTTGTGCTTACACAGGCCCAGTCAGGTGTACCCAGCATCGCAGAATGCGTCCGGTATTCCACCTCTCTCCAAGCATTGTGCTCCATGTCATTCCCCAGCAGACAATCAACTGGCACGGCAGGGCTTACGGCAACTCGAAGTGAACCTGCAACCCGTTCCCACTCAAAGGGAACCTCAGCCACGGGATAGTGGCCCATTCTGCCGTCAGCCATCGCGGCGGGGTGGAGTACATTAGGAACCACCTGCTCTGGAGACACCAGTTGACTTCTCACCATAGTCATACTGGCTCCTGTATCCCTCAGAGCCTCCCCTCTCTGGCCATTGATGGTGATCCATTGCCCATACTTAGCAGTATTTGGGGGCACCTGGATCTTAGGAACCATCTCCCGTTCTCCCAGGGACACTAAGGTGACACCCGCCCACTCACCCCCCTTATCTAAGGGCAACTCCTCCCCGAGCGCTACACTAGCTACTCCCGGGGTTTTTCCTCCGGTGGGAGGGGGTGGTCTCTTTGGGCATCTGACATCTCCCTTATAATGTCCAACACCACCACACTCGAAGCAGTGGACAACCCTTGGCTGCTGGCTTTGGCCAGGATGAGGGTTTCTGGGCGGGTTAGCCTTAGGGGTGAAACCTGTTCCCTTTCCCTGAAAATTGTTTTGGGGACCTTTAGAGAACTCCCGCTTTTTATCTCCCCCCTCCTTCTTCTGAGGGGCGCCCTATCTGGCCTTTTGGGAATCCCCTCCAGTCCCATTTGAGGACACCCGGGTACTTGCCCAGATGTCCGCCTCCTCTGCAAGCTTCTGGGGGTTGGTCAGCTTGCTGTCCACCAGGTGTTGGCGCAGCTCGGGAAAACATTTCTCGAGTAGATGCTCTTTCAAAAAAAGATCATACAACCCCTCATAATCCTTCACCTCACTGCCCTGTACCCAGCCCTCCAATGCCTTCCTCGCATAATCTAGGAAGTCCACCCAGTTCTGGGTGCTTAACTTGTGGCTCCCCCTGAACTTCTGGCGATACTTTTCTGGGGTTAACCCAAACTTCCTGATCAATGCTAGCTTCATGGTGGGGTAGTTGGTCTGCTCCTCCGGTTCTAAGGCTAACAAGGTGTCCCGACCGGTAGGAGGCATGTACTTGTACAACCCACCCCCCCAGTGCTTCTCCTGGATTCCATGGGCTCTTAAGGAGACCTCATAGGCTGCCAGCCATTTGGCTATATCATCCCCCTGACTATAGCTGGCAACTATGTCCTTGGGCAAGTAGGGTCTGGACTCCCTGGCTGGTTCTCTAGATTCGCTGCCACCATTCGGAGTAGGAGAGGGTCCCCGTTGCAGGGCCTGGAGTTCTAACTCTTTCAGTTTGAATTCATGAGCCATTCTCCGCTCTTCCCTCTCCTGTTCTAGCCTGGCCAACTCCCATTTCAGTTGCCTCATTTCCCTCCTGTCAGTAAGTTCCGCTTCAGTCAAGCTTCCCCCGGAGACACTACTGCCCCTCCTAGAGTAGGTCATTGGTCCTGGGAGTAGGTTTTCCACCTCAGGGTGGAATAATCCCTCTACCTCTATGACCGTGTCCCGGTCTGTCCCCTCATCCTCCTCCTTCCCTTCTCTGCGTGCTTCCACCCAAGCCCTTAAACTGGTCTGGAGTTCCCCCTTCTTAGCACCACGCTTAAAAAACACCCCCATTTGTTGGCAGAAATCTTTTAGCTGGGCCACAGAATAACTGTCCAGTTCTTCCAGTGCAAACTCCATTTTGCAAAAGGCAATTCAAGGTTAAACACACAAAAAGAATAGAGTTACAAGGGCAACCTGAAGCTACCTCCACCCCACCAACAGGAATAAATTTGGAAAAAGCAAAAGTAAAAATTAGGAGGGCCGCTAGGAGAAAACTCCAGGTGTAGTTTAGTGGATTACACTCAGTTACTGCAGAGTAGTCGCAACCACAGTCAAGATCCCACCGCTAGACACCAATATGTTGGAACCTAAAGTTGTCAGGTCACCTGGGGTAGCCTAGCCTAGGGTAAGACAGTCACTAATAGAGGCACATGTGTGAAGGTTGCATACCACCCAACAGTAACTTCAAGCAATTCCACTCAAAAATGACGCTACACCAATCTTTGTGTAAAAATACGAGCTGTTTTATAAAAATATTCTTTGTTGACTTCTCTCCCTCAGTAGTTTACAATGAAATACAATGTACAATTTTTATCAGTACTTTCCATAAATCCAATAGTATTAGGAGAACCCAATTCAGCAGTGTTTATTCCTTCAACCTTGAGTTATCCTTAGGCAGCACTTTCTTAACAGACACTAAAGGCACTTTATACAGTGACAGATTAACCACCCAAGCTGAGGTCTCCTGATTACCAAAAGAACATTTACACTTTTAAATAGTAACAACTTCAGTCTACTTCTTTGGGAGTTTCAAGATCATAGGTCTCAGGGAGACTTCCTTTTCACCCACTGTGTGTCCCCTTTCTCACAATCAGGGAATAACCCCAGAATTTCAGTTCTCAATTACTATATAAACAGCTCTGTTAACATCTCCTCTCAATTAGCACAGGATAAGGTCCCAACGTCTTCTTCCCTTCCTCCCCTGTAAGAAAAACCCAATATGTACACCTCCCTCAATTTGATACCCACAGTGTCTCAGGCTTCTTTCCCAGCCTTGAGGTGTTTTCCTGCTTCACTCACTCCACTGAGCCTTTAACGGACCTCTCCCCTAACCAGGGCAGTCAGAAAGTAAATCAGCGTAAGAAAGGAGAAAGAAGGAGGGCCTCAGCAGTTACTCCCGAAATTGGGGTCGGGACGAACTCCTCCCCAGACGCTATACACTCCTCCCCCTGGTTCTCCACCTTACTTGGGGCCCAAACGAAGGATAACGCTGTGTCCAAGCTTCGACACTCTCTCCTCCCGTAGGCTCTTGCACAATTTCCGGCCCTTCACTCACTCGCCAGTAACGGAGGGGGCAGAACTGAGGAGGCCGGTTTGGCAGTCTGGCGCGAACCTCGCCGAACACTCTCTGGAGCTGTTGTAGCGCCTGCGCGGGTGATCAGTGTTCCCGCTCGGCGCCGACTCCCTCACGCGGAGGTCCGATGACTACTTCTGAGCCTGCGCCGGGAATTAGCAGACCGCCGGCTCCCTCACTTCCTTCAGCCGTGCCACTGGGCCTGCGCAAGGATAAGCGCTACCTCAGCTCGAGCGCTGCAGCTCAGCAACACCTTCGCCACCACTTGCCACCGATACCAGGGCTCTCTAGCAGTGCAGGGCAGCGGAACTGGCTCTGGGCTTCTCCCCTGCTTTATCGGTGAGGAGATCTCACAGTAGGGAGTGGGGCGTTCTTCCAGCTAACCGCTTGAGGAAGTAGGGGGGGGGGGCAGAAGGTTCCGGGGGCCTACAGCCACGGTCACCCTGAATCTTTCGGGGAGTAATGTCCAATGAGAAGGACTGGTCAGGGGCAAGAGGGGGAACGTCTCCTCGAAGGGGTTGTCTATCCTTTAGACAAACTAACTTCTTCCAGTGCGTCCTCCTCCTCACACCACTGCCTCTCTCCTCCAGCTCACCAACAGCACCAACTGGCTTCCTGACCTCTGCCCTTATATAGCCTGTCCACACAGGGTCCAGTAGGGTCCAGAAAGATCTGGAAGGCCTAATGTTAACCTATGGGGCATTCTAGGATATGGCAGTTGGGACAGTTGGTAGCCACCATTTTGTGACTCTAAGTGAATTCCTGTCATGAAGGGCACCTAGGCCTGAGGTGAAAAATCATGAGGGTAAAAGAGCACCTATCCCCCCCCCCCAGGCCAACACCATAAAAACCTAGTGGACTCAAAAAGATACAAAGGTATGAGGGGCAAAAAGGGGACAAAATAAATAAATAATTGTAGCGACTACGCAAAGGGCCAGACAGATCTAACACTAACATGTTCACTTCTCAAGTTCCATATTCAACTATACTAATATACTGCCCAAATAACTGAATAACATATCTACTACTCAATTTACTTCATATTTATACTATACTCATTTTCAACACTAATCCTTTATGGGTTCCGGAGTGGCGTGCTACTCGCCAGAAAAGCGCTTCAACACCCACCAGGGGTAACAAGTGCTATATGAATGCTAATCTTTCTCTCCCTTTTATCCCTCCGCTATCCTTCTCACTCCAAGTAACAGACTAATATCCACCACTCAAATTACCTCATATTTCCCCATATTAATTCACCACTAATCTTTTATAGGCTTCCTGAATAGCGTGCGTCAACAAGCGATAAATAAATACAAGCCTTTGTCCTTCTCTATCCTTCTGCTATCATTCCATATCCAAATAACTGACTAACCTATCCACCACTTAAAATGTAGTTGCATGTTTCACTATACTAATTCAATAAGGGGTAGTAAGCGCTATATAAATGCAATTACAATACAATACAATTAATATGCAAATGGTATTTTAAAGACCTGTGAAGTGCTCGGGTGTGGCTGTGTGTGTGCCCGGTAAGCGTCTCATCCCGGGCTGCCACAGACGACGGGGGGGGGGGGGGGGGGCGGAAGCCCTTTGAGTCCAATGGGTGTTGCGCGCCTGCCCATCACTCGATCGTCTTTGAAGGGGAGGAATTCACCTGTCTATCGGAGGTTCTGGGGTGGTCGCTTCCACGCACACCACAGTTCGCCCTACTGCATGTGATGGAAGGAATTGAGGGCAATGTTTACAAAAGGCATCTCCTGTTGTTGGGTCTCACGTTGGCCAAACGAGATATAGCCTGGATGTGGAAAGATGCACGGGCCCCTTCGTTGGCTGCCTGGAAAAGTGGCCGTGACTTTTCCATTGGGCTGGAACAGCTAATCTTTGTTGCCCGGGGATGCCCGCGTAAGCACTATAAAATATGGAAGCGGTGGGCTGACTATAGGGGATTGTGGCTGGAGCCTCTAAATGAGGTGGATGGTCTTCCAGTGGAATAAGGGCTGGAGCAGAGTTGTTGGGTGTGGCACGAGGGAGGTCAGGGGGTGACCTGGGGTGTGTGTGTGTGTATCAAGACTGGGGATTTCTGTTGCAGCCTTTTCTTTGCCTTTACAGTTTCTTTCCAGCCTGATGGCTCATGGGTATGGACTGGTCTCAGTGGACGTTGCGCAACTGGGGGAGGGGGGATTTAAATCCTGCGGATCTTTTAAGCCATCTATTGTGGTTGCTTTGTTTGATGTTTCAAAAAAGTCAGATGCTGCCTTGCATATGTATAACTTGATACTGCAGTGATCTCTGAAGGTTCAGAGCCCTGCGACTCTTGTACAATCTGACAATAAAATATGTTTTAAAAAAAAATAAAAGCAACAAATATCCGCCCTGAGGTTAAGACAAACTTTTTGCATATGGCCTATGATGGCGACAGCCTGTTTTGCAGTCATATTGATGAGGCTCTTACCGCCATTAAAAAAGATACTGATACTGCTAAGGCGCTTAGAACCCTTCAGAAACTCAAGGTGCCCTTTCGGGGAGTTCGAGGTAGAGGCTTCTCAAGTTATAGGGGGACTTACTAGCGTTTACAGTCCTACCAGACGCAATATCGACAAGGATGCAGCAGTCCTACAGCCAACCGACTACAGCTGGTTTCTCTAGTCAAGGCTCCAGACAAAAGCCAGGTTCTCAAGGCTGTGACTCCGGCCGCAAGCAGTGATTGCAACAGGGTACCAGCTGCTTTTCCCTTTCCCCTGAATGGTGCGAAAATCTCCAAACATATCAACCAGTGGCGTAACATCACTTCAGACAAGTGGGTCCTTGATCTCATCTCTTATGGCCACACTATGGAATTCATTCAAATACCTCCCAATACCCCTCTCAGAGGGTCGCAGCCCCCTTGTCTTCACTTGCTCAGAAAGGAAGCAAGGATCATTCTTCAAAAAGGGGCAATAGAAAAGGTCAATTTTTCTCAGAGAAGGAAAGGCTTCTACTCCCGCCTCTTTCTCATTCACAAAAAGTCGGGAGAGTGGAGGCCTATCCTAGACCTCAGGACATTGAACAAATTCCTAAAGAGTCAAACATTCAGGATGGTCACGCTTTCAGACATCCTACTACGCCTCAACAGTGGCGATTTAATGACTTCATTGGATCTTGAGGATGCGTACTTTCAAGTCCCTATTCATCCAAAGCACAGGAAATTCCTACGGTTCACAGTGGCTGGTACCCACTATGAATTGCGAGTCCTTCCATTTGGCCTCAAATAAGCTCCTCGGATGTTCACAAAATTTGTAGCTCCAGTTGCAGCAGCCTTGCGAAGCAAAGGTCACTAGGTATTCCCTTACATGGACGACTGGCTGCTAAAGGCACCATCTTCTTGCCAAGTGAAAAATGCAACATACGATTGCCTCACTCTTTTTCACAACTTGGGTCTCGCAATCAACTACCAAAAATCTTCGATCTGGCCGAGTCAGATAATGATATTCCTGGGTGCCAGATTGGACACCATTCAGAACAAAGCCTTCCTTTTCCAGGAAACACAACAAAGGTTGCAAACATTAGCACTCAAACTGTCCAGAAAAAAGTGCGTTTCTGTGAGAGCGTACAAATCTCTACTGGGAATGCTCTCTTCGGCAATAGATCTCGTGCCACTGACTCGCTTACATACGAGGCCTCTTCAAGAGGAACTACAAGGCCAATGGATTCAAACCAAAGGTTTATTCAACAACGTGGTCAACGTCACTCCTCGGATGAAAGAGGCTCTACGGTGGTGGACTCAGAGATCACATCTGTCGCAGGGCCAGTCCTTTCTTCCAGTCATTTCAGAATACGTAGTAACAGATGCTTCTATGGAAGGCTGGGGAGGACACTTAAAGGACCTGCAGGTGCAAGGGAAGTGGTCCTTGGCTCAGAGACAAATGCACATAAACAAGTTGGAATTGAAAGCCATTGTCCTCTCTCTTCAGGCTTTCCTTCCTCGAATGAATGGGTCGTTGGTGTTGACACAACACCACAAGCATGTTTTATATCAACAAGCAATGTGGCACAAAATCCCTCACTCTGTCTCAGGATGCACAGTAGTTATGGAACTGGCTGACACTCCGCCGATTTCCTTGCCTGCGTAACATGTCCCAGGTCTCCGAAATACCTTAGCAGATGATCTGAGCAGAACGAGCGACCACTGTCACGAGTGGGAGCTGGAACAAGAACAGCTGGACAAGATTTTTGCAATGTGGGGAAAACCAGCGCTGGACCTGTTTGGGACCCAGACCAATTCCAAATGCCTATTCTTTGCAAGCAGATTCCCTCTCCCGAAATCAAGGGGGAATGCTCTTTTAATGGGCTGGTCAGGGATCTATGCATATGCTTTCCCCCATTCCTCTGATTTCCAGGGTCCTCACGAAGATGAAATGAGAACACTTCCACATTTTGCTGATAGCCCCCAGGTGACTCAGACAGCATTGGTACAAGGAACTCCTCCTAATGTTGGAAGCTCAGCCCATACACCTATTGCCAACACTGTTGACCAACAACAAAGGCCAAGTATGTCACCCGGAGCCAGCTTCTCTGCAGCTGCATGCGTGGCTCCTGAATTCTTTGAATTAAAAATGTGAACTTTGCACAAGACTGTAAGGACATTATTGGCAAATCTAGAGCTGACAGCACCAATAAAACTTACAGGCTTAAGTGGAAGCAATTTTGTCTATGGTGGAAGTGCAATGAAGTACATCCCTTTCCCCCAGTATTGGAACTTTCATAGATTCCCATGCTTTGTATCATTCCCCGTCGTTGGAATGGGAGCCTCGGTAGTACAAAAACCATAGAAACAAAAGAGAAAAACAGGCCTAAGCCTCATCTCAGTTTGTATCCTATCACTCTCTTTGTGTAAAAGTGTAGCATGGTTTCCGTTCTCCCACAGAACTGTGCATAGAGATCTAGAACCTCAGTGAGTTAGGATGATCCAAAACTCATCTCAGTGTCAGAAATCCCCTTACCTAGCTAGCTACAGTGTCTCATGGATCATTATGGAATGATCCATGTCTTAGACAAACCAGAACATGATCTTTAGAATACCTCAGGAATCGTGGAACACATGAACACTCTTTCGTTATATAATCATTCCAAACCAAAACTGAGAGTCAATGAACACAAGTGCAAGTTTGAAATATTTATTATTCAATGCAAAGTTCTCAAACGCAGTATCTTGTATAATACCAAAATGCAGATTATAAAAATCAGAGTCAGCAGCATAGTCACTAATCCATAGTAAGCAAAAGGTGCTAGCATGTTATAGTGCAAAATCTATAGAAATCTATAACACCTATATTTCGCGCACCCTATCTAGCATATTATTTTATATCTAAGAAGGTCTCATTCGGGCTTTAGCAGGGCGGCCCCATACCTCTCAATGTCAGTAGGAGCAGATCACATCAACAGCTACCAGCTCTCTTCATGCGCAGCACCAAGTGTCTACGTTCATTCCGTGTAACTCTATCTTAAACCCGCGTAGAGCCCAAAATGTTGGCATCAACATTATTTGTGTTATGTCTAATGTGGGGCGAGGATCAGGCCTCCCAGCAACCTTGTGTTAGGTTAATCTTAGAGTGTGCAGCTCTCAGTGTGCAGACAGTTGTACCAAGCAAAGCTGATAGCATAGAAATAACATATTATTCTCAAATAAACCACCTCACCGCTTCTAGGGTGAAAGCGACAACAACAAGTATGTGTCGTGTGCAAAACTGAAGCCGAAGGAAAAAAGGCTGTTTAAACATGTAATGCACTCATGCTAACTTAACGCAATATATGTAACGAAGTATCCATATGACACCCCCCCATTGGTCCGAGCACCGTCAAACATAAGGGAAAAGGCAATACTAAATCAGATACAAAAATTGAAAGCAAAGTTCAATAATCTTGAGCTAAAATAAGCTAAAAATGTGTATGAATGAATATGTATGAATGCCTACAGTGGCCTCAAGTCTAAAAATAAAAACAAAACTTTCGAACCAAAAGTTATCCGCCAGGTCTCAAAAATATGAAATGTAGGACCAGGCCGCATCAATTCAAATGTCTGTAAGAGAAAAACAAATGTCTGTAAGAGAAAAAACAAGGCACTTATCCGATATCCAAAGTCATGTGCCACATTGACGTTATCCTCAGCGACATCACGTGATTGAACTCTCCATCAGCTGAACACAGTCCATCCCTCCAATTCAGCGAGGGGAAAGTCATATTTCACAACACAGCACTCCTCCCAGGCATGTCATGATTGGAAAGTATATGCAAAGAAAGTTGCAACAGCCTCCAGTATGAAATCACTGCCATCATCCGAAAATAGTTCAGCAATCCAATTCAGCAATGGCAAAGAACATACGTGCTCCTCCAGCATCGGATCCTCCTGTAACGTCAGAGGACAACTCGGTGGGTTCACCAGATCGCTGTGTGTCAGAAAGGCATCCGCCGCTGCAGAGATTTCCCATTGGCCCAGAACTCCATTTATCGCTGCCACGGCCATAACTCTTTCGCCAGAACAGATCAGCTCGTGAGCCACCACGGGACGCATTAGCTGATCAAAATCGACGTCAGGAGCAGTCCTCAAGCATAGGCACAAATCAATGGCCCAATCGAACTCGCAGCTCAGGCAGTGAAACACAGGTTGGACACACGTGAAGTCGGTGAACCGAAATGACAATCTATAGGCCGTGCTTAATGCTGCAAGCGGCAATGTTCCATAGTAATTGAGCATCCGATTACGGCACAGTGTCAGGAGGCGTTGAACGGCTTCTTGTGCAGGATGGGCATCCATGTTTTATGAAGAAAAACACCAATAAAATGCCAGCGGCTACAGCCAGCAACACAGGTAGTCCGCCAAACAAACTCGAAAAAATAGAGTGGAAAAACGTGGGAATGATACCAAAAACTTTTTCAAACGTAGTCACGAGGCCACTGCTTACTAATTTAAAAAAATGTGCAAGCCCAGTCGTTGAAGAAGCATTAAAAATCTGGTGCACCAGCTCACAGAAATGAAACGGCAAATCAGTATTTAAAAGCGCCTGCACCTCTGTGCGGGTGTTAGCTATGTGAAGGACATAAGTTTCCCGGGCCGAACTCAGGGTCACTTGTTTTTGAGACAAAAGGGCCCTTATTCTGCTTAAACCATTGAATTTTGCTTCCAAGGTTGGAATCCGTGGCCAGATGGAGACATCTGAAGAACCATGCGTGGGTGGGTATAGAACATTCTTGCAACACACCACACGCTCTGATACAGTTACCACATAAGCCACACCAATTAATAACCCACAACATACTTCGTTGTTTAAAAGCAAATAACTACCATTAGTCAATAATGTAAATGTGGGAACTACTGCTGGAACTGGCGTGCCTTTTAAAACACATGCTAAATTTGGCCGGTCCTGATTACAAGAACCGTGTAACTGAATGTGTCTGCATATTAATGAATGGTCAGGTGACTGTGTGCATTCCTCACCATTAAGATTCACTTCTTTCCCATCCTTCAGACATCTGTATGTGTATGGTAATGACCATGCCTCATGTAGGAATGCATTGCCTAGTGGTTCATATCGTCCTATAGCAATATACCGCATACAGTTAGTAAATTTATATAAGGGAAATGGTAATGTAATTAATCCATGAATAAGCCACGTGGCAGTAGTGGTTTCAGCAACAGAGAAAGGCAAGGATTCTAGCTTCTCAATATGTAACATAGAAAATGAAGCATCACGCATTGAAAGCATGCGCTGTTTTTCAGTCAGATTAAAAGGGGCGAAAAGGGATGAAACGTTCAATGAGGTCCAGGGAACTCGACCAGCCTTAAGTGTCTGTAAGGTCCAGGCAAACTGCATTACAGAACGCAATTGATTCTGACCATGGTATAACGTGGACACTTCATCATGTACAATATCAACAACAGAAGAAACAATATTATCCAATGTGTAAATTCTGGAAGAAAGCATGTTAATACGGTTATCGACCACTGCAAGCACTTTTTCCAAATTTGCTTGATCAATAGCCCTCAGGCGTTTAGCTGCCTCAACTTGTGAAAATTTCCAAATTTCATTGTAAACAGCATAAATAAAGCGTTTAGATCTACCCCTAGCCGGGCCTTTTATAAAATCATTCAGCTCTATATTTTCATTCAAACGTGACAGATGCAGTTTTACTGCAGCCAAAGTGGAATGTTGTAACCAGTTCTGACACAATTTGCCTACTGAATAAGTAGTAACCATGTGATCTGTATAAAAACGGGGATCTGGCCTGATGTGTTTAAAACCTTCAGCCAAACCCAAAAAATGACGTTGGCAAGAATCAGAGCTTTTTTGCCATAAAAGCCACCCCTCCGGATCAAAAACTGGAAATATTAAAGGAGGAATTGTGCAATAGGTCTCGCATCTCACTGATGGATAATGTGGTGAAATTATTCCAACCTGAATATTCTTCCAAATCAGGGATGGTCGGTTCGTTTAATTTTTTAGATGTAGCCAATCCAAAACATGTTGTCTGGGAAATAGTAGAATTTAAAAACAACATGTGATTCGGGATGAGACATGCACGATGCAAAGCCTCAGTGCCTTGTACCTGCCAATCTTTGGTACCCCAAACCGATTTAAGGTCAATAGCTTCCTTCCATAACTCATAGCCATCTACAGCTAACCTGTCTAGAAAGGACTTTGAATACAGCAATTTTGTATCGGTAAGTCTGACTTTGGACATGAACTTCTGTTTCACTTTAAAATAAAACGACTCAGGATTTGATTGATTAAAATCTGTAAAATATAAGTATTTTCCCAGGAAAGTACTCGAGCTCCCTTGCAAAGGCGCAGGACAATGTTCCCACTGTGTGTAGTTTACCGGAACCCTCACGGAACTCGTTTTGTGTAAGAAATGATTCCCATAATGTTGATAGCAAAAAAAATCACCATAATTAACAGAATCCAAGTACAAATCCTCAGCATCAAAGGCCGCATAATATTTCAAATCAGAGAACAATGCTTCTACGGCCTGAAGATCCCAATCGTCAGAACGAATATTTTGCTTAATCACATCTCCCATGTTTACTCTAAGCACATTAGGAACATTAATAACTTCTGTGGGGCCATGTATCTGAAACCTAACCGCATCCCACACAATCCCATCAAGGACAGGCCAAGCAGTAATCTCTACTGAATGTAAGTCTCTCTTTAGTCTGTGTGCTGAATGTGAGGAGGAAAGAGGGGCCAATGTTCCATTAAGGTACCGAATTCCTGTTCTTTCTTTCACATAATGGCCATCGATCAGGCGAAAAAAATAAACCACAAAACCAATTGACATAAAAAGATAAAATGA
Source organism: Lissotriton vulgaris (assembly GCF_964263255.1). Lineage (NCBI taxonomy): Eukaryota > Metazoa > Chordata > Amphibia > Caudata > Salamandridae > Lissotriton > Lissotriton vulgaris. Next base: position 1,109,247,640 of record NC_141694.1, read on the forward strand.
AAATAGTATCAGCCAAATGTATGTCCAAGGTGGAATCAGAAAATGTTTTTTAAACAACGTGGCATATTTTGCAATAGTCGATGGTTTCTTTGAAAGTTCCGAAACAGAGTCAAAAGAGAATCTGGACTGGTTAGCCAAACGAGCTTGTAAATCGGACATAGATAAATCAGCAGGATCTGCATAGGTCAGCTCATCAATGTTAGTAACAGGAATAGTATTTAATAAAGGACTGGACATAGCAGGCATCTCGAGGGACACCTCCTGATCTGCACCAGATGTAATAGCCAGCACAGAGTGCCTCACCATGGAAGGACAGGATACAGCCGGTGTCATGCTATGAAGAATCGGCCACCCTGTGTGTCTTGACATTGTCAATAGAAATAAATCTGTTTTCTTTACGACCTGGAAGTGGTGGTAAAATGACTGTTCTTGTGCCCTTCACTCCAAGAACCCGAACTGGTGCACGATATGAGGGACCAAACTCTTTCTTGTTATCGATCTTCTCTCGAACCAGTTCTCCAACTTGGGGTAGCCAGCCAACTACCGGGATCTGCAACGCATCATCCGACGTGGAGGGCAAGTGTTCCTTTGCAAGACTGTCTCTGGTCTTTTGTAGATCCTGTAAAACATTGCAATGTTCATCTACGTCAAAGGCCGCGGCCTGGGCCTGGCAGTCTGCACCATCAAGGTCAGGTACGTACATCTTGATACCAAAGAGCATTTCGTATGGGGTCCGCCCACCCAGAGACCTTCTAGGGAGATTATTAAGCGCACGCTGCACGCCATAGAGGTGGGTCAGCCAGTTTCTACCAGTGCCTATAACACGGGCTGTCAAAGATTGCTTTAAGTCGCGGTTCATTCTTTCTACTACAGAATTGCCCTCAGGCCTGTAGGGACTTGAAAACTTCACCTGTACTCCCAACGAAACCATAGCATCCTTATACGCCTTAGAGGCGAAAGCCGGACCCTGGTCCGAATGGAAAGCACCACAAGCAAAGATTCCCACAAAGACACGCAAATCCTTAATGACAGTTCGCGAATCAGCGCTTCGATGCGGCCATACCCATACAAAGCGTGTGCATGAGTCAACTGCTACTAAGATGTATTTATACGCAGTATCAGAAGAAAAAGGACCGCAGTGATCCAAATAAACACAACCAAGTGGTTTATTAGAGATGTACAACTGTGTCTGAGGCGGACGCGCAGCAGTAGAAGGCTTGATCTGCTGACAAATGTCACACATAAGGACATAATCGCGCGTCTGTTTGTACAGTCCCCGCCACCAGAACCTCTGTTGTAGCTGAGATACAGTGGCTGAGACGCCCGCATGCGCAGACGCCACACCTTCATGAGCCGCTGTAATCAGAGAAGCTCTGCGATCCGAGTTGGGAACTAGACGCTCTCCAACTTCAGGAATTTTCACATAAGGAACCATATCGGGACTTAAGTGGTATGTGTACTTCGAAGGGAACCCCGCAGGATATTTACCTCCCTTCTCCGTGGCAGCAACAGCCGCCAAGATGTCATCATCTATTTTGCTTTTGGACCTCGTGACTGCTGCAACTAAGTATTTTGATACCACTGACTTCGCTGCTTCATCAGCAAGCGAGTTGCCAACAGCGTGGACCCCCACGCGCTGGTGGCCGAGAGTATGAATCACAAACACGAGCGGCAGTTTCTCTTTAAGTACCGCCACTCGGACCCAGATCATTTTATGTTTTATTGTGCTACCTTTGGAATCACGAAAAGCATTCTGAATCCAAAAGAACAAGTTCTCATTATAAGACTGGACACAGTAGTAAGAATCACTTACGATTAAAGTCGTCACACAAGGATCAGCGTACTCCAACGCGAGCATAAGAGCACGAAGCTCTGCTAATTGTGCGGTGCAGTCCCCTAGTGTTTGCGTGTGCACAACACTGGACTTGAACTCATCGTTCACCATGGCACCGACTACAATGGCGCAAGCGGAAACGTAGGCATGTTTAGAGCCATGCGCAACCTGCGCCGAACCATCCGTGTAAATGATACAATGGAAATCCTCCAACGGCCGCATTGCTAAAGGAGCAGGATGAACAAATTCATACTGTAAATACTCCTGCGACCGTAAAGCGGCGTCAAAAATAAACGTGACATCCTGAGATGTCAAGGATGTAGCCCACTGAATCCACCGAGGGTGCAAAGCTTTAGAATTCGGTACACTGGCTTTCGTGACCGCCTCCAAGGCAGGACACGGGGTAACCACCAACATGCGCTTTCCCTGCGACAGGGCACGTTCCTTAAGAATTGCCATCTGCACAGCCGTTAAAACTTTCTCCACAGTGGAAAAACGCAGTTCAGCCGAAGTGTACAAGTGTGACTTGTAAGCAATAGGTACAGTATCCCCCTCATTAAAAGTCAGGTACGTGAAACCCACCGTCCCAGGGATAATTCTTATCACCAGGTTGGTCTGGTTATCACGGGTCTGTAAGTAGTCAGAAGTGAGCAAATCAGCCTGCAAAGACTGCAGAATGGCTGAATGCTCAGGCAGCCAGCATGATTTGGAAAAAGATGGTTGTACCAAGGCATATAAAGGCTTGATAAGCTGGGCATATTCCGGAATGTATGTCCTCCCGAAATTTTAAAAACCCAGTAAAGACTGTAATTTTTTCAGCGTTGTCGGAGAGCGCAACTGCGCGCACTTCTCCAGGAAGTGAGGAGCCAATCCCTTTCCTTCATGGTTAAGTTCATAACCTAGAAACAACACTGTGTACTCCGCAATGTGTGATTTTGCAAAGTTAAACTTGTAACCCATGTCTGCAAAGTTACAAATTATGCTGTTTACTCGACACAGATGCACCCAAAGTTCGTCGTCTGTGAGATAAATGTCATCCACATACGAACATGCAACTGGATCGAAACTCTCCAAAAGAGAGACTATGCGGGCGGAAAACACTCCAGGACTATTTTTATATCCCATTGGGAGTCGTTTAAACATTTTTTGTACGCCGCCGCACGTAAAACTGGTCCATTGTGAACTTAGACCATCTAATCTATGTGCATAAAAACCATTGGAAATGTCAAGCGTGGTTTTGAACCGTTTACGCTCAAGACTATTTACTAAGGCAGAGCCGTGAGTATTCTGTACTGCACAGTTACGGCAATGCGAGTTCAAATGCCGGTAATCCAAAACCAGACGATATGAGCCGTCCGGCTTGTTAACAGTAAAAAGGGGGTTATTCATTGGTGACACACACGTTTCAATTACACCTTGATATTCCAATTGTTCAAGGATAGCCGCGACCGAAGCTTTAGCTTCACGCCGTATGGGATACTGGGGTTGTGGCTGCGGCTGTGACCGCAAAGGAATCTCATGGCTAGGGGACAATTTATCCCAGCCACACTGATTTCGGTACACAGCCGGCGCAAGCGCCAGAGCCCACTCTTCTGCAAAATGCAGCGCTTCCACTCTCGATACAGTGTGCGCGAAACTGGGGAGGATTACCTCCTCCCCTCGCGGAGCTGCGAGAACAAAAGGTGGGGGCCAGTCAGCCTCCGAAAGCAAAATGTCATACGTATCCGAAAGATTCTCCCAAAATACCCCTTTTACTGTTCGCTGCATGTCACCTTCAATTAACAGGACAATTTCAAAAAGTCTTTCAGGGGGAGCAACATGTGTATCAGCTGTTTCAATCACAATAAAAGTCTCAGTCGCTGTCACCTTCAACAGTGGACGGAGGGCCTCTCTCACTATGGTAATCTCCGCTGCGCTGTCCAGCAAGGTCAGAGCCCACGTCAGATTCCGAAGCCGCGTTCTCACTATCTGGGGCATATCGATGCGCCGTTAAGGCTGCGACTTTCTTCTTGGCAAACTGCGGTCTCTTTGGCGTAGAGTCGTCCCGCTGATCCCCTTCACTTCGCGTGCGGGGCTGGCCACGTCCTTGCTGGCCACCCCTGCCCCTGCCGCCCCCTCCACCACCGGTTGACGGAGCCGATGAGTCCTGAAAGGAACGAGGAGAGCGTTGGTCAGAAGCCTGAAATCTCTCAGGCGATTTAATCGTCGCGCGATCGCGCAAATCATAAACTCGATCTGACTGCGCAGGCTGCGAAGGCGTAGGACTAGAAACCTGTGTCTGCTGTTGTTGTTGCTTACCCCGATTCTGCTTTTTAGGCCAATTTTGTTTTTTGGACTTGGGTTGTCCACCCGTTTCCGAAGACTGTCCCTGGGGTTGCTTCCTCTCTTTTTCAGAAAAAGCTTTTAAACCCTTAGAAGTGCGGCCAACCATTTTATAAGCCGCCACAATAATTCTTGCCAGCTGACGGGGTTTCTCGGCCTCGGGAATTAACGCCAGAGCATTGGCCACCTGAAAGTTCACTGCATCCCCCTTGACATTTGCAAGGATAAGACCGCAAACCGCCTCAAACGAGCCGCTCAGGCGCATACCCAATTCAACCGCCGACTCTGGTCCGTGATCATCCTGAACACGTTTAAGGACCTCAGAAAGGTTCGACACAGACGGGGTGCCATAGCACCTCGAGTAAACCGCTGCAAAAGTCTTACCCCATGTTTCACAGTCAGCAAGTTCAGGGGCTAAATCTTTCGGTAAACTAAGCGTAAGAATCCGGTGTTTTTCACCCGGAGTCGTATTAGGAAACACAGCCTCCAGCTGGTCGAATTTCTCGGCAAGCCAGTAAGGAAAATCATCCTTATTCTCTGGCTTTCTGCCCATAACGGAATTCACCAAGACAGGACTGATTTTCAAACCAGCCTGTTCCGCTCGAAGCTGCGCACCTGCGGGGGCTGCGCCATGAATATTACGACCAATGTAATGAACAAGCGCTCTAATCACTCCAACCGCGACATCATGAAGACGCCGCAGGTCACCCACATTACAAGTGGCGCGATTAGGATGAGGAGTAAATCCACCCAAAGCGGGCCAATTTGTGCCCGGAATGGACAAAGGACCTAACCTCGGAGCCGTTAAAGAATGGGGTAGGGCGCCACCAAACCAAACTCCGTGCTGCCAAGCGTCGATAGGTACTTCCAGTGCCCTGTACGGAGCATAAGCCGCCGGTACATCCGAGGCAGTGTATGAATGGAAGACACCCGAATTAGCGTCCACTGCCGGAAATGTTACCCAGGAATAAAACAATTCGTACGGGTACGCATGTTCCGCACTCACCACTAGAACCACAGCTAAGCCTTCCGCAGGTACATTATATGCCCGCAAGTGGTCGCGAACCGCGACGCGGCTATGCTGCTCTATGTCCACGGACATGTTAGCACAGGAAGTGAAAAGAGACAAAGAGCAGTATGTAGCACAACTGGGTAGTAATTCAAAGAAACCGTTTTCAGAAAAATTCAAGCTTGAAAAGACCCATTTCAAAAATAGGTAGGTTTTTCCGACACCACCGTTTACCGGAAACGGGAATGAAGGTGTCAAGGTTAGAATGATATACTACTTGAGTGTCATGAAATAAGGCCAACCAAACCGTTGGGCGCCATGTAGCATGGTTTCCGTTCTCCCACAGAACTGTGCATAGAGATCTAGAACCTCAGTGAGTTAGGATGATCCAAAACTCATCTCAGTGTCAGAAATCCCCCTACCTAGCTAGCTACAGTGTCTCATGGATCATTATGGAATGATCCATATCTTAGACAAACCAGAACATGATCTTTAGAATACCTCAGGAATCGTGGAACACATGAACACTCTTTCGTTATATAATCATTCCAAACCAAAACTGAGAGTCAAAGAACACAAGTGCAAGTTTGAAATATTTATTATTCAATGCAAAGTTCTCAAACGCAGTATCTTGTATAATACCAAAATGCAGATTATAAAAATCAGAGTCAGCAGCATTGTCACTAATCCATAGTAAGCAAAAGGTGCTAGCATGTTATAGTGCAAAATCTATAGAAATCTATAACACCTATATTTCGCGCACCCTATCTAGCATATTATTTTATATCTAAGAAGGTCTCATTCGGGCTTTAGCAGGGCGGCCCCATACCTCTCAATGTCAGTAGGAGCAGATCACATCAACAGCTACCAGCTCTCTTCATGCGCAGCACCAAGTGTCTACGTTCATTCCGTGTAACTCTATCATAAACCCGCGTAGAGCCCAAAATGTTGGCATCAACATTATTTGTGTTATGTCTAATGTGGGGCGAGGATCAGGCCTCCCAGCAACCTTGTGTTAGGTTAATCTTAGAGTGTGCAGCTCTCAGTGTGCAGACAGTTGTACCAAGCAAAGCTGATAGCATAGAAATAACATATTATTCTCAAATAAACCACCTCACCGCTTCTAGGGTGAAAGCGACAACAACAAGTATGTGTCGTGTGCAAAACTGAAGCCGAAGGAAAAAAGGCTGTTTAAACATGTAATGCACTCATGCTAACTTAACGCAATATATGTAACGAAGTATCCATATGACACCCCCCCATTGGTCCGAGCACCGTCAAACATAAGGGAAAAGGCAATACTAAATCAGATACAAAAATTGAAAGCAAAGTTCAATAATCTTGAGCTAAAATAAGCTAAAAATGTGTATGAATGAATATGTATGAATGCCTACAGTGGCCTCAAGTCTAAAAATAAAAACAAAACTTTCGAACCAAAAGTTATCCGCCAGGTCTCAAAAATCCAGTGCGACTTCTAGGACCCGTTCCTATTCACCTACTCTGTCCGATTCCCCGGAGACTAGGGTGTCTCCGATCGATGATATTGGTACATTTCAGGAAGTCCTCCTGAGGGGGGCTGCGAAGTTAGGTATCATGGTGACGGCTCCTACACCTACGACGTCCGTGATATTCGAAACTTTGCACAAGAAGCACCTGTCTCGTCCTATGTTGCCACTGGTGCCAGGACTGGTCGAACCGGCACAAGAGCTGTTTCTTACGCCTGCGGTGGTGAAAGCTGCCCCGTCCAGACTGTTGAAGAAATACAGGGCTCCGGACTCGGATCCTGCCTTCTTAAGGATGGACCCAGTACCCGACTCAGTGATAGTGACGGCGGCCAGGAAACAACATTCTACCTCCCCGTCCTCCACCGTGCCTCCGGATAAGGAGAGCCGCTGGATTGATTCGGCGGGAAGGAAGGCATGTGGGACTTCCTCCACCACGATGAAGGCTTCCAGCGACTCGGCATTATTGGGAGGTTATGACCGTGCGCTGTGGGATTCCATGGAGCAGTTCGCGGAACTTGTGCCGCGTGACAGGAAAGAGGACTTCATGGAGATCGTGAAGGAGGGGATGCTGGTTTCCAACCAGGCCATCAGTGCCGCAGCGGATATCTCCTTGTTGGCCGCACATGGCTACTGCCACGGTATCAACCAGTGCCGCCATGCGTGGCTCAGGCTTACGTCACTCAAGCCTGAGGCGCAACAGCAAGTGGCCAATCTGCCATTTTCCGGAGACACACGGATGACGAAATGGCCCGGATGAAGGCCGAGGCGGAAACCCTGACGGCTGTGGGCTTGGAAAAGCCAAAGGACAAGAAACCCTACCGCCAGTTCCAGCGGCGGTTCCGCTCGCAAGGGAAAGGAAGAGGACAGTCTTCGGGACAACAGCAGCAGCAACAACAGCAGCAGTTCCGGAGACCCTTTCAGAAACGCCAGAGGGGTAGAGGTGGCCAGCAGTCCTCTACCGCGAACAAGGGCCTGGCCGGGTCTCGACCCTGAGCGGTTACTTCCCCGTCATCCGTTACCTGCTCCAGTGGGGGGAAGCGTTCAATTTTTTCTGGCAGAGTGGAGAAAAATTACTCAGGACAAGTGGGTGCTGAATATTGTTTGCAATGGATACAGTCTTCGATTCATCAGTCCTCCTCCAGCGATCCCTCCGGTCAGCTCGCTGTATCAACTGCGCGAGCTGCAGGCGGAGGCCGATATCCTGTTAAGGAAAAGGGCGATAGAAGACGTACCTCTGTCTCAAAGAGGAAGAGGTCTGTACTCCCGGTTCTTTCTGGTTCGCAAGAAGGACAAGAACGAGTTCAGGCCCATTCTGGACTTGCAGCAGGCAAACAAATGGATTCGCAGAGAAAAGTTTTGCATGCTGTCGTTGCATCAGATTTATCCTCAGTTGCAACAGGGGGACTGGTTTTGTGCCATAGACCTACAGGATGCGTACTTCCACGTGCCCATCGCACACAAGCACAGGAAGTTTCTGCGATTTCAGGTCGGCATCAACCATTACCAATACACGGTGCTGCCTTTCGGGTTGAAATCTGCACCCAGGACATTCTCGAAGTGCATGGCAGTGGTAGCGGCACACCTAAGGAAGGACAATGTGTTTGCCTACCCGTACCTGGACGATTGGTTGATCAAGGCCTCCTCCTTCTCAGAAGCTCAAGCAGACTTCAGGAAGACGTGCGTTCTCTTGAACAAGTTGGGGTTGCACATCAACATGTCCAAGTCTGTCCCGATCCCGGTCCAATGCATTCAATACTTGGGAGCCACCATCAATACGCTGTCAGCAAGCGTGTCTCCTTCGGAGGAGCGACGGAGATCAATCCTTCGGAAGGCTCAGGCTCTTATGACCGCTCCATCTACAACAGTGAGGACGGTGTCTTCTCTACTGGGGTCGATGGCCTCTTGTATCTTCCTCACTCCTCATGCACAACTACACATGAGACCTCTGCAGGAGTGCTTGGAGGACCAATGGGACCAGAGGAGAGGATCTTGGGACCCAAGATACGACTGTCTCTGCATGCTCTTCAGTCTCTGAAGTGGTGGTGTTCAGCGGAGAATCTCCTCAGAGGGGTTCCCTTCCACAAGGACATTCCTACTCAGACTATCGTGACGGATGCTTCTCTCCAGGGCTGGGGAGCGCATTCGGGAGACTTACAGATCTAAGGCACGTGGTCTCAGACGGAGTCCACGTATCACATCAATTTCCTGGAACTCAGATCTGTTCACTTGGCGCTGAAGGCTTTTCACCCATCCTTCCGGACCAACTCTCTGCTTGTACAGACGGACAATACGACCACGATGTATTACCTCAACAAGCAGGGGGGGTCGAGATCGCGCACCCTGTCTCGGGAGGCGCAGACGATCTGGCACTGGCTTCTGGCAAGAGGATTGACGATAACGGCTACCCATCTGCCAGGTGTGCAGAATGTTCAGGCGGACGCACTGAGCAGACTGATTCAGGAAAACCACGAATGGGTCATAAACGACGACGTACTAGGAGAAGTCTTCGAAAGGTGGGGGACTCCAGACGTAGATCTGTTCGCCACCACCGAAAACAGCAAATGCCGAGACTTCGCCTCCAGGTACTACCAGCAAGGGACGCTGGGGAATGCACGCTGGATCAACTGGTCGAACAGCTTTGTTTACGCTTTTCCGCCCATCCCACTGATTCCGGCGGTGCTCATCAAGCTGTCCCGGTCCAGGGCACGAATGATCCTGATTGCCCCGGAATGGCCCAGACAGTGGTGGTTCATGGACCTTCTACACCGGTCCCTCCTTCCACACATACGTTTGCCGTGCAGGCCGGACCTTCTCACGAAGTTCAGGGGGCAGTTGGTGCACCCCAACCTCTCGTCCTTGAGTTTGGAGGCATGGCTCCTGAGGTAGTGCAATTTGGCCATTTGAATCTACCAGAAGATTGCATGGACATACTGAAGGAGTCTAAGAGGCCTTCCACTCGGACGTCCTACGCTTACAAGTGGAAGAGGTTTTGTATCTGGTGTGTGTCCAGGAACTTTGACCCTACGACGTGCAAGGAAGATGTCATCCTTCCCTACCTTCTACATTTGGCGCGGTCTGGCCTTAATGTTCATTCCATTAGGGTTCATCTTGCTGCATTGACTGCCTACAGGAAAAGCCCTTCACAGGCTTCCTTCTTTCAGATCCCTGTGATCAAAGACTTTTTGGAAGGCTTGAAGAAAGTGTTCCCTCCTGTCAGGCTTCCTTCGCCTTCATGGGAATTGAATGTGGTGCTGTCCAGTTTGATGAAGGAGCCTTTTGAACCCATTCCTAAGGCTTCGTTGCAGCACCTGTCCTGGAAGGCGGCGTTCCTCGTGGCCATTACATCGGCCCGCAGGGTGAGTGAAATTCAGGCGTTGTGTTGTAATGAACGTTATACTGTATTTCATGCTGCTAAGGTTGTTATGCGTACTCACCCTAAATTTCTTCCCAAGGTTATTTCTGACTTTCATGTCAACCAAACTATAACTTTGCCTACGTTTTTTCAGAATCCTTCATCTCCAGCGGAAAGGTCCTTACATTCCCTGGAAGTTAGGAGGGTGTTGAAATTTTATCTGGATAAGACAAAAGATATTCGTAGGTCAGACCAATGTTATCAATTACGGATCAGTCAGGACGGGTCTTGCGACCTCTAAGCAGTCCATTTCTAGGTGGATTGTGTCCTGCATACAACTATGTTACCAGGAAGCTAATAAGACCTTAAGGGGTAAGCCTAAGGCTCATTCCACCAGGGGCAAAGCTGCCACGACAGCCTTGCTCCGTAATGTGCCAATTGCAGAAATTTGCAAGGCCGCCACTTGGAAGTCAGTTCATACTTTTGCTAAGCATTACTGTCTGGACGCTGATGCCTGGGCAGATGCTCAGGTTGGACAGGCTTCGCTGCGGAATTTGTTTGCACAATAGTGGTTTTGGTTTCTTTTCTCCACCGCCGCTTTGGTGTGGGGATGGGCTTGCCATTCTATTCACTAGATTATGACTATACACAGAGATCCCCTACTACAGAAGGAGTAGTTTCTTTTCTGTAACTCCAGTTCTGTAGTAGGGGTATCTCTGTTATAGTCATAAGCGCCTGCCCTCCTCCCCGGTGGAGAGATGTTCATGTAAAGAATGCTACAGGTCTGGCGTGTTACGCCTTCAAAAAGAACTGAAAGTAGGAGAGACCTGCAAGGCATTCTGGGATACTGTGGAGTTCTGGAAAGTTCTCTTAAAGGCACAGTATCCTATTCTGAGCCACATAATGGCAGCCTATGGGGCTTGTCTGTCCATGTCTTCCTCTCTATCTTCCAGAGGGGTTTGTGCTGAAGGCAAAGGAAATCTGGACAGGCTTTGCTGTTTTTGTGGATTTTTGGTGGAATTTCTAGCTGAAGTACTGGACAGTGTAGCCTTTTATAGGCTGCATTATATGTCTTTAAATTCTCTCTTAAGTGTCTGTGCAGTTCTGCATTTTTTCGACACTTTAGAGATTATTTTTGATTGCTCCGGGGTCCACGCACATGGGCGGGACTATTCACTAGATTATGACTATAACAGAGATACCCCTACTACAGAACTGGAGTTACAGAAAAGAAACTACAACTTATTGCTTATACCCGGACCACAAGGCCACCGACTGCAAAATTTGTAGAACCTTCTCTCCCAAGACTCTCCGTGACAGAGAGGGTCAACTTTTGACCTGGTTTCAAAAGATGAAGACTCGGAAGGAGCTGCTTTCTTCAGATGTAGAGGATTCTACATCTCTAGCGTCCTCTCACAAGTCTAGGGAGAGGGGTAGGTCTCCCCCTGGTTCTTCTTCTTCAGTTGAGCCCCCTCTTAAGGCCCCTCACAAGATCTCTGGTAGGTCTGAGAGGGCTGGTCCCCTTTCAAAGTGAAAAGGAGAGGCAGGGACAGGCTACTGGATTGGCTACAGCCTCAAAGGACAGAAAGGAGGTTTCCATTACTTCTCCGTCCAAAAAAGAAAAGACCGGTGACAAACACTCTTCTGTCACTCCTGGAACCGGTCCGGAGAAATAACAGCGTCCGTCCACGACGAAGACGTCAGGTACGCCGACGATGATTACTTCTTTGAAAGTTCCTGCTGTTTCCTTGGCTCCGTCGACGGGCTCGTCGTCGGTAGCGATCTCCACGTCGACGTCTTCATCGTCATTCAAGGTTCCAGGTTCGTCGACGATTGCTTCTTCCACATCGACGATGATGAGCTCCGGTAAGGTGCTGTCGACGGGCTCGTTGACGACGAAAACTACGTCGACCACCACGACAACTTCGACGTCGACGCTGATGATTCTGACGACGAGTTCGTCTACGGGTCAAAAGATGCATTTTCCACTGAAGAGAATGAAAATTACGCCGGAAATGACGTCTCCACGACGAGTGTCATCGCATCCACCGAATATGCTCCTGGATGATGAGTCGGAGGAAGAGGAGAATGAGTTTGGCCATTATGGAGACGCCTACAGTCCCTCAGACTTGCATGTAAAACTGCAGGACACTCACACAGAGGAATATTTTGAGCATGCAGGAGAGCAACAGTTGCAGTATGTTTCACAAGAGCGACGTCCCACTGGTTTAGGACAGGACATGGTGGCCATGCCCGCCTCTCTGCTCTCTGATCTTCAGCTGATGTCGCAGGACTATAGGAACAGGTTTCCTTCGGAACCTTCAACGCAGTCTGCGCAACCTCCGCCTCAGGGGTTGCCACAAGCACAGTCAGTTACTGGTCCGCCTCTTTCGCAGGTGGTGCAACACTTCCCACCTCAGGTTATACCTCTGGTCCAATCTCGGACACCAACCAGTCCTGTCCAGCAGGATACCTCTTCGGACGATGAGGCTGTTCAAGTGGAACCCTTGACTGATCCATTGCAGGACCCAGATCTGGATCAGGGTGACAGTGGGCTACAAGACCCAGACGCCACTGGTTGTGATACTTCTATATCCCCTCCTGTGGACATAGGGGGGTTCCATCGCCTGATGGAGAGGGCTGCAAAGAGGTTTGGACTGCCGGTTACGAGAGAGGAGTCTGAGTGCTTCCTCTATGACTTCAAGGAGCAATACAGGAGATCTGTCAAGTCCATTCCGATAATCGAACATGTGTGGGAGGAAGGCATGAAGATCATGCAGAATCCAGCCACTGTTATTCCGGTGCTTCCCAGACTGGAAAAAAGTATAAGGCTCCGGAAGGCAGTCCAGCTTGTCTTCTTGGACAGCCGAAGCCTGATTCGGTGATCTCTCAGGCCGCCCAAAGCCAGTCAAAAAATCCAACGACACCTTTGACTACTAATCCGGACAAGGACGGTAGACGTCTGGATAACGTGGGGAAGAGGTTTTCTTCCATGGCCAGCTTGCTGGTTAGAGCAGCGAATTCTCTCGCCATTCTAGGCAGATACGATCGCCAGATGTGGTGTGACATGGCATCGTTTGTGGAACTATTGCCAGACGCGTCAAAGGATGAGGCCAAGAGAGTGCTGATGGAGGGTGAAAAATCCTCCTCCGAAGTTATCGACTGCGCAATGGATATTGCTTCCGCTGCTTTTCGGGCCTTAGCGGGGTCAGCAGTGCTGCGAGCCACCTGGTTTCGTCAAGAGGTCCAAAATAAGATCCTGGACCTCCCATTTGATGGAGAAATGCTTTTCGGTAAGCATGTTGATGATGCCCTGCAGAATATAAAGAAAGATACCGACACGGCGAAGTCACTGGGATTTCTCAACTACCGTAAGGTCCCGTTTAAGGGCGTTCGCGGCAGAGGTTTCTCTTCGTATAGAGGCAACGCCCAACAGAGATATTCTTCACAATCGTCCCAGTCTTTTAAGACCCAGTACTCCAATCAACGACAGGGACAATTGGCGTCTTACTCTCGCCAAACACCGAGAGGGCGTCAGAACCGTCAAGGACGTGACAGCGCCAAGCGGCAATAGCGGCCTCCTGGCTCTACCTACTGTTCCTTCCCTCCCAGTCACATAGGTGGGGGGCAGGATATCTTTTTGTGTGAACAGCTGGAGGGGTATAACATCGGACCAGTGGGTCCTGAATATTGTACAGAGTGGCCATACGTTGGAATTCCAAGATCTTCCTCCAACAAGAGCTCCGGGCGCCATCCGCACAAAACATCTGGGACTGCTCCATCTAGAAGCCCGATTCAGAAAAGGGGGTGGTGATGAACAGAGTGTCTGAATTAAGCAGACCACTCTTACCCAGTCCAAAGATCAGGGCTTGATCCATCACCGTTATTTATCTCACTGCACCATCCCAGCTCAGAACCTGGCTATATGCAAATCAGTCTGTCCCTGGCCCGTTGCATCATGGGAACAGGGCAGACTAAACTACCAAGCCAATTCTTCACCAGAAAGGAGACAAGCTACCGGGGACCGGTTTCTGGCATTTCAGCCTTCTTCTGCCCGGCTTGCTTGAATCCTGATGGTGCAGTGAGAAAGGGACTCATGTCTGAGTATACCCTGCCACACCTATAGTGGCCAAAAACGATTCAGAAAAGGGGGTGGTGATGAACAGAGTGTCTGAATTAAGCAGACCACTCTTACCCAGTCCAAAGATCAGGGCTTGATCCATGACCGTTATTTATCTCACTGCACCATCCCAGCTCAGAACCTGGCTGGGATGGTGCAGTGAGCTAAAAAACGGTGATGGATCAAGCCCTGATCTTTGGACTGGGTAAGAGTGGTCTGCTTAATTCAGACACTCTGTTCATCACCACCCCCTTTTCTGAATCATTTTGTCCACCATAAGCGTGGAAGGGTATACTCAGATGTGAGTCCCTTGCTCATTGCACCATCAGGATTCAAGCAAGCCGGGCCGACGGCGGCTGAAATGCCAGAAACCGGTCCCCGGTAGCTTGTTTCCTTCCCAGTATAAGAATTGGCTTAGTAGTTTGGTTTGCCCTGTTCCCATCATGCACTGGGACAGGAACAGACTAATGTGCATGTAGCCAGGTTCTGAGCTGGGATGGTGCAGTGAGCTAAAAAACGGTGATGGATCAAGCCCTGATCTTTGGACTGGGTAAGAGTGGTCTGCTTAATTCAGACACTCTGTTCATCACCACCCCCTTTTCTTCTTCTCCATCTAGGAGCCCATCAATTGTTCCTCAAGGGGGCAATAGAACAGGTACCTCTCTCTCAGAGGGGCAGAGGTTTTTATTCCAGGTTCTTCCTGGTGCGGAAGACGACAGAGACTTGGCGCCCCATTCTAGACCTACGAGAGCTCAACACTTATCTCATCAAACTCTCGTTCAGGATGGTCACTCTCCAGGAAATTCTTCCTCTTTTGAACCCAGGCGACTACTTGGCTTCCCTGGATTTAGAAGATGCATATTTCCACATTCCGATACACCCAGCTCACAGACAATATCTGCGGTTCACAGTGGGCAAGAGCCATTTTCAATTCAAGGTGCTTCCGTTTGGCCTTCGGTCTGCACCTCGGGTGTTCACCAAGGTGTTGGCACCAGTGGCAGCTTTTCTAAGAAATGACAAAAAGTGTGGGAAGGACTTGCACAGCTGGGTAAATCCAAAAGTAATCAGTTCTAACGATCTGTTGCGTGCTCCCAGAGATAATGCTGTCTGTGCCAATCAGCGAACAATTACAAAAGACTACTACACAGCTTCCACAACTTGGTGGAAGACTCTCCGGTGCACAGCGTTCAAGTGACTGTAAAGTCTAAGTGTTTAAACACAGTTCATAATAAAGTAATCTTCACAATGTTAACAGTTTCCAATTGTTTTAATCCAAACTCATTAGGTTCATGAGTACTTGATGTGTAATTTAGGAGTGTCTTTCATAAACGTATTCCAACAGTATATCATCCAACATTAACAGTCCCAATGCATTTCGGGCTGAAGACTAGCCCTTCCTCAGGGGAGTGCTCTACAACATAAAAAAAGACATAAATCTGTCACTAAATGGCCATATATCACAGTTACATAAGTGGTATAGGTGAACATATGCGATCATGCTTGGAACACAACCAAGTGTGCAAACTTAAAGCGGGTGAAAACCATGTGTAAATAACGGTTGTGTAAATGAGTTAATGCCGCGAGGAATAGAACTAATGAAGGACACCAAAGTGCTGTACAGTAATCATGACATGCCACCAAACTCAACAATCAATAGGGTTTGAAAAGTGTGAAGGATAGTAATCCATGTGCCCCACAAACGTCAAATAAATGTGAGCTCTACTCACGGAAACAAAACCATCCAAGTTACACTCAGGTCACCAGAACCTGAAAAAACGTGAAAGCGCGTTTGTAACCAAAATTCTGAATGAACCAGATAATGGCTCCAGTACAGCCGTCCCCAGTAAAGGTACTTACAATTTAGGCGCAGCGAATGCTTCCTGATAAGATAACGTGCTTGGACAGGGAGACCGTCCGTGTTAGTCAGTGTGATTAAAGAACGCGCTGCGTGAGCACTAAAAATAAACAAAGGACTTGAAACCGAAGAAGAAAGTGTGGGCGCTGTGCACCGGAGAGTCTTCCACCAAGTTGTGGAAGCTGTGTAGTAGCTTTTCTAAGAACACATTCCCTGGAGGTGTTCCCTTACTTGGACGACTGGCTAGTCAAGGCTCCATCTTTCGAGGAAACCTCTCAGGCTGTTTCGACTTGCATTCAGTTGATCAGACATCTAGGCCTTCAATTAAACAAACGCAAGTCAGTTCTGCAACCCTCCAAAACCACACGATTTCTGGGGGCCATTTTGGACACCACACAGTGCACGGCTCGTCCTTCGGAGGACCGTCAACGGAAGTTGATCGTATCAGCTCGCCAACTGTTACACATGACATGCCTGTCAGTCCGTCAATACAAATCCCTTCTAGGGTGGATGTCATCCTGCATACCATTAATACCGCATTGCAGGCTGTGAATGCGCCCTCTGCAGGAAGAACTAGACAAACAATGGCGCCAAGCAGACGGATCATTCAACGACAAGGTGTTGGTGACGTCAGCAAGGAGAAAGGCATGCAAATGGTGGCTCTTACAAGGAAATATCGCACAAGGTCTGACGTTCAGAATTTCACCATCCCCCCTCATCATGACCACGGATGCCTCTTTGGAAGGCTGGGGAGCGGTGCTCCGCGAACTTCAAGTCAGCGGACACTGGAGCCCGGATCAGCGCCAGTGCCATATCAATCTTTTGGAGCTGACGACCATTCGGTTGGCTTTGAAGGCTTTCCCTCCCAGAGCTTGCAATCATTCAGTGCTGGTCCGGACGGACAATACGACGGCCATGCACTACGTCAACAAGCAAGGGGGAACGAGGTCGCAAACTCTGTCCACAGAAGCTCAGAGAATCTGAGATTATGCAATCCTTCACAACATCAGTCTGAGAGCCGAACACCTGGCAGGCTCGCTCAATGTCAAGGCGGACGCCCTGGGTCGACAGACGGAGGTGACGCACGAATGGGAATTGAATCAGTCCATTCTGGAGAGAGTGTTCTCGGTTTGGGGGACACCTACCATCGACCTTTTTGCCTCTCCAGTGAACGCCAAATGCCGGTTTTACGCAAGCACGGTTCACCATCAGGGGTCCCTGAGGAACGCCCTTTCGATGGCCTGGTACAGCGCATTCTTTTACGCTGTTCCTCCAATTCCCCTCATTCCTCGAGTACTCAAGAAAATGAAGGCGGAACCGTGCAAGATGATTCTCATTGCACTAGCGTGGCCCCGGCAATTTTGGTACACGGAGCTCCTGCAGCTCTCCCAGGCTCCTCCAATTTGTTTACAATCAATTCCATCCCTGTTGTCCAGGAATCAGGGGCAGGTTTACCATCCGGATCCGAAATCGCTCCACTTGACAGCGTGGCTCCTGGACACAGAGAGTTCTGTCATCTGAATCTTTCCCAGGAATGTCGAGATGTTTTGTCATAGGCTCGAGCACCGAGCACAAATAAAACTTACAAGGCAAAATGGAGATGGTTCTGCCTATGGTGTCAAAGACAAGGTCTCCATCCTTACAAATCTCTGCCTCACCAACTCTTGCCATATATACTATCATTGGCTAGGTCTGGGTTGGCACATTCGTCTGTGAAGGTCCATCTTGCAGCCATTTCAAGGTTTCGGCGTACTTCTTCAGGCCCTTCCTTATGGTCCTCTCGGATCATTAAGCAGTTCTTGAAGGGTTTGTTCCAGATGTACCCTCCAGTTCGACCTCCTCCACCAGTTTGGCAACTCAATCTTGTCCTGGCTCAACTCATGAAACCTCCGTTTGAGCCTGTGCACAAGGCGGACTTGAAGTTCCTCTCTTGGAAACTTGCCCTCCTCCTAGTGAGCTTCAAGCCCTCTCCATAGTGCATCCATTCCTTCATTTCAAAAAGGATGTTCTCCAGTATTAGGGGTGTCTTTCATAGATTCACATGCCTGAATCATTCCCCGTCGTCGGAGTGGGAGCCCACGGTACATAAAAAAGTAGTAAAATATACCCTTAGTACATAAGAAATAACAATATAACCAACCAGGAAGTAAAGTAGCCCCAGCTACAGTAAATAAAACTTCCACATTAGAACCTGTCCAGGTCATTATGTATGGACCAAACTGCAGCCAATCAGGCCACAGCTCCCACCAGAATGCTCTCCCCAGAGACCCAGGCTCTCAGATTTTTTACCGCACGTCGTGTGATAGGGAGTCCTTCTGAGCTCTGCTCAATTCTACTCTTGGATCGAGTTTATTTCTCCTAAAATGTCTACTTCTAAGTCCCTTTTCAGGGCCTGTGACTCGTGTGGAAAGGCGAGACTGTTTAAGGAAGATCCACACACTCGCTGCATCTACTGTTTGTACCCTGACCATCAGGTTAAGGAGTGTAGCATCTGTCGAAAATTCTCTCCTAAAACCCTCAGGGACAGAGAGGGTCGCCTGCTGCTGTGGCTGCAGAGGATGAAGAACAAGGATGAGCCACTTTCTGAGGTAGGAAGTTTTGCCTCAGAGTCTACTAAGGGGTCTAAGAAAAGGAGAGCTGAGAGTGCTGTGCCTACTCCGAAAGCTAAGGTGGCTAAACACCAGATCGCCTCACAGACTGGGGAGCCTTCTACTCCAAAACCTCAGAAATCCTCTGAGAAGTCTGTTAAGCTTCCAAGCTCAAAAAGAACGGAGTCTTTGGTGTCTCCTGTGAGACCTGTGACTAAGGCACCAACAACGTTGCCGATTTCCAGTCAGGCTGCCTCTGCCATGACTTCTACATTGACTTTCTCCTCACCAAAATCGACCATGGTGATGTCCTCAGCCTCCTCTCCAACTTTTGTTCAGGTTCAGATTCGTCCCATCTCGTCGACGAAGGTTATCACACCTCTCGTCGACGATCAGACATCGACGACACTGAAACAGTCGACGAAGAAATCCTCGTCGTCGTCGACGGCTGCTCCGTCGACGAAGAAGACCTTGCTGTCGTCGACACCATCGTCGACGAAGATATCGTCGACGGACCCATCGGCGACGAAAAAGACCCCGTCGACGGACGCGTCGACGAGAGCGTCGTCGACGAAGGTGAAGATTGTCTCGTCGACGGCCCCGTCGACGGCCCCGTCGACGATGAAAACTGCTCCGTCGACGGTTCCCTCGTCGACGGCGAGATCCAACACGTCGACGAAGGTAACACCACCTCTGAAATCGAGAGAACCATCGTCTTCAACATCCAAGGCGACGACACAGAGCTCGGATTTGCCAGACAATCCACCTACACCAAAATTGTCGTCTTGTACAGACCTGCAAGTATGGTCAGCAAAGACCACTACCATACCTCTTCCATCTCCAGCCACAACTGCGGCTTTATTGCAAAAGAGGTCTTCTCAAACCACGCCATTGTCGCCACTCCAAATGCCAGACAGGCTATTGGATTCTGAAGCGGAATCTGGGGATGACATGTTTCAAGCGGCTGAAAGTCCTTCTGACTTATTGATACAGGTTAAGGATCAAGAGGAAGAGGAACAGCAAATTCAGGCACCTACATCGGTGAACACTTCTATGCCGGGAATGCAGATGCCAATGGAACTTTACGAGAATCTGCAATATATGCTGAGCGATTATTATCGCCGATTCCCGCCTTCGGAGTCGGGCGATTCACATATTACCTCCCCACAACCTCAAGTGAGTAGAGGTCCAAGATCTAGTAGGTCGGAAGAGGCACAGACTACCCGACCTGCCACGCCATTATCTCCCCACCAACAGGATGTTGACGATTCTGATGAGGACACCCATGAAGAAGGGGAATTGATTAGGTCGGACTCGTCGGAGTATGAAGACTACCAGGCTGAGACGCCATCCCCAGAGGAACAACCAAAGGCTGAGTCACCGCCGGTGGATATAGCGAACTTCCATAGAATTATGGACAAAGCCACTAAGAGATTTCTAGTTTCAATGGAAGCAAAGCAAGATGAGTGCTTTCTTTATGATTTTAAGACTTTATCTCAGAAGCAAAGTTGGTCTATTCCCATTATAGACTTTATCTGGAAGGAGGGGCTTAAGATAATGGCCACGCCAAATTCTTCTCCCGCGGTATTGCCGAGAGTCGACAAGAAATATAGGGCGCCAGCCTCTTCACCTGCTTGTCTCATCGGCCAAGCAAAGACGGACTCAGTCATTGCGCAAGCAGCACAAAAGAGGGCTAGGAACCCCTCAACTCAGATCTCCATTCCAACGGACAGAGACGGCAGACGCCTCGATACCATTGGTAAAAAGGTATCTACTATCGCGGCCACCACTGTTAGAGCTGCTAATTCGTTAGCAATTCTCGGTAGATATGACAGACAAATGTGGTCTGACATATCCCCATACATCCAGAAATTGCCTGAGCCAGACCGCTCTGAGGCCACCAAGATCCTACAAGAAGGCGAATGTGCGTCGTCTGAAATTATCGACGCAGCAGTGGACGTAGCGGCCACAGGTTTTAGACAATTGGCAGGAGCTGCAGTGCTCAGAAGAGAGGGATGGTTAAAATCTACGTCCTTTCGACAAGAAGTACAGGCCAAAGTTTTAAATATGGCTTATGACGGCGAATTCCTTTTTGGCTCACATGTGGACGAAGCCTTACAGTCCATTAAGAAGGATACAGAAACGGCACGTTCATTAGGTACTCTGCAGTAACGTAAATCTTCCTTTCGTGGTGCAAGAGGAAGAGGTAACTTCTCCAGCAGAGGAGGTTATTACCAGCAACGCCCATATTCGAACAACCAAAGCAACCAAAGGTACCAGCCTTACAAACAACAACCTTATGGCCAAAGACGGAGTAATTTTACACAATCCCGAGGTAAAACTACCTATCGGGGTAGGGACAACGCCAACAAGAAGTGAAAAAAGCGTCCTGCCGCCACTTTGCCTACGCCAGCCACGAATTGGAGGAAGAATATCCCTGCATTACTCTCAATGGTCCAATATTACAACAGACAGATGGGTCTTGGATGTAATCTCAAAAGGTCACATATTGGAATTTGTAAAAACCCCTCCAAATTCACCCCCAAAAGGACCACCCCCAGCACATCTCAGAGAGCTGTTCGTCCAAATCAATGCAATGATTCGGAAAGGGGCAATCGAGAAAGTACCTCAACATCAGAGAGAAAAAGGGTTTTACTCTCGTTTTTTCTTGATACGCAAAAAATCGGGGGAGTGGCGCCCCATCCTCGATTTGCGTGCCCTCAACAAATTTATCAAGCAGTTGACCTTCAGAATGTTGTCACTCCAAGAGATCCTCCAGTTTCTGACGGAAGGCGACCATATGGCAACCCTGGACCTTCAGGATGCTTACTTCCACGTACCCATCTTCCCCAGGCACAGGAAGTTCCTAAGATTCAGAGTGGCTGGCAGGGACTTTCAGTTCAAGGTCCTTCCCTTTGGGCTACGTTCAGCCCCGAGGGTATTCACCAAGATGTTGGCACCGGTGGCGGCCCACTTACGGTTGCAGGGTATCCAGATTTACCCTTATCTGGACGACTGCCTTATCAAGGCCAATTCCTATGCCACCGCAAGCAGTCATGTCCAAACATGCCTGTCCCTATTTCAAAAGTTGGGTTTTTCAATAAACTTCAAAAAATCGGACCTAACACCGTCTCAGAGGACGTCTTTCCTGGGAGCGACTCTGGATTCCAAAAAAGCTCAAGTCTTCATTTCAAACGAAAGGCAAGCAAAGATCCAGGAACTGGCGAGAGCACTCCTCAGAAAAAAGTGCGTTTCAGTTCGAAGATTCAAGTCTTTCCTAGGGATGTTGTCATCATGCATCCTCCTATCTCCGAACTGTCGTCTGAGGATGAGACCACTACAAGAAGAACTCGGCCACCAATGGGTGCAAATATCCGGTTCCTTCGAAGATGTCATCGTTTTAACACCTCGGATGAAACACGCAATTCAGTGGTGGACTCAAGCACGCAACCTGCAAGTAGGCTGCGCCTTTCTAGCAGAAGTCCCCAGTTTCATCGTAACCACGGATGCCTCGCTGGAAGGTTGGGGCGCTCACCTTCAAGGGATGACAATCAGTGGCAAATGGAACACACAGCAAAAGACATGGCACATCAATTTATTGGAGTTGAGGGCCATTTTCCTCGCCCTCAAATCATTTCAAGCGACTCTGTCAAACTCGTCCGTGTTGATCCGAACAGACAACACGACGAGCATGCATTACCTGAACAAACAGGGGGGCACAAGATCAGCCCGTTTTTCTCAGCAAGCTCAAGAAATCTGGAATTGGGCCCTGGCACACAACATCAACCTGACAGCAGTTCATGTTCCGGGAGTAGCCAATGTACTAGCAGATTCCCTAAGCAGATCCAAATGCAGCACTCACGAGTGGGAACTGCATCAGCCAGCACTGGATCACATTTTTCAGAGATGGGGTCGCCCCGAGCTAGATCTATTCGCGAGCTACCACAACAAGAAATGCATCCATTTCGCGAGCTGGACTCCTCACAAGGAGTCTTGTGGGGAGGCTCTCTCTATGAACTGGGAACAAATCTTTGCCTACGCCTTCCCTCCGATTCCTCTAATTCCCAAAGTCATCAAGAAAATGAGGAGACAACCGTGTCGTCTGATTCTAATTGCTCCACGGTGGCCCAGACAATACTGGTTCACACAGCTTCTTCTCCTCTCAGAGTGCGAACCAGTTCAGCTACCTCAAATTCCGGATCTTCTGACTATTCAGGACGGCAAGATATATCATCCAGACCCTCATTCTCTAAAATTGTCAGCTTGGCTCCTCAACACCATGAGTTCGCACATTTGAACATTCCTCAGGACTGTCAGGAAGTCCTGAACAATGCTAGGGCACCTTCTACGAATAGAACTTACAAGCTTAAATGGAAGCGTTTTTGTGCTTGGTGCAAGACTATGGGTTTACATCCTATCCATGCTGAACCAGACAAGATTTTGCCCTTCTTTTTACATCTTGCTAAATCGGGCTTGGCGCACTCTACACTCAAAGTGTTTTTAGCGGCAATATCCAGATACCGACAGGACGGTAAGACTTCTCTGTATTCCGCAAGAATTATCCAGCAATTCTTTAAAGGTTTATTCCGCATGTTTCCACCAGTCCGTAGGCCACCTCCATCCTGGCACTTGAATATTGTATTAGCTCAACTCATGCGCCATCCTTTTGAGCCAATTCATAAAGCTGATCTAAAATTCATCACCGGGAAAGTTGCTTTACTACTGGCTTTGACATCTGCCAGAAGGGTCAGTGACATACAGGCGTTTACATCTAAACCACCTTTCTTGCAATTCACAAATGATTCGGTGATACTGCGCACCAACCCGAAGTACATACCCAAGGTACCATCGGATTTCCACCTGAATGAGCCAGTCATCCTTAAAACGTTTTTTCCAAATCCGCAGTCACCAGCGGAACGAACGCTACACTCGCTGGATATCAAGCGGTGTCTCAAATTCTATCTCTCCAGGACAGCTGCCATCAGGAAGACTGATCAATTATTTGTTGCGCATGGCAAACCACGTCAGGGCAGTGCAGTGACAAAACAAACTATCGCTAGATGGGTCTCTTCAGCGATAGGGCTCTGCCATCAACAGGCAGGTAAACCCTTACAGGCCTTGCCCAGAGCACATTCTACGAGAGCAGTTGCTTCCTCGACTGCTTTGTTTGCTGGTGTGCCTCTCCTGCATATCTGCAGAGCTGCAACTTGGTCCAGCAGGCACACATTCACGAGGCATTACTGTCTGGAAGCTTCGAGCGATACCGATGCCTCGGTGGGAAGAGCAGTCCTGCGTAATCTTTTCCAATAAGGTGAGCCTCTGCTATTTCTCTCCCACCTCCTCTTGCTCTTTGACGCCTATTGTGTTATTGCTTTGCATTGTGTTTTTCTTGCATTACTGCTATGTGCCTTGGCGTCCAAGAGCTATGTATATGTTATTGCTATTACTGCTCACTACTCTGATTCAGGCATGTGAATCTATGAAAGACACCCCTAATACTGGAGAAGAACAATAGTTACTTACCTGTAATCTGTGGTTCTCCAGTATTGGTGTCTTTCATAGATTCACATGCACCCACCCACCTCCCCTCAGAGGCTCACTCAGGCTGTTTCTCTATACTTTACTCCGGTACACTCCGGTGCTACAAAAATCTGAGAGCCTGGGTCTCTGGGGAGAGCATTCTGGTGGGAGCTGTGGCCTGATTGGCTGCAGTTTGGTCCATACATAATGACCTGGACAGGTTCTAATGTGGAAGTTTTATTTACTGTAGCTGGGGCTACTTTACTTCCTGGTTGGGTATATTGTTATTTCTTATGTACTAAGGGTATATTTTACTACTTTTTTATGTACCGTGGGCTCCCACTCCGACGACGGGGAATGATTCAGGCATGTGAATCTATGAAAGACACCAATACTGGAGAACCACAGATTACAGGTAAGTAACTATTGTTCTTCTTGTTCTTCGCACCAACCCGAAGTTCATTCCGAAGGTGCCGTCTGACTTCCACTTGAATGAACCTTTGATTTTAAAGTCTTTATTTCCGCGCCCTTCTAAACCTGCGGAACGCACTTTACATTCTTTGGACGTTCAGAGATGCTTGAAATTCTACTTAGAGCGAACACGATCCTTTCGGAAATCATCTCAGTTGTTTGTGTCCTACAGTGCACCACGGAAGGGATTTCCTTTGGCAAAGAGTGGCATTTCCCGCTGGATCTCCAGTGCGATTCAATTTTGCCATCAGGAGGCGGGCAAGCCATTGAACAGTACAGTTCGTGCCCATTCTACAAGGTCAGTGGCATCGTCTGTGGCTCTTTTCTCTGGAGTCGCCATTAAAGATATATGCAGGGCAGCAACGTAGAGCACTACTCATACCTTCACAAAACATTACTGCCTGGAGTCTGCAGGACGAGACGACGCAGCTGTTGGTCAAGCAGTTCTGCGGAATCTTTTTCATTAAGAGGTGAGCTTTCCCTACAATCCCTCCATCCTGGTGAGCACATTTTGCTTATTTTTCTTACTTTACTATATGTATTACTATATGGTTATGTGATGCCATGTTTTTGCAAAATGTGTCTTGGTGATTTACTGCTAGCTACTCTGATACAAAGCATGGGAATCTATGAAAGTTCCAATACTGGGGCAAGAAAACAAGTTACTTACCTGTAACTTTGGTTCCCCAGTATTGGTAACTTTCATAGATTCCCATGCGCCCACCCGCCTCCCCTGGGAAAGCTCAGTCTTTTCACATGAGATAGTGGCGGTTTGCACAACGGCTACGAAAATCTGAGGTTCTGAGCTCTCTCAGGAAGGTTCTAGGGGGTGAGGCTGTCCTGATTGGTCCTGGCAAAAGGTTGGTCTCTTTTACACAAAGAGATTGATAGGATACAAAATGAGATGAGGCCTAGGCCTGTTTTTCTCTTTTGTTTCTATGGTTTTTGTACTACCGAGGCTCCCATTCCAACGACGGGGAATGATACAAAGCATGGGAATCTATGAAAGCTACCAATACTGGGGAACCAAAGTTACAAGTTACAGGTAAGTAACTTGTTTTCTTCTCTCTACTTCAGAAGAAGTACTACCTTATTTGCTCTCTTTAGCAAAGTCTGGTCTTGCACACTCATCTGTTAGAGTTCATCTGGCTGCTATATCAAGATACAGGCGATCGCCAAATACTCCATTTTTATGGTCCTCAAGAATTGTAAAGCAATTTATGAAAGGACTGTTTAGAACTTTCCCACCCATCAGAGCTCCAACCCCGTAATGGCAACTTAATGTGGTGTTATCTCAATTGCTGAAATAGCCAATCTAGCCGCAGATTCCTCAACTTAGAATATTCCCAGGCTTCAGACTGGATCCAGATTTTTTTTTGCTGCAGCACCTCTGCGCGTTGGGGGACGGCGCTACATGATCCCGCCCTGATGTCCTCCACGGACGTGACGTCAGCGAGGTCTTATAAGTCCCTCCCGAGGCGCTGATGTCAGTTTTCCATCTTTACCGCGTGCAACGCGGATCCGTAGTAATCGGTTCTTCTGGCCTGTTTTCAGGCCCCTTTATTACGCTTATCTGTATGTGGTGTCTGGGCGAACACCACGACTCGACTGATTACGACACCTGCCAACACCTCAAGCCAAAGTTCCGGCGAGAGTGCAGGATGAAGCTGCTTTCAGCGCTTGTCCCGGTCAGAGTCGTCTCAGCCCCCGGCCTCCTCGTCGACGGCAGGTCCCTCTGGCAATGGGTTCTTTTTGCGGCGTCAGTCGCCCTCTGGTTCCTAGGTGCGTCGTTAGCCTCTCTCTGGTAAGTCACGGCGCATGTCGCTGAGGTCCTCGACCTCACTTCCTTCTGTTGTCGGGGGCACTAGTTCCCGGAATCCTCCGGAAGTGCGCTCCCGGGAGTTGTCCCTCCCCTATCCGCCCTATTCTGGCGCTGGGGCGACTCGGACCCAAATGGCCACGGCTCTGCAGGCCTCTCTTGGGCCCTCTCCTCTCCCTAGGGCGTCCTCGGTTCCTCTGCTACAGACGAAGTCTCCAACTGACTCACCAGTGGGTTTCCGACTGAGTCCCTGCCCTCTAGGGATGATGGAGATATGGCGTTGTCAGGGCGCGGTGCGGCTGGGTCCTCCTCTCGTACCCATACCACCCCTGCCATGGCAGATAGCCCAGTGGGGCTCCCTGTGGTGTCGCAGGTGGTTGCTGGTGCTCAAAGCTTTGCTTCAAGCCCACCTCTGCTCTCCGGACAGGTGGATACCTATCTGGTGGCGGGGTTGGTGCCGGTCTAGCACCGTAGACTTTCCTCCCCGGCTCCGACTCCATTCCTTACTTCGGAGTCGGAGCTTGTTGTGGTTGAGGCTGAGTCGGCGCGGTTCCGGCGCCGTAGGCTTGCCTCCCCGGCTCCGGCGCCGTCCCCTTCTTCGGAAGCGGAGCTTGTCGTGGTTGACGTGGAGTCGGCGCCGGACAGGGCAGGGTCGGCGCCAACCGAAGTGGCCCTGGTACCGCCCCGACACCGGATTATTAACTCTTCTCCGGAGGCTTCCGGGGGAAGTTCAGCATCTAACGTCCTCCCTTCGAATTTGTGGCCCCGGTGGAATTCCCGCCCCCTCAGGAGCTCCATCAGGACCCTCATTCATCAATGGGGCTTCCTTCTTTTGGGCATTGGTCGCATCCTCAGTTTATTGGTCAACCTCCTTGGGGTGGGAGACTTAGTTTACAGCCCTCACCCACGGATGAGTTCTGTCCCCTCCTCGGAGGGCTACCGAGGCAGGTGTGGCATTCATTAGGGTTGTCTCCTGGGCCACTCGTGTTCTTAGTATGCAACCCCCTTCGGTTCCCCTGCCTGTTGACTCTCTGCTGGATGTCCTACACCACTGTTCGGGAATGTAGAGCCGCTTCTGCCCTTTGAAGCTTCCGCTGGCTCGTTCTGTCTTGCACTGCCACCATCCTAATCCGCATGATCCAGTTTGCTTATTTGTTCACCCAGACGTTCAGGGGTTTGTTCTGCAAACTGATTTCCCTTCCTTTCCTCAGCTGATGCTTCCTCCCTCCCGGGAGTTCAGATCTCTGGAGTTGTGGGGTCGTAACATTTTCACCTCCACTAGCGCAGCTCTTCGCTCACTAAATAAAGTGTGTGTCTTGGCTCTGGCTACCTCTGCCCTTTGGGACTCTGTTGAGTCTCTTCTATCGGCCACCTCTGAGGGCGCTCGTATTGACCTTCATCTTCTCCATGATGGCAGTGATTTGACGGAATTCACAATCCTCTCGGATTTGGATACTGCCGATTCCTTAGGCCGGGCAAAGGCTGGTTCAGTTGCCATACGGCGCCATGCTTGGTTGTGGGATGGCGTCTTTCCAGAGAATATCCGGGAGTGCCTTGTTGACCTACCTTTTGATGGGGTCCTTTTGTTTGATGCCCACGCCGATTTGGCTGCTCAGCGCCTCCTTGCGGTCTTTCGCCCTCCCACATAGGTCTGTATTTCGCAAGTCTCCATTTGACATGTTCTGGGGTAGTTAACCTCTTATTTAGCATCCGCCAGTTGCACTATACGTTTTTAGGCCGGCAGTAAGCCTACGGTGGCGGTGTTCCACAGGTTGTTTGTGTTCTGTCCTCTGACTGTGGGTTGCCCTAAGAAGTGTTTCCCCTGTGTTTTGGGGGGTTTGCCTTACTCCAAGTGGGGTACTTCTATGCTATTGTATAACTCTGCTATGTGTCAGGCGGGCATTGAGGTCCCTTTGGGCTCTCTATGTCCCCTGACGCCATTATCTTATCGTTGCACGGTGTTCAATGTTGTGTCTTTCGGCTCTATCTCCTATACACTATAGGTCGCCTTGCTTGAGCCTTCCATATGTGCCTCATTCTCCTTCTTTGGAGGTTTTCACTGTATTTTAACAAACTTCAAAATACAGCAGTTTTCTGCCACGGGTGCACTAGATGGTTTCCTCCTATTGCACCCGTAGTTACGTGGTCGTGGCTCGCCCCCTTTGCTTTATATATATATATATATATATATATATATATATATATATATATATATATATATATATATATATATATATATATACACACACATATATCTACGGATTGCCCATGGGGTATCCCCTTTTCTACATTTCCACCTCTTGCGCTAATGCGAGGTCTGGTCCTATATCTCTGTGTTTCTGGGAGCATTTCAGTGCTATACTTGAGCTTTCCCTCATTCTACACGGCGGTGTCTTTTCTTAGTACGTTTAAGTGCACTTCGGTGCCCTTACCCGCACCTTAGGAAATAAGGGTTCCTTGCGTTCTGCTCCCCGGGGTGGTGCCCCCCTTCAGGATGTTCCTTTCTTGGTGTTCATATAATAAGCAGTCCCTCTCTTCTGTAGGGGTTACATTTCCCTTCACAATAGGAGGACGTGGTCTGGAAATCTGAGGTTCTTCTCAACTTTTATGCTTGTTCCTCTTCAGAGCTCCTATTGGCACTTTTGGTGCCTCTGCTGCCACTCCCTTCGGATGTGTAATTTTTCATTGGGTGTCACCCTACACTATGTCTGCGAGACAGCTCCTCTGATGCCGGTCGTCCCAGGTGCTGCACCCTGCATCTCTGTATTTTGAGTAAGTTCTCACCTTAGCCTTCAAGCTGCCTGGTTGGGCAGTCCCATGCTCATTTTAGCTATGCCACCATGTTGTGTCCGTGGCTGTCTGCTCTGTGCATGTTTTAGTTGTGGCCCACATAGGCATGCTTCAGAGTGATACTGTTCGCCCCTGTCACCCCTTTGGTGACTAAGTGTGCACTTGGCGTGTCCTTTGTTCCCGCCTGTACTTCTAACATTTTGCTTATTCCTGCCTCTTGCCCTTTGGTTCCTGGATGTGGCCTCTCCGGCCTCCCTTGCGTGGGCTGCCTTGTAGGCTTTGGTTACATCTCTTCATGTTGTCCTCTAGCTTTGGTTGGTGTCCACTTTGTGCAACATTGGGCAGGGAGTAGTCCTTCTTCCTCCTTCGTTCTGGACACTGTCTTCTGTTCTGGGATATGGCTTGTGCCGTTTATACATCTCATACTCATAGGGGTATGGTGTTGCGCCATTCTGGCAGTCTTGGGATGCCTTGTCTCCCGTTGTCTTTTGCTCTTTCGAGCTACTTGGGTTGCTGTCTAGCTGTTCCGCCACAGCCTTCCCCATAGTCCGTCACTCTGTTGCTGGCTTAGTGCTTCGGGCACTTTCTGTTGTTCTATCGCAGACCCTCCTCCCTCTTGGTGTATGGCTGTGGTATCTATTCTAAGTTAAGGACTCTGCGGCTAGATGTGTCTATCAGATGTATGAGTTACTTACCTTCGGTAACAATGTGTCTGGTAGAGACATTGTCTAGCTGCAGATTCCTTAACGCCCAACCATCCTCCCCGTTCTGCGAGGACCTTGCCAGGTGGGCTTCTCCACTTGGCTTCCATTCAGTTGCCATTGGTTTTCTTCCAGGGTGCTCACATGGTTACACCCCCTTTAAAAATTGCCGTATGCGGCTGCCTCCCTCCAGGTGGCTTCGTTCCTGAAAAACATGCCTTTTAATTCCTCATCATCAGGAGATTCTTCTTCTCCTGTTGCCTTCCCTCCCTCCCGCCTTCTCCATTGACTCAGGGCTATTTTCTCCTCTATATTTGCCTCCTTGGGGATCTGCTGGGCTGTGTTTCGGCCTCCCCTTTTTCTTTAGGATAAGTGCTATTCTTTTCATACCTTCTCGCAGTGGACTGTTGTTCTTCACGTGCCCCGTCCTTTTTGGCCGGCACAGTTCTACGTGGTAATAACAATCTCCCTTTGTCTGTTGAGATATTCTTCCCTTGTTACTCAGCCTGTGGGAGGGTCCATGCTTCGCTTGCGGGGTTCTTTATCAGAGCTTGCTCTACCTTTATTTCTTCACTTATATGGAGACAGTGACTGATACTGTCTTTTATGATGGTGTTTTGCACCATCCGCCTTCTTTCTTTTATGGATTTCTCATCCTTCGCACACTGTTTCATACTTCCATACTTTCACAGTTTTGTCGGTGGCTCTGCGTT
This sequence comes from Lissotriton vulgaris, assembly GCF_964263255.1. Lineage (NCBI taxonomy): Eukaryota > Metazoa > Chordata > Amphibia > Caudata > Salamandridae > Lissotriton > Lissotriton vulgaris. The sequence goes on from NC_141694.1 coordinate 1,109,278,239, forward strand.
GTGCCAAGGAAAAGTTTTGTCGAAGACAACTGATGTCACGTCTGTAGGAGAGTAGGGTCTGCAATCCTATGGTCACCCCCGATTTCTGCTTTTTGCTTCACTGGTTTACGACTTTCCCTGGCTGTGGGCCTGCTAATCAGACCCACAGCCTAGCCGTGCTCTCTCTAAATTGACAACCATGTACCTTAGGTGCATATCTAATTGGATACTGAGTCACCTTATCAGTCCCTGTACAGTGTACCTTAGGTACCCAGGGCATAGGTGTACCCAGGGCCTACCAGGGGCTGCAGCATGTATTATGCCACCCCTGCCTGGCCATCCAGATCTGACACAACTGGCTGATCAATCAGCTGGGGCAAGGTGGTGTAATCACCTTTGCTTTAGATATAGTATCCCTATATCTACCCCTAAAATGGACACATATCCTCCTATCAGTCACTCCTATGGCAGGCCTTATCAATCCTGAAGGCAGAGTGCTTGGAATTATGTGAGATGGTGCTCTGGCATGAGCTGAGCCCGTTTGCAGCTTGCGGAACCAAGTCCTAATAGCTGTTCCATGATAACGCGTACCATATACTCTTAAGTGCATTATAATCCTCGCGGTTATTGCCAACTTTGGTATAGCATTATCAAAACATGTCGAGTAAGGTGTCATACGAATTGGAATACTACCCCCTCGCCAATTCTGGCGACGGGGGTAGCATTCCACCCTTCTAGAGGGACACGACATGTATGTAACTATGAACCCCGGTTAAAGTTAATTCGAGCCTCAGCATCACAAAATGGATGCTGCCACCACAGACACAAGTCTGACCTCCTGCTGCTGGGAGTCCTTCCAGCGAGGGAGGCTTGGACAAAGGGTTTCCTGCCTTGGGAGGTGCTAGCACCACCCCAGACAGGATTTTGTGTATTAGGTAGGACAGGGCTGAAAGGAATGAGACATGCCTGGGGCACACAAGGTGTCCCTGTGCATACTCCGGTCTAAACCAGTTCCTGGGGCACTCCAGCCCCAGAGCTGGCGCAAGACCGGACAAAGGATAGAGGGTGTAACCACCCCCCTTCCTGGTCCCACCCAGAGGAGGGACCTAGTCGTAGTACAGCCCCCTTTAGCCGGTTAAAGGTAGGAGCTGGTCCCATTCCAAATTAGATTATCCTGAACAACTTTACAAGAAGAAACTCTGGACTATGACGTTCTGCTCCACAGAAGACTGAAGAAATCTCCCTTGTGGGCAAGCAGTGTCCACCCTGCACAAGCAGGCACCATCAGCGTCCAGCGGCTTCCCTTTGTCGTCTTCCTCCAAGGATCCAGACTTCAGAGCCCGACGAGACCTGGATTCCCAGACCTCTCCGGCCTCTACCTACATCTGCAGCTCAGCTGAGATCCGTGGGTGCGACGAGATACGTGGGACCGGCCATCTTGAAAGAAGCAGCACTTCGCTCCAGCACGACTTCTGAGGTATCCTCGTCCAAGTGCTTTGGGGAATGAGAAGCCCCAACCCCGAGCAGCTCCTGCACCGAAGACCAGCCCTCCAGCATCCACGAGATCTGCGTGGGGCCCTTCTGCCTGTTTGTTGCTCGACGCATGGTCTGGTCACTTGCCGGCTGGCTAGTGAATTCCTAGACGACGAACTCCGAAATCTTCACTGCTGGTCTGGTTGCTCCAGACTGGCCCTGTCTCCCTTCCAAAAGAAGAGCACCCCGGACCCTCCTGGTCCACTCCAGACGCCGTTTCCACTCACCGCGTGGGTTGCCTTTGCCAAGGCCTGTTGACTCCGGAGCCGACACCGCCGATAGCGAGAGCCTGCGTGGGACAGCTCCTGCCTCCACCTGGTCATCGAAGACACCACCTGGTCCACGTGGCTGCAGAGACAAGCGTCCACCCTCACCTGATCGCGACGACATCTGGTTCCACTCCTGGTTCCACTTCAGTCACTGGCTAGTGACTTTGAACATTGTCACCTCTGCTTTCAGGTTCTTCTCTTCACTGATCCACCCTTGGATCACACCGGACATCTTCCTCCTGATTGCCTGCAGCATCTTTTCTTCCAGGCTCCATAGACTTCAACGCCGGAACCCGACACGACTTGGCACCTATGCACCCGCAGCCTGTGGGTGAGGTAACACAAGCATTTCGGTGCTCAAGGGTAGCTTGACTCTCCTAGTGTCCAGTACCACAGTCGTTTTGGTCCTATCTAGTCAGGGACGTCCGTACTCACCTTTTTCTTAAAACTGTACTGTCCATAGACGTTAGTACGCATCTCACGTGTGAGTTCACACTCTGCACACGCGTTCCGTGGGCCTTCTATTACCTACCTCAAGTTAGTATAGCGTGGTCCCAGCGATCCTACAGACTCTGGACAGCTCCATTCCTATTATTGACTTTCACATTCCACTTACTTAGTATATGGTTTGTCGTGCCCCTAGGGCACCATTGTAATTCGTGCAACTTAAACTTATTTTTCCTAAGAGTTTGTCATGTGCTTAGCCCTCTGACCTCATAAAGAGTTCAGAGGTGTATGTTAGTTTATAAATACTTGTTTATTTTCATAACAACCTGTGTGGTGTCCTTTCACTTGGTATTCAAGGGGTTATATGTAGTAAAACAGCTGGCTTCACATGCCAAAAGAGTTTAGCCTAAGACTGCTTTGTCCATGCTACCACTAGGATAGCTGGTCTATAAGGTTGACTTACAACCAATCACCATAAGGGTTGTTTGGACTGATACAAGGTGATCACTAGAACTAGTGAGCATCATATATCAGGACAACTTCTCACATTGGTGTGCAGCGGTTGGAATTTGAGCTTGCTATTGTTTTTACCAAATATAATCTTGAGATATCATTTGAAAGATCACATAAGGTACCATAGGTACATATAACAAGCTTAGAAATACTCTGTGTTCTACTGAACCAGCTGTTGTAGTAGAAAGGGAGTAGCACACCCTGACTACAACTCTTAGCAAGGGATCAGTAGGTAAACCCATAGTGTAGGTAAGTGCACCACTTACACCTCACTAGAAAAGCATGTCTACCACAGGAGAGAACACAGTAGCTCCCCTTGTGGCAGTTGACCCTCCACAGGTCATGTCAAGATATGCAGCCCTTAGCTTCCAGGAGATGAGACACTTGTGTACCTCCAGGAAACTAAAACAGGGTTCTAACCCTGCAATTAACTTTCTGATAGGTCTCTTAGAGACATTTGATGCCAGAAGGGCTTCTAATCCAGGCCCATCTGACCCTACAGAGGAAGACATACCCCCACTAGAGGAGGACTCCAATCTCCCTGAAACTGATGAAGTGGAGGAAGATGGAGACTCATCTGATGGTGAGGTAACCCATGGTCAGGGAGGAGTCAGCAGACTTACCAGGGCCAACTTAAGCATACATGAGAATGGAACTGTGGGAGCCCCAGGCCTATCCTCAAGCAGGCTTAACCTTGGGAATAGACGAGTTAGGTCTCTCTCCAGAGGCTCTAACAGATCTATTCACACCCATGTCTCTCAGGCATCTTCTCAGAAAGGGATGACATCCCCTCAGAGAAGGGAGCATGAAGCTAAGATGAGGGAAGTCAATCTGAGGATTGAGAGGGAAGAACTTGCCCTTGCCAAAGAAAGACTTGCCTTTGCCAGAGAGCAGACATTGAGTGGGGCAGACCCCACTGGTGGCAGCATTATCCCTAGAGATAAAGACAGGAGTTTTGATACTAGACACCGGAGTAAAATAGTGCCCCCTTTAAACAAGGGGATGACATCCACAAATGGATGACTGCTTTGGAGACGGCCTGCGCTGTCCAGTGCATCCCCCAGAGTCAGTGGGCAGCTATATTGTGGCTCTCCTTTGAAGGTAAAGGCAGAGATAAGCTCCTCACTACTAGAGCTGAGGATGCTAACAATTACCAAGTCCTGAAGAATACACTGATTGATGGGTTTGGCTTAACAACTGAACAGTACAGGTTGATGTTCAGAGACACCCAGAAAACTCAGTCTCAGGATTGGACTGACTTTGTTGATTGTGCCACTAAGGCTCTAGAAGGCTGGCTACTGGGAAGTAAGGTTACTGATTACACAGGATTGTATAATCTAATTATGAAAGAGCAAGTCTTAAATAATTGTCAGAACCAGTTATTACACTAGCACCTGGTAGACTCTGATCTGACCTCTCCACAAGAATTGGGTAAGAGGGCAGACAAATGGGTCAGAACCAGGATTAGGCCTAAGAACCAGGGTGGTGACCAAAAGAAAGAATCAACCAAGCCTCAAGAGGGCCCCAAAAATCCTCAGAAGGGGGTGGGTCCCAGAATCCTTCCAATTCTCAAAAGAAACCTTATTGCCATACCTGCAAGCAGGTAGGCCATTGGAAAACTGACAGCAGTTGCCCAAGGGCCAACAACAATAAGGAGAACATACCCCCAAGTAACACTTCCAAGCCTCCTGTTACTACTAGTAGTAATCCCCCAGGTGGTGGGAGTGCCCCCAAGAATTTGGGTGCATTTACTTTGGGAGTTCCTGGGGACTCTGGTCTAACCAGGTCCCCTGACTTAGATACTCTTGTCTGTGAGACTGGCATGGGGTTTGCCAACTTCACAGCTTGTCCCAACACTTTGGACAAGTACAGACAGGAGCCCCTCATCAATGGTCTAAAAGTTGAGGCCTTTAGAGACACAGGGGCTAGCATCACCATGGTGACTGAGAGCCTAGTCCCCTCAAGGCAACTTATACCTGGAGCCACATGCAAGGTGACCAACATTGATGGAGTGCAGAGAGAGCATCCCATAGCAGTGGTCAATCTCAGCTGGGGGGGTGTCACTGGCCCCAAGAGAGTGGCAGTGCCATCAAACGTGCCTGTAGATTGCCTACTGGGGAATGATTTAGAGATCTCAGCCTGGGCTGAGGTAGAGCAAGAAATCCATTTGAAAATGGTAAACCTCCATGGTAAGGTTAGTGGGGCAGTGATAGCCACAGCCCCAGTCCAAGATGTCTTCCCTGAACAGGTCAGGAGGGCTGTGCCAGTCACAGCACAATCTCAGACAGATTCCTTCCTTGAACAGGTTGGCAAGGCTGTGATGGTAACAGCCCATACCCAAACTGAGTCCCTTCCTGAAAAGGTTGGTGGAGTTGTGATGGCCACAGCTCAAACTCAGACAGATAATAGTGTTGTGAAGCCTGAAACTATGAATCACTCCACTCAGACAGAGAGCATTGAGGAGGAAGAGAAATCTCCCTCCCACCAGACTTTAGGAAAGGATAAGCCTCCTCAGGGAACTGATCTGACCCCTTGTGAAGAAACTGCCCCAGAGGTAGTCAGGCCCGGCCTGGCAGAGCCTCTGATGTCAGTGGACCCTTCCAAGGTGGGACCCAGTCTGGAGCAGGTAACCTGCCCCTCTCTACCCTGCCTCAGTCAGCCCAGGGCTGTAGAGGTCAGGGAGGCCAGTGGTGGACCCCAAAGGGCCCCCTGTCCAAAAGAACTACTCCCCAATCAGCAGATTAAGGGCACTGAAGCTAGTAGTCCTAGCCAAGTGAAAATAGAACAAACTCCTGAGGGATCCCCCTTAAACTTAGTTAGGGACCTCCCACAGATGGACACTGCTGGGCACAGCCACACCTGGGACCTGAGGGCCCCAAACCTGACCTGTCACTCCAGTAAGCCAAACAGAGGGACCCAGCCTCCAGCTTTAGGTAGCCAGAGGTTGACCCTGAGAGCTCACAGCAACTCAGTCCTGGAAAGAAAGGCATATATGGTGGATAGTGATTGGAGGAAGTTGAGCCCAACATTAGTGGAGTCTCACTTCAGTACTCCATCCCAACACCAGCCTTTTACTTTGCCAAAACACACCACAGGTAGAAATTCCCTATGGTGGAGACCCTCAGATACCCTTAGGGTGAGGGATTGCTTAGTGGACCATGAGATAGGGGGGAACCATGCCAGTGCATATACCACCTCATATGGCCACTCAGGCAATATAGGCTTACCTGGTCAAGGATAGCCTTATCTCCTTTCGTTTGGGGGGGGGGGGGGTTATGTAGGAAGGTGGATATCTGACTATGGTTGCCCCCAACTTTTTGCCTGGTGTTTTGCTGGTTTTTCAACTTATTTGACCTGGGGCCCTGCTATTCAGGACCCCAGGCCCACTGCTCTCTCTGTAAAATGGATTCCATGTTCTCTAGGTACATATCTAATTGGATACTGAGTCACCTTATCAGCCCCTGTACAGTGTACCTTGTGTACCCAGGGCATAGGTGCACCCAGGGCCTACCAGGGGCTGCAGCATGTATTATGCCACCCCTGGCTGGCCATCCAAATCTGACACAACTGGCTGATCAATCAGCTGGGGCAAGGTGGTGTAATCACCCTTTGCTTTAGATATAGTATCCCTATATCTAACCCTAAAATGGACACATATCCTCCTATCAGTCACTCCTATGGCAGGCCTTATCAATCCTGAAGGCAGAGAGCTTGGAATTATGTGAGATGGTGCTCTAGCATGAGCTGAGCCTGTCTACAGCTTTCGGAACCAAGTCCTTTAGCTGTTTCCATGATAACGCTATACCATATACGCTTAAGTGCATTATAATCCTTGCGGTTATTGCCAACTTTGGTATAACATTATCAAAACATGTCGAGTAAGGTGTCATACGAATTGGAATACTACCCCCTCGCCAATTCTGGCGACGGGGGTAGCATTCCACCTTCTAGAGGGACACGACTTGTATATAACTGTGAACCCCGGTTAAAGTTAACTCGAGCCTCAGCATCACAAAATGGATGCTGCCACCACAGACACAAGTCTGACCTCCTGCTGCTGGGAGTCCTTCCAGTGAGGGAGGCTTGGACAAAGGGTTTCCTGCCTTGGGAGGTGCTAGCACCACCCCAGACAGGATTTTGTGTATTAGGTAGGACAGGGCTGAAAGGAATGAGACATGCCTGGGGCACACAAGGTGTCCCTGTGCATACACCGGTCTAAACCAGTTCCTGGGGCACTCCAGCCCCAGAGCTGGAGCAAGACCGGACAAAGGATAGGGGCTGTAACCACCCCCCTTCCTGGTCTCACCCAGAGGAGGGACCTAGTCTTAGTACAGCCCCCTTTAGCCGGATAAAGGTAGGAGCTGGTCCCATTCCAAAATTAGATTATCCTGAACAACTTTACAAGAAGAAACTCTGGACTTCGACGTTCTGCTCCACAGAAGACTGAAGAAATCTCCCTTGTGGGCAAGGAGTGTCCACCCTGCACAAGCAGGCACCATCAGCGTCCAGCGGCTTCCCTTTGTCGTCTTCCGTCCCGGATCCAGACTTCAGAGCCCGACGAGACCCGGATTCCCAGACCTGTCCGACCTCTACCTACATCTGCAGCACAGCTGAGATCCGTGGGTGCGACGAGACACGTGGGACCGGCCATCTTGAAAGAAGCAGCACTTCGCTCCAGCACGACTTCAGAGGTATCCTCGTCCAAGTGCTTTGGGGACTGAGAAGACCCGACCCCGAGCAGCTCCTGCACCGAAGACCAGCCCTCCAGCATCCACGAGATCTGCGTGGGGCCCTTCTGCCTGTTTGCTGCTCGACGCGTGGTCTGGTCACTTGCCGGCTGGCTAGTGACCTCCCAGACGACGAAACCCGAAGTCTTCACTGCTGGTCTGGTTGCTCCAGACTGGCCCTTGCTCCCTTCCAAAAGAGGAGCACCCCGGACCCTCCTGGTCCACTCCAGACGCCGTTTTCACTCACCGCGTGGGTTGCCTTTGCCAAGGCCTGTTGACTCCGAAGCCGACACCGCCGACAGCGAGAGCCTGCGTGGGACAGCTCATGCCTCCATCCTGGTCGTCGAAGACACCACCTGGTCCATGTGGCTGCAGAGACAAGCGTCCACCTTCACCTGATCGCGACGACGACATCTGGTTCCACTCCTGGTTCCACTCCAGTCACTGGCTAGTCACTTTGAACATTGTCCCCTCTGCTTTCAGGTTCTTCTCTTCACTGATCCACCCTTGGATCACACCGGACATCTTCCTCCTGACCGCCTGCAGCACCTTTTCCTCCAGGCTCCATAGACTTCAATGCTGGAACCCGACACGACTTGGCACCTATGCACCCGCAGCCTGTGGGTGAGGTAACACAAGCATTTCGGTGCTCAAGGGTAGCTTGACTCTCCTAGTGTCCAGTTCCACAATCGTTTTGGTTACTAGTCAGGGACGTCCGTACTCACCTTTTTCTTAAAACTGTACTGTCCATAGACGTTTGTATGCATCTTGCGTGTGAGTTCACACTCTGCACACGCGTTCCGTGGGCCTCCTATTACCTACCTCAAGTTAGTATAGCGTGGTCCCAGCGATCCTACAGACTCTGGACAGCTCCATTCCTATTATTGACTTTCACATTCCACTTACTTAGTATATGGTTTGTCGTGCCCCTAGGGCACCATTGTAATTCGTGCAACTTAAACTTATTTTTCCTAAGAGTTTGTCATGTGCTTAGCCCTCTGGCCTCATAAAGAGTTCAGAGGTGTATGTTAGTTAATAAATACTTGTTTATTTTCATAACAACCTGTGTGGTGTCCTTTCACTTGGTATTCAAGGGGTTATATGTGGTAAAACAGCTGGCTTCACATGCCAAAAGAGTTTAGCCTAAGACTGCTTTGTCCATGCTACAACTAGGATAGCTGGTCTATAAGGTTGACTTACAACCAATCACCATAAGGGTTGTTTGGACTGATACAAGGTGATCACTAGAACTAGTGAGCATCATATATCAGGCCAACTTCTCACATCTACATTTACAGATATTCTGGGTAGGGGGCAAAGAAATTTAACATCTCTTTGCATACCCCAGTGGCTCCCACGTCGATCATCTTTGATAACCTGCATCACCGGACAGCTCCCAAACCACTTCTACCTCTGGTGCCCGGATTCCTGGACCCGGCTATGGCCACCTTTCTTACTTCTGCGACGGTGGGTTCTGTACCCTCCAGAATCGTCAAAAAATACTAGGCTCCAGCAGAGAGGACACCTTGTTTCTCAGGACTGATCCACCAGCTGAATCGGTCATCGTGGCGGCAGCCATGAAATCTCATTCAGCTTCCACCTCATCCTCTGTGCCCCCTGAGAAGGATAGTAAGTAAATGGACTCGTATGGGAGGAAGATGTGCAACACTTCGGTGTCATACATGAAGGTTGCCAGTGCCTCTGCCCTTTTCGGGAGATACGACAGATCTCTCTGGGACTCTCTCACACGTTTCACCAAGAAGCTTCCCAAAGAAGACCGGCAGGATTTCACCGAAATCCTACAGGAAGGAGGGCTCGTAGCCAACCAAGTAATAAGTGCTGCAGCGGATGCTTCTGATCTCGCCGCTCATGGCTACTCCCATGGAGTCTGCTCACTACGCTCGGCTTGGCTGCGCCTTACAGGCCTGAAGCCTGATGCTAAAATAAGATACTAAACCTCCCTTTTAATGGCTCATCTCTGTTTAGGGCGTATTCTGACGACGAGAGACCAAGATGAAAGCTGAGATGGACACTGTTAAGGCTGTGGGTCTGGAGAAACGCAAGGAGTTTAAGAAGCGCTTCTGTCAGGCCAAAAAGTGGTCTTACCAACAGAGGGTTCAAACCCCTCAGTGGTCCTCCCAAACGCAGCAAAGATCTCAGTTCCAGCAGAGTCGCCCTGGTAGAGGCAGAGGCAATAACAATAAACAGTCCACCTCCAAGCAGCCTCCCAAACCTTGAGTCGTTGCTTCCTCCTCGACTGTTTGCCACTCCGGTGGGAGGCAGTGTAGAATGTCACCTGGAAGAGTGGAAAACCATAACAAAGGACAAATGGGTGCTGAGTATTGTGCAGCATGGTTACTTGCTGAGGTTCAAGTCTCCTCCTCCGCAAGTGTCCGCTCAACTCAAGCGCCATCCTCGAATTCAAAGTCAGCTGTTGAAGAACGAAGTTTCTATCCTTCTCATGAAAAAGGCCAGAGGAGGTCCCTCCCATGCGAAGAAATCAGGGAGCATACTCCCGCTATTTTCTAGACCAAAAACGAGGAGTAGCCAAAGAGTACAGACCTATCACTGACCTATGCCTGCTGAACAGGTTTATCAGAAAAGAAAAAAATTGTATGCTAGCCCTGTACCAGATCTTTCCACACCTTCACCAGGGAGACTGGATGTGTGCCATCGACTTGCAGGTTGCTTACTTTCATATACCTGTCTCAGTAACGCATCGGAAATTTCTCAGGTTTCAGATAGACGTCACCACTACCAGTATCGAGTGCTACCGTTCGGCCTCAAATCCGCCCCACGGAAATTCTCCAAGTGCATGGCGGTGGTGGCTGCATTCCTCCGCAGGCGGAAGATCTTAATCTATCCCAACCTAGACGACTGGCTCCTGAAAAGTTCCACACCTGTTCTGCTTCAGAGCCATCTCTCTTACTGTCTCAACCTGATGCATTCCTTGGGGTTGCAGGTCAAATACAAAAAGTCAGTACTCAATCCCACCCAACGAATACACTGTCTGGTCGCCTCCCTGGACTCCGCAGAGGCAAGCGTGTGTCTTTCGGAGGAGAGGTTGTCATCCATGCTTCTGAAGTGCTGCACCCTGCTAGACACCCAAAGCCCCACAGCCAGGCAAGTGTTGTTATTACTGGGATCGATGGCCTCGTGCATCTTCATTGTGCCCAATGCACGCCTTCACATGAGGCCTCTGCAGCAGGCACTCGAGGACCAATGGTCTCAGAGATCAGGCCACTGGGAAGATCGTGTTTCTCTCCACCAAGTTGCTAGAGACTCCATCAGATGATGGATGAAACGTTCTCATCTTCTGTAGGGAGTCCCATTTCATCAGTCGGCTCAATCGCAGACAGTGGTCACAGATGCCTCAATGCAAGGCTGGGGTGCTCATATGGACCAGCTTCAGATACAAGGTCTCTGGTCGAAATAGAAAGAAGCTACCACACCAACTTCTTGGAGCTTTGGGCTGTCTGTCTGGCTCTCAAATCCCTCTACCCGTCTCTGTGCACCAACTACATTCAAGTTCAGACGGACAACACAACAACTATGTTCTAACTGAACAAGCAGGGAGGCACAAGGTCACGAGTTCCGGCTCTGGAAGCTCAATCCATTTGGCGCTGGCTCCTGGCGAGAGGTCTTTCTATCGTGGCTGTTCACATACCAGGAATCCTGAATGTTCAGGCGGACGGTCTAAGCAGAGACTTCGTAGAAGGGCACGACTGGGTGCTCAACGAAGAGTTCGCGCAGGAGGTGTTTCAACAATGGGGCGTAGCAGACACAGATCTGTTCGCAGACGCGGCAAACGCAAAATGCCCCGTCTTCACCTCGAGATTCCCCCAGCAAGGATCACGGGGGAATGCAATTATGATCAGCTGGTCTCAGACATTGCTGTACGCTTTTCCTCCCCTGCCTCTGATCCCGGCAGTGATACAGAAGTTCTACAGGACCAACACCAGGATGATCCTGACAGCGCCGGAGTGGCCACGCCAGTGGTGGTACCCGGATCTCCTCCAGCTGTCGGATGTTCCTCACCAGAGACTGCCCTGCCGCCCAGACTTGCTGACCAAGGACGAGGGGAGGGTGTTTCATCCCAACCTTCCTTCCCTTCAATTGACGGCATGGCTCCTGAGGTCATCCAATATGGCCACCTAGATCTTTCAGCAGATTACATGAACATTCTTAAGGAAGCAAAGAGACCCTCCACTAGAAAGTCTTATGCTTTCAAGTGGAAGAGATTTTACATTTGATGCCTAGACAACTTTCTTGATCCTATCCACGGTCAGGAGCAGGTGATTCTCCCCTACTTGTTACATTTGACAAGGTCAGGCCTGAAGTATCCCTCCATTAGGGTTCACTTAGCGGCAATCACAGCCTATAGGAAGTCGCCTCTCAGACCTCATTCTTCCTCATGCCTGTGGTCAAAGATTTCTTAGAGGGGCTTAAAGTGTTTCCACCAGTGAGGCCCCCCTCCTCCCTGGGAGCTTAACATCGTTCTCCCCAAATTGATGGGTGTTCCCTTCGAGCGTATCCATAAGGCTTCTTTGCAGCACTTGACCTGGAAAGTAGCCTTTTTGGTGGCCATCACCTCTGCCCGGAGGGTGAGCGAAAACCAGGCCCTGTGTTACACAGTGTTCCATGCCAATAGAGTGGTGTTAAGGACACATCCAGGCTTCCTGCCCAAGGTGGTATGAGACTTCCATATTAATCAGACTATCACTCTACCTACCTTTTTTCCTCAACCAACTATTCCCCCGGAGAGGTCGCTACACTCTCTAGATCTCCGGAGGGTTCTGAAATTTTACCTAGCCAAAACTCTTCCACTTAGGAAGTCTGACCGGCTATTTGTTAATTATGGGTCAACTAATACCGGTCTATCAGCCTCAAAAAGATCTATTTCACGATGGATCGTCTCCTGTATAGCACTGTATTATCAATTAGCTAACAAGGCTTTACAGGGCAAACCTCATGCACACTCTACTAGAGGGAAAGCTTCTACGACAGCTCTCCTTCATAACATTCCAATATCTGAGATTTGTAAGGCGGCTGTATGGCATTCAGTACATACCTTTACCCGCCATTATTGCCTAGATTCAGATGCACAGGCCAATGCCCAAGTGGGACAGGCCTCTTTGAGGAATTTGTTTGCATAACTGCATTGTAAATGTGATGATGAGCCATGTTTTTGCTGTATACTTGATTGCTCGTCCGCAAGACTTTGGGTATGGGCTTGCTAATCTATTCATAGATTATGACTATTGATGAGTATCCCCTGGATGAGAAGGATTAGTTACTTACCTGTAATCCTAGTTCTCATCCAGGGGTATACTCATCAAAGTCATAAGCGACCCACCCACCTCCCCGGACAAGCATTATTGCAAAGGTATGATGTGTTACTATGGATCTACTCAGGTGTTTATGCACCTCCAAAAAGAACTGACCTAACTGCCACCTGTGGTGCATCATGGGAGCAGGGGGTCGCCTTCAGGCCTTAAAGGCACAGTACCCCTACTCTAATGCCTTAAAGGCAAGGTGTCAGTCTTTCTTTGTTTCTTTATACTCTACTGCAGCCTACTGGCAAATGCCTGCAATTACAGGTTTTTCTATGGCAATAAAGCATTGTATGCAAATGTTTACTGTTCGCTTTGCTCCTTAGGGGTTGGGAGAGTATCAGCCAGATTCATGAAGGTGCTATTCTGCGATTAGCAAATTGCGAAAAATAGCGATTCGCAATTTCAAAATCGCAGAATGGCATTCATGTAGAAATGCGATGCAAAAAAGCGATTCGCAATCGATCGCAATTGCCGATTGCGATCTTGCCACAATCGCATATAAGTCGCAGAATCGGCATTTTTACATGTAGAAATTGCGACCTCGCAATTAGCGAAATCGCATTTTGCGATCTCGCTAACTGCAAGATCGCAAAAACGGGAAGTCGCATTTCGAGCCCACTGATGACATCACAACCAGGAAGTAGGCTTACCACAGCCACAAACAGAACACAGAGCCAGAGAGTGGTAGCAGGATACTGAAGAGCTCCAAAGCCCCAGACTGTGCAGCACCCCAGCAGGACAAAATTCACCAAGATGTCCCAGGATGCAGCAGGGAGCAGGAGAGAAAGCGAAAAATCAAGTTTTCAGAACTTGAACTGGAGCATCTGATTGAGGGGGTCTCCAAGGACCATGCCCGGCTCTTTGGCAAAGACTCCCGGAGGGTGCCAGAGGCAGATAAGCGCAGGATCTGGCAGCGCATCCGTGCTAAAGTCAATTTGGTTGGGGTGACCCAGCGGTCAATTGATGACCTTAAAAAGCGCTGGTACGACCTGAGAGGTCGTTCTAAGGAGCGTATAGCCGAGAGGCTTGGGGAGCGACTGGCCACCGGTGGAGGGGAACCTGTAGCCACACCGAACACCCCATTGGAGGACCTGATAGAGGACACCATTGTACCAGAAGCCTGCGTGGGGGTCATGCAGCCGGACTCGTCTCGACCCAGCCAACAATCTGAAGGTAAGTGCCATGCGACTGCGACCCTGTCCCCCAACAATGCCCATGACTCCTGAGCTAGCAATATGACATCCCCAACAATGCAGCCCATGCACACCTGAAAAGCCCCATTGCATTGTGGTAGTTGTAGTGAAATCATATACCCCCAGTTAGCAGAACACAGCCAGAGCAGTAAATTCCAAGTTAATCCAAAAGCCAGTCAGGGAAAGCAAGCCTGCATGCATGTATCAACATTGCTTGTGCAAGATACATAACATTAATCATGCACCCTTTCACATTACAGGTGCAGTTGAGCAAGCCAGCACAGATAGCGAGGCCCTGCACATCGCCGAGACCCAGGGGGACACTGAGGGTGAGGGCCAGTCCACCCAACGACCCAGCCCATCACAGCCACCAGCAGTTCTTCCACCACCACCACCCCGTGCGGACAGGGCCACCCCTGCAGCCACTGTTGTGCAGTCAACACCCCAACAAACAGCCACAGCACTGGTACAGGCCCCACCACCAGCGCCTAGGAGGCAGACGAGGCGCACAGCTGGAGCCAGATCACACACCAGCGCACTGAGGCGCCAGCAGCGTCAGGGCTCAGCAGGCATGGGCAGGGCACTCCTACTACCTGATCCTGGCCTGGCCATTGAACGCCGCATGCTGGTGGTGCACCGTACACAGGCGCGTCACCTGGCAGCTATTCACACCCAGCTGCAGGCGACAGGCCAAAACATTGCCCAGATGACCGCTGCTGTCCTAGAGAACAGCCAGCTGCTGGTAGCCCAGCAGGACATGACCTGCCGACGCCACCGCCAAGTACTGGCCCGCCTATCGACCTACACAAGATCAAACCATGTAGTTGGGAATGCAACATCACAGCTGGCACGCAGGTCACTCGCCATGCAAGGCCAGATGGTGCAGTGTTGCCAGGATGTGGCCAGGTCTCTAGATCTGCTCACGGCAGCAGTGCTCGGCAGCCAGTCCACTGCCCATGGAGAAGCAGAGGGGCCTGACGACATGAGTGAGGTAGCGTCAACTAACAGCAGTGCATCCTTGCCACCGATGCCTGTACGTCGCCGCAGCAGCAGGCCTACAGCAGCAACTAGGGCCAACACCGTCCCTCAGGACACGGATAGACGACTTGGGGCGTCTCGTCGTAACCGACAGTGAGGACTCTGACACTCTCAGGGAGGCCATGCAGTACACCCCTGCAAGCCCACTACCCCAGCATGGGGAGGTATGGAGTAATACTCTGTTCATGAGGCACCAGAATTATTAATGGCCAATTTATTGTGCATGAACATTAAAGATTAATGGTCTGACTTGATTCACACTCATGTCATTATTACATTTGTCATGCATGAGTGCAGTGTTTTGTGAGGGGAATGGGTGCACTAGAAACAGTTTATAGTGATGTGGTTGCAGCGCCTGTGTCCTTCAGCAGGATTTTCTCCGCGTGCATGACGCACATGTGGAGGCAGGCGGTTGTCCCCTTCTGACTCACTGCCGGATATCTCCACTGGTATCCTGAGCTTGGTAGCAATGTTGTGGAGTATTGCACACACGGCCACGATGCGGCAGCAGACCTCAGGTGTGTATTTGATGGCCCCACCAGTCTTGTGCAGTATGCAGAAACGGCTCTTCAATAGGCCAAATGTCCTCTCCATGTAATTCCTTGTTCTTATGTGTGCAGCATTGTAACGCCATTGCTGTGGTGTGGCAGGGTTGAGGTATGGGGTGAGGAGGTACTCATGTAGACCGTAGGTGCTGTCACCTGAGGGTAAGAAGCACAGGGTGAGTGCCTGTTCTGCGCAGATACATGATCACAGTGTACTATTTGGGGGCATGTGTACATACCTAGTAGGTGTCCTTCGCCAAAGTCTCCCCTGGCCAGTCGTGTGTGAATGCCGCTGTGCTGGAAGATGAAGGAGTCATGTGTGCTGCCCGGATATTGTGCCAATATGTCCGTGATGTAATTCTTGGCGTTGCACACCATCTGGATATTGAGGGAGTGGTAGGACTTGCGGTTGCGGTACATGTATTCCGTTTGTGCTGGTGGGCAGATGTGGATGTGGGTACAGTCAATGCATCCAATTACATGCGGGAAATTTGCAATGTTGTAGAATTTCAGCTTGGTGCCATTCAAGTCCTGTTGGGTGGTGGGGAATGGTATGTAATGGTGTAGCTGGGTCAGCATTGCATCCAGGAAACTCCTTAGGCAGCGGGACATGGTGGGCTGGGATATCCTCCCTGCAACAGCAACTATCCCTTGGAAGCTTCCGGAGGCCAGTAGGTGCAGGCTGCACAATACCTGTACATGGGTGGGAACGGCATTGGTCCTCCTTGTTGGATGCTGCATCAGGGGGTCTAGGTCCTGGATCAGCTTAATGATCATTGGACCATTTAGGCTGTACTTAGCATAGATTTGCTCCCTGGTTTGGCCCAGAAGGGTGACCCGCTGACGGAATATCCGCTCCTGGATCCTACGTCTGTTCCGTGCTGCTCGCTGTAGCCTACGCCGCCTGACCACCATGTAGAGTCCTGGCATTGTGAGAGTCCTCCGGCTCCAGCTGCATGTCCTTAAGTGTGTTTGGTCAGGCCTGCACCTGTTTGTAGTTAGCTACAGTTTGATTTTTTTTTTTCTTTGCTGGTTACCACCTGGTTTGGGTTCTCCTTAAATTGCGCGTCGCAAATAGTGATTATCGTGTTTTTCGCAATCTGCGATTTTTCTTGAATGGCGATAGCGAATATTTAGTGAGTTTGCAAATGATTTCGCAGAATCCATGGTTTCTCGCTATTTCTAGATCGCAAATGGGCTTGTTCCAGGGTTCTGCAATTTTATTTGCGAACTCGCAATTTTGATTTAGCGATTTCGCTATTTTGCTATTTTCTCTATCATGAATTCCTTTTACACGATTTGCGATCGCAATTGCTAATTCGCAGCTATTGCGATCGCAATTTGGCTTCATGAATCTGGCTGAATATCTGCTACTATGCAAACCTATGTAAATTTCAACATCTTTGCCATTTTGGAAATATTTTAGGCTGCATGTATATGTTTTCATATATATATATATATATATATATATATATATATATATATATATATATATACACATCTATACTACTATAATAAAGGAAGAACTTTGAGGCTTTGAGGCGGGTAAACTCGGGAACCACAGCGCCAATCCACACACCCGATACACCGTTGTAATCGTCAGGGTGTGCAGATGGTCATAGGCTATATAAATAAAAATAAAAAACTTTATTTAAAGAATGTACATTAAAAAACAAGTAGACCCTCCGAAGTAGCGCCGGCCGCGACTTGCATGCATGCTTGTGGAGAAGTGTGGCTCAGTGTTTAGAGGCGGCAGACCCGGAAGCTGAGATCGGCCCGGGACCAGGGTTCAATTCCCAACGGGGCAGGGTCTTGGGTCAATGTCCGCGGACTTGATAATTCTCGCCTCGGCGCCTACTCTAACCTTGGGCTCCTCTCTGCAACTCTGGGCAATAGCTTGCTTAATCTTCACAATGGCCCCTTCAAAGCCGGGGATGCCTGGCCTCACCTTGGGGGTGCCCAGGAGGGACCAACTCACAGGGAAAGCCAGGACGGGTTCCCCAGCGGTATACAGCGCCGGGACACCCCGGTGTGGGTAGCTGTGCGCTTTACAAGTATACCACATTTACATTTACGTCAGGAGCGCGGGGAGGAGCGGCGTCCAGGAGCGCGACGTGGAGCGGCGGACATGGCGTGGGGGAGGAGCGGTGACGTGAGGAGCAGCGGACAGGCCGGAGGAGCGGTGACCAGCGGCAGTGAGGTGAGTGAGGTGACAAGCAGCGGACAGGCCGGAGGAGCGGTGACCAGCAGCGGTGAGGTGAGTGAGGTGACAAGCAGCGGACAGGTGGGAGGAGCGGTGAGGTGACGAGCAGCAAACAGGCAGGAGGAGCGGTGACCAGCAGCGGTGAGGAGCGAGGAGCGGCGGACCGGTAAACTGAGGAGCGCGGGGGAGGAGCGCCGGCTGAGGTAAGGGGACCCACGGACTATGTCGGGGCAGGCGGGGGTCGGGGCAGGCGAGGGACGGGCCGGGCGGGGGTCCGGGCTTCTGGACAATGTCGGGGCGGGCGGGGGGCGGGGAAGCCTGATTGCTCCCAGACAAGGTCGGGACGGGCTGCTAGTATATATATATATATATACATGAAACAATCTCAGCTTTCTCTCGCCTGGAGCCCAGTCCTGGATACCGTCGGCGCAGAAGAAGAGAGGAGACCCAAAGTGCAGGTGAGCAGTGTTTTTATTCAATAATGGAAACGGCGCGCCTCAGCATAACGTTTCGGCCTTCACAGAGGCCTTGGTCACATATATATATATAGAAGCAAAGTTCGTCATGCGCTCTCAGGCAGTAAGGCAAAGGAACCCAAATGTAGGATTTGCAGTTTATTTACAGTGTAAATAAACTGCAAATCCTACATTTGGGTTCCTTTGCCTTACTGCCTGAGAGCGCATGACGAACTTTGCTTCTTTGGATGAATTAATTAACTGGACTGCTTCGCCGGTATCTGCGCCAACTTTCTCGGGTCCCAGCACTCCGGAAGAAGCGTTGCTTTTCTGTGGATATATATATATATCTATACATACATATATGTAATTTTTTTTAATGCTCCGGGATCTCGCACATGGTCCACGATTATTCATAGATTATGACTTTGGTGAGTATACCCCTGGATGAGAACTAGGATTACAGGTAAGTAACTAATCCTATGTCTCTTCCAATTAGAAGACCATTCCACTGGCTAGCTCAGTATTGTTGTGGCGAAGATTTTGAATGTGTGAAACCAAGGCTGTGAAAAACCACAACCTGCGTGAAGCACAGCTAAAGACAATAATGTCTCTGCAAATATAAATACTCTTCACTTGTGTATATCAAAAGATTTTTGTGTTTTGTTTAATAAAAAATATTCATTTGTAACACAAATTCAGTAAACAAAGTTACAAGTTGATGTCACTCTAATATATTCAATCAATATCCATGCTAGTTTAGAA
Organism: Lissotriton vulgaris; assembly: GCF_964263255.1. Lineage (NCBI taxonomy): Eukaryota > Metazoa > Chordata > Amphibia > Caudata > Salamandridae > Lissotriton > Lissotriton vulgaris. The sequence goes on from NC_141694.1 coordinate 1,109,297,242, forward strand.
CATTATTTGTTAATATGACACAAGCTAACAAAAATCTATCTATTGCTTATTTACAAGAACCAGTTCAGAAAATCAATCCCAATGCATTTCGGGTTAATACTAAACCCTTCATCAGGGGATGTATAATAAAGTAATGGTAATCAATAGTGACTCTATCTTGATGTCCTCCGTCCAGAGCTACAACAAAAATCAGAATAAGTGTCCAATGAGAAACAGGTTTAACATCATACAAGAGCGATAATAGGATTTGCACTCAAGAGAGGTTAAAAGGTAGAGGAAGAAGTAGTGTTAAACCGTCCACCGGGCATAAACCGAAACTATAACCTCCGTGAAAAAACTCATAGGAAGAACTGTACCATGCAAGGCATTTAATGAAGTGACATCTGTGAAATGTAAACTTTCTCCTAAAACCACAACCTATGTACATGCGGAAATTTTAGAACTGCATGAGCAGTTTACCCCAACGTTTCACATTGAAGTTAAAATGCCTTCACTGCTAGTTTTGCTGCAATAACAAAGACATCCCAACTGCGAAAAAAGAGCGTCGGAACCCCATCGATGTCAAAACATGGATTTACTTCCAAAAGAAGTTTGAACCCAATAAAAACAGAATTTGAAAGGAGGAGCGAAGTTTTGGGAAATCATTGCATCAGCAAGATGACCAGCTAGCTTTGATATTCTTATTGAGGATTCAGGACAGGAGCATGACTAGGAAAAATATCAAATGGATTTCAAACACTAGAGTAAAGCATGCTTAATGCAAACAATGTATTCCACAGAAGCAACTCCTACATGACGTTTAGCTCAACAGGGAAAACCGCTACATCCAGGTTCATGAGCTACCCATCTGACACATGAGGTCTTAGTTAGGGTGCCTTTTGAGTTCATGGCTGTTCTAATTGAAGTGTAACATCCTAGCACGTTGTGAAGTGGAAACAATTTGCCACTATGGAGGTTATTTAAAGTAAAAAAACGTGAAGTTGGCTTTCAAAATTGTTACGCATATTTGGGAAAGGGAACATGCTCATGGTTGTCTAGAACCATAGGAGGGCAGGCTGTACAGCTTTGTCACATCTGCATGCCACCCTATAAAGCTATAAGCGACTAGTATTCTTGTTCTCTGGAACTAAAATGGTGGCAAGGGATGTCTGCATGGCAAAGAAAAGAGTCTGAAATCTAGGAGTCAATGAAACAGTTCATTTGTGTAGGGATTAGAAAATGTTATGTTTGGCAGACAATTCCCAAATGAAGACCATTAATATTTTAATAAGCTGTGAATCCTTGAAATGCACTATATTTACAGCTAGCATAATAACTCCTGTCCTTCATGCACATGAACTACCCTATATCCCTTAATTCCACGACATATTTAATATAACCTCCATTATTGAGTTCAATAATAACTGAGGTGACAGAAGGTGAATATGGTGTAGAGTGGTAGTGCCGTTTAAGTTGGGCAGCCATTTTAACCAGGCTTCTACCAGTTAAGTACATAGATTTTGAAATGCTGTAGAACAAGCATTCCAGTACTTTCTTTGAGAGTACCTCCCGTTCACAATTCGAAGGAAAGACCTATGAATATACAATTCTAGGCCTATGAATACACAGCTATTTTTTTAAGGTCGCATTTTCTATGGTTAAGATATGTTCTACTATGTAGTTTGGTACACAGAATATATCAATCTGGGAAAAAAGTAATTTATTCCCAAGTGCACTCCTCAGTTGTATTAGCTTTCCTACTGTTCTTTGCATGTAGTTTTAGCTTGCTGCCAGGTTTTATGCACTTAATAGAATCAAGCATAGAACATCAAGTATTTTCGATGGGTGTATTGTGCAGATGAAGTACATTTAAGGTTGCTGGAATATCCCCCCCCCCTCCCCTCAAGTAGGACAGTGGTTCTCACCGTTTTGACTTCTCCAGGTTAAGCATAGAACATCAAGTATTTTCAATGGGTGTGTGGAAGAAGCTTATTTAAGGTTTATTATTCTGTTAATACTATTTAATTTTCTAGGAATTTGCGGACCCCCTGAGGAGGCTTTGCGGACTTCCAGGGGTCCCGGAACCCAAATTCTCTTCCAGCGGATCAATAGTCATAAGCACTGAATAGTCCCGCCCACATGCGGGGACCCCAGAGCAATAGCCAAAAATATGGATCTATCTATCTATCTATCTATCTATCTATCTATCTATCTATCTATCTATCTATCTATCTATCTATCTATCTATCTATCTATTCTTCAGCTTATATAAAACAAGCTGAAGAAAAAGCCTCCAAAATAAATAGAAGAGATCTTTTAGTAATCAAACCAATACTGAAGTTGGAAGAACCAACAAGAATGATCACCAATTTCAGTATAAAAGCAGGAAAAATAGTGCAAATCTTTAAGAAGAATTGGCACATCCTGACCACTGATCATGTGCTTAAAAGAGTTCTTCCAGAAAGACCGTTGATTACTTACCGACGTAGTCAATCTCTGGCAGACCACCTCGTCCACAGCCACTTCTCCTCCAAACCTCAGTCAACTAAACTCTCTAAAGCCAAAGGGTTCTTCCCATGTCTGCGGTGCAAGGTCGGTAAAGGTAGCAAAAAGGTTTTAGACTACCCACTAAGAACTAATGAAAATAAACCAAAAAGGGAGATCAAAAAGCTGTTGAACTGTAACTCAGAGTACACTATTTATTGCCTAGAATGTCCCTGCGGAAAACGCTATATAGGGAGTACCATCAATCCCACAAAGTTAAGAATTCTAGAACATATGCGTGCCATAGCAAAAAATGATAAATCTTATCCAGTGGCACGCCACTTTGCAGAATTACATCAAAGCAACAGGGATCTGTTGAGATTTTACTGCATTGATCAAGTGGACCGCTCAGAAAGAGGGGGGACAGGGTGAAGCATTTACGTAATATATAATTGATCTCAAAACCATAGCACCATGGGGGCTCAATAATGATGAAGAAATGTGGGTCCATTTGTAAATTTTGAACCTTTTGATCATAAAAGAACCCGACTGATAGGCTACTGAGAGAGGAATTCAAATAAGAGGAAAGACACCCTGAACACTCAGAAATGAACTCTTGAAAGTGAATGACAGCCTGTAACCACAGAGACTGATGAAGGATTAGGCCCATTCAGGGCTACAAAACTAACTCAAAAACAAAAGGGATAAGCCCATTCAGGGCCACAAAAGCATCAGGAAAAGAGAAAGGGATAAGTAATGTACTAAATCATATTATGGGAGAAAAGAAATGGGAATAATCTATCAGATATATACTAGTACTATGCATTATGTTTTTGCTAGTTATCCCTTGTTTTGTTCAAAGCCAGTATTTACTGTGAAAATTCTCAGTCTGTTGTCACATGTTTTTAAATGGTTAGCACTAGAGCACTTTATTTGAAACACGCCTTATTAACCACATGAATTGTATTAGTAGTAACACACTATAAGATGGCCGCTGCGAATGCAATCTAGGCACTGAGCACCATTTTCTATGTTGATGAATGTACAACATATTGTGGCTTTAAATGGCGTCACTATGTGCACACAAACTGACACTGACAAAGCTTTTTAACGTAACGCGTCTGTTAGGGGTGAGGGGTTTGTAATAAAACAACTTAGAAACTTATACCTGTGTGCTTGCCATCTTTCAGCCCGGATTGGGAGTGGAAAAGTGTTCGAATATATATATATATATATATATATATATATATATATATATATATATATATATATATATATATATATATATATATATATATACATATATATATGTATATATATATATGTATATATATATATATAAATATAAATATATATACACACATATATATATATATATATATATATATATATATATATATACACATACATAAATACCCATTTATATAGATAATATGCATATACATATACATAGGCAGCCTGAAAACATATTACTAGGCTCCAAAACTGACATCATTGCATGTAAATCTTTTACATTTGAAAAAATAAAGACATACAAGTCATAATATACATATGATATATATAAAGAAAACTGCCCTGAGTTTGCTTTGAAACACACAACCTTTATTTTCAAATGTAAAAAGGCAAGATCATAGAGGCAGATTAGCCTAGACAGGCTGCATAGAAAATGATTGTAAAATTGGCGCCGTGCCTTTAAGACCTTCAGGAACCCCCAGGCTCCCATCATGCACCACAGGTGACAGTTAGGTCAGTTCTTTTTTCCGGCTCCTTCTGTGGGGACCCTGGAGCATTGAGCTTGCCAGTTAGTGATGTTTTATCACTTTTTTCTGGTTTCACTCGACGTCTCTAGTTCTTAGCTTACTAATACTACTATTGTTTCTGACTTTTGGCTATTTTTTCCTGTCAAAATGCCGGCCTTATTTAATAAGTGCCCGGCCTGTGGAAAAAAGATGGCTAAATCAGACCCTCACTTGGTCTGTATTGCTTGTTTACCTTTATCTCACAAGCCAGACCAGTGTTACCACTGCATCAAGTTTTCAAAAATAACCCTTAGAGAAAGGGAGAAGATTAAGCTGCACTTCATGCAATAGAGAGGAAAAGAAACAGCAAGTGGGTGAGAACATCCCTCCAGGAAGCCCCCCTCTCAAAGATGGATGGAGCGCAAAGAAAAATCTGAGGAAAGGAGACATCGGTCTCATACCCCGTTGAGGGACATATCGACATCCAAAATACCGTTGTGCTCCGAGTCGGCGTAGAAATAGACGTTGAGACGTCCTTCGCCGTCGAGACATCCTTCTCTGCTGAGACAAGGTGAGAAGACCCATAAGATGAAGTCGACAACAAAGCGTAGGCGGTCCAAGTCTGGCTCGCCTACGACGTAAAGAGTCCGGGGCTCGACGTCGACACATCAACTTCGAAGCCCACTGCCGAGAGGGACCGCGCCGACGTCGATAGGTCCAATTGCATTAACATCAAGCCGAACACCAAGGGCTTCGACGCCGGACAGACACAGGCATTCGATGTCGAGACGCATGACGTCGGCACATCCATCACCGAGGAGGTCGACGTCGAGGAGGTCGCCGTCGAGGGGATTGCTGTCGAGATCTCGAAAAACACCCCGTGTCTAGAAGGTTGCAATGTAGGTCAACCTCGAGAAGGTCGACATCGAGATCACACTCAGATCATGGATCTCTGCCTGCAAAGAGACCTAGACCATTCGACGCGGGACGCCCAGGTGGTGACGTCAAGGAGTGCTTCTTTCTCCCCAGGACTTCAGATAGTGCAAGTTACTCCTGAACCCTCACCAGTACCGTCTCCAGCCCGCCAACTAATATCCCACCGAGATGGCTAGGGGACATACAAGAGTGGAAGATCCGCAGAATTAATCTGCCTCGTTCAAGATCCAGATCGCCTGTAATTCAGGCCGTACACTCTTCTGAAAGACACGAGCATGCCACTCCACAAAGGTCCCCATCTGTAAGAAGGCGGTCATCACGCTCTCCTAGGAGTCGGGCATCCAGATCTTGACACCGCTCTCCTAGAAGGTGGAGCCCTAGATCTTCTTCATGGTTGTCAGAATCCAAAGCGGACTATTCTCCTACTCTTTCTTCCTCTCCTCCCAGTAGAATATCACCCATTGATGATAATCTGACCCTCAATGAGGTTCTCTGCAGAGGGGCTGCGAAACTTCACATTGAAATGCCTGTCTCTACCACCAAGACATCAGTCATCTTTGAAACACTGCACCAAATGTCTTCCTCAAGACCATTGCTTCCTCTAGTGCCTGGATTGCTGGAGCCTCCTCTGCCAAAATTCCTTACTCCAGCATCGGTGGGGGTGGCCCCATCTCGCATCACTGAGAAATATAAGGCTCCTGAGAACGACCCCTTTTTTCTGAGGGCTGACCCTCCACCGGACTCTGTTATTGTTTCAGCGGCACGGAAGACAGGGGCAGAATCGTCTGCGGTACCCCCAGATAGAGACAGTAAGGCCATGGATTCTGTCGGCAAGAGAATGTGCACGACCTCAGCCTCTTACATGAAGGTAGCCCACGCCTCGGCCTTGCTGAATTGGCATGACCGTTCTTTGTGGGACTCTCTTTTACGCTTCACTGAGAAGCTCCCAAAAGAAGACAAGCAAGATTTCCTGGAAATCCTGCATGAAGGTGACTTGGTAGCCAATCAAATTATCAGTGCAGAGGCTGATGCCTCTAATCTCGCTCTCCATGGTTATGCTCATGGGCTTTGTGCCTGTTGCTCTGCCTGGCTGAGATTGACGGTTCCATTCTCAATCTCCCCTTTAATGGCACATCACTCTTCGGCTCTTGTGCCAATGACGAAATGTCCAGGATGAAGACCGAACTGGATACGGTGAAGGCGGTTGGGCTCGAGAATAGGAAGGACTTCAAGCGACACTACCGCCCTTACTATCGGTGACAATACCAACAGAGGGTTCAAACCCCTCAGTAGTCCTTCCAGCAAAATCAAGGAAGATCACAATCCTACCAGTGTCGTCCTGTTAGAGGAAGAGGAGGGAACTCCAGACAGTACACGCTTGCTGCGAAGCAACAGCAAAAGCAGTGCTTGCTTCCCCTAACTCCGTTACCCACTCCGGTGGGGGGAAGTGTCAGTTTCTACCTGGAAGAGTGGACCAAGATCACACTAGACAAGTGGGTGCTGAACATTGTAAGGAATGGGTATACCAGCAGGTTCAAGTCCCCTCCACTTTCTATTCCTCTTCAAAAGACTGTCATCCATCGCATAAATCTTCTGAGAGAAGAGGTGTCCGTGCTACTCCTAAAGGAAGCCATCAAGGTGGTCCCATGGCATTAACGTCGGCAGGGGATCTACTCTCAATATTTTTTGGTCCCAAAGAAAGGTCCAAACAAGAAGTTCAGGCCTATACTAGATCTCAGACATCTCAACAAGAGAAGTGTGGGTCAATGGTTAGAGCGGCAGACCCTGATGCAGAGGTCTGGCCCGGGACCAGCGTTCGATTCCCCGCCTCGGCGGGTCTTGGGCTCAAAAATTCCGCGGACCTGATCATTCTCGCCTCGGTGCCTATTCCAATCATTGAGTCCTACTCTGCAACTCTGGGCAATAGCTTGCTTAATCTCCACAACGGCCCCCACAACGCTAAGGATGCCTGGCCTCAACCTTGGGGGTGCCCAGGAGTGGACGCCTGACAGGGAAAGCCAGGATGGGTTCCACAGCGGTATTCGTACAAGCGCCTTGAGACCCTTGCGGGTGAGTAGTGCGCTATACAAGTATCAATTTACATTCTGAGAGAGAGGTTCAGAATGCTGCCATTCCATCAAATAATGCCGCATCTACATCAAGGGGACTGGATGTGGTCCATAGATCTTCAAGATGCCTATTTCCACATACCAATCTCTCAAAAGCATTGGAAGTTTCTAAGGTTTTGCATCCAATCAGACCACTTCCAGTTCACTGTCCTGCCCTTCGGTCTGAAGTAGGCTCCTCGCACATTCTCAGAGTGCATGGCAGTAGTAGCTGCTTTCTTGAGGAAAAAGCAAATCTTTGTCTACCCTTACCTGGACGACTGGCTTCTCAAGAGTGCATCGCTAACTCCTCTGCAGCAGCACCTCGCGTACTGCATTCAACAACTACATCGGCTCGTTCTACACGTAAATTTTAAAAATCCATCCTCAATCCAACACACAGGATGCACTACCTAGGCACAACTTTAGACACAGTCAACGCAAGAGCATATCCTTCGGAGGAGAGACTATCATCTATTCTCCACAAGTGTCAAACTCTCCTAAAGATACCACGGCCAGGCAGATCTCATCTCTACTGGGTTCGATGGCCTTGTGCATTTTTCTAGTTCCAAACGCCAGACTTCACATGAGACCTCTACAGCAGACTCTGGAGGATCAGTGGTCCCAAATCTCTAATGGTTGGGAGGACACTTTAATTCTACCTCTGTGTCCGGTTCTCCATCAAATGGTAGATGCGACTGATTCATCTCAACGTAGGAGTCCCCTTTCAAGAGGAAATGCCGAATCAGACTCTGGTGACGGATGCGTCCTTTCAGGGATGGGGTGCTCATATGGGACCACTACAGATCGAAGGAATGTGGTCAGAGAAAGAGTAACTATACCACATAAACATGCTGAAAGTCAGAGCGGTACATCTAGCTCTGAAAGCGTTTTTTCCTTCCATCAAATCGACTGCTCTGCTTCTTCAGACGGACAATGCAACAACGATGTACCACCTGAACAAGCAGGGGGGCACCAGGTTCAGACCCCTGTCGCTGGAAGCACAGGCGATTTGGAAGTGGCTTCTGGCACGAGACATGAAAATCTCTGCAATTCACTTACCAGGCATCCTCAATGTCCAAGCGGACGGCCAAAGGAGGCATTTTGCAGAAGCCCGCGACTGGGTGCTAAAACAAGAAGTGGTGCAAGAAATCTTCCATAACTGGGGAACACCAGACATCGATCTGTTCGCGGACGGCAAAAACCCAAAATGCTGAGTCTTCGCTTCCAGGTACCCGCAGCCAGGTTCCAAGGGGAATGCTTTGTTGATAGACTGGCCAAAAACATTACCCTACGCTTTTCCACCGATTCCCCTCATTCCCATGGTGATCAGGAAACTGTACAAGTCCAAGACAGAGATGATCCTGGTTGCTCCAGAGTTGCCTCGCCAGTGGTAGTACCCGGACCTTCTTCACCTGTCCAAGGTACCAAACAGGAGGTTGCCATGTCATCCGGATCTGCTGACCAAGGCGGGCGGCAAGGTGTTCCACCCCAACCTGCCGTCCCTAAGGTTAGCAGCATGGCTCCTGAGTTCATCCAATATGGACATTTTTGCCTCTCTCAAGACTGCATGCAGATCTTGAAGGAGGCTAGGAGACCTTCTACGAGGAAGTCTTACGCTTTTAAGTGGAAGCGTTTTTACATGTGGTGTAGTGCTGAAGGTCATGACCCTGTTCGAGGTCAGGAACAGGTTACCATACTTACTGTATTTGGCCAAAGCATGCTTGCAATACTCCTCCTTAAAGGTTCACCTGGCAGCGATAACAGCATATAGAATGTCTCCCACTCAGGCTTCGTTCTTTCAGATGCCAGTTGTTAAAGATTTCCTGGAGGGTCTCAAGAAGGTCTATCCTTTCGTTAGAACTCTATATCATCCCTGGGAGCTGGATATAGTCCTCTCTAAACTAATGGGTCCCCCATTCAAACCCATTCACAAAGCTTCCCTTCAACATATTTTGTGGAAGACTGCTTTTCTCGTGGCAATCACATCTGCTCGCAGGGTAAGCGAGATACAAGCCTTATGCTCTACAGAGCTTTATCTTGTTTTTCACGCGAACAGAGTGGTGTTACGTACTCACCCGAGGTTCCTTCCTAAGGTGGTCTCGGATTTTCACATCAACCAGTCAGTTACTCTTCCTACTTTCTTTGCAAACCCTGTCACTCCTGCTGAGAGAGCTCTGCACCCTCTAGACCTGAAAAGAGTGTTAAAATTCTATCTTGATAAAATAAAAAGTACGAAAGTCTGACCAACTGTTTGTGAATTATGGTTCGTTAAACACTGGTTTCCCTGCCTCTAAAAGATCTATTTCTGGACGGATAGTGTCATGTATCATGTTATCTTATCAACTGGCACATAAGCAGCTCCCGGGCAAGCAGAGGGCTCATTCGACAAGAGGCAAAGCTGCTACTATAGCAATGCTTGTGAATGTACCTATTCAAGAAATTTGTAAAGCAGCCACATGACGTTCGGTTCATACTTTCGCACGCCATTACTGCCTTGATTCTGATACTCAAGCGGATGATCAGTTCGGTCAAGCATCCTTGAGAAATTTGTTTGGGTAATATATGTTGGTAAAATGTTTTGATATGCTGCTATTCGTCTGCAGGGTATGGGGATGGGCTTGCTACTCTATTCAGAGCTTATGACTATTGATGAGTATCCCCTGGAAGAGAAGGAAAAGTTACTTACCTGTAATCCTAGTTCTCTTCCAGGGGTATACTCATCAATGTCATAAGCAACCCTCCCGCCTCCCCGGACGAATATCATGTCTATATATATATATGTACCTGTTACCCATACTGTGATTACACTGTTATACGCCATCCAAAAGAACTCACCAAACTGTCACCTGTGGTGCATGATGGGAGCCTGGGGGTTCCTGGCTTTCTTAAAGACACAGCACCAATTTTCCAATTGTTTTCTGTGCAGCCTGTCTAGGCTAATCTGCCTCTATGATCTTGCCTTTTTACCTTTGAAAATAAAGGTTGTGTGTTTCAAAGCAAACTCAGGGCAGTTTTCTTTATATATATCATATGTATATTATGACTTGTATGTCTTTATTTTTTCAAATGCGCAGCCGAGGTAAACGCTGCTGCGGGACAGGTATTCAGCATTTGCCGCCATCAGCGAGCCTGACCTCAGGCCTCGCCCACTTGTACGAGGCCCCTCCCCCCCCCCTCCCCCCTCACGCCTACATAACAGAGCTGACTACGAGCTCGCGCCCAGATCTAGACACTCCTGAGGCACAGCCAGGAGCTTTGTTTGTCTTGCAAAAGCCGCTTTTTTAAAATTGTTGTGACGTTTAATACTTTTAACCAGCCCACTCCTACCTTTATTCTGGGGCCTTGTTTCCATTTCCCTGACCCACGCGCAGCCGAGGTAAACGCTGCCGCGGGACAGTTATTCCTCATTTGCCGCCATCAGCGAGCCTGACCTCAGGCCACGCCCACTTTTACGAGGCCACGCCCCGAACACCCCCATAATAACATGTGCTTTCCACGTACGCGCAGCGGGCGCGCTTAAGGCAAGCCCGTCTGGGCCCGGCCGGCCCCAGGCCCGGTCACTATGCCCAAATCTCCCATCAGTCGCCTTACCTATACACAAGCCAGGCTCCTTGCCCTCAACCCATCGAAAAATACTAACTGCCATTACACTTACACAGGTGAAAAACCGTTCACTAACTGCAACCTCTGCAACCCAGCCCCTACCGATGCAGAAGGCCACGGTCTTCAGTTCGGATTCTTGAACTGTAGGTCCCTCCCCAAACACTCCCACGAGATAAACCTTCTCATTCAAAGAACTCGCCATTGACATCCTATTCCTAACGGAAACTTGGCTTAACCCCCACTCCGACTCCGATATAGTTAATGCTCTACCACCTGGGTACCAAATCCGCTTTCAGAACAGACCCCTCGGCAGAGGAGGTGGCCTGGCTATAATACACAAAGAGCATCTGTCCTGCAGAATTAACAATGGCAACATCGAGGATTGCGAAAGCTGTCACTTTGCCCTTCAGATTTCACCTACAACCTCCCTCTCTGGACTACTAATTTACCGACCTCCTGGAGCCTCAGCCAAGTTCGCTAGCGCCCTCGTCGATTCTGTCTCCCTTATGGCAACTACAACTCCCAACTTTCTAATCCTGGGAGACCTTAATCTCCATCTATTAGACTCTAAGGATGCAACTGCCTTCGAACTTCTCCTCGACCTCACCTCCTTTGGCATACGACTAGTGAATCTAGAGCCCACTCACGACAAAGGACATCTGCTGGACCCCATCTTGACAAACATTCACAACCTCAAAACCAGCACTCCCCTCCCTCTTCCATGGACCGACCACTTTTTGATTCCCATAGATTGGCACCTCTTTCTCCCGCAACCTCAAACACCCAAGATCCGAGTCACCGAGAAATGTTGGCACAAACTCTCGCCGGAAGGATGGACCTCCTCGCTCATGGGATCTCTCCCCCCACCAGCTCCCGACCCAGCCACTGCCGATATGCAGTTTAACTCTTGGCTCACCCACTCTCTGGACGACCGCCTTCCCAAAACCAGCACCGTGAAACGAGCCAAAAGAGTAAACCCGGCCCCCTGGTACACCCCAGAGTTAAACCTACTACGGAAGGAGTGCAAAAAGACAGAGCGCTCATGGAGGAAAGACAAATCCTCAGTCAAAAAAGATGCCTTCCGTGCCTCCTTAAAAAAGTATAAACTCGCGGTTCGTAACACCAAAAGCCTATTCTTTGACGAAAGAATAAAAAAATCCTCATGTTCTGCCAGGGAAACCTTCATCATCCTAAAAGAACTTCTCAAAGTACCAGAGCCAACTCCAGGGAATATCCCAAATCCCAACTCCCCTGAGGACAAATGCCAAAAATTAGCAAAATACTTTGACGAGAAAATCCAGAAAATTCTCGCCACCCTACCCCCTGCCGGCCACTGCTCTATCGACGCGGGATGCTTCAAACCTGTCCCAGCCACCATCCACCTTAACACCTTCGGCCATGTAACCAACAAAGAGGTCTCGACCACGCTTGCATCGATCAAAAGTGGCTCCCCCAGTGACCCGGTGCCCATCCGAATTCTCAAAAAAGTGGCTCCCACTATCACCCCCCTCTCACTGACCTCATCAACCTATCTCTACTTCAGGGTAAGGTCCCCCCCAGCTGGAAAGCGGCCGTTGTCAAGGCCCTCCTAAAAAAACCTCTCCTGGACCCCTTAGATATGGCCAATTACAGGCCAATCTCCCTCCTCCCCGCTGTTAGTAAAGTCGCCGAAAAATGAGTAAACAAAAAGCTCTCCCAGTATCTGGAGTCTAACAACCTGCTCAAAAGCTCGCAGACTGGATTCCGCCCGGGTCAGGGCACGGACACCGCCCTCCTGGCGGCAGTGGAGGAGGCCAGATGCATTCTGGACGCAGGAGGATCAGTGGCAGTGATCCTCCTGGACCTCAGTGCGGCCTTCGACACTGTCAACCACCAGGTTCTTATCCAGCGACTCTGACACAGCGGCGTGGAGGGCACTGCCCTTGCGTGGCTCGCATCATTCCTTAACCACCGCTCCTTCCAGGTCTGGGAGAACGACATCCGCTCCCCGACAGTCCCCCTCCAATGTGGAGTGCCGCAGGGCTCTTCACTAAGCCCGACATTATTTAATGTCTACATGTCCCCATTGGAGGAGGTGGTCACCCCGTTTGGTGTGAAAATCATCAGCTACGCGGATGACACCCAGTTAGTAGTGTCCCTATCCCACCCCAACCAAGAACCAGCGAACCTCCACAGCTGCCTCTCCGAAATCCATGGGTGGATGAACAACTCCGCGTTGAAACTCAACGGGTCCAAGACGGAAATCTTGATCCTTGGGCAAAATGGGCTTTCCCTTCCCCCCAATATCTGGCCCCCCTGCTTGGGTGAACCCCCCTCACCCAAAACCGAGATCAAGAGTCTGGGAATCTGGCTTGAGAGTGACCTGTCCTTCAAAACCCAGGCCAAGAAAACCGCTGGGATCTGTTTCGGGCTCCTCAGATCAGTTAGGAAAATCCTTCCCTTTCTGCCTCCCATCTCCCGTAAATTGCTCCTCCAGGGCCTCATCCTATCTAGGCTGGATTACAGCAATGCCATCTATCTGGGAGCACCCGAAGCCACCTTCAACAAATTACAAAGGATCCAGAACGCCGCAGCCCGGCTTCTCACCAACACCTCGGCTAGATCCTCTGCCAAACCAGCTCTGAAGCTCCTCCACTGGCTTCCTGTAAGAGAACGAGTGAAATTCAAAGCTCTTTGTTTGGCTCATAAAACCCTACAGGATAAAGGCCCCCCATTCTTAAAAACTTTATCAGGCCTTACAAGGCTGCTAGAACCCTCCTCTCTGACCACGAACATCTCATCACAGTTCACAGAGTGAAAAAGGCGCGCACAGGCGGACGTCGCTTCTCCGTGAACACAGCTATCCTCTGGAACTCCCTCCCCCGCAAACTTAGGACCGAACAAGACCACCTCCGGTTTAGGAAATTACTGAAATCGCACCTCTTCCTCTGATTCTAATTTCCCCCCTTCTTTTGTCCCTGCCTTCCCCCCTCTTGTGCTGTCCGGATCTTAGCGCTGGGATGCTTCCGGGTTACTAAGCGCTCTACAAAACCCTAATAATAATAATAATAAAATGTAAAATAATTACATGCAATGAGGGCAGTTTTGGAGCAGAGTAATGTTTTCAGGATGCATATGTATATGCATATTATCTATATATATGGGTTTTTATGTATATATATATATATATATGTAGATATATGCATATTTTTGGCTATTGCTCCGGGGTCCCCGCACATGGGCGTGACTGTTCAGTGCTTTTGACTTTGATGAGTATACCCCTGGAAGAGAACTGGGATTACAGGTAAGTAACTTATCCTAGGGAACTAGTCATATGATGTTAATAGCTGAGGCCTTTTGTACTTAAGTTTCTACCTTTTTATGGATAATTTGTAGACTCAAAAGGGCACAACGCTGGAATATTTGTAGATGTTGTACCTCTTATTAATGTATTTCTTTATTTCTTTTAGTCGTTCACCATCGGGAAGTCCTGCAAGGAGTGACACTCCAGAAAGAGATGACTGAAATTGTGTGTTATCACAACTTTGGAAGAAAGTTATTTTGTTTACATTAATATAAGGGATTTTTGTGATGTCTGTTTTTGACATTCATGGGCCTGAAAGGTATTTTCTGCCCTCTAACCATTGGGTTGTTTGAATATATTAGGATGCTTTGTAAAATAATTAGCAAGTTGCATATTTTGTGCTGTTTCGCCATCTAAATGTGGGATTTTGTATCTGGACATTAAAATGTGCACTTCCACTTAAGCCTAATGATATTTTATAATAAATTCAAGCTTTGCGAAACTTGTCATTCCTTTCACTTTCCTTGCATACATTTGTGGACCTTTTCTGTCTTGCTTATGTGACAGTTCAGATTCTCTGTAGAACTGCATCAGAACAGGTGCAGTCCACACCACAAACTGCTTTTAAGACCACAAAGGCATGATATTAGGGCTACTGTGTTCACTTATCTAACCACACACTTTGTCCTCCATCTGTTCCCTATGCCCCATAAACTAATTATTTCGCAGCATCTCTAGATTAACTTAATATACAACATTTTATGTAGTGGCTGGGCTTGTTTTAGCATCTTGTTTGTATTGTTCAAGGTTTGTGACAGTAGGAGGAGCCAGTATGAAGTTGACCTGAAGCTCACAAAAAAGAAGTTACAGCCACTGATTTTTTTTTCTCCATGAGGTTTCAAAACACTTTAGCGGTGAGGGATCATGAACTGTCCAGAGAAGAATACAAGTTATTTGTTTCTGCCTGGTTCCACAAGAGAAAGAAGCCAAAGATTCTTAAATGAAGATTTCAGTGGCAACAAACTATTTTTGTATAGCACTACCTGAGTCTTTGCACGCACCTCGAAGCAGGCAATTTATAATTGTTACCAAATGTGTTCTCTTCCTATGCCCCCTTTAGTGTTGTCCAGGCAAAATGACCCGTGGGAATACTAATGCTTGTGTAATGCTATGGTTCTCTATAAGACAGCCAAGCTTGAACTGTTTCTAAGCTGCAAAATCTAAAAATTAAAAAAAGCTTGCATTTTCAATCAGTCAATCAATCGGGGTTTATAAAGCGCGCTACTCACCCGTGAGGGTCTCAAGGTGCCGTGGGGTGGGGTGGGGTGGGGTGCAGCTCCGGATCAGTTGAAGAGCCAGGTCTTGAGGCACTTTCTGCAGGTGTCCAGAGTGAGTGGTGGAGCTGTGAAGTAGGAGAAGGCTCTTCTGCCTGCTCTGGTTCTGCGGATGCGTGGGGTCTCTGCCAGGGCGAGGTCGGCGGAGCGGAGGTTCCTCTTGGGTACGTGGAAGGAGACTTTCGTTGAGGTATTTGGGTCTAATGTTGTGGAGAGATTTGTAGGCGTGGGTAAGTAACTTGAAGGTCACTCTCTTCTCGATGGGGAGCCAGTGTGGGTCTCGTAGGTGCTGGGTCATGTGCTTGTGTCGTGGGGTTCCGAGGAAGAGTCTGGTTGCGGTGTTCTGTATGGTTTGCAGCTTGTGTAGCTTCAAACCATAGAGCGTAGAGTGCATTGCTGTAGGGCAATCTGCAGGTTATGAGTGCATGGGTGACGGTCTTTCTGCATTTGGGGGGGATCCACTTGAAAGTCTTGCAGAGGATGCGGAGGGAGTTCAAATAGGTGGAGGCGAAGGCGTTGATCTGGCGGGTCAAGGCGAGGAAGGAGTCTAGAATGATGCAGAGGTTCTGGGCGTGGTCCGTCTGGGTGGGAGGGTTTCCGATGGCAGGGGGCCACCAGGAGCTGTCCCACGTAGTGGGGGAGGATCTGAGGACGAGGACCTCTGTCTTCTCAGAGTTCAGTTTTAGGCAGCTGTTGCTCATCCAGGCTGCAACATCTTTCATTCCTTCTTGGAAGCTGAGTCTGGTGCTTCTAGGGTTCTTCATGAGAAAGCGGATGAGCTGGGGGTCGTCGGAGTAGGATACTATGCTGAGCCCATGCTGTCTGATGATGGAGGCGAGTGGAATAGAACACAGGTTTCAGCATTGCCAATGAAACCTCAGACTTTAAAGATACATATGTCATCAAAGAAGGCAGACAGTGTGTGGCCGGTTTACCACTCTCAGGGAGAGTGGAAGGTCCAGCTAGGTGTAAGCCCCAATTGCAATGAGATACAAAAGGTACCCGGCTGTTCCTATTCCAGGTGGACGTTTGGTGTTGGTGACACCCGTGTGTAGTGATAAAACGCTTGGGTATCCAATTTGTTGGATATAATGGCCTCACACACCCTTGCAGGTGTCATGCTTCATCATCGGCAATGCTCCTCGTTGGGTCGGCGGTGCAATACCCAACGGGCAACACCTCAAAGAGGGGCTATTTGCGGAGATCGTTTTCCAACTGCCGTATTGGTGAAGTGCGGGTGAGGGGCCAGTACTGTGTAGACGTTTATTAGAGGTTAAAATTGGGGTAAAGGGTACCAGGATCAGGTTTATTCTAGCGGTCCCTTACTCCAAGTTAAAAAGGAGATAGAGTAAACTCGATGGGAAATAATGCTCCCTAGTGCGAGTCTAGACTAGACTAGACTCGCACTAGGGAGCATTATTTCCCGTCGAGTTTACTCGGTCCGGCAAATTATCCAACATGGCTATTGCCTAGAACTCACGTCAACACTACCCAACATACCACCCGTGCACCGTCCAATGTCACAAGAACATATAACATTACTGCAGGAAGAGGTTATCAGTATGCTACAAAAGGGGGCCATAGAACCAGTCCCACTCAAACACCAAGGAACGGGAGTATACTCACTATACCTCCTCATTCCAAAAAAGGACGGGTCTCTCAGACCAATATTGGACCTCAGGCCCCTCAACCTGTACATTTTATCAGAGCATTTTCATATTCTCACTTTCCAACAAGTCTTACCACTGCTTCGCCAGGGAGACTTCCTAGCAACTCTAGACCTCAAAGACGCATACTTTCATATACCAATGCACCCTGCTCACAGAAAGTATCTAAGGTTTACTATTCAAGGACAGCACTACCAGTTCAAAGTCCTACCATTTGGTGTAACACCGCTCCACGGGTGTTCACCAAATGCCTAGCTACAGTGGCGGCACATCTCAGGAGAAAACACATTCATGTGTATTCATATCTGGATGATTGGCTAATACAAGCGCCATCAGCCCAGCAATGTGCCCGCCACATGTCAAAGACCATTCATCTCCTGCACAGCCTAGGCTTCTTGCGGAACTATCCGAAGTCGCCCTGCAACCCTCCCACGTCCCACAGTACCTGGGAGCAACAATAGATACACTAGCAGCAAAGGCATATCCGAACGCAGCACGATTAAACGGAATGCAAATGTTAATCCAAAAGATCTGAAAGAAACAGCCTGGTTCCACTGCCTTGCTAGGCACTCTTGGAACGGACGCATGTGTAACCTGGCATGAGGGACTATGAATATGCACGAGGCCATCATGCCTATGAGTTGCATAAAAACTCGGGCTGGCAATGAGTGTTGAGGTCTGAAGAACAAGTTACTTACCTTCGGTAACGATATAACTGTAAGAAACAGTAGTTAGTATTAGATTCCTTACCTTAGAATATCCCCAGGCGTCAGACTGGATCCGGAAATTTTTGCGTAGCAATACCCCTGCGCGTCGTTAGGCGTTGCCTCTGGCTCCGCGTCCGCCGTCTGCGTCGTCTGCGCCGGAATGACGTCGTCGGAGTACTTAGATGCCGCCCCTGCGCGCTGACTTCAGTTCTTCTTTTTTCTGCGCCAGCTAGCGCAGATCCGGAGAAGCTCTACCCCTTAGTCACTTTTTGTCTAAAACTTTTTGATCATTTTTGATCCTCTTCAAGTCGTTCTCGACTCTTCAGGTGCCAGTAGCGATGCCCGGGTTCAAACTCTGCTCGAAGTGTAGTCGACTGATGTCGAATACCGACCCCCATCGCCGGTGTCTGCAATGCCTAGACCTCGACCACGACGACCGTTCCTGTTCCGACTGTCGAGCCCTGACGTCGAAGGCTAGGCGGGAGCGGTCCCGCAAGCGGCTCGAGCTCCTGCAGTCGGCCCCGTGCCATTCGAGGTCCCGGTCCCACAGGAGGTCGAGGGACCGGTCGCGGATCCCTCGAAGCTCCGGAAGTCGGCATCGATCTTCTGGTTCCTCCTCAGGTAAGAGGCATGAGAGGTCGGAGCGGCGTCATCGCTCCTCTGACCGCCCCCGAAGCTCGCCCGACGCGGCCGGGGTTTTGGGTGGCACTACCCACGCGGCTCCGCCGAAGTCGCATGCGTCGCATCCTGCCCCATACCGACGGGTCCCTGAGCACGATGCGACGCGGGAGGAGATCGAGCAGTTCCTCATGGCCATGAGGTCGCTCTCTTCTCCGCCGGGCCCCACGGCGCCTTCGGGCCCAGTGGGCCTGGCTCCAGGGCCTAGCAGGTCGAGTGCTCTGGCACTGACGCCGTCGGCGGCTTCGGCCCTGAAGCCGTCGGCGGCTTCGACCCCGACGCCGTCGGCGACTTCGGTCCCGGCACCGCAGGCCCCGACCGGATCCGGATACGGGTCGACGCCGGTCGACCTTACGACCTCGCCGGCGCCATCCCCGAGGGTGTCCCCACCGGCGCCAAATTCGGTCGACGCCGGCCCCAGTCCTTCTGTCGCTCCTGTTCAGCCGTCGACACGGTTCCGTTGGGAGCCGTATGAGACGGCAATAGGTACATTCCACTTTAACGAACGGGCCCCGATTGTTGATCCTGGCTACCAGGAAATGGGTGACGAAGAGGATTGGGAGGGCTCTGAGGACCCTCTGACACAGGAGTGTCAGGACCAAGCGGACTGGACAGTGGAGCTTGGGGAAGCCAGTGGCCTGGACCTCTCTCCAGACACTGTTTTTTTCTCCCCTCCTACCGTGGCTACGGAGGAGGGGGCAGCCTATAGCGTAGTGTTGATGCGGGCGACTAAGGCCTTAAACCTTACGCTCCCCTCAGCGGCCGTGAGGACTAATCTCCTAACCGAGCTCCTCAAACCGCAGTCAAGCTCGGTCGAGCCTCTGCTGCCGTTCAATGAGGCCTTAAGTGACGTTCTGCTGGGCACTTGGTCCAAGCCCGCCTCAGGACAGCCTGTGGACAGGAACGTGGCCAGACACTACCGCCCAGCTCCGGGTGACCCTAGCTTTCTGTCGACCCACCCCACCCCAAGAGTTTGGTTATCCAGGCCTCCAACTCCCAGACCGCGTTCCCGTCGGCTCCTCCCGACAGGAAATCCAAGAGGTTTGAACAGTTTGGCAAGAAAGTGTTCTCGTCCCTCAGTTTGGGACTGCGGTCAGTCAATACCGCATGCCTCTTGGGCCGCTGCACCCACACCCTGTGGGACACGGTTGCGGACGTGCTGCCACAATGCCCTGAGGAGGTCAGGGCTAAACTCGCCCAAGCCCTGGTGGAGGGTCGAGATGCGGCACGGTACTCTATCCGGTGCGGACTGGATACCACCGATACACTGGGCAGAGCGATGGCTACGACAGTGGCAGTTCAACGCCACGCCTGGTTGAGGTGCGACAATTTTTCGGCTGATGTCCAGGCTACTCTACTGGACATGCCGTTTGATGGCCGTCGCCTATTTGGCGACCAGGCAGACTACGCGCTTGAGCGTTTTAAGGACTCCAGGGCTACGGCCAAGTCCTTGGGTTTCTCTGCCCCGTGCCAGCAAACGGGTGCCTTTGGCTCCTTTCGTGGCCAAGGAAGGGGCACCCCCACACGTGCCACCAGCCACACGCCGCCTCAACAGAATCTTCAGCGCGGTGGCGGCCGTGGAAACCACCGGGGAGGCGGTCGGGGACAACGGCGAGGCCAGTCCGCACCCGCTCCCGCAGCATCTGCCTCAAAACCTTCCTAGTCCGAGTTTTCAGGCCCATGTGACGCCCGTGGGGGGCAGGGTTCGCCATCACCTCTTCCACTGGTGCACAGTCACTTCGGACAGGTGGGTGCTGCAAATCGTCCGAGGGGCTACTCCCTCCCCTTCGAAATGACCCCAAATGCCATGCCACCGCAGTACCACTGCGTGTCGGGGGACCACTTGCGACTTCTGCAGGAGGAAGTTACGGCCCTCTTGGCCAAGGGGGCCATTGAGCGCGTTCCTGGGCCAGAAGTAGGGTGTGGTTGTTACTCCCACTACTTTCTGGTTCCCAAGAAGGGCAAATGGGGCCTACGCCCTATCTTGGACCTACGGAACGTCAGCGGCTTCCTTCGGAAGGAGAAGTTCAAGATGTTGACTTTGGCTCAGGTCTTGGCTGCCCTAGACCCGCAGGACTGGATTGTGGCGTTGGACTTGCAGGACGCTCACTTTCACATCCCCTTCCTGCCGGCCCACCGGCGTTACCTGCGGTTCACGGTAGGCCACGAGCACTTTCAGTTCACCGTGCTCCCCTTTGGCCTTACCCCCACGGGTGTTCACGAAAGTGATCGCGGTGGTCGCAGCTCATCTGCGCAGGTTAGGGGTTTCAGTCTTCCCCTACCTCGACGACTGGTTGTTGAAGGCGGGCTCGCTCCAGGCAGTCGTCAACCACCTCCAGACGACGGCGGATCTCCTGCACCTGCTGGGGTTTTCCATCAACGTGCCGAAGTCACACCTGTGTCCCTCCGAAAAGTTCCTCTTCATCGGAGCTGTTCTCGACTCGGCGCAGTTTTGGGTCTCTCCTCCCGAGCAGCGAGTCCGGGATATTCAGGCTCTGATCCCGATCTTTCAGCCTTTATACCGGGTTTCGGTCAGGTTGACGCTGCGGCTTCTGGGGCTGATGGCTTCCTGCATCCTTCTGGTGCATCACGCCAGGTGGCGGATGCGGGCTCTGCAGTGGGACCTGAAGTTTCAGTGGGCCCAGCATCAGGGCAACCTGTCCGACCATGTCCTGATCTCGGAGGGCACTGCGAGTCAGCTGCAGTGGTGGCTCACGGGCCGCGATTGGGTCAGCAGCAGATCCCTTCCCCAACCGGAGCACGTAGTTGTGACGGACGCGTCCCTCCAGGGCTGGGGAGGCCACATGGGAGAGGCGGAGATCAGAGGCCTCTGGTCTCCGGCGGAGTCCCAGCTCCATATCAACCTTCTGGAGCTGTGGCCTATTCGTCTGGCACTGAAGGCATTCCTCCCCTCTGTCCGAGGGAGTGCAGTGCAGGTGTTCACGGACAACACCACTGCCATGTGGTATTGCAACAAACAGGGCAGTGTGGGGTCCTGGACCCTCTGTCAAGAGGCTCTGCGCCTCTGGCAGTGGCTGGAACATCAGGGCGTGACCCTGGTGGTTCACCACCTGGCAGGTTCTTTGAACGCCAGGGCGGACGAACTCAGCCGACGGTGCTCGATGGATCACGAATGGCGTCTGAACTCGGATGTGGCGCAAGGCATCTTTCTGCAATGGGGAGAGCCTTGGTTAGATCTATTCGCCACCGAAGAGAACGCGCAATGTCATCAGTTCGGCGCGCTGGAATTTCCAAGGCGGCACTCGCTCGGCGACGCATTTCGTCGCGAGTGGAGTTGCGGTCTGTTATACGCCTTTCCGCCTATACCACTTCTGCCCAGAGTGCTGAAGAAAATCAAGCGCGACCGGGCCCAAGTCATCCTTGTGGCTCCGGACTGGGCTCGAAGGTACTGGTATCCCGAGCTACTCAATATGTCAGTCGGTCCCCCGATCTGTCTGCCTCTTCAGGAGGACCTTCTGTCGCAGCAACAGGGGACGTTCCTCCACCCGAACCTATCCAGTCTCCACCTCCATGCTTGGAGATTGAGCAGCGACAGTTGAGGCCATTTGACTTGCCTCCTGAAGTCTGTAATGTTATTCTGGCAGCCAGGCGTCCCTCCACAAAGTTGGTATACGCCTGCCGGTGAAACAGATTTGTGGCATGTGCACAGCAAAGGCTGTGGATCCTCTTTCTGCCCCTCTTTCTGCCCCTCTTTCTGTGGTTCTTCTCTTCCTTCTTTCTCTTGCCCAGCAGGGCTCTGCTCTGGGCACTATCAAGGGCTACCTTTCTGCCCTTTCCGCCTTCCTAAGGTTACCTGATCAGCCTTCTTTGTTCAAGTCCCCCATTGTCACTCGTTTTCTGAAAGGCATCACACACATGTTTCCACCTGTCCCCTTTAGGATGCCCCAGTGGGACTTGAACCTGGTTCTTACTTTCTTGATGTGTGCTTCCTTTGAGCCACTTAATTCTTGTCCTCTCCGTCTTCTCACTTTGAAGACAGCTTTCCTGGTTGCCATCACCTCTGCCAGGAGAGTGAGTGGGCTCCAGGCTCTATCTTGCAAACCTCTTTTCCTGTCTGTACATCCGGACAAAGTGGTGTTGCGTACAAGACCCTCTTTCCTGCCCAAGGCAATCTCTGCTTTTCACATCGGACAGCCCATCACCTTGCCCTCCTTCTTTCCGCCTCCGCATCCTTCAAAGGATGAAGAGCGGCTCCATCGTCTGGACCCAAAACGTGCGCTTTTATTCTATATGGATCGCACACATGCCAGTTCCGGGTGGACGACCAACTCTTTGTTGGTTACGTGGTTGCGAAGAAGGGACGGGCGGTGCATAAGCGGCCCATCTCTCGGTGGGTCGTCTTATGTATCAAGGCGTGCTACTCCTTGGCTAGAAAGGAGCCTCCAGTTGTGCTTAGGGCCCATTCCACTCGGGCCACGGCGGCTACTACTGCCCTGGGTCAGGGAGTCCCCCTGTAGGACATTTGCCAGGCGGCTACGTGGGCCTTGCTGCACACCTTTGCGAGGCATTACTGCCTGGACAGTCAAGTCCGGAGGGATGTCTTCTTTGGCCGTTCCGTCCTCCAGGACTTTCTGGTGTAAGTATTGGTTCGCAGACCCACCACCGGGGTTGGTATTGCTGGGGTATCTATTCTAAGGTAAGGAATCTAATACTAACCTGTTTCTTTCAGATGAAAAAGTTACTTACCTTCGGTAACAATATATCTGTAAGAAACAGTAGTTAGCATTAGATTCCTTACCGCCCAACACATGCTCCCCGTTCTGCGAACTGATACCTAGGGTTAAGGTCATCCCCTTTCAGGGCCCTAGTTTCTTGGCACCAGTGTTGGTTCTAGCATGGCTCTGCGTATCTGGCGCGGAAAAGCTGTGTCTAAGAACTGACGTCAGTGCTCATGGGCGGCGCCTAAGTACTCCGACTACGTCATTCCGGCACAGACGACGCCGACGACGGACGCGAAGCCAGAGACGACACCTAACGACGCGCAGGCGTATTGCTACGCAAAAATTTCCGGATCCAGTCTGACGCCTGGGGATATTCTAAGGTAAGGAATCTAATATTAACTACTGTTTCTTACAGATATATCGTTACCAAAGGTAAGTAACTTGTTCTTCAGACCTCAACACTCATTGCCAGCCCGAGTGTTTATGCAACTCATAGGCATGATGGCCTTGTGCATATTCCCTCATGCCAGGTTACACATGCGTTCGTTCCAGGAGTGCCTAGCAAGGCAGTGGAACCAGGCTCAGGGGCAATTACGGGACCTAGTGTTGGTGACCAGTCGAGCATACAACTCTCTGCATTGGTGGAATCCACAAAACCTTTGCAAAGGACGACTGTTCCAAGAGCCTGTCCCACAAATAGTGATGACAACGGACGCATCCCTGCTAGGCTGGGGATCTCATGTCCTGCATTACACAGTTCAGGGACTATGGACTATACAGCAGAAAAAAATGCACATCAACCTTCTGGAGTTGACGGCGGTCTTTCTAGCCCTAAAAGCATTCACAAAACACTTATGCAACAAGACTGTGTTGATCCAGACGGACAACATGACAGCTATGTATTATGTTCAAAGACAAGGAGGAACACACTCCCCACAGCTGTCGCACCTAGCTCAAAGCATGTGGAAATGGGCCATTCAGAGGAACATGTTTCTCATGGCAGAACACCTCCCAGGCAAAGACAATCAAATAGCCGTCCTGCTCAGCAGGCACAGTCAGCAGATGCACAAATGGGAGATTCACCCCAATGTGCTCCAACCATTCTTCCAGCAGTGGGGACAACCGGAGATAGATCTGTTTGCCACAAGCGAAAACGCAAAATGCCAGTACTTTGCCGCCAGGTTCCCACATCCGCAGTCGCAGGGCAATGCGATATGGATGAACTGGTCAGGAAAATTTGCGTACGCTTTTCCCCCAGCTCCATTAATACTGCTAGTGGCATGCAAAATGCGCCGACATTCGCTGACGCTGATCCTAGTTGCTCCCACATGGGCGAGGCAACCATGGTACACGCCGTTCCTAGAACTGTCAGTGGTGCCTCATCAAAGACTGCAACTAACACCCAGTCTCCTAACTCAGAACCATGGCGAAATCCAACACCCAGACCCGCAACCGCTGAACCTGCAATCTGGCTCCTGAAATCCTAGAGTTTGGATACCTGAACTTGCCTCCAGAATGCATGAATATTATCAAAGAGGCAAGAAGACCCACTACCAGGGCATGTTATGCAGCTAAGTGGAAACGCTTCATCATTTACGGCAGTAACAACGACATAAAACCATTAGACGCTTCAACACAAAACATAATTTGCTATCTCTTGCACCTACAACGTTGCAATTTAGCCTACTCATCCATCAGGATACATCTAGCTGCGTTAGCAGCATATCTTCAAAACAGGCAACACCTTTCACAATTTAGAGTGCCAGCAATTAAAGCATTTATGGAGGGACTTAAACGAGTAATTCGCCCAAGGCACCCACCTTCACCAGTCTGGAATCTAAACATCGTTTTAACAGACTTATGGGACCACCTTTTGAACCACTACACTCATGCGAACTACAATTTCTTACTTGGAAGGTGGCTTTTCTTATTGCCATTACTTCACTTAGAACAGTTAGTGAGCTGCAAGCCCTAACTATTCAAGTGCCATTCATTCAAGTACATGCAAATAGAGTAGTTCTCAGAACAAACCCTAAATTCATGCCAAAAGTGGTATCCCATTTTCATATAAATCAAACAATAGAACTGCCAGTGTTCTTACAAAACCCGCAGACAGTTGCTGAAAGGGCCTTGCATACTCTAGATGTCAAAAGAGCTCTGCTTTACTATATAGATAGAACTAAGGCATTTCGAAAGACAAAACAGTTGTTTGTTGCTTTCTCACCACCACACAAAGGCAACCCTATTTCAAAATCAGGTATAGCCAGATGGATTGTTAAGTGCATTCAGATATGTTACTTAAAGGCAAAACACACCTTAACAGTTCCCCCTAGGGCGCATTCTACACGCAAACTAGGGGCATCCATGGCTTTCCTAGGAAATATTCCTTTACACGAAATTTGTAGAGCAGCCACATGGACAAGCATACATACATTTACCAAACACTACTGTGTAGATGTACATTCCAAACAGCAAGCTGCTGTAGGACAGGCTGTTCTCAAAACTCTTTTTCAGACTGCTGCAGCTGGCACGGGCAACCACCGCTAAGGGAGATACTGCTATACATTCTATGCACAGATATGAATTCAGCAGCCCACATGCCTCGAACGGAATATGCTACTTACCAGTATGCATCTGTTCTTGGCATGTAGGGCTGCTGACATTCATATCCCCCACCCGCCTCCCCGGTGCCTGTCGCAGCTGTAGCATTCACTTTTTGCATGGCCAACTCTTACTATACTCCATCTCTGCCACAATGGCGAAAAACAATCTGAGGATGGAGAGGATGCCCATGCGCACTGTAGTCCGAGGGAGGAGCCACCTATCTCGTGATACTTCGAAGACTCTTCCAGGACAACAATGTGCAATCATCCGGACCCAACACTAGGCGGCGATCTATGCACAGATATGAATGTCAGCAGCCCTACATGCCAAGAACAGATGCATACTGGTAAGTAGCATTTTCCTTCCTAGTGTCTTTCGCATTGATGGATATTCCTTGACAATATATACAGTTTCCACATGTTTGCAAAGGCCCAGCACACCTTTAAAAAAATTGTATTTAGTAAATGTTGACCACTTGGAAGTTGAGAGGCTCAGATTTATGCAGGTAAATGTTGTAAAATAAGAGCAATAATTAAAAAAATCCTGCACAAGCTTTAACATTGTTGTTAGAAAAAACATGGTAAAACTGAAAAACTGCAAGTAGATAGGTAGCGATAAAGGTAAGTGGAAGAAGAGCCCTGCTTCCATAAGGAGCCGGCATATCCATATCCCATCAAGCCTTGCACTGGCAATTGCTTCAAAGGCTCTTTTTTTCCTAGCTTTTGTAAGAAGCATTCCCAAACACGTTCTGTTTTTTGTCTCCGGATTTTAAGTTTTTGCTTTTATTTAGTTTTTTATTTTGCTTCTTAGATCTTTCTAATATTTCAGTACCTTTTACCAGATTCACTTCAAATCAAATTGTTGTGCTGATTTTCCCGTTTCTCCTATATCCACATGCCTTCACTCTTTCTGAAGTGCCCTATGTGTAACAGGAAGAAGGCCACTAATGACCAACACAGAGTTTGTTTATGATGACTCATAAAAAAAAGATATTGTGTTAAGTGTCAAAAAATGTGTCTCTGGAGCAGCAAAAAATCAGCTCTTCATAGAGGCAAACCCTCCCCCACCCCCCTGCAAAATGTTCATTTTAGGGGTATTTTTCTGTAGTTTTTAGTCCACCCTAATTTTGAGATTCATTAAGGTTCACACACATCAAACAAATTGACCAAAAACGCTAGGCCCTATTATTAGGTTGTTGTGAGCCTGGATCCTAGTGCACCTGCTTCACTAATGGGAGCTACGACCCTGAGAGGCAGGCTGTCTCCTCTACCTCTTTCACCATTTTCCCTTATGCCTGACCATTACTCCAATCTTGAAATACTGTTAGACCTGTTATCCTTTGTTGCAGGGATTCTGCTCTAGAAAAGAACTATGCTTGGGAGAATGTAAGAGACTGAGTCATCATACTACCCATGTATCCATGAGCCCTAGGCCGAATAGCTGTAGTGCCTCATTTGCCATACTAACCTTACCAGAGAAACAAGTGAATTGGCACCCCCAGAACACAGCACATTTGGTAACAGGACACATCTTTTCGTTGCTCACTCATGCTTGTCCAAAATACGATAACAAGGGACACAAATGAAGTTTAGAATATCTATTAATCTATTGTGCTCTCAAATGCTGTATACCTGCCACAATTTGAAAACAAATGCATAATAAAAATACTGTTAGCATGGTCAGTAATCCATACACCATGGAAAGTGCAGTCATTTTATAAGACAGAGTAACTAACCTCCCTCCCCTCCTTGCGAATAAAGCTAAAGGATTATATGAAAGATCTCTGGGATTATCTGCAGACCCTGTACCTTAGCATACATAGACGAAAGCTCTACATTTCAGCAGAAGTAGTGTTCTTGACTCATAATTCTCATTCCATGTGTGTGTGTGGCTCATGTACTACTCTATATGCTAAAACATATGCGGATAAACAGCTGCATTCTTATGTTATGTCTAGGAACTAATGCCTGGCCAGAAATTATAACAAGGGACATTGTTGTTTGACTTTGTTGGTAGTGCTCAGACTAAATTCCAGGAAAAGAACTGAATGTGGAAACATGCAGGTTCCATGTAAAAGTACAATGTAGCACAAAGGCAAATGGATTTATATAATAATGTTTGCAAAGGAAAATGAGGCCTTCAACGTGCACATCCAGGCCAACACAGGAAAAACTACATTGGGCCATGCAGAAAACACAACAGAACTAGAAAATGAAGGGAATGAATGCTAATGTCTTCAACAAAGCGAAATGGTGGGATTGTGAAAGAGAGAGACTAGTATCCAGTGCAAAAGACAATTTCGTAAAACTGTCCAATCACGGTAATTCATAGGAATCCAGAAGGCTACTTGCCATTTCATAGGACAAAGATTACATGAAGGAATCCGACTCCGTGCATAATGAATGGTCAACAGCTCCAAGGAACAAACATGCTCTCCGGTCTCAGTTGATGCTGAGAAGGTTAGTGGGTAAACTGCATCTGTGTTAATAGAGCATGTTCTCTTCCAGGGGATACTCATTAATAGTCATAAGCACTGAAAATCTCCGCCCATGAGCGGGAACCCGGAACACATAACTAAATACATATATATGTGTGTAAATATATAACAAAAGTACATAGTACTAAAGAAATTATACACATATGCATGTATACACTAATAATATGCAGCCCAACCATAACCTATAGGCTAATAAAGCCATAATTACATATTTTCTGCAAAATAAAAATAAACCATAGAAACAATGCAAGAAAAAGGCAGGAGCCTAAAATGCATTCCACAGACAGAAAAACCTATTATTTTCATCAAAGAAACTGTAATAAAAGGCAATTAGCCTATGTAGGCTGCATAAAGAAATAACATCCCTGTACAGAAAATCAGACTGTGAAAAGAAGGAAAGACCTGTGATTTGTAGTGAACTCAATAGGGTCAGTTGTACTGACAAGAGGTGAATTTTGCTACAGCAAAGCTACTACCAAAAAGGTCCTTGAGTGATTACAATAAAATAAAATGTAAATAGCAAGCACTGTCTGACTATATGTCTCTACACAACATTGTTATTCGTAATCAAAGTATAACAGGTAAGCACACAACAATAGAACTGGAAAGGTATAAACACAATTTATTAAAATCACCTCCCGGTTAGGGTTACAATCTAAATAAAATCCAATAAAATATTCACAAAAGTGAAAAAAACTAAAAAAAAGTCAAAGAAGAAAATCAGACTGGCACCTCGCCTTTAAGGCCTCAGAGAATCTGAACACTTTGTCTTTAAGGCCTCCAGGGGGAACTCTGCTCCCATCATGCCCCCCAGGTGACAATTAGGTCAGTTCTTTTTTCCGGCTTGTTCTGTGAGGAACCTGGAACTTGAGCTCTGCTGAATTTGATTGTTTTTCAGTCAGAATTTATTTTTTTCCTGTCTTATTTGACAGTATTTGTTGCTGGTGGTAATATTCTACCTTTTCTGACTAATTCTGCTAGTATTTTTTAGTCAGTTATGCCACCTTTATTCTACAACTGTCCTTCCTGTGGGAAGAAGATGTCAAAAACAGATCCCCATTCTGTTTGTGTGGTTTGTCTACCTTCCACACATGATGTGGAAAAATGTTATCATTGCCTCAAGCTTTCCAGAAGAACTTTAAAGGAAAGAGAGAAAATTCGACTTTTGGGACTTCTGGAGAGAGAAAGGCATCAGGAAAAGGGGGCAAGAAGTGTGCTGTCATCTGGAAGACCCACCTCTTCGTCGAAACGTCGAAGGTCTGCTGCTCCTGAGGGTAAAAGCAAGAAAAATTGACATCAGGAAGCGTCAACGTCGAAAAAAGTGAGTTCGGCGACGAAATCTAGATCGCCGTCAGGTATGTTGACGTTGAAACCAGTGGAAAGAAGTACATCGACGTCCAAGTTATCGCCACTAAGGCACAAGTCGATGTCGAAGTGGTGATCGAGGTCGCCGTCGAGAAGCTTGTCGACGTGGAGGCGTTTGGTGTCGGTTGCTGCGAGGACGATGTCGAGAGTGAGACGATCGACGTTGAGAGAGAGAGAGTGAGACGTAGAGAGGAAGAGTGAGGTCGACGTCGAGAGGAAGAGGGAGATCAACGTCGAGAGAGAAAGTGAGATCGACGTCGAGAGATAGAGCCACGACGTCGAGACTTGAAAAAAGGAGATGATCAAGGTCGCCGTCACGACATGGGTCAATGTCGAGACATGCCTCAGGCTCGAGGCTTGAAAGGGGTCTGTCGATGTTGAAACGGCAATTGACGTTGAGGTCTCCGCCACCTGCCTCACGGTCGGCGTCGCATTCTAGAGAGCGCAGTAGGTCTCATCGATCTCCTACTCCTAGGAGAAGGCATAGATCTCCTGTTTCTTCCTCTCCATCGAGTTCGTCTTACAGAGACTATTCACCCACGATCTCATCTAAGCCACCTTCCAGGATATCTCCGGTGGATGATCTGGGAACTTTCAATGAGGTATTATGCAGAGGGGCTAGCAAGTTTAATATAACGATGGCAGTTCCTCAGGTGAAGTTTTCTGTCATATTTGAAACGCTACGTCATAAATCGACTGCTAGACCTCTTCTTCTGTTGGTGCCTGGAATGTTGGAACCGGCAATGAAGACCTTCTTGACGCCAGCTACAGTGGGCTCCGGGCCTTCAAGAATTGCAAAAAAGTATAAAGCACCGGATCAGGATCCTCTGTTTCTGCGTACAGATCCACCTCCAGATTTGCTAATAGTGGCGGCGGCCAGGAAGGGATGACATGGCTTGGCAGTTCGGGCTGGACTGTTCCCATGAGGCACAGGGTCAGACTGATTTGCATATGGCCATGTCTGAACTGGGGTGGCAGAGTGAGCTAAAGAATGGTGATGGATTAAACCCAGATCAGATGACTTGGGGTGAGTGTTTGATTTGCTCAAGCGCTCCGTCCATCATCCCATTTTGTATCACATGTTTGATCTGAAGCCAGCCTGGTAGGGGCTCAAAATTCCCTGCTCCTCCATCCACCCCTGTATGCGGAACAGTAAGACCCTGCCCATCTGCTTTTGGGTGTTATCAATTAAGCTGATGGGTCTATAATTGGTGGGTAGGAGAGGGCAACCCTTTTTCAATATGGGTACTATCTCCGCACCCTTCCAGGTGTCAGGGGGTTCATGCCCTTCAGAATTGAGTTGAATAAGGCACACAGGTATGGGGCCCAAAGAGTGGGCTCTTCCCGAAAGAGATCCCTTGGGAGTTTGTCTTGATCCGGGGCTTTGTTGGGGAGTAAGCTGGTTAAAGCATTTTGAACCTCCATTAACGTGATGTCCCCACCCCCCTCCTGGCAGAGCTCCAAGATGTTACTCAAAATCTCTGGGCTTGGATTGCCTTCAGCCTTGCAATCATACAGGGCCCCAAAATGTGACTCCCAAATTTAGGGCGCTATGTTGGGTTCTAGAGCTGATCCTCCCCCTCCTCGCCAGAGCCAACTAGCCTCCAAAACAGTTTGAAATCGTTAGCCTTAAGGGAGTCCCCAAGGCCTCCCACCTTTCTTTTTCCCAATCTTTCTTTTCCTGATGCAAGATTTTCCTATGCTTTAGTCTGGCTGACTTGATGTTTAGCCTATCTTTGGCTTTTAACGCAGTTGCAAGCTCTTGTTTTGCTTTACGGCATTTGCTCGTGTACCAGGAGTATTTAGGTCGAACCATTTCCCTCTTAGAAGTTTCCGGGTCGAATACATCTGTCAGGTTTGCTACTAGTTCTTTGTGAATTATTCTAGCTTTATCTCTTTCCTCTTCAGGTGTCTCCTCTTGTCCCAACACTCTCATTCTGTCAATTGTAGGTATTGCAAGCTGGTACACCTTTGCCAATTTGCGGGGAGAATGCTGGACATGATCCCATCTAATTTTCCTCCGGTTATTAGTGGTTACTAGACCATCAATGCTGGTCTCCGGGTTTGGGCGGATAGCAGATACGCCCAGGTTTCCCAGCTTCAGTGTTACAATCCGAGCATTGTGGTCACTGTCCTGCCTCTGTTGTACCTTGAAGTCTAGGAATTTCTCCCAAGTTCTTGTTTCCACCATGATATAGTCAATTAACGATGGGTGACCATCCGCGATTAAATGTAAATTTATCCGGGAAGTCAGACATAGTCTTCCCATTGCATGCCCTTAGTGAATTGGACAGCGTAAATGAATAGATTTGTATGGCTAGAGGTGACCAGACTTTGATAGGGGTGATCTGTGGTTCAGGGATTGACCAATAGAGGTCTTCTTCTGAGGGGTCTTCCTGAGAATTGTCAGTTAACGGTTCGAATTGACAATTAAAGTCATCTCCCATAATCAACAGAATTGCTGGATCCAAGGTTGGGAGGTAGTGGCAAAGGTGGTCTATGGTGTCATATTCCAGTCTATTGACTACAGGTCTAGAGTAGACATTAATAAAGGCAATTTTTGTCTTGTCAGGGAATGACAGCAAGACACATTGAATGTTGTTATTGGGAGTTATCATCTGCTCTGCCTTGCACCCAAGATTTGTGCCTTCCCAGATCGTGTGTCCCCCAGAGGGCGCCCTCTCCTGCCCTTTGTGGCCAGGATGTTAAATGGGGCGAATCCTACCCTGTGATTTTCTTCGCAGGCCCAGGTTTCTTGGAATAAGCAAATGTCATGATTATCCACAAAAGACCCCCATTCTGGACAAGGTCATTTGTTTTTCAGACCTGCTAAATGCCACAAAATAATTTGTAGCTACCTGATCCCCAATCCTGCCCCTAGTGATGCCTCCCTGGAAGACGAGTGGGGAGGGGGATATACAGCCTGATGGACCCTATCTGATCTTGGAGGTGCTACACTAGGTCCACCCCTATCTGCGCAATCAGGAGAGATTGGTACAACCTCCTCGCTTAGGTAGCTGTCCACTGCTTGAATGTCATGCGACTGATCCAATATGAAACCACTAGTTCCATTCACACTGCTTTCAGAGCGGCCTTCTTTGGTGGAATGATCTGGTGGCTGTTTCTTTCGAGTTACGCCAGTGAGATAACAGACCCCTAGTCAGTCGACCTCCTCAAGGTTTTCATATCTTTTTTTTTTTAACTTTATTGTGCATGTAAATATAGTTACACTTATGGGCCTACAACCACAGGGGCCCGCCGCTAGACAAAGCAATAGCAATCAACATTTACCACAATTCCATCGCCGGCATCCTAGAGTTATGGCAGTAGTGCAGGATAAAGTTCGTAGCAACTCAGGATGGAGCCAGGATACAATAGTATTTTGTTTTTTATAAAAGAAGAACAAAGAAAAGAAACAAAACAAGTCTCAAGGCCAAAGACATTGAACATGAAGTTGCACTTGTACGGGGGAGCCTCAATTGCAAGATGAACAAATTTGTAAACGGTGGAGTTCGTCTGGGGGGGGGGGGGTCCGTGGGGGGATCAAAAAGCAATCACTAATAAAAATTAAACAAGGAATGCCGGATCAGGGGGAGAAGGAGGTGTCTGGAGTATCTTCGAACGTGGGTGTACATATGTTCCCTCGATAGGTGTTCCACTGACTCCAAATTGCAGTCCACGCCCTAGGCTTGCCCCTAGCCAAATACACAGTCTTCTCTCTGAACATACACCAATCCATATTTTCCTTCCATACTGACACGGTGGGCGGACGCCGGGAACCCCACAGCTGCGCAATATCTCACTTTGAGATCATGTTCCCAATGGCCGGCCACCGAGTCTGGGCGACGTAATCATTCGGCCCCCACACATTCAACAAACATCTCCGGGCCTCAGGCAACAAAGCAATCCCGGTGACACACTCCATCACAGCATGCACTCGATTCCAAAATGCGGCCACCTCCCGGCATTCCCAACTGATATGGAGGAAAGTAGCACTCAATCTATAGCCACGCTTGCATAACCCATCCACAGAAAAACCCATGGAGACCAACCGAGGACCAGTGACATACACACAATGAAGGATCTTAAGCAGGACGAGGCGGAGACGGGCGGGAATGGCCACCTCCTATGGGGAAGATAGTGCGGACTGCCAGTCTTCATCATCCAGTTCCAGCCTGTCTCTAGTCCAGGCCTCCCTGAGGCGCACGAGGAGATCCGCCCGATTGTTAATCAATTTTTTATATATTAGTGAAATCGTACTATCGGGAAGATGACCATCGAGTATACGATCTTCCAGCGGGGAGGACTCAGGAATGTTGGGATCGGAGGCGAAGACCGCGGTCAAGGCATGACGAATCTGCGCATACCTAAAGAACTCCCTGTCACTCAATTCATATTCATTCTTTAATGTCCCAAAAGTCTTGACAGCACCCTTAGCCCAAAGGTCACCCACTCTACTTATTCCAATCATGTCCCATTTCTCAAAACTTTTCGTTGTCCAGAGGCTTCCCAATCTCTCCGACGCATACAATGGAGTCGCACGTGTCAATCGATCCTTCCAACCCAAGGCAGCAGTTGCGTCACACCAGACTCGCACAGCAATCTTAGTAGGTCCTGTTAAATTTCTCCCAGCTCCCTTAGAATAGAGCGCCCTGTTGTAATTCCCACCCGACAACTGATACTTATCCATCTCAAATGCCGGGTTTGGGCTGGGTGCATATGTCGCGTGATTAATCGCGCTCAACTGGGAGGCCCAATAGTACGGCCTTATATCCGGGAGCGCCATGCCCCGTCATACCAGGGGAGGGTTAGCTTAGGGAGAGCAATTCTTGCGCGCCCATCCCAGATAAGCCGCCTCTGTAAGCTTTCCACCTCCCGGAAGTAACTCGCCGGAATGGTGTCGAGCGAGTTCTGAAGTGTATACAAAAACCGTGGCAGGGACATCTTTTTAAAGTGCGCTGCATGACCGAGCGGCGACAATGGCAATTTACGCCAATGAACCACGACAAGCTTCAGCCTTTGGAGAGGGGGGAGCAAATTACGCTCATAACGAGCAACAGGGTCCAATGATACAAAGATCCCAAGATATTTGAATCCCGTGTGTGAAACCTGAATGGGAAATCTACGCGGCAAGGGGGAAGACCACCCGAAATCACATAAACACAGGATTTGGTCCAGTTGATCACTAGACCTGAATTCTTGCCAAACGAGGTAAGAACATCGAACAAGACGTTAAGCGATTTTCGGGGGGGAAGTGAGGTATAAAAGGATGTCATCCGCATAAAGCGAGATCCGGTCTTCAAAATCGGGAGCCCACTGAATACCTTTTATCGAAGGCTCCCAACGGAGCCAAGCTGCGAGGGGCTCAAGGCTAGCGCAAAAAGCAAAGTAGACAGCGGGCACCCCTGTCTCGTACCCCTCCCAAGAGTGAAGGCATTGGACACCCGGCCGTTGACGACCACCTGAGCCAGGGGTTCCTTGTATAGCAGTTTCACCCACCCGATAAACTCCGAACCGAAACCAAATTTCGCGAGGGCGGCCCAGATATAAGGCCATTCGATAGTATCAAAGGCCATTGTGGCGTCCAAGGAAGCCAAGATGGCCGACTCTTGAAGTGACCCTGCCCTCGCGAGAACACCATGCAAGCGCCGCAAGTTGAGTGCGGTGTTACGGTGCGGGATAAAACCAGATTGGTCCGGATGAATCAGGTCAGCAATCACCGTAATCAACCGGTTAGCCAGAACTTTAGCTAAAATTTTAGGTTCAGCGTTCAACAAAGAGATGGGCCTGTACGAGGAGCAACTATCCCGAGTCTTGCCCTCCTTGGGAATTACCACAATTGTAGCCAATCGCTGATCACAAGGGAGTGCGCCAAGGTCTCGTGATTCCATGAACATTTCTCGGAGATATGGTGCAACTTTATCAGGGCACAATTTATATAATTCGATGGGCAAACCGTTCGGGCCCATGGCCTTGCCGGAGCGAACAGAACGAATAGCGATCGCAATCTCATCCGCAGATAAAGGAGCTTCCATCAAGTCACGGTCCACCTCCGTTAGGCACGGCAACGTAATATCACGTAGCAACAAATGGGAGTCCTCCTCATCCCTATCAGACACCGGGGAATACACAGTACGAAAATAGTCCGCAAAACACTCCACAATATCGCTCGGTTCAGTCTCACACTCGTCATTCAAATTCCGATCACGGGAACCACACGATTCGCCCTTTCTTTCTTATCCAGCCACGCAATCAATTTACCCGCCTTGTCCCCAACATCATACAACCTGCCCTGTTGTTCCCTGTGCATTGTTTTGGCGGCATCCGTGACAAGGGACTTATAATCCAGCTGCTTTAGACCAAGGGCGTGGAGTCTATCATGGGTAACACCTGATTCTAAGTCATTCTCCAGTTCGACTATTTCGGCCTCAAGACGCACAACCTCTTAAATCTTAGTTTTCTTAGCTTCAGAAATCAAGGATAAGGCCTGCCCACGAATGGCAGTCTTGAAGGCATCCCATAGTGACACAGATGAGGACACAGACCCCTCGTTTTCAAGGAAGTATTGATCTAGGGACTTTATCAAACTGGCGCGGGTTTTGGGATTACGCAAGTACCAGGGGTTTATGGGAGCAACTCGCCCCGCGCTACTCACTCCAGCATCCATACGAAGCCACACTGGGGAATGGTCTGAAATACCCCGGGCAAGGTGTCGAATCTCTCTAATTGAAGGGGACTGGGCAGCAGGCATAAGGATGTAATCGAGTGATTCGAGTCTAGAGAGACTTCCATGAGCCCCAGAGTGAAAAGTGTACTGACTCTGCGTTGGATGCATCAACCTCCAGCTGTCTACCAGACCAAAAGTGTCAGAAAATCCAGTAAGCCATGACTGGGATTTGAGAAGATCCCTGGGGGGATGACGATCTACGGTACCAGAAACAACAGAGTTAAAATCCCCGCCCATAACCAAAATACCCTCAGGAAGTCCCAGCACAACTCGCCTAATATCTGAAAAAGTGGAGGTCTGGAGGCCCGGGGGAACATATATGGTGAGCAACGAAATAGTCCTACAACCCTCCCCACCCCCCAACCGAATCCCGTTACAACTCCCCCCTCTCTGCACCCCTGCATTAGACTAGAAAGCCACCCCAACTTGCAGTGTCCCTGTCGCCTTACCATTACCCAATCTACAAAAAGACCCTGGAGGAGGAAAGAGACCAACCACCCCCGCCACCCTCGGGCATACAACCATGAACTACAAAAATAAGAAGGTTATAGAACCCAGCTGCACAAAGTCAAATGTTCGGAGATCAGGGGCCGAGTCATCGTTTCTGCTCCGGCTCACCACCCTCGGCACCACCAGGGCGCTCAGTTCTGTCGTTCCGGGCAGGCAGAGAATCCAGCCAGTCACTCACATTCTCTGGTCGGTCAAAGAAAAATGTCCGGCCCTAGTATTCCACACGAAGCCTGGTAGGAAACAGCATAGCGTATTTCAGGCCCAAGTCACGGAGACATCGCTTCGCACCCTGAAATCCCATCCTTTGCCTCTGGACAAGTTGAGTGAAATCCGGGTAGAAATTGACTGTAGAGTTTTCGAATTTTACCGGGCCGCTCACCCTCGAAGCCTGCAGGATAACATCCCGGTCTCTGAAGTGAAAAAGCTTGGCAATGATAGGCCTTGGAGGGGCGCCCGGTTTCGGCTTTCCACCGGAACGCAATGGGCACGCTCCACTGCAAAGAACTTGCTCAGTCCCGTAGGGGCAAGATGGTTCAAAACAAGGTCTTCCACCAGGAGGTCCATCGAATGGTTCTCAGGGTTTTCCGGAACACCTATGACGCGGATCTTTTTGCGTCTTGACCTATTCTCGAAATCCTCCAGTCGATGAGACATGAGATCATTGGTTGACTTCAGGTTGAAGTTCGGACACATCGGCCGTGAGGCTAGAGGTCTTCAAATCCAACGATTTCTCCTTCTCGTTGGTTTTAGACAAATCGGCTCTAATCAAGGTGACATCGATAGCAACCGTGTCGATTTTGTGAGCTAGAGCCTCATACTGCTGGCCGATGGTCTCCTTCATGCCAGCGATGGCGCTCATGATGTCGTGAAGAGACGGATCAGTAGGCACGATGGGATCGTCCTTGGCATCCTCCGGGGTACGGCTGGTGCCACCAGGGGATCCTTTAGGTTGTGTGTACTGATCCAGGACATTGGTTTGGACCGACCCCCCGCGAATGGGCGCCTTAGTTTTCAGTTTCTCAACATCGCCCCTCGCCGTCATACTGGGAGATAAGCCCCGGAGGGGCCCGTGAGACCTGGTGAAAATGGCCGCCTGCGGGCAAGTCACCAAAAGTCTACAACAGCCTGCTCGTGCGGCCGAGGCGAAGATGTAGTTCAACACAGTTGCGTAGAGGAGAGAAGGCACACTCTGATACAACAGAGCCTGGGTGAATCTCCAACAGAACGGAACTGTCACGCCGTCAGACAATGCCAGGATCCAAAAGTGAAACTGAAAGTCGATGCAGGGCTACTGGGGGATGACCCCTCAGCCGTTGTTGTTCAACTCCGTCCCGGCGTGCCAACTTGCCAAGTCCCCGGCTTACCGAGAGGTGGGCCTCGAAAGTTCGGATAAGCGTAACTTCGGTTCCCAAAGTCCAAATCAGTATTTTAAAAGAGCAAAGCGATCAGCAGAGGTTCATCTTCAAGAGCCCATCTGAAAATTCAGGATAACGTCAGGATAAATTGCAAAGAGTGGCGAGGGTCCTGGGAGCTCTGTGCTCGCGCGGCCATCTCGGACGCTCGCGTAGCTCCTCCAAGATTTTCATATCTAATACTTGTTAGAATATTATACAGAGGGCGCCTACAAGGATTGCTCCACCTTCCTTCCATGAGGGGACCTAGGGACCACAGTGAGGAGTGGCGAAAATGCACTACCTCTCTGATCAGAGCTAGGTTGGGGATAAAAGTACTCCCAACACGCGGAGGATTATTCCTGTGGATGTGTGATGATCTGCGTTAGGAGTGGATAGCAGTCTGTTAGCAGTATTGGGGTTGTTAAAATTGATAACAACACACTCCCCAGCTTCAGTCTTTCGGGCATCGCCCAACCAACCTACTCTGCGGACCACGATTATCTACCCCGCCCTAGCATACTCGAAGTGCTTGAACCTTGCGAGCCAGAATAAACATTTGTTCCTTAAATCAAGCTGGGATTCCCTAGAGTTGTGTGCAATTAGGGGGATACCTGTCATAATAGCGACATATGGGACACAGGCTGAGGGGAGATTTATACTAGGGAGGGAAGTCACCTTGATCTCACTAGCAGAAGCCTGGGTCAATAGTGGAGTTTGTTTGCTAGGAACCTCCCCACTCGCAATCTTAGCCTTAAACCCTCCACCTATTTCCATAGTACTCCTTCTGTGACTGGTCTCTTGGGTGGCTGTTGTGGTTTTAATGTTCTCTTCCCCCTGTAAACCACTGGTAGTGTGTGTCTCGGTTATGTGAGTCCCCCCACCTTGTGCATGGGCTGAACACTGAGTAACATCATGTCTACCAGTTTTGGATCCTCCCCCTACTTTGCTAGGGCCGGGGTCAGTTCGTACTAGGGTACCCAAGCCCTCCCAAGCTCTCTCCATTCTGTCTAAACGGGCTACTAAGGGTGCTAATTCTTCTTGAATAGTGGCTCTTAGTTTAATTAAAAGGTCAGCTATCAGATTTTCTACCCACGTAGTACATTCTACAGCTGTATTGTCTGTTTGAGTTTTACCCCTTGATTTTACTGGTTCATCTAGCCGAGTGTGTCCGCCTGGTTATTTGCACATTGTTTTTTATTTTTTGGCCCTAGACCATGAGTTGCTTTGCATTTCCCTTTATTTGTAGTATTAGTGAGTGTACTGGCCCTATCTAATTGCTTACGGGTTCGAACGACCCGCGGTGAGGGCACCCTATTGGGTGTTTGACTTTCTTGGGCCCCAGTTGTCGGGATGGGGGAGTAGCCAGAAAGGGGAAGGGGCAATGAACTGAGCTGCAGTGTTTGTGAGGTGGTTGGTGACGGAGTTACCTCAAGGTCTTGTATACAAATATCCGGGGTAAGGGAGAGCCTCCTTTCTGTGCGTTCTATTTCCATAGACACCACCCCAGTGGCCCTTTGGAGCATTTTGTCTATCGCAGTGGTTGGAGGCTCACATGTTGTTTTGTTTTTACTAACAACTGACCGTTTACCCATTTTTCGGCAGATGTCTTAACCTAGTCAATTGGGCAAAGGGCCTCTTTTCCCCACTATACAGATGTAACTAAATACCCTTGAGAGTTCAGAGAGGGCTCAAGCTCAGAATATAACCCACAACAATTACAAATATATCCCCCGTTCGTCATCCAGTTCGTTTGCATAAAACCTTCCCGGCAAGGGGACACTTAAACAATGGCGCCGTAGTAGTCCATGTTGGAAGAGAGACATACAAATGCTATTGATTTTTTAGGTCAGAGTCATCAAGATATTGTGGGCATATGAATTAGAGTAAGTCTTAGCCCTTTGTTGGGTAGCAGAATGAGTGACAGTACAACCGCTCAAGGGGGTGGCCCGCCCTTGGCCCAGGCTTTGCCCGGGCACGTCCGCGAGCCTTCCGCGCTGCTTTTGAGGGCCTCCGGCGCCCTCCGTGGATGTGTGTCGTGGGCGTCGCGCACAGCACCCTGGGAGATGTAGGCATGAGGAGGCTGCTGGTGCTCAGGTGGCCGTTACCCTCACAGCAATGAGCAGGGTGGAGTGGGAGCAGGTAGGGAGATGATCTATGGCCATTTCCCTCCTGGCAGTCACTGGGTGGATTAGCGTGTCCCACACTGCGGGAGGACCGCGCTGCCTTTGAGGGCCTTCGGCACCCTCCGCTGACACGTGTCGTGGGCGTCCCGCCCAGGCCCCTAGGAGGTCTCGGCGTGAGGAGGCTGCTAGTGCTCAGGCGGCCGTTCCCCTCACGGCAATGAGCAGTGCAGAGTGGGAGCAGGTAGGAAGATGATCTATGGCTGTTCCCCTCACAGAAGTCACTGGATGGATTAGCGCATACATGTGTGTATATATATGTGTATATATATATATATATATATATTTTCAAAATCGCATCCAAGCGTTTCCCTGTTAACGGAGCTCATGGCCCTTCAGGGCGGCCTCACAAAAGGGCACAGGGCAGCCCCTTATCACCTTCCTGGCAGAACAAACGAGGTGAGGCCCAGTGCAGTAGTAACAAGCTTTATTTCCAAAGTTTTGAAAGCGCCTGCTTCTATGAGTCCCTTAAGTCAACGTTTCGGCGTCATGCCTTTTTCACAGACTGGACTTGCAAGCGCCCAGGTGTATTCGAGCTCAATTTAAATTGGTACATCACGTGACTGCAATCACGAACTACTGCTCCCAGTGTACATTGTGCATGCTGTAATATATGGCAAAGTTCCGTTTTTCAGCACAGGCACACAGACATGAGGATTTTCATTTCAAAACAGTCAGGTGAGGAAAAATTACCGCTGCTCTTTATTTAGATGTTTGGGCTCTGGAAATGCCGTTTCCAACTGCAAGATCATGACAGGATGTGCTCCTGTCCGAATCCCTTCCACGCGCCGACTATTTTACTCCAGTGGCATTCCTTGGTAGGTTAGAAGGCGCAAGTGAGCCAGTCTCCTTATTAACATTTCCAAAATCGCATCCCAGCGTTTCCCTGTTAACGGAGCTCATGGCCCTTCAGGGCGGCCTCACAAAAGGGCACAGGGCAGCCCCTTATCACCTTCCTGGCAGAACAAACGAGGTGAGGCCCAGTGCAGTAGTAACAAGCTTTATTTCCAAAGTTTTGAAAGCGCCTGCTTCTATGAGTCCCTTAAGTCAACGTTTCGGCGTCATGCCTTTTTCACAGACTGGACTTGCAAGCGCCCAGGTGTATTCGAGCTCAATTTAAATTGGTACATCACGTGACTGCAATCACGAACTACTGCTCCCAGTGTACATTGTGCATGCTGTAATATATGGCAAAGTTCCGTTTTTCAGCACAGGCACACAGACATGAGGATTTTCATTTCAAAACAGTCAGGTGAGGAAAAATTACCGCTGCTCTTTATTTAGATGTTTGGGCTCTGGAAATGCCGTTTCCAACTGCAAGATCATGACAGGATGTGCTCCTGTCCGAATCCCTTCCACGCGCCGACTATTTTACTCCAGTGGCATTCCTTGGTAGGTTAGAAGGCGCAAGTGAGCCAGTCTCCTTATTAACATTTCCAAAATCGCATCCAAGCGTTTCCCTGTTAACGGAGCTCATGGCCCTTCAGGGCGGCCTCACAAAAGGGCACAGGGCAGCCCCTTATCACCTTCCTGGCAGAACAAACGAGGTGAGGCCCAGTGCAGTAGTAACAAGCTTTATTTCCAAAGTTTTGAAAGCGCCTGCTTCTATGAGTCCCTTAAGTCAACGTTTCGGCGTCATGCCTTTTTCACAGACTGGACTTGCAAGCGCCCAGGTGTATTCGAGCTCAATTTAAATTGGTACATCACGTGACTGCAATCACGAACTACTGCTCCCAGTGTACATTGTGCATGCTGTAATATATGGCAAAGTTCCGTTTTTCAGCACAGGCACACAGACATGAGGATTTTCATTTCAAAACAGTCAGGTGAGGAAAAATTACCGCTGCTCTTTATTTAGATGTTTGGGCTCTGGAAATGCCGTTTCCAACTGCAAGATCATGACAGGATGTGCTCCTGTCCGAATCCCTTCCACGCGCCGACTATTTTACTCCAGTGGCATTCCTTGGTAGGTTAGAAGGCGCAAGTGAGCCAGTCTCCTTATTAACATTTCCAAAATCGCATCCAAGCGTTTCCCTGTTAACGGAGCTCATGGCCCTTCAGGGCGGCCTCACAAAAGGGCACAGGGCAGCCCCTTATCACCTTCCTGGCAGAACAAACGAGGTGAGGCCCAGTGCAGTAGTAACAAGCTTTATTTCCAAAGTTTTGAAAGCGCCTGCTTCTATGAGTCCCTTAAGTCAACGTTTCGGCGTCATGCCTTTTTCACAGACTGGACTTGCAAGCGCCCAGGTGTATTCGAGCTCAATTTAAATTGGTACATCACGTGACTGCAATCACGAACTACTGCTCCCAGTGTACATTGTGCATGCTGTAATATATGGCAAAGTTCCGTTTTTCAGCACAGGCACACAGACATGAGGATTTTCATTTCAAAACAGTCAGGTGAGGAAAAATTACCGCTGCTCTTTATTTAGATGTTTGGGCTCTGGAAATGCCGTTTCCAACTGCAAGATCATGACAGGATGTGCTCCTGTCCGAATCCCTTCCACGCGCCGACTATTTTACTCCAGTGGCATTCCTTGGTAGGTTAGAAGGCGCAAGTGAGCCAGTCTCCTTATTAACATTTCCAAAATCGCATCCAAGCGTTTCCCTGTTAACGGAGCTCATGGCCCTTCAGGGCGGCCTCACAAAAGGGCACAGGGCAGCCCCTTATCACCTTCCTGGCAGAACAAACGAGGTGAGGCCCAGTGCAGTAGTAACAAGCTTTATTTCCAAAGTTTTGAAAGCGCCTGCTTCTATGAGTCCCTTATAATCTTTTCTCATACCAATGCAGCCCCCATCTTCGAGGCTAAATAGTGCAATACCAAATAAAACTGCTTTTGCAAACATATAATGCACGTATAAAAACACAGGAGGGCAAGTAGCACTTGAACTCTTTATTAATGAGTAAACCTCATGAAAAACTGGAAAGACTGAGTCCTCCTTTGAAGAGGAGAAGGTCGACGTCGAGGCAAGCTTCACCGTGGACGGACTGACGAACGACGTCGAGGAGGCAGTCTGTCCAGAGGGGACATTCAAGATTGACGTTGAGGCGCAGTCTAGAGAAGCCTCACGTCCAGTATGCCTTTCTCCGTCACCTTCACCAACGTCGAGAACAGGTTGCCGTTGCGCCCCTCTCAGATTATCATCATCCAGATCTCCGGAGGTAGTGATGTCGACGTCTAGCAGTCCAGTGTTCACTGGGCATCCTGATTCAGTGGACATGCCTGCGCAAACAAAGGGAAGAAAATCTCCTGCATGTTCTCCTGAGGGGCAAAAAAGGCAAAGATCGCCTTCTGTCCATCTCTCACCGAGATGGAACCGGCCTCTGCATCACTGGGCCACAGCTCCAATGAATGGGGCTCAACGCTACTCAAGCCCCCTCCACATGGATCCGTTTGCTCGACTGGTGCAGGCTGTGGACAGAGATCGTACTCCATTGAGAGGCAGAGATCGCAGTCGCACTCCTGCACACACTTCCAGATGGAGGTCCAGATCCAGAAGCGGGAGAAGGCACAGATCTCAAATGCCTTCCTCGTCTTCCACACACATGTCACAGAGAGATTACTCGCAGACTCTTACTGACACCCCACCGTCAAGGGTCTCACCGGTGGATGACGGCACTTTCCAGGTTGTACTTTCCAGAGAGGCAACTAAACTGAACATCCCTATGCCGACTCAGCAGAGCTCGTCTTCAGTTATCTTTGAGACTTTACACCAGAGGACTGCATCTAGACCGCTGTTGCCATTGGTGCCAGGACTACTTCAACCGGTCATGGGCATTTTCTTACGCCGGCGACTCTCAAGACCGCGCCGGCTAGGATTCTGAAGAAATACCGTCCACCGGGGGAGCACCCGTTATTTCTTAGATCATACCCCCACCGTATTCCGTTATAATCGCTGCGGCAAAAAAGACTCACTCAGTTGCATCCTCCTCTACTGTTCAACCAGATAAGGAGAGTAAGGCACAGGAATCATGGTGGAGGAAGGTCTGCGGCAAATCAGTCTCTATGCTTAAGATCTTAAGTGCGTCGGCTCTTTTGGGTAGCTACGACAGGTCTGTGTGGGACTACCTTCAAAGATTTATGGAAAGGCTGCCCAAGGAAGATCGCAATGATTTTGAAGAAATCTTGCAAGAAGGCAGTCTGTTGGCGAACCAAGTAATCGGCGCCGCAGCCGATGGATCTACTCTTTCCGCTCACGCCTCTGCCCATGGAATATGCGCTAGGGGAGCTTCCTGGCTTTGTCTTACAGCGCTCAAACCAGAAGCGCAGTCTTGGATCCTCA
The DNA here is from genome assembly GCF_964263255.1 of Lissotriton vulgaris. NCBI lineage: Eukaryota > Metazoa > Chordata > Amphibia > Caudata > Salamandridae > Lissotriton > Lissotriton vulgaris. The sequence continues at coordinate 1,109,342,003 of NC_141694.1, forward strand.
ATCTCCCCTTCTCCGGCTCATCTTTATTCGGCACACATACAGATGAGTAAATGTCCCTTTTGAAGACCGAGCCAGACACATTAAAGGCCGTGGGTCTAGAAAAGAAGAAAGAGTTCGGAAGACGCTTCAGACCTTACGATTGACGATCCTCCCAAAAGAGGGTTCAAACCTCTCATTGGCAAAAGCATCAGAACCAACAGGGTCAGCAAAGGTCTCAGTACCAAGGCCTGTGTTCCTCCAGGGAAAGAGGAAACCAGCGACAGTCCACTACATGCGCTAAGACGCCAACCAAACAATGAGTGCCCACTTCCCCCGTCGCCGTTCACCACTCCAGTGGGGAGGAGTATTGCATATCGTCTCAAAGAATGGCGAGCTATCACAAATGACCAGTGGGTGTTAGCTACTCTGCAGAATGAGTACTCTACGTTTTTAACGCCATCCCTCCTCAATCCCTCCGGTTTCATCCGCGTTCCAACAGATGAAGCTATTCCAGAACAAAGTTGCCACCCTACTGCGAAAATCAGCTATTGAGAAGGTGCCAATATCACAGCGAGGTCGAGGGGTCTACTCAAGATACTTCTTGGTAAAGAAAAAGGGTCGAAAATCGGAATACAGGCCCATTCTGGATCTGCGAACACTCAAGTCAATCAAAAAGGAGAAGTTTTGCATGTTGGCTCTCCATCAAATATATCCACATCTGAGACAGGAAGATTGGATGTGTTCGCTGGATCTGTAAGAAGCCTACTTTCATGTTCTGGTCAGTCAGCATCACAGGCAATATCTGAGATTCCTGGTGGAATCGTCCCACAACCAATTCAAAATACTACCCTTCGGGTCCCAGAGTGTTCATGAAGTGCATGGCAGGGGTGGCAGCCGCACTACGTCGCAGAGGCCTCTTCGTGTACCCTTACCCGGACGACTGACTGTTGAAAGGCCCCTCCCCCCACAGCATGAGGAATCCTTTCCTGCAATTCCTAGAACTTTGTCACCGGCTGGGCCTTCATGTGAATTTCGAAAAATCCACTCAGCAACCTACACAGAGGATCCATTATCTGGGAGCGCTGGTAGACTCCGAGGTAGGGATAGTGTTTTCTTCGGAGGAGAGACAGTTATCCATCACACAGAAAGTCAGACAAATTTTGGACAGCAAAATGCCATCAGTTCGTCAGATTGCCTCCCTGTTAGGGTTGATGGCATCCTGCATTTTCCTGGTCACCATTGGCAGGCTGAGAATTCGTCCTTTGCAGCAGGATCTGGAGGACAAGCGGGATCAGCAAACAGCTCGCTGGGATGACAAAATAAATCTCAAACGCATCAAGAACAACCATCCCATGGTGGATGAAGAAGGAGAATATGCAAGAAGGGATTCCTTTTCATCAGGAGCCTCCCTTTCAAACACTGATCACGGACGCCTCCCTCTAAGGCTGGGGAGTTCACATGGGGTCTCTCCAGACGCAAGGGCAATGGTCATCAAAAGAGCGCCATATCACATAAACATGTTGGAGCTAAGAGCCGTTCATCTGGCACTCAGGGCTTTCCTCCCTTCGATTCAGGCAACCTCCATTCTAGTGCAGATGGACAATACCACCACCATGTACTATCTGAACAAACAGGGAGGGACTCGCTCACGACCTTGTCACTGCAAGCTCAAGCTCTCTGGCATTGGCTCCTGGCACAGAACCTATAGATCACAGGGGTACACCTGCTGAGGGAGCAGAACTCACAAGCGGATGCTCTCAATCGACACTTCGAGGACAGAGAAGACTGGGTACTCAACGACAAAGTCGTCAAAGACATTTTCCCGGCGTGGGGGCGTCCCAGCATCGACCTCTTCGCGGATGACGAAAATGCAAAATGCCAAGACTTCGCCTCAAGGTTCTATCGCACAGGGTCGAAGGGGAATGCCCTTTTGATAGACTGGTCGGGGGCATTTGTGTATTCCTTTCCACCCCTTCCTCTCATCCTGAAGGTGGTGACCAAACTCTCACACTCACACATGAGGATGATCCTGATTGCTCCAGACTGGCCAAGGCAATGGTGGTACCAGGCCATTCTGCACCTGTCAGAATGCCCACACAGGAGACTGCCATGCAGACCGGACCTGCTGTCCAAGATGAACGGGAGGATTCATCAACCCAACCTTCCCTCCCTGAACTTGGCAGCATGGCTCCTGAGGTCCTCCAGTATGGTCATTTAGGGCTGCCACAAGAATGCATGACCATCTTAAAAGAGGCTAGGAGATTGTCCATATACACTCATATGCTTGCAAGTCGAAACATTTTTATTTGTGGTGCGTACAAAACCATTGTAGCCCCATTAAGGGGCTGGAGGAAGTCATTTTGTCCTACTTGATTCACCTAGCTACGGCAATCTTAAAGTTCGCTTCCATTAAGGTGCATCTAGCGGCCATTACTGCATATAGGTCTTCGTCTTCTCAGCCGTCCTTCTTTCAGTTGCAGGTAGTGAAGGACTTCTTACAAGGTCTTAAAAAGGTCTACCCTCCGGTCCGGCCTCCTTCACCGCCCTGGGAGCTGAACCTGGTGCTATCAAAGTTGATGGGTCCGCCTTTCGAATCTATCCACAAAGCAACCTTGCAACACCTCACGTGGATGGTAGCTTTCCTGAAAGCCATCACTGCAGCTTGCAGACTGAGCAAAATACAAGCACTCTGTTCAGAGGAACCATACACTGTTTTCCATCACAATAGGGTGGTATTGAGGACTCATCCCTCCTTCCTTCCTAACGTGGTGTCAGAGTTCCATGTGAATCCCACCATTTCAATTACGACTTTTTTCCATAATCCCTCCATTCCAGCTGAGAGGGTTTTGCACTCACTTGACCTAAAAAGAGTTTTAAAGTTCTATTAGGATAGGTTCAAGTCGATTAAAAAGTCTGATCAACTTTTCGTTAAATCTGGGTCGATCAGAACAGGTTTTCCAGCCTCAAAGCGATCCATCTCCAGGTGGATAGGTTCATGCATCAAGTTAGCCTATCATTTATGGCAAAATCCCCTTGGGACTGCTACCAAGGCGCATTCGAGTAGAGGAAAGGCGGCTACGACTGCTTTCCTACATAACATGCCTATCTCTGAGATCTGTAAGGCGGCAACTTGGAGGTCCGTCCATATATTTACAAGGCACTGCTGTCTAGATTCAGACACCAGAGCAGACACCCAAGTAGGCCAGGCCTCCTTGAGGAATCTGTTCAACAGCTGATTGCTGCTGCTGTTGTATGTTTGGTCATTCACTCTCATTTGCCTGCAGGTGGAAGATGGGCTTGCTATTCTATTCAGTGCTTATGACATTTGAGGAGGATCCCCTGGAAGAGTAGTATAGGTTACTTACCTGTAATCCTAGTTCTCTTCCAGGGGTATCCTCATCAAAGTCATAAGCAACCCACCCGCCTCCCCAGGCAAATATGATTGCTTTATTGTTAAACGATATCTTTGTGCCCTGACCTTCAGGGTTACGCAAAAAAGAACCACTGACCTAACTGTCACCCCTGAGGCATGATGGGAATCTAGGGGTCATGGCTGCCTTAAAGGCACAGTGCCAGTTTTGTGTGAAAAAGCTTTCATTTTCTATGCTATTGGTTTGCAATGCAGACTTTAGGCTAACAATGTCTGCTTTTTTTGCAGTTTTTTTCAAGAGGTTTACTCATTAAAAAGAGTTCAAGTGCTACTTGCATTATATGTTTGCAAAAGCAGTTTTACTTGTTATTGCATTGTTAAGCCTCCTAGATGGGGGCTGCATTGGTATGGGAAACATTGATATATATAGGGAGCATAATATATATATGTTTTTTCATCTATAATTTGTATTAATTCTGGGGTCCCGCACATGGGCGGGAATATTCAGTGCTTATGGCTTTGATGAGGATACCCCTGGAAGAGAACTAGGATTACAGGTAAGTAACTGTGGGAGTGCAGGGCGGATATACAGACACAGAGGCTGAATATATTGTCGAACAGATGTTACTTTATTCTCAGTCGTCACAGTTTTCTGTTTGGCAATAGTGTCACAAGTCTCTTCCTCTCGTTTGGTCTTTTCACTCTCAAGGTGGAGTGTCATAGAGGCCACTGATGTTCCTTCCTCTTCAGGTTGGAGATAGAGGGGACGGGGATCTGATTTGTCCGTGGTGCCAACTTCAGCCGGAGGCTCGCCAAGAGGAAAGAAAGGGGAGCCTGTCAGTTTACTGTGACACAGGTTTTACCCTTCACCTATACCCAGTAGTGCTTAACATGTAATTCGACTGTGATGGGGTAAATAAGAAGGAAGGTTAGGGATTTGGAATAAGCTAAAGAAACTGTAGGGGTATCAGGGATTAACATGAGGGCTGTGTGAATGGGTAGAAGCTGGTGAAGTCTGCGCAGAGTATCGTTTAATACAAACACGTCACTTTGTGCTCCCCCACTGGCCCATTCACCCGTATTCCCTCTCCTCCTCCCTCCTCCCACAGCAATACCAACCTGCTTTCCCACAGAACCAGAGTTACTCACATGGCCCCGCCTCAATTTCTGGGCCATCAAAATAATGAGCTGGTAACCCTAATCATTAGACTGGAAGTTTGTTGCAGGATCAACACATTATTTATTTCCTCCACCCTCGAACCCTGATTAATGCCATTATAGCAATTATTTAACTTATATCTGAAACCCTACGCTTCAAGTTTTTGGGAATGCACCCTGCTTTCAGACTACTCACTTCTCATTCTCGCCTTCACTTTCACGTTCACCCTGCACTCCCAACGATCACAATGCACTCACACTGATCACCATGCACTCATAGCGATCACCATGCACTCATAGCGATCACCATGCACTCACACTAACATCAATGCACTCACACTGATCACCATGCACTCACACTTTTCACCCGCTCACCCTGCACTCACACTATTCACCCGCTCACCCTGCACTCACACTATTCACCCGCTCCCCCTGCACTCACACTGATCACCATGCACTCACACTGATCACCATGCACTCACACTGATCACCATGCACTCACACTGATCACCATGCAATCACACTGATCACCATGCACTCACACTGATCACCATGCACTCACACTGATCACCATGCACTCACACTGATTACCATGAACTCACACTGATCACCATGCAATCACACTGATCACCATGCACTCACACTGATCACCATGCACTCACACTGATCACCATGCACTCACACTGATCACCATGCACTCACACCAATCACCATGCACTCACACCAATCACCATGTACTCACACAATTCACCCACTCACCATGCACTCAACCTTGCTGCTCCCGGCCATGGCCAGGTGAGCTTCTAATGTGGCAGCGCGTATTCCTGCGGATCGGGAGGCCCTTCACAGAGGTTGACTAGACATCTTTCTGATGTTAATTGCTGTATTTTGGTTATAAACTGGTACTGATGGGGTGAAATCTTTCCTCAGTATTACTGTGTTTAAAAAAAATCTAAATAATAAAGCAATGCTACCCCAAAATACGCATCACAGAACATTATTTACATTTTCTACTCACACAATTTAGTCAAGCCTGTCGCATAATTTGGTCCTCACCTTCCTCATAACCTAGAGGTTTAGAAATTTTTGTCAGGAGGGGGTCCTTACGCTTGAAAATGTTGACAGGGGGGTCTTGGCATCCAAAAGTTTGAAGACCTCTGCTTTACGCCGATACCACTCCTGCCTAGCATTCTGAAGTAGATCAGGAACAACCAGGCCCAAGTCATTCCTGTGGCTCCAGACTGGGCAAGGAGAGTCGGGTATTCCGAGCTTCTAAAAATGGGCATTATTATTATTATTATTATTATTAATAAGACGGTCTTATATAGCGCGTAGTTACCCTGGGGCATCCCAGCGCTTATCAGAACAAGGCAACGCTCATGTGAGTTCAGGGTCAGCAGTTAACAGAAAAGGTATGTTTTCAGATGCTTACGAAAACGAAGGAGACAAGTCTCAGAACACAGGCTTAAGGGGAGTGAGTTCCAAAGTACCGCATCAATCCTCTGATCAGGCTGCTCCTTCAGGAGGATCTTTTGTTGCAGCAGCAGGGGAGGGTTCCATCCGAACCTGTCCACTCTTCGCCTCTATGCGTGGAGATTAAGTGGTGGCAGTTGATGGCTTTTGACCTTCTCCCGAAGTATGCAACATTATTTTATTGGCCAGGTGGCCCACCACTAAAGACGGTATACGCCTGCTGTTGGCAGAAATTTGTGTAATACTGTACAGAGAGGTCTAGTGACTCTCTTTCTGCTTCTCTTTCTACTGTTCTTCTTTTTATTCTTACATTTGCCCAGGGCTCTTCTTTGGGTACTCTCAAAGGTTATCTTTCTGCTCTATCCGCTTTTTTGCGGCTGCCAGACCAAAGCCTGTCTCTTTTGGTCTCCAAATGTAAATGGGTTTTTGAAGGGGCTGGCTCACTTGTTTCCACCCATGCCCTATGTTATGCCACAGTAGGACCTTCATTTGGTACTCACTCTTCTTATTTGTGCTACCTTGGAGCCTTTACACAACTGTCCCCTCCAGCTGCTTACCATTAAGACAGCCTTTCTGGTGGCGATAACATCTGCCCGGTGAGTGAGTTACAGGCGCTATCTTGTGCGCCTCCCTACTTGATATCTTTTCCAGATCAAGTATTTCTTCGCACCCGTGCTTCTTTCTTGCTGAAGGTGGTGCCCCATTCCATCTGGGTCAGTCTATCATGCTGCCCACCTTCTTTGCTCCCCCGCATCCCTCTAAGAAAGAAGAGCGTCTCCACCATCTAGACCCAAAAAGAATGTTGCTGTTCTACCTTGACCACACAAAAGAGTTCCGGTTGGATGACCAACTCTTTGTGGAGTATGTGGGAGCTAAGAAGGGTCAGGGCAGTGCAGAAAAGGACCATTTCTTACTGGGTCATTCTCTGCATTAAGATATGCTATGCCCTGGCTCAGAAGCAGCCCTCTGAGGGATTAAGGGCCCATTCCACCAGGGGAAAGGCTGCGACTATGGCCTTTGCCCGGGGTATGCTAGTCTTGGACATCTGTCAGGCAGCAACGTGGGCATCTTTGCACACGTTTGCCAAGCACTGCTTCCTGGACAGTCAGGTCTGCAGGGACCCGCATTTTACTCGTTCAATCCTGCAGGACATCCCTCTATGAGGAATTGGTACGCAACTCACTGACGGGAGAGTATGGCTTGGGTATCTAATTCAAAGATAAGTAATATGCAGCTAGAAGTTTCTATCAGATGAACAAATTACTTACCTTTGGTAACACATCATCTGGTAGAACCTCTATCTAGCTGCAGACTCCTTACAGGCCGACCCATGCCTCCCCGCTTTGCGGACTGATTTTGTTAGGTCTAGGGTTACTCCCCTTTTCAGGGCCCTAGTTTTGCACACAATGACATCAGTTACTTCGTGGCTCTGCACTTCTGGTGTGGAAAAAACGAAAAGTACTGAAGTCCCTGCGCTTGGCCGGACCCTATATAGTAGACCGCAATGTCATAACCGATGTTAACAATGTCATGCGAAACCAAATGGAGTCACCCGACGGCACACAAAAGAGGCATTGCTCGAGCAAAAGTTTCCGGATCCAGCCTGACGCCTGGGAAATACAAAGGTAAGGAATATGCAGCTCGATATAGTCTCTACCAGATAATGCGTTACCGAAGGTAAGTAAGTTGTCCATATAGGATCAGTAAACTTGGCCCTTATAAGGCTTTTCTCTTCAAATTTCACTTGTGAATTTTATCAAAAACAACTTTATTTGACGTCTTCAAGGCTTCCTTTTCTGACTGGAAATTGGGGTGTTTTGTCTTTAAAAATGCCACCTTTATTCAATAAATGCCCTTCCTGTGGGGGAATGAAAGCCAAACCAGACCGTCATGATGTCTGTATTCTTTGTCTTCCAGCAAGTCATCTTCCTGAAGACTCAACACTGCAAGACCTTTTCCAGGCGAACCCTGCATGATACAAAGAAGATTCACCTTCAGGGCGGGGATGAACAGCGTCCGAACAGGGGCGTAACACAGGCCCCGCATCCCCCACGGGGGGTGGGCCCCCTGCTGCAGGGGGCCCCCTCAGCACAATACTCAGGTCTAAGCGCTCAGTACACTTAAAAGCTAGTGAGAGGTGAAGGATACCCATTTTTTGGACTAGATTCTTATTATAGTTGGGAAACAATGTAGGCTAGTATTTCAAAGTGCTTCTCGTGCGTGATAAAGAACTAAAAGGAGGCTCCATGAAAGAACTATTTGCCTAGGATAACAACATTTTGTGGAGCCGGGATTGATCCCAGATTTTTCCGTTTCACACTGTACAATTCAGCCGCTAGACAGGTATAATATCTGACTTCAAAAGTTAATTAATGTTTTGCCCTTAGTTCTTGGAGGATGAGATTATAGCATGGGTGACAGCTGGAATCCACATTTCCTGCAGTTTTATATAGTGCAAACCTTGATCAACGACATATGCGTGCTTCACAACACTCACACAACGAAGGGATATTTGCCAGGAAAAACAGAATGTTGAGTTGAGGCCTGGATTCGAACCTGGTAGATCAATGTTAAATGATCGGAACAACAGCTGTACCCACTAAGAGACAACACAGTGGCTTTCCCACGTCTACACAGTAGGCCTTGTTTGTGTTGGAATTTTTAGTTTCTTGAAAAGTTGAGTGCAGAACTGTCCTTTTCGAGCTCGGATAGTTCTGAAAATAACATGCACTTTCAAAATCTCTGCAGACTCCTTTATATCAGAAACATTTCTTTTGCACAATTAACGTAATAAAACTTACTTTAATTTGCATGATAATATGAGGGGGGAGGGGCCGATTAGAGAAGTGGTGTAGTTACACTGGTTGAGCTCAGATGGAGTGTTCCTCTATAGTCTGTGGTGCTGCAGTGGCAGTGCGGGTGGCTCAGTCTGGCACGGCGGTTGGATGCTGTCAGGACAGGGATCATGGTAGGGAGGGGCAGCAAAGCAAAATGCTTGATTCAAGGGGAGCCAACTTGCTTGCTTTTCTCTGCCATTGGTAAAATCCTTCTGCGGGGTTCTTTTCTTCAATTCCTGAATCTCCTGCCAGTACACAACATGGCTGACAGTAAACGCACTTGCTTCTGTCTTGGGTCCACGTAGATAAAATCAGTGGAGTCTGGACTCATGCAGATTTGGAAAAAGCAATAGTAAAAGCCCACTACACGCTCCAATATGGTTGCTCCTTCTGTAGGCCCCAGCCCGCCTATCCCAATAGCCAACAGCAGTTGCAGAGATAAGTGACACACTGATCTTTCATTGTCTCTATAGACCAGCCGCGTCCCTGGTCATTTACTTTAACCCCTTCCCTGCTCATGACGAGCTCAGCTCGTCATGAGGCACAGTGGAGCTGTGCTGATGACGAGCTGAGCTCGTCATGAATAATGTAAAATATCAATGTCCAGCACAGGCTGGAAATTGCCTTAGCAGCCAAGGTGTTAATGGCACCGCTCCAGACACACCCGGGGCCATTGTAAACAACATCCAAAAGAGAATCTGTACCACAAAATTAACACTCACCACTCCCACCGTTATTTCATCACAGGCCAAGCTTATGCTTGTAGGGCGAGCAAGACCTCGCCCAGCCAACACACTGTAGGATAGTGGCCTTCAAACTTTTTAATCCTGCACACCCCCCCAGTAAAGAAACAAAATTAATCGGGCCCTCTTAGATTTGTCACAATCATTCTATGAAATGGGCAATGTTTAAATATGTCTTGGCTTATTTAAACACCAGACATATTCAAACATTGCAGTCAAATTCTGCTACCTTTTTGCCAGCTAGGATATAAAAGGCAAAAGAAGCTAGTGATCACCCATTACAGAGCTACTGAGTGCAGCTCATTGTTCCCCACTGCCTAAAACAAAGCACTGCTTTCAGAATAATTCTTCTTTTGGCCAGAACCTGCCCCCCGCCCTGGATCATTTGAGGACCCGTCCCCCAGTTTGAAGAAGCCTGCTGTAGAAGCATCACAAGCTATTCATTCAACCCCTCATCCCAGTGGCATGACATACGCCCCTGCAGCTCCTGCACAGCCCAGCCTCCTTGCCTGAGAGCTCCTGCTTGAGCCCGGAGGGGAACCTCTCCAAATTACTTACCTTTGGTAACACATCATCTGGTAGAACCTCTATCTAGCTGCAGACTCCTTACAGGCCGACCCATGCCTCCCCGCTTTGCGGACTGATTTTGTTAGGTCTAGGGTTACTCCCCTTTTCAGGGCCCTAGTTTTGCACACAATGACATCAGTTACTTCGTGGCTCTGCACTTCTGGTGTGGAAAAAACGAAAAGTACTGAAGTCCCTGCGCTTGGCCGGACCCTATATAGTAGACCGCAATGTCATAACCGATGTTAACAATGTCATGCGAAACCAAATGGAGTCACCCGACGGCACACAAAAGAGGCATTGCTCGAGCAAAAGTTTCCGGATCCAGCCTGACGCCTGGGAAATACAAAGGTAAGGAATATGCAGCTCGATATAGTCTCTACCAGATAATGCGTTACCGAAGGTAAGTAAGTTGTCCATATAGGATCAGTAAACTTGGCCCTTATAAGGCTTTTCTCTTCAAATTTCACTTGTGAATTTTATCAAAAACAACTTTATTTGACGTCTTCAAGGCTTCCTTTTCTGACTGGAAATTGGGGTGTTTTGTCTTTAAAAATGCCACCTTTATTCAATAAATGCCCTTCCTGTGGGGGAATGAAAGCCAAACCAGACCGTCATGATGTCTGTATTCTTTGTCTTCCAGCAAGTCATCTTCCTGAAGACTCAACACTGCAAGACCTTTTCCAGGCGAACCCTGCATGATACAAAGAAGATTCACCTTCAGGGCGGGGATGAACAGCGTCCGAACAGGGGCGTAACACAGGCCCCGCATCCCCCACGGGGGGTGGGCCCCCTGCTGCAGGGGGCCCCCTCAGCACAATACTCAGGTCTAAGCGCTCAGTACACTTAAAAGCTAGTGAGAGGTGAAGGATACCCATTTTTTGGACTAGATTCTTATTATAGTTGGGAAACAATGTAGGCTAGTATTTCAAAGTGCTTCTCGTGCGTGATAAAGAACTAAAAGGAGGCTCCATGAAAGAACTATTTGCCTAGGATAACAACATTTTGTGGAGCCGGGATTGATCCCAGATTTTTCCGTTTCACACTGTACAATTCAGCCGCTAGACAGGTATAATATCTGACTTCAAAAGTTAATTAATGTTTTGCCCTTAGTTCTTGGAGGATGAGATTATAGCATGGGTGACAGCTGGAATCCACATTTCCTGCAGTTTTATATAGTGCAAACCTTGATCAACGACATATGCGTGCTTCACAACACTCACACAACGAAGGGATATTTGCCAGGAAAAACAGAATGTTGAGTTGAGGCCTGGATTCGAACCTGGTAGATCAATGTTAAATGATCGGAACAACAGCTGTACCCACTAAGAGACAACACAGTGGCTTTCCCACGTCTACACAGTAGGCCTTGTTTGTGTTGGAATTTTTAGTTTCTTGAAAAGTTGAGTGCAGAACTGTCCTTTTCGAGCTCGGATAGTTCTGAAAATAACATGCACTTTCAAAATCTCTGCAGACTCCTTTATATCAGAAACATTTCTTTTGCACAATTAACGTAATAAAACTTACTTTAATTTGCATGATAATATGAGGGGGGAGGGGCCGATTAGAGAAGTGGTGTAGTTACACTGGTTGAGCTCAGATGGAGTGTTCCTCTATAGTCTGTGGTGCTGCAGTGGCAGTGCGGGTGGCTCAGTCTGGCACGGCGGTTGGATGCTGTCAGGACAGGGATCATGGTAGGGAGGGGCAGCAAAGCAAAATGCTTGATTCAAGGGGAGCCAACTTGCTTGCTTTTCTCTGCCATTGGTAAAATCCTTCTGCGGGGTTCTTTTCTTCAATTCCTGAATCTCCTGCCAGTACACAACATGGCTGACAGTAAACGCACTTGCTTCTGTCTTGGGTCCACGTAGATAAAATCAGTGGAGTCTGGACTCATGCAGATTTGGAAAAAGCAATAGTAAAAGCCCACTACACGCTCCAATATGGTTGCTCCTTCTGTAGGCCCCAGCCCGCCTATCCCAATAGCCAACAGCAGTTGCAGAGATAAGTGACACACTGATCTTTCATTGTCTCTATAGACCAGCCGCGTCCCTGGTCATTTACTTTAACCCCTTCCCTGCTCATGACGAGCTCAGCTCGTCATGAGGCACAGTGGAGCTGTGCTGATGACGAGCTGAGCTCGTCATGAATAATGTAAAATATCAATGTCCAGCACAGGCTGGAAATTGCCTTAGCAGCCAAGGTGTTAATGGCACCGCTCCAGACACACCCGGGGCCATTGTAAACAACATCCAAAAGAGAATCTGTACCACAAAATTAACACTCACCACTCCCACCGTTATTTCATCACAGGCCAAGCTTATGCTTGTAGGGCGAGCAAGACCTCGCCCAGCCAACACACTGTAGGATAGTGGCCTTCAAACTTTTTAATCCTGCACACCCCCCCAGTAAAGAAACAAAATTAATCGGGCCCTCTTAGATTTGTCACAATCATTCTATGAAATGGGCAATGTTTAAATATGTCTTGGCTTATTTAAACACCAGACATATTCAAACATTGCAGTCAAATTCTGCTACCTTTTTGCCAGCTAGGATATAAAAGGCAAAAGAAGCTAGTGATCACCCATTACAGAGCTACTGAGTGCAGCTCATTGTTCCCCACTGCCTAAAACAAAGCACTGCTTTCAGAATAATTCTTCTTTTGGCCAGAACCTGCCCCCCGCCCTGGATCATTTGAGGACCCGTCCCCCAGTTTGAAGAAGCCTGCTGTAGAAGCATCACAAGCTATTCATTCAACCCCTCATCCCAGTGGCATGACATACGCCCCTGCAGCTCCTGCACAGCCCAGCCTCCTTGCCTGAGAGCTCCTGCTTGAGCCCGGAGGGGAACCTCTCCAAATTACTTACCTTTGGTAACACATCATCTGGTAGAACCTCTATCTAGCTGCAGACTCCTTACAGGCCGACCCATGCCTCCCCGCTTTGCGGACTGATTTTGTTAGGTCTAGGGTTACTCCCCTTTTCAGGGCCCTAGTTTTGCACACAATGACATCAGTTACTTCGTGGCTCTGCACTTCTGGTGTGGAAAAAACGAAAAGTACTGAAGTCCCTGCGCTTGGCCGGACCCTATATAGTAGACCGCAATGTCATAACCGATGTTAACAATGTCATGCGAAACCAAATGGAGTCACCCGACGGCACACAAAAGAGGCATTGCTCGAGCAAAAGTTTCCGGATCCAGCCTGACGCCTGGGAAATACAAAGGTAAGGAATATGCAGCTCGATATAGTCTCTACCAGATAATGCGTTACCGAAGGTAAGTAAGTTGTCCATATAGGATCAGTAAACTTGGCCCTTATAAGGCTTTTCTCTTCAAATTTCACTTGTGAATTTTATCAAAAACAACTTTATTTGACGTCTTCAAGGCTTCCTTTTCTGACTGGAAATTGGGGTGTTTTGTCTTTAAAAATGCCACCTTTATTCAATAAATGCCCTTCCTGTGGGGGAATGAAAGCCAAACCAGACCGTCATGATGTCTGTATTCTTTGTCTTCCAGCAAGTCATCTTCCTGAAGACTCAACACTGCAAGACCTTTTCCAGGCGAACCCTGCATGATACAAAGAAGATTCACCTTCAGGGCGGGGATGAACAGCGTCCGAACAGGGGCGTAACACAGGCCCCGCATCCCCCACGGGGGGTGGGCCCCCTGCTGCAGGGGGCCCCCTCAGCACAATACTCAGGTCTAAGCGCTCAGTACACTTAAAAGCTAGTGAGAGGTGAAGGATACCCATTTTTTGGACTAGATTCTTATTATAGTTGGGAAACAATGTAGGCTAGTATTTCAAAGTGCTTCTCGTGCGTGATAAAGAACTAAAAGGAGGCTCCATGAAAGAACTATTTGCCTAGGATAACAACATTTTGTGGAGCCGGGATTGATCCCAGATTTTTCCGTTTCACACTGTACAATTCAGCCGCTAGACAGGTATAATATCTGACTTCAAAAGTTAATTAATGTTTTGCCCTTAGTTCTTGGAGGATGAGATTATAGCATGGGTGACAGCTGGAATCCACATTTCCTGCAGTTTTATATAGTGCAAACCTTGATCAACGACATATGCGTGCTTCACAACACTCACACAACGAAGGGATATTTGCCAGGAAAAACAGAATGTTGAGTTGAGGCCTGGATTCGAACCTGGTAGATCAATGTTAAATGATCGGAACAACAGCTGTACCCACTAAGAGACAACACAGTGGCTTTCCCACGTCTACACAGTAGGCCTTGTTTGTGTTGGAATTTTTAGTTTCTTGAAAAGTTGAGTGCAGAACTGTCCTTTTCGAGCTCGGATAGTTCTGAAAATAACATGCACTTTCAAAATCTCTGCAGACTCCTTTATATCAGAAACATTTCTTTTGCACAATTAACGTAATAAAACTTACTTTAATTTGCATGATAATATGAGGGGGGAGGGGCCGATTAGAGAAGTGGTGTAGTTACACTGGTTGAGCTCAGATGGAGTGTTCCTCTATAGTCTGTGGTGCTGCAGTGGCAGTGCGGGTGGCTCAGTCTGGCACGGCGGTTGGATGCTGTCAGGACAGGGATCATGGTAGGGAGGGGCAGCAAAGCAAAATGCTTGATTCAAGGGGAGCCAACTTGCTTGCTTTTCTCTGCCATTGGTAAAATCCTTCTGCGGGGTTCTTTTCTTCAATTCCTGAATCTCCTGCCAGTACACAACATGGCTGACAGTAAACGCACTTGCTTCTGTCTTGGGTCCACGTAGATAAAATCAGTGGAGTCTGGACTCATGCAGATTTGGAAAAAGCAATAGTAAAAGCCCACTACACGCTCCAATATGGTTGCTCCTTCTGTAGGCCCCAGCCCGCCTATCCCAATAGCCAACAGCAGTTGCAGAGATAAGTGACACACTGATCTTTCATTGTCTCTATAGACCAGCCGCGTCCCTGGTCATTTACTTTAACCCCTTCCCTGCTCATGACGAGCTCAGCTCGTCATGAGGCACAGTGGAGCTGTGCTGATGACGAGCTGAGCTCGTCATGAATAATGTAAAATATCAATGTCCAGCACAGGCTGGAAATTGCCTTAGCAGCCAAGGTGTTAATGGCACCGCTCCAGACACACCCGGGGCCATTGTAAACAACATCCAAAAGAGAATCTGTACCACAAAATTAACACTCACCACTCCCACCGTTATTTCATCACAGGCCAAGCTTATGCTTGTAGGGCGAGCAAGACCTCGCCCAGCCAACACACTGTAGGATAGTGGCCTTCAAACTTTTTAATCCTGCACACCCCCCCAGTAAAGAAACAAAATTAATCGGGCCCTCTTAGATTTGTCACAATCATTCTATGAAATGGGCAATGTTTAAATATGTCTTGGCTTATTTAAACACCAGACATATTCAAACATTGCAGTCAAATTCTGCTACCTTTTTGCCAGCTAGGATATAAAAGGCAAAAGAAGCTAGTGATCACCCATTACAGAGCTACTGAGTGCAGCTCATTGTTCCCCACTGCCTAAAACAAAGCACTGCTTTCAGAATAATTCTTCTTTTGGCCAGAACCTGCCCCCCGCCCTGGATCATTTGAGGACCCGTCCCCCAGTTTGAAGAAGCCTGCTGTAGAAGCATCACAAGCTATTCATTCAACCCCTCATCCCAGTGGCATGACATACGCCCCTGCAGCTCCTGCACAGCCCAGCCTCCTTGCCTGAGAGCTCCTGCTTGAGCCCGGAGGGGAACCTCTCCAGGTACCCAGCAGGGGGCGCCCTCAAATTTCGTTACGCCTCTGCGTGGGAAGAAAATGCAGTCTGCACATGATCGTGCGAGTAGAGAGGCAGTCCTCTACCAGGGCTTTATCATTAACATCTGGTGGACATGGAACTTCCAAAAAGAGGTTGTCAACTCAAAAACTGCATAATTCCCAGTTGATGTGGAAAAGATTGATGTTGAAATAAGGTACGGCACAAGACTGTTCGAAATCGGGAGCTGGTGCAATGCCGACAAAGAGAAGGAGATTGACGTTGACACGGGGTAGGTCAACGTCAAAGACTCACCTGCCGTTGACACAGTCGAGAAGCTGTTCGATGTCGAGGAGGCACAAACGTTCGTTATCAAGGCAACATTGACGTTCGACGTCAAGGAGCAGATCTCCGGCGCACCATCATAAGAGGTCAACATCAAGGAGCAGGTCAACATCTACAATATGTCAGAGGAAGAGGAGATGCATTTATTCTTTGCGAGAGTCTGATTGTTCCAGGGTGTAGACTAACTATAAGGGCGGAGTAGTTCCTTGTCAGTGGTGGAGTCACAGGGTGGTGGAATCACGAAGCTGACCACCTGGATCACAAGGGATCCGAATGGTCAGACCTTAATGCCCTCACACACCTGGTAGGGTGATATGCTTCATCATAAGGCACTCTTCATCAGGCCAGCACTGCAATACCTGATGGACCTGGGGGCTCTTTATCAGAGATCTTTTGATCCATAATCGCTGTCAGGTGAATGCATGAGAGCAAACTGTGACGTAAGGGTGAGGTGTTTGTAAAATAGACTAAGGTACCCAGGAGAGTGTGTTTATGGGGTGAAGGTACCTTGAATAAGTAAAAGAAGTGGTGCTATCCTCCAGTAGCAATGAACCTTGATAGCTACTGATTATAGTGATACGGTGGGGTCAACATGTTTCATGACTTAATTGACCTAAGGTTCAGTCTGCATTTCATCAGGACCAAGAGAAACAGTTAAATCATACTCTCTGTTAAGCAAAGGGGCCGCTTTCCATTGAAGGGTGGCCACTTCTGAAGTACAATACGGCACCTGATTAGTTGCAGCAAACTGATTCTATCTGCGGGAGAAGCAAAAAAACACAAAGTATGAATCAAAAAAGGCGGCATAGATTGGAGAGGAACCTTCCTCCAAAGTTACAGTGACAAGTGATGTCGCTCAATCAGAACTAATCATTGGTGTGTACTCTATAAAGTCATGGAGCACAATGTCACAATTACAGTTAAAATTAAAAATCACAATAAGCACTCACATAATAATGATCTTCGACATTAAACGGTATAGAGAGTGATAATACCTAGAAACTTCAGGTAGTGTAGCGGTTGTCAAAGGAAAACTCATTGAAGATTCTGGGTTAGTACAATTTGTATAGACACATTTATATGCCTCACGGCCTTACCTGAACGTGTACAGTAAATAGCTCCTTAGGCAAGGCAGAGAGTCCCGGAATAGCTACGGAACAACTGGTGGGTAGTGCAAGGGGAGGGAAGGGGGGGGGGGGGAGAAACAGGCGCGTTGAGTGTTTTTAGAAAAGTAATTTGTCAAATCTAAAAACAAAGTACATATTAGAAAGGCAAGAACACACTTATTTGGTGGACACAGGACATTGTCCCTTGATCTACCCTCCTCCGGTTTGCTCTAGATACCGCAGCTACTGGAAGTGGCACGTAATGTAGTGCCTGTTGTGCCCGGTAAGTGCACTGGTCACTAGCCGGCACCTACATGTGTGTGGGGGTCAGAAGATGGCCTAGGGCACTAAATGATCACAGGAGACAGGAGTGTAGTTTACTGGGTCTCGCCGTCGGTCGCCCAACTGGCGTACGTATGTGCATACCCCGTTTATTAATCCTTGGGCCACCTGACCCGTACGCTACGTGCCTGTTGCGTCACAGGCACAACACAACATTCCTCCCCAACAAACATCAAACCAAAACCAGTAGCCAACCACAGCACCTAACCATATGTGGCATCTTCCAGTAACTTCAGGTGCACCATAAGTAGCTTTTTATTCATGCAACTGAGAACAGTCTTACGTGAAATAGTCCCGCAGGTGGTGAGTAGGCTCTGGATTCTCTCGCAGGCTTTGCTGGGAACTACCATGCCCCAGGGTCTCTCTTGCTTCGGCACCAGATGCTACCTCACCTCGATGAGTCCCTGGCTGACCATGATCCTCACCAGGCATTTCACTCACTGCTCCCTCACCATGATTCGGGACACTGTCAGCGGTTTCAACGCAACCTCCCGCTGAGGACGTCTCCGATGTCCGTTCCCAGCTGACATCAGTCGGTGCCAGAGCGCCGGGGCGGACCTCCACCCTGGCCGGCACAGACGCTGACACCGCCGGCTGGTATTTCTTGAAGTGCGACACATTTCGGGTCACTGTCTCTCTTCCTCGGGTCGCGATGATCCGGGTACCCTTGACGTTGACAACAGTCCACGGGCCCTTCTCATAAGGCAATCGGATTTTGCCACTGATTATCCAATTTCTGAGCAGCACCAGGTCACCTTTCGTGAGCTGCAGGGTCTGCGCCCGCCGCCTTTGACTAACTTGAGCATGAGCCCGCAGACGTCTTGCATCTACTTGAGAGTCATCAGGCACCTCAGGGCGCCACTGGGGTGATGTGGAATCGAGTTCGTGAGTACTCTCCCCATGAGAAGATGTGCTGGGGCTACCCCCGTGGTGGTATGGTGTGTCTGGTGGTAGCTCCGTAGAAAGGTGAAGATGGCTAGCTCCACTGACTGACCTTTGTCGTGAGCAATGCGTATCACTTTATTTAAGGTCCGCATATAAACCATTCCACCTCCCCATTCGCCTGTAGCCATCTTGGGGTAATTCTCTGGTGTCGAATGCCGAGTGTGACTAGGTAGGTAGCTAGTTCTTGCCCTTGGAAGGAGGGTCTATTGTCTGTCCTCAATTCCTGTATGAGGCTGTGAGTCGCCATGAATTTCTTAAGTTTTGGGATTACTTCCGTAGCACTGGGGGATGTTATGATCTCGACGTCTGGGTATTTGGAGTGATCATTGATGGCCACAAACGTGTGGCGGCCGTCAGGGAGGCTGCCAAAGTCTAGGCTGACACATGACCAGGGTGATCGCGGTCTCGGTTCTGCAATGATCAGGGCTGGATGAGGAACGTCTTTGGTCACTTGGCATGACGAGCAGGAGCGGACCGTGGCTTCTACGAGTTCGTTCATAAGAGGGAACCATACCTTGGTGTGGAGCATTGATTTCGCCTTGACCATACCTTGGTGCCCGATAATGGCTAGCTGAACAACTCGGGCTGTTAGAGCCGTCAGAATTACCAGTTGATGTCCTCTCAATAGGCATCCCATGGTGTCCTCAGTGAGCTCATCTTGGACGTAGTACAAGCTGTCCATTATGCGCTGGGCATTTGCCGTTAGTATTATCCATTCTTCTTTGGCCTTGTGCCAGTTACCAGTCTTTAGAGCAGCTCTGGCCCGTTGCAAACAGTTATCCTTGTTCCTCTCATCTCTAAGGTCCTCCATGGAGAGTGTGAGGGGGCAGGACCAGGCCGTGACACACCTAACATACTCCTCAGTGTCAGCTGCATCTTCCATCTCCTGTTCAGTGGCTGTTCTTGGGTGAGACGATAAGTAGTCCGCGGGGTTTCTGGATCCTGGTTGATATTCTACCCGGCAGTTGTAATTCTCTACCTGCAACATCCACTTTTCGATTTGAGGTAACGGTTTGGTGGATGTTCCCGAGAAGAGAGCTCCGAGGGGTTTGTGATCAGTTGGCACCACAAACGGCTTGCCATAGAGATAGAGATGAAAGTGACGGCACCCCCAGTTGATGGCAATGGCTTCCTTCTCAATCTGGGAGTTCCGTTGCTCCGTATCAGTGAGGGATCTGCTGGCAAAAGGTACTGGAGCCCAATCTTCATCCTGGTGTTGTCGCTGTAATAATACGTCACATAACCCCATTGGACCGGCATCTACTGCTATCAAGGTCATCTTCCTTGGTCAAAGAAAGCGAGCGTGGTTGCCTCTGAGAGGGCATGTCTGCAAACGCCTTAGCTTGATCTTGACCCCACTTCCAGGGAGTGGAATCCTTCATGATTTCCCTTAGTGGTTGAGTGAGTGTGGTGAGGTCTCAGATGAACCTCCTGCAATAGTTCACCATGCCAAGGAAACTGCGGACTTCGGTGACATTGGTGGGGGCAGCGGCATCTTTTATGTCCCGGACTTTTTCAGGGTCGGGGTTGAGTCCTTCAGTGGAAAAGGTATAGCCAAAGAACTGTAATTTTTTCTTTAGGAATTTGGAGAGTGAGTCCAGCGTCCTGCAGTCGGCGAAGAACCTGAATCAGGTGTGAGTTGTGTTCTGGGATGGTCTTGGCGTGCACCATGATGTCATGTGTATTATGTTTTGAAAGACTTCTGCCGCACTGGACACCCCGAAACTCAGGTGGGTATATCTTCAAAGACCAACGTGAGTTGAGAAGGTTGTAATGTTGCTGGACGCTGTGAGAAGTTGGCCCGATATGCAACGTTCGCTATTCTAGCGACCGCTATGTATCGTTCCAACGACCCTTATGGTGTTTGGTTGTAAGTCAACCTATAGACCAGCTATCCTAGTAGCGTGGATACGAGCAGTCTAAGGCTAAAGACTCGAGAGGGCGCGTTAAGCCAACTGTTTACCACACATGTACCCCTTGAACACCTAGTGAAAGGACACCACACAAGTGTTATGAAAATAAACGGTATATTTATTAAGAATCACAACAGCCCTGTACTCTTTATGAGGACAGGGTACTAAGCACAAACCAAATCTCTTTAGCAAATACTTCAAGTGCACAATTAAAACAAGTGTCCGAGGACACAGAAAGATTAAGGTCTCGGGCGGACCCGATAAGGCAAGTCGGAAGCGAGGGACTCAGGACCCTAGAGTAAGGAGGCTATGCAGGCACCGAAATGCCGAGTTACCTAGCCACGAGGGCTGCGGCTGCACAAGTCTTACAGGCGTCGGGGTCTTCGCTGACGAGCCAGGAGCCGGAAGAAAAGGAGTTGCTGGCCGGCGACCAGTGCTGAATAGTTCGTAGAGATCCAAGCCTGGATCGGAGATTGATGAAACCTGAAAGCAGAGGGGACCAAGTTCGTACTACTAGCCAGTAGTCAGAAGGTACCAGGAAGGCACCGGTTGGCCGTCACCTCGACCAGGTGAGTGGGCGACGCTAGGCTCTGCAGTCTCACGGACCAGGAGGCGTTGTCGGCGACCACGGTGGAGGTGCGAGCTGTCCCACGAAGGATGATGCTGTCGGCGTCGCTGGGCCCAGGATGGGGCAACAAGCCTTGGCAGATCTCAGGGCCACGTGGTGGGCCTAAGACGGCGTCTTGAGTGGACCAGGAGGGTCCGGGGTGCTTCTCGCAAAGATGGAAGCAAGGGCCAGTCTGGAGCAACCAGACCAGCAGTGATGATTCTCGGATGTCGTCACAGAAGGGCACAAGCCAGAGGCTAGTGACCAGACAACGTGCTGAGCAGCGAGCAGAAGGGCCCCACGCAGATCGTGGAGATGCTGGGAGACTGCACTTCGGTGCTGGAGCGGCTCAGGGTCGGGGCTTCTCGGACCCCAGAGCACTCACCAGAGAGTTACCTCGATGGTCGTGCTGGTTTTAAGAGCGTGCAGGTTCTGATGATGGCCGGTCCCTCGAGGTCTCGTCGCACCCACAGATCACAGCTGAGCTGATGATGTGGGTAGAGGTCAGAGGTGCCAGGGAAGCCGGTTCTCGTCGAGCTGGGCCGTCGGATTCCCTGAGGAAGGACTTACAGCAAACCGCAGAGTTCTTAGTTGGTGCCCGCTGATGCAGGGTGACTACTCCTTAGTCAAAAGGGAGAAATCTTGAGAAGAGTCTTGAATGTCCTTTCGTAGAAAGTAGTTCTTGAATCAAAGATGATCTAATTTGGAAGGGTCCCCGCTCCGGTCTTTCCCCAGGCCAGGGCTGTCGCCCCTGGAACTGGTTCTAACCGGCAGATGCGTAGTGAGCACCGGGGTGCCACTCCGCAGTCACCTTCTCGCCAAAGCCCTACCTACCTACCCAGAATACACAAACCCTGTCTGGGACGGTGCGAACAGCGCCCTCGACAGGAAACCCTTTGTCCAAGTGCTCCTCGCTGGAAGGACTCCCAGCAGCAGGAGGTCAGACTCGTGTCTGTGGTGGCAGCATCCATTTTGTGGAGCTGAGGCTTCAGTTAACTTTAACCGGGGTTCACAGTTACGTACATGTCGTGTCCCTCTAGAAGGGTGGAATGCTAACCTCGTCACCAGCATTGGTGAGAGGGCAGCACCCCGATTCGTATGACACCTTACTCGACATGCCTGGGTAACGCGACACCGGAGTTACCGATATGGTACGCGTTACCATGGAACAGCTATTGGGTCTTGATTCCGCAAGCTGCAACCGGGCTCGGCTCGGGCCTGAACCTAGCTCACACGAGCCCACGCACTCTGCCTTCAGGATCGTTAAGGCCTGCCATAGGAGTGACTGATAGGAACTCGGGTGTCCATTGTATGGTTAGATATAGAGCTACTATACCTAAAGCGAAGGGTGGTTACACGTCTTCGCCCCAGCTGTCGTGCAGCCAGTTGTGTCAAATTTAGGAGGCCAGCCAGGGGTGGCATAATACATGCTTCAGCCCCTGGCGGCCCTGGGTACACCTATGCCCTGAGTTACAGGGTCTGATAAGGTGGCCCAGTACCAATTGGAAATGTACCTAGGGTACATGGAATCCATTTTAAAGAGAGAGCAGTAGGCCTGGGGTCCTGATTGGCAGGGTCCCAGGTCGACTATGTCCAAAAGCAGCTAAAACACAGGGCAAAAAGTTGGGGGCAACCATAGTCAGGATGTACCTTCCTACACAACCCCCCACCAAACGAAAGGAGATAAGGCTATCCTTGTCCAGGTAAGCCTCTATTACCTAAGTGGCCATATAAGGAAGGACCAGCTCTGGCTTGGTTTCCCCCTGTGTCATGGTCCACTAGGCAACCCCTCACCCTAAGGGTATCTGAGGGTCTCCACCATAGGGAATCTCTGTTTCTGGTGTGTCTTGGGAAAGAAGAAGGCTGATGCTGGGATGGAGTACTGAAGTGAGGCTCCTCTACCTTTGGGCTCAACTTCCTCCAATCACCATTCATCATGTGTGCCTTCCTTTCTTTAGCTGAGATGCACTGAGCTCTCAGGGTCAGCCTCTGGCTACCTAAAGCTGGAGGCTGAGTCCCTCTGTTTGGCTTACTGGGGGGACAGGTCAGGTCTGGGGTGTTTAGGCCCCATGTTTGGCTGTGCCCAACAGTGTCCAGCTGTGTGAGTTCCCTAACTACTTTTAAGGGGGATCCCTCAGGAGTCTGTTCTATTTTCACTTGGCTAGGTTTACCAGCTTCAGTGATCCTAATCTGCTGATTAAGGGGTTCTTTTGGACAGGGGGCCCTTTTGGGTCCACCACTGGCCTCCCTGTCCTCTTCAGCCCTGGGCTGACTGAGGCAGGGTAGAGAGGTGCAGGTTACCTGCTCCAGACTGGGTCCCACCTGGGAAGGGTCCACTGCCATCAGGGGCTCTGCCAGGCTAGGCCTGACTACCTCTGGGGCAGTTCCTTCAACAGGGGTAGAGTCAGTTCCCTGAGGAGGCTGGCTCTCACCTAGTGTCTGGGAGGGGGAAGACTCTTCTTCCTCCTCAATGCTCTCGGTTTGAGTGGAGTGATCCATTGTTTCAGGCTTCACAACCTCACTATCTGTTTGAGTAGAGGCTGAGACCATTTCAACCTTGCCAACCTTTTCAGGAGGGCACTCAGTCTGTGTTTGGGCTGTGACTGTCACAGCCCTCCTATCCTGTCCTGGAAAGTCTGTCTGAGCCTGGGCAGTGGCTACCACTGCCCGTCCAACCTTTTCAGGGAGGAATGGTGCTTGGACTGGGGCTGTAGCTATTACTGCCCCACTAACCTGTCTGGATAGGCCTATCATTCTGGAATGAGTTTCTTGCTCCACCTCAGCCCATGCTGAGAGCTCCAGGTCATTCCCCAGTAAGCAATCTACGGGTAGGTTATCTGTCACTGCCACTCTCATGGGCCCTGTGACATTACCCCAGCTGAGCTTGACTACTGCCATGGGATGCCTTCTCTTCATTCCATGAATGTCCGTCACCTGATAAGTAAAACCAGGGGTCAGTTGAGCAGAGGGGACCAGATGGTCACTCACCATGGTGAGGCTGGCCCCTGTGTCTCTGAATGCCTCAACTTTCTGACCATTCACTAAAACTTCTTGTCTATACTTTCCCAAAATGTGGGGTCCAGTAGTGAAGTTGGCAAACCCCATGCCAGTCTCACAGACAAGAGTGTGGTCAGGGAACCTGGCTAAGCCATAGTCCTCCTGATTGCCCAAAGTAATGCCCACCACATTCTTGGGGGCACTCCCACCACCTGGGGGATTACCACTAGTGGTAACAGGAGGTTTAGGAGTATTACTTGGGGGTATGTTTTCCTTATTGCTATTTTTAGGGCACTTGGCATCACTTTTGTAATGGCCCACCTGTTTACAGGTATGGCAATAAGGTTTCTTCTGTTCTGAAGGAGTGTTCTGGGACCCACCACCCTTGTTGGAGTTTTGGGGCCCTTGGGAAGTCTTCTCTGTGGATTTATCCCCACCCTTCTCTTGAGGCTTGGTCGATTCCTTTTTCTGGTCACCACCCTGGTTTTTAGGCCTAACCCTGGTTCTGACCCATTTGTCTGCCCTCTTACCCAATTCCTGTGGAGAGGTCAGATCAGAGTCTACCAGGTGCTGGTGTAATAACTGGTTCTGACAATTATTTAAGATTTGCTCCCTTATAATTAGATTATACAATCCTTTAAAATCAGTAACCTTACTACCCAGTAGCCAGCCTTCAAAAGCCTTAGTGGCACAATCGACAAAATCAGACCAATCTTGAGACTGCGTTTTCTGGGTATCCCTGAACAGCACCCTGTACTGCTCAGTGGTTAGGCCGAACCCTTCAACGAGTGTATTTTTCAAGATTTGGTAATTGTTAGCATCCTCCACCCTTGTGGTGAGGAGCTTGTCTCTTCCTTTTCCTTCAAAGGAGAGCCACAAGATAGCTGCCCACTGACTCTGGGGAACACCCTGCACAGTGCAGGCCCTCTCCAAAGCAGTAATCCATTTGTGGATGTCGTCCCCTTGTTTAAAGGGGGGCACTATCTTACCAAGGTGTTTCGTATCGAAACTCTTTTCCCTATTACTAGGTACATTGCTGCCACCAGTGGGGACTGCCCCACTTAACTGTTGCTCTCTAGCAAAGGCAAGCCTCTCTTTGGCCAGGGCAAGTTCTTCCCTTTCAATCCTTAGATTGGCTGCCCTTTCCTTAGCTTCGTACACTCTCCTCTGAGGGGACGTCATCCCTCTCTGAGAAGAGTTGTGAGAGCCATTGGTTTGAAGGGATCTGCCAGAGTCTCTTGACAGAGATCGGGCTCGTCCATTCCCAATGTTAAGCTGACCTGATAGTGGCCCCAGGGGTCCCCCAGTACCGCTATCATGTTTGCTTAAGTTGGACCTGCTTAGTCTGACGACTTCTACCTGTCCCTTATCTGCCTCATCCCCAGAGAGATCCTCATCCTCATCCTCCTCCACATCTTCGTTCTCAGTTGCGAGGTGGATGAGGTCAGGATCGTCTCGGGTTCCCTCGAGGGGAGGCATGTCTCCTTCTGGATTAGAAGAGCTACGAAGTTTCTCAGCTCTTCTGGCATCATAAGTCTCCAAGAGACCAATCAGAAAGGACGTTGTGGGGTTAGACCCCTGCTGAATCTTCCTGGAGTGACACAGTCGTCTTAACTCCTTGAAGCTCAGCACAGTATATCCTGAAGGGATGACCCGTGGAGGGTCAACTGACACGAGGGGAGACTCAGAGTTTCCTCCTTTGTCCGACATACTGTTTCTAGTGTGGTGTAAGTGATGCACCTACCTACACTACGTGTTTACCTACTGTACCCTTGCTAAGAGTTGTAGCCAAGGTGTGCTAAGCCTTGAGGAGCTACAACAGCTGGTTCAGTAGAACTCAGAGTATTCTAAGCTTTTAGTTATATGTACTAACAGTACTTGTGCGATCTTTCAACAAGATATTCTTAGGATACGTGTGGTAAAACAACAGCAAGCTCAAATCCCAACCGCTGCTCACCAATGTGAGAAGTTGGCCCGATATGCAACGTTCGCTATTCTAGCGACCGCTATGTATCGTTCCAACGACCCTTATGGTGTTTGGTTGTAAGTCAACCTATAGACCAGCTATCCTAGTAGCGTGGATACGAGCAGTCTAAGGCTAAAGACTCGAGAGGGCGCGTTAAGCCAACTGTTTACCACACATGTACCCCTTGAACACCTAGTGAAAGGACACCACACAAGTGTTATGAAAATAAACGGTATATTTATTAAGAATCACAACAGCCCTGTACTCTTTATGAGGACAGGGTACTAAGCACAAACCAAATCTCTTTAGCAAATACTTCAAGTGCACAATTAAAACAAGTGTCCGAGGACACGGAAAGATTAAGGTCTCGGGCGGACCCGATAAGGCAAGTCGGAAGCGAGGGACTCAGGACCCTAGAGTAAGGAGGCTATGCAGGCACCGAAATGCCGAGTTACCTAGCCACGAGGGCTGCGGCTGCACAAGTCTTACAGGCGTCGGGGTCTTCGCTGACGAGCCAGGAGCCGGAAGAAAAGGAGTTGCTGGCCGGCGACCAGTGCTGAATAGTTCGTAGAGATCCAAGCCTGGATCGGAGATTGATGAAACCTGAAAGCAGAGGGGACCAAGTTCGTACTACTAGCCAGTAGTCAGAAGGTACCAGGAAGGCACCGGTTGGCCGTCACCTCGACCAGGTGAGTGGGCGACGCTAGGCTCTGCAGTCTCACGGACCAGGAGGCGTTGTCGGCGACCACGGTGGAGGTGCGAGCTGTCCCACGAAGGATGATGCTGTCGGCGTCGCTGGGCCCAGGATGGGGCAACAAGCCTTGGCAGATCTCAGGGCCACGTGGTGGGCCTAAGACGGCGTCTTGAGTGGACCAGGAGGGTCCGGGGTGCTTCTCGCAAAGATGGAAGCAAGGGCCAGTCTGGAGCAACCAGACCAGCAGTGATGATTCTCGGATGTCGTCACAGAAGGGCACAAGCCAGCGGCTAGTGACCAGACAACGTGCTGAGCAGCGAGCAGAAGGGCCCCACGCAGATCGTGGAGATGCTGGGAGACTGCACTTCGGTGCTGGAGCGGCTCAGGGTCGGGGCTTCTCGGACCCCAGAGCACTCACCAGAGAGTTACCTCGATGGTCGTGCTGGTTTTAAGAGCGTGCAGGTTCTGATGATGGCCGGTCCCTCGAGGTCTCGTCGCACCCACAGATCACAGCTGAGCTGATGATGTGGGTAGAGGTCAGAGGTGCCAGGGAAGCCGGTTCTCGTCGAGCTGGGCCGTCGGATTCCCTGAGGAAGGACTTACAGCAAACCGCAGAGTTCTTAGTTGGTGCCCGCTGATGCAGGGTGACTACTCCTTAGTCACAAGGGAGAAATCTTGAGAAGAGTCTTGAATGTCCTTTCGTAGAAAGTAGTTCTTGAATCAAAGATGATCTAATTTGGAAGGGTCCCCGCTCCGGTCTTTATTCTAAAGAAAGGGGTGGGTACATGACTAGGTCCTGCCCTAAGGGTGGGACCAGGAAGGGGGGTAGTTACACCCCTCTCCCCTGCCGGACTTTCCCCAGGCCAGGGCTGTCGCCCCTGGAACTGGTTCTAACCGGCAGATGCGTAGTGAGCACCGGGGTGCCACTCCGCAGTCACCTTCTCGCCAAAGCCCTACCTACCCAGAATACACAAACCCTGTCTGGGACGGTGCGAACAGCGCCCTCGACAGGAAACCCTTTGTCCAAGTGCTCCTCGCTGGAAGGACTCCCAGCAGCAGGAGGTCAGACTCGTGTCTGTGGTGGCAGCATCCATTTTGTGGAGCTGAGGCTTCAGTTAACTTTAACCGGGGTTCACAGTTACGTACATGTCGTGTCCCTCTAGAAGGGTGGAATGCTAACCTCGTCGCCAGCATTGGTGAGAGGGCAGCACCCCGATTCGTATGACACCTTACTCGACATGCCTGGGTAACGCGACACCGGAGTTACCGATATGGTACGCGTTACCATGGAACAGCTATTGGGTCTTGATTCCGCAAGCTGCAACCGGGCTCGGCTCGGGCCTGAACCTAGCTCACACGAGCCCACGCACTCTGCCTTCAGGATCGTTAAGGCCTGCCATAGGAGTGACTGATAGGAACTCGGGTGTCCATTGTATGGTTAGATATAGAGCTACTATACCTAAAGCGAAGGGTGGTTACACGTCTTCGCCCCAGCTGTCGTGCAGCCAGTTGTGTCAAATTTAGGAGGCCAGCCAGGGGTGGCATAATACATGCTTCAGCCCCTGGCGGCCCTGGGTACACCTATGCCCTGAGTTACAGGGTCTGATAAGGTGGCCCAGTACCAATTGGAAATGTACCTAGGGTACATGGAATCCATTTTAAAGAGAGAGCAGTAGGCCTGGGGTCCTGATTGGCAGG
The DNA here is from genome assembly GCF_964263255.1 of Lissotriton vulgaris. Taxonomy (NCBI): domain Eukaryota; kingdom Metazoa; phylum Chordata; class Amphibia; order Caudata; family Salamandridae; genus Lissotriton; species Lissotriton vulgaris. Next base: position 1,109,370,456 of record NC_141694.1, read on the forward strand.
GTCCCAGGTCAACTATGTCCAAAAGCAGCTAAAACACAGGGCAAAAAGTTGGGGGCAACCATAGTCAGGATGTACCTTCCTACAGACGCCTCAACCAGCAGTAGCTGATGGTATCCATATCTCAGATCTAACTTGGGGAAACAGCATGCCCCGGCCCTTTCCCCTATCAGATCATCTATGGTCGGGTAATATGGCGTTCCCTTTTAATGGCCACATTTGATAGCCTCATGTCCTCATGTCCTACTGGTTGCTTGGGCTTCCTGGTGACGACAATTGGGGAGACCCACGGAGTGGGCCCTGTCACCTTTTTGATGATGCCAGCTGCTTCTAATTTCTTGAGTTCCTCCTCCACCAGAGGACGCAAGTGAAAGGATATTCGTCGGTGGTGTAGAGCCACAGGTTGTACTGTTGGGTAGATGTGTAGATGAACCTCTTTGCCTTTAAACTTCCAGATTCCTTCAAATACCTCAGAGAATTCTGCCAAAAGGTGCTGAATCGATTCCTGGTGTACCCCAAATGCAAAGATCACCACTCCCAAGTCTTCCGCAGCACGGCATCCTAGTAGCATGCCTTGCCCATCCTCCGTAACATACACGTTGGTGTTGATGGAGTGAGTGCCATGGGAGATGGAGGTTCTGAACCGGCCCCATATTCTCAGGGGTGTGTCTTGGCCATATGCGAACACGGTGATTGCTGAGGAGTATAATGTTGGTGCCGGAGTCATGGTCTCGTACAGGGCAGAGGCCATGATGTTAATTGTGGTGCCTGTGTCAACCACGGCCATGATATCTTGGTGTCTCACACGCATGTTGCATTGGGGCAGTCGTCGCGCCTTCCGGGTTGTCGTCCCAATCATATGCACTTTATGTACTACCAGCTCTTCCTCAGCATCATAGTCCATGTCGCTAGGCTCTCTCTTGCCTTCTGCTATTGTTTTGACCACTTGTCGGGGTTTCGGATATCGCTTGGACCGGCAGACCTTTTCAAAGTAATTGAATCGTCTATATCCAGAGCATCTCTTGCCTTTGGCCGGGCATTCTGCCACTTTGTGGGGTGGTCCTCCGAAGTATTCACAGGTTTTGGCCTGCCCTGAAGACGCGGTTCCAGCTTCCTCCTTGTTCCACCTAGTTGCTGGCCTAGTTGTCACAGCATTCACCGGTTCTGTCTTGACTGGTGACTGGAGGGCCGCCTCCATGTGAGCTGCGCAAGCCTTGGACAGTTCTTTGGTGCGTCCCAGGGTCAGTATGTCGGTCAGTGGCTTTCCAAACTCTTTGAGTATCTGTTCGAGGAGTTTGGCAGACGCACAGCCCTCAATTATCTGTCCCCTAATCTCTTCTGTTTTGTTGCGGAATTCCCACGTGGATGCTAGATTCTTGAGTCGTGCGAGAAAGGTGTCCAGCGATTCTTCTGGGAGTTGGTGCGCTTGCCGGAATATGAACCGTTCGTAATCTTGATTAGCCCTTGGTTCAAAAGTGTCCGTTGAGAGAATTTATCAATGTGTGGTGAGTTCTTGGTGTGGCCTCTACAAGTGTTTTAGTGATATTATGAATGTCCTTGCCCCCTAGATGTAATAACATGGCGCTTTTCTGATCCTTATGGACCTTAGTGGCCTCGAAGAAAATGAGTAAGCGGTCCATCCAGTCTTTCCACTTTGGTGAAAGTGATGAGGGGGACCCTTCCACTATGAATGCCTCTATTAGGGGAATCGTGGACATGGTTATCCACTACTGCCTTGTACTGTGTCTTTCTTGAAGCTTTTATTTATATTTCCACACTGGTCCACCAGTACTACTCGTGCTCACTGCTCTGTGCGCTGTCCTTCCTTCCCTCAGCACTTTGGGTCCTGTGCTGTCCTCTTCCAGTTCCTTTACTTGGACTTCCTGCCCCAAGAAAGATGTGTTGAGGCTTACCTTCTGCAGCCCTTTACTTTTCTTTTATTACAGTTTTTTTCTGTGTCTGACCTCTCCCACATGTGCAATTCAGCCTGCAGCAGCTTCTCCTTTGTGCCTGGGGCTCTTCACCCCCACCCTGTGCCTGCCGCTGCACGGTGAGGACGACCGACTGCACAGACTGCCGATCGCAGTCGCAGGCTTATGGGGCACTGAGCAGTGAAGCTGGTCTCAGTAGGCGTCCGTGCACACACATGGGCATGCGCCTCCATGTTGTCACGTACAGCCGCGAAACTCCTCACAGGAGGTAGACAGCAATGCTGAATGCAACGCTGCAGCGGCTCACTTCAGCGGACTTGGGCAGTTCGGGTCTCTCTCTCCCTTCACTTCGGCCCAGGCGATCTATTGACGCCGGTTCCTCGACTTAATAGTTTGGCAACCTGAACCGAGGGAGGAAGGAACAACCAATTGATTCACGCACTGAACGCTACCCACGAATTAGAGATGAGGAAAAAACGTGCTGCCCCCCTGTGATCGGTCGCACAGCAACCATTCTTCAGGGATCTCCTTGGCCCTCACGAAGACATACGGATATGTGATCAAGCCACATTTTCGGTACCCAGGATACCCCACTTCCCGTCCTGAAGATTACCTGCAGGCCGAGGTCCTCAATTACCCTTGAGCCCAAAAGGGTCGAAACGTCGACACCAATTCTCCTTGCGCCTGGACCATTCCTTGTACATACCAATTTACGAATAATACATTTATTTCTGCTGTAAAGCAATGATGTTGAATTGATATTACTAAGTCCAGTGGCCAGGTGCCCTCAGAACTTGGAGTGTATGACCAGTTTTTATAAAATGATTGTAAATACTCTCCTTATGTCACTCTGTTTTGATGCCTTCAAATCACTTCTTCTTATCACTTAAGCACCCCCTTTTTGCACTTTCCTGGACACAAAATGTTCGTCTCTGTACCAATAATTGTTGAAATTAAAAAGTTAACAAGTGTAAACTACGGATAATTGATCCTACAGGAGGGAGTGATTTAATAAACTCCATCTCTATAACACAATCTTTGGTCAGTTGTTGCATTAGTCCATAATTAACTACCTTCATACATACGATATGAACTTACTATTTAGAAGTTTCAAAAATTGTAAATATTGATTGAAAGTGTGAAGTTGTTTTATACATGATCGATAGTCTTGGACCACTGTTTTTGATACTACATAGAACCCAGGTCCAGACCGGATATTGGGAAACCCCATTTTGATAATGGCCGCTTTTCCCGGAGGCAGAGCCTCTGCTGTGCTTTCACTCATGGCCGGACTAGCCGTAGCGGCCACCGGGCAATTCCCGGTGCGCCGCAAGGGTGGGGGGCAGTTTTGGGCCCCTGGGGGCCGTTTATGTTACAGGGTCGTTTTGCAGTATAGCTGCAAAATCGGCCCTGTAACAAAATCGGCCAAAAAACGGCCCTGGCAAAGAGCTCGGCGCCACCCACAACCCCCAGGGGGGTCGAGCACTTTACCAGGGCCGGTTTTGGCTCCCAGTCCGGTCCTGCTTTCACTGTGAGTGTGGAGCTGCCTGCCCTTAGATTTGGGTTGGCGGTCTGCTGCATTCCTCAGGCTCACGTCTGGTGGTGGTCAGCAGCGGTAGAGAGCACGAGCTGCACAGAGCCACAGTAAGGAGTCCAGCACAGATAAAAGCAAAGCAAGGAAAGGCGAGGAGTCAGGAGCCACACAAACTGATAACGAGCAAGTTCAGGAAATAAATGGTGAGAAGTTGGTGCGGGGGTTGTTGCGGGGGTTGTTGCGAGGGGCTTGACTCGGACCAGGTTGCCCCCCCCCCACTTCCCAGACTCTGTAGCTTGTCCTTAAAGTAAGGTCAGGCTAAATTACACTCATTACCTTTGTACACACCCTGACTGACTCAACGTTTGAATTATTTGAAAACTGCTGCCTAGATTTAAAAAACAAAAACAAAAAAACAAAGGCTAATCTCAATTTTATCTCCCAATCTTCATCCCTCATACCTCAATTTACAGTTTCAAAACTTCAGCTGTCCAGTCGGGGAAGGGCAACTGTTTATAACAACTCACCAAGAGATCAGGAAAAACCAGAGATGGGAAAAAAAAAGATAAAAGCCTACTGTTAGTTCAAAGAAGGAGGTGATAATGGACGGACCCACAGCGCCAGTTAAGGCGGATATCAGTACTTCACTCGGATATACACCAGGAATTACACATGGAGTAACATCAGGGGGGACCAATGCAGGATAGGGGCAAGCCGACGGTGACAGGCTGCAGGTGTTGGGAGTTTTAAACTCTGTTATGTCTGCTACATCAGTAACCCCTTAATCGGCAAGTGTAAAGCGAATCACCTACAGCAGCAGCAAAAATGTCACTGAGTCAGCCCCTCAGGTCACCCATGACAGAGACAAGAAAATAACTCGATCAGTTCCACCCGCACTATCAAGACACCATTCATGCCCTAACAGCAGCAAACGGGCTTTGATCACAGATTTTCTAAGCGTGGCAACTAAAACCATTAAGGAAAATAAGGAAAACAATGTCCATAACAACTCCAATAATGTAAAAGATCTTACAGGTTTAAATGACAAACAACCTAATAACAAAATTATAGAAGTTCAAAATATAATTGACATAAATGTCTTCCAAGACAGAAGCGATAAATGTAGCAAATCAGCAACTGAAGATCTTGTGGAGATACGACCAGACACTCAGTGCACAATAGATTTCGTAGTTCAAGGTTCGCAATTCCAAACTGCCACAGCGCTCCTAGAAAGTGGACAACGTTACAATCCAAAAACGACGGAGGCACTAATTCATAATAATCCTTTCTTGTCAGAAACACAACTGCTGCAGAAGCAACAACAGTCATTAACCGGTCTCAGTAGCAACAATGCGACCATTTCAACACATCAGATGAGCTCAAACACCTCTAGTGCTTATGGAAATAGATATAATCAGCAGGAGGCCCAATCTGCACAAGCGCTGGTTTGTGCTTAAATGCACACAAACAAGCAGGACCAATTCTCTTTGCCATCTCAGTCATTGGAAAAAGACCATCTAAGTGGACATGAGCTCATGATCTTCAACCAACATGATGATAAGTACTCTAAAGGCAAGAACCTTGATAATTCTTTGATGATGCCACTGTAACAAAACAGGGTTCGATCAAGGGAGTTCTCTGGTGTACCGGATTTTTCATCCCCAGACGTCCACCGCCTTCAGGAACAGAGAGCTAGCTCTCTACCATCAGCAGTATGGTTACACTTGCTAGACACTTTGGATACCATCGGTAAAGCTATGACTTACCACGCAGATGAATTAGATACCCAGGTGGATCTTCTAAACAGGCTTGCCATTTATGTTCAGGGGGTGGAACAAAAGCTGAAAAATTTTAATGAAATGATCACAAGGGTACAGTCAGACAGAGAAACAACCTACCAATCGTGTCACTGCCACTGCGCCCAAATAATAGACCAACTAGCTACAATCCCAAACATAATGATCGAACTATTGGGGGCTATTAGGGCTACTCCTTCAAAAATCAATTTACCAGCAGAGAGAGCAAAAGAAACACAGAGGAAAGAGGACCAGGCTCGCCTGAGCCCTTACAAGGAGGAAAACGTCAGAGTCACAGGGATCAATGCAGATCAAACAACGGCCGCTACCAACACACCACAGCAATCAAACATTACAGACAACAGACACACCTTTGCCTCTTCACAAGCTGATAATAGTCACGAGCAAAATACAAATCAAACAAAAAGTGTAGCTTCTCTAAGCAAGCGAGAGAGAAAACGCTTGAGAAAGGCCAGAAAGGGAAAACAGACAAGACAGGCCCAAAACGTAATCAACGCCACTTTAGAGCCAGAAGTGACACAATACCAAGCTAATGCTACAAGTACAAGCACTGGGGACGCAAGCCCAGAGGCTCATTTGACCGTATCAATTCAAAAGCCCATCACCTCGAAAAGCCTCACTCAATTTACAGCGGAAAATTCCAATACAGTAAAAGTCTACAGCATATTTAAACCCTTAGAGAAGGGAAAGAAACAGCTCTCAACAACTCAGGCTACACAAACTATAAGAACATCATCCCCACTAGGGCCTAATACGATAGAATCTACCAAAACCAGCATTAAGGGAGTCTACCTGCCCAAGGAGGGCGACAAAGAAGAGGAGAGGAGAAACCTTGAACTTATAAATAGACATCACCTGGGAAGTTGCGCGACATCACCGGCTAAGGCCAACAACACATATTTACAAAGAAATACATGTAATGTTCAGAAATTCTGTACAAAGTCCTCGAAGCAAACTGTGGGGGTAAAACAAAGTGATATGAGCGCAGATACCAAACAAAGCCCGGACATTGTTGACAATAACATCAAGCTGGAATTTATCCCCCACTATGTCTGGAGGGGAACTCAAGATATCCTCAACAGAGTCGTATTATTACAATTATTTAAAGCACTTCCTTCCCTGAGCCATATCGATACCTGTAATTTGGAAAGTATAGAATTCAGATTCAAATCAGACTTAACGGGCCGTGAAATCACCATAGCAACTTTTTCCGATATTTCCATCGTTGAGCAGATTTGGCAGCAACAGGACTCATTTGCCAAATGGGGCATAGAGATAAAAAAGCTTGCTCCGCCCCGTTATCCAACACCGTTACAACTACCAAATCTACTGAAGGGTATGCTGAGAGGTGCGAAAGGCGCAGATCAATCCAGCCCAAGCAATGGCATAGCTCAAACCGGTAGGAAAATTACTATCACCATCGCTCAGCCCGCAGCGGACAATCCCCCGACCCATGGGCAGAGGAATCCATCTGGTACCAGTCACTGTATGGCATGAATAAACCCACCCAAAGCATTAAATACATCTAATTTCTGCAGCATCTGCTCTTGGATTGTGAATGGCCTAAGCACAAAATTGGAAGATCCAGACTTCATGGAATTCATTACTCAATATGACCTACTCCTCCTCCAAGAGACATAGCAGACACATCCAACATCAATTGTGGGATATAAAGAGTATCTCAACCCGGCTAAGAGGAATTCCAAATGTGGCAGAGCAAAAGGAGGTCTCTCCATTTTTGTTTAGACCAACTTTTCTTGGGAAGTTTCCGAAGTAGACCTTCACTTGACTTGGATGTCATGTATCAAATTAGTGGCTACATCCTCTTTTAGTTTAATCTTATTGAATATTTATATCCATCCTTCATTCAAACAAAAGAGGTCAAGTATAGAGAAACTAACAGAAGCAATAGCCTCTCTTAAACTTGCGCATCCACATGTTAACATCATTTTGTTCGGAGACTTCAACATGAACCTTTTAAATGTCAGGAAAGGAAAATCAACAGGCCACACACAACGAAGCAAACGAAGCAATACACACGGTGACAGATGTGCACTCCTGCTGAAAAATCTTTCATTGTGTGCACTCAATGGACGAGTTCTGTTAGAAGGCTCCCCAGCATACACCAGGGTTACTCAAAAATCAGGCTCAATCCTTGATTATACATTTATAGAGCAGGACATTCTTCCATACATTGCAAACTTCTTAATAAAAGAGAGAGCAGAAAGTGATCACTAGCCCCAAACTTTCACCTTGCTTATAAGCATGGCAATCCCCAAAACAGACAATGCAATGCCTCTACCAACGCAATTTTATAATCTTAAACGACTTACTTGGAATAAGGGAAAAATAGACGACATCATGGCTACATGCATTACTCTTCTTGAGAATTTCAAAACTGAACTATTGTGTTCAAAGGCTTGGGCATCCTTAACTCATGACCTAAATAATGAATTCTCAAGAAAAGGTAATGGACACAAAGAAGGAAGACCAGCAGGAGCAGCTTGGTTCACAAATAGCCTAAGGAAACAGAAAAACCAACTAAACAAATATTTAAGACAACTTTGAGTCCGAGGCTCAGAACCCTCCCATGACATCCTTGCCCTAATTTCAAAAACAAGAAAAGAGCTAAAAAGAGACATCAAGGTGGCCAAGAATGATTATAGTGAACATCTCTGGGTGAAACTTTTCCATGCCAGTAAACAGAGAGACTCTAAGCTGTTCTGGGAAGTTATCAACCAGTTAACAAATGGCAAGAACCGGCATTTCAAATCAGAAATAACGGAATCCACCACTAGAGACCATATCGATCAGATATACAACGCCATTCCACTCTTAGGTGTTACAAAACAGGAAGTTCCCACAGTAGAAACCACCTACAAGACACAAAAGCTAGAATCTTCAGAATATCTGCTACAGATTACACAAGATCAGGTTCTTAAATTTATAAAAAATCTAAGATCTGAGGGAGCACCAGGTCCTAATGACTTGCCAAATGCACTCTTCCAGCACGACCCCTCATTTTGGACTGGTATTCTAACTCCATTGTTTATGCACGCGTCAGCAACTGGCTCGATCCCTAATTCCTGGCGAAGAAGCATTTTAAATCCCATCTACAAATTGGTTTCACGTTCAGACCCTGCGAACTATAGAATGATTGCACTGATTGATGTGGAGGCCAAGATTTATGCTTCAAATCTTTTGGCAGATCTAGGGGACTGGGTCAATCGCATAAACCTGATCCCAAACACTCAAACTGGATTTCGGGTCGAAATGGGCACCCTTACCAATATTTCTGCTGTGACACTTCTAGCCAATCAAGCTTACGCAAAATCTCGACCCTTGTACGCTTGCTTCATTGACCTTCAAGCAGCGTTCGACAAGGTTCAGAGAAAGAAGTTGTGGGCCAAAATGCAAAACTGGGTTGCACCACCCAAACTTTTGGAGGCAACAATCAATCTTTACTCAGATAACTGGGTGCAGATAAGGAAAGGAGATGGCCGCGCCATAACAAACAAGATCCTAACATTAAATGGGCTAAAACAGGGGTGTGTGTTGGCCCCCTGTTTATTCAACATCTACACCGCCGATCTTGAGAAGTACCTCCAACAAGTGCAAATTGACCCCCCAAAATTAGGCAAAACACCAATTATCAGCCTGCAATACGCAGATGATATTGTGCTTCTAGCACAAACACCAATAGGCCTGCAGCGATCGATGACCCAACTAGGATCCTATATCACTTCTGCTCAATTAATAATAAACCTTAAGAAAACTAAGGTGTTATGCTTTAGTAGTCATCACAAAATAGGGTCAAAGGAGAAATTCACCTGGAAACTGGAGGAAAAAACAATATCCCAGGTGGACTCATACAAATACCTAGGGTTCCAACTTGACCATGCACTTAAATATAAGCAACACCTGGACCAAGGGAATATTAAAGCAAAACAACTCCTTTATGATTTCAAAATTTTACAGAAGAAGCTCAAAGGCTGCCCAACAGGTCAGTTGCTTAAGATAATTGCAGCAAAAGTTTTACCCACAATATCTTATGGGTTAGAAATTATGAAAACAAAAGATGCAGCCGCCTTAAATCTAGCCCAATCGAGTTTTTTTAAGCGTCTGTTTTTAATTCCTCGGCACATCTCTCAGGCACAAATTCGACTGGAATACGGGCTGAAAAACCAGAAACCTGCCAGAGAAGGGGCGATGGTAAAATATTACTGGCGGATGAGGCAAGCGGAAGACAACACTTTAACCCACTTCTGTTGGGAAGCAATCGAAAAGCAAGCGAGGCAACAAAACTCTATTGTTGCAGTCCTAAAATAATCACTCGTTGATCTACATCTTTAAGAGGCCTGGCATACAACAACATCTTATTCCGGGTTCAAAAATATGGTAAACAGCGCAATCAAACGAACTTTGCTATTTATTGATAAATATGCCTTTGCTAAGAAAAATCATGCATGGGCAGTGATTCAATCATATCAGTTTCTGAAACTCCTACCGTATTTGTCTGAACACTCGCATTACAAAAAGCACTGTTTGATGCTGTTGCGGCTGGGTTCATTCCCCACAAAGGATCTAACCCTGAAATAGAAGTCTACATGGCCCACTAAAGAATGTCGCCTGTGTGAACAAGAAGAAGAGTTGTTACTACACCTTTTATGCATTTGACACTTGCTATTAGAACCTCGAAAAATAGTCCTCCGTGAGATTTTTAGGAAATATCAATTGAAGTCGTGCAGAGCTGCAGTGATACAATGCCTTGGTGGATTGTCAATTCAGTTGTCATGTCGAGCCATCACCTTTTGGAAAATAGCAGCTAAAGAATTGGAGAAAAAAAGTAATAGTCCACATGGCAAAGATATATGACTGTCTGGTCACTCCCTTTCTGCACTGACATTAAATATCGCTCTTTTCATATTGAACTGCGATGAACTTCTTACAATTTGTATAGATTACAATATTTTTTTTTTAATTGTCGTTTGCGACCAAAGCTTATGATAGGTTAATGTTTTTACTTGTTTGCATTTTTTAGACTTTTATCTTTGATAATTATTATGTAATATGTGTTTTTTCCATGCTTTTATTGATTTTTAATGAAATCAAATAAAAGTAATACTTACTTACTTACTAGTTTCAAAGACAGTCCAACTCATGTCATCTGGAGTATGATGTTGTTGGATAAAATGCGAACTAATTTTAGCGGTGTTCCTTTGGCACTGGATATTGCTGCAGTGTACAGTTATGCATGTTTTAACCGGTCTTGTGGTCATGATAATGTATCTTAGTTGGCAGGGACATTCAATACGGTATATACAGTTTCATGTGTTGCAATTGGTATGGATTCTCTGGGTCCGTATCTGGTTGTTGTCCAGGGTGGCCACTTCAGAAGGTTTTGTCAAGAGGCAGATGCCACACTGGCCACAGGGAAAGTGTCTTGTGACAGGCCTCATATTCCTTAGTGTTCTCTAAGCTGATTTTGGTTTGGTTGGTGATCGAGTGTGTACCAGCATATCACTGAGATTACTAGTACGTTTAAAGGTAAATCGTGGCAAAGGAATGCCTAGAGCTCCTGAATATACAATCTGCCGGTGTTTGGGTATCACCTTCAGGATCTGGTTGGACTTTGGTGTAAATGCTTTGACGCAGGTGATCGTGTCTTCCTTTTCTCTGGTTCTAAGTTCGAGAAGGGCCTCTATATTGTTATTTTTTAGCCCTTTTATGTGCTCTTTTAATCACAGGTGCTGGGTAGTTTCGGGCCCTCAAATTCTTGCTGAGTAATTCGGCCTCTTTGTCAAAATTGGCTGTTGAGCTGCAGTTGCGATGTAGGCGTAAAAACTGACCAAAGTGTAGATTATCCCAAAGGGCCTTGGGGTGATGGCTATCGTAATGCAGCAGGTTATTGCAATCTGTTGGTTTTTTTAACGTGGTGGTCAACAGTTGCCCATCCCTGAGGCAAATCGTAAGTTCTAAGAAGGTGATCTCTTTGTCCGAAAAAGTGTGTGTGAACTTGTAGAATGGTTTAAGTGAGTTGATTCATTCGTAGAAGGAGCCACAGTCTCCTTATCACCATGCCAAAAGATGATGATGTCATTGATGTAACGTCGCCAAGTCTTGATGTTGGTCGTGTAGGGGTTTTTGTGATAGATGTTCACATTCAGCCATATATAGGCATTCCAAACTCAGGGCAAAGGTGCTGCCCATGGAAATCCCCTGGACCTGATGGCAAAGAGTGCTCTGGAATAAGAAGAATTGTTCCCTCATGGCTATTGTAGCACATTCCATGCTAAAGCTCGCAGGAGTTTGTGAGGTTCAGGTTTCAGCCAAGAGGCATGTCTCGACTACATTTAAAGTGGCTTCCTATGGGATATTAGTGTACAAGGCCTCCATGTCTAGCATGATCAGATGGGTGATATCGTCGTTCCGGTCTCTTTCAGCGATCAGATTTAGGACATCCCTTGTATCCTGTAAATAGGAAGGAATTTTCTTCACTGGTGGTTGAAGGGGGTGATCACAGAATTTACTCAGTGGTTTCAGGAGGGATCCTATGCCTGAAACAATAAGTCATCTGGGTGGAGGGAGGACCCCCTTGTGAATTCTGGACAAGATGTAAAAGTTATCATGGAATACAAAACAGGAATTTGGACCACGAAAAATGCTACTTTTACTTTAAAATTAGGACTTCCCTAAATTCCTCCAAAGAACTCTTCTCGACAATTCAGAAGCTTAGTAAACTCCCAGTACAAACAAACATGGGTGTAGATCAAGAATTCTACAATCTAGTAGCAGACTAATTTCAGGCAAAAGTGAAGGTTGTTGCGGATTCCTTTTTTGGCACCCATTGGATGACTGATGTGCACACTATGGGACCTTCCTCCACTACCTATGAAGGACTAAGGGGGTGAGGTTTTCCAGCAGTTACTGTCCCTAGCTTAAATACTTTTAATTTCATTTCGGATCTACAGGTCATGACCATTCTTAATCAGACCAAAACTGGAACCCCTGGGACCCATGCCCCTCAACAATCCTCCACTCAGTCTCTGAGGTCACAGCTAACTACCTTAAAGATATCTTAAACTGTATGTTCTCACAGGGATATTTACAATGGAAGAGGGCATCCATTCTCCTGTGGCTGAAAAAAGCTATTTGGAATATAATGACCCTAACAGTTATAGGCCAATCTCCCGATTGCCTCTGCCGGATAAGATCATGGAGAAGGCCATGAATATAGAACTTACCCAGTTTATTAATGAGAATAGACTTCTGGATAGCGCTGAATATAGCTTCTGGAGTCTACATAGCATGCTGTTGGCCCGATCAATGTGTAGGAGGAAATAAGAGAGGTTGTGGATAAAGGCAGGAAGTTGGTCTTGATCCTGCTGGACCTCTCATCGGCCTTCAACACGGTAAATCACAACCTTCTTATTAGCCGTTTCTTTTTCCTGGGCATTAGGGGTAGGGCACTGGATCTACTGAAGTCCTTTCTCAGTGAAATGAGAGCAACTGATGGAGCTTGGGGGATACAATTACCCGTTGTTCTCTTTTCCTTGCGGGGTGCCATACTATTCCTCGCTGAGTCTGACCCTTGTCAACCTCTCTGTCACTCCACTCTGCTCTCTTATAAAGTCCTTTGGCTTTAAGACAGTATCATATGCTGATGACACGCAAATCGCTGCATCCTTTTCAGGGGATCCAACGAACACCGATTATATGCGCGAACTAGGTAATTGGATGTCCCAAAACTGCCTGAAGCTGAATTCAGGTAAATCTGAGGTGCTTCTCTCCGGACGAGGTAACTCCTTTTGGAGACTAAGGGGTCAATTCGGATGGCGGACGGAAGGACGACCGCCGGCCTGGAGTAGGCGGAAAATGCCTTTTTACAGTCCGCCTGCCGTGGCCAGTCCGTCCGCCATATTAGGATGGGAAGCACTGTCAAATTTCCGTACGCCGCGGAAGAACAGGCACCGCCGCGTAAATACACCCGACCCAGCGGCGGACGTAACCAATCCAGAGACACCGCCGTACGGAATTACGTCTCCGACCGTCCTCTAAATCACGATGGCGGAAAAGACACAGCAAATCGCAGCGGAAAACCCACCAGCCTGAACTCGGCGGATTCCCCACAGCGGAGAGGCAAAACATTGCAGAGATACCCACCACAGGCAGACCACTGTCATGGACCCAGCTCTACGCGCATTTCCGCTCCTCTTCGTGCTCCACCACCAGTCGCCGACGCAGGAACGCAAACACACCAATCGCTGTCGGAAGGGGAGTACCTGCCGGGGCTGTGACGTTGGGAGGGGGAGGGGCATGTTGAGGACACAGCATTTACGATAGCACCAATATATCAACAATGCAAGGAGACAACCAGGAATGACACAGCGAAACGACTACACAGGAATAACTTGCTTTATTGCACACAATAGGGGCTGACTCCTAGAGTAGCCAGGAGCGTGGGCACTGGATAGAACAGAACAGGCACATCTGAGGCAGCGCATGAGAGGGGCAACGAGCATCAACAGTCCATGGCAAAGTCCATGGCAAAGAACAGAGCAGGTACATCTGAGGCAGCACATGAGAGGGGCTAAGTGCATCAACAGGCCATGGTACAGAACAGAGCAGGTACATCTGAAGCAGCACATGAGAGGGGCACAGAGCACCAACAATCCATGGCACAGAGCAGGTACATCTGAGGCAGCACATGAGAGTAGCTAAGTGCATCAACAGTCCATGGCAAAGAACAGAACAGGTACATCTGAGGCAGCACATGAGAGGGGCACAGAGCATCAACAGTCCATGGCACAGAACAGGTACATCTGAAGCAGCACATGAGAGGGGCACAGAGCATCAAGAGTCCATGGCACAGAACAGGTACATCTGATGCAGCACATGAGAGGGGCAACAAGCATCAACAGTCCATGGCAAAGAACAGAGCAGGTACATCTGAGGCAGCACATGAAACGGGCGAAGTGCATCAACTGGCCTAGGTACAGAACAGAGCAGGTACATCTGAAGCAGCACATGAGAGGGGCACAGAGCATCAACAGTCCATGGCACAGAACAGGTACATCTGAAGCAGCACATGAGAGGGGCACAGAGCATCAAGAGTCCATGGCACAGAACAGGTACATCTGAAGCAGCACATGAGAGGGGCACAGAGCATCAAGAGTCCATGGCACAGAACAGGTACATCTGATGCAGCACATGAGAGGGGCAACAAGCATCAACAGTCCATGGCAAAGATCAGAGCAGGTACATCTGAGGCAGCACATGAAACGGGCGAAGTGCATCAACTGGCCTAGGTACAGAACAGAGCAGGTACATCTGAAGCAGCACATGAGAGGGGCACAGAGCATCAACAGTCCATGGCACAGAACAGGTACATCTGAAGCAGCACATGAGAGGGGCAACGAGCATCAACAGTCCATGGCACAGAACAGGTAGTGAAATGACTTTGCATCATAAATGACTTAAGTTGATGGTTATGCTTTTGAGGTTTGTTGGTGTTTATAGTGATTTAGGATTTTATCTAATTATCTTGTATGTTTGCTGCTTGGACTATTTAAATTAATATAGGTTGTGGGAGTTAGGTATTCAACGAGACAATTATTGAAAGTTTTGGGGGCTGTTAGATGGTGGAAAATTATGTGCATATTGGTTAAGTAAGTAACAATCTTTATTTGTATCAATTAATTAAAAGCATTACCAAAAGAGATAAAAACTTTGAAAACAGCAAATTATCACATACCTATATGTAGATACAAATTTACCCAGACATATAAAACAATGTTGTTAGCAGAAAGCGACTTAACAAATGCGTAATCAGTCTAACATGACCCTGTTAATTGTTTAGGTTCCATGTATCAATAAAGTACCAAAAGTGCTCCAACAAAGTGCGCAATTCTATTATTTATGTGAATTGGATCGGGTTCATTTATACTCTCATCCATTTTGGTTTACAATCCCGTTATTACAAAATGTGAAACAAAGCTCAAAAGATCCAATAACATACATATGTTTTGAAATTCATTGTCTAGTTCCTATATCAATGACATAATGGGTAAACCAAAAATCCTAAAAAAGTACATTTCATAGAAACAAGTGGTACAAGCTAGAGAACCGGATACAAGTCTCTTCCTTAGTTGTTAAGTTCATTAATGCAGTCACAGTAACTAGCAAACTGTACCATACTCATCAACGCCCCCCTCTTACTGCCTACAAGGATTTATTGTTCAATTGCACGACTGCCTGTAGCATACATTTCAAATAGCGAGCTGAAAGTTGGAGCATTGTCCCAGATTAGCAGGCGGCAACTGCATATAACATAACATGTATTTGTAAAGCGAATGTGCTGCATAACAGATGTTTATTGTTGCCCACCTCAATGGTATGTATCTGTACATGTCCTCAGAAATAATTGCAGGAAAACCGCATACAACCAGTCTCTTCTAAGAGCCATAAAGGGAGCTCAAATACTGTCTATATGCTGATTCGGTGGGAAAATACGTCCAGGACGAGGGACAGCTTTTGATCTGTTATGGATTTATTTAGAATATCATCGTTCATCAGTTTAGCCTCTGCTTTTGTTGCTGTTGACGTTAAAGAGAGGCATCCAACATAGGGATACTGATTAAGGGCTGGATCCATTATCCCAAATAGCCGACGTATATTTAACGTGAGGCACAAAAACGCATGGGTCTGTATGCATCAACGGGGGGAGGAATGGAAGCAAGCAGTGGGCCAGAATTGTACTGAGTATTTTATTCTCTGTATTAAGGATTGATAGAGGTCTATATGAGGACAATTCGGCAGGCGGCTTATCTGGCTTCAAAAGCGACACCACTAATGCATCCCAGACAGTGGGGGCAATATTCATTCCACGAGGGACGCATTATAAAGTTTCTCCAATTGTGGGACCAACTGTGATGCAAAGGTGGAATAGAATTCTATGGGGAGGCCATCCGAGCCCAGCACTTTGATACGTGCCAAGTCTTTTGATGGCCCCCCATATCTCACTGACAGTAATAGTCAGTTGTGGAACTCTCTTCCTCTGACCCTGCGTTCCACGCCCAATCTACTTGCGTTCAGGAAAGGTTTAAAGACTTGGCTTTTTACCTGCTAGAGACCTCCTCTCCTATTCAGTATTGTGCTCGCTTGCTTTTATTCTCTCTGTTATGTTTGTCTTTTCCCTTTTAGGTCATATAGTACAAAGCGCCGGGACACTCCTTGGAGTAGCCGTGCGCTATAAAAGACCTATTTAACATAACAAAACATAACATAACATAGTGGCTGCTAGGTACTCTTTATCAGTGTTCAGAATAATATTAGGCAGGGACGGACGACACAGAAACTCAGAGAGCTCCTCTGGGGTGGCGGTGCTGCCGAGTAAAGCTCTGCATAATAAAAGAGGAATGCCATATTAATCTCTACTTGCGTAGACTGTCAACAATCCCTGTGTGGGTGTAGTGTAGTGTCCTCGGCGGGTCTTGGGCTCAATTTCCTCGGACCTGATAATTCTCGCCTCGTGCCTAATTTAATCATGGGTCTCACGCTGCAACTCTGGGCAATAGCTTGCTTAACCTCCACACCGGCCCCAACAGCGCTAGGATGCCTGGCTTTCACCCTGGGGGTGCCCAGGAGTGGGCAATTCACAGGGAGAGGCCAGGAAGGGTTCCTCAGCGGTATGCTTACAGCGCCTTGATGCCACGTTTGGGGTAATACGTGAGCTATACAAGCAACACTACATATTCCCAATAGGCTGAGCACATTTGAAAAATATATCCTATAGATGTGACATAGGACTTAGGTCGACTAGGTCTCTATCGAATATATTAGACTTAATTGTGAGTGCCAGCTAGCTCAAAGGTCTCTAGAAACTTTCTCGAATAAACAAGAAGGGATCAGTTTCTGACAACCGCACATACATGACAACTTTGTTTCCCCAAGATAAAACGTATCTTCAGAGTCGTGGAAACAATAGATAGATATTTTACTCAGTCAATCGTGCATGCTTCGTTTCATCAGAGATGCAGAGAAAATAGAGAGACAGGCGTTTTCAATAAAAGTATTTATTGAACAGTCTTCTTTCTCATGCAAAAGAAATTAACTGCTACAATCATAATACTGGCTGTAAAGTATAATAGTAAAATAATACTGTAAAAGCATTTTATGGTTTCTAAGCCATAAAATACAAACATAAATAAATAAAGACTAAAAGTACTCAACTGGTGCTTCTAAAATACCCCTACCCCGATGTACCTAACCTAAGTCTAGTACGAAGGAAGAAGTAACTGTGGTGTAGCAAAAGTTTAGTATTCTTTTGCCAAGACTCTATCCAAGATTTGTCTTAGGGTCCAATCAGCTCAGTACCTTAGTTTTAGAATGAAGGAGGTCTGGTATCTCTCTGTCTCAGGACTCGATTTCCCAAGACCCCGCAAGGGGAGCTTGGAAACACTGGAGCTGGATTTCTCGGCAAGAGAAAAGACAGCCTCTCTCTCAGTGCGTCAGCTGGAGGGTCGGCTTCCTTCGGCACTTGCTGTAGCGAGCTGCGTCGGGCAAGTAGATAGTCAAACTGCTCCAAACCACTGTGTGTTTGCTAGGGCAAGTGTGGACATATTTATACCTTGAAGGTGCCGAGCTTTGACGTAAAGTTGGACATAATACCGTCATCAAAGAATCGCAGTTCTTTGAAAACGCCATGAGTTCTTGGAAAAATCAGTATTCAAGCAAGGGGAAGTCCCTGACTGCTGAAGCCGAGTATTCCAAGAAATCGTTGTGGCTCTTTGGAACTAGTGGAAGTATCCATGCCTGTATTTGGACTTCACGGGCTATGCCTAAATATGGTTATGATTTCTATGCCTAAATAAGGACAAGGTGATTTATACCTATATAAGGGCATGAATCTGGAAAATTACACTAGGGTCCTAAAATGCTATACAACAGTAGCAATGGCCAATTTTTGTGCGGGGGAAGGTGTTGGCCGAATTATTCGGGCTATTATGGTGCCCAACCTGTCTGCTTCTGTGTGTGTCGGTTGTATATAGGCCCTCTGATCTATTAATCGCAGTGCCTCTAGAAGCTCAGCATATGAAATCCTAGCCTTCTTCAACTCTGTTGCATTTGTTGCATTTTCTTGGGCTGCCACCTCCAGAAGGCCTAGTCTGCCCTTGAGTTCTGCAATGTCCCTAGTGACCTCTTGCCTAGGTCCCACCACTGTGCTGAGTGAGGCACCGCACCACAACCTTAAAGGCTTCCCACTATCAATCATGAGGAAGCTGTGGCAGTATTCTCGGAGAGGAATGCAATGATGGTTGTAGCCACTGTGTTCCTGAACACTGAGTCTTCGAGTAGTTGAGGTTGTAAGCACCATGTTGATATGGGAGAAGGGACCTGTCCCCAAGAGAGTGTAAATTCCAGAGGGTTATGATTAGATATTGTTTTAGCGAGATGCTTAATGTGAGTGACAGAGGAGAATAAGCTTTGTGTGCAGAGGAACCTATCCAAACGGGAATGCATGTCATTGGGATATGACTAGAAGGAGTATTCGCGCAGGCCAATATTAGGGTCCCTCCATGTATCCGTCAAGTCCTACTCGTCCACCCAGCGACGCAATTCCTTAGCTTGATGTTTGATAGTTGTGCCCGGTAGGGGGGATGTGAGCTGTCCAGGTTGGTATCCAGTACTGCATTAAAATCCCCTCCCTGGAGCCAGGGATATTGTGAACAATCCACCAACTCGGTCGAAAAGCTGGCTAGGAATTCCGCATGGTCTGAGTTGGGTGCATATACACATCCCAGAACTATCTGTTCCCCATCAAGTGTGCCCCTAAGTAGGATATAGCATCCCTGAGTATCAATCTTGCATTATGACACTGAGAATCGGACCCGCTCCTCATATCCACACAGGTGTCCCTCATGAGAGTGTGGAGTATGTAGTGTGGTGCAATTGGCCTCTCCATCGTTTACACAATTTATGCGCTTCTGAGGTTACCAAGTGAGTTTCCTGAAGCAACACTATTTGTGCACGGCATCTGTGTAATTGAGCAAGTATTCTGTGCCGTTTGTTGATTGAACCCATACTCCGGTGGTATATATGCAGAGCATATATACCACCAGGAGACAGGCCCACCCGCAGTGTTATTACAAGAAATGATCACTCCAAACAGTAAGAAAAAACAATCCCAAATTACCTTTGCCATAGGTGTGGGTAGAGAGCTCTCATTGAGCGGGAGTAAGTGAGTTACCAACTGTCAAGGACTAAAGTGAGTTCTTACCGCTGGATCTCGCGCAAGAGCAGAAGTCGATAGTTCCCAACTATATCTCAAGGATCCCCTAGAGTCCGTTATGAAACTTGACTCTCTGAGACCCCCAATGGGGGAAGGCGGAGTGGATAAAATAATAAACAAACACTGAAGAGACTGCTCTGGAACTCTTCTTCTGCTTCTCTTGTGTAGTCCGTCCTGCAGACTTCGTATTCAGAGAAACCTAGATTATAGTAACAAGAAATTAATCATATTTCCAACTCTACTCTAACCTTCTATCCAATTCTACTCTTACTTTCTTTACCTAGTTGCCCAGAGATATCGCTTCTCTTCTCTTCTTGTCCTAGCGATTTTCTTATCTTCTGTTAATGAGGGAAACCTGTTAAATAAGGTTATGATTTTAGTTATATCGCCTATCCTTAACTCTAATTATTTTTTATTAGTATTGGTCTTACCATCTCTCATCAGTTGTTGACTGTAAATCTTCCAATTTGCTTCCTAGTAGATAATACTATTGTCCTAAATGCCTAAATACTAATTTCATATGTACCTATGTGTAACCTACCCTAAGCCTAATTATATTCTGTTTATATCTTAACTGAAATGCTATGCCTACTCTATGTGTGTGATTATAGTCTAGTTATCATATATATGTATATGCTCCTAATATTTTTCTTTACTCTCTCAGGATTCTTTGACTGGTTTTCGCTCAGGTAAGTACAGTTCTTTTTACAGTTGAACTCTTGCTCAATTCATAACAGTCTTTTCAATAACATTCGAGTTTTCTGTCTTAACAGTTCTTGGACTTATCTCTTTTCTTCTGTGCTCTCTCTCTCGTGTTGTCCTTGTAGATACTGCCGCCGGTGGAGGCCTCTGAGATGTATTAGAAATGTCTTGGCTTGACAGTCAAGTAACTCCTCCTTACTGGTACCTGCGTGTGGTAGCTAATGTGCTCCGACAAACTCGTACTCCTTTGGAACTCAAGTGCGCTAAAGCAGCGCAACAAACTATGGCTCATAAAATATTTTTTCTGAGGGCTCAAGAATACTCGACAGGCTTCGGGGAACCTTCAGGTGAAGTGCGCAATCGTTTGGGCTCGCGCTTCACCTCAGCTCCAACACCTGCAGAAAGCGGAACCACTAGACCTCTAACCTGCATTCAGGGATGGTGGCCATTTTGGAGTTCCGAATGTGACTTCGCAATCTCCAATCATTGCGAACAGGGAAAACTCTGTGGTGGTTCCATCGTGATCTCCATTTAAGAGCTGAAACCACATGACCGATCTGCTTTGGGGTTCTGACAGTACCCCCCAACAAAGCGGGTTCTTCCATTCTGGGTTTGGTTGGAAATCTTCGGTGAAAGGCCTTCACCAACCTGGGAGCGTGGACGTCTAAACAACATTCCCAAGAACGTTCCTCAGGACCATAACCTTTCCAGTCCACTAAATAATACAGTTGTCCTCTTATTCTTTTTGAATCTAAAATTTATTTTACTTCATATTCAACTCCAGATTCAAATTGGATGGGTTTTGGAGATAATCCTTTCCGCAAGTTTGGTGATGTCAGACATGGAAAACATGATGGATTTTCCAATTAGTAGGTAATTGTAGTTTGTAAGTCACTGGATTTATTTGTTTCTCTATTGGATATGGACCTATGTATCTTGGTAGGAATTTTCTGTTTCCTTTTAACCTCAAGTTTTTTGTGCTCAACCCCACTTCATCTCCTATCTGCAAACTAGGACCTCCTCTCCTCTTTCTGTCTGCGTAGGTCTTGTATTTCTTTTTGGCCCGCTCTAAATTTTGTACTGCAACTTGATGGACCCCCTTCAAGTGGGTCACTAAATCTTTAACCCCTTCGATGCTGATGACGAGCTCAGCTCGTCATCACCCACGGGTGGGGTGTGCTGATGACGAGCTGAGCTCGTCATGTATTGCGGTAATTTTAAAATTGCCGCACAGCGCAAAAATCACCGCAGCAGCGATGCGGTTAACTGCTGGAACAGAGATTTCGGCATTAGTTAATGTAGCATTGGGATGCCTACCATAATTTAAGAAGAATGGAGTATAACCAGTAGACACATTGATAGCGTTATTATGTGCAAACTCTGCAGCCCACAGAAAATCTGACCAATCTCCTTCCTGTTTTAAAAGGAATAATCTCAGATACTGCTCCAATTCCTGGTTTACTCTCTAAGTTTGAGCATCTGTCTCGGATGGTAACTGGTGGAGTATCGAGCCTCAATTCCTAATCCCAATAAAAAGGCTTTCCAGAAATGAGCTAGGAACTGGGAGCCTCTATCTGAGATGATTACTCTCGGAATTCCATAGATTTGAAGTATATGAGTACTGAAAATATGAGCAAGTTGTTTGGCAGTTGGGACACCCTTTAGAGCTAAAAAATGCGCCATTTTGGAAAATGTGTCTACTACCACTACAATTATAGTATACCCTTGACTTGAAGGCAAATCCACTATTAGGTCTAACGTGATGGTATGCCAAGGACCAGGATGGGTGGGTAGAGGTTGTAACAACCCTTTTGGGGCCTGTCTCTCGGATTTTCCCTGAGCACAGATTTCACATGTTTTCACATAGTTCTCAATGTCTGTAGCCATTTGTGGCCACCAATAATGTCTCTTTACTAATTCTTCAGTCTTAGCTTCTCCTTTATGTCCTGCAAGGGGATTATCCTAGACAATGCTTCTGCTTTTCCATTCTGAGCCCCGGGTCGGTAAGTGATCACAAAATCATATTCAGCAAAATACAACGACCACCTGAGCTGTCTGGGCGTTAGAGTTTTACCCGATTTCAAAAACTTTAAATTCTGATGATCAGTAAAAACAGTTACTTGGTGCTGTGCCCCGAGAAGAAATGTCACCACTCCTTGAACGCATCTTTTATTGCCAGCAATTCTTTTTCAGTGATGTTATAATTTACCTCTGCTGGGGTAAGTTTCCTGGATCTATAAGCAACTGGATGTAATTGCCCGGTCACTTTATGTCGTTGAGATAATATTCCACTTACTGCCTGATCAGAGGCATCAGTCTCCACATAAAATGGTTCCGTTGGATCTGCATGTAGCAGTACGGGGGCAGTGGTAAAACCTCTCTTTAGCAATGTAAAGGCTTCTTCAGCTTATTCCGTCCATTCAAAATGAACCCCCTTTTTTAACAGCTTAGTGAGGGGTAGAATTTTTTGTGAGAATTCACTAATAAATCGTCTGTAGAAATTTGAAAATCCAATAAAACTTTGCACCTCTTTTACACTTGCAGGAGACTTCCATTCCACAACTGCTTTAATCTTACGTTCATCCATTTTCATACCAGTGGGTGAGAGAATGAATCCCAGGAATTCTACTTCAGAGACATTGAAAGCACATTTCTCTAACTTCACAAATAGTCGATTCTCTCTGAGCTTTTGTAATACTCCTCTCACTTGCTCTAGATGTTTGCTTTTGTCATTTGAATAAATTAGGATGTCGTCAATATACACTATTGCACATTGGTCGATGTATTCCCTGAGAACATCATTAATTAAGTGCTGAAACGCTGCTGGGGCATTGCACAGACCATATGGCATGACTTGGTACTCCTACAACCCAAATCTTGTTCTGAAGGCGGTCTTCCATTCATCCCCATCCTTCATTCGGACTGATTGATAGGCGCCCCTCAAATCTAACTTTGTGTAAATTTGTGCCCCTTTGACTTGGTCCAATAACACAGAGATAAGAGGTAGTGGGTAACGATTTTTCTTGGTGATCTTGTTTATGGCGTGGTAGTCTATACAAGTCCTCAGATCTCCCTCTTTCTTTGGTATAAAGAACAAAGGGGACGACACCGGAGATTGAGATGGTCGTATGAAACCGTTCGCCAAATACCTATCTAAGAATTCTTTCAGGTGTTGATGCTCTTTTTCCGTCAATGCATAAACTCTACTGCACGGCAAGTTGGCACTTGGTTCTAGATCGATCGTACAATCGTAGACACAATGAGGCGGTAGTTGTTCAGCTTCTTTTTCATCAAAAACATCGGCAACGTCTTGATATTCTAGCGGTATTTCATGGGAATCAACAACACATACTGTTACATTAGCCATGCATAGGGAAAGAGCAGGATTAACTTCACAACCTTTTTCACAGCCACCAAAACAATACTCTTTGCAATGAGTTGAAGCCATGGTCATGGTGCGTGTACTCTAATTAATGATGGGGTTATGTTCCGTCAACCATGGTAAACCCAAAATAAGCTGAAACTGTGGGGCATCTATCAAATTAAATTGAATCATCTCCTTGTGACCATCAATAGATATCATCTGCAAAGGCTCGGTGTGACTCACTATGGGTCCAGACGAAAGGTTGGTACCATCAACAGCTCAAACTGGTTCACTTTTGGTCTTTTGAATCGCCTTTAATCCAATCTTAGCTGCAAACTTCAGATCACAGAAATTCCCAGTTGCTCCAGAATCCACCATCACTGAAACTTCTCTCAGGGTTGTGGTCCAAAATTTTATTATCACAGATAGAATTAAATGGGGAGATGATGACTGTAATGTATTTGCCAACTGGTATTCTTTTGGAGTTGCTTTTAAAATTGCATCCACCTGTTCAACTCAATCTACAGGTGGTGCTGCGAGTTTTCCTTCGGCTTAAATGGGGTCTTGGGTTTTCTTGGACAGTTCTTTACAAGATGACCATTGGAGCCACAATACATGCATAGATTTCCTGCCCTCCTCTTCTCTTTCTCTTGTTTCGTCAACGGACCCCTGATAGTTCCAATTTGCATAGGTTCTGGGTTAGATGATCCTTCTGAAATTCGGTTATTCTCAGACCTTGCTCTATCGAATCTTGGGATGGCTGGTTTGAAATCTCTTCTTTTTTCTCCTTTTCTTTCTCCTTGACGAAAATCAATTTCTAATACTAAATCAATTAATTCTGAAATTTACGTAGGTCTATTTGGTATTTGGGCTAATACATCTTTTAGTTCATCACGTAACCCACGATAAAAAGCTGCAGCTCTTTTGCTTTCTGGCCAGTTGGTCTCCACTACCAGTTTATTAAACTGAGCTAAGTATGATACTAGGTCACGGTTACCTTGTTGCAATTCTAATAATTCGTTGTCCACTGCCTGAGAGATTCTCCATCAATAAAAAATTTGTAAAAATTATTTTTTGAACTCGTCATAGTTCTGCAGTATCGGGTCATCTCTAGAAACCAATGGCATTGACCAGGACACTGCATCACCACTCAGGTATGACAAGGCAAATACCACTCTTGACTGCGCATCAGGGAAAATGGAAGGACGGCACATAAAATGAAGGAAACATTGGGTAAGGAATTCTTGTGCCTTTTGGGGATCCCCACTAAATCGCTCCGGTGGGGCCAGTGGAATGACTTGGGACAGAAAATGAATTACCTGTGTGGTCAATCTGTTGGAGCCTTCTGTGAGTGTATTTTCTCTACCTGAACCTAATGATTGTCCCATTCTCTGAGCCAATTCTGTTGTTTCTTTCCTTGCAATTACCATTTGTTGCCTCAGGCTCTAATTATCCTCCCCAACTGCTACCAGTTCCTTTTGGATGGCCTCTAAGACTGTTCCCAAGGTCTGCAAATGTATTCATTCTGCCATTTCTGCTCGGGCGCAAGTATTAAAACGTGGGTACTTCACTCTGTCAAGGACTAAAGTGAGTTCTTACCGCTGGATATTGCGCAGGAGCAGAAGTCGATAGTTCCCAACTCCCTCTCAAGGATCCCTAGAGTCCGTTATGAAACTTGACTCTCTGAGACCCCCAAGGGGGAAGGGGTAGTGGATAAAATAATAAACAAACACTGAAGAGACTGCTCTGGAACTCTTCTTCTGCTTCTCTTGTGTAGTCCGTCCTGCAGACTTCGTATTCAGAGAAACCTAGATTATAGTAACAAGAAATTAATCATATTTCCTACTCTACTCTAACCTTCTATCCAATTCTACTCTTACTTTCTTTACCTAGTTGCCCAGAGATATCGCTTCTCTTCTCTTCTTGTCCTAGCGATTTTCTTATCTTCTGTTAATGAGGGAAACCTGTTAAATAAGGTTATGATTTTAGTTATATCGCCTATCCTTAACTCTAATTATTTTTATTAGTATTGGTCTTACCATCTCTCATTAGTTGTTGACTGTTAATCTTCCATTTGCTTCCTAGTAGATAATACTATTGTCCTAAATGCCTACATACTAATTTCATGATGCAGGTGGCGCCTTGGTTCTCCCCCAGAACTTGAACGCGCTGTTTGTGAGTGCGCCCTGCACCTTGGGTAAATTGTGGACAGTGATGTATGCGGCCGACCCGGCCGGGGGATGCACCGCCGCGGACTCTTGGCGGTTCTGCTGCTGGTCTTTGATCGGCGCCTTGGAACATTCTGGTGTTACTTTGAAAGGAGGAGCAACAGAAAAGGCACACTTTTGATTGTTATTTTATTTTCCTTGATGTTTGCCACCAGCCCACTGGGGTATTATTTGAACAGACTACCAGCCCCATAATTCATTGCTGATTTCTACTCACCTGAGAATGGTTGGTATGATTAAAAAAGGACAAAAGACTGGTGTTTGTTGGTTGGCGTTCATTTTGGAGCAGAAAAGCCTTTGATAAAGGGAGGATTCCTGAAACGCGTCAGGTGACGCCTTGGTTCTCCCCCAGAACTTGAACGCGCTGTTTGTGAGTGCGCCCTGCACCTTGGGTAAATTGTGGACAGTTATATATATATATATATATATTAATATATATATATATATATATATATATATATATATATATATATATATATATATATATATATATATATATATATATATATATATATATGTATATATATATTTCTTAGACTCTCCTCACTTCGACCTTCACAGTAGAAGTCACGGCACAGCAAGCAGGTAAGATTTTGCAAAAGTTCTTTATTCACACACCATGTGCAAATTAACGTGCTTTGAATTGGATATATATATATGTATATGCTCCTGATATTTTTCCTTTCTCTCTCTCTCTGGATACCTTGACTGGTTTTCACTCAGGTAAGTACAGTTCTTTTTACAGTTGAACTCTTGCTCAATTCATAACAGTCTTTTCAATAACATTCGAGTTTTCTGTCTTAACAGTTCTTGGACTTATCTCTTTTCTTCTGTGCTCTCTCTCGTGTTGTCCTCGTAGATACTGCTGCCGGTGGAGGCCTCTGAGATATATTCGAAACGTCTTGACTTGACAGGCAAGTAACTCCTCTTTACTGGTACCTGCGTGTGGTAGCTAATGTGCTCCGACAAACTCGTACTCTTTTGGAACTCAAGTGAGCTAAAGCAGCGCGACAAACTATGGCTCATAAAATATTTTTTCTGAGGGCTCAAGAAATCGGCCGGCTACGGGGAATCTTCAGGTGAAGTGCGCAATCATTTGGGCTCGCGCGCTTCATCTCAACTCCAACATCTTCAGAAAGCGGAACCTCTAGACCGCTAACCTGCATTCAGGGATGGCGGCCATTTTGGAGTTCCAAATATGACTTCGCAATCTCCAATCATTGCGAACAGGGAAAACTCTGTGATGGTTCCATCGTGATCTCCATTAAAGAGCTGAAACCACATGACCGATCTGCTTTGGGGTTCTGACACCAACATATGTTGATAACCCAATACCAGCAGGACCCTGGACCATAACCAGTGCAGGATTCAGGGACAATCCCACAGCTAACATACAAGTGTTCATTAGGAGTGGATATGAACATGGTGTTATATGGCTCCTTCTGGCCACGAATAGAGTCATGCAGTGTGGTGGCCCAGTCTATGTATACAACATCTGCAACGCATGCCAAGCATCTTCAGGATGTCCCCGGGAGGCGGTGCTTTGTCATCAAATGACAGCTGGTAGGCACTGGTCTAAGGGATCCATCTACAGTGGTCATTCCAAAGGATCATTGTTCAACTGTGGGGGAACTGAGGGGAACAGCACCACACTTTCAGCAGAATCCGAGTCTGAGGTGTTGTTTTGCGAGAAACTGGAACTGATGGGTGGCCCGGAGCATCTCCTGACGGCCCTCCAGGGCCTAACTTGGGAAAGGCACTCCCCGACACTGTCTGGTAGGGGCCACCTCTGTTCTGAACCAGTCTTCGATATATAGTGTCGCACAGGTGCCCTCAGGGAGTCCCACAATGAGTAGATTGTTTGGGCGGGATCTCCCCACAGCATCCTCTGTGCACACCCGGCGATGCTCCACCTGTTGGTGCAGTAGTAAAACCTGGGCATTAAGCTCCTTCAAGTACAGCGCTAGAGTTTCCAATACTGATTCGCTGGCCTTGACCTGGTCCGTTAATTTATGGTGGTCATCCTTCAGTGGGCTAATGTCCGTGATCACCTCCAACTGTTGTGCTATGGCCTCTCGAGACTCACGGATCTCTTGAATTATAATATCTAATTTGTCCATGGAGAAAGCTGGGGAAGTGTTGCCCACTGGTAAAGAGTAAGTAGGTGAACCCTCCGATGGTGAGGAGTGAGAGCGGATCCGTGCAAGAGGGACTTGGTTTTAGTGCTCCCCATAATATACACCCAGGTGGCATCCTTGTCGGGACAGGGGATGATGGAGTCAATTAAGCTGAGCGCAGGGACGGGAGAAGGAGAATATATTGAAAAGGTTGTTATGTGCACTGCAAGGCTCAGTTTTAGTCAATGCCTGGCCATTTACCACTGCGAGCCCGCTTTTC
Source organism: Lissotriton vulgaris (assembly GCF_964263255.1). NCBI lineage: Eukaryota > Metazoa > Chordata > Amphibia > Caudata > Salamandridae > Lissotriton > Lissotriton vulgaris. Next base: position 1,109,398,716 of record NC_141694.1, read on the forward strand.
TCCAGCCTACAAAATGTGCCTTAGGGAGCCATGAGATGTATTGAAGTGAGAAGGGTCTGGTAGCAACCTATTTAGATGGATTAGAGTGAGAAACTGGGTGACATTCGTACAGCTGCACTTTAGTTAATGACATGTGCACTCTTTCCACATGTACAGCGGTTGTTGCCTACAGAGATGATAGTGCCGGGGTGAAGCCCCCTGCATCAGACCAAGAGACGATATACTCGTAGGTTCTTGCAAATTATTGGTTAAAATTGGAGGAGCCCTACAGTGGAAGCACTGTGTACGCAAGGCAGTGCACTAACTCTGTTCCCCATTTGAAAGAGGAGATCACAAACATCAGCAGACAGTTGGGGGGGCGGGGGTTTAGGTACTCACAGTATGTCTGTTCTGCTTCGAGGCAATTAACTGAGGTCCCAGATGCTCCCTCCCAAGCCACCGCTCACCTCAAACAGCAGGCTTTGGTGTAACATGGTAGACCTGTTATAGTAATGCACCCAACTTTCTGCACAGTTCTTCCAGCGCAGCCGAAGGAAGCATCCGTTTCCTCTCATGGGGTGAGCGGCATGTGCAGCCAAAGCAGAGGGTGCTTTCAGAACTCGGTGGTACCCCCACCACTCACAAGATGCTGCAAAAAGCCCCCAACAAAGCAGCGTTTAGGTGCGGCCACAACGCCAGCCCAGATTGCTCACGAGATCCGCACAGCAATCTGCTCTTGAGCGTTAGGGGGCCGGCAGGTCGCAGCACTGGTGCCGCTACAGGTGGCAGGACCGCACCACACCCAGGCCATGACTCCAACTGGCACCTGGCACAGGCCGCGGTGGCCCAGCCAAGCACAGTCAATGAATCCCTACCTCGGCAGCAATCAGACCGACAGGTAAAGAATGGGGATGGAGGGTCCTCGATACGGTCTGTGCTCTCCACAGTGGGCCCGCCGCAGTGCATAGGCCTTTCCGACCTCGTGGCTGCTGTCCACACCATCAAGTCTCTTGCAGGCTGCATCTGCAATGGGAGAACGGCTCTTCACTAGCCTGCCCAATTTAGAAGCACCTACTACATTCCGCAACTTCACCAGTCACAACTCAGCCAGCAGGGGAGGCGCCGCAGAACGGGTGCTGATGTATCTCCTCTGTAATAACGGAGCCACCCGGACCGTTCACTCATGCCGCACGCACGCACACACCCCGAGGGCAGGCTCCCCCGAGGGAATAAATAAAGGGGCGCGAGACCGCTCGAGGTCTTCGGCCCAGAGTAGTATACCCTGTGTCAGTGTCTCTAATTTAATTAGTGAAGGCCCAAGCCTGAGGCCTTGGGTGTCCCCTGTCCCGGTGACCTCCATCACCACACGGGCGATGAGGCGGGTCTGTCCCACGCCTCAACCCCGTGGACACATGTCCGTCCTGTGCCCCGTGTCCACGGGGCTTGCGTTGTCTGCGTTAGAGCTCCCACAGAGACCCAGCCACGGGTTCCTACCACACACTGGGTTTCTGCCTGCGCCCCGTTGGGTGCGAGATCGGAGTGGTGCGGCTACATCGTGCAAAGGACGGCACAGAGGTGAGGCCTTCCCCAGGGGCGGTAAGTGACCGCGTGCGCTGCTACCTTTGCACTCGCCCCCTCCATTCGTGAAGACCCGCACCGCACTGTTGCCTGGCCGCGCTCCTGCTCCCACATGGTGGAGCCGGTGGGTGAAGCAGCGTGCTCGATTCGGCTCGCCCGAGCGACCACTCGCACGGGGGAAGAGTCGGCCCGGCGAGCTGGGGCCTACCAGAAGGCATGCTCCCCAACTGCCACGCGCCCAAAGGCTGCCCACGGCACGTCTGCCCCCAGGAGCGCGCTGCAGACCTGCATGCCACCCACTGGATCAGAACTCTCTGCTACCGCGCCTCGGCCTGCCGCCATTACACGTGGGCCCAAGCAACCGGGGAGGACACGCCCCCGCTCTGAAGTGTATCTGGGGCTGCTTTACAGCCTCCCCTTCACAGTCCAGGAACACAAGCACACTCGGGGTGAACAGCAGGGCCTGCCCAGATGTCCCTCATCTGAACGCGCCGGCGATTACGCACATCCAGTCTGTCCGCCTAAAGGCATGCTGCAGCGGGGGGGGGGGGAAGAGGCACGTGTTGGCTCCTGCATCATGAAGGCACATGCGCGATAGTCTTCGACAGCGTCGACAAGACTGCGCCAGTCATCACCTTTTCCAGGGACAATGAATACTCAGTCCGCCCCCAGCGGAGGTGCCCCCTCGATGATGCCGGCTCCTCAGCAGGCCGTGCACCAGGCCCATGCTCCACAGCATGCGGCACACCAGGCTCCTGCTCCACTTCAGGCCGCCCAGCACGCTCCCACCCCCCTGGCCATTGCACGGCCTCCCCATTGCCGCCGTTCAGTGAGCTTTCAGATCCGTCCACCGCCGCGGCAAGATGGCGCTTTTGGATTGGCCGTCTTGACCACTACTTCGTGGGAGTACGGGAGACGGACAGAAGAGTGAAGAGGTCGTTCCTCATGTGCTATGGTGGAGCTGAGCTATACGACCTGTTCGAGACCCTACCAGACAGGGGCAGTGATGATGACTACGCTGGGGCGGTTGCAGCCTTAAACCGCCACTTTGATCCCCAAATCAACCCGCACTTCAAATGGTTCAAACTGCGACAGGCACGACAAGGTGAGGCCGAAACCATAGATTTCTACTACGCCCGATTACAGAAGCTCGCCACCTCTGGTACACTACCCGATCAGAGGCTGAAATCCGCGTTCAGCTCATTCAAGGATGCCGATCTGTTCCGCTGAGGCGCCTCATCGTGCGACAGCCATGCATCTCCCTCGACAAAATACTGGTCCTTGCCATGTCGCACAAACTGTCTAATACCCGGGCTGACGAGATGGAAGCAGCACTAAATCGACCTACGGCGGCGCAGCGGGCACCTACGATCAAGGAGCAGATGGTGGACGCGATCTGCAGATGGCAACCCCAGTCCAAGGGTGATGCGAGGGCGGTGCAGGCCTCCACGAGCGGTAACTGCGGCATGGACCAACCCACGGGGGGCAAATGCTTTGCAAAAGGCAAAACGTGCTCACAGTTTGGCAAGCTCAACCATTTAGCCAAAGTCTGCAGGAGCGGTGGCGGGTGTTGCAACGCCCCCAGCCCACGCTGGCTTGCCCCGGAGGTGCGACAGCTGACACTGGAAGATCCCGGCCCTTGTGGCGACTCCGCACGGGCGAAATTTGACCTTGAGATGGAGGAGGACGATGTGTTCTTCGTGTCTTTTCGTTGGCAGAGAAGGTTCCAGGAGGAGGCCACTGCCCATGTGCGACATCATTGTAGCAGAATCTCCAGTGCTTGCCCTGATAGACACCGGTGCGTCAGTCAATGTGATGGACAGCGTCCAATATGAGAAGCTAATGCCTCGCCCATCCCTCCTGCCGTCCAAAGCAAAAACATACACATAAGAAAGCGACAAGCCACTCCCGTTGTAAGGGGTCATGGAGGTAGAGATTACCAGCGTTGGCTGGAGCCTGAGCACAAGATTCCACATCACGGAAGGAAAGAGAAGAACACTCCTCAGTTACCACACAGCAGAGGACTTAAAGCTTGTTTTTTTCGCCAACCGAGATGCTCAAGGACTTTCCCATGCTGTTCAGGGACCTAGGTTGCCTTAAGGGGAAGACATTCAAGCTGCATATAGACCCCACAGTTCGGCCCATGGCGCTGAGACACCGGAGGATGCCATTCCACCTACGGCCGCAGGTGGAGGAAGAACTCCAAAAACTTGAAGAACTGGGGGTTAAAGAAAAGGTATCGGGGCCAATCCAGTGGGTCTCCCCCCCTCGACGTAGCCCCAACACCGAAGCAGCCAGGGGCATTCGACTCTGCGTCGACATGCGCCTACCGAACAAGGCCGTGAAAAGGGAGGGTCATCTCACGCCTACGATGGACGACATTGTCGCCAACTTGAATGGCACCAAATGGTTCAGCAAGTTGGATCTCAATGCGGGGTATCACCAACTGGAACTCCACCCCGACAGCCGGAACATCACCATGATTTCCACACACCTTGGTCTACGTCGCTACAAAAGGCTGAGCTTCGGCGTCTCATCGGCGGCGGAGGTGTTCCAAAACGCCATAAGGGAGATGCTCTCTGGACTGCCTGGAGTAATCAACTTAAGCAACGACATACTCTTATTCTCCAAGACTCTCGAGGACCACCATACACACCTCCGAGCCACCTTGCAATGCTTGGCGGACAATGGACTCACCCTACACTGAGCAAAATGCTCCTTCTACCGGGAGTCGGTGGACTTCTTTGGCTACATCTTTTCCAGGGAAGGGCTGCGTGTGGATCCGAAGAAGGCAGAGGCCATCCGGGCAGCCCCAAGACCCACGACGGCCACAGAAGTCCGAAGCTTCCTCGTGATGGCCACATACTGCGGCCGGTTCATCCCCAACCTTGCATCCATCTATGAACCATTCCGCATCCTAACAAAAGCAGGACAATAATGGACTTCGTCCGTCAAAGAAGATGTGGCATTTCAAGCGGTCAAAGACGCCCTCATCGACGATAGAGTTATGGCGTACTTCCGCCCGAATAGGCGTGAGGAAATAGAAATTTTACGTGGCCAGTGTGTCCCCTACATGCACCCTATGTCTGTACATATACTCCATGTATGTCCATGTCACCATGTAATTCCCTTCTCATGCCTGTAATAATAGTGCCTCTGCATTTCCGTCCAATGTTAGCATGTCAGTTATCAGGCCCTCCATGAATGAAACGTTAATTCTGCACTGAGGCCTATGTTGCCAATGCATTTACATGGTACACGTTTTAATGTCGAGATGAAGTCGTTTTCATGGCTCAGCCGAGCCAGGACCCGAATTCAGGCTCCAAGCCTCCTGATACTCTGAAAGCTGCAGTTTAGCTATGTATCCCTGACCTCTCACATACTTCCTGCTCAGCCCAGAGGTGCCCAGCCTGGCCTGCCAAGACAGTATTTTGCCTACAGTTATCTGCTCTGCTCCACAGAAACACATTCCTGTCTAATACAAAGGGTAAACATATTCCGCCAGCAGAAGATAGGGCCTAGCCTTTCTGTCTCCATTCAAGTGATTTACAGAACCCGACTCCATAGAAGGCCCATGGCCCCACGCAATGCACGAAGAAATATAGGCACACACTAGCATTTAGTGATGAGCAGCCTTTGCAGCCTTTGCTCCAGCGACCTGTAAGTCAGATAATACATCCTCCAAGCTCAAGATATCAGATAATACCAGAGGTGCAGGTCGTCCTGACACGTCCAAGACTCCTCTACTAGCACGAAAGTCAGCTCCTCCTAGACTCCCCCAGTTACACGTCAACTCTACGTCATGACCAGTTTGTGCGCACAAGTAGGGTAAAGGTTCCTGCTGACCATGCAGACCCCCTCCATGTATCCACCCACCTATGACACACCTATGACTCATCAAGTGAACACCCATGTGTACGCCTTCTTACACGCCCTTTTCACGCCCATGTGCTCTTATCTCTCTCTTTCACTTGCTCCACCTGTAGCGCTCCGCCTTCTCTATCCAAGTCAATGTATGTTTTAACTATATATAATGTGCTCTGTGAATAAAGATTCAGAATACGATCCTTCCTGATCCCTAGTGGAGATGGAACCCGATTCTCCAGTAACTCGAGTTATTGAATAAAGCCCTTTTGAATCGGACACCACGGACTCTGCCTCTCATTATATGCACGATCCTTGTTAAAGTATAGAAACTCCGACAGGGTAATTATTTTATTTACCACATTAATCTGGCGCCCGAATAGGAACCAGTCCCCTTCCCCACGCGCCGGCGATGTAGGTCCAGCCCCCTGCCCCCTTCTACAGCCGTGACGGACTTCAAGTGTACACGACAGCAGGACTTCCTGCCTACTCCCTCAGGCCCACGGAGGAGACGGAGACTGCGACCAGGCATCCACACGAGGCGGTGAGGATCGCGGACCATCCCAACCAGAGCCCAAGCCGAGAGAGCAAGGTCCGAGGTATCACGAGGCCCACCTGTTCCGAGGCGCATGCGCAGCAACAGCAGCAGTAGCAGTCACGCAGTATCGAGTTTCCGAGGCCCTCAGTTCTGCTTCCCGGTGAGTACCGTTATTGGGAACGCATAGAGACGGGTTCATTTATTTGAGCCCGGTAAAGACGTGTCTGGGTAGGGTGGCGCTAGAGGGCGCACTGCGGGATGGCTGGCTAGTCAGGCAGCTCCGCCGGACGGTTCTGTTTATCCGTTATAATAACGTGAACAAGGTCACGGAACCCACTGCCAAAAGGTAACATCGGACGGCGGAAGATGAGCGGCGCCTCCTGATACCCTTTTCATCGCTCTGTGAGCGGGTGCGGCAGAGAAATCCAAGAACCAAGCTCCGCCATGGTCCGCGACCTATGCGAGCGGGATGGCGGCTGCCTGTAAGCGGTTGGGACAGTGAACATCGGAGAAGCGTGGTGCACGCGTCACAGAGCCCCGAAGCAGCCTAATCACGGACCCGTGAGTACTCCTTACAATACACCACGATGCTGGCGACGGCTGTCGGACTAACTAGCGCAATTATGGCATAAACACAATCTGGGCTCATAACGGCGACTGGTCACCAGACCCCTCCCGCTTCATGGGGGAATTATCAAGTCCGGGACTGTCTGCAACATCGCTGTGCTGCCTGTACTGCGCCGCTGCGAGAGTAATCACTGCTGTAGCTGCAGTTCTGCAGCGACTCAGCAATAAAGTGTTCATTGCAGGGCAGCATTGTGGCTAAAGGCGCGAAACATATTCCCCAAAATGGCGGTGCCCGCTCAGAGATAATACACCGCTGACACCGGATCATCTACTGAAACGTTGGTTTGTGTCTGCAGCAACCACGCACACACATTGATAGACTTTTGGAAGTGATCTACACCACGTTTTGGAATGTCGATCGTGCCGGTCACGCATGTGCAGCGCCCGTGTTAAACACGTTGATGTGCCCAAGTTAACGCTTTATATGTCACACCACGCAATATAGCTCTCGGTTGCTAACCTGACAACGGAATAGCTCCTGTGTCTGTCCCCGCTGTGAATAGGCGGCGGCTACCTGCTTAGTGCACCAGATATATGTAAAACGGAGACAGCTCCTTCCAATATTTTGCTCCTTTTACTTTAAGTGACATTAACCACGAGCAAGTACAGTGGCGGGCTTTCCAAACCGCTGCTGAGGGCTAACAGGAGTCCTTTTAATACTGCAGGAGGATACTGTCATACCATTCAGCGCTGTGTTGTACCGCTCTTTCCATGGCTGTGCCTGCTCTTTAACATGATACACACAACAGTCCACCAGGGCAGAGACCTCCAACTTCAATGTCACTGCCTGTCATTTTCACGTGGCACTAATGGCAGTGTAAGTGCCCTCATTGCCTTCTTCATCTGCACTGTTCGACCGTCTCATTGGCGCCAAAACGCGTAACTGCTGATCTCACCTCTACACGCTGTCAGGGCACCGGTGCACAGCGTGCCTGCTCTATGAGCCTCTACTAGCTGCATAACCCATCATCACAACATACAAAGGTGCAGATACCCCGCAGGATGGGGAAACCGGACAAGCAACAACCAAAGCTCAACTTTGAACAACGCCGGACTGTGAGAGGGTCCCATCCCCACTCAGACACAGAGACTGACTCGGAGCGCACAGCGCCTAACAGTATTGAGGTAATATGAATTTTTATGGTCAATTGTGTCCCCTAACGTAGACCCCAACGGCTCCATGTACGTGCTTCAAGTACATGTATTTTCCCTCCACAACCAGCTATGAAGACGCAAATACATTTGCGTCCAACGTTAACATGTCCTCTTTCAGACCCACCATGAATGGGTCGAAAATTCAGTTCCTAAGTATGCCGTGCCACCGTCTTTACATGGTGCACTTTCACGTTTTCCTGGCTCTGGCGAGCTAGGCCCTGATTTCTGCCATTGAGCCCTTTCTGCCTTCTGCCTCTGAAAGCCGCAGCCTGGATCTGCATCCATGACCCTTACCCTACTCCCTGTGCGGCGAGCGGTGCCCGGCTCGGCCTGCTTGCCTGCCAAGACTGTATTTTGCCTTCAAGTTATCTGCTCCACTCCTCGAAAATACATTCCTGTCTAGTGATTTAGGAAAACATCTCCCCAGCTGCAGAGCAAAGATCCCGGCCTTTCTGTCTCCGTGCAAGTAATTCATTGCTCCCGTTACCATGGTAGGCCCATGGCCCCCTCGCATTACACGTAGACACGTAGTCACATATGCATGCACTAGCAGTCAGTATAGAATAGCCTCTGCCCGAGAGACCTTTCCTTCTAGATAATACAGTTCCTCAAACACAAGATATTAGATATGATTTGGGTTTAGGTTGTTCTGACACGCCAGACTTCTGTCTCCACGTATAGTGCTAAATGTCAAGTCCCCTTCACCCTCCAGTTCGACTTCAATCACACGTCCTGCTGCTGCGCGCGCATCTCTGCCATATATTTCTGCTGACTCTGCAGGATTCCTCTATGGATCCACCCACCTGTGACACTCTCATGTGACGTTTCTAGCACACACCTCCGTGTACGCCCTCGTGCACGCCTTCTGTTACGCACATGTGTTCTTATCTTTTTTCTCTCAGCTGTTACGCCTTCTGTATCCATCACCATTGTATGCATTTACTATATATATTGTACTCTGTTAATAAAGCATTGTCTATCCCTTCCTGAACCTTCGTGGTGATGGAACATGATACCTGGTTCGAACCAATTTCATTTTATGGAATAAAACCCTTATAAACTCAGATGCCACGGATTCTGCCTCTCATTTTGATTGAGTTATTTTTATTGAACTTTACCGCATAGAAATTCCGCATAGGTAAACTTTATTTACCACAGTATGGAGGTGATGTTGAAAGCAATTCAAGACAGCCTGCAGGATATGCATGGTAAAATGGACCATCTAACGACGCGATTGGATAACATGGCAGCCAAGGTGGATCGACATGGAGAACGGCTGGATGAAGCAGAGACAAGATTGTCTGCAGTAGAAGATGAATCGCGTGCAAGCACCTCTAAATGCACAGGATTTGAGAAGATCCTAGAAGTTATTAAATCCAAGTCTGAGGATTTGGAAGCGAGGTCACGTCGCAATAACATACGTGTAGCGGGTGTACCAGAATCAACAAACATTGGTAATATGGAAGCTTATGTGGAGGAAATGTGCCTATCCCTGTTTGGCAAAGACAAACTGTCCCAAGTCTTCATCGTAGAAAGGGCACACAGGACACTTGCACCGCGACCACCTCCTGGTACACCACCAAGACCCATAGTGGCCCGCATACTAAACTACCGGGATAGAGATGCAATACTACGTATGGCACGGGAGCAAAAAGATCTTCAATATCAATCCAACAAACTTGCATTCTATCCCGACTATACGCAAGCAGTCCAGCAGGCAAGAAGAGAATTTAACGGAGCAAAGTTGAAATTGCGTGAACTCCAGGTGGACTACGCCATGCTCTACCTGGCTCGGCTGAAAATCAACTGGGAAGGCAAATCCACGCTGCTCACCTCGCCCAAAGCAGCAAATGAGTTCATAAAGAAAATCACGAGCCACCGGAAAAGTGATCAACGTCAACAGCAGGATCAAGAAGAAGGCTAACCACAGGGAGAGGATGCAACGCACCGACTAATCACTTTGCCGGACTATGCGCAGCTATACATTGGGGATGCTACCAGCCCCTAACTGGTGCGTAAACTGTGTTTAAATATGGCATCAGTGGGTAAGGATTGTTTGCACTGCACCATTAACTGCTACTGAAGGTCTTGCACCACACAACAGGTATGTATAAGTGTGCGAACTATCTGGCGTGTATGACATACCAAGGTTGAAAAACAGAGCAGGACACGTTCGTGCAGACAGCTCTTTACTAAATACTGAACTAAGCTGTCCATTGACATCATATGTGGCTGATGCACCCTTTGATGCAAACGTGCATAATCTGACCCAATGTTACTCATCTGCACAGCGAGGCAATCTCTGTACCTACAGACTTTTCTGGTATAGACAGTGTTGCTGTAACAGATACTAACTATTATTGATGCACAAAGGTGCAGAACACTAATGGTCCCCCACTCCTAATGCGGTATGATGAGTCACACAGCTGTACCATATCATTATTCGGTCGCAGGGCCCAGGTAGAACTGTTATAAATGTCACAGCTTCATACGCTCCGCATTGGGGTGCTCCCCCCCTGTTTTTCTTGTACCTACGCAACCATAACGAGTTATATAGCATATGATCTCTGTGGTAACCCGTATATTGGAAGCTTCATATAGTTACGCTAGACATGTAAGAAGACACATGCATGCTATGATGTGACTATGGTTATGTTTCTTTTTGCATTTTAGAGTGGCTGTGTGGGACTGTTGCTACACCTCTATTAGCCTTGGGCATTTGTGTGGATATTATGCACTGTTATAGTATTCATGGTGGTGTGACCTATGACCTTGTACATTTAAGTAACCGTCCACGTTCGTTATCTCGGACGGGGATGTGCAGTCCTGGCGGGCCCCCACATGGGTGACCCCCACCACAGTTTGCATATTGATAGGATGTTCATTGAGGGTATGGCCTCAGCAGATTTGGGCTGCTGTTGTGGGGCGGGGGGAGGGTGGTGGGGCTGTTCTTGTTATTTATGGATCGGACCGCGTGAGATGCATTGCCTGTAACCGGTTGTACCACTTTTATCACTGGGACTACGGTAACCACTTGCATTACACTCCTAAGCTACTAAACTTCCCCTTAGGCGGGACACAGAGAGCGTATGAATTTATATATGACCCCTATTATGGTTAATCCCGCATTTCAATCCAAAGTCCTAAACGTCCTCTCATGGAACATTAGAGGCTACGCCAATCCCAAGAAAATCCGTCGTATATTTGCCTGCCTGAACAGATGGAACATAGACATAGTTATGTTTCAGGAAACGCACGAACCTCCACACACACATGCCCAAGTGGGGCGCAGATGGGCTGAGTCTATGCACTGTTAGAGATATTCATCTTATGCTAGGGGTGTGTCTATTATGGTTAAAAAAGGCACAAACTTTAAAGTGAGCACGACAAAAATAGATGACGGTGGGAGATATGTCATAGTTCAGGGTGACATACGTGGTAAGCACATAACACTAGTTAACACCTACGGACCGAATACGGACACCCCGGAATTCTTCCGAGAAATCTGGCGCCACCTACACACGGCTACCGATCAGACAATACTGTGGGGCGGAGACTTTAACATTGCTCTGAACGACGCCCTTGATAGATCAGAAGGCACAATGGAACATCACACACCTGCTAGAACTGAGCTGCTAGACATCATGCGAGATCTATCCTTACAGGATATCTGGAGGGTGAGAAACCCTGAGACTACTGAGGCGACACACACATCGGTAGCCCATGCTAGCTGGCCGAGGATAGATTACTGGTTGGGGACGGCTGACATTTCACTGTGGACACACGCAGTCGATCACATGCCCAAGACATTATCTGACCACAACCCTGTCAAACTGTCATTTACCATCCCTAATTTCGTGTCACCGCCATACAGTTGGCGTTTCTATTCCACTGCACTTACAGACCCACTATATGTTGATACCATTGGTAAGGCTATCAAAGAGTACTTCAACCATAATGCAGACACCACGGAAGACGCAGGGCTTCTATGGGAAGCCTTTAAGGCGACCATACGGGGAGTTTGTATAAGTACAACCGCCGGTATACTGAAAGACATCAGAGCACAGATCGCAAGATGTGAATCTACACTCCGTGCTTTAGAACGACAATACGAACAAACCCCGACACCAAGCATACTAAGCGACATCAGAACTACACTCACTGAACACCAAAACTTCGCTGCTGACGAAATTAAATATCTAAACAAGCGTCTTGTGGCCAGAGCATACGGGGAGGGTGGCAGACCAGGAAGTGCCCTAGCTACCAAAATATGCACAGGGCACAAACAACACATCATCACAAAGGTTGTTGGTGAAGATGGGCAAACTCACACCGACCAGGAAGGCATATTCCGGAGCTGTGTACGCACTTATCAGGACCTATATACCTCACGACCCACTGCCACACAACACGAAACACTACAGTACCTTGATGATATTGCTATTGGCTGGCTGTCGGATAATCAGAGACAATACTTGGCCCACCCACTGACAAAAGAAGAGATTGCTGAAGTCATAGCATCCTTACCGAATGGGAAGGCACCGGGGCTCGGCGGATTCACTTGTGAATTCTATAAGACCGTCAGCGAATTACTGTCCCCATACCTAGTAGACATGTTTGGAGAAGCACTAGAAGCCCAGATCCTCCCAGCAACGTTACGTGAGGCTGTGATAATAGCATTATTGAAGCCAGGTAAAGATCCCGAGGCCTGCGCTTCCTATCGCCCTCTGTCGCTCTTAAATGTCGATTCCAAAATACTAGCTAAAGTCCTTGCCACCCGATCGCAACCGCTTATGGCCTCACTAGTTCTTCCAGACCAATCGGGATTCATCCCCTCCAGAAACACCACGCACAACACCAGAACATTATTTGCCACCGCACATTATCTTACACCATCCACCAAGGCAGCAGCGATCATGCTGGACGCTGCTAAAGCGTTCGACTCAATCGAATGGTCATACCTTATAACGATACTGCATAGAATGGGTTTTCCACAGCTCTTCGTTCAATGGGTACAACTACTCTACACCAAACCAGTGGCTAGAATTAAGATCAATTGTTACGTGTCAGAGACCATTGCCATAGAGAGAGGGACGAGACAGGGTTGCCCCCTGTCCCCTCTTCTATTTGCACTGGCGCTGGAACCTCTAGCCTGCATAGTTCGACAGAAACATCACCACCTAGCACTCCAATTCCCGAACAGGCCTCTGCATATATCCTTATATGCGGACGACATGTTATTATACGTCAGGGACCCAGCTGTCAATCTGGACCCGCTCCTAAGAGTATACATCCGTTTCGGTGGATACTCAGGGCTGCAAATCAATTGGGATAAATCCTCCATATTCCCACTGACTGACTCCACCCAACGACATATGACGGAATACCCACTAGAGTGGCAGACGGACCCTGTCCGATATCTAGGCATTTGGTTCCACCGAGACCCAGAGGTGGTTATTAGAACCAATTATGGTAGGGCGATTGACATGCTTGAAGATAAAATCGCAAGATGGATCCAACTCCCGCTATCATTGGCCGATAGGATGGCGATTGTGAAAATGGTAGTGTTCCCTAAATTACTTTACCTTTTCAACAACATCCCGATACGACCACCGAGAGTGGTTTTCAACCGCATCACGTCCATGATTTTGACGCTCATTTGGGCAGGTAAAAAAGCACGCATAAAACTAGACACATTAACTCTACCGGTTCACAAGGGGGGTTGGGGGGTGCCAGATTTTTGGTTGTACTATCTGTGCGCACAGGCCCAATTTGCCACACATTGGTATCACACGACACCATACTTGACTCATGTAGCAGTGGAGTAGGGAGACGCGGCCCCTACCCCACTGGACGCTATAATAACGCATAACAGACCCCCACTCCATAACAAGGATATTAACACGATAGACACTACCAATGCTGCCTGGGAAACTCTAGGCCATACTCTAGGCAAACTCCCACTCTACGCTCCGGCACTGCCACTACATCATCACCCAAATCTATCTGTCACCAGCGAAGAAGTGGGCATGGGCTTATTAAAGCATGTGGGCTTATGCACAATGGGTGACGTCTATAAGGACGGGGTCTTTCTAAATGATCAGGATTTAGCCTTTATTCAAAATCAGACCTCACTCTTCCGCTTTACATTTTATAGATTTAAACAAGCACTGAAACAACATTTTCCGACCTTCCCGAACGAACACCAAATGATGGACACCCTACAAATGTTGATCACATCTAAGAATACCTCACATCTGGTCTCGCGACTGTACACGCAAGCACAGACGGAATTAGATCACAGGGCTACTAGTGCACTGGGGAAATGGAATGCACTGTTAGACACCCCACTTACAGATAAAGAATGGGAGGCTACATGCACACTCACGAAAATGTTAACGCCGAATGGCAACCTACGTATAATCCACTTCAAATATCTCCACCAGGTCTATTACACTCCGGCCCAACTATACAGATACGGATTACGCGAAGAAGCACGATGTAAAAGATGTGGTTACGACCAAGCAGACTTTATACACCTGGCTTGGAACTGTGTAGCTATACAAGCTTATTGGGCAGCAGTGACCGGAAAACTAACCAACATGGTGGAAGTGCCGATCGCATGCACGGTAACCAGTTGTTTATTGGGCCTGCTGCATAACGTGAAGGCGGCGCGCCGTAAATTCTATGTCATAGCACTATTACTAGCCAAACGCAGACTATCAATGTGTTGGGATAGCTCACACACACCCCAAGTCAAATTATGGATGCAAGATATGGCGTATTGCCAAGATACTCTAAGAACATACGAGGAATCTCTACCACTGAGATCTAGACCTAGAGACTCCTGGTCATACTTCACAGCGTATTTAAACACACAACTAGAGGAATGAGGGGCACATAACATCACTGATATTACCTGGTGGCAAGCATGTGTATTACTGTATAGTGGTTTCACATATATCGAGTCAATAGACGTGTGGAGCTGGTGTTGGAATGCGGTAGTGGACTGATCAAGTTAAGTTAAGACATTGGTTCGTTAAATAAAATTAGACAAAAACTGAGACCAACTGATTTTGAAAACGCGGCCGGCCCACAGTGGTTGTAGGCGACTTGCTGTGTACGTTAACGTATGTTATGCATGCAATCTGCTCCCGGTAATTTGCTTCAATAACATGCCGCCGGCCTTCTCTTGTAAGGTTGTAGGCGCTACACTGTGTAACTTGTGTGCATACTGACAATAAAGGTCTTGGAACAAAAAAAAAAAAAAGACGTGTCTTGGTACACAGATACGGTAAAGACGTGTCCATTTTGGTGGGCACGGTAAAGACGTGTCTCTTTATGAGACCGGTATGGTTGTGCTGTTTTGCAGTACATAAAGTAAACAGTTTTTCAGGATCATGTTTCTTTTTCTATGTACTAGTTAGGACGTATCTGTTTCTAATGTTTTAATGTTATAGTGTGAATGGTTGTTTCCAGTCTATTCTTGTGTATATTGTGTTTTCGTTAAGGTTAGTTCCAACATGCCACTGTTTTCGAAATTACGTCAGATAGGGACCAGGAAAGGGATACTCGAATAGGCAGTCCCTGTCCCGCCTAGAGACACCCCTGGCCATTTCATGTACCAAAAACATGGGTTAGATGCCATACTGTTTTTAGACTTATGGGTAGATTACACGAAGGATCTGGAAGAGAAATATAGATGGCCTGCCTCAGGGACATGGGATGCTGATTGCATTATGAGAGTAGAGGAAGCACTATGGAAAAAGAAAGCTAGACAGTCCCAGAAAGATGCCATTGAGTTATGGCGTAAAGAAGCGCATAGGAGAACAGAGAAAGAATTCCACAAAGCAGAGAGAAGTAAAGAAGCAGCAGATAAAGCTAGAGACAAATAACTAAAGGAAGAAGGGGAACGGGTCAAGGCAGAACAAGCAGATAGAGAAAGAAATGCCCTTATCAGAGGCATGTATCCCGTCCTCGCTGAAGAACTAGCTAAAGTGACCCCGGAAGTGCCCAGTAATTTGCCGCCACCACTGATCCCGACTAAAGTACGTAGTCATAAACAGACAGCCGCGGAGGTTTTCCTTTCCTCCTATTTAGAGGAGCCCGCTCCAGATTATGCTAATGCAGGTTTTCCTCCTCCTCCTGGCAACAATCCTTTTCTCCCTCTGATCACGTCACAGGATCAGCATGCACAACTGCCTCCGCCACCGACTGTGAAAGACGATTCAGGACAAGGGGCAGTGGGAGGGGGGACGACAAATACGCCGCAAACACCGCCACCAGCACGAGCACTCCAAGAACTAGCATTACAACGAACACCGCAAATGACGGCATCACCCTATAAGCATAATGTAACGATTTCACACTGTATATACGATCCAGTACCAGGTGTGGGCCCAACGCTCATGTTCTCACTACGATTAAGACGCGTTGTAGAGTATTTGATCACATTACCAGGCATGAAAGACAATTTAGACAAAATATACCATTTCATTAGAACGGGGGAGGGACCGGAGAGTATACATGAGGCCATGGCACAACAAAAGGTGGAGGTTCAACGCGCACTTTACGTTTTTTGATTAATTGTCTGATCAGGGAACAAGACCAGCCAGATAAAGGAGTAACTAGAGGTATGATTGAGTGGAGTGACAACATAGCTTCCTGTAAACATGATACAATGGCAAAGATAGAATGCATGTATAGGAAAATACGAAAAGAAATTCTAAACTTACACAGGAAAGAGCCAGACGAGAAAGAGGACGACTTAGCATCAGATGATGCTGAGCCCGAAACAGAGGAAATAAATAAAATGAATTACGTAGGCAGAGCAAGACAGTTTGACAGGCCCCAGTGCCTCGACTACAGCAAACATGGACCTCCCATACCAGAAAGATATTCTCTCGAGCATCTATTCCAAGCTACCGAGAATGCACTGAAAAGACGAGTAGGGGGCGGTAGACACCACACTATACACGAACAGGAACTAGCCTGGTCAGCCGTTCAATGGGTGACTAATTCTAACATATACAATAGTGACGTAGTGGCTCAGACCTTTTTGAGCCTTCCCCCGGTAGAACAGCGTTTGGCTGGTATTTACATGGTCCAACATCTGATCACGTTGTACGAGAGTCAACGTTCTGATCCCGGTCCCTTGTATAAATTACTGGATGATATACTCCTAGAGAGATGGATAGGCCTAGGTACCGAATTAATTAATGTCATTCTAGACCAACAACATAAGTACTTGACATTTCTGACCACGCACATGATTCCTGCCCCACACCACGACAGAAAGAGTTTACACATAGACAGACAGAACCCCCTACGAGAGGTACATCCCGTCAAAAATGCAAACAATGAGCTTCAACGAGTATATGTTTACACACCCTTGACAAAAATAGAAATACTGGAAATGAAAAAGTTGCTGCCCTGCCATGATAAAGACCCAGGGGGATTCCACCGTGAATTAAAAGACATTCTCCGCATAGGGGATTACACGTACGCTGACATCATTAAATTATTAAAAGTACTGTTACCAGCCGGCATTTATGAAAAGCTTAAAGAGAAAGAATGGGAGGTGGGAGAGAAAAAGATAGATTGGACAGAATTGGAAGATGAGGATAGAACATGGCTCCCTGGTGTTGGTCTTGGGGACAAAGCTAAGGAACTACCTGAACTCTTGATACAGGTACTGCCAAGATTATTGGTTACTAAAAAGGAAGATTGGGATGCTATTTCAGCATGTAAACAGAAACAAGACGAAGATACCATTGATTTTTATTCCAGATTCGAAAAATGTTTTACTATTAATAGTGGCCTTAAGACAAATAGTGAATCGTATCCACATCTTTTTGTGAGCAAATTAGTAGAGAATTCCTTACCCCAGATCAAGAATAGAGTCCTGAAGGTTGAGAGTACCTGGCAAGCAAACAGCCCTTCTCAAATGTTGCAAATGTTACAATACCACCAGAACAGAATTAGAGAGGAACAGGAACATGAAAAGAGACGCATGAAAGATACGAAAATGAAAGTACTAGTAGCACAATCAGTACCAGCTGATGGCCATAAAAAGGGCACGGCACCTGTTAAAGGGAACTGTAATTATTGCAAGCAACCAGGTCACTATGTAAATGAATGTGCTGTCCTGAAACACAATATAGCTACAGGCAAGACAAAAGAAAGACCGCGTCTTCCCAGACAGAATAGCACCCCACAGAACACGCAAACGCCACAGAACACGCAACAGACAGTAGCTGTACCGCAACCAATAGCTGCCACACAACATGTCACGCAACAAATGTACCAGTACGCACAGTCAGACTATCCAGAATATCAACAGTACTCATGAAATAGCCTAGAGAGGGAGGTTGGCTTGCCCCTTATTGAAGTTCCTGTAGATCAAGAAGGTCCTTATGTACATAGTTGTGTATTGGGAAAAGACAGAAAATTTTTGATTGACACAGGGGCGAGCAGAACTACCATCAGTCATGACGAGGTTCCAGGGGCACCCCTCTCAGGCTCACAGAATATTTCCCTGGGATTTTCAGGAAAGCCTATTGTTAACGAAGTGTCAAAGCCAGTTTCCCTAGGAGTTGGTCCATTGTCCCGTACCACAGACTTGTTACTTACTAAGTCATGTCCAGAAAATTTGCTTGGTATAAAGACCCTGAAAGAACTAGGAGCAGTAATTTGTTGTTCTCCGGAAGGAGTGCGATTGTTTTTACGTGATTTTAAAGGACATTATGTGTTGAAAGATTTTGATCCCAGACTCCAGAATGTACCACATTATTTATGGGCACGAGGTCCGACTGATGTAGGTTACATGCACATTACGCCACACCCAGTCACTCTCAAACCAGGAGTAGTACTGCCACGAATCCGACAATACAAGTTACCACCTGATGCCGTAGTAGCATTACTGAAAATTGTTGACGAACTCATTGCACAAGGAGTGGTAGTAGAAACTGATTCAAATGTATGTATTTCCCCTGTCATCCCTATTCTTAAACGAACTGACCCTAATGCACCACCAGTCTACAGACTAGTGATTGACCTTCGAGAATTGAACAAATGCATAATACCCCAGTACCCAGTGGTCCCAGACATTTCTTCATTACTGACTGCAATTGATTCCGAGGCAACGTTCTTTACTGTAATTGATCTAAAGAACGCCTTCTTCAGTGTCCCAATCCATCCAGAGAGCCAATACCTTTTCGGATTCTGTTTAAATGGACGCAGCTTCAAATTTACGAGTGCTCCTCAAGGATTCACCGAAAGTCCTAGTATTTACAGCCAAGCATTAAAGAGGCAACTAGACAGTATTCACATGCCTGCCAACACCGCACTGCTCCAATACGTAGACGATATCCTGATCACAGCACGAACAGAACGAGACTGTGAACGTGCATCACTGACAGTCTTATACTTTCTGGCAGACAAGGGGCACAAAGTGTCCCCTTCAAAGTTACAATTCTGTGTACAGCAAGTGGTATACCTTGGACACTTGCTGTCCAAGAGGGGTAGACAGCTGACACAAGACCGCATTCAGTTAATTGCCAATCTTTCACAGCCCAAGACACAAAAGGAAGTACGGGCCTTCATTGGCCTCACTTCTTACTGCAGACAATGGATTCCCCAGTATGCATATCTAGCAAAATCACTCATACAGTTAACAACACAGGAGGCAGCGTCTTCGACTGTCCTCCCTTGGACACAAGAACATACACTTGCATTTGAAGAATTGAAAAAAGCTCTATGTCAAGCACCAGTTTTAGCGACTCCTTGTTACAGCAAGCCTTTTACACTTTTTGTCACTGAACGAGAAGGTACTGCATTGTCTGTCCTTACACAAGATCAAGCAGGAAAACACAAGCCTTGTGCTTATTTCTCTAGTACATTGGATCCAGTGGCCCAGGCTCTGCCTGCGTGCCTGAAATCAGTTGCAGCAACAGCCCTAGCAATAAGACAGAGTGATTCCATAGTGTTAGGACACCCCCTGACAGTACAGGTTCCACATTCCGTGGAAGTTCTCTTGAACAGGACTCAGACACAACACCTGACTATAGCGAGACTGACAGGATATGAACTGACATTATTCCAGCCACACATAGAGATCAGACGATGCAATATACTGAACCCTGCGACACTCTTGCCCTCAAGCACAGCAGACACTACACCACATGACTGTGTGGAAGTAATTAATACAGTGACGAAACCAAGACAAGACTTGACAGACATTGCATTACCAGACCCCGATCTGACACTTTATGTAGATGGTTCATGCATGAGAACGAGCACAGGAGAGTTAGTGGCCGCATATGCAGTGACCACTGATACTGAAGTCATAGAGACACAACGAATTGACACATTGTCAGCACAAGCAGCAGAGCTCATCGCTCTGACACAAGCCTGCATACGAGCCAAGAACATGAAAGTAAACATATACACAGATTCACAGTACGCTTTCGGAGTCGTTCACGACTTCGGAGTGTTATGGCAGGAGAGAGGTTTCCTGACCTCTCATGGGGCCAAAATACGGCATGGTCCCCTTATTCAGGCTCTGTTAGAAGCAATACACTTGCCTACAGCCATAGCCGTCATGAAATGCAAAGCACATACGAAAGTCACTGACACCATTTCTCAGGGTAACGACCTGGCAGATCGAACAGCTAAACTTACAGCCCAGACTCCAACAGACACGACAAAGACAGAAGTACCATCACTGACAAATTGCATGACAGTCAGGGATCCCTCACAAGATGTACTCGACATACAGACACATGCCACTCCAGACGAGATAAAGAAATGGACTGAACAAGGAGGGGTCCAGACTGACCAGGGATGGATGACAAAAGGCAAAGCTACATGGTTTCTTCCTGACTCCATGGTTCAAGTCATCATAAACACAGCACATAGTCCCGCACACTTAGGAGAGAAGGCTATGCTAGACAGTTTACAGAATATTTGGTTCAACAAGCACCTGCGTGCAGCAGCAAAACAGAAAGTGCGTACCTGCATGATCTGTTGCCAGTTCAATCCAGGCAAAGGCATTCCAGTGGAACAAGGTGGATTTCATCCTCCTGACCACCCTTTTGAAGTCCTCCAGATGGATTATATCCAGATGGACAGATGTAGAGGATATAAATATGTCCTAGTAGTTGTATGTGCACTATCTAGATGGGACGGAAGCGTACCCAGTCCCAGATTACACTGCTGTAACCACTGCCAGGCAGTTGGTTCGAGAGTTTTTTCCACGTTATGGATTGCCCCGTGTCGTGTATTCAGATAACGGTCAGCCATTCTCCTCTGAATTAATGAAACAAGTATCTCTTCTGTTAGGGTACCAGTGGAAGTTCCATTGTGTACGACACCCAGAGGCAGCAGGCCTTGTAGAGAGACACAATCAGACACTTAAGACAAAATTAGCGAAGGTCTGTGCAGAAAAAGGCGTGGATTGGATGGTAGCCTTGCCGGTTGCCCTCTTTTACATGCGTATGGTAGCTCATTCCAGAACAGGACTGTCCCCTTACGAGGTGGTTTTTGGTAGACCGCCGAACATGTGGGGTACGCCTATGCCAAAAAGGATTACCGATGTTGACAGTAATATGCTGACAGATTACCTGGCTTCCTTGATGTCTGCACTCCTCTCTTGTCGTTCACAGGTTGCAGCCGCCTTCCCCGACAATACCGAAGTAAAGGAACACTCCATTATTCCTGGAGATACAGTGTTGGTGCGGAACTTTGATCGTTCAAGTCCTCTCGAGCCCCGCTGGCGAGCACCGAAGTTAGTACTGCTTACGACGAGGACCGCCGTCAAGGTCGAGGGAAGGAAGGGCTGGATCCATGCCCAGCACGTTAAAAGATTCCATGGACACGGAACTGTAATCGAAATTAAGGACTGCCCAGAAACCAGTGACTCAAAACCCCCTTTGCTAGAAAAGACTCCGCAACAGGAGTACAGGTCCAAATTACGGTCTAGTAAGTCAGACAGCGTTTAATTGTTTAAGTCCACCCTGTGGTGAATCGGTTAGACAGGTTCCTGACATGTATAAGATCTTAGACCCGAGTAGTAGACAGAGAGATAAGAAAGAGAAATACTGCAAAACCTTACGAAGCAGATGTATAGTAACTCTGATCATTATGTTTCTTCTAAGTATATTGATTATATGTATCAGCTTGATGCTACATGTTTTCTTTCCTCCTCTTGGTTCACATATACATTCTCTCTCCAATGACACTGTAGAGCACACATTCAGTGATCTGCCACCTCATGAACTATCATATCGACTAGCACTGCGCAACAATACTTTTATTCGCATGTTGCACTATTCTCATCAGACCAGCAATGTAACAAATTGCTGGGTATGTGGCCGACTCCCACCTTATCAGAAAACGAAGGGAGTTTTGCCCCTCTTTCCTTCTCCGTTTTCGCACAATGGTTCGTGCGGAGCATGGTTTGCTTTAATGTCATCACAAGACAGAAAGTTCACAGATTCCCAGAGTAATTGGACCTGGGGAGACTTAAATATAGTATTGAATAAGGCATGTTTCCCAGACAAAGATGGTTTTCCCCAAAGGAAAGGAACAGATCTAGAAAATGAAGTGTACGACCAAGGAAATGTTTCCCTTAACTTTATGATTCTGAATGTCCAGTCCGAGAAAAATACAGGTTCACCGTTTATAACAGTCTTACCAGTAAAGGGTGAATTATGCGTTAGAAAGAAAGGCTCAGTGCATTTAGGACACAGTGATTGTATTACTGTAGTCGAGTTCAATGATAAAGGAAAGTCTACTTTCAAAGCTTCCCGCCATTCCTATTTTATTTGCGGTCAGACAGCCTATGTGCGTCTGCCCTTAGACTGGGGTGGGACGTGTTATATAGCGTTCCTACTGCCACCTGTTTTTCTAGCCCCATCCCATTATCATCGAGATTCCCGACTAGTACATGTTAGACACAAGAGGGAGACCGATTCCCCAGTTGTCGATCAGACTGAAACAGCTCTGGAGCAATATACAGATTTCAATAGAGGATTCTTTTTCTTCATAGGTCCCGTCCAAAACAGTAAATTAATATGTAGGTTAACAAGAACTCTTGAAGCAGTAGTGAATGAGACTACTTCTGCTCTAGCGAACTTGACAGAGGAGCAGTCTGCGATGAGACTTGTTGTTCTTCAGAATCGCCTTGTTCTTGACGTCATCCTGGCAGATAGGGGCGGGGCTTGTAGAGTGATCGGCTCCAGTTGTTGTGTGTTTATTCCAAATAACGCGCCATCCGTATACGCAGCTATAACAAGACTCCATAAGATAGCTCACGAGATACACCAGAATCCAGGCACATGGACTTGGTCCGGTTGGTTCTGGAGTGTAATATCAGCATGGGGATGGAAGGTACTGTCGTTCCTAGGAATAATACTGCTTGTTATTTTCAGTTGCTGTCTCTGTCTACAATGTGGCCCAGCGATTTGCGGCTTGTGTGCCACTGCCTGTATTCCCCGTCCCCGCCCACGTGCACGCATACAAAAGAATAAAGATGAGCAAATGATGCTGCATGATCATATATATGGTATCATGAATATTGATGTGTCCTAAAGGGCACAGTAGGGAACAAGGAGGGAATGAGGAAATAGAAATTTTACGTGGCCAGTGTGTCCCCTACATGCACCCTATGTCTGTACATATACCCCATGTATGTCCATGTCACCATGTAATTCCCTTCTCATGCCTGTAATAATAGTGCCTCTGCATTTCCGTCCAATGTTAGCATGTCAGTTATCAGGCCCTCCATGAATGAAACGTTAATTCTGCACTGAGGCCTATGTTGCCAATGCATTTACATGGTACACGTTTTAATGTCGAGATGAAGTCGTTTTCATGGCTCAGCCGAGCCAGGACCCGAATTCAGGCTCCAAGCCTCCTGATACTCTGAAAGCTGCAGTTTAGCTATGTATCCCTGACCTCTCACATACTTCCTGCTCAGCCGAGAGGTGCCCAGCCTGGCCTGCCAAGACAGTATTTTGCCTACAGTTATCTGCTCTGCTCCACAGAAACACATTCCTGTCTAATACAAAGGGTAAACATATTCCGCCAGCAGAAGATAGGGCCTAGCCTTTCTGTCTCCATTCAAGTGATTTACAGAACCCGACTCCATAGAAGGCCCATGGCCCCACGCAATGCACGAAGAAATATAGGCACACACTAGCATTTAGTGATGAGCAGCCTTTGCAGCCTTTGCTCCAGCGACCTTTAAGTCAGATAATACATCCTCCAAGCTCAAGATATCAGATAATACCAGAGGTGCAGGTCGTCCTGACACGTCCAAGACTCCTCTACTAGCATGAAAGTCAGCTCCTCCTAGACTCCCCCAGTTACACGTCAACTCTACGTCATGACCAGTTTGCGCGCACAAGTAGGGTAAAGGTTCCTGCTGACCATGCAGACCCCCTCCATGTATCCACCCACCTATGACACACCTATGACTCATCAAGTGAACACCCATGTGTACACCTTCTTACACGCCCTTTTCACGCCCATGTGCTCTTATCTCTCTCTTTCACTTGCTCCACCTGTAGCGCTCCGCCTTCTCTATCCAAGTCAATGTATGTTTTAACTATATATAATGTGCTCTGTGAATAAAGATTCAGATGACGATCCTTCCTGATCCCTAGTGGAGATGGAACCCGATTCTCCAGTAACTCGAGTTATGGAATAAAGCCCTTCTGAATCGGACACCACGGACTCTGCCTCTCATTATATGCACGATCCTTGTTAATGTATAGAAACTCCGACAGGGTAATTATTTTATTTACCACAGGCGCACGGAAGGTTGTAGTCGACGCCAGCCCTGTCAGACTAGGCGCGGTCCTAATGCAGAAGACGGAGGCGAGGGACTGGGTTCCCACCGCGTACCCCAGTCGGGCACTGACAGCCACCGAAATGCGCTATGCTCAAATCGAGCGAGAGGCACTAACCATAAAGTGGGCGTGCCAACACTTCCATCTATACCTCTACCGCCATGAGTTTTGTGTGATCACAGATCACAAACATCTCGTCCCTCTCTTCGCTGGAACCACCAGGCTTGCACCCCCATGGATCGAGATATGGGCAGTGCAGCTCCAGACTTACCGCTTTGAGGTGCACTTCCGACCAGGGGCCAACAATCCTGCCGACTGCCTGTCATGCCACGTCCATGCCACCCCTCACACTAGGGGACGAGGATGATGTTGAAAAGTTTGTCCACATGATCTCTCAGGAGGCATGTCCAGTCGCACTCACGCTAGAAGACGTAGGGAAGGCCACAGAGTCCGATGAATGCCTTGCCAGGGTGAAAAGTACGCTGGCCAACCAAAACTGGCGACCCTTCCTGGATGGTGTCAGCTCCCTCATAACGTAGGAACAAAGCTTTTGACAGCTAGTGTGGAGAGCTCAGAGCGAACTCAGCGAAGGCCCTCACGGGGTGATCCTCCGGGGAACCTCCCTTGTGATCCCGACGAGCCTACAGAAGGAGGTGATCTGTCTGGCGCACCAAAGCCACCAGGGAGCGTCCAACACCAAGGCCAGACTTAAAAGCAAAGTGTGGTTTCCGGGGATGGACATTATGGTGGAGGTCATGGTACGCAACTGCCACTCTTGCAACATCACGAGTGGAGACCCGGTACCACACCCAGTCATTACCGAAGACCCATGCCCGGATCCATGGTCCAAACTGAGCATTGACTTTGGGTCTTTTCCGGATGGACAAAACACCTTGGTGCTCATCGACTCACACTCAAGGTTCCCAGTGGTTGAAGTAGTGCCCTCAACAGCCTTCTCCCACGTCAAGGCAGTGTTGGATCGCACGTTCGCGATGTTGGACTTGCCGGATGAGATCCGGTCGGGAAACGGGCCACCGTTCCAGGGCAGAGAATTCCAAGCCTACCTGACCTCCCCTGGAATTAGGCACAGAAAGATCACCGCGCAGTGGCCCCAGGCCAATGGTGAGGTGGAGCAGTTCATGCGAACCATGAACTGGGCCCTCCGGATCGGGGTAGACAAAGGAGATTATGCCGAACAATGTCTCTCACAGTTTCTCAGTGCCTATCGCCAGACCCCGCACTGCACCACCCGATGCGCCCCGGGACACCTACTGTTTCGAAAGGCCCCCAGGGACTGTGTGCCGGCGGACCCGTCCTGGAGTCCCCCGGATTTGGACCGGAATGCTCACAAAGGAGGAGGAAATCGTCCAGCGACAAAGCTAGCCAGGCTCGAAGAGCCCAACCAATTACCATTGTAGTTGGCGACAGAAGGCTAATAAAAGACCGCTACCCAAAGTGGAAGTACCGCACTGCATACGAACCTGAAGTGTGGAAAGTCATCAACACCCAAGGAACCATGGTATCGGCCATGCGAGGCACTCGGGTGGTCACCACAAACACGTCTTGGTTCAAGAGAGTCCCCAGGGACCTGGGGACCGATGACCTACAAACCGAAGAGCTGGAGAGTGAAGAAGGAGCGATCACCATGGGGATCCCACGGGATCCACAGGAAGGAACGCAAGTACAACCTCAGAGAGAACTAGGAGCGACGGAAGTCAGGAAGGGTCCTGCGGAGTGTGAGACTGTCACAGCGGAGGATCCTGAAGCATCGGAAGCAAGCAACAACTCCCGAAGCCAGAAGTATGGTCTCTGGCCGAACCCGACTCCTAGCCAGAGACTGAAAGACTTTGCGTGGTGTGCTCACAAGATCTGAGCGCTCCCTTAGAAGAACCTATGTATCTGAAAGATTGGAGGGATTTAAAAATGGAGCCACCCGGCCCGTTCACTCATGCCGCACACACACACCCGAGGGTGGGCTCGCCAAAGGGAAAAAATAAAGGGGCGAGAGACCGCTCGAGGTCTTCGGTCCAGAGCAGTATAACCTGTGTCAGTGTCTCTAATTTAATTAGTGAAGGCCCAAGCCTGAAGCCTAGGGTGTCCCCTGTCCCGGTGACCTCCGTCACCACATCCTCCTCTCCGTGTGCCCTAAGTCTCAGCGGTTCAAAAGCAACAGGGATATACCCAAATAACCCTTCTGAACCTGGGTATCAGATAAAGTGGGAATAAACAATCGGCATGAAGGAATGAATATTGCACAAATTTTGATGAAGGTATTTTTAATTTACCTTCCCTATGTTTTATAATTCACAATGAATATATCATACAAAATTGTCTCCTCGTAGCCAATAACACCTAATCAATGAATTACAAAAATGCACATATAATCACATTCTATACAAAGAGAAAAACTCTACTAAGAAACACAAAGTAACCCTAAAAAAATAATACAATTTTGTTAGTGGCTTCCATACACATCGGGACAGACCACTCGGAGGTAGTCGTGAACACATACTTCTAAGTCAAGCCTCTACTTCTATTATTTACAGTGTGACACTATATGATTTAGAAGTACACTATATCTCCATTGACTCCTCCTTATAAGTGTTGTCTAAGTCTCAGCGGAGCATCGGGCCTCCAGACAGCTCTAATGCGGCCAGTAGCGTCAGCAGCACAGGCCCCCACCGGCCCCTGGCCCGTACCAGACATCAGGAAGACTTCCTGCATGACCGGAAGAGCACGGAGGGCTCCTGCCACTACTGATCATCATGGGCCTTCCGTATTGCTACACCAGCGGGTAAAGGTAAGACTGACCACAAGCCACTGAGCCTATGGGGGAGCTTGCTCTGATTGTACTGCTAGGACACTGAGAAGATTTGATTAAAAAAAACACTATGGAACTTCTAAGACTCTTACTAGCAGTACCTAACCTGAATGTTACCTCAAGTAAATGGGGAATAACCACAGTCTGTAGACAGGCAAGAGTGATTCTGGGTCTTACCTGGACAGTGCTTGAGTTCTAGCCTCACGAGGTCTGTGTGTATTATTTATGGTGTGCCGTATTTCACTTAGTGTTTCTATATAAATGCAATTTTTCGTGGAGGCCGATATTTAGCTAGACCTTCATTTATTGAGGTTATGAAGAGTATTTTTTGTTTTGTGTCTATGTAAACCTTGCACCTGCTTGCCCACTAGAAGCCTTTAGCTGCTCAACCCGCTCTACCACTTAGAATCAAAAGCTGAAGGGATAATATTTGAACCACTTACACAAAGCCCTTAGTAATTCTGGCCCTGGGACCTCAAGAGAGAAAGCACTCAACCTCCACATTTGGGCCTTGTAGTACCTGCTTGCCCTGGGGTCCTATAAAAGGGATTCCGACACTTGTGCTTTCCTTCTTCTTTCTTTTTTCCGTTCTTTGTTTTTTCTTTGTGTTATTCTTTTGTTCCACCATCCCTTTGCTATCTGATGTATTTTTTTTATCACCATCTTACGCTTGTATTCTCATCATTTGTTCCCTTTTCTAACAGTGCTTCTCTATTTCCACATTTTTCTTTTTAAAATTCCATTATTTTTCATTTCCCCGTCCCTCCAGTCTTGCTTTCTTTAATTTTTTTACTTCTCCATCTCCAATTCCATCTTATCATTTTTCCTTTCTTTGCCTTTCTTTCACATTATACTTTTCCTGTATTTTCTTTTATAATTGCTTCTGTTCCATTTCCTTTTCTCGATTATTCTATTAGGATATGTTTTGGATTCTCATCCCTTTTTGTCTGTTTCATTCTTTCATCTTTGTCTTCTTTTTCTTATTTCCTTCTTTTTCAATTTCTTTCCTTCTTTTTTTTTGTGTTCTCTTTCATCTCCATATTTCTCTTTCATTTTCTTGTGTTTCTTTTCTTTCTATCTTTTTCTCTCACCTTCTTTCTTTCTTTTTTCTTCTTTCTTACTTTTTTGTTTTCTGTATTTATTTTCAAATACCATAGTTCCTTCTTCTTTCTTCAAAATATTTTTTTTCTTTCAACTCTAACTTTTTTTCGTTCTTACTTCCCTTTCTTTCTTTCCATTTCTTTTCTTGCTGTCTCTCATTCCCTATTACTTTCTTCTTCATTATTTTTGTTTTTCCATCTTCTGATCTCATCCTTCATGCTTTGCTTTTTCCTTTCTTTGCTTTTCTCCTTCTCTGGCTTTTTTCTTCATCTCTTTCATTTATTATTTTTTCCTTCTTTCCTTTCTTTCTTATGTTCAATCTTTCTTTTGTCTCACTTTTTTCCCATCTCTCCATCTTACTGTTTACCTCCATAGTTATTTATTTTTCTTTTCTTGTTTTTTTCCCCTTATTACTTCTTTCTTTTTATTTCTTCTTGCTGATTCCCTGTTTCCTTTTATCCTTCCTGTCTTCTCTACTTTCTTCCTTCCCCCCTCTTACCAGGTTTTCCTCCTCCTTCCTTTCGACTATCTCATAATGTCTTTTCCTCTATTAAAATTTCTACCTCATTCCATGTTTCCTCGTTTGTTTTCTTTCTTTGCCCCTATGTTTGGCTTCTTTGGCAGTCCTCTTCCCCCATTCCTCGCCAATGTCATGCTGCATGCGCAAATGACTGCACATATGCAAGACTCAAATAAAAGTTGAGGTGGCAGTGAAGAACAAGTCAACGTTAGAGTGTGACCCAGGACTGCTATATTTTTCAGTGTCTAGGTGGCCCATCGGGCCAAAAGCAACCCCCATCGTGCTTCACATCTCCACAGTAACATACTTTTATGAAGCTCTTCTTAATTTTAGGCACAAAAACAAACACCTACACCATTTCATTTAGTCCTCCATGCCCCTCGCAGGCAGTTTGGAGTGTGTGGTGGGGTTGGGGAACACAGGCAGGCCAACCAGTCTAATCTTTAAGCAGTAAGGTATGAATTTGACTCAGCCGTCTACCATTTCGATGCCAGTACATTGAGTACCATAAATTCTATAATTACATCTTTTATCGTGTAGCACTTACAAACAGAGGGGAGGGGTATAAAACAAGTAATTGTTATTGTCCTAGTACACGACAATTGCCCTGCCTCCCTTGAGATAATCACGAGCGCTGGCTCTTCATCACTTTATACCTCTCAGTGGTATGAATCTTTAACAAATTAAAAAAAAGCAAATATATAAAAAATAACTTAAAATGTGATCAGCCAATAATCCATGCTCTTCATTTTCTTTATTCTATTCCATGTTTTAAAGAATGTGTCTCAGGCCAAACTTCTCTGTAGGGCTGCAGTTGTATGTTTTGAAGGTGCAGCTTGCCCGTGGGACCACAACTCATACGACTATGATTTGGTTTTGTCTCAGGCAATTGGGTCTCCTATAGTGTAAAGAAACTCCCACTCTTGAGAGAAGACATTTATATATTCATGACATTGTCTCAAATACCAGATTTGCATGCTAATGTTCTTGAAGTACCACTGTTTAAGGCCTGCATGAGAGCAGCTCCATTAGAGTGATCCAAGCGGGGAAATCTAAATTTAAGAAGGAAATCTTTGACTATTCCTGGCAGGTTACTATGGGGCATATTACCAAGCAATAGCGATAATTATCGCTATTGCTTGGTTAGCGTGAAAAATTTACCACTGAGCTTCGGCGATTTTTACCGCAAATAAACCTTGGTATTACCAAGGTTTATCGCAAATGCGATAAAAATCGCCGCAATGCATGAATATCGCTGAAAAGTCAGCGATACTCATGCATTACCGAGCTAATGCTCTTAGCCATGTTATCCACCTCCCATTGGATAACATGGCTAAGAACTGCTCAGGGCAGGTGTTAGCTTTTGGAGATATTCGCGCTTAGCGCGAATATCTCCAAAAGTTGGTAATAGGAGATAGCGATGTTAGCGACTGTTTTCAGTCACTAACATCTTGGCACGCCCACTTTGCATGTCATTAGTGATAAATATCACTGACATGCAAAGTGGGGCCAAAGAAGGTCGCTATCTCCTACTAGCTGTCGCTAACTGGTGTTAGCGACAGCTAGGTAATAGGGAGATAATTTTTTCTTCAGTATTGGGGTGTCTTTCATAGATTCACATGCTTGAATATTCCCCGTCGTCGGAGTGGGAGTCCCACGGTAAATAAAATAGCAATAAATGCTAAATATATAATAATATACAATAAATATATATATACATAATAAGGAAAAACCCAAAAAATGCATACAATAACCATCTGGTACCTAACCAAGAGTTTCCACATAGGAATGCATGGGGAAAAAGAAGTTCCAATGCAGCCTATCCTTGTCATTATGTTAGTCCAAACTGCAGCCAATCAGGCGCCAGCAGCCCTCTAGAACCTTCTCCTCAGAGCTCAAGCCCTCAGATTTTCTACCGCACGTCGTGTGTAAGGGAGTCTCCCTGAGCTCTGCTCAGTTTTCTTCATCAAGTGTTCCAGTTTCTTCCAAAATGTCTTCAAGTAAGAAGTCTCTCTTCAGGGCTTGTTCCTCATGTGGAAAGCTGAGATTATTTCATGATGACCCACACAGTAAGTGTATTTACTGCCTTTACCCGGACCATGAAGTGGGTACCTGTAAACTCTGTAGAAAATTCTCAGAGAAAACTCAAAAGGACAGAGAAGGCCGTTTACTTGTCTGGCTTCAGAGGCTTAAAGACAAAGATAATGTAATTTCTGACGCTGAAAGTCTTGGGTCAGGCCGTTCTCAAGCAGCTTCTAAACATGGTAGTGTGCAGGAGGTGCCTTCACCATTTCTTAAAAAGAGGAAAGTTTCCCTCACAATGACCCCTGCGGTGTCTTCACCTTTGCCTACCACGTCTGGGCCCACGAGACATGGCTCTCAGGCTCCTTCTGCTTCAAAGTCCAGTTTTTCTGTGAGGAAAACGGATTTGCCGTCGACGACGGGAGTTTCTACTCCGTCGACGAGAATGGCTGTCTCTGGTTCCAAATCGACGACGACAGTCACAACGACGATGGCCTCTGGATCGTCGTCGGCTTTAGCGTCGACGTCTTCATCGTCGATGAGAGTGGTTCTCAGCTCTAAGACTGTGTCTTCTGTGATTCCTATTTCATCTTCATCGACGAAAAAAGCTCACTCGTCGACGACCCGGTCGTCGTCGACTAGAGGTGTGAAGGCTTTGACTCCGTCTACGCTCTCGTCGATGAGCGCACCGTCGACGGCTATCCCGTCGACGAGGGGACCTGTTCCATCTGCTCCGTCGACGACCGTTCCGTCGACGACCGTTCCGTCGACGACCGCTCCGTCGACGATGACTCCGTCGACGATGATTCCGTCGACGATGACTCCGTCGACGAAGACATTGAAAGTGAAGGTTCCGTCGACGATGACTCCATCGATACCGTTGAAGACTGCTCCGTCGACGGTCTCCTCGTCGACGATGGCATCCAAGTCGATCCCATCACAGAAGTCAATTGATGTCATGCCGTCGACGCGTACGCAGGACACTATTTCGACGCCGGCCTCTTCTTTTGCTACAATGCCTCTTTTGCCCTTGCAGTCCAGCAAACCACAGTTCGAGACTCTTACAGAGCAAGAGATGATTAATCCTCCATCTCCGCTGTTTGCGACTGATTCTGATCAAGAGTCTGATGGCCAAGCTCACAGTCTTTCGGAACTAAATATTAAGTGCCAAGACTTCAGTAACGACGAGGAAGATGTTTATGGCCAACATCAAACAACTCACACTCAGATTCCAACTGCGATGTTGCCTATCTCCATGATATCAAACCTCCAAAGTATGTTGGAAGACTACAATCGGCGTTTCCCACCAACGCCACAAGTTACAACGGTCCCATCAGTAATAAATCCAGTTTCTAACCCGGTTCTGGCTCCTCCTCAACCAGCGTCGCCTGTAACTGTTCACCGAACTACATCAGTTTGTGTTCACACTACCATCTATCCAGAGGATGATGATGACGAGAATCCTCCAGAGCGTGAAGATGGTGAAGTTTCTGAAGTAGATGAGGATGGTGAGGAACATTTGGCGGAGTGGGATGACTATCGTGCTCAAACACCATCTCCTTCTCAGGTGCCTGCAGCGGATTCTCCTCCAGTAGACATCGCGGGCTTCCACCAGTTAATGGATAGGGCAGCACAGCGATTCAAATTGCCACGAGCACACCGAGAGGAAGATTGTTTCCTATACGATTTCAAAAACCAGCCCTTGAAACAGATCCACACAGTCCCGATTATAGATTTCATCTGGTCTGAAGGGGAGAAAATAATGAAGACGCCAAACTCTTTACCAGCACAGCTGCCAAGGTTAGAAAAGAAATACAAAGCTCCTATAGGATCTCCAGCATGCCTTACAGGTCAACCTAAGCCCGACTCTGTCGTCACGCAGGCAGCTCAACGGGGTTCAAAGAATCCGGCGTCTACAATCACTGCTCCTCCGGACCGTGAGGGCCGTCGCCTGGATGCTATTGGGCGAAAATTTTCCTCCATGTCCTCTACAACAGTTCGAGTAGCTAACGCAATGGCCATTTTAGGCCGTTATGATAGTCAGGCTTGGGCTGACATGGCCGCCTACATAGCGTTACTCCCAGATGCTTCCAAGGCCGAAGCACAGAAAATTCTGCAAGAAGGAGAGAGGACGGCAGAAGAACTTATAGATTGTGCAGTGGATGTAGCCTGCACCGGTTTTCTCCAGCTCGCTGGAGCGGCCGTTCTGCGTCGCCAGGGTTGGTTACGCTCGACTTCGTTTCGGCAGGAAGTTCAGGCACGAATTCTAGATATGCCATATGACGGCGAGTCATTATTTGGAGCGCATATTGATGAAGCGCTACAATCCATTAAAAAGGACACGGACACTGCACGTGCTTTGGGTACCCTTCAGTTTAAGAAGCAGCCCTTTCGGGGTGCTCGAGGACGTGGCACTACGTCCACTTTTCGTGGAGGAAGCAGTCAATACCGGTCCTTCAACCAAGGTAACCAGCGTTACACCGGTAACCGCCAGCAGTCTTCCCGTCAGCAGCCTGCCAGAACTTACAGAGGGAAGTCTAATTTCAGAGGTCAATCCAACAAACGTCAATGACTCCTCTGTCGAACGGAGAATTGGAGGTCAAATCTCTCTGTTTGGTTCTCAATGGTCCTCCATTACTACGGACCGTTGGGCACTCGACATTGTGAAGAGGGGCCATGCATTGGAATTTGTCGAGGTACCTCCTCCAACGCCACCTTCCGGACCACCACCTCCGCACCTCAAAGAACTATTTCATCAGGTTCGCCTTCTCCTTCAAAAGGGTGCGGTGGAAGTTGTGCCAAAGTCGCAGAGAGGGAAGGGGTTTTATTCCCGTTTTTTCCTCGTCATCAAAAAGAACGGAGAATGGAGACCAATACTGGACTTGAGAGCACTCAATCATTATCTCAAGGACCAGACCTTCCGTATGCTCACGCTTACAGAGATCTTGCGTTTGCTCTCAGTCGGAGATTTCATGACTACCATCGATCTCAGGGACGCCTACTTCCATGTCCCAATTCTAGCGGCTCATCGCAAGTTCCTGCGCTTCAAGGTGGGGCACCTTCATTTCCAATTCAGGGTCCTTCCATTTGGCCTCCGTTCAGCCCCCCGAGTCTTTACAAAAATGTTGGCTCCGGTCATGGCTTTTCTTCGTCTTCAAGGCATCCAGATATTCCCATATCTCGACGACTGCCTTCTGAAATCACAATCCCGCGCACAACTTCTACATCATACTGCAATCTGCCAGACAGTATTCCGTTCCTTGGGTCTGTCCATCAATCTGGAGAAATCTCAATTGCAGCCAACAACTTGCAAAGATTTCCTAGGAGCAACGTTGGACACCAACCTAGCCAAAGCATTTGTCTCCCGGGAACGTCAACAGAGGATCCTCCGGCTAGTTTCGCTACTTCTCGCAAAGAAGTGCGTTTCAGTCCGCTTGTTGAAGTCTTTTTTGGGGATGGCTTCGTCATGCATCGCTCTTGTCCCTCATTGCCGACTACGAGCGCGACCTATCCAACAGGCTCTGGACAAGCAGTGGCGTCAGGTCACCGGTTCCTTCAACGATCAGGTCTCCATCACCATTCCCATGAAGAAGGCGCTCAGATGGTGGGCACAACCACACCAGCTAGCAGCAGGCACGTCTTTTCTGTCCAACACCCCAGATCTAACACTGACGACGGATGCCTCCCTGGAGGGCTGGGGAGCTCACCTCCAAGACCTGTCCGTGAAAGGGAAATGGACTTTCCATCAAAAGACCTGGCACATCAACAAGTTGGAGCTGATGGCTATCTTTCTGGCCCTGAAATCATTTCAACCAGTGCTGCAGGGAGAGTCAGTTCTCATACAAACGGACAACACGACCTGCATGCATTATATAAACAAGCAGGGCGGAACGAAGTCTCCGGTGTTATCCCGCCTGGCAGAGGCGATTTGGGACTGGTCCATCAATCATCAAATCCAAATCACTGCAGTACATCTTCCGGGGTTGTCCAACCTCCTGGCGGATTCCCTAAGCAGATCCCGATCATCCAACCACGAGTGGGAACTCCACCAGCCAACACTCGATATGGTCTTTCACCGTTGGGGATTCCCTGCAATCGACCTCTTTGCGACTCCAGAGAACCGCAAATGCCCCGCTTACGCAAGCTGGCATCCCCACAAAGGGTCCCAAGGCAATGCCCTTCTGATGGATTGGTCGAGTCTCTTCGCCTACGCTTTTCCTCCGATCCCTCTAGTGCCTCGCGTACTTTGGAAGATGCGGAGAGAGCCTTGCCGCATCCTTCTGATTGCTCCCAGGTGGCCACGACAGGCGTGGTTCTCAGAGCTGCTACTCCTGTCTCAATGCAAACCCATTCTTCTTCATCCTCAAATGGATCTTCTCTCCATGAACAGGGGTCAAATCTACCATCCGGACCCCTCTTCCCTGAGCTTGTCAGCCTGGAACCTGAGCACTGTGAATTTGCACATCTAAGCATCCCTCAGGAGTGTCGTAACATCCTCGCTCAGGCCAGGGCTCCATCAACTATAAAAACCTATAAGTTGAAGTGGAAACGCTTTTGCCACTGGTGTGCAGACGCCGGGGTACATCCTTTGCGTGCCACGCCCGCTGAGCTCCTCCCTTTCTTTCTCCATCTGGCTCAGTCGGGTTTGTCACATGCAACTTTAAGAGTTTTTCTGGCGGCAATCTCACGCTTCCGCCATGATGGCTCCGCCTCCTTATGCTCATCCAGATTGATACGTCAATTCTTCAAAGGACTTCTTCGGACTTTTCCACCAGTTCGGCGTCCTCCTCCAGAGTGGCGCCTCAACATTGTCCTGTCACAATTAATGACTGCTCCGTTTGAACCAATCCATAGCGCAGATCTCAAGTATGTCACCTGGAAGGTTGCGCTTTTACTTGCACTGACGTCCTCACGTCGAGAGAGTGATATGCATGCTTTCACGATTAAACAACCATTTCTACAGTTCAAACCGGATTCTGTACTTTTACGCACTAACCCTACTTTCCTTCCAAAAGTGCCGTCAGACTTCCATATTAATGAACCTGTTATACTGAAGTCTTTCTTTGCCAATCCGCAATCACCTGCGGAACAACGCCTGCACTCTTTGGACATTAAAAGATGTTTAAAGTTCTACATCAGCAGAACGGCCCAGTTCCGAAAATCAGATCAGCTCTTCGTGGCCTATGGCCGTTTTCAAAAAGGGCGACCAGTCACCAAACCTACAGTAGCCCGCTGGGTGGCTTCGGCGATTGCTTTCTGCCATCAGAATGCGGGAAAGCCTTTACAGTCTACAGTGAGAGCCCACTCTACCAGGTCTGTGGCCTCTTCGACTGCACTCTTTGCCGGAGTTCCATTGCATCAGATTTGCAGAGCTGCCACGTGGTCCAGCAGGCACACGTTCACGAAGCACTACAATCTGGGTGCCATGGCCGAAGGGGATACCGCAGTGGGACAAGCTGTGCTCCGTAATCTTTTTCAATAAGGTGAGCCTCTGTTCTACCCTCCTCCTATGGTTTCCAGTCTTATGCATGTCTTCTCTATGTATACATATAGTTTTATAACTTCTATGACATGGATTTACACCTGTTGATTCCAACCTTTTGTGTATACATTGCATCCTGGAAACTTTGTGTTCGGATACGGACTGCTTACTATTCTATATTCAAGCATGTGAATCTATGAAAGACACCCCAATACTGGAGAAGAACAATTGTTACTTACCTGTAAACAGGTGGTTCTCCAGTATTGGTGTCTTTCATAGATTCACATGCGACCCTCCCATCCTCCCCTCAGAGGCTCGCTTCTCCTCATAGACTCTGTGGTCACTCTTGTGCTACGAAAATCTGAGGGCTTGAGCTCTGAGGAGAAGGTTCTAGAGGGCTGCTGGCGCCTGATTGGCTGCAGTTTGGACTAACATAATGACAAGGATAGGCTGCATTGGAACTTCTTTTTCCCCATGCATTCCTATGTGGAAACTCTTGGTTAGGTACCAGATGGTTATTGTATGCATTTTTTGGGTTTTTCCTTATTATGTATATATATATTTATTGTATATTATTATATATTTAGCATTTATTGCTATTTTATTTACCGTGGGACTCCCACTCCGACGACGGGGAATATTCAAGCATGTGAATCTATGAAAGACACCAATACTGGAGAACCACCTGTTTACAGGTAAGTAACAATTGTTCATCTCCGCTTTCTTGGCTTTTAAAGCCAAAAAAGCGGAGATAAACCTCCTTGATAATATGCCCCTATGAGACCACAAAATCTTGTAAGTACCCCTATGCCATTGTGATGTGATTGTGTTATATTAGGGT
Organism: Lissotriton vulgaris; assembly: GCF_964263255.1. Taxonomy (NCBI): domain Eukaryota; kingdom Metazoa; phylum Chordata; class Amphibia; order Caudata; family Salamandridae; genus Lissotriton; species Lissotriton vulgaris. The sequence goes on from NC_141694.1 coordinate 1,109,436,097, forward strand.
ACACAGAAAGCAAGCTGCATAGTATTCAAGCATCTGAATCTTGAGAGGGACTGGTCCTGGTTGGGGGTACAATTTATAGGTTTTTGCTATAATCTGGGAGTGAAATGACCATGGACATCGTTCAGCTAACATAGATTGTGTAATGCCGCTTTGGAGAGGTCATGTATCTGGGAACATATTACAGATCTCCGACAAAGATCATACCAGCATTCTTTACTTTATCTACTGGGAATTGGTGAGGCACCCAGTTCTTCGGGATCAGGTTCAGAGGAAGGGGCAAAAAATATAATATTGCGCTGGGACACAATATCCATTTTTTGTTATTTACTCAAAGTCAGTTATTCTGCATTCACTGAAGAATCTGAAAAATGGCAAATGGCGATATAAAACATGTTATTTTTAAAAGTGAAAAACTGCTTTACAGAAAGTGAAGGGAGTAAACGAAAACATTACAAAACAAGAGTTAAGTATGAAAAGAATGTTGGCCAGTGTAATGTAAATTGAAAATTTGCTATGAGTCTTACATTTTTAAGTTTAAAACTTGAAATAAGTTGTAGGCATTGGTAGAAAGGAACTCCAGGCATAATACAATTCAACAACATAAGTAGATGAAGCACTAAATAAAATTAACCATAACAGTTCACATTACTAAAATAGGGGTGCGCAAAATATCTTATGCATGTAAAGTAATTCAATAAATACCAATATTAAAAAAACTATATAATTAAGTTAAACTGAATAAGTGTGTCATAAAAAGAAAGAGAATAAGAATAAGCAGGGAGAGAGGGAATATGAAGGATGAGTAATGTAAGAAAGAAAGATGTGAGACCAAAACACAGATGGCTTGGCAAATTTGCCCCTGTGCGTCCAACCTGCACTTAAAAAAAACCTAAAAAAAACCTGGTCTTAACAAGGCACAATGAAGAGAAATGTTTAATTTCTCCTCGTTTCTACTATTTCTATGTGTGCTGCATTGTGCATCACACATAGAAACAGCAAATCGCTCTGAATGATCGTTTACGTGCAGGAAGGTGTCCCTTCCTGCATATCAACAATCATTAAAAAAATAACGATTTGCAACTTCTATGTGAGCTGCACAATTCAGCACACATAGAAGTTACCAATCACCATTTTGGATTCTTTATGTGCAGGAAGGCACACCTTCTGCACATACACAATAATTCCCCCTAATGCAGGCACCCTTACACTATGGTGCAAGGATGCCTGCAATGGGGCTAGGCAGCTTAATTTGGCACCAGCGCTATGGGAAACACAGAGGTGTGCCATATCATTGTAAATACAATACATCCCTGCATTTTTGAACTGACAGTGTGCTGCATTAGCTGTTTTGGAGCTAACCCGCCTCCGCCGGTTCATTGTACATATGCCCCTATGCCTGATTTTATTTCCTCTGTTCTCATATTCTTGCAAAACGTGTTTCCGCTAGGGTATTAACCAAACTTATTGTTCCTTTCATAATTTTTTGTATTATTATACCATGATGACATTATGGTATCTCTTTTTGGTTATAGTATCATTAGCATGTGTTTGTTTTGTTAGCTTCTTTTTTTGTTTTTATTAGTTGGTATTGTTGGGAGGGGAATATATTATGGCCTGTTCTCACCTTTTTTGTACTATCTCCTTAAGGTGATGTAATACCTTGGAGCTTTGTTGACATCATGATCTTTGGAATGTGATGGGCACTTGGCAACAAGGAGATTCACGACTGAGAGGAGCTGTGCTGGCTCTACTGTCATTGGTGTGGATATATCAAGGGGAACTGTGGTTACCTGGGTTTGAGTGTTCTCTCGACACATTCAATGCTGAATAGAAGTATCCAGAGGGTGAGTTCCTCTATAACATTCCTTCAGTGTCACTTATTTCTAGATCTAGGGATGTTAGCTGTTAATATGCCACTGTTTTATGGTTATTTAGTTATATGATTACTTACCATGTTCAAGGGACCCTCATGTCCAGCTATATTTCTTTACATGTCCAGCCACCATCTGGCTGTTGGCAATTAAACTACACTCAATGACCTGTGTAAACCATGGACAGAGACGTGGGAATCTTACTCTCAGGACACTATTGATTGAATAGGATATGCACACAGCTGGCCACAAATGCATAGGTCCAGGGTAGTAGTGTGTGACAGCATGTTTGGTTCTCCCTCTCTGTACTGTATGGTTGGTAGAGTGGCCACAGCCTCTCTAAATCCAAAGTGTGCTTCTCTGCATGGAGTCTGATACCTCCCTGTGTTAGAGACTAGCAATGCCTCCTCCCAAACACACCTCGAAAGTGCTGGACTATTTCACAAGGATTTCAGAGCTTTAGACTTTTGAGAACGTGTAAGTCAAAAGTGGGCTGTAAAAGGCATTTTTGGACCCAATGTTTTTCGAATGTTTCTCATGTGGGGAACTCCACTTGTGGAAAGAAGGCTAACTCACTTCATGTGCTTGCTGCAGCCTTGAATTAGGCATCATGCTGAAGTCTTGCATTAGTTATTATTCATGCAGGTATAAGGTGGCATAAATGGTGTAAGTGGTGTAAGTGGGTGTTGTCAAGGTTGGACTTGGACATGCGAGTGGGTGGTAATCTCCTAAGAAAACATTTGTGTAACTGCACATATTTATTTTTTACAAGTTAAGCAGTGCTTAGCTGTTCCGACTAAACCAAACATGTTAAAATCCTGGCTAATTATATTTCAAAACGGAAGGGCTATACATATAGAGAGAGTATGGTGAGTTGATGAAGAGCACTGTCAAGTGATCTAGCATTGTTATTTAAATTTGAATGAGAGATATAATTAGCCAGAGTTTAAAAAAAATGTTTTCAATGTTTTCATCTATGTCTTAATATTCACCAAAGTAGCATTATTTATTCTCTGATGACTCAATTCAATATTAAAGTGGTAGAAGTGGTAGTCTTTACAATCTTTGTTTTACACTGATGTGTTTTTGTTATTTGAGGGTTAGGACCATCATTTTATTGCAGACTTGGCCTATAGCATGATTAGTATTTCTAAATCTCATTGGGGTGAGCAGGAGACAGTATAAGTCGGCTTTCAGCTATATTACAAAATGCTCTGTGTTATGTTGTTATTCCTTTAAGTTCACGTGTCTAGAATATAGAGTGTTATGCTTGGTTAGTTCCATGTGGAACATTGATGATACAGAGCTGCTGTGAGAAGGACATCGCTTCCCTGGCTCTCACCTGTTATTACTTATACTTGAAATAAATACTCTATTCCACCTCTACATCTGGTCTGCTACTTCACTTCAAATTGGCGACGAGGGAAACTGGCGTTTGGTCATTTCTACAGACTATTTCATCGGAAGTATTTTAGAAGAACTTTCATCTTAAAAAAAAAAAAGAAAAGAGAAAGAAAGCGGACCGGAACGAGAGACTTTTTGTGAGTTACATTTATTTTTGCCTTCGCATTGAAATCGCCACCGCTTGCCGACTGCGCTTAACTTATTTAACATTTGCGGAATTATCTATGCTCAGCGGCGTTAACGGAGCAACCGTTGATCGTTATCGCCTACCTGCATCTTTCAACTGCGCTCGCCATTCCACTGCATGCGCTGACTGTCAAGGGGACTGCGCGCGTCACTAATTAGCGCGTCTTCTACAATTCCCTCAGCAACTGACGTCAGACGCAGGTCACACAGCGTGACCCCAACGTGGCGGCCATTTTATAATCCTTGTTTACATCGAGCATTTCTCAGAAGGTGTTAGAAAGATCGAGCATACTCCGAAATAAGCGTCAACGGTCGTGTGGTGCAACGCGAAGAGACAATACTTACATTTCTAAGGAAATACATTCCGGACAGCACAGTAAGGTGAAACGGAAATTTAAAAAAAATAAAGAAGTTTTATTTAATAATTTTTTTTTGTGTGTGGGAACATTATAACAGGTGAGAAGGTCGGGAGAAGGTTGTTTTATTAAATTAACTTGTACTTCACAGTGCATGGAAGAGGGAGATTCCAGTGTAAGTACTGTGGTTAAAGACAGAGACATGGCACAACAACATTTTTCAATTAGTCCTCCTGAACCATTTTGGATTAAAGGTACCCAACCCAATATAAAATGGATAGAATGGAAAGAATATTTCATTAATTATTTGGAAGCCGTTGATGAAACCAAGAAAATGAAACCTGAGCAAAAAAGAGACTTTTATTACATTCTTTAGGTCCCATAGGATTAAAGACATTTTCAAGAATGAGTAAGTCTGATGACTCCAATCTAGATGAATTTGAAAACGCGATAAAAAATATGGACAAATACTTTGCACCCAAGGTGTGCATTGGGGTCATAAGACACAAATTCTTCCAAAGGAAACAAACCAAAGAGGAAACTGTGGAGGAATGGATGGATGACCTCAAAAAACTAGCCATAGATTGTAAATTTGACAATTTGCATGACGATCTCATACGTGATCAGTTAGTAATGCACAACAACAACTCTGCCTTACAAGATCGTCTTTGGGTTAACGGTGATGCACCTCTTGATGATGTTGTTGCCATCATGAGAAAATCGGAAATGTCAGGGAGGTGTGCAACGGTGGTAAAAGAAACTGAGAAAGATTTGTCCAAGGCCTCGGGAACTGTGTGTAAGATTCAGGCTTCCAATAGAAATTTTCGTCAGCAGCAACAACAAGGGAGATGGACTGGTCAGCCTGCAAGGGTTCAGAACAAGAACATGGAAGATAGGAGATGCTATAGATGTGATAGTAAAGAACATCTAGCATTTAGTAGACTATGTCCAGCGTTAAAAAAGAAGTGTGGAATTTGTGGACTTTTAGGTCACTTTAGCAAAATGTGTTGCAGACGCAGTAATGTAAAGTATGTGTATGAAGATGAGAGTGAGAGTGTGGATGAATTAGAAACTGAGGATGAATGTTGCATAAAAAGTGTGAGAGGAAACTACGTGATCAACATTTCCGAAGATTCGCTAAAAGGAAAACCAATTTGTGAGATATCCCTTGGTGGGGTAGTCATAAGTGTGTATGCGGACTCTGGTTCCCCATACACAATCATAAATGAGGAAGTTTGGCGGAAGAAGTTTGTAAATAAGATTGGTGAGCAATTATATCCATCAGATGTTTGCCCAATCAGTTTTACAGGTAATAGAATAGGAATGATTGGTTTTAGATGGCTTACCTTTTTGTTTAAAGGCAGGTCCACGAGAGCGAAGTTGTATGTGGCAAAGGTTGGGCCATCTGTGTTAGGATGGTTCGATCAGAAGAAATTACACATCATTTTAGATCCTAACTCTAAAGATAAAGTATTGATTCTAGATGACTGTAGTAGAATGGAAGAAACACTATCTGAAAATTTTCCCAAAGTGTTTAACAAGGAGTTGGGTGTTCTGAAGGGGTTCGAACATAAGATAATTTTAAAGGCTGATGCACAACCCAAAGTTCACAAAGTGAGGCCAATACCTATTCTTATAAGAGAGGAAGTGAAAAAGGAAATTCAGGGACTGCTTGCCAAAGGCATTATAGAGGAAGTTGAAACATCAGAATGGATTTCTCCGATTGTGGTTGCCCGGAAACCCAACGGAAAAATCCGTCTATGCATTGATTTGCGCCACTTGAACAATAACATCGTGGTTGAAAAATTTCCCCTTCCTAGAATAAACGAAATGGTATCTTCCCTTAAAGGTGCTACATGGTGTTCCACGGTGGATCTCTCTGCCGCTTACCACCAGGTGATGTTAGATCCCGACTCTAAGAACCTTACGGCGTTCATAACACCGTTTGGTTGTTATCAGTTCAGGCGTATGCCTTTTGGGTTGGCCTCAGCCGCTGCTGTTTTTCAGCGGTTAATGCACAGGCTTTTTGGAGATATGGAGAATGTCTCATTTTTTCAAGATGATATCCTTGTCGCGGCTAAAGACAAAGAGAGCCATGACTCTAAGTTGAAACAAGTTTTGGGAACTTTGCAGTCAGCTGGTCTGACTGTAGAGTTATCCAAATGCAAATTCAGTCAAAGAAGTGTTTCATATTTGGGACATATCATAAGTGAAGAAGGTGTTGAACCCAAGCCTACTTTAGTTGAGAATATAGTTAAATTCTCTGCACCTGTTTCAAAAGATGAGGTAAGAGCGTTTCTTGGCATGGCCGAATATTGTGCCAAGTTTATAAAGAATTTTGCTGCAAAAGTTTACAACATGCGTGCACTATTGAAGAAGAACACTAAGTTCATATGGAGTGAGTTATGTGAAGAAGAATTTAATTTAATCAAGAAGGAACTGCAAAAGGTAAATGCTCTTGCTAGTTTTGACCCCAATATTGACTGTTTGTTAACAACTGACGCAAGTGACAAGGGTTTGGGTGCTGTGTTGTCACAATATGATGGGGACGGTAAAGAAAAGGTAATTTTGTTTGCTTCTAGGGCCCTTTCCCCTGCTGAAAGTAGGTACCCTATCATCGAAAGGGAAGCCCTAGCGTGTGCATGGGCTTTGGAACATTTCCGAGCATTTGTTTGGGGAAAACCTGTGACCATTCGTACAGACCATAAACCATTGATCCGCATTTTATCGTGTGAAGGTATCTCTGGTGCATCCGCAAGATTAGCTAGATTATCTATGCGGATGAAGGAATATATCTATAAAATGGTTTATCTACCTGGGAGGGATAACTGTATTGCTGATTATTTGTCAAGGCTTCCACCTCCTCTTGAGGAATGTGAAGATGATCCCTGGAGCGAATACTGTGTGGCTTTAGTGCATGATTGTGGTGAGCCTGCCATAAGTAAAACAGAATGGTTGACTGAACAAGGGAAAGACACTGTTTTGAAAAATGTTTTAGAGTATATTTGCAAGGGCTGGCCCAAGGTGAAGAGTGTTCCTGGTTTGGATGCTTTTTGGCAAATCCGCATGGAGTTATCCTCTGAAAATGATATGCTGTTTAGAGGTGATAGGATCGTTCCACCTGTGTCTTTAAGAAAGAAAATTCTGCAACTTTGCCATGAGGGGCATTTTGGAATTATGAGAACCAAAGCAATTGTCAAAGGAATGTTTTGGTGGCCAGGAGTTGACAATGAAGTCAAGGAGTTTGTCAAGAAGTGTGCGGTTTGCATGTCCGCTGACAAAACTCTTAGGACATTTAAGCCTAAGATGAGTGATGGTTTAATTCCTAACTTTCCTTGGGACACCATCGCTATTGATATTTTTGGACCTGTTGGGGACTCTAAAGAATATGGTTTGGTGGCTATTGACCTTTTTTCTAAATGGCCTATTGTCAAAATTGTAGAAAGAGTTGACACTCAGACAGTACTTAAATTTTTGGATAAAACGTTCATGGTAGAGGGTTTGCCGGCTTGTGTGCTATCTGATAATGGTGTCCAATTTACGTCCAAGCTGGCTAAAGAGTATTTCGACAGGTGTGGCATCAAACACAAGACTACTGCATTATATAACCATAGTGGGAACGGCACTGTTGAAAGGTTCAACAGAGTGATCAAAGGCATCATTCAGGCCTCTGTGCATAGTGGACTTGATTGGAAGGTACAGGTACAAAAAGCGGTTTGGTCATATAGAGTTACTATGCAGAACAGCACCGGCATGTCCCCGTTTACCATGATGAGAGGCAGAACAGCTAGATGTAAATTTAATCCTGGATGACTTTTTGATGGAAAAATTGCATGTTGGTCTCCAGTAGATGTCAAAGATAAGTTACTGTCCAGTCATGAGAAGAGCAGAGAGTTTTATGACTCTCACCATAACACCAAAGATGTTTCTGTCAAAGTTGGAGATTGAGTAATGGTTAAGAAACATTTTAAGGTAACTAAGGGTGTGAGTCGTTTTGAACCACCATGTAAGATTGCTGAAGTTTTAAGAAATTCTGTGAGACTTGATGATGGAAGGGTATGGAATCTTAAAAACATTGCCTTTAACCCTGATCAAAATTGTGTAGAAGTACTTCCAGACTCAAGTGTCAACAATTTTGATTGGGTGGAAGACCATTTCGAGAATAGTCATATTCAGTCCCAACTTGAAAATGATTTTGCATCTGTTTCTTGTGAGCCTAAGCAATCCAGCCTTCCCTTGCATATTGAGGGGGGAGTGGGCGAAGGTTGCAGTCATGACGTCGAAGGTTGCAGTCATGACGTCCAAGCAAACGCCAATGCATCTACTTCCACAAGTTTGGACACAGGTGTTACACAAAATAAGACCGATGTTTTATTTGATAAAAGAACAAGAGCTGTACCCAAATGGCTTAAAGATTACGCTTTGTAGTATTGTAGATTTCCTTTTGTTTTTTTTTATTTCCCCTACTACCTGTTTTTTTTGTATGTTCAATTTTCCTTTATTGTATGGGGGGGGATGTGTTATGTTGTTATTCCTTTAAGTTCACGTTTCTAGAATATAGAGTGTTATGCTTGGTTAGTTCCATGTGGAACATTGATGATACAGAGCTGCTGTGAGAAGGACATCGCTTCCCTGGCTCTCACCTGTTATTACTTATACTTGAAATAAATACTCTATTCCACCTCTACATCTGGTCTGCTACTTCACTTCACTCTGTGACCTCTGCTTCACAGCCACCCGAGCGACATCTTCTGCCTAGAGAGATAACTCTTGTGAAGTGTCCCTGTTTATTATTTGTGTATATATATGTATATGTATATATATATATATATATATATATATATATATATATATATATATATATATATATATTAAGTATTAATTTAAACAATCTTGATGTAATTAATTTATTTAGGAATTCTATTTATATAAAGAATCATTTTGAGTTGCTGTATTGAACTGTAATAGTAACTGTGATACTTATCTCACTTAAATATGAATTCAAGGATTAAAGTATGGCATAGCATACATACATCATGGGTTTGCCCGCTTGGGCAAGACTTGTTAGATCCACATGGCACTCATCAATTTCGATTCAACAACATATATAACATACAGATGATGTTGTGTGCAAAAATAAAATCTACTTTTTCATTGGTTCATTGTTTGGAACATTATAAGGGTGAGATTTATCACCAAAGAACCACTTTAAAATGGCGCCTATCTGTGACTATGAAATTTACGTTTCAACAAAAGTCCTATTTTTGTTTTGTTTACCAAAGAACATGTCAATATAATGAGGGTGTAATAAAGTTTTCGCCAAAACCGTGAACAAGCTTTTAGCGAAACACGTTGGTGAGGCGTCACCTTGCCTTGAATAAACTTTGAACAAGCACACCGTGAGTCCTGGATTCCTTTCCGTGCAAGTGTGGAATGTTGTTTAAATGATTGATGGAAAAAGGAGAGATTCCTTTGAACAGAATTGAAATTCATAAAACTTTATGGACGAAAACAATTACAAGATTCACGTATATGAAAAAAGACCACAATGTATTGATCATACAGTAATTAAAAAAGTGGACGGTTAAAAGACCACTTAACACAGATTTTTAAAATAATGAAAACAATAAAAAAACAATAAAAAACCTGACATTCAATATTGACCAGCAAAATTGATACATGAAGACAGAAAACAGTAAGACATTAAACTCGTGCAATACTAAGCGTATATTCAAACTCTATTTCTGACACCAATATTATGTACACAACAATACAGTGTATCAGCAAGGATATCCGAGTCGAGAATTATACTGGAGAGTGCGTCGACGCGTTTCGGTGGTTTCTCACAATTCTATCCACCTTTGTCAAGACTACAATTGATATCTGTCGTAGTACAGGGGTCAATATAATCTCCCTTTAAATCCACTTTTGGATGTTGTCAGATTTCCATTATTTTTCACAATAAAATATGGTGTAGGCAACAAAATACTGGCTTCATATATCCATTTTAAAATTGCGTCTCTTTATCGAGTTACCAGTAAAAAGTCCTGTTACTAGAGCGCTTAAACGTTGGCAGTAGTCGTTTCAAATAGTTAAGCCTTGTAGTGCGCTTCTCTTTCCATTTAAAAGGAAACCAGGGGCGCTTACGTCATGTCCTTGCGATGAAAGGACTGCCTGCTTCTCTGGTTGCCTGGAGTCCACGCAACCAGAGAAGCAGGCAGTCCTTCGTCATTCTATAGTGAAACAATTGTTTTCATCGCAAGGACATGACGTAGGCGCCCCTGGTTCCCTTTTAAATGGAAACTCAGAAACTGAAAAAATAAAAATATCGATATCTGAGCACTGAGGAGTATTCGCGAACCCTCCCGGGCACGAGCTTCGCTCTGATTGGCTGTCAACACTCCAAACCAGGAAGTGTTGGCAGCCATCTTATGACTCAGTAACCAAGTCTCAAGAAACAGGATGAAAAAAAGATGAAAAACAAGAAAAGGTGGCAGGGTAGAAACACCCTAACCCCGTAGGTCTGCTCGGGAGGTCCCACTAGGACCCCCAGTCCCAATTTTAAAAACGGCTGAATTTGCGCAGAGTGCATGAATCCGGCTGGGAAAGAACAAAACGAAGGGCAGATGTAGAACCATTGGCCAGGGTTCTACATGACTCATATTCCATTTGAGTCAGTTGGCCAAGGTTCTTGTATGTAATGGTTTATTGTATTTATGCCTAATAAATACACATGTAATTCCACATTGTTACATCTTTATTTGGAAATGTAACAGCAGACTCCAGCGCTTAATTTTCTATAAGCCCCTGGGTGGGCCAGGTCCTGGGGGCAATGCCTAATTATTTAGCGGGGACATGTGGGGCCCCGCAGCCCCGGGGATCACCACCTCCCTGGGGCTTACTTAATTGTGTGCGGGGGGCACGCAGCCTCCCCGCAGCCCCGGGGACCGCCACATCCCCAGGGCTTCCGTTATTAATTTAGGGGGTGCCTCGTAGGCCCCTCCAAGCCCCAGGGATCACCACCTCCCCAGGACTTCCTTTATTAATGTGGGGGGCCTTGTGGGCCCCCCAAGCCCTGAGGACCACCACCTCCCTGGATCATCCTTGATTAATGAGGCAGGGGGACTTGCAGTCCCCCAAAGCCCTGGGGACCACCACCTCCCCAGGGCTACCTTGATTAATGTGGGGAGCCTTGCAGGGCCCCAAAGCCCCAGGGACTACAACCCCCAGGGCTTCCTTGATTAATGAGACGGGGGCCTTGTGGCCCCCCAAGCCCCGGGGACCACCTCCTCTCCGGGGCTACCTTGATTAATGAGAGAGGCCTCACGGAGCCCCCTAGCCTCGGGGAACCCACCTCCCTGGGGCCTTGAAAATGTTGGTAGGGGGGCTGTGTGGCTCCCTCCTGGAGCCCTCGATGCCCATGGGGACTGCCAACTCCCCAGGGCCGGCTCCTGCAATGTTGCGGGGTGCCCACCCCTTAGGACATTGCTGTTTGATTTGACAGGGGTCATAGCAAACTCTGCTTTGCTTCGTTGAAGCGAGAGCAGGAAACCTGCTCGCGCTTCAACAAAGCAAAGCAGGATTGCTTTTGAACAAGGGGAGCTGCATGTCAGCAGCTCCACTTGCTCAAAAGCAATGCCAGTTCCCGCAGGAGGCAGGGAGCATGCTGGGACTGTGGGGGCACTTGGGCTCCCCACAGTCCCCAATGATAAGGGCCAGCCCCGGGGGATGGGTTCCCTGAATCCAGAAGTGAACCGGGAGGGGGGCCACGCAGCCTCCCGCCCTTTAATTACAAAAAAAAGAATGCCCGGGTCCCGGAGGATGGGGTCCCCACGACCGAAATCGGCCTGGGGAGGGGGGCGCGCGGCCCCCTCCTCAAATAAAAATAATGTAAATAATGCCCAAGCTCCGGGGGATGGGGTCCCCGGGGCCAAAAGTGGCCCTGCGAAGGGGGGCCACAAGGCCCCCATTCCCTATGAATATATAAAAAAAAGGAGGCCGTGCCGTGGGGGATGGGGTCCCTGGGCCGAAATCAGCCTCAGGAAGGGGGCCGTGCTGCCATCTTCCTGTTTTTAAAACATTTTTTAAAACGGTCAGGCCCTGGATGATGGGGTCCCCAAAAATACAAAAAGAAGGGGGGGGCCACACAGCCCCCCTTCTAAAAATATATTTTAAAAAAGCTGGCATCGTACCAGAGACCCTGCCCCCTCCCTGCACCACTCTGCAAAAGCCCCCCAGCGCATTTTAAGTTGGGGAATTATGTCCGCTTGAATACTGAGGGTCCCTGGGGGCCAACTAGCCCACCAGGTACCTCCAGTAAGTGCCACACAGCTGGATTGCAGACAGGTAGTCCGAGGCCACGCCCTTTTTTACACCACTCTGCAAACACACCTCTTGGCGCACTGCTGGTGGGTCGATGAGGTCCTCTTGTGTCCGGAGGACTTCAAGACGCAGCGGACCTCATTCCCCAAGCAGAAGTGCGCCAGAAGCCGTGTTTGCAGAGTGATGTAAAAAGGCGGCGTGGCCTCTGTCCACCTCTCAGCAATCCCACTGTGTGGGGCTTACTGGAGGTAAGAGGAATAGCTAGTTGCCCATAAAGGAGCCCCAGCAGCGAAATGGACTTCAATCCCCATCCAAGAGCGAGCCAGGTAGCGTGTTTGCAGAGTGATGGGCAAAGGGGGCGTGGCCTACTATGAGAACTAAGCCATCCTGCTGTGTGGGACTTACTGGCGGTAATAGGAGGGGTAGTTGGCCCCCAAATACGTCCTTGGGGGGCAACTACTCCTCTTGTTACCTCCAGTAAGTCCCACACAGTGGGATTGTTAAAACGTCTTCGGAGGCCCTGCCCCCCTTTCTCCACCACTCCGCAAACACGCCTCCTGGCAAACTACAGAATGGGGGATGAAGTCCAATTTACTCCTGAGTGCCAAGAAACTCTCCTGGTACCGCCTGTAAGTCCTACGCAGCGGAATTCCTAAGTGCTGGTCGGAGGCCCAGCACCCTTTTGCCACCACTCTGCAAACACGACTACTAGTTAAAGAAGTGTTTGCAATGTAATAGGTTTCACATTTGCGAGAATTAGAGCTATTGGCGTTGTAAATGTAAAAAATTTTACTAATGTTTTTTGGAGTGAAGTGGATGTATGTTGTGTGTAGTGGAATTATGTGGTATGTTGTGCAGTGAAATTATGTGGACAGAAAGTATGTGGTATTTAGAGTATAGGAATTATGTAGAGTGGGATTATGTGTTATGAGAGTAATTATGTGGTATGGTAGACTGTGTTGTGGAGTGGTAATTTCAGGTTTAGTCTTCTTCGTTTCCATAGAAGCTCAACTATGAACTCAGTGAGACGATAAAAGAAGGAGCACTTGTGGACCTAGTCAGAGGTAGGAGAAGGTCCACTGGAATTATGCAACTGTTTGGCTGCACCGATTTTCAAACAATTATACATTTCCTGATTTAGCCACATAATTCATCATCTTCTCCCTAATCTGCAGACGTGAACAAAAAAAGCCTTATTTCTAGCTCAAATGGCTCAAACGTTACCAAAAATGCAGCGACAAGTGTTACAGCATGGTGGAAGGCCCTTTGCAATCCTAGAATGGTCACCTGTTACTTATTGCTAAATGTGGGTGTTAAATTGGTACTAATGGTGTGCAAGCCACTCTTGCTTCCTTCTGTGCCTCTCTTGCCTCTTTCTGCACTTCTTTCGCTTTTTCCTGTAAATCTCTTCTACTTTCTGCAACTCTCTTCTCTCTTTCTGCACGTCTGTTGCCTCTTTCTGCACCTCATTTGCTTCTCTCTTTACCCCTCTTGCCTCTTTCTGCACCCTTCTTCCCTCTTTCTGCACCTCTCTTGCCTTTTTCTGTACCCCTCTTACGTCTTTCTGCACCCATTTAGCCTCTTTCTGCACCTCTGTTCCTTCTTTATGCACTTCTTTTGTTTCTTTCTGTACCTGTCTTGCTTCTTTCTGCACCCCACTTGCCTCGCACCTTCACCCCTCGTCCCTCTTTCTGCACTTCTGTTGCTTCTTTCTGCACTTATCTTTCTTCTTTCTGCACCTCACTTGCCTCTTTCTGCACCTCTATTGCCTCGTTCTGAAGTTCTCCTACCTCCTCTGCACTTTACTTGCCTCTTTCTGTAACTCTCTTGCTTCTTTCTGCACCTCTCTTGCCTCTTTCTGTACCTTACCTGCTTCTTTCTGCACCCCTTTTGCCTGTTTCTGCACCCCTCTTCCCTCTTTGTGCAACTCTCTTGTCTCTTTCTTTACCTCTCTTTCCTCTTTCTGCACCACTCTTTCGTCTTTCTGTACCTCTGTTCCTTCTTTCTTTACCTGTCTTGTCTCTTTCTGTACCCTTTGTGCCTCTTTCAGCACCTCTGTTCCTTCCTGCTGCAGTTATCTTCCTCTTTATGTACCCCTCCTGCTCTTTCTGTACCCCTCTTGCCTCTTTGTGTATCTCTCTTACCCCTTTCTTCCCCCCTCTTGCCTCTTTGTGCACATCTGTTGGTTCTTTCTACACTCTTTTGCTTCGTTCTGTACTTCACTTGCCTCTTTCTGTACCCACCTTGCCTCTTTCTGCACCTCTGTTGGTTATTTCTGCACTGGCTTCTTCCTGCACACCTGTTCCACATTTCTGCATCCCTTTCGCCTTTTTCTTCACCCCTCTTCCTGCACCTCTCTTGCCTCAGTCTGCCCACCTGTTCCCTCTTTCTGCATCCCTTTTGCCTGTTTCTGTAACTCTCTTGCCTCTTTCTGCAGTTATCTTGCCTCATTCTGCACCTCATTTACCTCTTTGTGAGCCTCTGTTGGTTCTTTTGCACTGCTCTTGCTTCTTTCTGCACCTCTCTGCAAATTTCTGCACCACTCTTGCCTCTTTCTGTACCCCTTTTACCTGTTTCTATACCTCTCTTGCCTCTGTCTGTACCTCTCTTCCCTCTTTCTGTACCTCTTTTGCCTCTTTCTGCACTTCTCTTGCCTCTTTCTGCAACCCTGTTGCTTCAGTCAGCACATTCCATGTTTCTTTTGGCACCTGTCTTACTACTTTCTGCACCCGTTATCCCTTTCTGCACTCGTCTTCCCTCTTTCTGTACCTTTCCTGCCTGTTTATGCATCTCACCTGCTTCTTTCTGCACTTTTCTTGCTTCTTTCTACACATCTATTGCTTCTTTCTGCAATTCTCTTGCCTATGTCTGTACTTTTCTTGCCTGTTGCTGCGCCTCTCTTGCCTCTTTCTGCACCTCTCTTGCCTCTTTCTGGGCCTCACTTGCTTCTTTCTGTACCCAACTGCCTCTTTTTGTACCTCTCTTGCCTCTTTGAGCACCTCTCCTACTTCTTTCTGCAACCCTCTTGCCTCTTTTTGCACTTCTGGTGGTGCTTTCTGCACTGCTCTTGCTTCCTTCTGTACCTCACTTGCCTCTTTTTGCACTTCTCTTGGCTCTTTCTAAACCTCTTTTGCTTCTTTCAGCAATTCTCTTGCCTCTTTCTGCACTTGTCTTGCTTGTTTCAGTACCTCTCTTGCGTCTTTCTGCACCTCTGTTGCCTCTTTCTGAACTTCACTTGCTTCTTTTTGCACTTCTCTTGCCTCTTTCGGCACATCTGTTGCTTCTTTCTACACTTCTCTTGCCTCTTTCTGCACCCCTCTTCTCTATTTGTGCAAATCTCTTGCCTCTTTCTACACCTCTCTTCCCTCTTTCTGCACAAAAAACCTTTGAAATTCACAGAAAAAAACCATAGGTTTCATGGACGTAATAGTTAGGAATTAGCATTTTAAAAAACTTTAGAAATTCATGGAAAAAACACAGGTTTCAGGGTCGTTATAGTTAGTTGCCGTTTCACTCGTACAAAAACAGAGAAATTCGGGCGTCATAGTTAGTTGAGATAACTATAACTCGCATCCCCGCAATGCACTGCTGATGACGTCACATATTACATTATATTTTGGAAGTAACCGGACGGGCACTTGTATACTGAAGACTCGATACTTGGACCAACTACTCATGGAAAATATTTGAACATACCACGCTACCAGACGCTATCGATATTTGATGAAGAACTTTGAGCATGCAGACTTATTAATAACGTGGGGACTTTCGCTACTTTTGTAATAGGAAGAAGGACAAACATTTGGGGACTCCCATTTCTTTTCATGGAATTGAAAGCATAAGGGAGTCTTCATCTTGGTATAGTGATTACCTGCAAAGCAATTTAAAAATCGGAACCTCTTTTGCTTATCAGCGTATAATGATATAATACCCACAACTCTAACAATCAATACACAACCTCGCCTAAGCTGCTGTTAAGTTGGCGGTTGGCTTGAAGTTAAATCTAACACCGACAGCAGACACAGACTGTGAAAAGCCCTGAAGAAGTCCCAAGAGGGAAGAAACGTGTTGGCAAGCAATTGTGTGGTGTTTTTAAAGGAATAAGTGATTTTCCATAAAAATATTCTTTCCAACTACAATCAAGATACACGATTCTGTGATAAAAAAAAATTTTGGGAAGCCATTGTATTTATTTTCACAATACTGTGGTATTGTTGAAGATGTTATACAGTAGGATAATTATAGAATACGAACACTTATCCTTCTCGGGTGCAGGGTCAATTTGTAACTGTTAATAGTGCTGGTTTTTAACCACCTCTTTGGGATGTATGTGGGTCACATTCTAGACCTGCTTGACCGAGATATAGTGCTGATTTAAGAGGCCTAATAGATAGCGAAGTTTGGTGCTGGAGCTTTAAAGCCCTGACCCACTCTTTTCTGTGGCATGGTGAGGAGTTGAGAAGGCTGTCCCTGATAAAGCCTGAGGGAGGCAAGGAAACGAGGAAACCCCAGTCTAATAGAGAACCTCCTGATGGTGGGGGAAGTCGGGAATATGTCCCCAGGGCATGTCATAGTGGTTGGATAAGAAGGGTATGGCTGACGGAAGTGGACAGGAGAATAACCCTGTAGTCTGCCATTGCCGGGCGCGTCCTCCATGGAGTGTTGTCAAGGGTGAGGCCACGGGCTGTGGTGAGAAGGGGGGCAGCCGAGTGCAGGGGTCCCAGCGTGGAGAGGCTGAGAGGTGGAGGCAGGCTAGTGAGGGCAAGGACGGTAGAAAGAACCATCGGTGAAGCACAAATGCCGGGGTAGTGCCAGCTGGGACAGTGAGCGGATCGAGGAACCGTCAATGTACATGGGCCTGTGCCCAGGGAGGATGATGGGGGTGGAATAGGTGTTCCTGCGTGTGGTGCCTAACCACATCCGGACATCGGGGGAGGTGTAAGGGCGCGGTGTGGGCAGTCTTAAGTACCGCCTGAGCCACGGCAGCTAGCACAGAAGAGGGACTCTCGCATGCAGGCAAAGGGTGGCCGCCATGTTGGGTGGTTGAAGAAGGTGTGCTCGGGCGCCATACTGGAATGAAGTCAGAAGTCTGGGTGCAACGGGACAGAATGGGGTCACTCCTTAGTAAGTACTAGCTGCTCTATTCTGGCCCTGTATTCCACCCAAAGCATCCTCCCTGGGCACAGGAGCATGTGCATTGATGGATCCTCGATCCGCTCACTGTCCCCGCTGGCCCTACCCCGTTATTTGCGCTTCACCTACGGTCCTTGAGAGGTGGCAGCTTCACCCCTGCTGGGAAAGAATTTTGGATATTTGCTTTGAATTTGAACTGCTTGCTCAGGAGTCTGAAAGAGGAACATTGTCAGCTATTCACACAAGTCGGTGTTATTTGTTGTTGAGATCATTGTTAGAATATAATACAATCTATTTGTGATATGTGGGTTAATTATTGGCTACTTGCTTTGTAGTATAAAAACTGAATGTTAATACCTTGTCACAAATAACTTGGCAAAGTTTCTGTTTCTGTTTTTTAGTTTCACCAGTTCTCGCATAAACCATTGCAATTAACTGTGGCTGAGCTAGGAAGGGGGAATAATTGACTGCATTGAGGTTTTCTGGGTTCAAACTGGAATGACACGGGGAGTAAAAAAACCGATGTATTTAGTTCCAGATCTCTGTACTGGGGTGAATGTATCACATTGTTCTGCATTCTGTCCATCAACAATTCTTTTTGCATTTGTCTCCCCAAGTGGGACGGGTATGCCCAAACGTGGGTCCCGTGCTCCCCATGGCACTGGAGTCAAGATATCCTGGCTCATGAACGGTGAAACCCCGAAACCGGTCCTAGGATGCTTGTTTCCAGTCCACGGAGGACCTAGCTTGGCAGTTTGGGCTGAACTGTTCGCATTGGGTCAAGACTGATTTGCATATGGCTGGACTAAAACTGAAATGGCAAGGGGAGCAAAAAAACTATGATTTAGGCCGAGATCTCTGTACTGGGGTGAATGTATGACATTATTCGGCACTCTGTGTATCAATTGTTCTTTTTTTTCTTCAAAAAATGATATCAACAGGTGATCTTTTTCAGCAGCAAATGTTTGTCTGTGAGACATTTCCTGCTTAAAAAAGCCTCCCACGTGCAAGCAATTGTGGAATGTGGAATATAAATGCATCTCACCAGCATTATAATATTTTTTGCCCTGGTCTACTTTGTAGCCACTTACAGTGGCTGAGATTAGGGGTCGATGAATGTTACAATGTTCTTTTATAAAAAATAAATAATGTGCATAAAAGTTTGAAAAATACTTATTGGTTAAAAACAAAACATTGAGTTTAGTCACCGAGAACTCTGTACTCATTATATGATGTCAGTTGAAAAATGAACATTTCACCCGAATACGACCCTAGCGGACACACCGTGGGCCTGCCGCTGCAGCAGTCGGAAACAAACCGCCAAGCCGGCGGCATACCGACTGCCGCATTACGACAATCCCGCTGAGCTGGCAGTGTGTGTCGGTGGCGCAGTCAAGGCAGTAGCATGCTGTGGATCTAGGAAAGAGCCCTCAGACAATGCCTATCATGCTGCAATGCCCCTGGGCGGTCCGGTGCATCTTTTCTCTGCAGCACAGTCTTGTGGAGAAAGAGTGCTTGCAACAGTGCTGATGGCATGGGGCAAACAGAGCTGACATCAGTAACATGTCTCAAGAGCACACTCACCCTGGAGACATGTTTGCACCCCAGAACCTGCCTGTCTTCCAATCTTTTCATGGCGATGTGCCCGCCATAAAAAGGTCGGCAGAAAAGCAGATTGTGATCAGCCCGGCATTGGAAATGCCAGGATCGGCTCTACGGGCTGCCGCTGACACTGCTGCCGTGGTAGCAGACATGTTGGCGGTCCATCCGCCCTGCTCATGGTCTGGCAGTAGGACTGCCAGGGTAGTGGGAGTTGGACCGCCAAACTGTGACGGCAGTTCAAAGACAACTAGAGTTGTAATCAGGCCCTACGCCTCTCACCTTTTCAGCTTATTTTTGGTTCAACTTTAGAAGTATGTGACCGAAGATAAGTATTGAAATAAGGACAAGGAACTTTTTCTGTTTAAGTGTGTGTCGGTGGCGCAGTCAAGGCAGTAGCCCCCCACCGATCAATAACTCACAACAAACCCTTTCCCCCTCTCTGGCCCTTGCCCATCCGAATTCCAATCCCAATTCAGTCCCTCCCTCCCCTACTATCTCTCCTAACAGCAACTCGCCTCAATATCCCTCTCCCTCTCCAGTCCTCTCTAAACCGGAACCGGTCTCTCCTACTTCTTCTCTCCCCCCCACTGAGGTCCTGCCCCTTCGCCCCTCTCACTCAAGGCCCAGCTCCCCCCTCCATACCCCCCTCCCCCAGCTCCTATGATGACTCATCGCCTGGACCTTATAGAAGCCCAGATCGCCACGCTGATCCTCGGACTGAAAGAAACCCTTGCCTCCCTAAAGAAACTCCAGCCACCCCCCCCCAGCTCCCCTCTCGTCTCACCTTCCCACCTCCCCACCTCCAGCAACCTCCCATCAGGAATGACTCCTTCCCCCCGATCAAGTCCATGTCCCCCCAGGCTCTCGGCCTCCTCTCACTAAACCCCGACTGAATCACGAGTTAACTATCCCAGAAGATCTTCTCCCTCCCTCTCCCCACAGGAAGTGAGCTCCCTCATCGCATCCTACAAACCCCCTCGTTACCAGTCAGCCCAAGCACCACCCCGCACCCCTCACCCCCTTCTTCGATCCAAGTCATCACTAGTACGAGGAGAGACCCCCCCACCGAAAAACGTTCAGACCCCCAGCCTTTCTCGCATACTTACCCAGAGCGAATTCTGTCAACCCGAACCCGAATGCAGACCCCCCCATTAACTGCATGCTTATCAACTGCAGATCAGCCGTCAAACATGCAACTGAATTAGCCAAAACCATCCTATCCCATGACCTAGATGTAGCCTTCATCACTGAAACTTGGCTGAACACCCTATCCCCTCCCATCTTGGACACGCTGGTGCAACCGGCTTCTCACTTATCCACAAAGACAGGCCCATAAGCAAAGAAGGCGGAATAGCAATTGGCCACAAAAGTGACCTATCCATTACTGATTCCCCCCCCCATCATTTACAACTCTTTTGAATGCCTTTCGGTCAAAAACAGCTCGCCCCACCACAGCCCACTCCAATGCCTTCTCCTTTACCACCCTCCAGGCAACGCTATTCAATTTGGCGATCAGCTTTCGGATCTGATCACTCAAACCGCTCTCAACAGTGACTTCAGAATAATTCTGGCCGACCTCAACCTAAGATGGAATGAAACCAATAACCCGCTCATCCAATCTCTCACCTCCCTTCTACAAGACCACGATATGATCCAACACTGCTCAGAAGAAACCCACCATAGAGGTGCGCTCTTGGATGCAATCATTGTGGAAAAAAGACAATTTCAACTGACCACATCATCCCAGTGGACTGGTCAGACCATCACGCCATCCTCTTCCATATCAACCATTCGGCTCTATCCCTCTCACCCATCCAAACCTCCCCCAAGAGGGTCAGAAACTCATCGAAAGTCCCCTATGACAAGCTAGAAGATGCTCTTAGCTCACTCCTCCCGGACTCGACGGAGCTCCTCTTAACCACGGAACTCACCTCGCTCTATCATTCCAACCTGGAGCGAGTCCTGGATCAGCTGGCACCTAGAAAACTAAAAAAAAAAACAGAAGCATTTCCTCCAGGTCCTGGTTCTCCACTGACATCAACGATGAGCGTAGACTCCTAAGAGCCATGGAAAGATCCTGGAGGAACAACCCCACTGCCCGCAACCGGGACTAACTCAAGGCACCTCGCAAAACCTACCTTAATCATATCAAGAACAAAAAGTCATCCTTCTTCAGCTCTGCTCTAGACAAGGCTAAAAACCGCCCCAACGAACTCTTCAATATCATCAAGAACCAAACCTCCATTCCTATGACAGACAGCTTAACAGCGTCCAAAGACCAAAGCGATGACTTTGCTAACTTCTTCAACGAAAAAATTGCCTCAATTGGCCGATCTTTCAGCGACAGCCCTCCACCCTCACAGAGTTGCTCCCCACTGCTTCTACCCTCTCAAGACCAACAACCTTAGCCACTCGCTGGTCTTCCTTCCAACCCATCCTAATTGAAGCGATAAGCGATCTCATTGCCACCGCTAATCCCTCTTCACACTCCCTTGATCAACCACCCTCGAGACTGACCAAAGACCTGAAACTTACTCTAGCCCCCATCTGGGCCAAGATCATCAACAGCTCTTTGAGCGATGGCTCCATTCCTGACTGCCTTAAACTAGGTCAAGTCACTCCACTCCTAAAAAAAAACGGCCTCGACCCTAAGGTCATGAATAACTTCAGACCAGTTTTGAACCTTCCGCTCTTATCGAAAATTATGGAAAAATGTGTGCTGTCTCAGCTAACCCATCACCTAGAGATTTTGAATCTTCTTGACCCACACCAATCAGGGTTCAGAAAGGGCTGCAGCACAGACACCGCAATCCTCAATGTGATGGATGACCTACACAGGTCGCTCGACTCCAACCATTGTAGCCTCCTCATCCTCCTAGACCTCTCGGCGGCGTTTGACACAGTGGATCCTACCCTACTACTCAATGTCCTCCAGAATAGAGCGGGTTTGGAAAAGACAGTTCTCAAATGGTTCGCCTCCTTTCTCAACAACCGCACACAAATAATCAAAATTAAAAGCTTTGAATCGGACCCCCTCCCCATTACTAGAGGAGTCCCACAGGGATCAGTACTCTCTCCACAACTTTTCAACATCTACATGGAGCCCCTCACTACAATTCTAAGGAACTCCAACATCCCCTTTCACCTCTATGCGGACGACACACAACTCTACCTGGAAACCACATCGATCGCAGACATACACAGACTAAATGGCACACTCACAGAGGTCCAACATTGGCTCTCATCCAACCACCTCAAACTTAATGAAGAAAAGACAGAAGTGCTCCTCATCTCAAACAAAGTTGAAAATACCCAAATTCTTGAATGGTTCAAAGCCTTAAACGCCCTCAATATTCCTCTTGTACCTACAACCTCCGTCAAATCACTGGGGATCACTCTGGACCCCAAACTGGACATGAAAGAACACATCTCTAAACCTGCCAAAAGTGCTTTCCTTAACCTGAAACTTCTCTACAAACTGAAACCCTTCCTCCCCTCGAAGGACCTGAAACAGGCCACTCAGGCACTGGTACTCTACGGGATTGACTATGGCATTGCTACTCTGACTGGAGCAGCCAAATCTCACTTGGGTCTTCTGACTGCCACCCTAAATGCAGCAGCAAAAATGGTCACAGGAACTAAGAAATATGAGAACATCACTCCGGCTCTCAAGGATCTGAGATGGCTTCCTATTAACCTACGAGCCAGCTTCCGCACAGCTTGCCTCACACACAAAGCCCTGCATACAGGAAAACCGGAATATCTGGCCAACAAACTCAATAGAGCCGGTCAGTCTAGGAACCTCAGAAGCTCCAACACGCTACTACTCATTCCTCTGAAATCACAGAAACGTAAAACATCTAACAGGTCCTTTGCGGGTAATGCTCCCAAGATATGGAACTCCATCCCCCCCACATCAGGATGACCGAATCCTTCCTGAAATTCAAGATACTACTCAAAGCCCTCCTTGTTGAGCGGGCTGGATCTTAACGAGAATCCCTTGTCTGACTTTGATAGATCACTATCTCCTTGGTGACTTTGTTATATCACTATCTCCATGGTCCCAGAGAGAGCCGGACATCTCTCCCTTGATCTCTGCCATGTTGTGCGCTCTTGCTGGTACTGTATAGACTTTTACTTCCCCATGTTCTCCCTGCCCTTCTTTCGACCTACTTGTCTTATTGATGCTTATTTGTATTCGATGTAAAGCGCTCTGATACCTTCGGGTCCAGCTAGCGCTATACAAAACTTAAATAAATAAAAATAAAAAAATTCTATGCTTTACAGAGAGTAAATGAATGTGAAACGTGTATATTACAATTAAGGCTTCCAGTTTTCTGTTTTTACTGATTTTTACAGCTAAATACGGACAGAAACCAATCAATTTCCTGTCTGTATTTATTTTTAAAGGCGGCAAACACCAAAAGTTGTGCTTCTTGAGGGACTCCGTATTGTCCTTCATTAATTGCAGGCACACTACTATGCAGATAGACACAATGGTGATCTAAAAACAGGATAAGACTCCCTCAAATATAAGCATTTAACATATATTTGTATAATGCTAATATTTACCTGTTGGTGTAGTGGTTGGTTATATTTGGCTGGTTAATTTGGTAAAACGCTACAGGCATCAAAGTATAAGTGCTTCTTTATCAGTTAAATAAATATGGAAATATACCACTTTGCGACTCCATTTATTCTCAAAACAGAAAATAAGTATGGATAAATACCAACTAACCCCTTCGCTGCTAGGCCTTTTCCCCCTGTGCTAAGCCTTTTTTTGACTATTTGGGGACGTTCGCGCTTAGGTCCCTGTAACTTTTTGACCACATACGGTATCCACGCCAAATTTGCGTCCTTTTCTTTCAACATCATGGTGATTCTAAAGGTACCCAGGCTTTGTGGATTCCCATGGAGGAAACCCAGAAATTAGCCAAAATACAGCTACATTTTGTATTTTTGGGGGAAATGGGAAAAAGGTGCTGCAAATGAAAGCATCTGTTTTTCTCCCCTGCAAATGCGATCAGCAAAAGAGTTTGTGGGGCTGAAATTACAATTTCCCCAGCTTTCAAGGACTGACAGACTTTTGTCAGAAAACAAACATTTTTTACACAGTTTAGGCATTTTACTGGTACATAGCCAATTTTTGCTATTTTTATGTGCTTTCAACCTTTTTGGTGTCAATGGTAGAAATGGGTATGAAATCAATAATGGAGCTTGGAAAGCTATGCATTTTAAAAAAGTAGACACAATTTCTCATTTCACCAAGGGGTCGTTTGTGAAGATCCTTCAAGGTTTCTTTATAGAAACTTAAAGTTGAGAATTGGAAACATTGAAAATGAGTTGAAAAAACCAGCCATTTGTGCCAACGTTTTCACCTGAAACTTCTTCTAATTATGACAGATGTTTAAAATGAATAAACAGTTACATCTGCTGGACCTTTCTGGTTGTGGTAATATATAGGACTTGTAGGTTCACCAAGAACCAGACGAACCCAGTGTCAATAACTGAGCAGCGTCTTGCAATGGTTTTTTATTATGTACCGAGTATATATCAATTAATTTGGGAAAATATATATAGTGAGAAATCGGGATGAAAGACAGCTATGTATTTCTGAAATTAGAACAAAATAGAGAGTTTAGAAACAGTAGCTATTTGCAAATTTCCGAAATTGTGAATACTTGCACTAGCATGAGAATTATAGGGCATTTTTCAAAGTGACCTTTTTTTTACACATTGTCTTTCATTTGGAATGCAGAATTGCATCGAAAGTCAATAGGTAACAGTTGTTCTGCAATTGTGTGTTACCCTAAGTCTCCCAATAAAAATGGTACCTCACTTGTGTGGGTAGGCCTAGTGCCCACGACAGGAAACGGCTCAAAACGCAATGTAGACACACTCCAATTTCACTGTGAAAACTGACCCTTTTTTTGCAAAGTGCCTAGCTGTAGATTTTGAACCCTAGCTCTGCCGGCACCTAGGGAAACCTAGCAAGCCTATACATTTTTTTTAAACTAGACACCCTGGGGAATCCAGGATGGGGTGACCGGTCTGGCTCTCACTAGGTTCTGTTACCCAGAATCCCTTGCAAACCTCAAACTTTGTCCAAAAAAACACATTTTCCTCACATTCTGTGGTGGAAAGTTTCGTAATCTGCATGGATACACAAAATTCCACCCACTGTGAATTTCCCAAAGTCTTCCAAGAAAAATGGTACCTCACTTGTGTGGATAGGCCTAGTGCCCGTGACAGAAAACGGCCCAAAACACAACGTGGACACTCCACATTTTCAGATTGAAAATGGACCCTTTTTTTGCAAAGTGCCTAGCTGTAGAATTTGAACCCCAACTCTGCCGGCACTTAGGGAAACCTAGCAAACCTATACATTTTTTAAAACTAGACACCCAGGGGAATCCAGGATGGGGTGACTTATCTGGCTCTCACCAGGTTCTGTTACCCAGAATACCTTGAAAACCTCAAACTTTGTAAAAAAACACATTTTCCTCACATTTCGGTAGTGAAAAGTTCTGGAATCTGTGTGGACCCACAAAATTCTACTCACCCCGCATTACCCAAAGTCATCCGAGAAAAATGGTACCTCACTCGCATGGGTGGGTCAAGTACCCGCGACAGGCAGAGCCCAAAATTTATTGAGGAAACATTAAAATTACCTATCACAAAACAACCTGGATTTGCAAGGGAGGTCGCCATGGTTTTTGGCCCCGTGCTCGGCAGCCATCTAGGGAAACCCATGGAGGTATGGCTTCCATGTATTCCTCAACATTTCCCTCTCAGAATCCCCTGCAAACCTCAACTTTTGATTGAAAAATCAAAATTTTCTCAAATTTCTGTGAGGGAAAGTTGTACGATCAGCGGGCTGACACAAATTGCTTGGCGGCCATCTAGGGAAACCTACCAAACCCACACATTTCTGAAACCTAGAGACCCGGGGAGTCCAGGGAGGTATGTCGTTTGTGGATTCCCCAACGTTTCGCTACTCAGAATCCCCTGCAAATCTCAAATTTTGATGACAAAATGAAATTTTTCTCAAATTTCTGTGTGGGAAAGTACTGGAATCTGCATGGATCCACAAATTTACAACCACCCAGCATTCCACCAGATTTCCCAATAAAAATGGTACCTCACTCGCGTGGGTGGGTCAAGTACCCGCGACAGGCAAGGGCCCAAAACATACTGATTTTAAGTTCAACTTTGATATTGAGGAGACATCAAAATTACCTATCACAAAAAAACCTGGTTTTGCAAGGGGGGGTCACCTGGGTTTTTGGCCCCGGGCTTGGCGGCCATCTTGGGAAACTACCAAACCCACACATTTCTGAAAAATAGACACCCGGGGGAGTCCAACGAGGTATGGCTTGCATGGATCCCCCAGCGTTTTCCTTCCCAGAATCCCCTGCAAAAGGAAATTTGTGGGTCCATGCAGATTCCAGAACTGTCTGAACAAAGAAATGTGAGAAAAAATTGTTTTTTTCAGCTAAATTTGAGGTTTGCAGGGCATTCTGGGAAGGAAAACTATTGAGGGGTCCACACAAGCCATTCCTCGCTGGACTGCCATGGGTGTCTAGCTTTCAGAAATTTGTGGGTTTGGTAGGTTTCCCAAGATGGCCGCTTGAGGTTTTCAAGGGATTCTGGGTAACAGACCCTGGAGAGAGGCACAGCACCCAAAGGGTTAAATAACCCAAAATAAATATGGATAAATACAAATGGAAATGCTAAGAAATTAAATACCATAAAACTGGGAGCCCTAGTTGAAATATATTATGAAGAAGAGAGAAAAGAGGATAAGGCCAGTTGGCTCACAGAGTCAGTGCCATTTTACAAACCTCACTGTGAAGGTCAGGGAAATATGGTACATGCCCTCATCAGCCATGTCATAGTGAGTGACCACCTGCCCCTCAATGTGTCTAAACTCAGATGTGTAGCCATTTCTGTTCTGAGAGGGACATGTTGGGAGCCTTCTCTGCTTCTTCTCTTTTTGACAGAAACATTGGTATTCAAAGTCTGTCTATTCTTGTACATTTTCTTCTGTGAAGCTTGATTCACATTTCTGTTTTGTAGATTTTGGTCTGAAGAATCCATCTTCTTATGAGAGACAAAACCTCTTGTCAGAGATGATATTTCATATCTTTCGAACACCATATCCATCTTGAGAGCCTCATTGCTTCTTAAGAGGTGGCAGCTTCACCTCTGTGGGGAAAGGTCTGCTTCATGGAATTTTGGATATTTGCATTGAATTTGGACTGCTTGCTCAGGATTCTGAAAGTGGAACATTGTCAACTTTTCACACATGTCGGTTAGATGTTGTTGGGATCATTGTTTGCATATAATACAATCTACTTGTAATTACTTTGAATACTGGCTACTTGCTTTGTAGTATAAAATGGAATGTTAGCACCTTGTCACAAATAATGTGGCAAAGTTGCTGTTTAGCTGTGCCTGGGTTAGGAAGGGGGAATAAGGGACTACAATGATGTTTGCTGGAATAGGCCTATCCATCCTGCTGCTCGAGGCCTCGCTGAACACTGGATAGGAAAATGTTGTACTTTCCTTGTAGTGTTTGGTAAAGAAACTGCAGCATGAGAGAGGGCTTGATGACAGAAGGAGTGAGGCAAACACAGTCCCTCTGGTGTTTCAGTCAACTAAAGAGGGAGCCAGAACATTAGGCAAATACACTGTTAAAATTCTACGTTTTTCCTGTGAACCTGTAAGGGGAAACACAGCATCAAGTTGATCAATTATCTGGGCAATCCTAAATGGAATGTCCTCCTGATTAGGTGGGTGTTTGCCAATAACTGAATTCACAATTACTGAACTAGTAACCAGTCCCGGAGCTTGGTTTTCCTGAGCAGGTGCACCAGCCCTAGCTGGACCCACTAAAATTCATGGGAAACAAATGGTGTTAGGAGTCAATATAGAAGAACAATTTGGTTATATAATGCACGTGTGTCAGCCTAATTTAGAGTAGCCAGATTTGGGTACGGTGTCAGGCCTCTAAGAGTAGGCCAGGTGGCCCTGTCAATATTTAAGGGGCCCATATAAACAATTCAGTGAACATGGGAATGGGCACCATTAAAAAAATGTCTGGTATTCCCGGACCGTGAGAGGAATTAAAAGAAGTGCATAAAGATAATAAACGTTTGGTGGAACAGCCTCAGTATAAATATGCAACATATTATCATAGCGTCGACAGCTGGAAAAGTGACCCAGGAATTGAAAACTTCAAAGCAGTATGCTCCAACCGCTTCAATCACAAAAACCACAGGAGCTCCAGCATTAGAAACTCCATGTGCCAGTAAGTGTTGAGTAACTGCCGGGCAGCAATTAGGCTCAATGGCTACAGCCATAATCTGTAATCAAAGGATTAAAAAATACAGCACAAAAGTGGGTAAGAACCTTTTAATATTCAAGCTTGAAAAACCAACAGAAGTAGGTGATCCCTAAAAACGGTGGAGGATAAGTCCCAAACACTACGGATGTCTCCACCAGATAGTGCAAGGGTATTGTGGACAAGCATAAGCACTACTCGGGGTTCCTGCAAGTAAGTACCAGACCAAACGCAGGCAGCACCATGTTGCAGGGATTCTGCATAGGGAAAGACCTATTCTTGGGACATCAGTAGTTAGGGACTTAGTCACCATATCACCTCAGTACCATGAGTCCGAGTCTGACTAGCTATGGTGGCTCACTTTCCTTTCTACTCGAAACTAGAAGAACAAGTGAATTGACACCCCAGAAACCCAACACTCCACCCCTCCCAGGGATGGCGGTGACAGGACATTCCCTTTGACTCACACACTTGTACTCGTCCACAGTAAGATATGAAAGAGACACGAAGGAAGTTTGAAATGTTTATTTAAACTATCATGCTCTGAAATGCAGTATATGTGCCACAAGTAGAAAACAACTTCCTAGCAAAAATACCATCTGCATTGTCAATAAACCGTATATTATGAAAAGTCTTATCATATTATAAGACAGTATAGCCTAACTCCCCTACACTTCTACCGAAGCTTTTAAAACTGTTTATATAGCTCCTATCATCATGTCGTGTGTTATTATTCTATGATGGCATTATGGTATCTGTTTTTGGTTGAGTTATTATTGTATCTTTAGCATGTGTTTGTTTTGTTAGGTTATTGTTTTTGGTTTGGTTTTTATTGGTTGGTATTGTTGGGAGGGGAGTGTGTTATGGCCTTCTCTCACCTTTTTTATACTATCTCCTTAAGGTGATGTAATGCCTTGGGGCTTTGTTGACATCATGATCTTTGGAATGTGATGGGCACTTGGCAACAGGGAGATTCACAAGTCAGAGGAGCTGTGCTGGCTGTGCTGT
Source organism: Lissotriton vulgaris (assembly GCF_964263255.1). NCBI lineage: Eukaryota > Metazoa > Chordata > Amphibia > Caudata > Salamandridae > Lissotriton > Lissotriton vulgaris. Next base: position 1,109,465,325 of record NC_141694.1, read on the forward strand.
CCTTGTGGTGGCTGTATTAGAGAACTGAAGTTAAACCTGTGTATGAGTGTTGTCTCAACACATTCAATACTGAATACATGTAGCCAGAGGGTGAGTTCCTCTTTATCTTTCCTTCACTGTGACTTATTTCTAGCTCTAGGGATGTTGGCTGTTAATATGCCACTGTTTTATGGGTATTTAGTGATATGATTATTTAACATGTAGAAAGGACCCAAATGTCCAGCCATGTTTTTTTTGCATTCCAGCACATATTTACTTTTTACAAATTAAGTAGTGTTTAGCTGTTCCTACTAAGACAATCATGATAAGATATAGACTATTTATATTTCAAACGGAAGGGCAATATATATTGACATATATTATATAGATAAAGAGTATGGCTAGTTGATGTAGAACACTTTACAGTGTTTTAGCATTGTTATTTGCAGTTGAATGGGAGATATAATTAGCCAGAGTTTAACAAAAAAGATTTGTTCATCTAAGGCTTCACATTAACCAAAGTAGCATTATTAATTCGCCGATGAGCCAAATCAGTATTAAAGTGGTAGAAGTTGTAGTATTTACACTCGTTTTTTAAAAACTTTTTTTATGTAAGGGTGGGGCCATCATTTTATTGCAAACTCGGCCGATAGCATGATTAGTATTTCTCAATTTCACTGGGGTGAGCAGGAGACAGTATCTGCCGGCTTTCAGCTACATCACAGAATGCTCTGTGACCTCTGCTCCACAGCCACCTGAGCGACCTCTTGTGCCTAGAGAGATACCTTTTGTGAAGTGTCCCTGTTTATTATTCGTTCCAATATCCACTGTAGATTTGGAGACTTGCTGCCACATGCATCAAACTCCCGTTTTGCGTTTCCAGATTTGCGAATTTTACCGAATCGCAAATATGGATTCGCAAAACGGGATGCATCATAGAAAGTGCAAAATATTTCCGATTCGGTAAAAATCGCAATTTTTACCGAATCGCAAATATTATGTGACTTCAAAATTGCGAATTCGCTATTCCCATTGATTCCTATGGGCCAAAAGGCCATAGGAATCAATGGAAATTGCGAGTGGCACTTAGAAAATTTCATGGGTGCAGGGGGGGGTCCAAAGGACCCCCCCCTGCACCCCTGAAATGTATTTTTAAATGGATGTTTCACACACACATGTCCTAAGGACATGTGTGTCTGTAACATGACATTGTTTAAAATGTAAATTAGTACATTTTAAACATTTTTCGCAATTTACCACGAGGTTCAACCTCGTGGTAATTTGCACTTCCAAACCTTGTTCTCGCAATTTGATTTCAGAATGATGCATTGCATTTAAGGAATCGCAAATTTGCGATTCCTTAAATGCAATCGCATTCTGGAAAGTCGCAAAATCAGCGAATTTCATTAAAAAATAATGATGCATCTGAAAAAGCATTTTTGGAGTCGCAAACGGCCGATTTTAAGGAATCGCACCGTTTGCGACTCCAAAAATGCTTGATGCATGTGGCCCTATCTCCTTTGGCGGATACTGATCCACGTTGTCTATTTTTCATTGACACGTGTCCAGTTCTTTTGAAAGCCATTATTCCCTATGTGAGGACAAAAATCTAGTCCGTGGAACTTGTTTTTTCATTGGCTTTGCGATCTAAAGACTTTCAGAGTTCCCATCTTTACATACAGGTATATTGATGAAGTATCCTCTGTTCATTTCAATGCATTGTTTCCCAGGTGTATTGTCAGAGTTGCATGGGGGATGGGGACGTGCCATGGATATGTGCACACCTCATCACTTTTGCTCTCCCACCTTGCCTGTAACAGCGATGAATCAATGGTGATGGGTATGTTCTCTACCCTTCTAGATATAAAAAGGGTTTGAGGAAGTTAGAAAAAGAAATGGAGGGAGGGCAGAAGGAACTGAGAAGAAGAGGGAGTTATGTTATGTTATGTTATATTGGCTTTTGTATAGCGCTCGGCTACTCAAAAAGAGTGTCCCGGCGCTTTTAGTAAGGAGGGCAACAGTGTAATAACATAACACAATTAAAAAAGAGAAGTATCACAGACAAAGAAGACACAACAGGCAAGAAGTCCTACTGGGTAAACAGCCAGGTTTTGAGGCCTTTTCTAAAAGCAAGTAGGCTAGTGGCTCCCCGAAGTGTAAGCGGCAGAGAGTTCCACAACTGTGGCGCCAGTAGTCCAAAGGAGCGACCTCCCAGGCGCGCTCTCTTCACTCGTGGAACAGTCGCCAGAGTCAGAGAGGGGATGAGAACATTTACAGGTGAGTCGATTCGTCAGATGAAGTTACGGTGTGTAATAGAGAGGGATGAGCTAGACATTACAAGAGGGGGTAGAAGAAAAGAGGTAAGAGTACATTTGAATGGCTGGCCGACAGGACGAGTGAGGAAAATGACAAAGGTATGGCAATGAGGGATTGTGAGTGAGGGTGATAGGGTCAAAGCAGAAGTATGAAGACGAGTGGCACACTGAGATGTGGTGAGGTAGGTAGGGTCGGGCTGTTCTGCCACTCCTTCTGGACGCCCCTCCCTCCATATTTTCAGTTAAAGTTTGCCATATTGGAAAAAGGAATATTATGATGACATATTTTTCAATTCCCATTTAATGAATACAAGTTTTTTCACACAGTGTTTACGTTTGGGAGATGTAGTGTCTCTTCAGCAGTAGGCAATTAACATGCCAGAGATAAGATGAGGGGATGTCCCCCTCTCTGAATGAGCGCTGCTCCAAGGAGGGGTCTCAACAATCTAAATGGTTGCTTTAATCAGATTGTAACGCAATGACCTTTAAACGTGAGTGAAGAAGTTCCAGATTTAACAAGGAGCTTATTAAATCACTGATTTTGGCTTTTGGTAACTTCAGAAGGCTTGATAGAGCCTAATGCAAGGTCCAATCAGAGAGGTCTGGTGAACCATGCCAAACAGTCACTGGGCTCATATTGTGCCTACAAGACAACTTTTCTCCCCCCAAATCACAAATGGGTCTCACAGAACATATGATACGCAAACAGGTGGTCCCTGGTGATTCCATGGTTAGACTAGGAAATGTGAGAAAGCCAAACCATGGATTATATGCTACACTTGAGGGCATCAAACACATTTTGTAGCTTTTTGTAATAAAGAAGTGTATGAAATTGTGTATTTTGTTTACAAAATTTCATGAAACGTTTGTAAAATTATTATTTTTGAACAAAACAAGTTTTACAGGTATCTTGGGTGACTATTTTCGTGCAAGAGTGAACTTTGCATAACATATTATATATACAGGAGATCGGTTTGAGCAGAAAATGTCTGTCTGTGAGAAATCTCCTGCTTCAAAAAGCCTTCCATGTGCAAACAATTGTGGAACGTGGAAAATAAATGCATTTCGCAAGCATTATTAAAATGTTTTCCCAGGTCTACTTTTTAGCCACTTGCAGCTTCTGAGGTCAGGGGTCGAGGAGCCTTGCAATGTTCTTTTATTGAAAATAATTAATGTGCTCAAAAACTTGAAAAATACTTCCTGGTTAAATACAAAACCTTGAGTTTAGTCACCGGGAACTCTGTACACATTATAGGAAGTCAGCTGAAAAACACACTTTGGGCCCGATTATGACCCTGGCGGGCCACAGAGGCGGCTGTCGGGATCGCATCGCCAAGCCAACGGTTTTCCGACAGCCCCATTACGATATTACCATGGGGCTGGCAGTGTGTCAGTGGCACAGTCATGGCGGAGGCATGCTGTTGGTCTAGGAAAGTATATTTATACAAAGGGGCAACCCGAATAACCCTATAGCATCTGGGTAAAGAACATATTGCACAAAAATGATGATGCATAGGAACAAATAACCCAATCTATTTCACAGGACCGAGAAAAATAAATTATCCCTTCCTACGTGAATTATATCACATCCGAAAAAATCTTTACGTTTATAATCATCCAAGCCCAAAACTAAATGACACAAAAACTTTCTAAGTCACTCTTTTATATATATATATATATATATATATATATATATATATATATATATATATATATATATATGTATATATATATATATATATATATATATATATATATATATATATATAATTTATTTTTTGGTTACTGTTCTATTTTCTCATAGAAAGGAAAACTTTATTTTTGTTTTTCAAGAGAACACATATATATACAAAAACAAACACATATATGTACACCACATTTATATCTGTCACAAAACTTTTCACAGTATGTACATTGACACACTAACATAGATATTTGAATCTTTTTATATGTTATAGCCCAAATTTTTAACAAAAGGATGCTTTATTAAAGTTAGGACAAGCATTCCTGTAAAACAAGATCTATCAAAGAAATGCAAAGGAGCCTAACTGGTCTATATTATTTCAACCTATCTAATTTGAATACTCCTTGTTGATCTACTTATACAACATAAACATTTTGAATAATGTCTTCTTAGAAATGTCGACGCGTTTCAGCCCAATGAATACGGGCCTCATCAGGACGAGGGCTATTAGTGATATGTCGTGGTCTATATCCTCCGCTCCACGCCATTCTGATTCTCCGGCGTTCCGGAGAATCAGAATGGCGTGGAGCGCATGCATAGCGGCGACTGCTTGATAACAAAGCAGAAGAATTGCCCCTCCGTAGACGATTGATTCGTAACAATTACGCGACTTACATCGATTTGCAAATACAGGAGAACGCAGGCCTGCCATTAGTTTCGAAATAACTTGAAAGTGTGGAGAGAAATATACACACACCTAGAGCCATAGAACTTTCTTGCTGCCTATATATAGAACCTAAGAGGCCTCTAGAATCACACAATCCTTAGTCCTAGGAGGATATAAGAAGACACCATTCAAAATGTTTATGTTGTATAAGTAGATCAACAAGGAGTATTCAAATTAGATAGGTTGAAATATTATAGACCAGATAGGCTCCTTTGCATTTCTTAGATAGATCTTGTTTTATAGGAATGCTTGTCCTTACTTTAATAAAGCATCCTTTTTGTTAAAAATGTGAGCTATAACATATAAAAAGATTCAAATATCTATGTTAGTGTGTCAATGTACACATTGTGAATAGTTTTGTGATGAATATAAATGTGGTGTACATATAATTATTTGTTTTTGTATATATATGTGTTCTCTTGAAAAACAAAAATAACGTTTTCCTTTCTATGAGAAAATAGAACAGTAACCAAAAAATGAATAATAAATATATATAAAAGAGTTACTTAGAAAGTTTTTGTGTCATTTAGTTTTTGGTTTGGATGATTATAAAAGCACAGATTTTTTCGGATGTGATATAATTCATGTAGGAGGGGATAATTTATTTTTCTCGGTCCTGTGAAATAGATTGGGTTATTTTTTCCTATGCATCATCATTTTTGTGCAATATGTTGGTCTAGGAAAGGGCCTGCAGCCAATGCCAACCACGCTGCAATACCTCCGGGTGGTCTGGTGCATTGTTTCCCTGCAGCATGGTCTGGTGGAGAAAGAGTGCGTGCAGCAGTGCCAATGGCATGGGGCAAACACAGCTGGCACCAGTAACATGTCTCAAGGGCGCACTCACCCTGGAGATAGGTTTGCACCCCAAAACCTACCTTTCTTTCGACCCTTTCATGGCGATGTCCCTGCCATGAAAAGGTTAGTAGAAAAGCAGATCGTGATCAGCCCGGTGGTGGAAATGCCAGGACCGCGCCTATGGGCTGCTGCTAGAACAACTCTGTGGTAGACATGTTGGCTGTGGCGGCGGTCCACCGCCCTATTCGTGATCCGACGATCGGACTGCCAGGTTAGCGGGTGGTTGGACCGCCAAAATGCGACGTTGGCAGAACAATGTCTTACATTCACCCCAGTACAAAGATCTGGGCCTAAATCCATCGTTTTTTTGCACTCCACACCACCCTAGGTCAGACACTGGCTATATGCAAATCAGCATTGACCCTGTGCCTCATGGGAACAGTCCAGCCCGAACTACCAGCCATATCTTTCCCAGACCGGAATCAAGCATCCAAGGACCGGTTTCTGGCTATCAGCCTTCTTCAGCCTGGATAGCTTGACACCAGTGATGTGGAGAGCCTGGGACTCACGTCTGAGCATACCCAGCCCACTCGGGTGAAAATTGCAAAAAACACAGTTGATGGACAGAATGCAGAACAATGTCTTACATTCACCCCAGTACAAAGATCTGGGCCTAAATCCATCGTTTTTTTGCACTCCACACCGCCCTAGGTCAGACACTGGCTATATGCAAATCAGCCTTGACCCTGTGCCTCATGGGAACAGTCCAGCCCGAACTACCAAGCCATGTCTTTCCCAGACCGGAATCAAGCATCCAAGGACCGGTTTCTGGCTATCAGCCTTCTTCAGGCTGGATAGCTTGACTCCAGTGATGTGGAGAGCCGGGGACTCACGTCTGAGCATACCCAGCCCACTCGGGGTGAAAATTGCAAAAAACACAGTTGATGGACAGAATGCAGAACAATGTCTTACATTCACCCGAGTACAAAGATCTGGGCCTAAATCCATCGTTTTTTTGCACTCGACACCACCCTAGGTCAGACACTGGCTGTATGCAAATCAGCCTTGATCCTCTGCCTCATGGGAACAGTCCAGCCCGAACTACCAAGCCATGTCTTTCCCAGACCGGAATCAAGCATCCAAGGAAGGGTTTCTGGCTATCAGCCTTCTTCAGCCTGGATAGCTTGACTCCAGTGATGTGGAGAGCCTGGGACTCACGTCTGAGCATACCCAGCCCACTCGGGGTGAAAATTGCAAAAAACACAGTTGATGGACAGAATGCAGAACAATGTCTTACATTCACCCCAGTACAAAGATCTGGGCCTAAATCCATCGTTTTTTTGCACTCCACACCACCCTAGGTCAGACACTGGCTGTATGCAAATCAGCCTTGACCCTGTGCCTCATGGGAACAGTCCAGCCCAAACTACCAAGCCATGTCTTTCCCAGACCGGAATCAAGCATCCAAGGACCGGTTTCTGGCTATCAGCCTTCTTCAGCCTGGATAGCTTGACTCCAGTGATGTGGAGAGCCTGGGACTCACGTCTGAGCATACCCAGCCCACTCGGGGTGAAAATTGCAAAAAACTGGAGTCAAGCTATCCAGGCTGAAGAAGGCTGATAGCCAGAAACCGGTCCTTGGATGCTTGATTCCGGTCTAGGAAAGACATGGCTTGGTAGTTTGGGCTGGACTGCTCCCATGAGGCACAGAGTAAGGCTGATTTGCATATAGCCATTGTCTGACCTAGGGTGGTGTGGAGTGCAAAAAACAATGGATTTAGGCCCAGATCTTTGTACTGGGGTGAATGTAAGACATTGTTCTGCATTCTGTCCATCAACTGTGTTTTTTGCAATGTTCACCCCGAGTGGGCTGGGTATGCTCAGACGTGAGTCCCAGGTTCTCCAAATCACTGGAGTCAAGCTATCCAGGCTGAAGAAGGCTGATAGCCAGAAACCGATCCTTGGATGCTTGATTCCGGTCTAGGAAAGACATGGCTTGGTAGTTCGGGCTGGACTGTTCCCATGAGCCACATGGTCAAGGCTGATTTGCATATAGCCATTGTCTGACCTAGGGTGGTGTGGAGTGCAAAAAAACGATGGATTTAGGCCCAGATCTTTGTACTGGGGTGAATGTAAGACATTGTTCTGCATTCTGTCCATCAACTGTTTTTTGCAATTTTTACCCCGAGTGGGCAGGGTATGTTCAGACGTGAGTCCCAGGCTCTCCACATCACTGGAGTCAAGCTATCCAGGCTGAAGAAGGCTGATAGCCAGAAACCGGTCCTTGGATGCTTGATTCAGGTCTAGGAAAGACATGGCTTGGTAGTTCGGGCTGGACTGTTCCCAGGAGGCACAGGGTCAAGGCTGATTGGCATATAGCCATTGTCTGACCTAGGGTGGTGTGGAGTGCAAAAAAACGATGGATTTAGGCCCAGATCTTTGTACTGGGGTAAATGTAAGACATTGTTCTGCATTCTGTCCATCAACTGTGTTTTTTGCAATTTTCACCCTGAGTGGGCTGGGTATGCTCAGACGTGAGTCCCAGGCTCTCCACATCACTGGAGTCAAGCTATCCAAGCTGAAGAAGGCTGATAGCCAGAAACCGGTCCTTTGATGCTTGATTCCGGTCTAGGAAAGACATGGCTTGGTAGTTCGGGCTGGACTTTTCCCATGAGGCACAGGGTCAAGGCTGATTTGCGTATATCCATTGTCTGACCTAGGGTGGTGTGGAGTGCAAAAAAACGATGGATTTAGGCCCAGATCTTTGTACTGGGGTGAATGTAAGACATTGTTCTGCATTCTGTCCATCAACTGTGTTTTTTGCAATTTTCACCCCGAGTGGGCTGGGTATGATCAGACGTGAGTCCCAGGCTCTCCACATCACTGGAGTCAAGCTATCCAGGCTGAAGAAGGCTGATAGCCTGAAACCGGTCCTTGGATGCTTGATTCCGGTCTAGGAAAGACATGGCTTGGTAGTTCGGGCTGGACTGTTCCCATGAGGCACAGGGTCAAGGCTGATTTGCATATAGCCATTGTCTGACCTAGGGTGGTGTGGAGTGCAAAAAAACGATGGATTTAGGCCCAGATCTTTGTACTGGGGTGAATGTAAGACATTGTTCTGCATTCTGTCCATCAACTGTTTTTTGCAATTTTTACCCCGAGTGGGCAGGGTATGTTCAGACGTGAGTCCCAGGCTCTCCACATCACTGGAGTCAAGCTATCCAGGCTGAAGAAGGCTGATAGCCAGAAACCGGTCCTTGGATGCTTGATTCAGGTCTAGGAAAGACATGGCTTGGTAGTTCGGGCTGGACTGTTCCCAGGAGGCACAGGGTCAAGGCTGATTGGCATATAGCCATTGTCTGACCTAGGGTGGTGTGGAGTGCAAAAAAACGATGGATTTAGGCCCAGATCTTTGTACTGGGGTAAATGTAAGACATTGTTCTGCATTCTGTCCATCAACTGTGTTTTTTGCAATTTTCACCCTGAGTGGGCTGGGTATGCTCAGACGTGAGTCCCAGGCTCTCCACATCACTGGAGTCAAGCTATCCAAGCTGAAGAAGGCTGATAGCCAGAAACCGGTCCTTGGATGCTTGATTCCGGTCTAGGAAAGACATGGCTTGGTAGTTCGGGCTGGACTGTTCCCATGAGGCACAGGGTCAAGGCTGATTTGCATATAGCCATTGTCTGACCTAGGGTGGTGTGGAGTACAAAAAAACGATGGATTTAGGCCCAGATCTTTGTACTGGGGTGGATGTAAGACATTGTTCTGCATTCTGTCCATCAACTGTATTTTTGCAATTTTCACCCCGAGTTGGCTGGGTATGCTCAGACGTGAGTCCCAGGCTCTCCACATCACTGGAGTCAAGCTATCCAGCCTGAAGAAGGCTGATAGCCAGAAACCGGTCCTTGGATGCTTGATTCCGGTCTAGGAAAGACATGGCTTGGTAGTTTGGGCTGGACTGTTCCCATGAGGCACAGGGTCAAGGCTAATTTGCATATAGCCATTGTCTGACCTAGGGTGGTGTGGAGTGCAAAAAAACGATGGATTTAGGCCCAGATATTTGTACTGGGGTGAATGTAAGACATTGTTCTGCATTCTGTCCATCAACTGTGTTTTTTGCAATTTTCACCCCGAGTGGGCTGGGTATGCTCAGACGTGAGTCCCAGGCTCTCCACATCACTGGAGCCAAGCTATCCAGGCTGAAGAAGGCTGATAGCCAGAAACCGGTCCTTGGATGCTTGATTCCGGTCTAGGCAAGACATGGCTTGGTAGTTTCGGGCTGGACTGTTCCCATGAGGCACAGGGTCAAGGCTGATTTGTATATAGCCATTGTCTGACCTAGGGTGGTGGGGAGTGCAAAAAAACGATGTATTTAGGCCCAGATCTTTGTACTGGGGTGAATGTAAGACATTGTTCTGCATTCTGTCCATCAACTGTGTTTTTTGCAATTTTCACCCCGAGTGGGCTGGGTATGCTAAGACGTGAGTCCCAGGCTCTCCACATCACTGGAGTCAAGCCATCCAGGCTGAAGAAGGCTGATAGCCAGAAACCGGTCCTTGGATGCTTGATTCCGGTCTAGGAAAGACATGGCTTGGTAGTTCGGGCTGGACTGTTCCCATGAGGCACAGGGTCAAGGCTGATTTGCATATAGCCATTGTCTGACCTAGGGTGGTGTGGAGTGCAAAAAAACGATGGATTTAGGCCCAGATCTTTGTACTGGGGTGAATGTAAGACATTGTTCTGCATTCTGTCCATCAACTGTGTTTTTTGCAATTTTCACCCCGAGTGGGCTGGGTATGCTCAGACGTGAGTCCCAGGCTCTCCACATCACTGGAGTCAAGCTATCCAGGCTGAAGAAGGCTGATAGCCAGAAACCGGTCCTTGGATGCTTGATTCTGGTCTAGGAAAGACATGGCTTGGTAGTTCGGGCTGTACTGTTCCCATGAGGTACAGGGTCAAGGCTGATTTGCATATAGCCAGTGTCTGACCTAGGGTGGTGTGGAGTGCAAAAAAACGATGGATTTAGGCCCAGATTTTTGTACTGGGGTGAATGTCAGACATTGTTCTGCATTCTGTCCATCAACTGTGTTTTTTGCAATTTTCACCCCGAGTGGGCTGGGTATGCTCAGACGTGAGTCCCAGGCTCTCCACATCACTGGAGTCAAGCTATCCAGGCTGAAGAAGGCTGATAGCCAGAAACCGGTCCTTGGATGCTTGATTCCGGACTAGGAAAGACATGGCTTGGTAGTTTGGCCTGGACTGTTCCCATGAGGCACAGGGTCAAGGCTGATTTGCATATAGCCATTTTCTGCCCTAGGGTGGTGTGGAGTGCAAAAAAACGATGGATTTAGGCCCAGATCTTTGTACTGGGGTGAATGTAAGACATTGTTCTGCATTCTGTCCATCAACTGTGTTTTTTGCAATTTTCACCCCGAGTGGGCTGGGTATGCTCAGACCTGAGTCCCAGGCTCTCCACATCACTGGAGTCAAGCTATCCAGGCTGAAGAAGGCTGATAGCCAGAAACCGGTCCTTGGATGCTTGATTACGGTCTAGGAAAGACATGGCTTGGTAGTTCGGGCTGGACTGTTCCCATGAGGCACAGGGTCAAGGCTGAATTGCATATAGCCATTGTCTGACCTAGGGTGGTGTGGAGTGCAAAAAAACGATGGATTTAGGCCCAGATATTTGTACTGGGGTGAATGTAAGACATTGTTCTGCATTCTGTCCATCAACTGTGTTTTTTGCAATTTTCACCCCGAGTGGGTTGGGTATGCTCAGACGTGAGTCCCAGGCTCTCCACATCACTGGAGCCAAGCTATCCAAGCTGAAGAAGGCTGATAGCCAGAAACCGGTCCTTGGATGCTTGATTCCGGTCTAGGAAAGACATGACTTGGTAGTTTCGGGCTGGACTGTTCCCATGAGGCACAGGGTCAAGGCTGATTTGCATATAGCCATTGTCTGACCTAGGGTGGTGGGGAGTGCAAAAAAACCGATGGATTTAGGCCCAGATCTTTGTACTGGGGTGAATGTAAGACATTGTTCTGCATTCTGTCCATCAACTGTGTTTTTTGCAATTTTCACCCCGAGTGGGCTGGGTATGCTAAGACGTGAGTCCCAGGCTCTCCACATCACTGGAGTCAAGCCATCCAGGCTGAAGAAGGCTGATAGCCAGAAACCGGTCCTTGGATGCTTGATTCCGGTCTAGGAAAGACATGGCTTGGTAGTTCGGGCTGGACTGTTCCCATGAGGCACAGGGTCAAGGCTGATTTGCATATAGCCATTGTCTGACCTAGGGTGGTGTGGAGTGCAAAAAAACAACGGATTTAGGCCCAGATCTTTGTACTGGGGTGAATGTAAGACATTGTTCTGCATTCTGTCCATCAACTGTGTTTTTTGCAATTTTCACCCCGAGTGGGCTGGGTATGCTCAGACGTGAGTCCCAGGCTCTCCTCATCACTGGAGTCAAGCTATCCAGGCTGAAGAAGGCTGATAGCCATAAACCGGTCCTCGGATGCTTGATTCCGGTCAAGGAAAGACATGGCTTGGTAGTTTGGGCTGGACTGTTCCCATGAGGCATAGGGTCAAGGCTGATTTGCATATAGCTATTGTCTGCCCTAGGGTGGTGTGGAGTGCAAAAAAAACGATGGATTTAAGCCCAGATCTTTGTACTGGGGTGAATGTAAGACATTGTTCTGGATTCTGTCCATCAACTGTGTTTTTTGTAATTTTCCCCCCAAGTGGGCTGGGTATGCTCAGACGTGAGTCCCAGGCTCTCCAAATCACTGGAGTCAAGCTATCCAGGCTGAAGAAGGCTGATAGCCAGAAACCGGTCCTTGGATGCTTGATTCCGGTCTGGGAAAGACATGGCTTGGTAGTTCGGGCTGGACTGTTCCCATGAGGCACAGGGTCAAGGCTGATTTGCATATAGCCATTGTCTGACCTAGGGTACTGGGGTGAATGTAAGACATTGTTCTGCATTCTGTCCATCAACTGTGTTTGTTGCATGATGTACAGCACAGGGAGATTTCCCAAGCCAGAGATTATCTTCTGAATGCCCTGGTACGTACCACACTCAAGGGGCTATGGGATGCCCAATTTGGCTATCATAACTTCAAAAAACTGGTCTGGAAGACCATCAAACAAATCTCATTGTTGGAAGATAAGGCAACCTTTTCAAACAGAGCGCATGCATGGATTACTCTCAACACATATAAAGCATTCGTCCTCAAACATACTTCAATCAGGGGTACCCTAAGGCAACAAAAATGAAATTTATGAGGCACAGACTGGGAATTCTGCCTTGTGCTCAGCACCTTCCACCATGGCAAAGGCAAGCATCACAAAACACCTGCAGTCTGTGCAACGCTAAATCAGGCGACATACTACATTTAATCTGCCTATGCAAAGTAATGCTTCAAGCACGGTGCAATTTCCTAAAAAAACTATTCAATCAAAAAGGCATTTGCACCAGGAGGCAAGCTGTGTTAGCCTGTCTAAATCCAGAAAATATCCAGCTAAATTGTCGTCTAGTAAAATTTCTAACGATAGCCGAACAAAAACTGTTGTAAGACAAACAAGGCTTAGCCTTCTCATTCTACCTAACTCTGGGAATATGCCCCAAAAAAGACCATTCTCTCGGATTCATCTCTAATCGCACTGGGACCATGTGTGCTGTATGTAAACGCACTTCAAATTAAACTATTATTAAGATCTGGGTTCTGGCCGATGTGCTATGATGCTAAAGCCACTGCGGGTTACCTCTAAAGAACATACAATAATTTTAAGACCGACTGTACAGAACCTTTTTTCGTATAAGACTTTAAATCGCAGGACCTTTTGTACAAACCTAGAAACACTCTGACAAATGTTTAAAATGCTAAGGGCTTTAGAGCCGGACTGAGATGCTCATAATTTTACCTTTTATATCTTTTATTCTGTGTATTTGACTTGGTTTAATTGTAAGCAATGGTTTTAATTAACTATGCAAAAAAAATAAACTTAAACTTAGTCAGTCCTTTTCACCTTCACCCCCTCTGCCAGTCTATCCTCACCGCCACCCACCTTCCCCAGTTTAACCTCCTTCTCCATATGTTATACCTCACTGGTCAATGGATGTAGCTGAGGGTATTGTTTTATTTTGTTTATTCTCTGAAACTCAGTCATACAGATAGGAACCTAAATAACTTGAAATAAGAGGTATTTACCATAGTTGGTCATTACCTCACTTTGGGGTGATGATATTTACCACTAGTGGTAAATACCACTCCCTATTCCAGCTGTCTCGTAATGAGGGTCATAGTGTACGCTCACAGGCTCATAGCCAAGGATGGAATGGCTGTAGTAGGCTTCAGGCGTTTTCCTGGGAGGCTGGAAGGTTGGGGACCGAATTTGCAGCTGTGTGGGCTGTTTTTGTTACTGGAACCAGTTTTGCCGCTGAGCTGTTATATCGGCCCCTAGTAACAAGAGCAGCAGGGGGGGCGGGCCCATCAAAATAGCCAGCGCTGCCTCTTGATCCCAGTCCGGCCCTGCCCATAAGATCAAATTATGTGCTCTTGAGCTATCATATTTTTATCATTCCTTTGCACCTATTTGCAAATATCAGAAGCACTTAAAATAAGGCTAAATGCGGGTAGCAAGTATTTGATAAGACACGTCAACTGAAACCCAGCACAATTTATAATGGGTTTACCTTTCCCCACCCCAGACCCCAGGAGGAGACTTCTTTCAGACCCTAGATACATACAGCCCGATTCATAATCGGCATTTTTTGCGAGTCTGTAATAGCGAATGATAAGGAATCGCTATTACAGACTCGCAAAACGGGATTCATGTAGGAATCGCAAAATAAATTGCGATTCCTACACAATCCTTATTTGCGATTAGCAATTTGCTAATCGCAAATAAGGATGCGATTTCAAGGGTGCTAGGGGTGTCCACAGGACACCCTGTAGGACCCCTGAAATGTAAATTAGACTCATGTTGCGCACACACATGTCCAAAGGACATGTGTGTGTAACATACAACTGAGAAAAATGCACTAAAGTGCATTTTTCTCAGTTTTCGCTATTTACCAGAAATCGCAATTTTTTGTGATTTCTCAAATTGCGAGTACATGAACCAATGATGAATTTCAAATGCCATTTTTGAGGGTGCAAACGGCCGAATTCTGCGATTTGCACCGTTTGCGCCCGCAAAAATGCTTCATGAATCTAGCTGTATATCCACTAACGTGTTATGGTGGGAAAGTTATGGACCTTAATACTGTCCTGCACTACAGGCTTTGTTATAACTTGACCACATTTTTTGGCAACACCTATGCCCCCTTAGCTGTCATCATCTCAGAACTTTAAAACAGGCTTATTACATACACGCAATGACCACTAGGGACCTAGACAGGCCAAGGGGCACTTTTCAAGGGTGATGATTTAATCCTGGATTTGTAGTTAGATATGGGATATTGACAGTGAGCATCTGAACGTCCTGGACGCCCACATCCCAGTAAAGTTTACTCTAGGCTCTTACAATAATACTACAATGAAGATATATAGAAGCGCCAATCTCCCAAAACATCCCTAACTGCCAGAAAAAAAGATTTCTGGATCCAGCTGTATTTTCCTTTTTTCATGGACCGTAAAAACAATCAAACTTAACACGGATTCACTTGCTTTTTTTATCACTAGTCCTGGCAATAAAAATAATTCAGCTAGTTTAAAGGCTTTAGGGCACCCCCCTGTTGATTTTAGTCTGCTCCTCTGCTGGTTCAGGGCAGCTTCACTTTTAACTTTTCACATTTCACTGCTTTTCTAAAGGTAACCATGTCCCTGAAGCTGTTGTGTAAGGACATTCTGTGCTGCATCGTCTTAGTGCCAATTAAACCCAGCTCTACCAGTTGTTTACTGTGAACAGGGCTCTGCATAGAGATTCATTGCTAATCTTAGCTTGTCTGATATTGTCCAAATGTCAGCAATCAGCCGAGAAAACAACAACAGAGCTATATGTATAGATTTGGAGGGTCACAGGTGACCTATGGGTCGTACAGTGAGAAATCCTACTCTAGATATGATTCTAGGCTTGTTGATATTGCCCAGTGCTAATCAGAGTTCTGTTCTTGACAATATACAGATTTTTCTCATAAAAACCCAGATTCACTAGGAATTTGTACATCACAATAACAAGACGTCATGGAGC
Organism: Lissotriton vulgaris; assembly: GCF_964263255.1. Classification (NCBI taxonomy): domain Eukaryota; kingdom Metazoa; phylum Chordata; class Amphibia; order Caudata; family Salamandridae; genus Lissotriton; species Lissotriton vulgaris. The sequence goes on from NC_141694.1 coordinate 1,109,481,014, forward strand.
TAAACATGTGACACCACCCATATTTATTTGTTTTCATGGTTGTTGTTTAAGATACCAAGATTCTTTCAAAGTGCTGATCTTAATTCTGCTCTGCCAATGATAACACTCAGAGCCTTGTCGTTTACAGAACTCATGCTTACGTCACCCATTGATCTGATCTTTATAAAACCCAGTTATTCAGAGCTCCTTTATTCGCAATAATAAACGGTAATTTTCGATGCCTAGCCTGAATGTCCGACATCAGTTTATAGACAATGTATTCTTACACACAAACTAAAATCATCTTATACATCTCAACAACCAAAAAGTTCAAAGTCCAAACCAATGAGGTAGCAAAATATGCCACAGTATCCAAACATACATCCCCTAAACATAGTCTCCTTCATCTCCTGCTTTCCAACCACCTACATGTATCACTCCTTCTGTCACAATCATGAACAATGCAGCATTCAGGTTCTATGCCACCCAGCGCCCACATTCACTAGATGACCTTCGGCCTCCAAACTCAGTTCTTATTTATATCGGACACACTAAGAGCTCTGCTCTTCATAACCCTCATAGATCTTTTAATATTACAGACTCACTCCCATCTGTAGATTCAATACAAGGAGATATTCCTTGGATAATACAGTTGTGTATAGAACTGCCCTTGAAAAGATTCTCAGTCACTAAGAACAGGGCTGGAGACTGTCCTGTTACTGTCTGCTGACAGAGAGGCCATTGCCAACTGAACACAGTTTGCTCATAGTGTATAACATGCACAAATGTGTTACTAAAGGTAATGTCAACTATTGAATTCATTTCGTGCTGTAATTTTTATTTTCAGTTTTCTGTTCCTGAATGTCCCATCTGCCATCTCCAGGAATCTACAAACTGATTCATTTAAGCTAATTTCAAAATGCTAAGCGTGAGTATCAATTTTTTGTCCATAGAACAAAGGTGCTTTAGTGTTGAAAGAGAAGGGTCAGTGTTTCCTCTGGTTCTCTGGTAAATTGTCTGTATGTTTGCCCTGGTTTGGTGGCAATCCTTCTAATTGGCACTTGATTGATGGCGTAATGGCTGTTAGTCTATTCTTGCTAGTTTTGTGGCTGACATGGGCTCTTTCTCTGTTTTGCATTTGTTATCATTTGGCGGCTTTATGTGGATCCTAAAACAAAGCTATATATTTGATGCAGAATGTGTTTTACCTCCTCAATGGCAGAATGCATATTTATCTCACATTCTCATTGACAGTGATGTGGACACTGCCTAGCTCTGCATGCCTTGGTATTTCATAGCCACGATATTGAGGCAGAGGTAGAAGCATTTTCTGGATATGCCGAGCAGATACCTTTTATTTTGCTATTGGAGGCATTAGCAGAAGAATGCATAACAGTCTGACATACCTAGTACCATAAAACAATCACCAATTGAATTCAAGACTTTCTTGTTTGTGTTGTTAGAGACAGTGTAGCACAAATCTTGTTCCACTTGATGGCTGTTTTATTTTTGACTCGTCCATGAATGTCTCTCAGGCTCTGGTAGCTTCTCTATGACAGGGAATTATGTATCTACATGAGCAGGGTTTTATGGCGTTTGGTGGTTGATGGTTGCTTTTTGGTTGTGTGCAGTTACTAATGAGTTGGGATCTGGCAGGGCCTTTGCTTCTCTGAAATTTGAGTATTTGCTTTCTGCTTGGCCTTGTTGCTTGTTAATGGCAGTTGACATTTTAGAGTCTAACTTGGCCATTGTGCCTTCTTTACGTGGCACACTGTTCGGGGTTGGGCAGGCTATGTAAGGTCAGGCTTGCATCGCAGTATAGGTTCTTATGAGAGCCTTGAGTTTAACCTGAAGACTAACCGAGAGCAAGTACTGGTTGCAGAGAATATATACTACCTTCTGAAAGCAAACAATTAGGTGCAGAAATGTAAGCTTTTGGTAGTTTAGACCAATTGAAGACACTACAATGTCATACTATTGACAAATTTTGACCTATACAAGTTCTAATTAATTACAGTGTATGTATTAGCGAAACGAGAGTGAATCCATACCTGGCAAGGAATTTTTGGGTGCAAGCTACAGGAGGAGTCCTGCGGACCCACGCCACGCCGGACAGTGCCGTCTTCGGCGACCGCCATCACCAGGCACGCCACCGCCGCTCCGGGACTCCAAATCCCGGCAGCCTTAGCGGCGGCGGCGCGTTCCCTGACGCACGAGCAAGGCGCCACGAGGGGCGATAAAAACAGCAAGCCCTCGGTGGAGCGGGGGGAGTATTAGCGAAACAAGAGTGAATCCATACCTGGCAAGGAATTTTTGGGTGCAAGCTACAGGAGCAGTCCTGCGGACCCACTCCACGCCGGACAGTGCCGTCTTCGGCGACCGCCATCACCAGACACGCCACCGCCGCTCCGGGACTCCAAATCCCGGCAGCCTTAGCGGCGGCGGCGCGTTCCCTGACGCACGAGCAAGGCGCCAGGAGGGGCGATAAAAACAGCAAGCCCTCGGTGGAGCGGGGGGAGTATTAGCGAAACGAGAGTGCATCCATACCTGGCAAGGAATTTTTGGGTGCAAGCTGCAGGAGGAGTCCTGCGGACCCACGCCACGCCGGACAGTGCCGTCTTCAGCGACCGCCATCACCAGGCACGCCACCGCCGCTCCGGGACTCTAAATCCCGGCAGCCTTAGCGGCGGCGGCGCGTTCCCTGACGCACGAGCTAGGCGCCAGGAGGGGCGATAAAAACAGCAAGCCCTCGGTGGAGCGGGGGGAGTATTAGCGAAACGAGAGTGAATCCATACCTGGCAAGGAATTTTTGGGTGCAAGCTACAGGAGGAGTCCTGCGGACCCACGCCCCGCCGGACAGTGCCGTCTTCGGCGACTGCCATCACCAGGCACGCCACCGCCGCTCCGGGACTCCAAATCCCAGCAGCCTTAGCGGCGGCGGCGCGTTCCCTGACGCACGAGCAAGGCGCCAGGAGGGGTGATAAAAACAGAAGGCCCTCAAAGGGCAAAGGGCGGGCCCTCTGTGGCCCTCAGAGGCCTGAGGAGCCTGGCCTGGGCCACAAACCCTGGTCGAATTCCATCAGCTCCTCTCGCCATTCTCCCTTAGGAAACATAAGTCGTCTAAATATTTTACTTTTTGAGACTGGGTTGCTAGACGCCTTTCAGTGCTAAGCATTTAATATACGTTACATAGCCCATAGCTTAAGCTTCCAGATTACTTGCATTGCATTTAGGCTTGCCATGAACTGTCGGGAAACTAGAAGCATGGCTGCTGCAGGAGCAAAAAAACTAACTGGGACTCTGGATGACTTCATCGTCCGCACCCATGCATTAATTGATGAGGGAATAATTCTAATGGATAGGAGAGTTTCCCAAGATCTAGCAATGGCCAAGCGATCCTCTTTGGGCCTTATTGCCCAGGCACAGACGCCTAATATCGACTCTCGGCCAAACACTCAGGCCATAGTACATAGTACCTGGGTCACTGGGGATCTTGACGCTTCTAACGTACAACAGGACCTGGAGGCCTCTCCTAATCTTAACCTCTTATCAGATAGTGGAGCACACCAAAATGAGCCAAATTCTTCTGACATGGCAACCGCCATAAACAAAAAGGGTCTGATAGAAGGGGCAATCCCGAAACAAAAACAGAAGGTTAATAAACCAGCCATTCCGAAAGGGAAGAAAGCTCAAATTGCTCCTAACCATCACAACGTTATTCCCGATCTCTCTATTGTGAATAATAATTTGGTAGTTTCTTCTAATGCCACAGGGGGGTTGCATCCTAGTAAGAATGGTCTACCTTTGAGCCTTCCAGACGATACAATTATTGACCACAGTCTGGAGGAAATTCTGGAGCTGAGCGGGGAAGTTGCTAATCCAGCTAAACAATCTCAGGAGGGGAGCGGACTAAGTATGGATAATATTAATATTTTAAATATGCTAAAAGTCTTGCTCGAACCCATAGAGGTTAGACTACGCTGCCTGGAAACTATCCTAAAGAACATACACAAGGATATAAGTGCTCCTAGTTTCACTTTGAATAACAAGACACCCCAGGTCACCAATCCACCTAACACAGCCAATAAGTCATCTCTGCCGGGTAACAGTGTTCTGGTGACCAAAAACAACGTCCCTAAGAAACCAAGCAACACTTCAAACCAGGGTGGCACCAAAGCTAAGCCCCCCGAAACAGGTCAAGTTCACAATATAACCAAAACTAAACCAACCCCCCAAGTTACATCCAACGATCCCACCCCACTGACTTCAAATCTCGACGCAGCCCCAAGCGCCAAGGTAGCGGCTCGGAGAAATATCCATCTCCCTCCTGATGCCTGCCCTTATGTAGTCATCCTTACCGGAGTTACTGAAATTTCTCCATCAGAAGTAGAATCTTACCAGGCCCTAAAAAACAAAGTATGCCACTGGTTGTCTAAAAACCACCCCCTTCCGCCCAACATACCAAGTAATATCCTAATGGTGGAGAGAACCCCGTGGGTGGGAGGTAACAGAAAAAATCTACAAGGGGACTGCGTTGTGGTCACCTTCGAGAACACCGAAGTTGTAGATTATATATGTAGTAGTGGAGCACCACGATACCGAGCAAGTAGCGTGACTGCTAGGCCTCTCTCCTACTTCTATCAGCCAGGAATTCAAGTAGACAATAGATGGAGTTGGTTAAAGGGTCCACAAGATTTTAAACCTAGACAGAGATTTAACCCCCCAAGGGAAATGCAACCTCATGGTTGGGAGGAGGGGGGGGGACGTTGAATGGAACCTGGTCAGGCGAAGAAGAGGTAGACCGCGCCAAGGAGGTCTCTTTGTTGGCCCACAACACACTCAACCTCATTATTATCACCAGTTTGCAAATGGGCAAGATAACCTTTACCACTTCCCAACTGCTAACCGCTATGAATGTCTGTCAACCACGGATTGGGTTAACTGACAAACACAGGATTCCCCAATTGGAGGGAGGCATCATATCACCTCTATCCAACCGCGAAAGGAAACTAGTACGCTGGACCCGCAAAAGTTAAATTTATCTCCAACTTCTGATAAGGGCCCTGTAGCTGGCGAGAGTAGGGGAATGCTAACCTTGCCCAATCTTGACAAACCAATCTGTAAAATTCTTACCTGGAACATAGCGGGACTAACTGCTAAGGCTTCAGACCCCATATGGCAGGGGTATGTAAAACAACACGACATTTTGGCTCTCCAAGAAACATGGGATACATCAACTAGCTTCTTATTGGATGGTTTTTGCAGCTTTTTTACTCCAGCAGTTTCGGGCGCAAGAGGGAGAGCCAAGGGTGGCCTACTCACATTGTGTTCACTGAATCTGGTGGGGGTTTTTAAAAAACTAGATCCAGCTCCCATGAACACGTTAATAGTGGAGTGGACTATCTCGGACTCGCATATTCTATTGCTTATTAACTTTTATAATTCCAGGGAGGGTTCTTTTGTGAATGAGCACCTGACTTCCCTGCTAGATTTCCTGTCAGTCTACAGACAAGATTACACTTCCGTCCCAGAGATGGTTATCCTGGGTGATTTTAATATCCACCCCTGCGAGGGGGATTGTTACAATGATAGATATGGGGGATCACCGGTCGAGGGCATTCCCCACTTTGAACACACGAAGGAGGGTGAGGGCCTTGAGACCTTTCTTGCGAACTTAAACCTATTCGAACTAGGCCAGGGAAACAACGAGTATAGAGCGCCCACATTTATCGGGAGAGACGCTAACATTGTCATCGATTACATCTTCGTATCAGCAGGGGTTTTAGTAAAGGCACGGGAGTACAGGGTTGTAACTGCCACCTTTAGCGACCATAACCCCGTCCTCTTAACGCTGGACCTAGACTGCTTCCGGATTGGCAGAATGACAGGTGTGGCAGCTTCTAGAGATCTGTTGACTAAGGACCACTCGCTTGCAGTCAGCAACCGCGGGAAGGCTGCAGTTTAGAGCTCCGTGATCGTTTAGACAAGATGCGGCATATTTGATGCGATCTTTAACGACGCTCCGCCGAGACATGTGATAAGTCTATGAAATAGGATACTCCGAACCCTCACGGACTATATAGATCCAGTGTGCTCAAGCAACGTGATTAAACCTCCCCAACCAGCCACGCTCATCTTCTGCAGTCAGTAACCGCGAAAAGGCTTCAATTTAGAACTCCGTGAATTTTAAGACAAGATGCGGCATATCTGATGTGATCCTTATTGACGCACCGCCGTTGCGGAGTGATGCTATAGGAGCAGGATACTCCTAACCTTTGTGGGCTGTATAGATCCAGCTTGATCATCCAACGTGAATAATATGGACATAGCCATGCAACTTGCTCGATCTGAGCAGATATTGTAGTGCTCCCTTGCTGATTACCCTGTCCTGATGAAGACCCCGATGTAAGGCAATATACACGCCTACAAGTGTAGCGTGGGGTCAAAACGTCGACTGCTACTTCCATCTCTTGTTCAGTTGACACTCCCCCATTATTTTGAATACTTCAGTGTCAACAGAAATAGTTACAACCTTTGGGATATGTTATAATCCCCCTATTCTTCGGCTCAGGGATCTGAAGCCATGAAACCGTATTGCATTCTGAATTAATTTTGCAATATATAATTTGTCACCAACTTTATTCCTTCACTGTCCTTTTCCTTCACAGCATCACGCTATCCCACTCCCCTTTCCTTTCCTGGGGCACTTTTATTTACCAAATGATATGGCTCATGCATTGTGATTAACTGACATTGCTTGTTAGTACATTTGATTTTTCTATAATAAATTTAAGCAAATGCAAAAAGCTCTACTGGGACCCTTCTTTCCTACACCCTAAGGACCAGGGAAGGCGGATAAAGTGGGAGAAGATCGTCCCTGATCATTTCTTCCAAATATTAGCACAGGAAACTGAGGCAAACATGGCAGTTTGCTTAGATCCAACTTCCTTGGGTTCTGACGTAGTGGCCGCCTATGTGGATATATGCGCAAGGATTTCTAAGAACCTGGAGTCTAGGAGCGGTGCGCAAGGTAGTAAGACCATTCATAAATGGTTCGATAAGGAATGCTCGCAAACGCATAGTGCCTTGTTGAAAGCACTAAAACATAGACCCAGAGATAGGACATTAGTGGCAAACCTCAGAAAAGAATACAAAACTGCATTCATCAAGCGTAAGACTCAAATCAAGGAGGAAGCTTGGGACAGTTTACTAGCCATTGATGTATTGAGAGACAGCAAAAAGTTTTGGGCCATTGTTAATCAGCCTTTTTTTACCGAGGATGGGAAAACTGATATGGACTGTGTGATTGAAGATGATAGATGGCTTCACCACTTCAAACAGATCTATGAATCCACGGTTCCAATTTCCCCAGTTAGTGCTCCTGCTCCAAATAATATGAACATGGAATTTAACACCATTGAGGTAGAAAGGGCGATCAGAAATACAAGCAAACACAAGGCCCCTGGACCTTACGGGGTCCCTGCCGATCTCTACATTCAGTATCCGCAATTCTGGTCAAAAATATTAAGAAATGTTTTTAATGCGATACCTTCGGCTGGTTTCCCTTCTTCCTGGTCCACCTCTATTATTGTTCCCATTTTTAAGAAGGGGAACAGGGGGGACCCTGCCTGCTACAGGCCAATCCCCTTGTTGGACTCTGCCGTTAAGATCCTGGGCAGAGTCATCCTACAAAGACTTGGGGATTGGCTTGAGGAGAGCGGGGTTCTCTCCGACCTGCAGTATGGTTTTAGAGCACATAGGGGGACCATGGACCAATGCTTAAACCTTCACCTTATTATCAGCAAATACACTGTGGTGAAGGGGGGGCTTCTTTATTTAGGTTTCATGGACCTATCCTCTGCTTTTGATTTGGTTAATCGTTCAAAACTATGGATTATTTTGCGGGATTTGGGTTTGGACACTACCTTGGTTAATTTTTTGCACGATCTTCACCAGAATTTGTTTGCTTCTGTCAGGGTAACAAGGGAAGGTAGGTGTACTGAGAAGTTTAGATCAGGGAGAGGGGTCAGACAAGGTTGCATCCTGGCCCCTCTCCTTTTTACACTCTACATTAAATCCCTGGGGAAATCCCTGAACCTCGCTACCCTGGACGTGCCGCGTATGGGAGGGTCACCCATTCCGGTCCTCCTATACGCGGACGATGCCGTCCTCATAGCTCGTACAGGTACGGGCTTACAAAGACTGTTAGATCATTTCGGAGCGTTTATGGAAGCCTTGGATCTAAAGATCAATACAGCAAAATCCCATGTCATGGTCACTGGCTCACGCAAGAAAAACATGAAGCTTAAAACCTTTAGTTGCAATAAAACTTCCATCTCGAGGGTACCTTTTTTCTGTTATTTAGGCGTCACTTTTGACGAAAGAGGAACTTGGGGTGCCCAGCTGAAACTGAAGGAAAATGGAGTTACTAGATCTACTACAGCTCTCATGCACTTTTCTAAAAGACTTGGTTCGAGACCTTTGGAGGCCATGACTCGTATCTATAAATCCAAATGTGTAGCAATTGCATCTTACGGGGCAGACATTTGGGGCTATGTTTCAGCCCCAGGCATCCAAATTATAGAAAATAACTTTATACGAGCTTTGTTGTCACTCCCAAAGTCATCTCCCACATATTCAATCCATAATGAAATGGGCTTGGGCTACATCACTGATCTCCTAAAAATGTCCCCACTGCTATGCTGGGTTAAAACTTGGACAAATGAGGAGATTACGTTGAATCACCGCATACTCAAAGACTGCATGGCCCTGGATAAAGCGGACAGCATACCTTGGTTGGCGTATGTTAGAGCGGCATGCGCGAGGCTAGGGCGTCCGGACATGTACTCTTTACCACAGGGCCTCAAGAAAGAGGATGTAGGGTGGGTCAAGCTGCATTTCCGAAATGTGTTGGAGACAGAGAGGGAAGAGGTTGCGCTCAGTAAACCAATGGTGAGGACAATATATCAACTTTCTTCCTCCTTGGCTATGGAACCTTACCTAAAATATGTAGCCAAACCATACCACCGTTTTCTCTTAATAAGGTTTAGGTTCAACCTCATGCATCTCGTGCTTGGATCCTATAAAATGTGGGGGACTCCAGAAAATACCCCACCCTGCACCTGTGATTGCTTTTCTACACAGGATACGCTTCATTTGGTAATGCTTTGCGAACACTACTTGGTGGCCCGTAAAAAAATCTTGTTTCCAATCTTGAAAGACCTAAACTTTGGTCAGGTGAGGCCCGCCCTCCTACACCTCCAAATGCTTAATTCTGTGCAGGTCACATATGGTGTAGCTTGCTTTCTGGTAGCAGCTGCCCGATTAAATAAAACAAGACTTTCCCAGACAAATAACCACCAAAACTGATATTTTGTTAAAATACGTTCCGGGGAAACGTGTTAAATATACTGGGAAGTGGCGCTTTATGTGACTTTAGGCTGCTTAGTATCTATTCTCTGTATCTAATTGTTTTTTAAATTGTTTTAAAAAAAATATATATAAGAGATCTTTTTAAACATCCTTTTTAATGAACTTACATAGGATCTGCAATCATGTGTAAACTTGTTTAATTGTAATTTTATTCTTGTATTATGAACTGTGTATTGCTTTTATGGTTTTAATTACCCGAAATAAAGATATTTGACTGACTGACTGACAGGGAATTATGTATCTACATGAGCAGGGTTTTATGGCGTTTGGTGGTTGATGGTTGCTTTTTGGTTGTGTGCAGTTACTAATGAGTTGGGATCTGGCAGGGCCTTTGCTTCTCTGAAATTTGAGTATTTGCTTTCTGCTTGGCCTTGTTGCTTGTTAATGGCAGTTGACATTTTAGAGTCTAACTTGGCCATTGTGCCTTCTTTACGTGGCACACTGTTCGGGGTTGGGCAGGCTATGTAAGGTCAGGCTTGCATCGCAGTATAGGTTCTTATGAGAGCCTTGAGTTTAACCTGAAGACTAACCGAGAGCAAGTACTGGTTGCAGAGAATATATACTACCTTCTGAAAGCAAACAATTAGGTGCAGAAATGTAAGCTTTTGGTAGTTTAGCCCAATTGAAGACTACAATGTCATACTATTGACAAATTTTGACCTATACAAGTTCTAATTAATTACAGTGTATGTACATTAATTCTATGTATTGGCCTAACGGCTAGGGTGGTCGACCTCGAATCTGGGGAACTGGGTTCGAGTCACGGCAAAGACGCTGAACATCCTGTGATTCTGGGCAAATCACTTAATCTCCCCTTTCCTAACAAAAATAAATGTGTCCTCATGTAATGCAACTGGTGCTATGTAAAGCATTCTGATACCCGCTACAGGTCAAGTTCGTGCTATATAAAACTCTGTAAAAAATAAAAAAAATTATGAAAAGGTAACTATTTTTCCCTTTAATGTTTCAGAAAAGGTGCTGTTTTTCTAAATCGAGTTCCTTCATGGCCCAGGATGGAAGTAAGATTAATCTTTTTTTCTTTCTTAGAAATAGATTCTATGTAAACTTCATTGAGTTTTGCTTAAGCTATGAATATATATGTAAGCCTGTAATTCATTGGTGTGAACAATAAAAACAATGTAATCAGGGAGTAAAGATTTAATCAAACATTACAATTCCAGTACCTGGTGCAGAAGAAACTTTCACAGGCAGTAAATGCCAGTGGTTAGCTTAACGAAGACACCTGCTCAGGTAGATAAACTTCCCCTCTCCCTCAATATATGATATAGAAACTTCCAACATAAACCATCTAGTTAACAGAAACTGAAGATCAATAAACACAATTATAGTTTGCAACATGGAACCTCTGCACACTCTTTGAAGAAAAGGAAATGAATTGGCACCAAATATTATGGAACATCTTTTTTCTGGCCAGAGGTATAGGAAACTTATAACCGGTAAACTATGTCAAGTGATTCAAACCACTCTAAAAATGAATCTTCTGTAATCTTCACCTGTCCAAAAGGATTGTTTTCCCTGTCAGGTGACAGCCTAAGGCATTCTCTTGAAAGGTTTTCATAGGGTTCCATGTGGGTAGGTTTGAAACTCCCTGACCTGGTATAATTTCTTACGAAGGAGACTTGTGACAAATGTCAGCTGAGAGGTGTTTTTGGATTTGGATCTTGCTCACCAGCACAGTGCTAGTATATGTTGGGTGTCAGTGATACAGCCAAAGTAGTATTTATTTTTTTCAAGGGTGACTACTGTTTCTATGACCAGGCCATGACACTGGTTTGTGATACCTGATTGATAGTCATGGGGTGCAGCTCAGTGGAAGGAGTGCCTACAAGCTCTTCCTATCTAAATATGTGCAGTCATTCATGACTGGGTCTCCTCATTCCTCTGATTTTATTTGTGATTACTCATTGGGTACATCGGTGGTGACAAACCTCTCAATGTCGGTCTATATAAAGCCTTTAAGGCCATAGGATGAACAACAAAGTTTACTGGTAGTTGGAGCTGCTGTCTCCCCTTTTCTATCTCTCCCCTCTGCACTGTTCTCTCATTTATACCCACTCTCAAAGGAGAAACCATTGTAGGGCCAGGTGTATGTGCCTCAGTTCAAATTAAAAACTTTAACACTGCATTTAAGTCCCTTTGTCTTCACATTCTGTAGCCCAAACTGGTTTCAGTAGGTTAGGCTAAGTCCATCACCAAAGTTGCATACTTGGTGAGACCAGAAGCAAGATAACCTGAATGCCACCCTTAAATTAGTAGGGAACATACTCTAGGGCTGAGGTGAATCCTTTGTTTCTGCTGTAACATGAAGAAGGAGAAATACTCCCTGGAATGTAGAAAGTAGGACTTGCTTCAGCCCAGACTTCAATTCCAGCCGCACAGTACACTGAAGTAAGAATCCTTGTTCAATAGACACTACTTGAGCTTGAGGCCTACAACCACTGCCTAGCCTTAGCAAGATTGGAATGAGTAAGCATTGGGAAAGATAGAAAGTGGAGGTGCATTAAGGTGAACCACTAGCTGTCAGTGTGGAGACTACTCCCACTGTCTCTGTGTACCCCTCTGAGGAACCAATTCTGTGCATGAGGGCTGTGACACTCTGAAATACTATTGGTGGTGCTGACGGCCCCTGCTGTGCATTGGTGCCTATGGGCATCCACCCTGACATTATGCCAGCTCCATCAAGCCTGGGTTCTCCAGCTTCAAGTCTTATGAAACCAAGTCCTGTGCACACGTATCGGGATAATGGTTTAAGTGTACCATGTAAATTGTAAATAAATGTCAAAATTATTTTTGTCTTCGAAATTATGGAGGTCGACATCAAGTGTATCATAAATACGGATGTCAATCCAGATCAATACAGAAAGAAAATAAACCAGACGACACGTGTTTCGTCACAACGTGGTACAATTATGATTCTTCAGTGCTGTATGTTTGTCACAATGGTCTTATAATCGCGATGCCGGTGATACTTCCGACCCGCTAGCCACACGGGTTAAGTTTAAAGTAAAAGTGGAAGGGTGAAAAGGGATCCTTCTATGTATCCCCAGGTAACAGGACACCAGTGAAAAGACGGACATGTCTTAGTTTGGAGGCAGTCCGCACTCCCGGATCTCGTGTCAGATTTACAGTGTCCTTTCCAGAGCTCTAATCTTCGGTGGATTCACTGCTCGGGGTCGGGACTACAAGTAGCCCAGGGCACAGCCTAAGGGATTGCTAAAACGCATATGCTTCTGCAAATGTGCACAGTGTCCAGGGGTTCAGGTTTCATGGTCCCCACGAGGGCTTTGGATCTCAAGTTTGCTGAGAGCACGGATCAGCCTTGGGGAAGCTTGGAAACCCACCTCCTGTGTTGCAAAGTCATCGGAGTTCTTCAGGAGCTGTGTAGTTACAAACCGGACAGATGCGTCTTTGGTGCCTGCCTTACAGGGGAGTAACTCCTTTACTCCAAGGGAGATTCTTCGGTCATCCAATGAAGTGTAGATAGTTGAAGTTCTGGGATTCTGTAGCAGAGTTTCGTCCAGGTAAATTTACAGTCCTGTAGTTAGGGGTTCCTACTTTATACACAAGGAAGGGGTGGGACAAACTCTGGGGACCCATCTACGGGAGGGTCAGGACTTAGGGGTAGTTACACCCATGTCCTTTGTCCAGTTTCATGCAAGAGCAGGGGCTGAGTGCCCCTGCAACTGGTTTGAGGTGGACTATGCACACGGACACCAAATGTCCCCCCAGTGCAGACATCAAAGCACTCTTGGAGTGCACCCACCCGGCCCAATACACTAAAGCCTGTCTGGGAGGTGGTCACACCTCCCTGTGACAGGAAACCTATTGTCCAGCCTCCCCTGCTGGAGTTTCATTCAGCAGCAGGAGGGCAGATGCTTGTCAGTGGCTGGTAGCATCAATTTTGTTATGCCAGGTTCCTGTTGAGCTGACACCGGGTGTACCGGTGTAGTCATATTCCTCCCTCTAGGAGAGTGGAATCATACCTCCCCCACCTGGTCTGGCTGGGGGGTATGATTCCAAGGTGTTTGACACCAAACACAACATGTTTACTTGCAGCCATTTCAAAGTTAGCATTTTCTGCCAGGTTATAATGCACTTAAGAGTATATGGTATGGCTGCATCACAGAACAACCCCGGAGGATAGATTCCGAAGGCCGCAGAGGGGCACTGCTCATGCATGGGCACACTCTCACACAAAACCCAGCACCCAGCCTTCAGGATTGATAAGGCCTGCCATAGGGGTGATTGATAGGTTTATATCTGCAGTGATATAAGGTAGATATAGGGAACCTATATCTAAGTGAGGGGTGCATACACCACCTTACACAGGCTGCTGTAGCAGACCTCTTGTGTCATTTTGAGTGGTCTCTCGGGGGTGGCACAATACATGCTGCAGTCCTTGGGAGGCCCGTGGGGTACCTATGCCCTGAGTATATAGGGTACCATATACTAGGGAGTTATAAGTGTACCCAAGAATCCAATCTGGAGTGTACCTAACGTACATGCAATCATTTTAGAGAGGAAGCAGCTAGGCTGGGGTCCTGGATAGCAGGGCCCCAGCCAGTCTAAAGTCGAAAAATAGTGAAACATCTGCAAAAGGTGTGGGTAACTATAAGAAGCAGATCCTACTCTCCTACAGAACACAAGTGCAAGAAACTGTGTCTCATGGGCCATAATAGCCACCTGTAATTTCCTATCTGTTTATGAAGCCAGAGACCTTCAGAAGCCACTGTCATTGCCGAAGAAGCATTACCCTTGTCTGCCACCTGCAAACTGATCTGTGTACCTTCCCTGCTTTTATGAGCTTTGACTTTAAAAGTAGAATCCTAAAAAGGAGGGACCTAGCAATTCAGTGAGCTTGCAGTAGAATATGGGATCTGGTCCCTGATACAATGGTAAAACTTGTCAACATTTTTCTCAGGCCCTAGAAATCTGTACCAACATGGAGGCTATATATGCCTTCTACGGACTGTTCAAACCCTGAAGCCTACAGTGTCTTCAAATAAGGCAGATCAAGGAAATACTCTGGGAACATATGTATCAAGACACCAGAGACCCACGTCCCCTCCCACATGATCCATTTTGTAAGATGTCCCTCTTGGCCAGCCTGTCTGTGTTAAAGTATCAAAATGTCAGAACGTATCAACAATATATGTTCTACTCAGTTACCAGCTACATGGCTGGAGCTGTTTAAAGTCTCAATCTTCTAAGATATTGGAATGTGTTTTTTTACCTTAAGCATTTTCTACCAGGTTGTTGGACTATAGAGTGAAATGTATTGTACATTGCAGCTCAATGTATCTCTTATGAAACACAACAATTAGAGAGAGGGTCCAAGGGCAGGATTAATGACCCACATCTAGATAAATGCCCCAATAAATAGCACTAACAACAAACAATATCTAGGGGTCAAACAAAAGTAGAACTCAACTATGAAAACCGTCCAGGGCACGACTAATTGTTAATTACTAATAAAGGTGGGAAACCGAAGTGCGCAAATATGTGTAAAAAATATACTTGGGCAAAAACTCAAGGGCATGGGTGAAATTTTTCCATCAGTAGCCGTTCTGTACCGCCTTTAACATCATATGGGTTCTCCTTACCCAGGAGAGAATGTCGACAGCCTACTGATGTTATCGGGCTGTGACATGACCATTGAGTAGTGTGTTAACAAATGGTTGGCGCAGGGATTAAATTAGTGTGGATGGCGACTGAGTAAGCAATGCAAAAGTGTATGTGAAAATTAATTAAAATTGGATAGGACTGAGTAGAAACCCAATTTTAATATTTTCTCTCTAACATAATATCTGTTAGCAATAGAGGTCGACATGTTTCAGCATTAGTGGGAGGTATGCCACAGCTTTCTTCAGGACCAGAATGGTTGCTACTGCAATATAGTGAGAATAAAAAATTGTATCACCTGCAAGTTCCAGGTTACGTAATCCACCACAATACTGTTGTAGCGTTGTGTCAAAGACAGAAAACAAGGAGAAACACATAAGACAAAATAAACAAAATTAAAGACAAAAACTATACACGGATGTCAACATCATTAGAACATCATGTAAAGGTTGTCAATACAAATTATGCATTAAAATTGTACTACTACGTACTTGTTAGCCACTCACCAATTAGTTGTAGGGATGAGGCTTCATCCCACCTGGCTGCAGCTCAGATATAGAGGACCACCGCTCTAATTAAAAACAATGTGAAGACATTCAATATATTATCAGTTGGATTTGTACAAGTTGTGTTCTTAGATATAAGCTCTATGTCTCCGCAAAGGCTTGGTTAATAAGCAGGACGCTATGTGAGGGCTCAATCATATGGAGCCCACAATGATCGATATAATCAGTAGGTTATTTAGATATAAATAGTGATCTCAATTTGGCCTCACTTATCATGCGACAAATGCTCATTATAAGTAGCGAGGATCAAGTGACTCGTGGTGTTTTATTCAAGGTATTGAGCCAGAGCTGATCGTAGTCGCGCCTATTTAAAGATTCCTGTAATCGTAATCAGGAATGCCTACTTCAAATTGTCAATAAAGTTTTCAATAGCGCAATAATCTTATATGTCACACAGCATATACCAACGCTGTTATGTGCGAGATCTACTACGATCTTCCTATCATCACTCCAAAATCCATATACCTTATAAATAATAGACCTCACCTAACCGTCGGTGTCTCCCAGCATCCTTCTGCGCTGTCTGGGGAGGCACCGTCTTGTGAGGCAAAGCCATATTTCTTTGAGAAATCTTTCTACCCACGTGAATCGCCGATCACGGTCACATGACCTAATGCTGAAACATGTTGACCTCTATTGCTAACAGATATTATGTTAAATCTGTTATTTTTCCACATATTTTTTAGATTTGGAAGAGCTGAGAGAAAATATTAAAATTTGGTTTCTACTCAGTCCTATCCCATTTTAATTCATTTTCACATACACTTTTGCACTGCTTACTCAGTCGCCATCCACACTAATTTAATCCATGCACCAACCATTTGTTAACACACTACTCAATGGTCATATCACAGCCCGATAACATCTGTAGGCTGTCGACATTCTCTCCTGGGTAAGGAGAACCCATATGATGTAAAAGGGCGGTACAGAACGGATACTGATGGGAAAAATTTCACCCATGCCCTCGAGTTTTTGCCCACGTATAGTTTGTTTCACATATTTGCACACTTGGGTTTCCCACCTTTATTAGTAATTAGCAATTAGTCGTGCCCTGGATGGTTTTCATAGTTGATTTACACTTTTGTTTGACCCCTAGATATTGTTTGTTGTTAGTGCAATGTATCTCTTATCCTTGAAGCTGTAAACTCCACCTACCTGCCCTTCCCTTCTCAGCAGTGGGAAGCCCTTAAAACTGCAGTATTGAATAGTAAACATCAACGCAGTTAATGTAGATTCTTTAAGGCATGAGGCATAGAGAACAAGCATCGGCATAGGCAATAGGTCTCGCCTTTGGGACCTTTTAAGTATTTAGCTATGCAGCATGTTATCCTGGGTGCTGCTGAACCAAAAGAGATTGAAGAGCTATAGGAGAGCGAGAAGGAGTCAATTAATTGGGAGGGGAAGACGGAGGAAGAGAGAAAGGTAGAGGAAAACAGAAAGGAAAAGAAAGATAGTTTGTGGGAGAAGGAAAGTGTCGGTGGGACTGATGAGATGCAAAGATGACAAGTGTCTTATAATATGTGTAAGAACACCAACCAGGTCTGACTTTCACTGAACTCAAATTGCATTATGGGACTTGTATTCCAACAATTACACAGGGAGGCTTGCAACTACAAGCCAGGCAATACAAAATCACGGGGATTTTAAAAACAAAACTGATTAGGTCAGGAAGAGTAGGAAGGCAGTTTCATTTATGGATGCCCTTTCTGCATTTACACTGATCTTTGGCTTGGTTAATCAGACAGTGACTTCAGCTGCCCTTTGCCTGGATTCTCACCCCAAGCTACCAGCATACACCCTGTGCATACCGAGGTGGTACAGTTATGATAGTGCCTGAGTCCTCTGTAAACAATCATAATAAATACTGACTAAACTTAATTAAACTTGTAAACTCTCCTCATACATAGAGTTTTGTTAAAAGCACATTAAACCAGTGACCTGAAATACTTTACTGAAGCAGGCCCCGACTTGTTCCCAGTGGCAAGACAATGGCGTAATGTACTCGGACTAACTCCATCTGTCAGATGTCGGATCCAGTTTGCAAACATAATCTTCCAGCTAAAGTTCTCTTTAAAAGACTGGAGGTGAGAACCAGCAGAAGCTAGGCTTTCAAACACAGTCTTAGTCGACTGCGCACAGTTGTAAAATTCCTCTGGTTCTTGTGAGAAAGGGTGTGAACGGCAGGGCTGGTGCAGGGTGGCAAGCTGGAAAGAGAGGCCGCGAGGAGAGGCCCTGAATGTAGCAGGAGGAAGAAAGGGTTTAAGAAAAGCAGGGGAGCTGGACGAATGAAACAATTCCTTCTACAGACAGCGCAGTCTCGACAGGGTTGGTAAAATTAGCGTCTGGTTCCTGCGACCTTGTGTAACCTTTCTGCGCCCTAGTCCAGCTTGCACGTCTGCTTGTCTCGTTATTTTTAATAAGTATCTATCTGCTTTATCAACGGATTCCTTAGGGAACTGGGTGATTTGAATGAAGCAAAGAAAAATCTAAAAAACGTGGAAGAAAATTTTGAGAAACCAAAGCCTAAACAGTGAGCAGTGTGTGGGTTCGGAAGCATAGTGCAAACCAGAAGCGGTGCAGACCACCAGCAACAAACATGTTACAGATGGCGGATGCGGTGTTGGAATCAAATCCAGCGATCTGCAGGGAGAATGTAGTACTGAACTGGAGACTTATATGGCACCACAAAAACAGGTCAAACATCATCCATTACTCTGTTAAATACCAAGCCTAAACACTCCAAATAAAAAATTAACCATGTGTACAGTATCCATCCATACCCCATCATATTAACTGTTTTAGCTGTACTCTTTTTTTCCCCTCCACCCCGGAAGGATGAAAGACAGAGTTGGCCCTATGACGGTATGGAACATCATTGAGAGAAGTTCCCTGTGTTTAGGACTGACGTTGACTCAGTGAGTCTACATCGGAGAGATGTGCCCAAATGCGGGTCCGCGGTGGCTGTGGGTGGCAAAAGGAGTACAAAATACTTCTGGGGTTGCTAGTGCTCCCTTTCAGAGGTTGCATGGCCTGGCAGGGAGGACGGGATGTTCTCTTTATGGGGCAGGGGCAGACGATAGATAAGCATGTGTTATAAAATCAGCATTTGTACAGCACCTTGTAATATCAGAAAGGCAGCTCACAGACTTCAAACAAGCGGGGCCAAGCAGGCGCAAAAGTGAAAGCGACATGTCCAAGTGACTTTACGTAACTAAACGGAGATTGCTGCAGGGCAAAGAGTGTGAAATGAACGTAGGTAGCAGACGGGAGAGAGAACAGACAACATCGTTATCAACATTGTGTTCACATTTAACATAAAATAAACACACTACGAACGCAAAAGCAAAGTAAGCTTTGAATCGACTTATAATGCATTAGAGTAAAGTACGATAATGCATTAAAGTACGTCACTTATACTGCTTAGGGGCTGTGGGGGCCAGTATTACGCCCCTGCCAAAAGCGCATTAAACACAAAAGTGTTTGAAATGCACGATTGTCACCTGTCGCCGAAAAGCTACATTTAACAGAAAAGTGTTTGAAATGCGGGTTCGACTTTACTTAAATAAACGGAGATGGCTACAGGACAAAGAGTGTGAAATGAACGTGGACAGCAGACGGGAGAGAGAACAGACAACATTGTTATGAAAATTGTGTCCATATGTATCTATAATTTACAGAAAGCTAACGAAAAAAGTGAGAAAAGTTGATACTCGAGCAGAGACACTTATCAGCAACAGCTATTAACACAGCTGCTCTGGTTTTCGCATCCTGTTTGAGAGCATGGCATTGCTTGTGAGCAGCGAGTGTTAAAAAAGTTCAGACCGATTCCATAAGGTCATCTCCTAGTGCAGCGCATGCATGCTGCGCTAGGCTCGAACTTAAAAATAGTTGAACATCAGAGCCATGTACTTTTTGTTTTCCTTTAATTAAGTCATGATTTGGGACTTTGGATGTGAAAAACAAAGGATGCCCAGCAGGACAAAAGATCACAGTGCTTGCTCAACATTAGGTTGTTCCTACAGTGCATGAACGCAATGGCAGATGCACTATAGAAATAGTTCCCTACAAGTTCCATGGGACTTTCTAAATATGCAAGATGATGGTCCAAGGCAAAGGCTTCCTGACAAAACCATACTCTTGCTATTTCTCAGATTAAACCAGATTGCAAATTGAGTATTTCTGTGGGTCTTGCTGCTCTAAAGTTAAGAACCTAGAGAGTCTTAAAGTAAAATAATTTCCTGGAGAGATACATTAATCTAAAAATTCCATGGGATATGAACTTCTGTTATTTGGGGGGAATTCAGCATGTTTTTTTTTTGTATTTTGCCACAGTTCCAAAGATGAAGAATCTGAAGGAGATGGACAGGCCCACAATCCTCCGGGTACTGGATTTATATGCTACATGCTATCCAGACAAAACGGCCATCTCCTGTTGTCGCTATTTGGAATGTTCCAAGAAAGTAAGTCTGCTCATGTGAATACAGCTCCGCCTACCACCTCCACTGGCAGAGGGTAAGGGAAAGGCAATGGTAAGAACTGAGGAAGGGGGCTTCTTACACTTAGTATGAGTAGTCATGTTTAAAACCATATTTCTTTCTTATCTCAGCTCGTATGGGAGCAAAGACTGGCAGTATGGGAAGCACTTCTCCTCATCCTCCAGCGCAAGAAGATTGCCTTCAAGAATATTGTGTACATTTCTCAAAACATCCTAATGTTCCTGCAGCAGCCGGTATGTTGCCTGAAGCAAGTTGTGACACATGTGGACTGGTATAAGGGAAAAGCAAAAAGCCTGTTGCAGGCTGGATTCCACTCAACTAGGTTGTGTTTGTTGCGTTGTCCGAGCCTAAAAGTTTATTTATGTAAGGGTTTTCTATAGCGCTGGCTAGACCTGAGACCATTAGAGCCCATTACATCATTCTCAAGGCTTTATCAGTCAGTAACAATACAATATACTTAGATTGACGAGAGTCAAGTCAGTATATAGTCCTTGGGTGAAAACAAGATAGAATGAGTTGTCTTTTGAAGTTCATTAAGTAAGGGTTAGTTCTGAAATGTACTTCGAGAGAGTTCTAGATTTTGGGGGCATTGCTTGAGAAGGAGCACAAGAGGGCTTTTTGTTTATGTTTTTGGGCGGGATGAGGCGAAGTGTGTTGGAGCTTCTTAGATTTTTTTTTGCCCTGCATTTGTGAGTTTGGATGTGAGGTATGCTAGTTTACCAATGTGCAGAACTTTGTGCTTCGATAGGTAGCCACTTTAGACTATTGATTGCAGTGGAGATGTTGTCGAAACTCCTTGCTCCTAGGACCATCCTTGCAGCTGCATTAAGAGTGGCTCTCAGAGGGGCTAGGTGAGATTTCGGGATGCCTGTGAGGGGGTGAGTTTCTGTAGTTCAGTCTGGATAGTATCAAAGCTTGCGTGAAGTTTTTAGGTCATTTGGTGGGAGGAAGGGCTTAATTTTGTTAAGGAGTTTTAGATTGTGGAAGGCACCCCTTGCTGTAGTCTTTATGTGAGTGCTCTTGTTCAGATTTGAGTCCAGGGTGATTCATAGAGATGTAGTGGAGTCTACCAGAGTCACTTTGCATTTCAGGGCATCTAGCTTATTTAGCCATTCTTATGTCTGGGAGGACTGCCTGTGATTGGGCAAAATGAGGATTTCCATCTTTTCTTGGTTAAGTTTAAGTTTGTTTTGTGTCAGACAGTTTTAGACTTATGTGAGAGTGGTGTTCAGCCATCGTATGTCATCCAAAGAGGTTATTTCCACATATAATTGGGTGTTGTGTGCATATAGGTGGTAGGCAATGTTTGCTCATTTAAGAATTACTGTGAGGGTTTCCATGTAGGTATTGAAAAGTGAAAGTGAGAGTACGGAGCCTTGTGTGATAGCATAAGCAGTGGAAGTTTGATTGTTTATTTTTTTTTATTTGAGATGAGTTATGTAGACATGACAAGAACTACTTCAGAATCGTGCCATCTGCTCCGATTTGTTGTTGTAGTGAGTTCAAAAGTAGTTTGTGGTCAACCGTGTCGAAGGCCACTGATAGGTCAAGGAGGATGAGCAGGTAGTATTTATCTGCATCCAGAGATTTTTATATATCAACTGTTATATTCAGCATACCTGTTTCCATGCTGCATCCCTTCCTGACATCCGATTGGTGTGAATCGAATAGGTTATTGCTGGCAATGTATTGGTTGAATTGAGAGAGAACACACTACTCAAGAGTTTTTACCCGGAAGGGGAGGTTGGTAACGGGCATGAAATTGTTGAGGTTATCTGGGTCTGCACCTGGCTTTTTTAACGGGGATAACTTGGCCCTCCTTGAGGCAGTCAGGCATAGTCCCCTTTTATGAGAGAGCTATTTATTATCTTGGTCCAGAGAGAGGTTATAGCATAGTTGAGACTTTTAGCTAGGAAGCGGGTCTGTGTAGTGTGCAGAGGTTTTTTTTGCAATCACGATGCAGATGTATTTTTCCAGAGTGGGTTGAAAGTATTCCAACTCCTGGATGCTGTGTAGGACCTTGTGCGTTGGTTAAGTCCAGTAGTCAAAGGTAGAGAATCCGCTGCTAGGTGTGGGGGGGGGGGGGGAGGGGGGGGGGGGGATTGCCAGTGGACATATGCGTTAGGCAGCCTAGGGACGGCTGAGTCTTCAAGATGTTATCATTTAAGAATTTGTCGCATCTTTCTTTGTCGACAAGAGGAGTTTCTTTGGTAGGTTTTGAGGTTTGTTGTTTGTTGAGGTTGAAAAGCTCTTTGGGCTTTTTTTGCTTTATCTATTATACTGCAGAAGAAGGTGGCTTTCTCTGTTAGTTTGGGAATTTTGTATTTCCTGAGTTCCCTTCTGAGCTGATAGAGGTGGGTTGGGAATGGGTTGGTTTTCCTGAGTCTTTATGCAGCTCTTAGTTGTCTTGTTTCTGAGTTGAGGTCTTTGTTGAACCAGGATCTTGGTGTTGTGCCTCTGATCCTTTTTTTAGTTTCACAGGCCTACTTTATGTAGGTTGGCTTTCATTGTCAAATTGCAGTGGGTTGTAAGCTCCTCAATGGTAAGGTTGCCTGTGTCGGGGGGACATCATTCTTTCTTCCAGATAGGATAGGGGTATCTGATTGAGGTTTCTGATCCATTGGAGTGAGTTCCAAGATCGGATTGGAAGTACTTGAGTTTGGTTTAGGTGAAACAGGATGGTGTGGTGATCTGGCCAGTTGGCTTGTAGGATGTTATCTATGGTTATTTTTTTTAAAATTAATTTATTGAGTTTTCCATCAAAAGTGTACAATCGTAAGTCAATATATGTAATGAACATACAGCTAGAACATAGGAAAACATGTGGCATACATAGAGTACAGTACATAAGGGCCAGCAAGAATAAACATAAGTTAGCAGTTGCAGACAATTATACATTACAAAGAAGCATACGTGATGCAGAGAGAAAACATAACATCACATATTTATCATCACAAACTGTAGCAGCCTTGGAACGCCAGGGGGGTACAAAGCTATGGAAGAAAAACAACTATGGTCCAGCAGGGCCACCATGAAGGAGGATATAAAGTGCTGATAGATATAGTCATTGGGAAGTGGAATTAAACTCTAGGTTGTGTCCGTATCATTGCAGGGGTGCTCCAATAAGTACGTCTGCAGTGGGGCCTAAATGTCTTGCAGGCAGGAGGCTCGTGGGAGTAGTTGAGCGTAAGTGCAAAGTTGATCTTGCCAAATAATCATATCTGACAGCAAACCTTTAAATTTGGGCGCACTTCCCCTTCCCCATCTGCAGGCTATGCGCCGCTTGGCTATGGCGAGGCTAAAGGAGACAACGTTTTGGTGCTGTGCAGGGATTTGTTCAGTAACCCTTGTAGGGCCACAAGATAGGCATAGAGATCATAGCATCCAGGGCTGTGAGGACGTGACTCCAGTAAGTGTGTATGTCTGAGCAGTCCCAAGCAAGGTGCAAGAAGTCAGCCTGCTCCATTTTACACCTGTTGCACCGGCTCGTGTCCCTCAATTCAAATTTGTGAAGTTTGACTAGAGTGTAGTAGCTACGGTGTAGAATCTATAGTGAATAATTCGGAGTCGGCTATTCTGTCTGTTTACAGCAAAACAGCCATTGTGCATCAGTAAGGTCCTGTCCTGGCCCAGTTCCGTAGCCCACTGGGCGCGAGCCGCGCATGGATGATACTCAACTTCACTATATAGAATGTGGTAAAGTGTGGACACTAAGTGTGAAGCAGTGGGAGCACGTAGGGCATGATGGAGAGGGGCCAGTGTTGCAGGCTCTGAGGGATAGGCAGTGTTACTAGCTTGGATGCCATGGCGAAGACAAGCATATAAAAACATTTCCATAATGGATGGTGGGGGATCAGGGCACAATTGTTGGAGGGTCCGAAATTTGCCATTAGTATATAGGTCTCCCCAGCAGTTAATGTTTAGTGTACGCGCAGTTATTTTGAAAAGACCTTCTTGCAGTAGTGATATATCTGGGTGATAAGTGAGAGGTAGGAGAGGGCAATACAAACAGGGCGCATGCATATGGTCTTGAATACGGGCCCAAGCTATGATAGTACAATCTATGGAAGATGGGCAGCGTTCCCAGGGAGCAATGTTAGAAAGGAGGACACCATCAAGTGGGATAGGATCTGCAGGCCAGTGTTCAGTGGCGACATGGGGAGTGTAGCGGGGTGGATGGAACCAAATATGTGCATAGTGTGCCTGGGCGCATATATAGTATAGTTCGAAGTTGGGTATATCAAATCCACCATGTGAATAAGCCCGCATTAATGTGTCCCACTGTATGCGTGGTTGTTTACCGTCCCAAACCAATTGATTCAATTCCAAACGTAGGGAGATAAATGAGTGTCGTCCAGGATCATAAGGAATGTTGACAAAAGATATAGAAACTTGGGGAGGAGCACCATTTTTATAAGGGATGTGCGTCCAGCTATAGTTAAGGGAAGGGCAATCCACCGAGCAATACAGCTTGAGATGTGCTCCATTGCACAACCATGATTGATCCGCATAAGCTCATTTCGGTCTGCCATTACGCGGATACCTAAGTATTTAACGTCGGCATCACACCACCCGACTGGAAAGTCTGTTTCCAAGGGAGTAGCAGAGCTGGTCAAAGGCAATATCTGTGATTTGGACCAGTTAATAGGGATACCTGATTGGCCACCAAATTTAACGAATTCCTGCAACAACGGATTAAGATTTTGGTATGGGTCTTTAACATATAGGGTAACATTGTCTGCGTAGAGTGAGATAAGTATTGGGCGCAGAAGGCACCGGAGGCCTATGTGATTACAAAGCTGTCTGATTCTTGCTGCCAGAGGTTCCATAATTAGGGCAAAAAGAAGGGGAGAGAGTGGACATCCCTGGCGCGTGCCACGGGATAGAGAGAATGAGGAAGAGGTATGTCCGTTAATCAAGACCTTTGTCATCGACGAGGTGTACAGGAGCCGGATCCAAGATATAAAGCCCACAGGAAGCCCCATACACTGCAAAATGGTGAAGAGGTTGTCCCATTCCACTGAATCGAAGGCCTTGGAGGCATCAAGAAACACCTCCACCAATTTCAGCCTTGGATCTACGGCCTGTAGTATGGAGTATAATGACCTGAGGTTATGGGATGTGGCACTCCCCAGAATAAACCCAGTCTGGTCAGGGAGAACCAGCTTTTCCATCAGCAGACTAAGACGATTTGCCAATAGTTTAGCAAGAATTTTCGTATCTGTATTTAAAAGCGATAGTGGCCTATAAGACTCACAGCGGTCTGCGGGTTTACCCCGTTCCAGCAGTGACGTAATTAGCGCTTCTCTCATTGATATAGATAAGATCTGTGCCTCTTGGGTCTCCATGAAAACCTCCTTCAGTATTGGGAGCAATTGTTCAATATATGTTTTGTAAAAATCGAGATGGGAAGGCCATCGGAGCCTGGCGCCTTACCTGACACCATCTGCATTATAGCTGCACGCAGCTCATCGTCTTCAAATTGTGCTGCTAGGAATTCTTGTTGGGTGTCCCCCAGCCAACCAAGAGTGATATCTGTTAAATAAGGAGCGAAGTCAGGGGGGAGGTACGTTGCGAGCTGTATAATGCCTTATAACATGTAACAAAGACATTTAGTATGTTAAGGCTGTCTCTATGCCTTTCCCCGTCATCGTCCACAACATCCAGGACGTAGCTAGAAAACCGAAGTTTCCTGATAGCGTTTGCCAATGCTCGGCCAGTTCTCTCGCCCTCACCGTATCTGCAGGCGATGAACTATTTACCTCTAAACTTTACCTCCCGTGTAGCAGTATTGGTATACTCTGTGAGCTTTTCACGGAGTGTGGCTCATTTTTCACCGGAATTCACAGCCCACATGTCCGTTTCAAGTTGCTTTATTTCAAGTTCGAGGCATCGTAGCCTAGTCCTAATGTCGCAGAGCGCTCCAAAACTCTTCGATATGCAGATGCCCCTGATTGTGACTTTAAAAGCTTCTCAGAGTACACCCAAATCTTCGACTGAACCCTTCTTTCTAGTAAAAAAAGCTGTGATCTCTTCCCCTAATTCCGCCTGAGACACCGTGTTCAGCAGTGCCTCAGGTATTAGTCTCCAGCAACGTGGGGTGACAATAGAGTTGGGGGGTATCAATTTGAGCTACACTGGCGCATGATCTGAATGCGTGCAAGCCAAATGATTAGCAGTGTGGATCCAGGGTGTCACTCCCCGGGAGCAAACCCAGTAGTCCAGCCTAGACCAAGTGGAGTGTCGTGCCCTATAAAAAGTACCCTCTCTATGCGTGGGGTGGTTGAGCCTATTTTTAGTATGTGTCCCCAGAGGGTGGTAAAATAGTCGGGGCCCTCTGTGTTAGGCCCATAACTGCAAGCTAGGGTGACGGATTGTGCGGCCAATATACCCCAGAGTATACAGCTGCGGCCTAGAGGGGACACTATATGTGCCTCCCAATATGAACGATGTGTTCTTCTCGACAAGTATAAGCGTGCCTCTGAGTATGTGGAGTAGGAGGAGAACACACGTGTAGAAGCCCATTTAGTGCCGAAGTAGGAAGGACGCCTAGGGTCCATCTGTGTTTCCTGGAGCATAGCTTTTTGTATGTGGTGTCTGTCGAGATATGATAATATCTGTTGTCATTTATGAGGGTCTCGGAGTCCCCTGATGTTCCATGTGATCAATGTAATGCTAGGGAGATCAGTTTGCGTCGCCATTTCAGATGTAGCAGTGTTGTATAGTGGAGTTGATGATGTCGAGTAGTGATGTGCCCATTGACATAATAATGGCCCTGCCTAGCTGTGTTTGTCCAATATGTACTAGAACAATAAAAAAAGTACCCATCCCATTCCCTATCCCCAAAACATAACACTTCAACAAGTGACCTCCATTGCAACCTAGTAGTCCCCCTGCCACCCCCACCCACAAGGGCACCGCAATCGTGCCGACATTTTGTTGCCCACTCAAAAGGTCCAAAAAACACAGCCAATCTATTCCAATTTTCTAAGGCCAACAGAGCAAGAGAAGATCGTAACAGTGAAAAACTGAAAAAAAACAATAGTATAGGGGAGCTCCCATAGGTGGGGCGCCAGGGGGCAGTAATCCCTTCACGTAGCCTAACTCTAACTGCAGCTCAGTCCCTGGGTATCAACTCGTAGTGAGGAATGAGTGGCATTAGGGGGAAGGGTGCTTGGCAATGTGGGATGTACATCCACTCAGAGTGCAATAGGCATTACAAATATATAGTTTGGATCACAGTCAATGAAAGAAGCCCCCATGGAGCTTATCTGTCTATGAGTCCATACAGGAGTTCCAGTCCAGCTGAAGGGTGTTGGTGAGAGATCTATCCGCAGTTATTATTATTAAAAATTTTATATAGCGCGCAGTTACCCTAGGGCATCCCAGCGCTTAACAGGACACTAACAGATAAAAACAGTCAGTCAAGAGCTATCAAACCGGGAACAGATGTGTTTTCAAACATTTGCGAAAACGCAGAGTGCAGGTCTCGGCGCAGTTTTAAAGGTAGGGAATTCCAAAGCCTTGCTGTATTCACCGAAAATCTTCTCCCGCCTATGCGTGACCTCTTTACTCTGGGGACTAGGAGGAGATGTTTCTGGTCAGAACGCAACGTTCTGTTTGCTTTGTATGGCACTGCTAGATTTCTCAAAATGGGGGGTCCTGTTCCCTGGAGAATTTTGTGGGCTGTACAGAGTGCCTTAAATTTTACTCTTTCCCGTACTGGGAGCCAGTGCAATCCCTTTAGGGCAGGTCTGGCTGACTCCGTTCTGGGAATGCCCATAAGCAGTCTGGCCGCCGCATTTTGCACCTGCTGAAGTTTGTTAAAAGTGGATTCAGGGGCACCCAAAAAAATGGCATTGCTATAATTGAGTCGTGATGTTATCAGTCCCTGAATCAACAGCTTCCTAGATGGAAAAGGAAGAAGAGGAAGTATTTTGCGGGCTGAGCGTAACAGGGCGAAACAGATTCCTGGCGTTTTTTTTTAGCTTGGGTCCTGAACGAAAGATCTTGTTCCAGCCAGATCCCCAAGCTCTTAATCTCCTCTTTCATACTGGGGAGATTGCCCATACAACTGGGCCAGCTGGTCAATGGGAGAGGGGGGGCTTTTTTCCCTAGCAGCATTATCTCTGTCTTAGAGTCATTTAGCTTGAGAGCTGATTCGTCCATCCAGGTGTGGACTTCCGACAGGCATGAGTGCAGCAAATCGGGATTCTCTACCAGTTGTGAAAGGGCGACCACTAACTGAGTATCATCAGCATAGCTGATGATCTTGATGTTATAAGGGGCCACAACATCCTCCAGGGGGGCCATATAAACATTAAACAATGTAGGGCTAAGGGAGGAGCCGTGAGGCACTCCCCACTGGAGGGGGATAGAGGTAGTCCGATTGCTGCCTTCCCAAACCTGATAGGAGCGGCCGTCAAGAAATGACCTAAGCCATTCCAAAGGGGCCCTTGCCACACCCACCTCTGACAGTCGCTGAATCAGCACCTGATGATTAATGGTGTCAAACGCCGCACTAAGGTCCAGGAGGATCACTGCCACTGATCCTCCTGAGTCCAAAATGCGTCTGGATTCTTCTACGACTGCCAGGAGGGCAGTGTCAGTGCCCTGGCCCGGGCGGAATCCGGTCTGCGAGTCTCGAAGCAGACCGTTTGACTCCAGATAGCCTGACAATTGATGATTCGCAGTAGGGCGGTGACGTGCCGGCTGACAGTGACCTGTTACATGGTGAATAGGAAACTTTAAAGACAAGAGCAACTTATGAGGGGTATATATTCTGCTCACTGTCAGCTACTGGACGGTGAAGCTGATCTGGAGGTGTGGTCTCGGCGTGGGGAGCGCTTCAAGATGGTTTTCAGGAAAAGGTCTACCTGTTGTGGATTTCTTGCAGAAAGCCTGTTTGCCATTGTGCGTGCTTTGGAGCCTCGCAGGGTATAAAAGAGCATATTCTATCTGAGCCTTTCGAAGTTTCTGCTTAACGGTGAGGAATTTCCGACACGCCTCTTGCACCGCCAATGTAAAGTCTGGATAGATAGTGAATGCATTTCCTTCGAATTGCAGCGGTTTTAGTTTGCAGGCTTTCTGAAGTGCAACATCGCTGTGTCGATGATTGAGAAGACAAGCAATGATGGGTCTTGGGGCCTCTCTCGGTGGGGGCAGCAGGCCTAAGGAGCGGTGTGCACGTTCAACCACCAAATGAGGTGAGAATGAATCCTCACCAAGGGAGCATTTTAGAAAACATCGAACGTAATCCTTCATACGCCCTGTATTCATGCTCTCAGGGATACCCAGTATGCGGACGTTGTTGCTGCGCCTCGTGGCATCAATATCTTCGTTTTCAGCTGCAATAACTCTCAGCAGTTTGTCCATTTGCGCTACCTGAGTCTGCATCCGAGTAGTGGTGTCTTCATTTTGATATGCAACGTTCCGCCTCTTTCAATTGTCCATCATGCTTATCCACTTTTTGTACCATAAAGTCAAGGCGGTTATTCATGGTGTCCATCTTCCTAGAGAAATCCGATAAACTATGTTGCACGGCTAGGAGCAGCATCTTGACATCATCCTCAGAAGATTGCGAGGGAGGTTGTGGTTGGTCCATATTTCCAGATGCAGTGTCAGCAGAGGTGGACCTCATCGCAGCTTTTTTTGTGTCGAAGGTCAATCGGGGTTGACAGCCATCAGGTTTCCCCATCACACCCTGCAACCCACCCAGGCAACTCAACAGCGTGGGCGAACGGGTGTCAACCAGTTATAGGCGAAGCGCAGGATGTAAGCGTCTGTAGCTGCGAGGGTGGGAAACTGGTCAAGATGTCGTCAAAGATGGGAGTAGTGTCTAGAGGCCTGCTGTCAAGATGGAGGAGTCCGCTGATGGTCTATAGCGTATGGCCTGATACCGAGTTGTCTCCTCCAGAGCAAGCCTGAGGGGGCTCCCATAGAGGAAGCGTTGCAGGCCCCCAACGTGCTGCAAAAGACAATGGGCGCAAGGCTGTGCTATGGCGGCATGTAGAGGTAGCTAATTAACGTTCCTCCCCGAAGATATGAGCTGGCGCGTGGGCAACCATACTGTCAGCCGCTTGCCCCGAGGTAGGCCAGGGGCTGCATAGGAATGAAGAATGGCTGCCTCAACACTGAGTGTTGAGGCAGGGTGTAAGCAGTGCTAGCCGATCTCAGAGGCCCAGGGTGAATCATAGACAATTTAATAACATGCAGGTTAGGTGACAGAGTGGCTTCCAGGTGTTGCGCTGTGCGGAATGTCTCGCAGGCAGTGAGCAAGGAGTCCATGAGATAGGAGAGCTCTTTGTATGTCAGTACTCACACGCCCACCACAGCCGCAGGTGTCTGCAAAAATGGCACGTCTCTCTCCTGGGATAGGTGGTCCACAGCCTCCGCGCACCACACCATCCTGTCACCGGAGGCGAGCACAGGCCTCCGAAGGTGGAAGTTGCAGCAGCAAGTCAAGGGAAAAGCCAGCAAGGAAGGAGGTTGAGCGAGTTGTGGAGGCCCAGGATCAGGTTGCAGAGGCCCTGGATGAGCGGGAGATATGGAAGAGTTGAGAGCGGGCAGGC
This sequence comes from Lissotriton vulgaris, assembly GCF_964263255.1. NCBI lineage: Eukaryota > Metazoa > Chordata > Amphibia > Caudata > Salamandridae > Lissotriton > Lissotriton vulgaris. Next base: position 1,109,511,701 of record NC_141694.1, read on the forward strand.
AGGAAGCAGATTAGTCCCCAGGGTGCTGAGCAAAGCAATATGTCCCCCAGGTAGCGAGTGAGGATTACGGGAAGCGGGGGGGGCAGCCCCCGCGCCGGTACTCACGCACCGGCTGCAGAGATGGCACGTCTCACTCCGGGGATGAACGCACCGGCGTCACCGCATTCCACACCGTCTCGTCACAGGAGATAAGCACCGTCTCCTGTAGATGGGATGAGTGGCAGCAGTAGTGAATGAGAAGCCAGCAGGGAAGGAGCTTACGTGTGGTGGCGGGGTCGCAAATCAAGGTCAGCCTATGTTGGGGCCTACCGCCTCGTGGGACGCCGCGGGGCTTTAGTAGCTGCCACAGCCGACAAGATTTCCAGCGGAAACGCACGCCCCAATGCGCGCAGGCGCACCCCTCCACAGCAGGAGCGGGAGAGCCTCAGGAGCTGAAGTTTTATCCCTGAAGGTAGCGGATAGTTCAGTTGCTAAATAGACAGCAGCAAATTCAACGCCACTGCAGTAGAAGAAAGGATTAATGACGGATAATGTCACCAAGCTTCCCGAGCCTCACAGGTGTGCGGCCATCTTGGATGTGCGCCACCTAGTGCCCCCCATTGTCTATGGTTAATACTTTGTTGTGGTCCATGATGGCGTCTAAGGTTGAGTTTCTATTGTGGTTTTGGCCGTTGCAATTTTGTGTAACATCCTTGCTCAGTAAGAGTTTGCTTAAAGATTGGATTAGTATATCTTTCTCGTCATTCTAATGTAGGTTTTGGTCTCCGAGGATTATGTTGTTGCAGTTGGAGAGGGAGCAATGCATTATCAGATCCAAAAGTTGTTCGCCAAAGGGGGGAGCATGTTTCCTGGTGGGTGGTAGAGGAGGTGACATTGTGTTACTTTATTGCCTTTAGGCATTATGGTAGTGCTGAAATATCCAAATATGGGAAAGGAGAAGGAGTCTGTTTCTGTCATAGTGATGTTGTTCTTGTGAACGATACCTATGCCACTGCCGTGTCAGTCCTCCCTGTTCTACTTGATGATGGAAAAACATGCAAGAACTAGAAGGTATAATTGGATGCTCAAACGAGCAGCTTACGTGCCCTGGTGTTCCGAAGGTGCGCCTAAGGTAAGCCTGTCTAGGCCCATCCGCCCGACAGGGGCCAGGGGCCTGGAACCCTGGTCCTTTGCAACCAGAGATCAGATCCTATGCCCAAGATGTCCTGAGATCACTACGGCCAACTTGCAAAGAGAACGGTCAGGTATACAACCCCTGGATTAGTTATTTTGCCTGCGCTTGCTGCAATTTTGCTTGTTTTGTAAATCATGTCGTAGTGAAACTCTACAACACTCGTTGAATAATCTCTCACCTATTGATGCGAATGGTAGCACCCACAATTATGGTCTTTTGGATAGAAGCCATCCCACCCAGACTTTTCTATTTTTTAGTTTGAATTGCCGCTCACTGTCCAAACATCTACAACACATGTTTGTTTTCTTAAGCGACCACAACCATGATGCCCTATTTCTTGCCGAGTGGTAGTGCCATAATTATATCCGGCAAGGACCAAGTATGTGCTGGTTCATTGCCGGATATAATTATGGCACTACCTGCCAATCTTTCCATAGTAAAGGTGGATAGGCAAGACCAGATAGCTGGAGGCATTGCTAATATTTTTAAGAAGGAGTACCGCTGTAAAATTGAAGATTTTTTGATCTCCGATTGTGAGGCATTGATCTTTACATTTACTTTCTCTCCCAAATTTTTGTTCTCCAGAGCTTTGATTTACTGCCGCCCGGGGTATGCTGGGAAATGGTGTGTCTCTCTACTTGATCTACTGGCTACCCACAGTTTGCTAATTGCAAATTTTACATTACTTGTTGACCTATATCTTCATTTAGATGACTCAAAGAGCAATCAAAATGCTTTTTTGATTGAGGATCTAAATGCACTCAATTTGGCACTTACTAACTCACTGCCCACTCATGTGGCTGTTTAGAAAAGGGGGTGGTGATGAACAGAGTGTCTGAATTAAGCAGACCACTCTTACCCAGTCCAAAGATCTGGGCTTGATCCATCACCGTTATTTATCTCACTGCCCCATCCCAGCTCAGAACCTGGCTATATGCAAATTAGTCTGTCCCTGGCCCAGTGCATCATGGGAACAGGGCAGACCAAACTACCAAGCCAATTCTTCACCAGAAAGGAGACAAGCTACCGGGGACCGGTTTCTGGCATTTCAGCCTCTTCGGCCCGGCTTGCTTGAATCCTGATGGAGCAGTGAGAAAGGGACTCATGTCTGAGTATACCCTGCCACACCTATAGTGGCCAAAAACGATTTAGAAAAGGGGGTGGTGATGAACAGAGTGTCTGAATTAAGCAGACCACTCTTACCCAGTCCAAAGATCTGGGCTTGATCCATCACCGTTATTTATCTCACTGCCCCATCCCAGCTCAGAACCTGGCTATATGCAAATTAGTCTGTCCCTGGCCCAGTGCATCATGGGAACAGGGCAGACCAAACTACCAAGCCAATTCTTCACCAGAAAGGAGACAAGCTACCGGGGACCGGTTTCTGGCATTTCAGCCTCTTCGGCCCAGCTTGCTTGAATCCTGATGGAGCAGTGAGAAAGGGACTCATGTCTGAGTATACCCTGCCACACCTATAGTGGCCAAAAACGATTTAGAAAAGGGGGTGGTGATGAACAGAGTGTCTGAATTAAGCAGACCACTCTTACCCAGTCCAAAGATCTGGGCTTGATCCATCACCGTTATTTATCTCACTGCCCCATCCCAGCTCAGAACCTGGCTATATGCAAATTAGTCTGTCCCTGGCCCAGTGCATCATGGGAACAGGGCAGACCAAACTACCAAGCCAATTCTTCACCAGAAAGGAGACAAGCTACCGGGGACCGGTTTCTGGCATTTCAGCCTCTTCGGCCCGGCTTGCTTGAATCCTGATGGAGCAGTGAGAAAGGGACTCATGTCTGAGTATACCCTGCCACACCTATAGTGGCCAAAAACGATTTAGAAAAGGGGGTGGTGATGAACAGAGTGTCTGAATTAAGCAGACCACTCTTACCCAGTCCAAAGATCTGGGCTTGATCTATCACCGTTATTTATCTCACTGCCCCATCCCAGCTCAGAACCTGGCTATATGCAAATTAGTCTGTCCCTGGCCCAGTGCATCATGGGAACAGGGCAGACCAAACTACCAAGCCAATTCTTCACCAGAAAGGAGACAAGCTACCGGGGACCGGTTTCTGACATTTCAGCCTCTGTTGCCCTGTTCCCATCATGCACTGGGACAGGAACAGACTAATTTGCATACAGCCAGGTTCTGAAACTGGGATGGTGCAGTGAGCTAAAAAACGGTGTTGGATCTAGCCCTGATCTCTTGACTGGGTGAGAGTATTCTGTTTAATTCAGAGACTCTGTCCCTCACCACCCCTTGTTGTAAATATTTTTGTCCACCCTAAGCGTGGAAGGGTATACTCAGATGTGAGTCCCTTGCTCATTGCACCATCAGGATTCAAGCAAGCCGGGCCGAAGAGGCTGAAATGCCAGAAACCGGTCCCCGGTAGCTTGTTTCCTTCCCAGTGTAAGAATTGGCTTTTGTAGTTTGGTTTGCCCTGTTCCCATCATGCACTGGGACAGGAACAGACTAATTTGCATACAGCCAGGTTCTGAAACTGGGATGGTGCAGTGAGCTAAAAAACAGTGTTGGATCTATCCCTGATCTCTTGACTGGGTGAGAGTATTCTGTTTAATTCAGAGACTCTGTCCCTCACCACCCCTTGTTGTAAATATTTTTGTCCACCCTAAGCGTGGAAGGGTATACTCAGATGTGAGTCCCTTGCTCATTGCACCATCAGGATTCAAGCAAGCCGGGCCGAAGAGGCTGAAATGCCAGAAACCGGTCCCCGGTAGCTTGTTTCCTTCCCAGTGTAAGAATTGGCTTTTGTAGTTTGGTTTGCCCTGTTCCCATCATGCACTGGGACAGGAACAGACTAATTTGCATACAGCCAGGTTCTGAAACTGGGATGGTGCAGTGAGCTAAAAAACGGTGTTGGATCTAGCCCTGATCTCTTGACTGGGTGAGAGTATTCTGTTTAATTCAGAGACTCTGTCCCTCACCACCCCTTGTTGTAAATATTTTTGTCCACCCTAAGCGTGGAAGGGTATACTCAGATGTGAGTCCCTTGCTCATTGCACCATCAGGATTCAAGCAAGCCGGGCTGAAGAGGCTGAAATGCCAGAAACCGGTCCCCGGTAGCTTGTTTCCTTCCCAGTGTAAGAATTGGCTTTTGTAGTTTGGTTTGCCCTGTTCCCATCATGCACTGGGACAGGAACAGACTAATTTGCATACAGCCAGGTTCTGAAACTGGGATGGTGCAGTGAGCTAAAAAACGGTGTTGGATCTAGCCCTGATCTCTTGACTGGATGAGAGTATTCTGTTTAATTCAGAGACTCTGTCCCTCACCACCCCTTGTTGTAAATATTTTTGTCCACCCTAAGCGTGGAAGGGTATACTCAGATGTGAGTCCCTTGCTCATTGCACCATCAGGATTCAAGCAAGCCGGGCCGAAGAGGCTGAAATGCCAGAAACCGGTCCCCGGTAGCTTGTTTCCTTCCCAGTGTAAGAATTGGCTTTTGTAGTTTGGTTTGCCCTGTTCCCATCATGCACTGGGACAGGAACAGACTAATTTGCATACAGCCAGGTTCTGAAACTGGGATGGTGCAGTGAGTTAAAAAACGGTGTTGGATCTAGCCCTGATCTCTTGACTGGGTGAGAGTATTCTGTTTAATTCAGAGTCTCTGTCCCTCACCACCCCTTGTTGTAAATATTTTTGTCCACCCTAAGCGTGGAAGGGTATACTCAGATGTGAGTCCCTTGCTCATTGCACCATCAGGATTCAAGCAAGCCGGGCCGAAGAGGCTGAAATGCCAGAAACCGGTCCCCGGTAGCTTGTTTCCTTCCCAGTGTAAGAATTGGCTTTTGTAGTTTGGTTTGCCCTGTTCCCATCATGCACTGGGACAGGAACAGACTAATTTGCATACAGCCAGGTTCTGAAACTGGGATGGTGCAGTGAGCTAAAAAACGGTGTTGGATCTAGCCCTGATCTCTTGACTGGGTGAGAGTATTCTGTTTAATTCAGAGACTCTGTCCCTCACCACCCCTTGTTGTAAATATTTTTGTCCACCCTAAGTGTGGAAGGGTATACTCAGATGTGAGTCCCTTGCTCATTGCACCATCAGGATTCAAGCAAGCCGGGCCGAAGAGGCTGAAATGCCAGAAACCGGTCCCGGTAGCTTGTTTCCTTCCCAGTGTAAGAATTGGCTTTTGTAGTTTGGTTTGCCCTGTTCCCATCATGCACTGGGACAGGAACAGACTAATTTGCATACAGCCAGGTTCTGAAACTGGGATGGTGCAGTGAGCTAAAAAACGGTGTTGGATCTAGCCCTGATCTCTTGACTGGGTGAGAGTATTCTGTTTAATTCAGAGACTCTGTCCCTCACCACCCCTTGTTGTAAATATTTTTGTCCACCCTAAGCGTGGAAGGGTATACTCAGATGTGAGTCCCTTGCTCATTGCACCATCAGGATTCAAGCAAGCCGGGCCGAAGAGGCTGAAATGCCAGAAACCGGTCCCCGGTAGCTTGTTTCCTTCCCAGTGTAAGAATTGGCTTTTGTAGTTTGGTTTGCCCTGTTCCCATCATGCACTGGGACAGGAACAGACTAATTTGCATACAGCCAGGTTCTGAAACTGGGATGGTGCAGTGAGCTAAAAAACGGTGTTGGATCTAGCCCTGATCTCTTGACTGGGTGAGAGTATTCTGTTTAATTCAGAGACTCTGTCCCTCACCACCCCTTGTTGTAAATATTTTTGTCCACCCTAAGCGTGGAAGGGTATACTCAGATGTGAGTCCCTTGCTCATTGAACCATCAGGATTCAAGCAAGCCGGGCCGAAGAGGCTGAAATGCCAGAAACCGGTCCCCGGTAGCTTGTTTCCTTCCCAGTGTAAGAATTGGCTTTTGTAGTTTGGTTTGCCCTGTTCCCATCATGCACTGGGACAGGAACAGACTAATTTGCATACAGCTAGGTTCTGAAACTGGGATGGTGCAGTGAGCTAAAAAACGGTGTTGGATCTAGCCCTGATCTCTTGACTGGGTGAGAGTATTCTGTTTAATTCAGAGACTCTGTCCCTCACCACCCCTTGTTGTAAATATTTTTGTCCACCCTAAGCGTGGAAGGGTATACTCAGATGTGAGTCCCTTGCTCATTGCACCATCAGGATTCAAGCAAGCCGGGCCGAAGAGGCTGAAATGCCAGAAACCGGTCCCCGGTAGCTTGTTTCCTTCCCAGTGTAAGAATTGGCTTTTGTAGTTTGGTTTGCCCTGTTCCCATCATGCACTGGGACAGGAACAGACTAATTTGCATACAGCCAGGTTCTGAAACTGGGATGGTGCAGTGAGCTAAAAAACGGTGTTGGATCTAGCCCTGATCTCTTGACTGGGTGAGAGTATTCTGTTTAATTCAGAGACTCTGTCCCTCACCACCCCTTGTTGTAAATACTCATGTGGCTGGGCATCTTTTAGATCCTACTTTTTCTAATATAAAGGACTTGAAGACAGAGCCTCCCCTTCCAGTCTGCTGGTCTGACCACTTTGCTCTGCATTTTACGGTCAATGCCTTTTCTCTCTTCGCACAGCTGCATTTTACGGTCAAGGCCCTTTCCCTCCTTCCCACAGAGCGGCTAACATTGCAATCAGAATCCAGAAACTGGTCTAAACTCAATATTGCAGCACTGAATGAGCAACTGCTTTACTAAACCTACACAACAACAACAGATCGATTTAGACCAAGATGTAATTCATCACTGGCTCACTGAGGCCATTGATTCTACTCTGCCAACTACGATTAAGTACGTAGGCAGAATTCACCCACCAGCCCATTGGTTTAATGATGCACTTAAAGCAGAAAGGAAATGCTGCAAAGTGTTAGAAAGACGATGAAGGAAATAGTTTGCAAAAGACGCCAAGATTATATATAAGGAGTCTATAAAAGGCTATCATGCCTGTTGTAAGTCCGCTCTGGTTACTTATTACAATGAAAAAAAATCACGAACCTGCAGAATTGCTATAAGACCCTCTTCAAGGTGGTAAAAAAACAATCAGACACCAGTTCAATATCTCTCACTCCCCTCCTTCTCTTACTGCCCCAATGCGATGAGTTAGCTGCCTTCTTTATTCAAAAGGTCAAAAACATTCACTTACAGTTGACTGAAGATTCGGCAGAGACAGTTCCTGAATCAGACAAGAATATTGTGGCGGTGGTGGGAAGGGTGGTTTTAAATAGGCTACAGTCATGGGCTGCGGACACGGGTGTCCTCTCCATTTACCCGTACGGCTTCAAAGAAGGTTTGGGCACAGTGGAGCAGGGCTTAAATCTAGCAATCTTGACTGGCAAATATGTTTTGGCAAAGGGGGACAAGTTTTTCATGACTTTTGTCAACTTAAGCTCTGCTTTTGACTGCGTCAGTCATGAAACTTTATGGGAAACCCTCTCAAATCTGGAAATTGATCCTACTATTATAAATTTTATAAAGCAATTATACCGGGACGCTGGAGCAAAAGTCCGCTTCAGTATAAAGGGGGAATGTACTTCTAAATTTCCAATTAAAAAAAAGGCATTAGACAGGGGTGCATTTTGGCTCCGTTTTATTTAATTTATATATTAACAATATAGCATCCCATTTGATAGAAAACAAGCAGGATTACCCACAGGTCAAAGGGAAGCCAGTCCCAATCTGCTTTACCCAGATGATGCGGTCATGATGGCTCGCACGCAACTGGGTCTTCAGAAGTCTCTCAACTCTTTTTCTGATTTTATGGGCGTACTAGGCCTAAAAATTAATAGCAGTAAGACATTTAGCATGTCCTGCCCAAGGAAAAATAAGGTCCGGTGCAATATCTTTTTGGAGGACGTAAAGATTGTACCAACCAAAACCTTCTCCTATTTAGGCATTAACTTTGACAATAATGGGTCTTGGGCCACAGCGGCAATGGCAAGGAAACTAGCCTTTTCCCGAGCCATTGGTGCAGTACGAAATTTTGCTACAAAACTAGGAGGCAAAGGCAAAGTGTGTGTCCACAGTAACCTATGGGGCAGGCGTATGGGGCATTACGGATTCCAGAAAAATCCAGGCGTGCGAAAACGCATTTTTAAGGTACTTACTGGCGGCACCAAAGTCAACGTCCACATATGTCGGTCACAAGGAATTGGGTATTGTTTATGTCTCGGACCTTATAAAGGTGAGCCCGGTCTTGTTGTGGCATAGGGTCTGGGTCTCAAAAGAAACAGGATTAAACAGGGACATTATTAATGATTGTATGTCTCACGAAGGGATCATGAAAATAGAGTGGTTAAGGTATGTGAGACGCTTTTTAATTGCTATAGGCCACCTGGATTATTTTGATAACCCATCTAGCATGGTAGGCGTCTCCAGGCAGAAACTAAGAGAAGCCTACCTTACCCTCCTGGAAGATTGCAGGTGGCAACTGGAGGGCAAGAAATCAACTGTCCTCCACAATCATATGCTGCTAGATGGCCCTGGCCTACAGAAATATTTATCATTTACTTTAAGCTGTTTTACCCGGATGCTACTCACTCGTTTCCGAGGGGGTACCTTTTTTAGACTTGTGACTTTTCTGGAGGTCAACATCTGGTCAGAAACTCTGCCCCTCTCTCCCTGTGACGATGCATCACAACAGAAGACCCTACATTGCATTTTCTTCTGCAAATTTTATACCTCAATTAGAAAAAGGTACATTGTCAATCTACATACAAATTGGGGCTTAGGACAATGCAGACCGGCGCTGTTAAGACTGCAAATGTTGGAGGATGAGTTTACCCTTTTAAATGTTTCATTGTTTTTAAAATGTGTTTTAAGATTTAGACTATCAAGGAACCCGAGTTCTTGATGTTAGTCATGTAATTAGCGGCTGTCCGGTTTTCATATTTCTCCTTTTATAGCATATAATGCCTAATCCATCTTAACTGAAGTAATCATGTATTTAATGAACTAGCTGAAATTTGTATTTGTACTTTTGTAACATGCGCTTTTATGGTTTCTAAATTGTTACCGAATAAAGCTACTTTTTGACTTTTACTTGGACAAGAATACTATAAACCAAGCGAAAGTGGATGCTACTCACCAGGTACCCAAGGTAGTGAGTGGCACTAAATTAAGTAAATGGTCTCCCCTTGATCTAACATCTCTGCTAGATACTTTTCAATCTATTAAATCGGTCTCCAATCTTGACCCTTTACCTCCTGACAAACTCAAATTACTGGACACGACCCTCCTAACTATGATACAAGACCTTCTAAACTTTTCATTGAGAGAAGGGTCTTTGCCTCGGAGATGGAAGCATACTATGGTCCTTCCGCTCCTAAAAATTCCCATTCGGATTCCTCCAATTTCTCTAACTTTCATCCCATCTTTCGGCTTCCAGTCTTCTCCAAAATATTGGAGAAACATATGAATGACCAGCTCACTGCGTTTGTCGAGGCCCAAAATGTTCTCCAGCCCTCGCAATGCAGCTTTAGGGCTGAACATAGCACACAGTTCACTCTTTTGGGTTTCACTGAACATCTAAAAGAACATCTAGGGGGTGGCAGCAAATATATGATGTTACAACGCATACTATTAAAACGCATACTTTTACATCACAGTTTTTACAACGCAACTACCATTACATCGCATGTTTTTACAACGCATACCATTACAATGCATGTTCATTGAGATACATTAAAACTACCATTACAACGCATTCCATTACAATGCATACTAATACTACGCATACCATTACAGCGCATAGTATTTTTTCAATGTTTTTTTCTTAATTTATTTTGTACAACCATCCCCTGCGAGTGTACGCAAGGGAAATAGGCGTTTTGGGTGGGGGAGATTATTAATACCCATGTATTCATTTTAATGCTTGGGTATTTTATAAAGTACCTAGCCATTAAAATACTTGAGTATTAATCGTCTGCAACAGGTGCTTACCCCAGGAAAAGTGTTGGATGATGGTGGGGGCAAAATTACTATTCTACTCTGACCGGTGTTTGCCTCAGGAAAAGTGTTGGATGGAGGTGGAGGCTAATGAACTATTCCTACTCTGACAGGTGTTTGCCTCAGGGAAGGTGCTGTATGGTGGTGGGGGCAAATTTACTATTCCTACTCCGACAGGTGCTTGCCTCAGGGAAAGTGTTGGATGGTGGTGGGGGCAAATTTACTAATCCAAATTCCAAAATGCGTGGCAATGGCATGCGTTGAAATGATATGCGTTGTCATGGCATGCGTTGTAATGGCACATGCGATGTAATGGCATGTGATGTAAAGGCATATATGTTGCAATGGTTGCGTTGTAAAGGCATTACAATATAATGCCTGCGTGGTAATGGGCGTTTCCCGGTGGCAGCACCGTTGCACTCAATTTAAAGGATTTGAGTGCGGCTTTTGACATGGGATCCCATTCGATCTTTTTAGCTAGAGTGGAGGCATTGGGTCTTGATGATTCAGCACTGGGATGGCTTGATTCCTTCTTAAAAGACCGTATATTTCAGTTCTTTTCGACCAATGTGTGCTCTAAGCCCCAAGCCATGATCTCAGGAGTTCCACAGAGCTCTCCTTTGAGACCCTTTTTATTTAACATCTATGTCCACCCCTTGACAGTCTTAGTGGAGGGGAAACACACGTTATAACAAATGTATTGCATCGCGATGCTATCGCAACGTGACTATTACATCACGGCCGGCTTCACAACGCATGCTATTGGGATGCATGCTACAACACCTCATTGACATATACATCGCTAGCGATGACAACGTGTGGGAAAGGATGAGGATTTGGTGTTAGGATCTTTCAGTCCGCCTTTTCATTCTTCCACTTTTGATATTCTTGATGACAACGTGTGGGAAATGCAGGAGGCGGGATCTCCTTCTAAACCCTTTGTGATGCCACAGTCTAATCTTCTTGTCACAATAACTTAACAAGCATTTACAATGCAATGGCTCTGCATTATTAAAGGTAGAGTTATTGGCATTGTTCATGACATTTTTTTAAAAATCATAAATAAATGGCATTGTCATTTACATTGCCAACAGCTTAATCGTTAAATAAATGGCATTGTCATTTACAATACCAATAGCTTAATCGCTCACAAATGCATCACCTATTGCATTTACACCCACACAGAGCCACACACACAAAGCCACCCACACACACATACAGAGCCACCCATCAGAGCCACCCACAGAGTCATTCACATAGAGCCACCTACACAGAGCCACCCTCACAAAGACAGAGCCACCCACACATGGAGACACCTACAAAAAAAGCTATCCACACAGAGCCACACACACACACAGCCACACATATCATACATCATATATCATATATCATATATCTCATTGGTGTCAGTGCTCAAGATTTTTCTGGATTCATCAGTAGCATTTGACATTGCCCATCATGAGATTATTCTGATTACGTTCCAAGCTATTGGCATTGTAAATGACACATTTTTTATTAATGTGTTGGTTTTGAAAACAGATAAATAAATGGCATTGTCATTTACAATGCCAATAGCTTAATCTCTCGCAAATGCGAGACCTATTGCAGTGTTCGTGCAATGGTATTGTCCTTGGTGCATCACTGGTTCACTATTCTAAGCTGGCTGAGATATTGCTTCTAAATGAGTCGCCATGTTGGAACCTTAAAACAATGATAAACTATACACCATACCATTCCAAGATGGCCACCCACAGTTATGTTTACCTTATTCTTTAATGCAAAGCATTTTTTAAAAACTTTTTTCTGCTTTTGTATAAATGTATCTTGCATATGTTTACTTACATTGAGTGTGTGTTTTACTAATCATGAGTGAAATAATGAATTCGGGTGAGTGGGTGAATGCAATATTGAGTCAGAGAATGGAAGGATGCATGTGTGGAAGAAAGAGCTTCTGGGCACATGTGTGATGAGTTAGTGAATGAGTGCCTAAACTCATCAGAGACTGAACAAACAGAGGGGGAGGTCCTTGGTTGTTGGACTAGATGCCAGCCGGCATATATGGTGACACACACAGTGAATGTGTACTGGCAACACCTTAGTTTGCTGAGTGTTGACACAATGTACCAGGACACTAACAGGACGATTACTGTGCCCGGCCAAGATCTGGATCATGAGTAGCTGTTTGATTCAGAATCTAACTGAATACCACTTTATTTTACCAATGCGATCACCACATAACTGTGAACTACCCTCATTGCGCCTCATGGAGGTACACTTCAGAGAGTGTGGAACCTCAACTTGATGTATGTATTGATGCATTTTAAGTTAGGTTTATGCGTATTTAAATGCCTCCACCCTGACCCACTTCCCACTTACACCATGGCAATTGCAAATTTCTTACCTGGTCCAGGTCATTGCGCAGAGCGATTTTGCTGGTGCCCAGTTCATGAGCCAGGTCGTCCTTCTCCTGCTCGAGACTCATGCTGGCCTCCTGCAGTCACTGGTTTTCTCTCTGTGGAAGAGACATGCAGACCATGAGAATGAGTTAATCTTCGAAACGTTGAAGAGGGATTAACATACAGTGGGCAAAGCAAACAAAGAAAGCAAAACGTCGCAATCAGAGCAGCATATATATAGCATAACTGCAGCTTACAAGGCAAGAGAAGGATCAAGGGGTGGCTTGGACTGCAGCTACTCAAAATGGCTGCTGTTTTTTTCTCTCAAGAAAGGAGTCACCTGCAACATGTAGTCAAAATGGGTGCCGGGCTCTTAATTGGTAAAAGCAAGGAGCGAATGTAACAATCTACGTAGCATATGAGTTAGCAACATATATGCAGCTTACATTATACCTTGAGTGATGAGGGATAGCCCAGTTGTGGATACACAAAATGGCCGCTTTACTATTTTTTCAATGAAAGCTTCCTCAGTGAGCTCAGCAGAGAGGCAGACTCGCTATATTTGTAGAAGGTGCAACATATACAGAGATCAAAGAAGAAACACTTGCATTGCTGGCCCAGCCACCTAGCTCCCCAAGGCATCCCAACTTCAGTATTCCCCAAAATGTACAGATAAAAGGGCAGTCATAACAGTTCAATAATGCAACACGCCTTTACACAATAACAAACTTGTCTAAAAAAACAAAAACATTATTCACATCAGTCAAAAGCATACTTCATAAACCGAAATCCTCACAGTATAGGGCATACAGACTGGCCATATGTCTTCCTCCTGCGAAGTTCATGTAATTAAACTGACTATGGAAGGGTTTTCACAGCTCTGCCCTTCAAAGACCTCGTCCACCCACAGACATCTTCAAAATATATGCCAAATCTAACCGAAGGGTCCGAGAGCATTTTCAAATGACTCAAGTCCCGCTTCAGACGCTTACCTAGCGGTTGACTTTTGTGTGACATCGGAGCCAGAATGCAGCTTTGTTACGTCACGGAGGGTGCTTTAATTGAGTTATTTTTCCCGCTTATATCAAGAGCAATGCCGGATCATGATACACTAAAGTCTGCCCTCCTTATAACATCACAGGCAGGGGGCGGAAAGTACGCAAGCAGTTACCTGACCTGCGACAGTAAACAAACGTATTTAGACACTTTGAAAGCTCTAAGCCCGCTCACCTTAGAAGCAGCGACTCCCCAGACGCTGTGCCGTGCGGGCCTCGGAGCTCGTGTAGCTTCGCACGGCGCGGACCTGACCGGCGCTCACCTGCGCAATTTTAGCCTCGTAACAGCTCTTGGGGGGCACCCCCCACACTCACAACTGCCGATCAGAGCCCAGCCAGAGGATTAGGAGGGAGGAAAGCAGCGCAAGGCGGCTAGAGTGCGGCGCCGACAATGGAGGGGGGGTGGTGGAGCACGAGGAGCGCTCTGCGTGTCACGGACTCAAGCGCTGTTTGCAACGGCCGGGGTAGGCAGGAAAACGGCTCACCTTCACTGCGGTGCTGCCTTCAGGCTCGTGGGCGACTCGAGGAGGAGGCTATCTGCACTTCAAGACTCGGCGGTGAACAGGCAACAACGGCGGCCAAAAGCTTTGGAAAATATTTGGATTGGGGGCGTGGTTTTGCTGTCCTGAGTGACGGACAACGTCACTGTCTAAAGAACAGCAAAACGTACGCCCCCAAATCCGAAAAAGATGGAGCTAAATCGGAGTGATGGCCCTCTCCTCCAATGGCTGGCCTCCGTTTAGGAAGCTAGCCAATGGTGGAGAGACTGGGCAGGGAGGCGGGTTCTACAGCCCTACTAAGAAGCATTAATTCTCCTCCAGGAGACTGCGCAAGCGCAGCCTTCTCGGTCCTCGACCTAAAAAGTAACATGAACCTAAGAAGAGGAAGAACAGTCTGGAATTTCCACTCCAGAAGTGGAGTCTCGAAGTTTAAACACCTGTACTAAATGAACGAGAATAGATGCTTCTTGAGTGAAGACCTGACTTAAAGGTGCGAACTTTGAGATGAGGAAGGTATTGCCAGGAAGCTCATTCCCCAAGCGAACAGCGCGGCCCGTGCAGGTACGAGCGGTAGGCCGGGTGGGGGGTATTTCGACAGACGACGACGAAGGGAAATATAAATAAATAATTAACACCCTCTCCCCCATGTTACCTGCACGGGCCGCGGCTGAAAGCGATACAGCACACTTCCAGCCCCACACAGCACAAGGTTTACAATGACATCACTCCCCACTTGTTCTCGCCCCCAGCACAGCAGTTGAAAGTAGTTTGGGAAACAGTTGTTCAATACAAAGACGCCCTCGTCACAGTGAGCGTTATTAAAAACACGATTCAGAGATAGATTCAAGTGCATTCTTAGCCTTCACTGAAACCAAGCAGCGGCTAATATACCTCACACGGCCCTCTTCTTTTAATATTAAGCCACGGCCCGTACAAATTCCACAATAACCCAGTGGCTCGTGCACTGGCTGCGAGCTCTCAGAGTGTAATCCCAAGGTCATAGGCAACGTTCCAGTAGGTCCGCTCACTCAGCCTCTCACAGGAGACCATTGAAATGAGAAGCCATCAGTGGAGTGGGACAGGACGTACATCACTTTTTTTTTACAAGCTATTGAAAATAGGATGTACTTTTAGATTTCGGTGAGTACACACAGGGAAAGAAATCGGTCTCTCCTGACAGGTCTTCTTAGGGCCTGACATCCATCGCCTGCACTCTCACAGCTCGAGGGGCTCAGCACGAGCTCTGTGGGTCACACGCCACACCCACTTGGGGTCACACACCCGTCAAACTCCAAAGACAGTGCCAAAAATCCCACCTGAGCTGGCAGGGCCGGCGACATTAAAGGGGTCTGGCTGCCTGCGTTCGAGAGTCCATCGTGCCTTTTCCTTTGTAAATTTTGCTTGGCAGGTGACGCTATGACCAAGGTCCGCCATTGTGAATCCGTCTTCTTTGGAACAGGTGGGTTGAAAAAATCTGTGCACCGGTGAAACTCATCCACTGGTATGCTTTACCCCTGTCTCCTATCACTGCGGCACTCCGCTCCCAAGCCGGCCTCACCCCGCCGCCTGTCACCGGAGCACTCCCAAGCCCTCGCCGCCGCCAGTAGCAGGCCCGAGACAGGTGGATCCACGGGAGGAACTGACGTAGGAACAGCACAGAGCGCGAGCAGCACCGTCGACCCAGGAGAGTGAGTGGTGGAGAGCCCGAAAAACTGGTATTTTATGCCCTAGTCCTTGCTGCCTTCACAATAGCACATTGTTTAAGTATAAGATCTGATGAACAATGAAGGTTTGATATGACAGAATACCTATTCAGAAGCTCAACCAGCATGAGTTCAAGCGGGAGCCAGCACCAGCACGTTTACCTCTCCGAGCAAAAAAGCTTTGTTCATCTCAGCAGCGCTGTGTTCGTCCCGGTGAAAGAGTGTGGAGCAGGATTCCAGGGCGGATACATTGTATCAGCAAATCCAGCTGTAAGCACTTCAACAGGCTTTACACACAAGTAAGGATGACCGGCAAGGGAGTGAGGACTTGCAAGGGAAAGTCGCCGCCTATTGCGCCTCAGCCGAATGTTGCGCTGACAGCCACCCGCCAAAAATAATGGGTGCCTTGAATGCTAAGGGTAGAAGTGGTGGAGAGAAAACTGATTCCCTGAATAAAAGCGCACAGGAGCAAGACATTATAAATGCGGTCACTGTGAAAAAAAATATTACTCGAGGAGTGAAAGAAACTGATGCCTTGCAACCTTTAATCATGAACAGCTTCACGGCAGCAAAAGGGGGTGAGGGCAAGGGTCCTACTTCCAGGGCTGATAGCCAGAATATAGCAAGTTTGGCGGTGCAAATGGTAGATACTCCCCCCTCCGCTATGACAGACAATGCCTGAGCCCTCGCTCCTGTAACCTTGATCGAGGTAGGCAGCTCTTTGGATAGTCCGAGCTGTACCCAGAGCAACCCCAGCATTGTAGGTAACAACATCAATCTGGCAGCCACTGCGAACACTGCTAGCTCTTTATTTACACCCCAAACAGCCAACTGTGAACGAGGAGGAGGCTCTCTGCACTTCAAGACTCGGCGGTGGACAGGCAACAATGGCGGCCAAAAGCTTTAAAAAAAATTTGGATTGGGGGCGTGGTTTTGCTGTCCTGAGTGACGGACGACGTCACTGTCTAAAGAACAGCAAAACTTACGCCCCCACATCCGAAAAAGACGGAGCCTATTCGGTGGAATGGCTCTCTCCTCCAATGGCTCGCCTCCGTTTAAGAAGCCAGCCAATGGAGGGAGAGCCAAAAAGAGGGAGGGATAAAGCAGCCCTCTTACTGACAATAATTCTCGGACTTCCGGTCTGCCTTCGGCAGACCGGATATTACAGAGACCTAAAAACTTCCTTCTTGTCACAATAACTTTCTCTCGTCATGTAAGTAATCATCAGGATCTTTCAGTCTTCCTTCTTTCATTCTTTCACGTTTGATATTCCTGATGACATCGTGTGGAAAAGGCAGGAGGTGGGATCACAACATATTATTAAATGCAGGACCACAAAAGGGGAGAGGATATGGTCTGATGGCTAGCGCTGCCGACTTTGGTGCTGGAAACCAAGGTTTGAGCCTCGTATCACTCATCCCCGTGCCTACACCAAAAAATAAAGTTTTTGGGCTAAAAGTGTACCAAAATTGGTCTCTGTGAACACAAGCACCATACTTACTACTTTTTATGTGTTTACACCACAGCGCTACATCTACTTTTTATGTGTTTACCGGACCAGTCTTCTCATTCAAATCATATGTTTCCTTCTAAACCCTTCGTGATGCCACACTCCACTCTTAATTTGGTCCCTACTTTTAAAAACGTCCTTCTTGTCATCCATGGGTGAGTGGATGGATGCATGTGTGGGTGGATGCATGATGGGTGGATGGGTGGCTGGGTCATGGGTGGGTGGGTGGATGGGTAGTGGATGGATGGATGGGTGGATGGATGCATGATGGGTGGATGGATGCATGATGGGTGGGTGGTGGGTGCATAATCTTTCGGCCTGTGAAACTGGTTATTGAGGGGAGTTGTGTGCCAGCTGTTCAGCTGGGTCGGAGATAAACATAGGGATTGGCTGGTGATGTTGGAGGAGGGTGCGTTTGGTTGTCAATCTTATGCAGGGTGAGTTTTAAGAATCTTAAGGATGTTGTTGATACCTTATCGAGTTGATTTTCAAAGTGAGTTAAATGATTGACTATGCCGATCGTGGATATATGGTTCAATGGAGATAGTAATTTGAGTTGACTTTCCATGCTGAGGTAGGTATTTCGTTATGTCCCAAAGGGTGTAAGTTTCAGTGGTGAAAGTGTAGAGGTGTCGAGGGGCGAGTTGTCGTCTCTGTTGGGTTCTGAGCTCTACTTCCCTTGGAAGTACAAGTGGCAAGAGGTAAGTGCCCTTCTCAGATGTTTCGGAATATGTTTTGACTCCCTACACTGATAATACGTTTATCTGCATATAAGTTCTCCACGTTTCCATTATTTTTGAGGAGTTAGAGAAGTAGAGGCTTCCAAATAACAAATTTGGAAACATTGTGATAGTCTCTACCAGATTATCTAAATTCAGGAACTTTCTTACTTTACACATTCTTTTCAGAGATACGGGGGCAATTAGATCACCACAGGAGCACCATGAGGTAGACATGATTAGGAAATCCCAAAGACGAGGGATGTGCTGCGGTTCTAGTTAGTTTTATCTAAGATCTAAAGTTAGTGCTGTTTATTCATATTATCATTCATGTTTCAGTGGTCACAGGATGTATTGATGCATTGATAGAGCATAAAATATATCTTATGGAGGATAGCTGCATAAAAGATTGTATGCCACAATATCGACTACAGAAATATTTGTTACAAAAATATCATAGAAAAAATATATTAAAAAACAAATATTGTGGAAGTATAAATTGGTAAGTATGGATTTACTATTAACTCCACATCCATGTACAATAAAGATGAAATGTCATAGTTACGTGTATGTGGAGTTTAGCAAAGCTGAAATAATCTATACTTATACTTTTATATACGTGTAACGAGTTAGAAATGCATAGACATTGTCAGGTAGATGTATTGCAGGCTCACCTAGATATAGACCTGTGTCAGCCCCTTTTGATGTTCCCCTAGTTTAGGAAATTATAGATAATAAACTTCACCATCTAGAAAAAGTGAACTGACTACACTTACAAAGAGGCAAACAAAATATCTGGTAACAACTGCTCAAGTCATATCTGCCATCCTTCAGGTGACAAGATACCATCCCCCAAAATATCCCTCCTCCTCATCTCAGACGCTACAATGGGTTCATTGATCACTTGTTTGACCAACATCCCCTTTTCGAGGTGTAGCGAGGAGAGAGTGAGGAGGAGTGTAGTGAGGAGAAGAGATCCTGACCATCCTAATCTTTTTTAAATGATTCTTTGCCTCATAAAGAAGAAACCCACTGAAGTAGGGAAAAATGCAAATGCCCTGACTCTCCGGTAGACTATATAATATTCCTAGATCTTATGATGTTCCTTCCTCAGCACTCAGGCACATAGCATTTACTAAGGGATGTGTGAAGACTTGAGCTGAGTAATTTTGTGCTATGCCAAAAAGCCTTTTCAATGGGAGATAAATTAGCACAATGCTTTGAGTGCACTTGTGAAAAATCTTATTAAATAATATCCTAATCGCTCATTGCTGCAATGCGTTACTTCATTCAGCATACACATACATGCTATGTGCTTTGGTCTGCATAGACCGTCTATCTTCTGACACACACTGTACTCATTGTACTATTGCAGTGCAGTTACTCCATGCAGCACATACATACATGCATTGTGTTTTGGGCTACACAGGCCTTCTATCATATGACACTGTATTCAAGGTGTACTGATGATGGACCTTGAGCTGCAGTCATCGACATCATATTCAGGGATTTTTGGCATCGCTGTTAGTATTTGACAACCGCTATGTTCCCAGCCTCTGGTTTAGATTGTACAGTCTACAGAATTGAAGTTTATGGTCTGCCGAATTATACTAGGGATAGTTTTTTAAAGCAGTTCATATTCATTGTTAACTGATCTCTTATCATCTTGAACAGCTGTCTGAGTTCACAGACGTGGAAAAAGTTGGCTGTAGAGTGATGGTGGAGCTTGCTCGCTGGCTTCCCAACGTGGTACTTAGGAACATCCTGGGACTTTTTGAGATGGAGGCCATCCCACATCCATATGCTGCGTTGTGCCTACAAAAAGTCATTCAAGGTCATGGTAAGTTGCCTGGCATTTGAGAGATCCTTACATCCAGGAAGACCATGTTAAGTAAAGTGGGTCATGGATTAAGTTCTGTTGGACACTGTTGGTACAATGATCACACAATCCAAAATAGACGGTATTCATAGCACAATGAGGTAGTGATAGCTACAGATATGGGTCTCCGGTTGGGAGAGTACAGCGCTGTAAAATCTCAACCTCTTTATTTCTGGTAGTTCAACTTAGAACCATAGGGTTTAACAGCAGATAAAGACTATTGAGCGGTCAGCCTGCTTATTGCCCACTTCTCAGAAATGTATAATCCAATCTGGTCCTCAGCTTCAGACTTCCAGTTTAGTACTTTTCTTTGCCTGTCTCACTTGAACATTTTAAATTAAGTTACTGATCCATACAATTTCTGGCAGAAATGTACTCCCCGTATATGGTGCTCACTCCATGATATCATTGTTACTCAGTAGTCCCGCCTCCTCCCCCTTCAGTTTTACTTTGTGACCTCTAATTTTGGGGAAATGGATGCTCCCATGTTTAGTGCCTAGGGAATTCATGAGCAACCCTTCTGACAAGTGTGGCCTCTTGTACATGAAACACCAATAACCAGATACTACTGCAAGATCATGAAATGAAAAGAACCTCCTTTTAGACTTTGACCGTCAGGGAATTGGCTGTCCATTTCCAAGAACATCTTACAAGGAAACCCAGCTAGTCTCCAGACAGGAACTAAAAACAATACTCTTCTAAATCTTTGTGTACCACCTGTGTCAGATTGAAGAGAGCCCATAGGCTAAACTCTTTCTCTGTTGTGTCACTCATCTCATTTCAACGTACACCCCAATGCTCTGCCTTTAGATTGTCCCACCCATGTCAGTTCAAAGTACACCCCAGTCCTAAGGTCTGTCTGTTTTATGTTTCAGTTTGAAGTGTACTACAGGACTCCCATCTCTGCTGTGGTACCTGTTTACACCCAGGCACCACAGGCTTTTGCCTCTATTATGCAACCAGTGTGAGCTGTGTTTTTGTTGTCGCTTCACAGTGTCCATAATGAAGTACTCTGAGGGTTTCATCCTTGAAAGATTTTTACCCATCATGAGGAAAGCAAGAACTTTTGCTCACTGCTGGTATTTCACTCGTTGTAAGTATAAATAGTATTAGAAAGCTTCTTTGAAACAGAATGGAGCAAGCACCAACTGCAAGAATTCTGTCCATTTTTCGAAAGACACCAGTATTAATTTTATATAATTGTATGTATCATTTTAATCAAAAGCCGAAGAGTTTGGCTGAGAATTTTGCCAAAATCTTTTGGGTATTGTATTCACCTCTGAGAAATGATTTAGATTTTCTTCATAAAATGAACAGATTCTGTACATTGTGTATACAATTGATATGCTCTGTGTTATTTTGAGGAACAGCTGAGGTATTAGAATGTGTCAAAAGTCATTAAAAACTGACCACCCTCCCCTTTGTTTCCAGGAATCACAAGCATGCATTCTGGGGAAGGGGAAGTTGGCAGGGTTAAGGGTTAAGGGTGTGTGTGTCTAATGTTACTGTGGCATCAGTGAGTGAGTGTTGGAATGAAGCTTCATGGTGCATGGATAGAGAATGAAGAAAATGACACAAATGTTAGAAAGTGCATGTCCTTGTGACTTTCTTCACTTCAAGTAGTACAGACCTCATATCACTACCTGCTCTGTATTGTATTGTGCTGGTGTTTATAAAGGCTTCGATTAATGACTATGTAGCCATTCCCACTGTATAATGTATACAGATCTAAATGCACATCATCCCTCTGTTGTCCATAGTTCATGGAAAGCAGCAGAAGAGGGTCAAGCCATCTGAAGCTGAAACCAACACAGGGGCATGCACTCGCTAGAAGTATATTAAAGGGCACTAGGCTTTGGATTTCCTAGTACAGTAGGGTTCCCATCAGGTATAGACAGAGCATAAGTGGGCAACTGGACAGCACTGATTTGTATTTTCTCTGTAGCCTTTAAATCCTTAGCTAAGGCATTCGCCCGGAGCACAGACGTGAAGCTTGTTACGCAATATTTGAATGGCTATGATATCTGCAAGGCCTATCTTGACATACCATGCATGAACACCAAGGAAAAGTGCAAGGTAAGTTTTCAAGACAGAAAGTATCCTCAAGGGAGACAAAGCATACTACTGTTGTCTACTGAGAGACCATTGCCACATACATTATAAAAATAGAGTATGTGACAACGTGCCAAATATAATATCCCTTTTATCACCATGAATCATTTGAGGAAGGGACCATGATTCACTAAAGATGGAGCCTTGTGAGGATCATGATGCCCCTATCTTGCATGAACAGTGGTAATAAATAGCATGCAGCTATCAGTGATTGTGCACCTATGGTGAGAAAAGCAAAACAGGACTCGGCTGCTACTACCGGTAGATGGCTCAGACTGATCCCATGTGGCTGGTCACTGTCTTTAGTAGCAAAGTCAACAAAAGCATTTGGACTTTAATGCAATCCTAATTAATTACCAATGGCTTAGATTAAATCCAGCAATCCATTCATCACTGTTGTGTTTATCCAAGGTAGCCTACGTGTTTGATGGCTGCATCAAGATGGGAATGCCCTAGTCCATTATACCATAGACCTCATGCAGAACGGCACTAAAAAGGCCCAGTCAGCCAGACATTGGTCTGCATTTGCATATACTCACATTCAGTGCAAACATACTAGCTTGAGATGGAATGCTCCTATTGTAGAATGGCCGAGGTTGATTTGCATACTGTTGATCCTTCTCTGTAGTGGCAAACTGAGCAAAAGAGTGATGGATTGGAATTCAACTCAAAGTACAAATGGTTTAGGTTAATCCATTCTACCCACCACGTCTGAATTTTCTCATAGGCGTATGCCATGCTGTCTTTCATGTGTAGAAGTTGTCAACAATACTCTTTAACCATTACCAGAAAGTAAGACTTTATATCCGGACATGGGATGAAATTAGATTACGTGGGTCTTGTGAGTATGGGGCACGTGGGTTTTCTCTATACAGTGATTATGACATGGGATACATAAAACAAGAAACTGTCACTTCTCCAATTAGGAAAGACATTTTAATTTCTGACTGTGGCATGAACTTCCTGAATGCAGGCATATGAGTACAGGTTTTCCAATGACATGACATATTTTTTATGACAATGCATAAACATACGTCTCCACCACAAGTATTTAGCCATACAATAGAAATAAGTGTGTCTTCTTGCTTCACACATACTGACGTCAGAGGCATGTACCATCTTCTGTGTTACTTCCCGTAGATCCGTGAACAGGTGTTACTGACACTTGGCCCATTGGCGACTCTGCTTCAGCAAGACCAGCTAGCCCTGGAACTACCATGGGTGTTCCAAGAGGTATTATATCTCCAGGCAAGCCTGCCGAAAGAGAACACCTTTGACCTGATGGAGGTATGTCTGGGGCAAACGTACCCAGTCACAATCATAAGGGGGTATCTAGTTAGAGAATGTTGTGTTTGGGGGTATCTCTGCTTTCAGATCTCTGCTGGATTAATCTGTATCTTTCGACACATCTGACCAAGGGCAGAGATCTGAGTGCTCATTTTCTAGGTCTTCTCTTTTTTTCACCTGGGATATCATAGTTAGACCTTCATTACGAGAGGGCCAATAATTCTGATGGTAAATGTAAATGTAAATGTGAATGTAAATGTGCTGGACTTGTAAAGCGCACAGCTGCCCGTAAGCGTCCCGGCGCTACTGGTCTCATTGGGATCATGCATTTTGGTGGAATTCCACAGCTCTATTGTGTTTCATCAAAAAAACTGGAAAAAACATGTACAGTAATTGAAATGTGTCTCCCATATGTTATTGCCTCCAAAATGTTAATCCTTGTTATTTGCCCCTCCTAGAACCACAGCAAAATAACAGATTATGATAGGCCACTCACAATGAGGCTGAGGTTCACTGTAGTGCAGATGAAATCTAAGGAATCACAGAAATTATTTACACGGTGCATTTTTTAAAAACTCTTTCATTTTCTAAACATTTCGGAGAAATTGCCTTTCCGTGTGGTCATTGCACTGCTACATATAGAAAAAGTAATGCTTTAGGAGATTCATTGTGTCAATAAGGCAAAACTTTAAATCAAGACCATTCCGTTTTTTTCTCCTTCCCTTTCTTAGCCTTCCCGCCTCACAAGGAGTTAAAAACAAACTTGTTCACTACTTTTTATGTAAAACTTCATATTTCATTTTTTAATAATCCATATATTGAGACAGAAACAATAACCAACTTGTTTTATTGTTACAATTGTACATGATACCTCCCATAAGAATTCTAATCACAGCCCCCTACTAAGGATCCAGATCACTTCTCCCCTTTAACCTTCAATGTAGGACCAACACCTACCTTATTATGCATGAGATGGTTTATATTCTTTGGAAAAGGTTTTTAATTTTTATTTTTAATCTGGCCTTGTATGTTTTAGTAACAGCTATAGTTCACATGTGCATCGTAAATGTCCTATAGAATACATTTAGAAGCTCGGAAACTTACCATATACACTTTGTAACACCCGTGATCACTCCTCCCCTGGAGCAGCCTTATCATCGACTTCTATCTTAAGACTCTTTAACAACTATACCCTCTGAGAATCCTGATCACCTCTCCCCTTTGGGTATTTGCATCAAATCTCTTTAGATCTTGAACTCCACTTGCCACAGAATATCATACTCTCCTACCTCTTGAGAATTTTCACCCTGAGACGCTTCTGATCACTTCTTGCTTTGTGATGATACTGTTTACCTCTCCCCTAAGGGTTCTGATCACCACTGCATCTCTGATGATCCCAAAGAGCCTTTTCTGGAGATCTTGAAAACGTCCATAAAGTTTCTAATCAGTACACTCACCAAGGACTCTAAGCTCCTGTCCCCCTACAAGGAGACAAATAAATTCACACCGAAGACGGTCAATCACTGCCTCCCATGAGAGCGAGGATCTAGATTACTTCAATGCCCAGACTGCCTTGAACTCCTTTCCTGAAGATGGTGCTTGATCCTTTCCTCTACTTTCTAAAGTGGTGCTTGTTTGTCATTAGGAAGGGCCATGATCCAAGTGGTGTCAGCAGATGGCTGTGATTGTGTTGCTTAGTTGGTCAAATTCTGTCATTTATGAGCCATATTTATTTAATCTAGTTGAAAATTAAAGTCATAAATGAAATGTAAAGCCATATGGATGAGTGATTTGAGGGATCTCTTTCTAAAGGTTTCCCTCTTAATAATTACATGTTCTTTTCCATGCAGCCTCTCGAACACTTCCTCAGAGCTGGTGTCACAAAAGCTTGCAAGGAGGCTTATTTACCGGAAGGATTTGCAGCCCTGCACAATATGGTAAGGAATCTTTAGAGGAGACTCTTCTACCATGAAATCATTGTATCGTCTGAACGATAAAGATGATCAGTTGGTGTGAAGGACACACATCCTGATTAGATAGTAGAGATGTGGACTCCATTCCTGCTCATTCACTGACACCTCTCATGCATGAGAGAGCACTAAAAAGTCCCCTGCTATCTCCATCACAGAGTGCTGAAAATTGTGTTTAAAGCACAATACTTTAAAGGTAATCTGCTGTTTCTAAAGGTTATGAGAATGTCACCTATAATTTCCCTATCTTGTGATCTAAGAATGGCAGTTACTAGGTCTATAGTAGGAGACTGATTTACAAAAAGGGGGTGGTGATGAACAGAGTGTCTGAGTTAAACAGACCACTCTTACCCAGTCCAAAGATCAGGGCTTGATCCATCACCGTTATTTATCTCACTGCCCCATCCCAGCTCAGAACCTGGCTATATGCAAATCAGTCTGTCCCTGGCCCAGTGCATCATGGGAACAGGGCAGACTAAACTACCAAGCCAATTCTTCACCAGAAAGGAGACAAGCTACCGGGGACCGGTTTCTGGCATTTCAGCCTTCTTCGGCCCGGCTTGCTTGAATCCTGATGGAGCAGTGAGAAAGGGACTCATGTCTGAGTATACCCTGCCACACCTATAGTGGCCAAAAATGATTTACAAAAAGGGGGTGGTGATGAACAGAGTGTCTGAGTTAAACAGACCACTCTTACCCAGTCCAAAGATCAGGGCTTGATCCATCACCGTTATTTATCTCACTGCCCCATCCCAGCTCAGAACCTGGCTATATGCAAATCAGTCTGTCCCTGGCCCAGTGCATCATGGGAACAGGGCAGACTAAACTACCAAGCCAATTCTTCACCAGAAAGGAGACAAGCTACCGGGGACCGGTTTCTGGCATTTCAGCCTTCTTCGGCCCGGCTTGCTTGAATCCTGATGGAGCAGTGAGAAAGGGACTCATGTCTGAGTATACCCTGCCACACCTATAGTGGCCAAAAATGATTTACAAAAAGGGGGTGGTGATGAACAGAGTGTCTGAGTTAAACAGACCACTCTTACCCAGTCCAAAGATCAGGGCTTGATCCATCACCGTTATTTATCTCACTGCCCCATCCCAGCTCAGAACCTGGCTATATGCAAATCAGTCTGTCCCTGGCCCAGTGCATCATGGGAACAGGGCAGACTAAACTACCAAGCCAATTCTTCACCAGAAAGGAGACAAGCTACCGGGGACCGGTTTCTGGCATTTCAGCCTTCTTCGGCCCGGCTTGCTTGAATCCTGATGGAGCAGTGAGAAAGGGACTCATGTCTGAGTATACCCTGCCACACCTATAGTGGCCAAAAATGATTTACAAAAAGGGGGTGGTGATGAACAGAGTGTCTGAGTTAAACAGACCACTCTTACCCAGTCCAAAGATCAGGGCTTGATCCATCACCGTTATTTATCTCACTGCCCCATCCCAGCTCAGAACCTGGCTATATGCAAATCAGTCTGTCCCTGGCCCAGTGCATCATGGGAACAGGGCAGACTAAACTACCAAGCCAATTCTTCACCAGAAAGGAGACAAGCTACCGGGGACCGGTTTCTGGCATTTCAGCCTTCTTCGGCCCGGCTTGCTTGAATCCTGATGGAGCAGTGAGAAAGGGACTCATGTCTGAGTATACCCTGCCACACCTATAGTGGCCAAAAATGATTTACAAAAAGGGGGTGGTGATGAACAGAGTGTCTGAGTTAAACAGACCACTCTTACCCAGTCCAAAGATCAGGGCTTGATCCATCACCGTTATTTATCTCACTGCCCCATCCCAGCTCAGAACCTGGCTATATGCAAATCAGTCTGTCCCTGGCCCAGTGCATCATGGGAACAGGGCAGACTAAACTACCAAGCCAATTCTTCACCAGAAAGGAGACAAGCTACCGGGGACCGGTTTCTGGCATTTCAGCCTTCTTCGGCCCGGCTTGCTTGAATCCTGATGGAGCAGTGAGAAAGGGACTCATGTCTGAGTATACCCTGCCACACCTATAGTGGCCAAAAATGATTTACAAAAAGGGGGTGGTGATGAACAGAGTGTCTGAGTTAAACAGACCACTCTTACCCAGTCCAAAGATCAGGGCTTGATCCATCACCGTTATTTATCTCACTGCCCCATCCCAGCTCAGAACCTGGCTATATGCAAATCAGTCTGTCCCTGGCCCAGTGCATCATGGGAACAGAGCAGACTAAACTACCAAGCCAATTCTTCACCAGAAAGGAGACAAGCTACCGGGGACCGGTTTCTGGCATTTCAGCCTTCTTCGGCCCGGCTTGCTTGAATCCTGATGGAGCAGTGAGAAAGGGACTCATGTCTGAGTATACCCTGCCACACCTATAGTGGCCAAAAATGATTTACAAAAAGGGGGGGGGGGTGGTGATGAACAGAGTGTCTGAGTTAAACAGACCACTCTTACCCAGTCCAAAGATCAGGGCTTGATCCATCACCGTTATTTATCTCACTGCCCCATCCCAGCTCAGAACCTGGCTATATGCAAATCAGTCTGTCCCTGGCCCAGTGCATCATGGGAACAGGGCAGACTAAACTACCAAGCCAATTCTTCACCAGAAAGGAGACAAGCTACCGGGGACCGGTTTCTGGCATTTCAGCCTTCTTCGGCCCGGCTTGCTTGAATCCTGATGGAGCAGTGAGAAAGGGACTCATGTCTGAGTATACCCTGCCACACCTATAGTGGCCAAAAATGATTTACAAAAAGGGGGTGGTGATGAACAGAGTGTCTGAGTTAAACAGACCACTCTTACCCAGTCCAAAGATCAGGGCTTGATCCATCACCGTTATTTATCTCACTGCCCCATCCCAGCTCAGAACCTGGCTATATGCAAATCAGTCTGTCCCTGGCCCAGTGCATCATGGGAACAGGGCAGACTAAACTACCAAGCCAATTCTTCACCAGAAAGGAGACAAGCTACCGGGGACCGGTTTCTGGCATTTCAGCCTTCTTCGGCCCGGCTTGCTTGAATCCTGATGGAGCAGTGAGAAAGGGACTCATGTCTGAGTATACCCTGCCACACCTATAGTGGCCAAAAATGATTTACAAAAAGGGGGTGGTGATGAACAGAGTGTCTGAGTTAAACAGACCACTCTTACCCAGTCCAAAGATCAGGGCTTGATCCATCACCGTTATTTATCTCACTGCCCCATCCCAGCTCAGAACCTGGCTATATGCAAATCAGTCTGTCCCTGGCCCAGTGCATCATGGGAACAGTGTAAGAATTGGCTTTTGTAGTTTGGTTTGCCCTGTTCCCATCATGCACTGGGACAGGAACAGACTAATTTGCATACAGCCAGGTTCTGAAACTGGGATGGTGCAGTGAGCTAAAAAACGGTGTTGGATCTAGCCCTGATCTCTTGACTGGGTGAGAGCTTTCTGCTTAATTCAGAGACTCTGTCCCTCACCACCCCTTGTTGTAAATATTTTTGTCCACCCTAAGCGTGGAAGGGTATTCTCAGATGTGAGACCCTTGCTCATTGCACCATCAGGATTCAAGCAAACCGGGCCGAAGACGGCTGTAATGCCAGAAACCGGTCCCCGGGAGCTTGTTTCCTTCCCAGTGTAAGAATTGGCTTTTGTAGTTTGGTTTGCCCTGTTCCCATCATGCACTGGGACAGGAACAGACTAATTTGCATACAGCCAGGTTCTGAAACTGGGATGGTGCAATGAGCTAAAAAACGGTGTTGGATCTAGCCCTGATCTCTTGACTGGGTGAGAGCTTTCTGCTTAATTCAGAGACTCTGTCCCTCACCACCCCTTGTTGTAAATATTTTTTTCCACCCTAAGCGTGGAAGGGTATTCTCAGATGTGAGACCCTTGCTCATTGCACCATCAGGATTCAAGCAAACCGGGCCGAAGACGGCTGTAATGCCAGAAACCGGTCCCCGGGAGCTTGTTTCCTTCCCAGTGTAAGAATTGGCTTTTGTAGTTTGGTTTGCCCTGTTCCCATCATGCACTGGGACAGGAACAGACTAATTTGCATACAGCCAGGTTCTGAAACTGGGATGGTGCAGTGAGCTAAAAAACGGTGTTGGATCTAGCCCTGATCTCTTGACTGGGTGAGAGCTTTCTGCTTAATTCAGAGACTCTGTCCCTCACCACCCCTTGTTGTAAATATATAGCAGGAGACTGAGCACATTATTCACGTGCCCACAGCCAAGGAATGACAAAGATATTCTGTACCACAATTCACTTGGTAAAGAAGGTAAACACCTGGCTTCTCTGCTGAAGAGTCAAAACTAACACCCACTAGATCTATAACAGTTATGTTTCAGTGGGTACTACAGGGTGTGATATAAGGCAAATGTATTAATGGATAAAAGTCTAGAGTTACTCAAGATTTTGAGAAGAGCACATCTGTTGTGGTCAAACTGTAAATGCTCTACAAAGTAGCAGCACTGAGTACCCAATTTATAATCATCCCATACTTTTCGCAGTCTTTGTAATTAATGCTGTCTCTGTGGTGTTAGTAATCAAATGCTGACTTTCAATAAAGATCTATTCCTTTCTAACTGGAAAAAGACCAATGTTATCATAAAGAAGGGGTTATGAGTATGGATACTTCTGGAAAAACTTTTCACAATTCGCAGTCTGCGATTCGCTCTCATGAGAAGCGGTAGGTTAATGCTGTGCTAATGGCCAGGTTCTGAATACTCATCCACTTACCAGATTTGATTGGCCATTACCATACTGTTCACAATCAGTATCTGATCCCAATCGCTATACGATGATGACCAGAGGGGAACTTAAAAAAGGCATTAACGCATGAATATTACAATTCACAGTGTTCATATCAAGAGCTTTTGCCGAAATACAGTTTGCCTACAAGTTTAGGATTAGGTTTTTGATTGAAGCTGCAGGATCCAAATGTGCTAATGAGACCGGGAAACAACTTGGTGTGCAGGAAGGAAAGATCTTGATAATGATGGCATATAGTCTGACTAGACGTCTCACTGGCTGAGGAAGTTGTCATGAGGTCCGATACGGGCATAAGCTCAATTTTGCTACCAAAGGTGTTAGACTTCTGCATAAATTCGCATTATCAGGGGATCCCTTAGATATATGACTGAGGAATACTTCTGATGTTGCTCAAGTCACTCAGTGTAGAGACTAACCTGTGTTCCATGCCAAGTCAGATCAGCAATAGTTTGCCTTGTGTAATGACAGATGGAGGGTAATTTACAGAGGTGAAACAAGCAAGTGT
Source organism: Lissotriton vulgaris (assembly GCF_964263255.1). Lineage (NCBI taxonomy): Eukaryota > Metazoa > Chordata > Amphibia > Caudata > Salamandridae > Lissotriton > Lissotriton vulgaris. The sequence continues at coordinate 1,109,542,127 of NC_141694.1, forward strand.
TTACACAGAAAGGTGTGTGCACACCTGGCAGAGTTAGCACTCAGTCCACCCATACATGGAGGTTGATCATGGGCAGTTTCTGGTAAGAGGAAAAAAATACTATTTTCATATTCTGAAGTAGCTTGTCTGAACTCATTGGGCTGTCAGGCATTTCCATTATAAGAAGATCAGCAACAGCAGGGCAGAGCAGAAGAGCTCATCAGTTGGCCTCAGCTCTACATTCACAAAGGTACTAACACAGCCTTGTTGAGGTGTAGCTCTTGAGATGGAGGGAGCTTCCATATTATATGCCCATTCCATGGCAATTGCACAGCAGCCAAATTATGAAGAGAGCATTCTTTTTTTTTTAAACTTTCTTTTTCAGTTTATACATCATAAACAATAACACACAACTGGCATCAAATCAGTGTATGTAAGCAGATCGACGACCTCATTAGCGGCACTTAGGACTACAGGCGGCATCAGGGAGGGAACGTACTCATTGGGAAGGGATACAATAGCATACAATTAAAGCACTGTGCGAAAGGAACCAGGCAAGGCGCTGATGCAGGTGTTGAATATCACTGGGGTCGACCCCCTTGCTCCCCGTCAGACCCAAACCCAACAGGCCTGTCCAACCCACTGCTCCCACTTTCAGTTGTGCCTTGTGAGGAGATCTCCTCTTCTGCCAGCCCCGATGCACACATAACGCGCCAGGCCATTAAATCGTCCTGCAGCTTCTCATCCCTCTGAGTGAGTTGCATATGAGTTTCCTCGGCCAGGGACCACTCCTGTACATCTCTGAGCCAAGTGGGCCCCCCCGGGGCCCTCTGACCCATCCAAGTTATTGCCACCCTGCGCCTGGCTAGTACCAACATTTAGTGTAGGAATTTATACCAAAGTTTCTTTCTCTTGGGTTTCCGGACTAGCGCAAGCAGACAATTCAGGGGTTTGAGTGCCATCCGAAGGCCTGTAGCTGCGACTGTTCCCTCCACCACCCCCACCCAGAATTGCCTAACCAAAGGGCAGTCCCAGGCTAAGTGTAGGAAGCCCGCTTTCTCAGCATTACATCTAGGCCATCCGTCTCCTCTATCCCCAGAGATAGGCTTCAGGGACATTACTGGGTTTAGGTAGGTGAGGTGTAAAAAATTAAAGTGCGTCAGTTTAAACCTTGCGTTGCATGAGACCTTGCGTGTGAGGAAACCTGTGTGCGTCCATTGTCCCTGGTCCAGTGGAGCGCCGAGATTCGCCTCGCAGGCTGCCTGGGACGGTGGCCCCAGGGGGGTTAAATCCCATTTCATGGCCTAATAGAGGAGAGAAATCAGTTTACGCCCCTTGTTGCAGGAAAGAGGATGTCCAAGGTGCGGGTCAGTAGTGGAGTGCCTGGGTACTGGGGCCAGGTAACCTTCACCACATCCTGGAGTCCCCGGAAGTATAGATATTGTCCCAGTCCAAGGCCAAAGGCCTCTTATGCCTGCTCATAAGTAAGGAAGGACTCGTTAGGGTAAAGGTCAGCCAGAACTTCGCAGCCACCCTCCCTCCAGGAGTGAAAGGATATTTACTGCCCCATGTCAATAAAGGGGGCCAGTATCCATATCGAGAGCTCCCTGTGAAAGGGTGCCCTCCGTAAGACTCTCTCAACAAACCGCTGCCATATCCCAGCCGTGTGTCGCACAACATAAGGAAGGGATGTGTCCGCCCCCCTACCCTGCATCAGGGCAACCTGTAGCGTCTGAATATCTACCCTACCAGAGAGGAGGCATGTCTCCCAATTGTCAGCATCTGCAAACCAACGTTTGTTGTAACGGGGCCGCATAATAATATAGATCGAAGCGTGGAGCTTCAAGGCCCCCCTCCTCGTAGCTGCGGAAAACAGTGTGAAGAGCTACCCTACTCCGTCGGCACACCCACAGCAGGACGTGAGAAGCGTATTGAGAGTGCTGAAGACTCGTGGTGGGAGCAGACACAGTGAGTTCTGGAGGACATATAACGTCCTAGGAAGCATTACCATCTTGGCGAAGGCCAGCCATCCCATCAACGAGAATAGTAGAGAATTCCAAAAAGACAATGACTGCTGTAAGGACGCGATTATACAATCCACATTCTGGGCTAACGAATGCGCATCCGTCGGAGCCACCCGTATACCAAGATAACGGAACCCCTCCCGTTCCCAGCGCAGCCCGAGGTCTGGTAGGTCTCCCAAGGGCACCTAATCCAACGCCACCAGTGGAAATATCAGGGACTTACTGCGGTTGAGTCATAACCCTGACACCTCCCCAAATCGGTCTAATTGTTGCAGCAGTATCGGCAATGCGTCCCGGAGAGCGATCAAATAGAACAAGGCATTGTCCGCATACAGGGAAATAAGGTTGCACGTGTCCCCCGCCCTGATACCCCACTGCTCCATATCTGTTCGGACCTGAACAGTGAGGGGCTCTATGGCTGGGGCAAATAGTAGCGTCGAGAGGGGACACCCTTGGCGTGTACCCCATCCCAGCCACCACTCCTCAGACCGTGCGCCCCCAAGTTTCACCCTGGCACGGGGCCCATATACAAGATGCAAATCCAGCGACAAAAATTGGGGCCTAGCCCCATAGCACGGAAGACCTCGAGGAGATAACCCCAATCGACTGTGTCGAACCCCTTGGCGAGGTGAGTAGACACCAAAACCATCTGCTCCTCCCGACCACGCACCTCATGTAGAATGTGAATCTACCGCCGCAGATTCATAGCCGTATTACGTCCCAGTATGAAACCACTCTGGTCCTCGTGGACCAAGTTAGTCATGTACGGCCCTAAGCCATGGCCAGGCGCTTGCACAAGATCTTAACGTCCATATTAATCGAAGAGAGCATTCTTAACAATAAAATGAATTACTCAGCAGGCGACTGAGACCAGCTTTTAAAAAACAGATGCGCAGGCACATCACAATCATGGATGTCATTTCACCAAAATGCTCAGGGGTAGGCGATTTGACATCACAAAACCTTTGATCGCCCAAAGTCATGATAGGGTTGCTCATTTGGGCAAGCATTAGCCCCTCAACCGCCTTCTATTTTCCACTATGGCCTCATTATGAGCTGGCTGCAAACTGGTTTGAAGATACTGGGTGCCGGAATCTATGATTCTTGAATGAATTGTTGCTCAGAATTCTGGCTACCCTGAGTTTTTCCTAGAAGGAGAATAACAGCTTGGACCCAGAGTTACCAAAATATTTGGGATGGGAAATAGGCCTTTTGGCTCCTGAAAGAGAGTTTGGGTTGTGAGGAGGGTTTTAACAACATACAGCTTTGTTATCTACAGTATCAGAGATCCTCTTGTTCTACACATTACAGTAGGTGGGTACATAAATGATAATTGCCCCCTCACTAAATTTTGTCTTCTTTTTTTTGGCAGATCTCTGCCCAGGAACCTATGTCTCACAGAGGGCAAGCAGCAAAGCAGACAGCAAATGAGCTTCTCCTCCTGCTTGGTGAGTACAGGATTGATATATCCTCAAACCCCATTTGTTTTTTAGTCTAAAAATGTAACTGTAATGAGATGTTATGCTCCTGTAAATGCCAATGATTCATCGTTTTCCATGTCTAATGCAGATTTTTTGTTTGCTTTTCAAAACAATAAAACATTGATTATCACAAAAAAATGTAACTGTAGTTGAAAAAGTGTATAATTCACCCTTGCTTCTGGACATGCCCTCCACACATATCTCTATATTGCCTCCTTTGCCAATACTGCTTCTACTTGTGCCTTGCTAGGGCCACCTATGCCCATACCACTTCTATTGCCTTTCTATCCATGCCTTGGTGATAAGCCACTTGAATGCATCTCCACTGTCCATGGATCCTCTGACATAACCTTTGCTCTAGTCTCCAAGCTCATCCTGTTACTGATAACTTTCCTCAGAACCTTGTAAATGCTTTCTCTGTCCATGCATCTTCTACCCACGATGCTGTAGTGCTTTTCTGTCTCTGCTTCCTCTGCTGTGCCTCATCGGTAAACATTAATCTGATAGAGACTTCTTGCTGCAGATTCCTTACCTTTGAATTCCCCAGACGTTAGACTGGATCTGGAAACTTCTGCTCGAGCAACAACCATTGTGCGTTCAGTTAGGTGGCTCCATTCGACTCCACATGACGTTGTTGGCGTCTTTAGCATCGATTATGATGTTGGGGTCACCTATGTAGGCATCACACAGGCACAGAGGCGCACAGACATCAGTTCTTTTCTTTCCATGCCATTTAAGCTCTGATCCGGGAAGAGCTACCCCTCTGTCGCTTTTACTTAGGCCTTTTTCCACTTTGTTTTTTCTTCATGTGCGAGGATGTATTTGAGAAATATAGGGGTTAAACTGTGTGGTGCTTGTCACTGTGCCATGTCAGTAACTGACCCCCACCTTGTCTGCCTTTGGTGTCTCGAGCATGACCATGACTCGAAGTCGTGCTGGGACTGTCAGGCCATAGCTCAGAAGGCCTTGCGGGCTATGAGCTCCTTGGCGCAAAGCAGTTGACAACGTCCAGCGAGACTCCACAGAGAACCCAGTCCTGATCGAAGAAGAGGAGGTCGTGGGACGGCTCCCGGAGACCCAAGTCCTCTTTGCTCCACTTGAGGTCACCAGGACACTTGGGGAAGAGGCACAAAAAGAAGAAGAAGAAAAAGAAGAAGAAAAGTCCAAGCAGACTTCATCTTCGCCTTGTCTGTCGTCCATTGGCAAACGAGGTAAGGAGGATTAACGCTGTAGGCACAGTTCTGCGGAGCTGGAACCAGGGTTGATTTTGTGCCTCCCTCTATTTCCATGATCGGGAGCAACCCCAGCTCAATTTAAAGATATTTATGAGGCCATGCGCTGTGTATTTTAGTGGGGGAACCCTTCTGGTGATCCTTTGGGCCCTGCTGGATTCGAAAGGGCCCCATCGGATTCTAAGCCATCAGCTCCGGCCACTGTGCTGGTGGGGCCTCGTAGATCCAATCCTGGTCAGCGCTGGTCGTGCCAATGTGCCTATCACTTCATCAGACCCGAAGTTGGTGCCTTTGGGGCTGCCGTCACCCACCAGTGGCTCCAGCCCCATCCTTATCTCTGACGACACAGAGTCGGAATGGTGTCGCTCAACGCCAATTACGGGGCCGGTAAAATTAGTGTTGTCGCCTGAACATTTTGTTGATATTTCAGGCACGGGAAAGGACTGGGAGGTGCCTCTGGACCCTTTGGAACACCAGAATGTTTCTGCAGAGGAGAGAGACTGGTAACGGGGTACTTGGGGAAGCCAGTGGACTGGACACTTTCACAGATACTGGCATGCTCTCTCCGCCAACTGTGGCCACTGAGGACGGGGCATCTTATGCTATGGTGGTTAAGAGATCAGCCGAGGTCCTTGGAGTGGAGTTGCCCTCTATGCAGGTTAGGACGTACCTCCTGACCAAAGTGCTTCAGCCTGGGACTCTCTATTGCCCTTTAACGAGGAGTCTACTGATATCCTTCTAGGCACATGGTCCAAGCCTTGCACAGGGGCTCCTGTGAATAGGGCAATTTCACACCTCCATCGTTTGGCTCCGGGGGACACAATGTTTCTCAGCCAACACCCCACCCCTGAAAACTTGGCTTCTACCTCCCTGGGTGTGTTTCCTTCGGCCCCTCCATAGAGGCTTGATTTACTTGGGAAGAAGATGTTTTTTTCCTCCAGCCTGCATTGCAGTCTGTGAATACCATGTGCTTATTGGGCAGTTTCTCCCATTCCCTTTGGTAGACAGTTTCACAAGTGCTGACACAAGTTCCGGAGGAGACCCAGGCTCTGCTCTCCCTGGCAGTTAAGGATGGAAGAAATGCAGCAAAATTAACCATAAGGTGTAGCCTTGACACAACTGATTTGCTGGGATTTCATTACTGCACCATGCCAGGCTTAGAACATCTGCCTTCTCGGGTGATGTCCAGGTTAACTTGATGGACATGCCTTTTTTTGGGCCCTGTCTTTTTGGGGATAAGGCAGATTCGGCCCTATTGTGATTCAGGGACTCTCATGCTACGGGCAGATCCTAGGCCCTCTGTTCTACACCTTGTGGTCAGTCCAGCTTTCGCCGCTTTCATAGCAACTGTAGGGGTCCCAGCTGCGTCAGTCCTATCCCAGCCACCACCCTGTACAGACTTGCCAAGTTGCACGGGTACGTTAACGCAGTCCATTCCGTCTTATTAATGGAAGCCAGAAGTCATTGGCCACCCTGCCCTTGGCAGCCGCAGCCTTGAAGCACTCCTAGTCTGACTCTGCAAGACCATGCTACTCCAGTTGGTGGGAGAATCCATCATCATCTTCTCTACTGGAGGTCCATAACATTGGACAAGTGGGTCTTGCAGATTACTCAGGAGGGTTATTCTCTGTTTTTCCTTTCCTTTCTTTCTCCCAATCCGCCAAATCAAGAACGGCTGTTGGAAAATAATTTAACATTGCTCCAAGAGGAAGTTTCAGCTCTCCTGGCCAAGGGAGCTATAGAGAGGGTCACAGTTTCCGAAGTAGGCAGTGGATGCTATTCCCGCCACTTTCTGATTCCGAAGAAGAACAAGGTGCTACTGCTCATTTTAGATCTTTGGAACATCAATCTCTTCCTCAGATGCTTACTTTAGCTCAAGTCTTGTCTTCTCTAGACCAAGAAGACTGGATGATAGTGTTGGACCCGCAGGATGAGTATTTTCGTATGCCCAACCTGCCGAGTCACAGGCGTTACCTGCGGTTTAAGGTAGGACTCAAGCACTTTCAGTTTACCTTGCTCCTCTTCGGCCTTACCAGTGCCCCTCGAGTGTTCACCAAGGTGATGGCTGTGCTCACAGCTCATCTGCACAGGTTAGGGGTGTAAGTCCTGATGACTGACTGTTGAAGGGGTTCTCACCCCAAGCTGTCGTCTCCCAACTTCAGATTACGGTGAACCTCCTGCAGTCACTGGAGTTCTCTATAAACATGCCGAAGTCACACCTGAATCCTTCTCCGATGCTCCCTTTCATCCGAGCTGTTCTCGATACAGTTACGTTTCAGGCTTATCCTCCAGAGCGGCGAGTCCAAGATATTCAGGTTATGATTCCGATGTTTCAGCCTCCCAGATTTTGGTGAGGCTGGCTCTCAGGCTTTTGGGCCACATGGCCTCCTGCATCCAGTTAGTAAAGAATGCCAGGTGGTGTTTGCTGGCTCTGCAGTGGGACCTAAAGTTTCAGTGGGCGCAGCATCAGGGAAATCCCACTGACTTGGTCCAGATCCTCAGAGGGAACTGCAAGAGATCTGCAGTGGTCGTTGGGGAACTGCGATTGGGTCAATTTCAGACCCCTCTCCTTTCCCCAACCAGATCTTACTGTAATGACAGATGCATCACTTCTGGGATGGGGCGACCGTCTGGGAGAGGTGGAGATCAGGGGACACTGTCAGGGCTCACATCAATTTATTTATTTATTTGAAAAGTTTTATATCGCGCGAACAAGATCCCAAGGGATATCAGAGCGCTTTACAATATGCATGAGAGAAATGACAAAAATGCAATGCAATGTCCACAGCATGTAACATGTATTAGAAAAAAAAAGAATTTGCAGATTACAGGACAAATGTACCCCTGAGGGTAGCTCAATCAGCAAGAGTGGGCGGTCAACAGTTAAGGGTCAAACGTATGCAGTAGAGAAGAGCCGTAACACAAAGTGGTACGATAGTAGTTAGTAGTAGGAACAATGAAAACAAGCAAGTGACACAAATTTGGCTTCCAATTTGAACATTGACACTGAAGAGATTTTGCATATTTCCGGTGGAAGGGAGTTCCATATCCTTGGGGCAACGCCTGAAAACGCTCTGTGACAAGATCTCTTTTTGTTAAGAAGGAGTGGTTTTAGGAGGAAGGTCGAGGCGCTTCTTGAGGCTCTTTTACCACAGAATAGTTCAGGTTTTTGAGAGCTTTAAGCAATTCGGTTGACATTGAAGGTTTTTCTTTCTCTATCATGGGGAAGTTAGTGCAGCTGTTTACGGGCAACACCACCTCCATGTAGTACTGCAAAAAGCAGGGCGGGGTAACACTTTAGCAAACACTCAATTAAGCATTTAAAAGGAACTGCATTTACCATAATGCTAATGGGTGGACTGTGCTGGGAGGTGAAGCAGTGTGCTCCCATCCCCCTTCTGTTTGAAAAGGCTCCCTTGAGCCATTGAGCTGACGAGCTTTTATAGATGCACCTGTGCACCAGAGAGGGGTACTGAGACTTGAAAGAATTGTGGCAGCTTGCTCAGCAACCCCAGATAAATTTCGTTTTTTATCTCTACAGATGAAGGATATTATCCAGAAACACATGTGTCTAGAGATTGACAGCACTAACCTGCACCAACTTTGGTGAAACACTTTAGCAAAAACTCAGTTAAGCATTTAAAATTACCTGCATTTACCATAATGCTAAGGGGTGAACTGTGCTGGGAGGTGAAGCTCTGTGCTCCCATCCCCCTTCAAGCAGGGCGGGGTTGTGGACCCTTTGTTGAGAGGCCCTGAATCTCTGGTCATGGCTGGAACAGGAAGGCATGCCCTTGGTGGTTCAACATCTGGCAGGGTCTCTGAACGCCAGGGCAGACAAACTCAGTCGTTAAAGCCTAGCGGGTCACAAATGTTCGCCTCTAGTCATAGGTGCTGCTTTCGTGTAGTTCCTAAAAATACATAGAATCTGAGCGTTTGTAGGTAACATAAACTTAGGGATTGGTGTCTAGACTGATTCCGGACACCCCGAAAGGATATGTCAGCCTATAGACCAGCTAGCTTTTAGTGTCACTATAAGCCCCTGAACCTTACCAAGGGGCGAATAGTTTCTAGCAACCATTGAACATGACAACCCTTGACCCTTCAGGGATCGTGGAAACAGTACAGTACTTTTCGCTCAGCCCATCGTGCTCACTTAGTCTCAGAGAGATACACAGTATCAGTACAGTAAGTATTTATTGAGCCAGCGTCATTCTAGTACAAAACATGTTTGCTGCAACAGTCATTAGACAGAAGCAAATGTTAAAGTTTACAAGCACCAATAGAGACAGTAATCAAGTGTATTCCTACGATGCAGACCCTACCTAAGTGTACCTAGCATATTTGTGGGTGTAAATCAAAAAATCCACTAGGTGTGAGCCAACCCCATTACCCGATGGGAGATAATGAAGGACACCATCTTGGTCACGAGTTGGACACCCTGCAAGGGATGTCAGATAGCTGCGAGTTGAAGCTTCAGCTGCATGGACCTCAGTGTATTGTGTCAGCATGGAAGCGTCTCCTCTAGCTACATAGTGAAGGCGCGGTTCTTTTAGACTAGAAAGGTAGCCTCAGTGTTTCTACCACAATCAATATGCTGTGAGGATGATTTTGTGAATGAGGCTAAATCAATAATTGCAATCATGCAAAGTAGCCCTATTGCCCTAGGATGAAGGTAGCAATGACCTGTGTACAGATTAATCTTGTTATGCACGTCATGTGCAGGGGATTTTACCATCCTACATGGGGGTGTGGCTAGCAGCCAGCAAGAATGGCCGCTGCCTAAGTGTGCTCCTGATCCCCGCATGCGATCCTGCCCTATCCTGTGCCATCCATGTCCCTAAACAAGCTGTGATCGTGCGGTGACAAGCTCCTTACCTGGCGTGAGGGGAAAACTGACCCACTTCGAAGCCAGGAGATACACCTTTCCAGAGATGGAGGCGGAGCGGTAATGGCGGCTATCCGGAGTCTTGAGGTGAGGACCGCAGTGGAGGGGTAGCGGAAGCAGTGGCGTTGAGATCCTGAGGTGCCCGGCTGGGCTTCAGTGGCGACACAGACTAGGAGGAAGACTCGCAGCTGAGGCGGAGGTGAGCAAAGCAGACCCCACGGGGCGTCGGAGCTTGGGAGGTGAGAGCCCTGTAACCAGCGCTCCTACTCAAGCTCCCGGCTCCATGGCCTGAAGGAAATAGTTTGCACCAGGCCTACGAAAACTCAGACCTGTGAGGGAAGAGACTAAGTGGTGGTGAGCCCCTATGGTCAGTGTACTGTGGCGTACGATGAAGCGGGGAGGTGGCATGCGCTGACCTGGTATGCATGAGGGAGCGGAGCGCAGCCGCAGCTGGGGACCGGACACCCAACGCGGGTGCGGCGGTGGGCTTCATTACTAGAGGCCCGACTTGTGGCGCCGGCTAGGCCCTTGGCGGTCTGATTGCAGCTGGAAAGTTTTGGCAGCACCTGGGATGGCGGGGAGGGCCTGGCTACCATGAGTGCCCATACACGCCAGTAGCACCGAGGCCAGATGCGTAAACTGTGTCACCACACACTACACATGGAGTGCCTGCTGGAGCTGCTGACGGTCTGGCGGCGTGGAAACTTGGCTCCTGGGTCAATCACTGGTCTGACCTGCCACTGCTTGCCTGGATTATTCTGTGCGACTGGTCACTGGCCTGCACGCCTCAGTAGTGGCACTATTAATTCATGATAATAGCGGGCAAGATACCATACTGTGCGACCAGAAGCACCCCGTTGAAAGTGCTGAGTGATAGGCTGGCCCAGTTGATTTGTAAATACGGCTTGGCCAACGTAGGGGCTGCTGGACTTGGCCTGACACATGTGTAAGGGATGTATGAATGTGCAGCCCTCACTAGGAAGTGAGATACATATACAGAGGGGGTAGAAGTACAAGGGTCATAATTGACAGGAATCCCCATCAGTGCCTCGGGCACAGTGAATGGAACTATACACCTGGGGCAGATTGAACCGGAAGCGAGTCCCATCTAGGATCTTCTCAGACCCCACGAGGGGGAGAGTAAATGCCTGTGCAGAGCTCACGCGTGGGTATTGGTAACCTGAACTCAGCTGAGCTACAGAGAGGGACTGTCCCAAGGTAGGTTCACCGGGCGTAGAACGACATCCCTACACTATATAGGTGACAGGTACCACCGAGCATTGACTTGGGCTCTCTTCTAACCCCGGAGTCGACGCTCTGCATCTATAGTGACGGGAGGCAGGGGTCCTAAGGCCAACGCGCAGAAACAACTGGCTAAATTTGCTTGGTCCAAGACAGGTGACATGACTGAGCCGCTACCAATGTAGAAAGAACAGGCACAGACTGCTCCCAAACAGGAGACGGAGCCTACACTGCATGATGATATGGTGGCGATCAATGGAGTGCGTTCCTCGCTAGACTCTGCTACAGTGGAAGTGTCCCTCATTAGGGCAGACCTTCAGAAGATGGATGAGAAAATTCAGGAGCTCAAAATAGTTACGAATGCTCTACAAACAGATACGTCAGTGCTCCAAATGCAGATGGCCGAAATGCAAAAGAAACAGGAGTGGAGGGCTCAACAGTTTGATGACTATGAAGGACGTGCATGGCGCAACAATGTATGCATTTGGGAGTTCCGGAGAGGGCCGAAGGGCCGGTAGCGGACCTTTATGTGGAGGAACTAATCGCCAAGCACCTCAAACCCAAGTCCTTGTCCAGTTACTTTTCAATTGAAAGAGCTCACAAGGTGCCAGGAGGCCGGCCCAAACTTGAGGCCCCCCGAGGCCCCCCCAGGGGCCCCTTATTGCCCGGGTATTTAATTACTGCAACAGAGACATTATCTTACAGGTGGCAAGATCTAGTCCCCCTCTGAAAGTAGACAACAGTGAAGTGGCCTTTTTCCTGGACTTCCCGGCCAAGGTCCAGGCCCAACGCCGCAGCTTTCAGGCAGTAAAAAAAGAACTTCACGACCGTGAAATTAAATACGCAATGCTATTTCCGGCGAAACTGAGAATGGAGTTGGGTGGAAAAACATGGTTGTTTGAGTCTCCGGAGGAAGTGTGGGACTGGATGGAGGGATGGATTAGAGTAGGGACCCAGAGAAGAGATTGTGGTGGCAGATCGGGCCAACAGAGTGGTGGCCGCTTGAATGCACTTGTGAATAGCTCCACGGAGAAAGAAGGTCAGACAAAGGAGTCGGAATGATATATCATCAGTGGAACCCAAAGAGTGTTGGAGCCCCGCCGGAAATGCAAGTATGGTGGGGGGCAGGGGTTCTGAACAGTACTATACACAAGATATTGACGTTGGGTGTTAGTGATCTGGTTTAAAATGGTGGGCCTAGCAGATGGGGTCCATCCGGGACTTGATCATTACAAACAGTGGATGGCAGAACTCATACTAATGTGATATGAACATGAGGGGATGGGACTGACTAACCCCGTGCATTTTCTGCATTCTAGGGGGGAGAGAGGCACTCTGCCATGTTTGGGAGAGGGTAGTTCTAAATCCACGGGCAGGGGGGCAGGGAGGAGGGGAGACAGCGAGGAGAGGGATCGAGGGGGGTGTTTACAGGTTTACTGTTTTATTGGTTTGCAATGTGATTCTTTTAATTTTGGTATGCAATGGGGCCGCATCGTTGAGTATACTCATACAGAAGAGCTGGCCGTTACGAGTTACCTATCCGTTTGAACTGATCCGTATTCTGGAGAGTCAGGATACGGAAGGAAAGCCACAGAGTTTGGTGGGTTTCTGCAGTATTGATAGAGTATTGTCATGTACCAAGTTTGTTGCTGAAGTAGGGTATGAAGGGGATGTGAAGAGCAGTGTTTTGCTAGGACACCTCATGCCAGTTGTACTGCCCTCACTTCTGTTGACCTGTCGGACTATGCCTCTCCACATGTTAGATGATGGGGGATGAAAGTGATGTGTCGCTCTCTATCCTTACTTGGAATGTGAATGGTATGGGTGATAAAATGAAGCGTGGAGTTGTTCAGCAGTACTTGGAACGCCAGTCTCCGGATGTGGTGCTGCTACAGGAGACACATCTGTCTGGGAATAAAAGTAAAGCCCTCACACGGTGGGGATATAAACTCTTAGTACCTGCAGACTACACCACAGGCTCGCGGGGAACCAGTATTTTAGTTAAGAAAAATGTGGCCCTTATTGCGCACCGTACCTGGGCAGACCTCGGGGAACGATTTGCTGTTTTGGAGGCTCAATGGGAGCGAGTCTCATTGTACTTGCCACCGGCACTTGGCAAAGAAGCCTTAGCAGACCTTGGCAAAATACTAGCGGACCTTCCCGTGGGCACGTTAATCATGGGGGTGACTATAATCTAACCATAGATGATACAATTGATAGACACCCACAACAGCCCGGGGCGAGGCCGAAGGTGCTTATGGCAGAATTTACAATGGCTATGGGCCTAATGGATATAGGGGGCGCAATACACCTAAACACACCACAATTTACCTACTTTTCCAACGCACATAGGAGTTCATCCCGCAGTGATTATTTCCTGACACATACAGCTTCGGTAGGTAATTTTAAACACCCCAGATTCTGCCGAGAGGGATCTTGGATCACTCCCCGGTTTGGGTCGAATATACACACTGGGAGCCACAGTCTTGTACTATGAGTGTACTAAACCCATGGTTTCTGAAAATACCTGATATTAAAGAGGAATTATGTACACATACCGGGAACTACTTTGAAGATAATTTAGGGTCGCGGGTTCGGCGCTTACTATTTGGAAGCATTTAAAGGGGTATTGAAGGGGCGGGCGCTGTCTCTAAAAACTGGCTATATACAGAACGGATGTCGCATACTACTCCAGCTGGAAAATGAGCTTAAGCAACTTGAATTAGATCATACAAATATTCCAACGGAGGACACGCAGCACCGTCTCACACTCAAACAGGAAGAATACAAACCCAAAGCTAGGGAACATATGATGGCCAAGCATCTCAATACGCAGCACAGACTATGCGAATTGGGAGATAGGGCCGGGCTGACACTGGCGTAGTTAGAGAAAAGGGAACAAGGGGATCGATGGGTGCTAGGCTAACACTGCCCGATGACGCGACGGTTGTGCATCCCAGAGATATAGCGGAGGTATTCAAATCCGATCTGGTAAAGCGATGGGGCCTAACGGCACCCCTATTGAGTTCATGAAGGTGACAGCCTCCCAGGTAACCCCACATTTACAGGCTATGTAGAACGAGAGTTATGAGACCGGACGACTCCCGCAAGATCAGCGCCTAGCTATCATAGTAGTTATCCGCATACCAGGGAAACCCAGGGATAATTGCGGGTCATATAGACCGATCTCTTTGATTAAAGTGGAGGTTAAGATATTGGCAAAGGTGCTTGCTACTAGGTTGGTTGCAGTTATCTCCTCCTTAGTTCACCCGGACCATTCGGGCTTCATGCCTGGTAGAAATATGGCACTTAACATCCGTTGTCTACATAACGTACTTGCACTTAGAGTCTATTTTGAGGAAGATGCAGAGGTCCTTTCCATGGATGCATCTATGGCATTTGACTCCATAGAATGGCCATACCTATTTGAGGTCTTAACAGTGTTGGGTTTTGGTCCGAAGTTTCTGGGTTGGGTGCAACTGCTTTATACAGATATACAGGGTCAAATACAAGTTAACAACTACACGTCCCGTGCCTTTACGCTGAGAAGGGGTACCCGACAGGGCTGTCCACTATCGCCACTGATATTTTCCCTCATGCTGTAGCCACTGGTGGCGTGGATAGGGTAGGATGTAATGGTGCGAGGGCTGAAATGTAAAATGTATCGGGAGGATAGAATATCATTACACACGGATGATATATCGCTCCATCTTGCCTCCCCCTATAAATCCGTCCATGCTTCCTGAACATTTTCACAAAATTTGGGAAGTATTCCGCCTATGCAATTAACTGGAGCAAATCTGTACTGTTTGTGCTTCGGGGGCAGGTTTCTCGTCTTCCGGCGAATTGCATGATAGAGGTGGCTAGGGATGGTTTCCGATACTTGGGGATATATGTCACGGCAGATCCTGCCCTGTTTCATAGCCATAATCTGGCCCCTCCGCTGGCCCGATTGTGAGCTGATGTGAGGCACTGGAGGTCTCTGCCGCTGTCCCTTGTTGGATGAGCAGCCCTCTTTAAGATGCTTGCTTTCCCACAGTTTCTATATATTCTTCAAAACTGTCCGAACCGTGTTCCAGATAAGTATTTTGCGGCGGTGGAGAGTGAGGTCCGTACACTTCTGTGGGACGTCAGGCCCCTCGTGTATCACTGAAAAAGCTAACCAAGAGGTGGTACGATGGTGGCATAGCCTTTCCAGACCTTAAACTATATTACTGGGCTTCGCAGCTGGTGGCGGTGAATCATTGGATATACCTGCCTCCTAATGATACGGCATATGTGCTGGACAGCTACCAAACTGGACGAGCCGGATATCTGGGTGCACTATATTCCAAAGTCAAGAAATAAAGGTTTATTGGGTCCACGTCTCACAAGATAGGCATCTTGCACCAGGCAAACTCCCGGTTGGGTTGGGCAAACACACTTACAAAAGTGACACCCTTGTGGCAAGCCCAGAGACTAGGTACCCTGTGTCACCAACCTGGGTTCGACAAATGGGACATGATCGGAATCTCAAGAGTGGGGGATTTGATCCAAAAAAAACTCCGTCCTTAGCTTTGAGGAGCTTAAGGGGAGTTACTGCATGGCTCAAGGGGAATTGTTCCGCTATTTGCAGATCAGACATGCCCTTCTGGCGGCTTTCACAGACCTTAAAGACATACCAGAGTCATCGCCGTTAGAGGGCGGGCTGTTAGATGGACCGCTGCGTTCAAAGGCCATATCCCTAACCTATAACAAATTATGTAATAACCTGCCCAACACTTTTGAGAAACTTAGAGAGAAGCGGCAAAGCGACATAGGACCCATTGAGGAGGAGGACTGGATGGAGGCCCTGATGTCCCCTAGAAAGGCGACTATTACCCTCCGCTTCCGACTGATTCAACTTAGGATCCTACATCGGTCCTATATAACAGGGGTTGTCCTGGCCAAAATAGGTGCTAGGGCGGATACGCTCTATCTTAGGGGGTGCAAACAGGTGGCCACCTTTTATCACATGATCTGGGACTGCCCTGCTGTGAAACCAATATGGGAGGGCGCCACAACCAATCTTCAAACTGCACTGGGGAAAAAGTTAGATCTTACACCTCAGATGGGCTTACTTAATATATGGGTAGCCACAGACTTCACGAACATTGAGCAACAGATGGCAACACTAGAATTTACCTTAGTTAAACAAGCGATTGCACGACACTGGGGGGCTGCAGATGCACCATCTGTCCGGGTATGGGTGAAGGAATTAGATAGGTATATGGTGGCAGAAAAGGAAGTGTTCGTAACTCTAGGCTGCCCCAAAAAGTGGGATAAGAAATGGAAGGCATGAAATGTACACCGGGGAAATATATGTATATCGCCAGTGTAGAATTGGAAACGAGGAGAAATGAACTTAGAGATGTGCTGCAACTGTAACTGCAATTCACTATCCCCTACCTATGTATATTGTGGTCGACAAATATGTTAACAAAGAAGGTACAATGTATGTGATTATTATCAAATTTCAATAAAAAAGTTTTATAAAAAAAAAAGAATCCTCATACATAATAAATGAGGCTAGTTTCAAAGAGACCAATCAACATTTATTTAGCACATAACTGGGTAAAAGGTCAGTGCTAGAACTGTTATGCAGAGCAAGTTTGGACAAATGTAGATAAAAGGTCACTCTGCTACTTAGGCCTAGTTTAGGGAATATAACACCCACTCCTCATCTGAAGGTCGACAAGGTCAACTGTTCACTTAGTCTCTCATCAGCCTCCTGTTGAGAGTTTTTCCATAGCTCAATGTAAATAGCATACAAAAAGCACTTTCGAAGTGGCTTCTAGCGACCTAACAAAAACTCCCTAGGATCCATGTCTTCTGAGAGATGGGATAAATGTTGTTTCACTTGGAGCAATGTTGAGGTCTTTAGGTTTCTCTAGGCATAACTTCCCAACACTGTAGGATGTCACCACCCGCGTGTTCTGATTGTACATAGCGTTGATCACACCTATGGATATTATACCCTTCGGTAGTACCCCTGAATCCTGACTGACACCTAATTGTGTCAAAAGGCCAAACCACCCATCCCTTCCAATTGGGGTCTGATAAATTGTAAGTACCATTGTGTAGCATTGCATTTAATGTATCCTCATTGTGTAGTGTATAATTTCACTAATCCTCAAAGTGATTTTGGCTAGTCCAAGAAAGGAAGTTTGTTGCAGGAAAATCATTTGATGTGGTATGAGGCATGCTCTAAATAGGGCCTCAGTTCCCTGAACTTGCGAATGTTTTGTCCCCTAGACTGACTTTGTGTCTATAGTGTCCTCCAAAAGTCGACACCAGAGTATATCAGCTTAGTGTTGGTAAGCATATTTTTCTTTGCAGTTGTAGGTGTAAGCTTATAGTAACAAGAAGCCGGGTCTTAAGTGTTAAACCCAGAAAAATAAGCAAATATCTGTGCAAATGTTGTTGAAGTACCTTTCTGCGGTGACCGTATGTTGGTAACAGAACATGTCGCCAAAATTAGATGTACCATCATACAATTCATCATTTGAGAATGCAGCTTACTGTTCTAAATCAGATTGCATCGTATGCACAGTTTCAACGTCCCAATCATCAGAGTGAGTAGTAAAGGTGATGATATCATTAAACGAAATTTTAAACAAATGTGGCAATCTCAAAAGTTCAATAGGACCATATACATCATAGGAAGCTCTGTCCCAAACTATTCCTTCAAGAACTGGAACTGCTGTAATGTTCACTAAGGACAGGTCCCTCTGTTCACAGTGTGACGATGCATGCAGTTTCAGGACCAAGTTCACATGTTGTACTGCAGCGCGTTCAGGGAGGTAAAGTCCATTCAGGAGCAAGAAAAAGACAGTCACTATACCAATACAAAGGACTAGGAAGAGTAGACCAATTGCAATCCAGAGCTGTATCCAGGGAAAAACAAAGTAAGTCTTTTTCAGCTAAAGGTAGAAATCACAAATGTGTTGTTTTTAGGAATAGGTGGTGGCGGTAACTTGGGTTCACTTGGATCCGATGAGAAAATGTCAAAATCGATAAAATAGCCAGACGCAGTCCGATCTATCTTTGGTAGGTGAGCAGGTTTGGTAGGGCTAGCAGATGCCTCATATCGAGACATATTCACTAACACTGGGCGGAGTTTGCGTAGTCGTGCTACGCGAAGTTCGCGAAGTGGTTTTAACATTCTGCGAGCTTCGCGTAGCTCCACAAGCATGATGAGTTGCTTGTTGCACCCATTCGCGATGGGTTTTTCCTGTTCTGGAACACTGTTTGCGTGCTCAGGGGAAATATCTTGCGAACTTGCCCATGTGGTTGCCAATGTGCGCGCCCATCTTGTTTTTCACTTGTCCTACTCATTCGCGATGCTTATTTCCTGTTCCGGGTTGCGTATTGCGTGCTCCCACCCGTTCGCGATTAGTATTTCCTGTTCGGGAACGCGTATCACGTGTTCGTGATGCTTTTTGCATGCTCGGGGGGAAATATCGCGCAGACTTGCCCATGCAGTCGCAATGGGCGCGACCATCTTGTTTTTCACTCTATTGCTATGGCTCTGGGCCTGCTTTTCTATCCTCCCTCTATCTTTGCAATCCTTTGTTTCTGTACACTTTTCTTGTATCTTTCTTATTTATTATCTATCTCTCTATTTTCCTGATTCTATATTTTGAGTTTTTTTTCTACTTTTTGTGACTTTTTCTACTACTTCTTCACTCTTTTTCTATAACTTGCTTTTTTTAATTTCTTTTTTTTACTTTTCTAATTCTTCCCTTTTCTTTTCCGGCTGAGTCCCAGAACCATCCCCAAGGCAGAAGGCAAGGGCAAGGCTACTCGTAGCTGCAGCCGTGACCCACAAGGGGTGCAGGCTAGGGACAGAGGCGGAGGTGGTCGCACTTGTTTTTTACGGGCTCCTGGGGCGTCACCAGCAGTGGAGAAAGTTGTGCCAGGCAGTGTTTCACTGCTCTGGTGTCCGGCGCACCAATACCCAGCTGACGCACCGGTGGTCCAATATCCTGTACCGGGAGCAGGACCTGCTGGACCTTCTAGGAGTGGAGGTCCTGGAGCTTGGTGAGTAGCTATTTAATATTACTACTTTATGTTCTTCTGCTCTGTGTTATATATTGCAAATATATATTTTTTCCGAACAGCAAGAATGCTGCTGCTTACATTGCAGGTAAATTACCTTTAAAAATCTTCGGTGATTGGGGGCGTGGTCAACCACATGGCGGGGTAGCTGCGCCCAGCGCGAGCTTTGCTGGCCCCAGACGATATCCTGCAATTATTCTGTTCCTCTTCACCCATAAAACGCACCATCGGGGTCGGAAGGCGCGGGCGTGCGCTGGAGTGCCCGGTTTGAATTTGACTGCGGCTGCAGTCTCTCCCAAAATTACGGCCGGAGCGTAGCAATAGAAGCGGAGCGCCGGAGTAGAAGTGCTCTCCTCAAGGGGGTTGCCGTGACCTGAGAGGGGCGAGGACCGGGGCACCACTGATCGGAGCTGAGAAGGGCCCCATTCCACCACGAGACCAACGAGTTCCGTGATATGGAGATTTACGAGGGAGTTCCTGTACAGGAGCGGACCCTGACTGCAGGGGGGGCAGAGGGTACCGGCCAGTCCTCTCGGGACAGCAGACAAGTGACGCCTGCAGCAAGAGTAGCTACTGGCAGAGCCTGCGGGTTGAAGCGGGGTAGGTGGCACAGCGGAGGAGTGATGGGCTCCCTCTTTCATGCCGGAGTGTGGCCAGAGACTGCTGGAATAGCTGGTGCGATGTGGGTGAGGCCCTAGGTGTCTGGACTCCCCTCCGGCAGACTGACAACAAATCCTGCACTGTGGGGCTGGGCTGGAGGTGTGCGCCGGTTGTGTGCTCTGCCCCATCCACCTCCTCTTTGTTGTTTGCCACAGCGCTGTATGAGAGTGCTCCCGCTCCTGTTCTTCCACTGGTACATGCCATTGACAAATTACTTTTGCTGTGGAGACAGAAGGGGACTGGTGTGCTAGCACAGTGTTGAAGGTACCTATGCACCCGGTCGGAGGACTACTGCTTTGGTGCACATTGGTATGTACTGTACTGGGAAGAA
Source organism: Lissotriton vulgaris (assembly GCF_964263255.1). Classification (NCBI taxonomy): domain Eukaryota; kingdom Metazoa; phylum Chordata; class Amphibia; order Caudata; family Salamandridae; genus Lissotriton; species Lissotriton vulgaris. The sequence goes on from NC_141694.1 coordinate 1,109,562,043, forward strand.
GGTAGCTAAACAGAGGGAGACTTGGAGGCCAGACAGGAGCAGTGAAGGAGACCAACTGGAACCCTCTGCAAACAACGTGGCAGCGGGGAAGTGACCCAGGACTGGCCCTGTGAGAAGTTGGTGGGGTTGAAGTGCGTGTGAGACTCCTCTGTCCAGACTCATGGGGAAGCTACACGCTAGCTAGCCTGTATAATAGTGGAGGTGCTCTTGGAGGGGTGATACGTGCATTGTTTCTCTGCTGGTTAGTTTGACACGAACAATAGTTGTACCCTATTGGGACTTTTGGTAGCCTGGTAGTAGGGGTGATCGTGGTCTGGGAGCCCAGTAGCAGCAGAGAGTGCCTGGCCAAACGTTGTGTTAAGATGGAGAAAGATAAAGACCCCAAGGCTTCCAAGAAAGGAAAGTTGGACCGATTTGCCAAAGTGATGTCTAGCCCCGCTGGGGCGGAGGGTGGCTTAGTCTCCCGCCCAGACACCAACACAATACTACAGGTGATTCACGCGTCTCGTGAAAGCTTGGAAGGCAAGATTGCTGAGGTTCGGACAGAGGTTTCCTTTCTGCGCCAAGACCTGCAAAAGGTTTCCGAACGAGTCACCGAAGTGGAGCAGTGTGTATCGCAAACCACATGTAAAGATGTAGCTGGACTTATGGCAACCGTAAAGGAAGTGGCATGGTGAGTGAACAATGCCGAAAATAGGGCCTGCAGAAATTACCTGCTCTTGAAAAGTTTTCCAGAAAATAAGGAACGCTCTGACTCGGGCCACTTTATGCTGACATTTCTCAAGGATGGCCTTCCAGAGACGCAATTCTCATCATGCTTTGTCATAGAAAGAGCACACAGAATCCCTGGAGCGCCGCTGTAGCCGGGGGCTCCACCCAGACTACTGATAGCCAGGTTCTTGAATTTTCAGGACAGGGATCTTATCCTCAGGGAGCTACGGAAGTAGGGTGAGATCAAATATGAAAACACTATAATGATTGTGTTCCCGGACTACTCACGAGATGTTCAGAAACTGCGATGCACCTTCGATCCGGTAAAAGTGAAACTTCGTGCCCTTGGCATCCAGTACATGCTGTTGTTTCCAGCCAAACTTAAAGTAATCTTTCAAGGGACTACGCAGTCCTTCTAGATGCCAGAGGAGGCATGTTCGTGGGTTGAAGAGTGGCCTCAACTGCGGCGTGGGTCGCCGGCGGCCCTGCCTGTGGAAAAGCAACCGAGATCTAGTTGGGAACGTCCTAAGGAGAGGCGGCTGCGAAGAGTACTAAAATGCCGGATCCCCATTGGGGCAATGACAGTGAGGTCTCTGAGGTTGAGAAAGCAACAAATCACTGTGTCGGACATAGACAATGGTACGCCTCTGGTTTGTGTGTATCGTCCGTCCAAGAAATCAATGGAAAACAAAGACTTTGACCAATCGGAGCAAATAGACTCCATGGACTTGGATAGAGGACACCTTCTTTTGGAACATAGTCAATGGCTAGAGGCGTCATACCCGGACACCCTGGTGGTGGACTTCCGATCACCGCAACCACAGAGTAAGGGCAAAGAGGAATGAAGATATGGGGCCAGACGCCCACCTAAAGATGCTGTACGACTCTTGAGGCTTGGCGAACTTTTGGGACTTTGGCCAGGATGAAGTAAAGTATCCAGTGGGTTGTAGCTACTGTATTTATTTTTTGTTGAGTGAATAAGGGGAAGGGGTGGGTCACAGACCTCTGGGTGGTTTACGCGGGCCAGTGTTGTCATGTTGTAAATGTAAAAAAAAAATGTAAATTGATACTTGTATAGCTCACTACTCACCCGCAAGGGTCTCAAGGCGCTTGTACAAATACCGCTGTGGAACCCATCCTGGCTTTCCCTGTGAGGCGTCCACTCCTGGGCACCCCCAAGGTGGAGGCCAGGCATCCTTAGCATTGTGGGGGCCGTTGTGGAGATTAAGCAAGCTATTGCCCAGAGTTGCAGAGTGGGACTTCATGATTGGAATAGGCACCGAGGCGAGAATTATCAGGTCCGTGGAATTTTGAGCCCAAGACCCGCCGAGGCGGGGAATTGAACCCTGGTCCCGGGCAAGACCTCAGCATCAGGGTCTGCCGCTCTAATCATTGAGCCACACTTCTCCATGTTGATGGTATTGGGGGTGGTGGGGGTGGGGGGGGTCAAGTGCTGGATATGGTTAGATATTTTGTATTATGTCTTTTGGGGAGGGGAATGGGTAGTTCTGTTCATTTTATGTGCATGAATGCTGACACTGAGATGAGACGACATGGTCTGGGCGATGTTTGGGGACTAGGGGAGGTGGGGGACACTTTGGCTTTTGTTCGAACACTGACATTGAAGTGAACTGGCTTTGCATGGGTGGTGTTGGGAGGCCTAGATGGGAGCGGGAACCTCTAGCTTATCTCACACAATGGCTATCGATGGGTACTCAGTGCTGACATGGAACGTCAATGGACTAGAGAATGAAATCAAAAGAGGGCTAGTTTTGAAATATTTTCAAAGGCTTAAACCGGACATCATACTATTACAGGAAACTCATCTCATGGGTCCCCACTGCTCTTTCCTGGGGAGGGGCAGTACGTTACTTTGGCACATGCAGGATTTACCAGAGGGTCACTGGGAGTAGCAATTCTCGTCAAGCGGTCACCCCCCTTCCGGGTTACTCAATGATGGGAGGAACCAGAGGGCACATATGTGGTGGTCCAGAGTACTGGGAATCACAAATGTTGACTCATTGTTAGTGTTTATGCACCCCTACGTCTCCAACGGCGTACGCTGGATAAACTGTCCAACCTCCTGCTGCAGTCTGGTCCCGCCACACATCTCATAGGAGGCGACTTCAATGATGTGAGCGACCCGCTTTGGATCGCACACGGGCGTGACTGGGGCAGCAGGAGGCCACCGCATTGGCTAAGCTCCAGGCGGACCTCTGGCTTACTGACCTTTTGGAGGCGCCATCATCCTTCCACACATACATACTCTGACTTTTCTGCGGTCAAGAAGGTGTTTTCTAGGCTAGACTATCTTATTGCCCCAGCGGGTGAAATTGAATGAATGTGAAAGTGAATGATCTGAAATTCCCCTGGCTAAGTAGTCCGTCAAGGAGAAGGACTACTTAGCCAGGGGAATTTCAGATCATTCACCACTGGACCTGCGTGTGGGGGGAGGACAGAGAAGTCAGGGCACAACATGGAGGTTGAACGCTTGGGCATTGAGAGGTGAAATTGTTGCTAAAGAAATTGGGGTGGACATGGACCTCTACTTTAAAGAAAATGAGGGCTCCGTGCAATCAGTGGTCACTCTCTGGGAGGCTTTTAAGACTGTGATACGTGATAGAGCCAAAATATTATAGCCCACAAAAAAAGGAGGAAACATCAGGAGACTTTGGTGCTGGAAAACAGGCTGATAGAACTTGAAAAGGGGAGTGACCATCCCTTGAGTGAACATACCCTCCATCAAATAGATATTACTAAGCGGGAATACCAAGCGCTCGTTACTAAAGAAACTCGGGGGCCTCAACTCACAGTCCAGCATTAACTGTATGAGACTGGAGACCGCACGGGTAAATTATTGGGCAGGAAGGAGCCAGAGACAAGGTGGGTCTCATCTATCAAAGAACAGAGCAGTATTTATTCCACACCTCAGGACATTGTGGAGGTATTTGCTCGATACTACTCAAAGATTTATGCAGCCCAGACGCCAGCCACGAGATACAAATATCTCAATACCTTCAGAAGGCTAAACTCCCTTGTCTGGCCCCCGATGAGAGGGACAGGCTTGATGAGGACATCACTCTGGCAGAGGTCAAGGAGGGCATTGGTCGAATGGAAGAAGGGAAAACCCCGGGGCCTAATGGCCTTCCAGGGGAATTTTTTTAGTGAATAGTTCTCTGCTGGCTCCACACTTACTTAAGATATTTATAGCCTTTAAAGAGGAAGGGGTACTTCCGGCAGATTTTAGACTAGCAACGGTGGTGGTGATTCCTAAAGAAGGGACACCCCCAGATGAGTGCGGGTCATATAGACCCATCTCACTTCTAAATATAGAAACTAAGATCCTGGACTTTTTTCTGGCGACACACCTTGTACCGTTATCACTTCCCTGATACATGGGGACCAGATAGGGTTCATGCCGAAACGTGCCACTCGTTACAGCCTACAACAAGCAGCTAATTGAATGGATGAGGTCAGAGACAGAGAGTAGGCTCCTCTGCTACTCTCCTTGGATGCGGAAAAGTGTTCAAAACCATCCATTGACCCTTCATGAGACACACTTTGGAGAAATTTGGCTTTGGCCCAGGATTCCCAGAATGGGTGGCCTTGTTATACAATGCTCCTGAGGCCAGGGTTAGGGTCTTTCAGAGACCTGGCCGATACAGTGGGGGACTATGCAGGGTTGCCCGCTTCCCTCCCTACTGTTTGCACTTATTTTGAAACCCCTGGCCTGTGTCGTTAGGGTCTCCCTGGGGCTGGGTGGCTTCGTGGATGATTCCCGACAGATAGCAGAGGAACACATTTTGTTATATGTGGATGATATTATGATATTTTACTGTATGTGATGAATCCGATGGAGACGCTCCCTCAAATTCTCCGAATCATTGAAGATTATGGGTACCATGTGGGATATAAGATTACCTGGACTAAGTTTACTCTATACTCAGTGGGGGTTTGTAGAAACCAGGAATTTCCCTAGCTGCTTCCGCTGGTCCACAGAAGGATTTACCTACCTTGGTCTTTACATTACTGTGGATGTGAACACCAGCCTGGTTCCCAGCATTAGGTGGGTCTTCTCAAACTTTCAAGAGGATGTTAGGAAATGGCGGAAGCTTCCCTTAACCATTATGGGAAGGGCTGCCATGTTTAAAATGGTAACGCTCCTGCAGTTGCTCTACGTCTTGCAAAATACTTACATTAAGATTCTGAATATGATATTTAAAGGCATTGATAGTGAGCTACGTTTACCCCTCTGGGACGGGGCTTATCCATGTGTTGCACTTTCAACACTGCAGCGGAATCCCTATAATAGGGGTTTGGCTCTAACTGGCATTAGGTCATATTATAGAGCGGTGCATCGTATTGTCATTAATGAATGGATCAATGAATCTGGCGATCATCCGACATATAGGCTCGAAAGGCTACAGTTTCGAGACCATACCTATTGTCACTATCTTTATGGAGGTAAGGGATGTAGTGGACTGTTGCAGGCGACCCAGATGATGATGGAGGCATGGAAGAATGCAGAGCGACAAATGAAGTGGGACCAAAAATGCACCAAAGAAACCCCACTGTGGGAGGCAACTAGGCTATAGGAGATTGGAAAGTTTATTGGCTTTAGGCACTGGGACCTCATAGGTATCTCTAAGATAGGTGATGTCCTGGAACATGGTGTGTTGGCCTCTTTCCGCATGCTCCAAGCTATATATCAACTACTTGACACCCAGACATATATGTATCTTCGTTTGCAACATGCTTGGGTGGCGGAGGGGTTAAATGGGATGACGCTGCCGGAATATGCCCCATTAGAAGGTCTTCTTCTGTAGGAAAAAATCCCGGCTAAGATTATTTCATCTACCAACAAAACATTACTTAATAACATGCCTGATAGACTGGGTCCACTTCGTGCAAAATGGGAAAAGGTCACCGGTGGGTTGGAGGATATAGATTGGGAGGTAATTAAGTTAAGGTTACGTCTCATCCAGTACAAAATTCTACACCGCGCATATTTTGATAGAGCCAAATTGCATACAATAGGAAGAGCCGAGAGCCCGGAGTGTCTTCGATGTCACACTGAACCTGGGACACTAATACATACCCTTTGGGGGTGAACTGAGATACAGGCCTATTGGGGATCGATTGTAGGGGAGCTTACTCATATATTGGAAGTCCAAATAGGACTGGAGCCATGGTTTCTCCTTTTGGGAATTCTGACAGAGGTAGACATCCCAAGGCGCAAACTTGTTTTAGCTAACTTGGGGTTGGTAGTAGCCAAATGGGATATAGCCAAATGCTGGGGGACCCGCCAAATGCCTACCATTAGCGAATGGAGGGCAAGTCTTGACTTGCACATGGTGGCGGAACGGGTGACATATAGGGCTTGGGCTGTCCTAAAAAGTTCCAAAAGATATGGGCCCCATGGATTAAATAGTATGGTCTGGAGGTGGAGGAAGATGAAGAGGGTGGGACTTTTTGCCCGCAGGACCTCGGGTAGAGCTTTGACCGATATACTGTTTGTTCCAAGTATGTGTAATCATGAGAACTGTACAACTGCCCATGATTTCTCTTTGCGCCTAGTCCGCTCCCACATATGTCCAGCTTCCACTGAGACAGTCTCTTTGTTATATGCTTAGCCTACATGGCCAATGTGGAATGCTATGCAATGTGTATTGAGTATTCATGCTTTGTTTTATGTTTTATTTTATTTGAAAAACGCAATAAAAAAAAAACTTCTGTAATTGTTATGACACAGGTGCTCGGCGCTACTAATCTTACTTGTTTGCAACTTTGCGCTTGCTTGGCCTGATTATGTAAGAGTTTACTTTAGAGAACTTAAGTAATGCTGGAGAGACTCTAGTCCTTCCTTTGTCCTCCTGCCACTAAGAAGAGATAGTGGTGGATTGATAGGTTTAGTTACTTATTAGTATTAGTTGGTAATTTTTTAGTGGTCTGCGTGACGCATCCTATAGCTGCTTATCCCAGTCCTTAGTCTAACCTTTTGTAGTTTGTTTAGTGAGTGGTAATAGGCTTATCGCTAGCAGAACATCAGCAGCAACCAACCAACAATTGTTTGGTGTATGCAAAAATGTATGCATGTGTCCTCCATCTATGCATTTTTGAGGAATAAAATAAATGGAAATGGAGACTTAGGGCCCGATGTAGGGAAATCTTTTTTACCACTTCATAAATACCGATTCATACCGAATCGGTATTTAAGAAGTGGTAAAAAAGAGAAGGGCAGATGTAGGTAATTTTATTTTAAAAATTACCGAATCGGAAGGAATCGGTATTTACCGATTCGGTAAATACCGAGTCGGTAATGCCCATTGATTCCTATGGGCATTGAAGCCCATAGGAATCAATGGGCATTACCGAATCGGTATTTACCGATTCGGTAATTACCGATTTCTGCAAGGGTGCAGGGGGTGTCACTTTGACACCCTCTAGCACCCCCAATACTGGCTTGTGTGCCATGTGGCACACAGACATGCCCTAAGGGCATGTCTGTCTGTCACATGACATAGGTGTGCATGCACACATGTGCATGCACACCTGGATTCGGTATTTTAACACCCAATTGGATTGGGTGTTAAAATACCGAATCTGAAGGGCCTGTGGGACTGAAAGAAGTCCCACCTACATCCCGAATTTTTAAAATCGGTAAACTTACCGATTCTGTATTTTTCCGATTCGGTAATTTTACCGAATTGGTAAAATACAGAATCGGACAAAAAAAGGTCCCCCACATCTCAAAAGGCCAAATACTGGTCGGAAATGGCCGAATTCGGCCGTTTCCGACCGGTATTGGCCACCTACATCGGGCCCTTAGTGAACAATGGGCCTGTCTGGAATAGGTGGGCTAGGTCACGTGGTACTTAGGCTTAGTTAGTGTTCTGGAAACAGAATGGAACACTGGATTAATGTTCATAAATAATAACTAGACGGTCCACGAATCCCGCAATACTAGTCGACCAGATTAGATAGGTCAATTTTATTGCAGTTGTTATTTCCATAAATGTTTTTTTGAGTTTTAAAAAAAATATTTTATTTGTTTCCCACCAATCATCCATGTTTGTCTCCATCTTTCATGATCAGCACCCAGGGGCAAGAAGACAGGGTTGTCGGAGTCAGCAGAAGCAGCTGATGGCCAGGGCCGCTCCTCTACAGAGGGCTCTGCGTCTGGCCCCAGTAAGTCTTCCTATTGTTAATATTAATAATTATACTTCCCTAACTTTTACTGCACCTTATTTTTTCTGAACTATTATTTCGGTTTCCTAATACTATTTTTTACAAAATCTTCTTCGATCTAGACTATATGTTTCTAAATTCTTGTTATCCCTGCCTCTAACTGCCTCTGCTATGACTCTCTATACTACTACTATTAGTATGTCTGCAGCTAATCTTGCCTAGTTGGCCACTCTTTATTTAAAAAGTTTTAAATAAAACTCCGATTCACCAATAGCTCTAGCCACTGACTCCAGTCCTTTGGGTTGTCCTCTTCTAGTCTTCTTAATCTAGAGGATTTTCAAATAAAACCCACCAACAAAATGGCCAACCAGATATGTTGCTATTTTTGATAGGATAGGACATACTACTACTGATGTAGGGATTCTGCACATACAGAACGATGCACAAGAAAATAGGACGTTGGTGATAGGAGGTTAGACCTTCCTCACACCTCAGAACCCACAATCCCATGACCGACTAGCTACAGGGTCTCATTAGCTTGTGAACCCCCCAACGATACCCAATGATTAGACAACCCAAAACATAACACTCCTGACCTTTCAGAGTCACAGAAGCAATGCACACCCTTTCGCTCACTCACTCGTGTAAGTCCACACGAAACACCACAGAGTCTATGTAAGTTCAAAAGGTTTATTTTCAACTAACAAGCTCTGTACATGCTCTATAATGCAGTATATGAGCCAGCACCAACAGCAAAATGCATAAGATTAAAACAATAAACATTGTTAAACTACAAGTCCATAGAAGACAAAAAGGGAAATCATGACAACTGAACAGCTGTGGGAAAACCACCCTCTCCTTGGTAGAAATATAGTTTATATAAATGAAGATCTCTGAGCGAATTCTGGGGGATCCCTCACCTTAGAACCTAGAAGTACTGGTTAGATCATAAGCTCTGCAAAGCTCTGGTTTGTAGAAGGGATTCTTCAGTATGTAATGAGAAAAATGGTGCGTGTTGGTATAATGCAAGCATTTCTCAGTCGTGCCAAAAAGTGTAGCATGTTATGGCTAAGCAATACAGACTGACAAGAACTCCATAACAAAGAGGCTTGTTTTTCAACCTTGTACGCAGCGCTCAGACCGTAGCAGTATGAGCTCATGTGGGCTCAAAGGCGTCTTACACAACAAGCTGCAAGGTAACATGCGCAAAAATAAGAGACACAAAGCTAAAATGGTTGTATGGTTCAGGCTAACTTAGCAAAGACTAGAATGACCCTAGGAAGACCATATAACACAACTAGTGTCTACTCTACTCTAGTACCCGATTTGTACTAGTGATGTATGTTGTATATGTATGTATTAACTTTTTTTTTCAATCTTGCTAGTGAAAAAGAATAAATAGGGGGAGTTGTGCATGGCATCTAAAACGTGCAATGTTTTTTCTAGGCGTACTACCGACCACCAGTGCCGGGGCCAGCAGCGATGGTGAAGCGGCCACTTCGGAAGGAGCAGGAGATAAGGCAGCTGCAGGAGCTGAAGGGGGTGAGCCAGCAGCAGTGGCGGGCAGTGGTAAGTTATATTCCTTACTTATTGACATTACACTCGCTGCAAGAGTGTACACTGTACTGTTGAGACTTAGTAAGTAAGAAGTTGTTGTGAACAACGGTTGAAGAAGACACCCTTTACTTAGCATTAGCAATAGCATTATCGGCGGGAGTTGAGTAACCAATGGCCTCTTCTATCTGACTTCAACTCAACTGTGAAACTTTTATGGAGAAGACTAAAAGTCAGATCAGATGACCATGATGGATGGGTTGAACGAAAAGGGAAAGATGGGTGTAAGGAGGAAGGACGGGCGAGATGTATCATTTATGACTGGCAGAGAAGGATATGTGGGATGCATGCATAGGTGGCTGATATGAATCAGATGTATGGGTGGTTAAAGGATGGGTGGAAGGTGAAAAAAAGATGCCTGCCTGGGTGGGTGAAACTGTATGGGTGGATAGAATCATAATAATAATATTTGTATTTGATTTGTTAAAATCATAAAAAGAGTGGGACTTACCACCATGAAGAAAATAACATAAATCAGATACAGAAAAAAATTTGCAATAATTGTTTTTTAGTGGTTGTGACCCTAACGTGATATGGTACCAAGGTACAACAGGTTATTGAAGCAGCAATGTAAAAATGTCTGTACTTTCTTTTGTAAATAAAGAATAAATGCGAAATGGCATATGGGGAAGGAGAAAAGTGCAAAACTGCCATGAATAACCTTCTTTCTAGTTTCTTAAGTCACTATGGCCTTCTATCCCAGAACATTTATTGATATGAACGTGTTTATGCTTTCTTTTTAAAGAGTAAGACTTGTCATAGAAAGAAACTTTTAAAGAAAGGAGTACAAAAAAAGATCTGAAAAGCCTTCGGCCGGCTGCTTTATGCCCTTCTTCCAAAATCCTATTTTGTTATTTATTTATTTCCAAGTTCTTGTGCTACTTCTTTCTTTTCCAGCCCGGTTGCTGCTAGTGACAAGAATTATTGGGGCACATGCATCATTGGTTTTTGCATTCGCAAACGGTGCGAATCGCAAAAACCGGCCGTTTGCGAATGCAAAAAACATTTTTGGGATGCATTATTTTTTTTTCATTTTTCGCAATTTAAGAAATCGCAATTTTTAGCGATTTCTTAAATTGCTATAGCATTTAAGAAATCGCAAATTTTGCGATTTCTTAAATGCTATGCATGATTTTTTTTAAATTGCGAATTTGTAATTAGGAAGGGGAAAATTACCATGAAGTCAACCTTCATGGTAATTTGTGAAAAGTTTTAAAAATGCACAAAAGTGCATTTTTGAAACTTCTATTTTACACACACACATGCCCTTGGGACATGTGTGTGATTAAAATGTACTTACGTGACATTTCAGGGGTGCAGGGGTGGGTCCTTTGGACCCCCCCGCACCCTTGAAATTGCATTCTCATTTTGCGATTCCCTTAATTGCGAATTCGCAAAATGAGAATGCCTTGCCATTGATTCCTATGGGCCTGTAGGCCCATAGGAATCAATGTAATGCGATTCCTTAATTGCGATTCGCAATTAAGGAATCGCAAATACAGAAAATTAAGGAATCGCTAAAACTTTAGAAAATTCTTAATGCAAAGGATTTTGCAATTCCAAAATTGCGATTCCTTAATTTTCGCAATTTAGGAATCGCAAATTCCTACAATGATGCATGTGCCCCTAACAGTCTTGCAAGACAATTGGACTGAGGAACCACTGAGGCATTTTATGACAGCCGCTCTGCAAGTCCGGATTTGGGTTTCTTTTAAGATTGTCTTTAAGAGTGGCGTCCTTAGATTATGTAGTACCGGGCAGATGCATAATAGATGTAATAGGGACTCTGCTTCGTTACCGCAGAGGCCGCAGTCCAGGGATGTCCAAGTCTTTTGCCATTTTGGAGTAAGATCTTAATTTGAAAAAGAACCCAGTCTCAGTAGACTCAATTTCTGCTTGTAGTGGCCTCTGAAGCATTATTGCAGATAGGGTTGTGGTTTCATTTGCTTGTAAGTTGGCATCACCGACCATGCATGCCTTTTACCGGCGAGTAAGGCTTTGTCGGTTTGTAACGATCATTGTTTAGTAGATTTATTTGTGATATTTTTGAAAACAGCGTATGACATAGGTGTTTGCTAGACTTCCTCCATGTTTAGCGATAGAAGTGCCTGTTTTAAATTTTAGCATATAGAGTTTTTGTGCCTTGATTGTATTTCAACCTCCTCTCAGCAGTGGTGAGCTAGTGTGTTGTCTTCGGCTTCCCTCATTCACCAGTAATATACGACCAGGACTCCTTGTCTGGCCTGTTTCTGGTTCGTTAGTCCATATTCCAGACGTATCTGCCCCTGAGAGATGTGCAGCGGTATTAAAAACAGTCTTTAAATAATCTGGACTGGGCTAGATTTAGCGTTTGGGAGTCCTTGGAGTTCAGCATTTCCGAGTTCGCTGGCAAATATTTTGCAGCCACTAACTCCAGGAGATGGTTTGTAGAGCTGCCTCTTAGGCTTTTCTGTAAAGTTTTGAAAGCAAATAATAATTGTTTGGTTTTTGTTTGAGCGTGTTCTAGGTGTTGTTTGAAACTGAAATGGCGATCTAAGAGAACCCCCAGGTATTTGTATACTTCCACCTGCGATAAGATGTTTGAATTTATCCTCCAGATGAATTTGGGGCTTTTTTTTTTGAGTAATGGAAAAACATAAAACGTTAGATTTTTTTAGATTATTTATCAATTGTTCTTTAGAAATGTATAGTGCTAGTTGTGAGATCGGGCGCTGCAGACCAAGTGGAGTTTGGGAGAGTAACACAATATCGTCCGCATATTGCAAACTTGCAATTGATGTCCTTCCCAATTTCGTAGGATCTCCCTGGATGAGACTAAGATTTATTTCTAAATCAGCAGTATAGATGTTGAACAGGCAGGGCGCCTGAACGCATCCTTGCTTTATCCCGTTTTTTGTTGGAAATATCTTGATTAGACTCTGGCCATCCCCTTTTTAGGTCTCGCTGGTGTTAGCGGCGTGAAGCGCTGCTCCAGCGAAAGACCTATTGTTGTGGGGTTGCCGGGAATGGGGCACAGGGAGTGGTTACGCGCTTCACCTCAGCGATTTCATCTCGAGGACGCGCTTCTGCAGTCGGGCTTGCATCACGTGTGCAGACTCTTCAGGGCGCTGTAGATCTGTTTTTGCGATTGCGCCTAATGACTTCCGTGTCTCGTTTTTTTTAGGCAAGTTGCACGCGCTTTTTTTTTTTGCAGGCAAGTGGCACGCGCTTGACTCTCTAGGGCGCTGCAGATCTGTTGTTGTGATCGCGCCTAATGACTTCCGTGCCTCGCATATTTTTTAGGCAAGTTGCACGCACTTGACTCTCCAGGGCGCTGCAGATCTGTTGTTGTGATCGCGTCTAATGACTTCCGCGTCTCTAATGATTTTAGGCAAGTGGCACGCGCTTCTGCTGGCCGTGTGCAGACTCTCCTGTGCGCTTCAGTTCAGATGTTGTTAACTAATGTTCTTGGTGATTTTTATTTAACTAGGGTGTTAAAAGACGCAAAGGTATGTTAAAAGCCGCCTCACTGGGACTATGGTTGCTTTTAAATTCCAAAGCATTACCACGTCTCAAACTTCGTAACCCTTCTTGTCGCTGACACCATTACGGTTAAAAGAACAGCTTACAATATATCATTTCTACGATAGCTCTCATGTTATGGAATTAATTAAAATCAACAAGTTATGTAAAAAGCCGCCTCACTGCCGCTTCTGCTGGCCCTGTGCACACTCTCTGTGCGCTTCCATTCAGCTGTTGTGAACTAATGTGATTGGTGATTTTTATTTAACCACGGTGGGCTCTCATGTTATGGAATTATTTAAAATCAACAAGTTATGTAAAAATCTGCCTCACTGCCGCTTCTGCTGGCCCTGTGCACACTCTCCTGTGCGCTTCCGTTCAGCTGTTGTGAACTAATGTGATTGGTGCTTTTTAGGTCTCGCTGGTGTTAGCAGCGCATAGCGCTGCTCCAGCGAAAGACCTATTGTTGTGGGTTTCCTGGGAATGGCTGAGAGGGGGTGGTTACGCGCATAACCTCAGCAATTTCACCTCGAGGACGTGCTTCAGCTGGCGGGCTCGCATCACGTGTTCAGACTCTCCTGGGCGCTGCAGCTCTGGTGTTGTGAACGTGCCAAACATGCCTAATGACTGCGCCTAATGACTTCCGTCTATCAGTCTAGCCGTCAACGTGCCCCGACGCCCCCACTCACCAGGTCTCTCATACTCCTCGCGTCCTGTCCCGCTGTAGTGGCGCTGCACGGGATTCATAGTTGGCTAGCTCCCTTCCCTTCACAGGAGCGCGGGGTAGGCTCCCGTCCGCTTCCTGTCTGTGCTGGTGGCTCCGCCCTCAAGCAGGCAGTCCCGGGCAGTCCAGCCTGGCTTCCTGTGTCTCGCCCGTGCAGAGGGACCGAAAACACTCAATCCAAGAAAGGTACGTTGCTTGTTGTGGTCGGCATTTGCTTGCAGCATTTCTCAGTAGTGTCTACCAACTTTGTTTGATGCACTCTAAGCTTTCAATTAGCTAGATAAGAATATTTATATTTTAAAGAGCTGCAAATGTTGCTGTATACAAGGAGACGCGATAGGCCAAGAATCACACATGCTGATGAAGTGGGGAGCCGGGATACGAACCTAGGTTTCTTCTTCGAGAGAGACACACTTTCTGCTCTGCCCCAGCTCACCTCAGTCTGAAGTTCCAACGCTCACTCTGACCTGAATGACAAATGTATTTACTCTTATAGCCTTAGACAAACGTTACCATTTATAGACTGTTTTAGGAGGAAAAAAGATTGCCTCAGCTGTGCGAGATCCTGTCTTTCTTGGATCCACCTGTTGGGCAGACTTCACTGCAGGCTCTCTGAGCTGGATGCACCCTGTTTAGTGGCCTCTTTATGCCGGGTGAGACCACCGCCTTTATCCTCTGGGACTCTCTCCCAGCCTCTCATGGCCCTTCCTGTGAGATTCAAGCAGACCTCTTCTCTGAAGTATTGAGCCCCCTCACACCCCATTGGGCCCCTGCATGCGGACGCAAAGCCTTGAAGCACCCTCTCTGGGGCTTTGCCTGTGTGGCGCTCAGTCCGATGCCCGCAGCCCTCATTCTAGGCCCTGCCTGTACAGTGCAGCTCGCCAAGATCCTCTCCAGGCTCTTTGCCTGAGGGGAGCCAAACCACTGTCCCTCCATCAAGGACCCCCATGGGGTGCGCATCCACCCATTCCCATTTGTACTGCAGAGTGCTGAGCCACTGCCCCTTCCTCTTGGCCTGGCCTGTGGGGCTTATAGCGCGATGTCTCTGCCTGTAGAGGGCACCTGTGCATGAACCCCCCCTCACTGGGCCCCTTCTGTGGAATGCAGGGGTAATGTCCTACCATCGATTCCCCCCATGGGGTGCGCATCCCCCTAACCCTTTCCCATTTGTACTTCAGAACCAGAGTGCAGAACAAGTGGCCCCTCCTCGTGGCCTGGCCTGTGGGGCTTATAGCGAGATTTCTCTGCCTGTAGAAGGCAGGTCTCCATTAACCCCCTTCCTGCTCCCACACCTGCGGAATGCAAGGGGTAATGTCCCTCGGTCCGTACCAGTTCCCGCTCCCTCACACCCTGACACTTTCAGCTTCTGCTCTGCCTTTCCCCTCCGGGTTGAGGGTCCTGCGGGTGGGTGCGCTGCTCAATGGGACTTGGGAGCCCCCTCCCCGCATATGCTCCCAAGTACTGAGTGCTTTAACGCCAATTAGGGGCGGCTGCCAGACAGCCCCATTGAGCCCCGCGGCCCCTGAATGCATCTGCCTAGAAATGAACACGAGGCGGGGAGTGGGTGAATGGTCAGGAGAGGGGGCTCTCCCGGATGAAGGGACGGGGAGCTATGATTTTATGGAGCGCTCAGAAGCAGCGCCGTTCAGATTTATGTGCACTTCGACAACCGCAAGATCTGAGGAATCCCTTCGAGGGGGCTTCAGAGGGACTTTTGCAACCTTCTCAAAGCGGGCTGGGGCTGATCTCTGGAGGGGCTTGGCATCAATAGTAACATTTCCAAATGACCATGATGACTCTGGGCAATAGCTTGCTTAATCTTCCCGACGGCCCCCAGCGCCTAGAGACCCTTACGGATGATTGTGCTGCTTTACAAATGTGGATTATCATGTCATATGCTGGGATTCCCATATAACTGTAATTACTAATCAAAGGCCGGCCTAATATCCCACCCGCATTCTGTTTGCCCCGCACAGCTGGTCAGGGGGCGTCCTCCGCAGAGGGGTCTGGGCTGCTGCTGCCCTCACACTGCACTACAGCTACGGCATACTGGCTGGGGTCTGCAGGAAAACGCACAGCTGATACAGCGCCTCTCAAGAGACAACCGCGTGGGAGCTACGCAAATGTTTATAAGTATGAATGCGGTGGCACTGGTGCCTCTCTGGTGCCTATTAGACTCGCAAGTCCTTGGGGGAAAAACAATGTTGTGTTTGTAATCATTTTGGTGCATTTAAGACAGAGCTGCACGAAACTTCATCTTAAAAGGATGCCCTGCCATGGTCTAAGGTAGCTCTGTGCCACCATGGCTCACTGCTTTTCGCTGCCCGGCCACAGGCTCTGGTGACTTGAGAAATCCGTGGCTCACAGGGCTCGGGTGGCTTCCTGACACTGTGGAACTGTTCCTTTTATGTTGTCTCAGGGATACCCGTCTCTGTCGGAATCTGGCCGTCCCCTGGCACGGCTAGCATTGGGATGCTGTGGCTCACTAGAGTCAAATCTGTAGTTGCACAGTTCATTAAAACAAGCATTTGCAATGCAATAGGTCTTGCATTTGCGAGAGTTTGAGCTATTGGCATTGTAAATGGCAATGCCTTTTATTAAAAGCGTTTGAAAACCTGCAAGCTGTGCGTAAACAAGCACTTTGTAATTGTAGTCCTTGCTTATGAGAAGCAAAGCTGGCAGTCTCTTTTACTGACAGCCTTGCTTCTCGTAAGCAAGGACTATACGTACAAAGTGCATGTTTATGCATGGCTTGTAGGTTTTTAAAACAAAAGAATAAAAGGCATTGTCATTTACAATGCCAATAGCTCCAACTATTGCAAATTCAATTCAATTCAATTCAATTCAGTAATTTACATAGCGCGCTACATACCCAGAGGGTCTCAAGGCGCTTGGAGAAGGGTGGGGAATTACTTGTCGAATATCCAAGTTTTAAGTTGCTTTCTGAATGCTAGGTGGTTCTGAGTGAGGCGAAGGTGAATGGGGAGTGAGTTCCAGGTTTTAGCCTCCAGGTAGGAGAAGGATCTTCCTCCCATGGTGGTTTTGTTGATGCGAGGTATAGCAGCTAGGGCTTGGTAGGAGGAGCGTAGCGGACGGGAGGGGGTGTAGAAGGAAAGTTGTGTGTTGAGGCATTCGGGTCCAAGTTCGTAAAGTGCTTTGTGTGCGTGGGTTAGAAGGCGGAATGTTATCCTCTTATTGATGGGGAGCCAGTGGAGGTTTTTCAGGTGACCCTAAATGTGATCTTTACGCGGAATGTCTAGAATGAGTCTGGCTGATGTGTTCTGGATGCGTTGGAGTTTTTTCTGAAGTTTTGCGGTGGTACCGGCGTATAGGGTGTTTCCGTAGTCCAGGCGGCTTGTAACCAGTGCGTGGGTGACCGTTTTTCTAGTTTCAGTGGGGATCCATCCGAATGTTTTTTTTGAGCATGCGAAGAATGTTGAAGCAAGATGATGAAACGGCGTTGACTTGTCTGGTCATCGAGAGTGAGGAGTCCAGAATGACGCCCAGGTTTTGTGCGTGGTCTGTTGGGATGGGTGCTTGTCCAAGGGACTCTGGCCACCACGAGTCGTCCCAGGTGGAGGGGGAGGTACCTAAGATAAGGACTTCTGTTTTGTCGGAATTCAGTTTCAGGCGGCTGTGCTTCATCCACTCGGCTACTTCTCTCATTCCTTTATGTAGGTTGGTTTTGGCGGTGTTAGGGTCTTTGGTGAGTGAGAGGATCAGTTGAGTGTCGTCAGCGTAAGAGATGATGTTGAGGTTGTGCTGACGTGCGATGGCCGCGAGGGGGCTCATGTATACGTTGAAGAGGGTGGGTCTGAGTGAAGATCCTTGTGGCACGCCGCAAATGACTTCAGTGGCCTCTGATTTGAATGGTGGGAGGCGGACTCTCTGAGTTCTTCCGGCAAGGAATGAGGTGATCCACTCCGGTGCTTTTCCTTGAATTCCGATGTTTCTGAGGCGTTGTAATAGGGTGATATGACAGACTGCGTCGAAGGCTGCGGAGAGGTCGAGGAGGATGAGGGCGACTGTGTCACCATTGTCCAGTAGAGTTCGAATGTCGTCTGTTGCTGCGATGAGTGCGGTTTCAGTGCTGTGTTTGGCTCGGAAGCCGGACTGTGAGGAGTCGAGGGATTTGTTGGTTTCGAGGAAGGCGGCGAGCTGGTTGTTGACAGCTTTCTCGATGACTTTGGCCGGGAATGGAAGGAGTGATATGGGGCGGTAGTTTTTGAGTTCGGTGGGGTCAGCTGTGGTTTTTTTTAGAAGGGCGCTGAGTTTGGCATGTTTCCAGCTATCTGGGAAGGTGGCGGAGTTGAAGGAGCAGTTGATGACATCTCGGAGGTGGGGTGCGATGATGGAATCTGCTTTGTTGAAGATGTGGTGAGGGCATTGGTCTGTGGGGGATCCTGAGTGGATGGAGTTCATCAGGCGGATGGTGTCATCAGTGGAGATTAGGTTCCAGTCATTAAGGATGTTCACGGGGGGTGAAGGTACAGCAGAAGGTTGTGTGGGTTGGTTTCCGGGTTGGTTGTCGAAGCTGTTGTGGATGTCTGCGATTTTGTCGTGGAAGAACGAAGCTAGTGAGTTGCAGAGGTCTTGAGAGGGAGTGATGTCGTTGGAGTTGGCAGTGGGGTTGGTGAACTCTTTGACGATGTTGAATAATTCCTTGCTGTTGTGGGCGTTTTGTCAAGTCGGTCTTTGAAAGCGGCTTTCTTGGCAGTTCGGATCAGTTGGTGGTGTATGCGGGTGGCGTTTTTGAAGGCGTCTCTGGTGCTGGTGTTTGGGTCTTTTTTCCAGGCCTTCTCAAGGGAGCGACAGAGTTTCTTGGATTTCTTAAGATCATCGTTTAACCAGGGGGCGTTTTTGTTGCCTTGTTTGATTTGACGTTTTTTCAGGGGTGCTAGGTTATCGGCGCTGTTGGTTAGCCATTGAGTGAGGTTAATGGCTGCTTGGTTGGGGTTCGAAGAGTGGGCAGGGGAGTTTTGAAGGAGCGATGAGGAGATCTGGTCGATGGTGATTTTGTTCCAGTTTCTTCGCAGAGTAGGTTGAGGATGGTTGTGGGTTGTGGTCTTATTGTAGATAAAGTGAACGCAGCTGTGGTCCGTCCAATGGAGAGCAGTGGTGTGACTGAAGGAGATATGTTTGCTGGAGGTGAAGATAGGGTTGAGTGTGTGACCTGCGTAGTGAATGGGGGAATTAACAAGTTGTTTGAGTCCGAGGTTGGCGAGATTGTCCAGAAGGGCGGTGGTGTTGCTGTCGTTGCTTTTATCCAGGTGAAAATTGAGGTCTCCCAAAAGAATGTAGTCCTTGGAGGGGAGGGCGTGTGGGGTGATAAAGTCAGTGATGTCTTCACAGAATTGTGCTCGGGGTCCTGGTGGCCTGTAGAGGAGGGTGCCTCTGAGTGTGGTCTTGGGGTCGGTGTGGATCTGGAAGTGAAGGTGTTCGGCGCTAGCGAGGTTGACGTCTGAGCTGGTTGAGATGCGGATGGAGTTCTTGTGGACGATAGCGATGCCTCCTCCTGTTTGCTTGTTGCGGTCTTTTCGGATGATCTTGTAGCCTTCCGGGATGACAATGGTGATGTCTGGGGCTGAGGAGGCGTTCATCCATGTTTCAGTTAGGAAGGCGACGTCCGGAGAGATGGTGTCTAGTAGATTCCAGAGGTCGATGGCGTGTTTGTGGACCGAGCGGGTGTTGAGCAGGATGCATTTTAGGTGGTTGGTGTCAGGTCTTTGTTTGATGTTAGTGGATGAGGAGTTGGTCTTGGTGCAGTCAAACTTGCAGGAGTTGCATGTGAAGGGTCCATGGGTGTGTCCAGGGGTGGCTTGGGCGCAGTTGGGGAGTCGGCCGGGGTTAAGGGTCAGGAGGGTGGAGGCGGCGTATGTAATACGGGTGGGGTGGGTGGGACGAGAGCCAGGAGGTCTGGTGCTGGGCGCGGTCCAGGCACGGACGGGCGTAGACGGGCTTACCTTTGGCGCACCTTCGGCGCGGCCGTAGCGCGCGGATGCTGCGCGTTGGGACATCTGCTTTAAATGGATAGTGGAGTGGGCGGAGCGTGGGAGGGTCAGCTGGGAGGCGGGAGCGGGGAGGCGGGCCAGGGGATAGCACAACAACAAAATGGAGGGCTGAAATGAAAGTGAAAATAGCGAGGGCACAGCACAATGCTCGCCAGCAAGCAATCAAAGGCTCCTAAATCCAACAAATTAATTACACCTAAAGCGCTATTCAAATAAACAGCCAACCTTCAAAGCGTTACACAACAATGATGTCAAAGCGATTATGCCAGGAGAAGCTTCGATAAATACCGTCAATTGCCCAATAAATGAAACACAGAGCGCAATGCAAATGAGCAGAATTAGGCTTCCAAAGCGCTACACGATAATGAGCTTCAAAGCGCTATTATAGTAGGAGAAGCTACGGTACACGCTGTTAATTGCACAGTGAATGAAACACAGAGCGCGATGCAAATGAGCAAAATTAAGTTTCCAAAGCGCTACACGAAAATGAGCTTCAAAGCGCGATAATTCTGTGTGAAGCTACAATACCAGATGCTGTCAGGAGGTCGCGGATGCAAGGGGCTTTAGCTGCGGGCTGTGGGTGCTGCAAATAATTTGAGCAAGGGAGCGTGGGGGAGCGACCGTTCAGGAGGGAATCCAGGCGGTCACAGCTAAGCTTGGGATGAGGAGAGCCTACTATTTGTGTGTGGGAGGGTCAGCTGGGAGGCGGGAGCGGGGAGGCGGGCCAGGGGATAGCACAACAACAAAATGGAGGGCTGAAATGAAAGTGAAAACAGCGAGGGCACAGCACAATGCTCGCCAGCAAGCAATCAAAGGCTCCTAAATCCAACAAATTAATTACACCTAAAGCGCTATTCAAATAAACAGCCAACCTTCAAAGCGTTACACAACAATGATGTCAAAGCGATTATGCCAGGAGAAGCTTGGATAAATACCGTCAATTGCCCAATGAATGAAACACAGAGCGCGATGCAAATGAGCAGAATTAGGCTTCCAAAGCGCTACACGATAATGAGCTTCAAAGCGCTATTATAGTAGGAGAAGCTACGGTACACGCTGTTAATTGCACAGTGAATGAAACACAGAGCGCGATGCAAATGAGCAAAATTAAGTTTCCAAAGCGCTACACGAAAATGAGCTTCAAAGCGCGATAATTCTGTGAGATAATAATGCGAGACCTATTGCATTGCAAATGCTTGTTTTATCTGAAGCCAAGTTTGTGTGCATCGGTTGATGATTGCTTCTAGTAATTTAACTTTGACCCATAGCATGGCACTTTGTCAAAGGCTGCTTTGAGATCTACCTAGCATGTGTAGAGGATGTTTGAATTGACAATCACTTTCTTTGCTAAGAGGGTGAGTGCTGAAATATTTGTTAAAGTCCCTGTGCCGGCCCGGAACCCAGTCTGCGTTTTCGGAATCAGACATTTGCTGCTTACCCATGTCTCCAGGTCTGCTAGTAGATTTGTGGCGTAGATCTTTGCCTCTACATCTATAAGGGCTATCAGTCTATAAATGCTGGGGTCTGAATGTGTCCCTGATTTATAAATGGGTTAAAGAATACTGTCCCTCCAAGAACCGGGAGTAATTCTGGTCTCTAAGCTGTTGGAGAACAGGGGAGTTAAATATCAGGACCAAAACTCAGGATCGTACCTGAACAGAGCATTCGGTAGACCGTTGGGGCCGGGTGCCCCATCCAATCTCAAATGTTTGATTGTGTGCAAGAACTGCTTTTGTGTTATCTGAACAGGTTCTTCTCTTTGCGGATGCTTGTTAAAATCACTGCTTTCTTTTTGTGTTTCTCTATTTTCGATATGAAGTTTGGCTTTAGATAAGTTCTTTAATTCGATGGCTAATGCCTCCACTGATGTCCATTTTTCCGTACTCAGGCTCCTGGCTCTATGATTTGATCTCCAGACTGGAGCACCTGTTGAGCTCGTTGGTATTGTGCCAGGTACTGACTGTAGTCTGTGCGGTTGTGAAATTGTATGTTTCTTCAATATGAGTGCTCCAAGATTGTTCTGTTATGTCGGAGGTGAATTGACGATGTTTGCCATTTAGCAAGAAGTTGATTTTTGCCCAGAACTGTTTCGAGTTTCTCTGATTGCTTGCGTGGAGCAAGTTGATCTCACATTTTTCCTTGTATGTTTACTTGGCCACCTTTATTTCGTGTTTTAGGTCCTTTCTCATCTTTTCTATAATTGTGAGAGTCTGTTGCAAAGGTTGGAGAGCCTTAGTTTGAATTAAACTTAGTTGTTTGCTCAGTCGCATTTTTATTACCCTCTGGTTCTAAGAGTTTTATGATCTCTGTAAGTGGTTTGACATTTTTTATTAATGTTGATTGTAAAAGACTCCCAGACCCCAGTAATATCTCGAACATGGTCTGCGTCTGAAGGTGTTAACAATGACCAGCATGTCTCCATTATATTTTCAATGTTTTTTTCACCTCAAATTAACCGTTTTAGGTTGTAGAGTTGCGTTGTTAAAGTGAGAGGTTTTGCCTGCTCTGACTCAATTGGAGTGATGGTTAATGTAAAAGTTTGAGGGTAATGATCTCTTTCGACTCAGTCCTGTATTTGAAAGTCTGCTATATAAGGAAATAAATCAGAATCTTTTAACGCGAAATCGATTGTTAATCCTGTTTTACTTGTGACCCTCATAAATGCTGCTGGACAGTCCAAGGGGCCTTTACCATTTAGCGTGTGTAAGAAAATGTCATCCAATTTTGCTGAACATTTCTCACCAATAGAGTCTTGTCTGCTTCGATTGCCCAGTCTTGGCTATATGAAACTTGGTAGATTGCACTCTTGTCCTTGGATTAAGTTCATGTTAAAATCTCCTGTTATTAGTTGCTTGATTCTTAGGCCCTTCTGCTTTCCTACTGGATGAATATAGAGATTCAATATTAGAAGGCCCATTGAGGGTGAAAGGTGTACTTTGATACATTGCATCTATGTGGAGTCGAGGTCGATGCTTGTGTCTCGCCAAGAGAAGTCCGTAGATACATAGGTCGATAGGCCCCCTTTAGCCTTTCCATACTGTGCCTCTTTTTTGCTGTAATAAAATTTTCTTTGTAGCCCACTAATGGAGAGTTTTTTATCTGCCAAGTTTCTTGAAAAAGAAGTATGTCATGTTGTTGGATAAATTCCACAAAATCTTCTTCTTCTAAGTTTGCACTTAGGCCATTAACATTCCACAACCAAATCCTGGTGCCAGTTGCTTTCCTTGTATAGTGGCTTGGTCTAATTCATATTTCTCCCCATTGTTTATGTCACAATATTTTTGGGGGGAGCACCTCAAGGTCCACTGCTTCTCTTTGTGGAATTCTGATTGTAATTTGTCTAAGTGAATGACCCTCTTCTACCTTAGTGCAGGCCTGAACTGGGCCTTTTGCAACTTTTAAAAGGCTCTGTATGGGGGGATAGCTAGAATCCTCCTGGGTGTTTGGGTCAGGGTCAACCTCAAAGCCAAGGCAAGCAAGGAAGGAAGTACGCATGGGTGGTGGTTTAAAAATAAAGAATAAATGTTTGTTGTTGGTGAAACAAATTGATGTTTGTTGAGAGATTTAAGAAGAATGATAGACGTTTACTTTGAATGGATGGATGCCTGGATGGTATTCATCATAGACAGCATAGGTGGAGACTGTCACTGGATGAAGGATCTTAGTTTGAAGAGAATGTAAAAGAAACCGCGCCAGAGTAGCAAAGCCAAGGAGAACAGAAGTTGTATTTTCAGAATACTCCCTTGACTCCAGTAGGTTGCAAGCACAGTATATATATATTGTATGTATGTATTTATCAAGCGCCTTCCTCCGACTCCGAGGACCACTCCCTATGTTAATTTATTTTCGACTTTGTCAGTCAGCCTGCCATGGGTGGCCTATTGGCTAGTTACAAAATCAATCAAAACAAAGTACCTCATGTCATCCCATATATAAGCAATGATCATTGGATCAGATATCATATGCCTTTTTGCAGTAGTCAGGGCAGGGTGAAAGTGAAATTGAGCAGTTGCCCTTGTTGTAACATAGTATAGCCAGTGCCACCCGTAATAGAAAAATACGAGCTTCCCCACCTACAGACAGTAGTAAATAAAACTAACATGAGTCTGCGTCATGACTTGAGTATATTTGTCTTGGGCGCAAGTTGAGTGAGCTGGCATGCCAGCTATAACAAGGTTACATCATTTCGCTAAACAAGAGAGAAGAAGAAGACTGGTGTACTGTGTACTCGAGTCCATAGTGCTAGTATAATGCCTGAAACTCCCACAAATGTTAGAGGTCGAGGAAGTGGGAGGATAGCTACATACCACAAATTTTATGTACAGTGCTTGCTAGTGCTACTGAGCCGCTATGTGTTGAATTAATTTTGTGTTACTGTTTTGCTAAGAGTATTGGTTACAATAGTCTTTTTTCTTTCTTGATATAGCTCCTCCTTCCCAAGCAAAAGAACCAACCAGGACGGAGTTGGCAGACATGGCCCTGCGCCGGAAGCTGGAGGCCATCGGCCAAGAATACCAGCGGCTGGTGGTTCTGACGGAGGAGGAGGAGGCGGCAGAAGCTGCAGCCTACTCCAATGCCCCGGGCCCCAGCCAGGCCCCTCCAGTGGTACGGCGCCGTGGTCAGGGAGCCGCCCACGGCCACACTACAACATCCAGCACTGCTGCCCCCCCCTGTGGATACAACTGCAGGGCATATGCACGCCACATGCTCCTCCGAATAGTGCATCTAGAGGAGCTGATAGAGGACCAGAACAAGAAGATCAAGGCCCTGGAGAAGGAAATCAGAAGAGCCTGCCGATAAGACCCTGTTGGATTGCCCCATTTTTGATCCTTTTTTTGGTGGGTGGGAATTGAGCGTTGGGGTTTATTATTATGGATACTTTGGACATTGGTTGGGGTTAGGGAGAGGGGTGAGTCGGGTGTGGTGGGATTTTTTATAGTTTATTTTTGTGAGGTGATTAAATTATATTTATACTTAAACATAGCATACATTGTTAATGTTTTGTGGGGGGCGGTTACTGTTTTATGTCACATGGTTTCCTTGTTGCTGCAGGGCCGCAGCCAGTGTTTGATTTAAATAATCTGCCGATTTTGTAACACACAAAGAGATAGATGCAGTACCCCTCACTGAGTGACTTGTCCTACTAGTACTGTCATTCTCTCCTCATTGTCCATTATTATACCTTCCCCAAACTTCCTATCTTACCTGTGATTGATGTTTAAGTTAGGCACACCGATGGCTGCATGGCGATGATGGTTTGGTTTCCCAAGAGAATGGAGATGCCATGGTTGTGGTGGTACTAGTAGACACTGGCAGTAGCATTTACAAAAAAAGAAAATGAGACAGTCACTCGCCTGGGAGAGACTCTGGAAGGAGTAGTAGAATGAAGTACAGTACAGTACACAAGAAGACTGCCAAACAATAATAATATTGCTGATTAGCAATGCTAAAGTAAAATAAAACATAATGGTGGTGGGGATAGCCTAGTACAACAAGTTACAAACTGACACAAGCATAACCTTTAGTGCTGTGTAGGAGGATGCTGATGAATCCAACAATGCCGGAAATTAATTATGATGGATTAGGTTCCTTTGGAAAAAAAATTGACTTGCAAATATACTGAGCATGGGTGGGCAATCAGAAGAAGATCCTCGCCCTGCCTTGAAATTAAATTAAAGTTGCGTTCACCACATCTGCCCCAGCAAGCATGTGATCAATTATTGGTGTACCTTTAATTGAGTCCCACCTCAATCTAAATCACACAGCCTGGGGGAAGAGGGTTAGGGTTTGATGAATGGTTGGGAAGGGGGGTTTGGGGAAATGTTTGACAAAGTAAAACACTATGCATGGAAAAACAACAAAACACAATCTTGGCAGACGACCATATCCATAAATCTGTTAAGGGAGAAAAATGAAATGCATGCATGATGATGATAACTTGATGGTTAATGATCAGTAGTACTTACTAACTACTACTAGACAATTATACAGTACAGGGCAGCAGTATATTATGCATTTTGCCTGGCCTGTCTGCTCTCAGAGATACCTAAATTACATACAGTTTCTGTTCTGTTTTACCGGGATTACTTTTAAAGATAGCAAAGAACATTTTAAAATAGCTGTAGGGATGAATTATAAGCAAACAGCAAACATAATATCAACAACACACAGTCGTAATGATTGAAGATAAAAAATAAATCAAAATATTTAAAAGATGATGAATGTTGATACTGTTACTGTATGTTATCCTCGTCAAATTGGGGAGTTGCATCTCAGCATTCCTCTTGGTCCTCCCTTTGATGGACCTTTCCATGGACATTCCGTCCATCAATCTTGGGTGCCGCCACTGCCTGCATTGCTGATGCGGATTGGTAAGGTAAGTGTGAGTCGTTTTTCCCAGTATAGCACAGGGTAAGGGCCGGCCTGTAATTGTAGCTGGATAAACAAAAGTGATATTGAAAAATCAAGGAGAAACAAATGCATAAATTATGGTGGAGTGCAACAAGAACACTTTCAGAGGCAGCATGGATACATCATGTCTACTCTGTTTCTAGCATTAACCTACAACAACAACAGGTATGAACCGATCACGCAGTGATGGAGGTCGAGTCCCTGTTTAAGTCCCTGTTTGAAGACGGGCAGCTGCGAACATATGCTGGGATCTTAATGCGAGGGTACCACCGACACACCCGGTACTGCACATGGGTACGGGGAGGCACTTAGTCACCTGGCACTACAAAGTGATCCGGGAATTGATCACCACTCCCTTACACAGGTTACAACAGAAATGGGAAGATGAGGCAGGACGGGTGTTCCATGACAGGGAATGGGAAAAGGTTCTGGAGTATCCCACAAAGGTTTCTAGGAAGGCACGCTTCAAAAACATTAAATGAAATATCTTGCACCGCGCATACCTAACACCACACCGGCTCCACGGTTTTTATCTTGAGACGCATTTCGCATGCCCCAGATGCCAGACTCCTGAGGCAAATTTTAAACACATGTTTTGGGACTGTCCCACAATTCAACAGTATTGGGATAGGGTACACCAGACACTCCGAGCAATGGTCAACTTCATGGCTATATCTACATGGGAGGCATGTGCCTCAGGGGTCTTCCATAGGCGGAAGACAGAAAAGGTACAATGCAGGTTTGCATCCCTAGCCATTCTCTTAGCAAAATGAGAAATAGCCATGCATTGGAGGGCCCCAGCAGGACCCCCAGAAGCAGCCTGGATAGGCGCCATGAAAAAATGGAGGGTGGCGGAGGAAGAAGCACTGACGGACAAGGAAGTGAGAGGGATATGTAAACATCCCATATGTATGGAATGGGCGCAACTACTATTTCAATTTATACAGGAGGCAACACAGGAGGAATCTCCCATGGCCACTCAATCTCAATCCCAAACTCCACCCCTATCCCCCATAGAACAAACAATAACCGACCGAGGCAACTATGTGACTCATAAGATCAACAATACACTTAGGCACTACCAGTCAAGCTCCGCCGCCCCGATGGGAGGTGCCCCCCTACCTGTCTCTCCCCCACCACAACCACCACAGCATACTAAAAGAAAATCAGAATTAGCCTCACGACTGATAGTTACCAAGATGTATTCCGAAAGCTTCCCAACCTCCCCCTACCCCGGGTCCCCCAAAACCGACCTACCCCAATTGGGAACACAGTCATGGACCCTATACACGAAGATTCACGGAGATGGAGATGGGGACTAAACACCAATCCACACCTCTAGGAAACCCATATAAGCAGGCGCCAAGACACGTACAAGGATAAGTAGAGTCCAACCGATGGGGAATCCCCATTTAATCTTACTATATCCTGCCCGTGATATATGATGTATGATGGGATTGTTGATCCACACTGCAAAAGAACCATCTAAATGTCTGCAATCGCCTGTCAACATGTTAATGATAATGTATAACTATGTACCATGAAATGTAAAATCCCAATAAACAAATTTAAACAGAAAAACCTACAACAACAATAGGACAGAGCAGGCCCACGGCTTACATTTTGACAGAGACAGACAAACCACATATACAGCAACATAGCATTTTCCAAATTAAGTGACTAAATCAATGCACCGCTGTCATTCATACCACTACACTCGACTCCACCACTACACAGACATGTAGGTCTGCTGTGGTTCTTGTTGACTTGTTTACCTTTAATGCCACTTCATGAAATAAAGTTATTCCATCAATCATCTCCGATCCTACTGACTGGCTGTGAAGAAAATAGTATGTGGTCATCATAATCATGGTGTCCAATTCAGTCTGCAGTGTACCGATTGAGTCCAGACTCCATATTCAAAAATGAAATGGATCGGCCTGCAGTAGAAGTACAATATTGTTATTAAACAACAAGTCTGTTTCCAGCATTAACCTACAAAAGCAACAGGACAGAGCAGGCCCACAGCACCCACCCAACCTCTACTTAGCTTAGATTTTGACTAAGCTAGACAGAGCACACATGTCACATACATACAGAACATAGCATGTTCCAAAGTAGGAAACTAAATCAATGGCATGCACAGCTGTCAGTTACACCACCACTTTTGCACTTGTGACTCGACTTCACCACTACACAGACATGTAGGTCTGCTGCGGTTGTTGTTAACTTGTTTAACTTTTATGCCACTCATGAAATGCCCTGACTTATTCCATCAATCATCTGCGATCATACTGAGTGACTGCGTAGATATTATTTCACTGTGGTCATCATCATGGTGTTGTCCACCTCAGTGTGCAGTGTATAGAGTGAGTCCACATTCCATATTCAAAATGCAATGGATCGTCCTGAAGTAGAAGTAAAATATTGTTATTAAAAAACAAGAAGGAAACATTGACTTGAGTTACTTTTAGTGTGTAGATTAAATAATAGAACACAAGGAATTTACTTCATGCACAACAAACAACAACAACAACACAAACACCAATCACTCAGTCAGCGTCCAATGCATGCCATCATTCTTTACCTGTTCCTTCTCATCTTAAGTTAAGGGGCAGTCTCTCTCGGCTCAGAAAGGAGGATAGCTATTGTAGTCCTCATGTTCCACTTCTTTTGGAGGGACTCAACAAGGCAACATTTTCTTTTTTCTTGTACTATTATTCTACATCCAATTATCACCTGGCTTGAGGGAAATAGATTTAGGGTGAGTCAGAAGGATGGAGGAGCAGGAATCGGTGGAGTGGACTTCAGTTAAATGCCGACAGCTGCAACTCCAATATGGCAATAAAAAGACAAGAAGACGGTGGTGATGGATTTCTTGTGATTTGAAGGTGAAAAAATTGTGAAAAAAACATACCATGCCCTGCTGACTTCACGTGTGAAGAGCTCGAAAGGAAGAAGCTTCTCTGTCAGGCAGTTAACTAGGCCCCATTGGTCCATCTGTAGGGTCATACCTTTCACAGACTCATCCCTTATTCTTTGCATGACATACTCATTGATTGAAACTAGTCAAGAAAAAGGGTTTTTAAGTAACCAGGGATTTCCTAGGTGCTCTGCTGTAGTGGACACAATAATTCAAAGGAAGAAGAAGTCACTATATGGTGCAACTAGGAGAGGGGATAAGCCCGCACTGGATTGGGGGGTTACAGGGCTTATCCCCTCTTATCCCAAAGCTGCAGAAGAACTTTTTGACAACCTAGCAAAGGGCATGTCTACTCACATTGCCTCTATTAGCGGGAACCCGTCTCGAAAAGAAGGACCCAGAGATAAATTCATAAAATTAGAGAGACTTAAAAAACAAGAAAACTCTAGATGGTGGGACGGCACCACACTAAAGCAATACTTTAGATTAAAACATATACCGAGAGGGCTCAGAGCACAATTCTTTCTGACCTATGACGATTTAGACATAGATTTTCTAGGAAAATGGAAAGAGGCGTTGACCAGCAACTCCAATACTTTAATGGACATTTTAATTGAGAGTGCGGATCACAAAGTTAATAAACTGCAGACTGAAATTGCCACCCTGGAACAAGAAATCAGAGATTTGAATCTCCCAGAGGCAACAGTTAAAAACTACGCCATTCTGGAGGATATTCTAATTAAACACCAGAATGAAATAAAGACTAGGAAGGCAAGGCAGCTTAGAAGGGATGAGACAGACTACAAAGAAGATAGAATCTTTACTTACACTAAAAAATATGATTCATTTGTTCATAACACATCAAAGGCAGATCGAATAAGTAGAACAGGCACAGGACAGACTTCAGTCTCCTCAAGCAGCACCTCACTGACCGCCATAAGCGTCAGCGAGAGTGAAGTAGAGAATTCCGACGGCACAGGACAAGAGAAGTCCTCTTTTTTACAGGAGGTCCAACGGATCAGGAGAGGCAACAGAACACTGCCAACACGAGAACGACTAGATCCAAAACCTGCAGGGGCAGGAGGGGCAAACACAGAGGATTAAAAGAAAAAGTTGAGGTCAGGGGTGACAAAGAAATGACAGCTAATCCAGACAATGAGGTATAGGTCTCAACCTCTCTTCGAAACCCTTAAACCCTGACATGATTTCTCTCCTGAGAAAGGGACTTAGCTTTAATCCATATGCCACAGGTGACATTTGTAAACTTAAGATCAACTTGTTTAAGTTTGTCAGGGGTCTTAAGCTTAAAAGACAGTTTGATTGTAACAAAACAATGAATAAAGCATCTAAAAAGATTCCTATGGAGTTTGGGTCTGATGTGTTATCAATTAATGATATCCAAGCAACGCAACTACTCTTATCCCTCACTGACATAGAGCAGACAGCCTATGTCATGGATATACTGTTGGATGAACTCAACATTGAGTCTGATTACAGCATAACCAGTGGTCTCAGACCAAAATCCAGGTTTGGACTTCTACTCTTTCTAGGGGTAATGTGATTGACAACTTTTATAAACGTGTCCTAGAGGATATTGACCAACTAGACAAGATGCATCGCAATGACTCTTTCAAGTATAAGAACAACTTGACACGAGTTGAACATCTTGCACTAAGGTCACTCAGCAACGATCACGATATCATGATTAAGGAAGCCGACAAGGGTGGGAACGTGGTAGTCATGAACCAATGTGACTACCACGACGAGATTCTAACCCAACTAAGTGACAGTACCTGCTATGAACGCCTCACCTACAACCCGATAGGACCTCTGACTATTGAAATCAACAAAAAACTAGTGACTTGGAAAGAAGCTGGCTACTCGATGATGATGAGTATCTTTATCTGAAAGTCTTCAGACCATCCTATCCATGGCTATACACGTTACCCAAGGTCCATAAAAACCTTTCTTTCCCTCCAGGTAGACCCATAAAATCGGGTATGGGTGGATCCACCGAGAGGCTCGCAGAGTATGTTGATCTGTTTCTGGGTTCACTGGTTCGCAACCTTCCCTCCGAAATACAGGACACAAAACATATCCTTACTGTTCTGGTCGATGTAGAGAGACAACCTGGTACCATCTTAGCCACTTTAGACGTGGTAGCTTTATACACAAGCATTAGCCCAGACTTAGGAATGCGCCCAATCACACGGCTTCTACATAACAGACCTGCCACCCTATGGTAGCATACAAACATGTTTATTTCCATGATGGAACTTATTTTAAACAAAAACTTCTTCATGTTTGGGACACACTGGTACAGGCAAACAAGGGGAGTGGCCATGGGATCAAAATTCTCACCATCCTTTGCAAATCTTTTTACGGGCACTCTAGAGGCAGATCTAATTTGGGACCCTAAAGAGGCCAAATGGATCGACTCCATCATTTTTTGGGGTTGTGTGGGGTTTCGGGTGGTGTCTCAAACAGATTCACTGACACAGGTTGTTGGGGTAGTGCGGGTTTTATTATCTTAATAAGTCTGCGTTTCTGTACAGGCACTCGGTAGAATGGTAGGGGTTGTTCTGATTCTTCCGTGGTGGTTCTTCCCCCTCCGGGCCGTCGGTCCCACTGCCTCCTGGGAATTGTAGGCCTTCTCCCCGCCGTCTCGATATCCTCGGTGTGCCGGTATGAAAAAGAAAGGAAATTGTCTCAGTCAAACTGGTCGGTGCGACACTTGCTCGCAGGGAAAGGGAGTGAGGAAACACACGTGAAACCTGTACCCCTGATCAGTGACGTGACCCCGTGTAAAAACAAGGGGGGGGTGTGCAGTAGGGGTCTCGTGCATTCAGGGGGGCTTGCCTCGTCTAATGCCCGCCCACCCGCTGAACCTGGACCGTACCTGGTCGAGCCACACTTCCGTGTTAGTGTGGCTGGGCGAAGCGCGGTCCACAATGCCTCCTGGCTTGAAGCTGTAGTCGCCCTCAGCGTCGACCTTCGAACCTGGTGCCGCCTTCTCTCCTGAAGCCTCCTCGGAACTCCGCTCCGCCTGAAGTTCTTCCCCCGTCCTCCTCTGAGGTCCCGGTCCGTATCCCTCGTCTTTCCTCCGATGTTCCACCACGTCCTCCGCCTCCGTCCTACGCTCTTCTTCCTCTTCGTCCTCCGTCCTCCGATCCTCGTCCTCTTCCGTTCTCCGATCCTCGTCCTCCGTCCCGCTCCGCTCCGCTCCGCTCTCTCTCCACTCTCGCCACCAGTCTCCTACTCCGCCTCCGGGTGTCTCGCACACCTGGTTGGACTCAGGGATGGGTTTTACCTCTTCGGTGAGGGCGTGCCGCCATTCCGGGTCCGCCCCCTTAAAGGTGTATGGCTGCCTGTTCTCCATATCGGGCCGGCGTCGGACGACATCCGGAGTGTTCCAGGCCTCTGTGTGCTGCACAAAGAGAGTAGAGACGTTAATAGGCATACCCGGGGGGGCCCTCGTCCGGGTCCCCCATGTCACAGGTTGATATATTGACGATTGTCTCCTTCTGTGGTCCAGCACACAAGAACATCTACCAGAGTTCTTTACACATCTCAACCAGAATACATGGGAAATGAAATTTACCATGGAATCTAGTACAACCAGAGTAGAATTCCTTGATGTTGAGTTGTACGTCAGACATGACACACTGCAGAGCAAGCTTTTTATGAAGAAAACTGCGTGCAATGCAGTTTTACACGCGGATAGCTCACATCCACCGTACCAGAAACAGGCAATACCCTACGGCGAGTTTCTAAGGGTCAGAAGAAACTGTAGTGAAGATACTGAATTTAGCAATTGCCTCAGTGAAATGAAGGAGAGAATCTCTAAAAGGGGTTATCCAAGCACCACACTACACAAAGCTGAGAATAGACTCATAAGAGTCAAAACAGAAGACACACTAAGGTCACATATCCTCACACAACATCAGGAACAACCTGTGCGAATGATTACGGATTTTAATGACTTACACCATGCCATCAGGAGGAGTTTCAGAAAACACTGGGGTATCTTACTAGCGGACAAGGCCATCCAGGAACATATCTCCGACCACCCACAGATCAGGTTCAGGAGGGGCAAGACACTTAGGAACAGATTGTGTCCCACCATACCATGTAGCATTACGGGTTCCACCTGGTTGAAACCACATACCCTTGGCTTCTAAAAGTGTGGATTTTGTACAGTCTGCAGGTGGGCCAAAAACGGCACGAGACATTTTTCCAATGTAGACAGAGAAAAGTATGATATTAAGGCTAACATCAATTGTACAACTAGATTCAGGATATACATCATTGAGTGCATGTGGGGGAAATTCTATGTTGGCAGCACCATCAGACCTCTGAAGGATAGAATTACTGAACATATCAGAGCTATTGTAACGCAGGACCCGAAATACCCTGTGTCCCTACATGCAGCGGCATGTCCATCACAGGATACAGACAAAAAGGTCCTTTGCTTTGGCATAGATGTAATACCGCCTACTATACAGGGTGGTAAGAGAGAACTCAGATTGAGACGTTCAGAGGCAATGTGGATTATGCGTCTACATACGGTGGAACATGGTCTTAATTACGACTATGAGATGCAATATTTCCTGGGGGACTGTTAGAATACCCTTTGGGAGAGCAGTGCATGCCATCTGTTTGTCACGCACTTACATTGTTCAAATTTTATTGATCGAATTTGTATTAGCACTGTGGACTGACCTGCTATGTCTTCCGACTGTTTTTCTGCTTAATCACTGCCCTATCACTAACCTATCTTGTTTTACAGGTGATTCAAGATCTCATGCTTACCTTTCGGATTGTAAACATGACCTGATATGCAATGATGTGCTCACTTTGAAAGGTTTTTATGCAATTTGATGTTTAGATGTTGGTATCCTGATATAAGCTAAATGCCGGGACCTTGATGCCCCATGAACTACTAATTCTGTCCCACCTCTTTTCTGAAATGACTCCTGTAATGTATACTGACAGTTTGCATTTATTGTCTTATGCCCTCATTCTGCTATTTTTTGTTTTCTTATCATTTTCATTTGTCTTAGATTTGTCTCTGGCCTGAATTTGTGATAAGGTTTAACAATTGAGGAAATATGCTTACAAAGCACTTCTTTTAAATAACGCATTTGTTCTTATACCACCTCATAGTAATATGTCTAGCTAAACAGTGGTGGATATTT
Organism: Lissotriton vulgaris; assembly: GCF_964263255.1. NCBI lineage: Eukaryota > Metazoa > Chordata > Amphibia > Caudata > Salamandridae > Lissotriton > Lissotriton vulgaris. The sequence continues at coordinate 1,109,596,324 of NC_141694.1, forward strand.
TAGCATTGCCCTTGTAGATGTCCACACCACAGATATGTTCACAACATGTACACCAAAATTGGATGGGAGGTGCACAGCACGTTAGTTTAAGCTTGGGTGGTAGGTTAGTCAGGAAGGGTGCACTCAAGGGTGGTGTTTCCGTCGAGCACCAAGAAATATAAAGCTGAATGGTGTAAGCAAGGATTTGCATTTACATCCCCTAAGAGAGGCACTCCTGGGTGTTCATAGAAATGATTCAAAAAGTTCAAGTATGAAGGTAGGTTTATTCAGTACATTTCAATCATGATGGTTGGATTGCTCAATTATATTGTCGTCATATCACTGTAGAAGGTACACGATAAAGCATGAAACTCCAATGCATTTCGGGATGCACGCCCTTTGTCAAGGAGAGCTAAGAAAAAAGAAGAAACGAGCCCGGGTCAGGGACAGGGGGATGAGAAAAACAAAAGCGATGTGGGCGTTTAACTGTATTTTTAAAAGTGCCGATCAATGTCGTGAGGTGGTCATGTGCCGGTCTAACGTGGAAAGTGCTAATTTATTAAGAAAAAGGTGCCAATCCGTTAAGGAGAAGGAACAGCGGTTTAAAACGTGCAAGGTGCCAATCCATAGGGGTGACTGCGGGAATAACGTAAACGTGATTCCCGAGCGGGAATCTGTGTGTGATGATGAAACTTACTTCATGATTCAAGCCATGGCGATCAGGGCAGTAACGCGACGGTGAGGATTTGAGACTTCAATGCGTGAGGATGAAAGTTTTAACAGGAAGTGAGGGGTAAAGAAATAAAGAAAGGACTAAATGCAAAAGAACGAGCGCCATGATAAAACGGGTAAACAGAGAAAACGTAAACAGAGGGAGAAGGACTGGACTAGTCCGAGTATAACGTAAATAACAATGCATGAGAATAAATACGTCTGAATAAAGATAAGAGGAGATGAGTGAAGGAGAATAGAGGAGAATAGAGAAGAATAAAGAAGAATAAAGAGCAATGCGGGTTACAAGTAAACATATCACAATTAAAGGTAACAGCTGTATTCAACACGATCGTTTAATCCATGAGGCTTAAGGGTCTGCAAGCGATAAATCCATTCCAGTTCCTTTTTCAGTAAGAGCTTGCGATTATCAATGCCTTCGGTACGGGTGACACTTTCCAGCACTATGAATTGCAATTGTGCAATGGTGTGATGAGACTCATAAAAGTGTATTGCTATGTTAGATTTTTTTTGTTTGGTGCGAATGTTAGATTTGTGTTCGTTGATACGAACTTTGATTTTTCTTTCGGTTTTACGGACGTACAATTTGCCGCAGGGGCATTTCAAAGCATAAATGAGGTTCGTAGAGTCACATGTGGCATTTACTTGTAGTTTGATGGAATTTCCTTTCATAGGATGTTTGATCTGATTGCCTCTGATGATGCAATGGCAGTTGTTGCAGTTTAGGCATGGTTGGGTTCCTTTGTAATTTTGATGAATGGTGGTTTGTGTAGAAAGAATTTCTTTGATGTTCTTGCCACGGGTATGGGCAAACAAGGGCGGACTGTCAAAGATATTCCGAAAGTCTGGTTCCACTTGTAGAATGGGCCAGTGATTGAGAATGATTTTTTTGAACTTGCTGCTGGCTGTAGAAAATTTGGAAACGAGCACCATGCGTTCATTCGGTGGTTTTGTGTATTTAGAAAGACTTTGTTGTCTTGTGATGTTGGCGACACGTGTTTCTGCCTCGTTGAGGATATGCTTTGGGTAACCTCTGTCAAGGAAACGTTGGTGCATCTCCTTGATGCGGTTGTTGTAGATGTGTTCGTCGGATACTATCCGTTTGACGCGTAACATTTGCGAGAAGGGTAAATGCTTTTTGAGGGATCCCTGATGGAAACTGTTGTAATGCAATGTATTATTGCGATCAGTAGGTTTGCGGTGTAAGTCGGTGGTGATTTTCTTTTCATGAATTTTAATAAGGACATCAAGGAATGCGATTTCTGTGTCGCTTGTCTGCCATGTGAGACAGATACGTTCATATTTGGTGTTGAGGTCCGTTAGAGCTCTGTTGAGTGATTCTTGTGAGTCAGACGAAAGGATGAAGAGATCGTCTATGTATCGCACATACATTTTAATTTTGTCATAGAAGGTGGTATTTGCATAAATGTGTGTTTTTTCGAAGTTCTCCATGTAAATATTAGCATAAGTGGGGGCCGCACAGTTTCCCATCGCCATTCCGGATAGCTGAAGGTACCACTTATCGTCCTCTTGGAAATAGCTAAGGTACAACGTATAGATCATGAGTTCCATAATGAATGTTTGCATCAGAGGATCAATGTTGCTCTCAAGTAGGGCTTGTTCAACAGCTTCAATGCCTCCCTGGTGGGGTATGGAGGTATATAGTGAGCTGACGTCTGCTGTACATAAAATCAATGACTCGTTGTTGTTGATCTCAACTAGAGCAAGTTTGTTGAGAAATTCCGTTGTGTCTTTTATATAGTCGATAAAGCACACCAATCGGGAACAATTGAAGATCGCACCAGAAAGTACTTACTCAAAGAACACCCAAGAAGTCCTAAAATTCTTATGAGCCCAAAAATACACAAGAACCTATTCGATCCACCCTTTCGACCGATCGTTTCCACGAAAGGACCAATACACGAACCCACGGGCAAATACATAGACAAGTATCTACAACCCTTGGTCACTAAATCTACCAGCTATATATGTTTTCTTATCATTTTCATTTGTCTTAGATTTGTCTCTGGCCTGAATTTGTGATAAGGTTTAACAATTGAGGAAATATGCTTACAAATCACTTCTTTTAAATAACGCATTTGTTCTTATACCACCATATAGTAATATGTCTTGCTAAACAGTGGTGGATATTTTAGCATTGCCCTTGTAGATGTCCACACCACAGATATGTTCACATCATGTACACAACATAATGTCATAAGTACAGAGGAACATTACATTTGAGGTTGTATATGTACAAAAGAGTATACAATGGAAAGGGTACAATACCAATGTATTAACTATCATGAAGTCACGGGTTGGTCCCATATCTTGATATTTCTTAAAAAAATGCGAATAGGTTTTGTAGTTTTGTACTGTAAGATACCAACATGACTTATATGTTTATATCATGAAAGGGACGTAACACTGTAATAAATCAGAAGAATGTTATATGTAAAGTTCCATATTTGTACAAAGTTTCATACAATGGAAGGGAGAAATTACCATGTATTAATTGGTATAATGTCCCTTAAATCACATCCCCCGGGATACACTGTTTCTTCAATAATCCTTTCTCATTCCCATGCTATACTTCCTCTCTAGTAACAGAACCAGTGCGTTTGTTCTATGTGGTGTGTGGAATCCCCACACTAATACGGGCTTTTACAATTTACAGTTCGGAAATGTTAAAGTTATTTAATCACAGGACATGTTTCACCTTGTTACGCGACACCCTTTACATAACCAAGTTCAAATTTTATAAATTAAAAGCAGACACGCAATTTGTCACGTGGCCGATAACACACGGCAGAGTGACGCTGTCCACAAGGAGCGTACTGTTGCCATGGCTCCCACATTAACGAAACACTACAGTTGTCGATCTACGCTCTAGTTTGTCTTGCATCGAGATAGCGCGAACCAGCATTGGGTACAAAAGCGCTCCCGGGTCTCGGGTCACATGTCCGTTACCAGGAACACAGTGGCCCGTGGGTGAAACACTGATGCTCTCATCCCTTCTGCCACAATTACCCTTCAGTTTATAATGGTATTTTAATGGAATTCTCTCCTGGCGATATTTGACTGTAAACTGACGTTGGTATCTGCTTTTCAGATTACCGACGCATGAGGAGTGATCCGTTCCTCTTGTACTTTTCTCCCCCACGGCATCCGCCTAGACCGAACTGCCATACTCTGGTAAGTTGGGATTGTTTCTTGCATTGTTTGTGGTGGTTATACGCGCTACAGCATAATAGGGGATATTTGGTTGAAGCCAGCTTCCTTTTTAGGTTTTGCCTGGCGAAAGCTGCGCTTTCTGCGCAGCTTTTTCGCGCAGGCGAAAACCTGATGAGAACAGTAGTGTGCTTTCGTTCGGCCCTCGTCATTCATTGGCTGGCTCCGTAAATGGAGCCTTGCCATTGGACGAGGGGCCTGTCCGTCAATGCCGGACCAGACACGGGGGCGTTCCCGACATTCTTTGGCTTTTGCCGACGTCACGCGACGCCGGGAACGCCCCCGAGTCTGGTCCGGCATTGCCGGCACTTCTGCGTCTCTCCTGCCCCGTGACTGGCCGGCCGGCCAATCCTAGCGCGGCCGGCCGGAAGTGCCCGCCCCCCGCAGCCCGGGGGAAGAAGGAGAGGAAGACGGCAAGCAGTATGGCGGCGCCCGCGGGGCTCCCGTGGCCTGGAGGGAACCCCGGGAGATGCGGAGGACGTTGCCGGTCTCCCATGCCGAAGAGGGAGACCGGAGAAGTGCCAGAGAGATTGTCGACGTTGCCGGTCTCCCATGCCGAAGAGGGAGATCGGAGAAGTGCCGCTGTCGCAAGGTGCAGGTGAGTCGATTTATTTGTTTTTTTTTTCCCTCCTCTCTTCCCCTGCCTTCCTGCCCCAACCTCTCTCCCCCTGTCTCCTACCTTCACGCGTCGTCGCTACGGGCCGCCGCTTAAGCGAGGTAAGCATACCTGGCCTGTGCACGGTATTCACGCACGAACGAGGTTCAATATTACTGTATTTAACAGTTCAGACAGCAGCCGGGTGGAATTTCCTTTCTTGCCCCAGGACCCATGAGGCACTAACTACAATAACATAACACACTGGGAACCCCGCTCAGTCAGGGGACTGTGGAAACTGCGCACTCCCTGCCTGCCCCTCCCTTTGAGGAGGAAGACAGACAGTTGTGTAAACAAATCTCAGTACTGGGGGGGGGGGGGGCATTGCGGCGACGAGATTAGTAGCTTGCTTTGCACTGTATGTAACGCATGTGGGAACTCAGAGCCTTAAAAGACAGCTCAAAATTCAAGGTCAACATCACAGAAATGAGGTATTGTCTGAAACATAGACTCAGACGAACGTCGACTGCTCGTTCACACACACACTCACAAACTCGCCACTCGTCCGTCCGCACTTTATACTCTGAGTGATGACAACTCGTACACGTCAGTTTTTAGGTTTAACGCGCTAGACCCTATTCACTGGGGAGATTGTGGAATTTTCCATTTGAATGCGCTATGGAGCATTTATTAGTCATTTTGTTTGGATGTGCGTATTTGTGGTATCTACGTGGGCTGTATACATGCGCCTCGCTGCTCAGGTTTAATGTGATGAAAGTGGTATATTGGGAACTGTACCCACGCGGTGTGACTCCTGATACAAAAGGGCACCGATTTTAAAGACGCCCATGTTCATATTAACGCGCTCGGACTTGCATATCTGTTGTAATGGCAAAATGTGCCCACTCTGTAGTACTTCATTTAGACTGGCACAGGCTTCTTTTACACACCCCGCAGTATTCAGACTAAACTCGGCGAGGACTCAGTAAGACCGGGCCTTTCCATGGAATGCGCGATGATCCCCTACCGGGGTGGGGGGTCTGTGTCGATACCCTCTCTTGAATGTCAAAGCCCTTCCCCAGGGGGTCTGGGCTTTGTTTGCATCCAGATGGCGTCGATTCCTCCCAGCAGGGGCAGTGGGCGGTCATTAGCAGCTCACTGTGGTGGGGGTCGCTGGGGAGACAGGTGGGGGTGCTCCCGTGTGGACGAGGGCGTGGCTAAGGTTGTGGTGGATGTACATGGCATTGTTACGCAAGTGCGTTTACACAGCGCTTCTAATCTGGCGAGGCGCGAACAATAAGGGCGTCGAAGTTGCAGGGTCAGATTAGGGCTGGGACTGAAAATAGGCCAGGGCACCGAAATAAAAGTGGCCCCATTAACCAATCACACAGCTAAAAAAAAGTAACCCATGTTTGTAAAGTAGGGCAGTTTTGAACTTTTAACGACGCGTTATGTTTTGCAAACTATGTAAAAATGCATGGTTTTGAACTTGCCACAGTAAAAACTGTCCCAGCAGGCTATAAATCCTGCCCACTAACAGCCCAAAAAACTGCCCTCAAACTGACCAGCCGGTTAGACACTGCCTGATTGGCCTGTAGGCCAGGCAGACTGTGTAGGGTGGGCATGCAGAATGCGTTCTCCGGATTGTAGGGTTGAAGAGTTGTGATTCCACGCCAGTGTTCCTCGGACTAACAGTTTCCAGTCCGCCTGGCTTTGTATTGGCAGTGAAGCGGGCCTTGAGGAAAGGGTCTCCCCGGGGCCGTGTGGGATTGTTTCTGGGGGGGAGTGTCAGTGTTTGCTTCTGTCCCTCCCTCTCTCTCCCTCGCTGCCTCCCTCTCTCCCCCTCGCTGCCTTCCTCTCTCCCCCGTCCCTCTCTCTCTCCCTCCCTCGTCTCTCTCTCCCTCCCTCCCTCTCTCCATCTCTCCCTCTACCTCCCCCCTTCCGTCCCTCCCTCCCTCTCTCCCTCCCTCTCTCCCTGCCTCTCTCCCTCCCTCTCTCCCTGCCTCTCTCCCCCCTGCCTCCCTTCCTCTCTTCCTCCCTCACACTCTCCGTACCCCCCTCTCTGTACCCCCTCTCTCCCTCTCGCTCTCCCTCTCTCCCTCCCTCTCTCTCTCTCCCCCTCTCCCCCTCTCTCCATCTCTCCCTCTCTCCCTCCGCCCCTCCCTCTCTCCCAGGCCCCCCTCCCTTCCTCTCTTCTTCCCTCACACTCTCCGTACCCCCTCTCTCCCTACCTCTCTTCCTCACTCTTTTGCTCTCATTCGCTTTCACCCTCTGTGTCTCGGAGACTCCCTCATGCTATCGGTCCATAAGCCTGAAGACTACTTAAGGAAGCCTGGGACCCACAATTCCCTGGAGCTCGTGGGGGATCAGTACCACTGAACCCCCTGAGATGTGAAACCGAACCCACTGCACCCTCTTATGTGTGAGCTGCTGCTATGTTACGATATTCTAAATACACCTCACTGTCTCCGAATATTACATATAAACACACATTTTGAATTTGGACGAGTGCCCCTGTGCACTGTCAGTGATCTGGCGAAAGAGGGCACGAACTACCTGAAACTGGATCATAAATCCAAGACGTTCCAAACAGGGTCCCCAAAAATACGTTTGGCCCAGAGCCCCCAAAATCCTTAAAATGTCCCTGATGACAGCGCTGTAGTGATGGACTTCCATTCCTGGAACGTGCCAAACCTGGACCATAGGGCATCCCGACTGACCATACATCCTCCTCCCGGTGACGGGATCAAGTTCCTTCATAGCTCATCCTGCAAAGTGGTTCACTTCAAGGCGTTCAGGTGCGTTCATTGTGTCTGGTGGTTTTGAAAAGCGCCAGATTAGGAATATTGGGGTTTTAAGCGTTGTACAATACAGCGCCCCTACACTCAAATCACACAAGGTCAGGTAGGTGAAAGGAGAGATGAGACTTCATGCCCATTCAATCCACAGGGTTTATTCTAATACTGGCAGCGGGAGGAGCTTGTGTACCAATTACATAGATGCCGCCAAAAGGGAACAAGCATTTACAATGCAATGGTCTCGGCATTCTTAAAGTTAGAGCTATTGGCATTGCTCATGACATTATTTTTATTTATGCTTTTGTTTTTAAAACATAAATAAATGGCATTGTCATTTACAATGCCTATAGCAGGTCATAAGCCTCCTTTTGTTGGAGTCTCCTGGCTGTCAGCAGTCAGGAGCCTCACACCTGATGCAAATGGAGCGGAGGGCTCTGTGCGTGTGTTTGGGGAGCTCTTTGCGTGTGTGTGGGGGGCTCTTGTGTGTGGGGGGCTCTTGTGTGTGGGGGGCTCTTGTGTGTGGGGGGCTCTTGTGTGTGTGGGGGGCTCTTGCGTGTGTGTGGGGGGCTCTTGCGTGTGTGTGGGGGGCTCTTGCGTGTGGGGGAATCTTGCGTGTGCGTGGGGGGCTCTTGTGTCTGTGGGGGGCTCTTGCGTGTGTGGGGGCTCCTTACTTGCCGCACCACCTGGCCTTCTCCAGTCATTCCTGTGTGGGGGGGGCTCGCAGTGTGTGTGGGGGGGGGCTCGCAGTGTGTGGGGGGGGCTCGCAGTGTGGGGGGGCTCGCAGTGTGGGGGGGCTCGCAGTGTGTGGGGGGGGCTCGCAGTGTGTGGGGGGGGCTTGCAGTGTGTGGAGGAGGCTCACAGTGTGTGGGGGAGGCTTACAGTGTGTCTGGGGGGCTCGCAGTGTGTGGGGGGGCTCGCAGTGTGTGGGGGGCTCTGTGTGGGTGTGTGTGGGGGGGCTCTGTGTGGCTGTGTGTGTGGGGGGCTCTGTGTGGGTGTGTGTGTGGAGGGCTCTGTGTGGGTGTTTGTGTGTGGCATTTGCGAGAGATTAAGCTATTGGCATTGTAAATGACAATGCCATTTATTTATGTTAAAAAAAACATAAATAAAAATAATGTCAAGAGCAATGCCAATAGCTCTAACTTTAACAAAGGCAAAACCATTGCATTGTAAATGCTTGTTAGGTCTCCTGGCGTTTAACAGCGCGTCGTTTAACAGCGCGTCAGCGCTGTGTCCGCCAGGAGATCTTTTGTCAGCGACTCTCAGTCCCAGGAGACAGTCCTGGCCACGCGCATCCTTCCAGGCGATTTGTAACTGGCACGCGCGCTGTGGCCAGGCGCTGTCTCCTGGGAAGCGCAAGCACCCCACACGCATGCGCATACACACACACAAGCGCCCATGCACGCACGCACATACATACATACAGAGACACCCCCCCTGACACATACACACACGCGCGCACACACACACACGTGCACCGAGGCGCCCCCCCTCCCTCCCTCCCCCCCCCGCCGTCACCGTCGCACGCATACATACACACACGAGCATACACGCACACACACACACAAGTGCACCAAGCCCCCCCCAGCCTTTTTTTGAACTTACCTGGCCAATGTCGGGGACTCTGCTCAGCACGCGGCGCCCAACCTCCTGCTGGCGCGGCCCCGGGGCTCCACACCGCTCACAGGAGCCCCGGGCCGCGAGACGCAACGACTCCGCCTGCCTCCTCTTCCGCTCTGAACGTGGCTCCGCCCCCGTCACAGGCGACCGTGCCTGACTTCCGGGGCGGCCGCGGCGGCATTCCGGGGGCATACTCGATTCTATATTTAAAGTGCCTCCTACTGTGTAATGTGACAGGCGGCCTGAAATTATGTTTTGCGAGACGTTTTTATTGCAGAGAAACATTTGAAAATGGGAATATAAGCGCCCCTCAGTCCACACACTGATTTTCTAGAGGTTGACAACAGCCTCCTTTTGAGCGCATGGTGAATATCCACAGGAAAACAACATCCCCCCCATACCGCCCACTACAATCATCAATTGGGAATTGGAAGCACCCCCTTTAAGCACCCTATAAGAACTCACTGACTATGATAAAGCCCCAAGAAGCTCACCCTTACGGCCCACACTCAATAGCAACAGAGAAATATTTACGCCCTGATCATTAACCGAGAGACATTTCCCCTTCCTGCACAGACAATGTCAAACTGCACATCTCGTCGTGTTTCCGGTTCCTTTGAAAACATGTTAGGTTGATGAAAGTTTAAGTGAAAGGGGCACTTTAAGTCGTTCTGCAGAAGGATCAGGGGCTGCCTGGCTGTCCTGTCTGGTGCTGCGGAGACAGGGAAGGGGTGTGCTGAAAGCTGAAAGCAATGCAGCCCCAGTGCCAGACTCCCTTGCCTTTTCCCAGTTTGATGCAGAAGTATTTAACAAGGAAATAGAACAGTCTCTCACAAAAGTATGCAGAAAACGGTGAGACCTATTAAATGAGTGCAGAGTGAGTGCAGAGTTGTAATGCAGAGTAGTGAGTAGTGAGTGCAGAGTGGTAATGCAGAGTAGTGAGTGCAGAGTAGTGAGTGCTGAGTGCAGAGTAGTGAGTGCAGAGTAGTGAGTGCAGAGTAGTGAGTGCAGAGCAGTGAGTGCAGAGTGCAGAGTAGTGAGTGCAGAGTGCAGAGTAGTGAGTGCAGAGTAGTGAGTGCAGAGTAGTGAGTGCAGAGTGCTGAGTGCAGTGTAGTAAGTGCAGAGTAGTGAGTGCAGAGTAGTGAGTGCAGAGTAGTGAGTGCAGAGTGCAGAGTAGTGAGTGCAGAGTGCAGTGTAGTGAGTGCAGAGTAGTGAGTGCAGAGCAGTGAGTGCAGAGTGCAGAGTAGTGAGTGCAGAGTAGTGAGTGCAGAGTGCAGAGTAGTGAGTGCAGAGTAGTGAGTGCAGAGTAGTGAGTGCAGAGTGCTGAGTGCAGTGTAGTAAGTGCAGAGTAGTGAGTGCAGAGTAGTGAGTGCAGAGTAGTGAGTGCAGAGTGCAGAGTAGTGAGTGCAGAGTGCAGTGTAGTGAGTGCAGAGTAGTGAGTGCAGAGTAGTGAGTGCAGAGTAGTGAGTGCAGAGTAGTGAGTGCAGAGTAGTGAGTGCAAAGTAGTGAGTGCAAAGTAGTGAGTAGTGAGTGCAGAGTAGTGAGTGCAGAGTAGTGAGTGCAGAGTAGTGAGTGCAGAGTAGTGAGTGCAGAGTAGTGAGTAGTGAGTGCAGAGTAGTGAGTAGTGAGTGCAGAGTAGTGAGTGCAGAGTAGTGAGTAGTGAGTGTGCAGAGTAGTGAGTGCAGAGTAGTGAGTAGTGAGTGCAGAGTAGTGAGTGCAGAGTAGTGAGTGCAGAGTAGTGAGTGCAGAGTAGTGAGTGCAGAGTAGTGAGTGTGCAGAGTAGTGAGTGCAGAGTAGTGAGTGTGCAGAGTAGTGAGTGCAGAGTAGTGAGTGCAGAGTAGTGAGTGCAGAGTAGTGAGTGCCCAACCCACTCGCGGTAGCTTGCCTCGCTTTATGTCTCTCTCCACACGCCTAGCGGCCGCCACTTCTCACCTCCTTTGCAGAGTAGGCCTCAGCTAGCTTCGTGCTCCATCTACCAGTTCGGGCCGAATTTGCAATCGGCACCCTGGGCAGTTCTTTCAGGGCTTGCGGGTAGGTCTCTGTGCCCCACGGGGGGGTGGGGGGGAGAAACACCAACCTCAGCGAGCAGCTCCGACTTCACCCGATGGGCACACCAGGCCGCAGGTTGCCTCGTGGCACGGCCTACACCTCCTCGGGCTCGCGTGATGTTCCCAGGCGGAATGTCAATAACTCAAACTTTAATGCTCCGAGATCTATTGCACTGCAAATGCTTGTTTTTGTACTCGTGCGTGGTGAGGTGCCCTAGGGGGAGGAGGAGGCCGTTGTTTTGGGTTTGCGGACAGTCGCAGAATCGAAAGCAGACTTTCAGTGAGTGTTTTTTTCATTTATTTTTTAAATCGAATGTTATGACTATGCTTTTGTCCCTGCCTGTTCAGCTTCAATACAATAGCGATTGCGAAAGCTATCAATTTCAGTGCTACTTTTTCTTGCAGCATTTACCATCTTTATACAACAATTCAGAGTTTGATAACAAATTAATGTAACACATTGTAATATACAATGCCAATAGCTCAAACTTTAAAGCTGGGAGACCTATTGCATTGTAAATGCTTGTTTTTTTATAGTGTCGGCTTGGCCACAGGCTTTTCCGGTACATCCTACCGATTCCTTTGGTTTTTTTTTTACCAACAACGAAGCACATTTGAAGCGTTTCACTTTACTGGATACTGATCCTCTGGTGAGAGTTCCTTCCTCCCTTTCACGTTTAATGTCTCCATTAGTCAACACACATAGTATCAAGTATTAACAACAATACATGTGCCTTTGGCACATCTAGGAAGAGACTTAAGGAAATCCCCTTTTCCTTTCTCTTCTACTTTTCTCTCAGACTCCCTTGGTTATTTTGAAGCCTACCAGATTGTCTTGGGCCCGGCCGGGTCAGAATTAGCACCGGCTGTACTGTGAGCACCTTTATACAATTTATGTCTAAGCCTTCATGTCTTCTGTCCCACCTTGTATCTTATTCCTCGGTACGTACACTGTCCCTCGCAGCCTGTTGTTTCTCTCTTTCTTTCTTTTTCTGAATATTACTCTCACACCCCTTCTCTCTGAGTTTGACACAGGCCCATTTTCATAAACTCTCAACTTACCTTTCCCATGAACCTCCTCCTTTTTTCCTGTTCCTTTCCCCGCCCCTCTTTTTCACTCCTTTCGCTGTGTCTCTTTTCTCTCCCTTCTCCAGACAATCCATCGATCCATTACTCTTGAATGCAGGTTAGAGAGTTTCCCTTTTCCTCAAAACACAGTTTTCTATACTTTTTTGCACATCAACACGGGCACAAGCATGTTAAGTTAAACAGGCACATTATCACAGGGAGGATATTCTAACAACCTCCAGTCTGGTCTAAGTTGTGTCTCCATGGCATGGTGTGTATTTTTCACCATTTTTTTACCTTCCGTACTCATACAAGACTAGTTTACCTGCACTTGTGTTTCGAGGCATGTTTTGGGTTCCCACTTTCTAGTCACCTCTAATATATGATAAGGGTTACATCATATTGTTGGACAGACATTCTTCTACATCGTGATATATACATGTCTTTTCGTTTCCCTTACATTCTTTCAAGCCCTGAGGAAGTCACGGAAAGATTGTTCCGAATGCGATGAAACACGTCGGCTGGTTTTTCTCAAAAATTAAAAGACTGAACGAAATCAAACCCACCAAGATATCATCTCTATTTTTGTTGGCTTACATAATGTGCTGTATATGTCTACACTAACAGACTGTTATATCCAATTTATGTGTGACTAGGTTTATGTTCTAATACTCATTAATTGGTCTGTACTGATCAAACAGACAACCAACCATGTAATAAGTTGGGTTCCAACTTATTGGCACCTCCTGGATAGGTGCTTTGATTGGCATTCTATGCTCTCATTGAATGATTCTCAGCTGCTTCTGGGCTTTAAAAGAATGGCTGAAATGTGTGCAAATTTCTTCTGCAAGTGGTCAGTAAGTTGCTGACTCTGGCTTCTTTTTTCAGAAAGTCTTGAACAATGATTTTAATGCAGTGCGCCATACACAGAACCCTGAAATAGGCACCATCCTCCATGGCCTTAACTATATTACTGTAAAACAACAGTTGATGGACAGAATGTAGAACAATGTTATACATTCACCCCAGTACAGAGATCTTGGCCTAAATCCATCGTTTTTTTGCACTCCACACCAGCCCAGTTCAGACATGGCCATATGCAAATCAGCCTTGACCCTGTGCCTCATGGGAACAGTACAGCCCGAACTGCCAAGCCATGTCTTTCCTGGACCGGAATCAAGCATCCTAGGACCGGTTTCTGGCTATCAGCCGTCTTCAGCCAGGATAGCTTGACTCCACTGGTGTGGAGAGCATGGGACTCACGTCTGAGCATACCCATCCCACTCGGGGTGACAAAATACAAAACAACAGTTGATGGACAGAATGCAGAACAATGTCATACATTCACCCCAGTACAGCTATCTGGGCCTAAATCCATCGTTTTTTTGCACTCCACACCACTCCAGTTCAGACATGGCCATATGCAAATCAGCCTTGACCCTGTGCCTCATGGGAACAGTCCAGCCCGAACTGCCAAGCCATGTCTTTCCTTGACCGGAATCAAGCATCCTAGGACCGGTTTCTGGCTATCAGCCGTCATCAGCCAGGATAGCTTGACTCCAGTGGTGTGGAGAGCATGGGACTCACGTCTGAGCATACACATCCCACTCGGGGTGACAAAATGCAAAACATCAATTGATGGACAGAATGTAGAACAATGTCATACATTCACCTCAGTACAGAGATCTGGGCCTAAATCCATCGTTTTTTTGCACTCCACACCACCCCAGTTCAGACATGGCCATATGCAAATCAGTCTTGACCCTGTGCCTCATGGGAACAGTCCAGCCAGAACTGCCAAGCCATGTCTTTCCTGGACCGGAATCAAGCATCCTAGGACCAGTTTCTGGCTATCAGCCGTCTTCAGCTAGGATAGCTTGACTCCAGTGGTGTGGAGAGCATCAGACTCACGTCTGAGCATACCCAGCCCACTCGGGGTGACAAAATGCAAAACAACAGTTGATGGACAGAATGTAGAACAATGTCATACATTCACCCCAGTACAGAGATCTACGCCTAAATTCATCATTTTTTTACACTCCACACCACCCCAGTTCAGACATGGCCATATGCAAATCAGCCTTGACTCTGTACCTCATGGGAACAGTACAGCCCGAACTGGAAAGCCATGTCTTTCCTAGACCAGAATTAAGCAACCTAGGACCGGTTTCTGGCTATCAGCCGTCTTCAGCCAGGATAGCTTGACTCCAGTGGTGTGGAGAGCATGGGACTCAAGTCTGAGCATACCCATCCCACTCGGGGTGGCAAAATGCAAAACAACAGTTGATGGACAGAATACAGAACAATGTCATACATTCACCCCAGTACAGAGGTCTGGGCCTAAATCCATCTTTTTTTTGCACTCCACACCACCCCAGTTCAGACATGGCTATATGTAAATCAGCCTTGACCCTGTGCCTCATGGGAACAGTCCAGCCCGAACTGCCAAGCCATGTCTTTCCTGGACCGGAATCAGGCATCCTAGGACCGATTTCTGGCTATCACCCGTCTTCAGCCAGGATAGCTTGACTCCAGTGGTGTGGAGAGCATGGGACTCACGTCTGAGCATACACATCCCACTCAGGGTGACAACATGCAAAACAACAGTTGATGGCAGAATGTAGAACAATGTCATACATTCATCCCAGTACAGAGATCTGGGCCTAAATCCATCGTTGTTTTGCACTCCACACCACCCCAGTTCAGACATGTCCATATGCAAATCAACCTTGACCCTGTGCCTCATGGGAACAGTCCAGGACGAACTGCCAAGCCATGTCTTTCCCGGACCGGAATCAAGCATCCTAGGACCGGTTTCTGGCTATCAGCCGTCTTCAGCCAGGATAGCTTGACTCCAGTGGTGTGGAGAGCATGGGACTCACGTCTGAGCATACCCATCCCACTCGGGGTGACAAAATGCAAAACAACACTTGATGGACAGAATGTAGAACAATGTCATACATTCACCCAGTACAGAGATGAGGTGGTGTGGAGTGCAAAAAAACTATGGATTTAGGCCCAGATCTCTGTACTGGGGTGAATGTATGACATTGTTCTGCATTCTGTCCAGATTGGCTTCAAAGCAGACCAGAATGGTCTGAGGGACTCACCCTTTGGAGGGGAGTCAGGACACGTCTAGAGCAACCATGGAAGCCCAAGAAACAAAAGAGTTTCCTTCATCGGGACCCACCAGTCGAAAGACCAGGGATCGCAAAGGGGCCTCAAGCAGAAATGCTAGAAATGGGCTCACAGAACACTCGTGGAGTGTAGGCCCACAATCTTCGGTGCTGATGGTACTCAGGGCTTGGACTACAAGTAGCCCAATGCATAACTTCAGGAAAGCTTAAGTAGGAGGGGCACCAGGCGTTCCGGTTCCACGTCACTCATGAGGGCTCGGGTCTCAGCTTTGCTGTGATCTCGTATTGGCCACGGAGAAGTCTGGAAGTCTGGGTCCTGTGTCACAAATCCTTCAGGATCCAGCGGAAGCCTTGGAAATGCAGACCAGCAAGATGCCTCTTTGGTGCCTGTTTGAACAAGGGAGTCACTCCTTGATCCCAAGGGAGATTCTTCCATCTTCTAGTCGAAATAGAATTTCGAAGTTCAAGGATATATGTTGCAGAGTTTCCTCCAAAGTAATCTAAAGTCTTAAGGACTGGGTTCCTATACTTATACTAAGTTTAGGGGTTGGACGTACTCTAGGGTTCCACCTTTGAGAGGACCCAGAAGGGGGGTTACACCCCTTTCTCTTTGTTCAGTTTCACACCAGAGCAGGTTTGAACTGGGGTATGCACAGCGACACAAAGTGTGCCCCCAGTACTGTCTGAAAAGCATTCGCTGAATGCACCCACCCAGCCCCAATACACTAAAGCCTGTCTGGGGAGGTGGTTACACCTCCCTGTGACAGGAAACCTATTGTCCACTCCAGGCCTCTCCTGACAGAATTTCGTCCAGCAGCAGGAGGTCAGACTCGTGTCTGCAGCATCCATTTTGTGATGTTTTCCCCCTCTAGAAGGGTGGAATTCTAACCCCGCCGGGACTGGCGGGAGAGTAGGATTCCAAAGTGATGACACCAAACACGACAGGCTTCCATGCAGCCATTCCAAAGTTAGCATTTACCACAAGATTTTAATGCACTTAAGAGTATATGGTCTGACTGCATCACAGAAGAGCCTCAGAGAATAGATTTTGAAAGCTGCAGAGGGGCTCAGCTCATGCTTGGGCACCCTCTCACACAAAACCAAGCACTCTGCCTTCAGGATTGATTAGGCCTGTGATAGAAGTGACTTATAGGTTTATATGTGTCATTGATTAAAGGTAGATATAGGTAACCTATATCTTAGTAAGTGGTGCAAGTTCCACCTTACCGAGGCTGCAGTAGCAGACCTGTGGTGCCATTTTGGAAGGCTTCCCAGGAGTGTCATAATCCATGCTTCAGCCCCTGGTAGGCCTCTGGGATACCTATGCCCTTGGTACCTAAGGTACCATATACTAGGGACTCACAAGGGTAACCCAGTAACCAATCTGTAGTGTACCTAAAGTACATGCAATCAATTTAGAGAGGAAGCAGCTAGGCTGGGGTCCTGAATAGCAGGGCTCCAGCCAGACTAAAGTCTAAAAACAGTAAAACAAGTAGATCCTACTCTCCTACAGTCCACATGTCTGTTGTCAGGTGGATATTGTGAACAGCACTCGGAACGCGGGGTTGGCAAAAATCTGCAAACTCTACGAGCGGAGCGGATTTTTCCGCCCAGGCTTATAAACGCTTTCATTTGGTCGAATTGAGATCTGTGTTTCAATTGTAGTTTGATATTGTTCAATTTCAATAGTTACAAGTTGCATTCCATTACTTCACGGCGTGGAGTCTTCAAAAGTTATTAATCTTTCCATCTGAACTTCCTGTATGGTACCGAGAGGAGATTGGTGGTAACCCAGGAGCCCACTTGACCTACTGTTGAGTAGCTGCCACATAGTGTGGTTTGATCAGATCAATTGAGATGAATCTCTTGTCTTTGCAGCCGGCAAGAGGTGGAAGAAGTACTGTTCTTGTTCCTTCGACAGCCAGGACAGGTACAGGCGCTCTGTAAGATGACCCAAATTCTTTTTTGTCCACAATCTTTTCCCTGACCAGGTCCCCAATCTTCGGGACCCAGGCAGGTTTTGCCGGAACAGCTTTTACTTCTCCAGTTGAGGTGCGTTTAACTTGGACGTTGCTTTGTAATGCCTGGAATCCATTTGAGTTCCTATAAAACAGCCAAACGATCATTGATGTCAAATGTTTTTTCATCCACCACTGTGCTGCCACAATCGAGGTCTGGAACCCACGTTCTTATCCCGAACAGGACTTCATATGGAGTACTGCCCCCAGGGATTTTCTTGCCATGTTGTTAAGTGCCCACTGGACCCCATATAGGTGATTGAACTAACTGCCACCTGAACCTAATACTCTTCCTGTTAAGGATTGCTTTAAATCCCGGTTCTTCCTCTCCACAATTGAATTTCCCTCTGGATGATACGGGGAGGAGTTATAATGCTACACCCAAACTTACCATGGCTTCTTAGTAAGCCCGTGATCTAAACACAGGGATACGGTCAGAATATAATGTGCCGATTGCAAATGGCCTGTGAGGACTCGAACATATTTTATAACAGTTCGGACGTCAGCTGAGCGCTGAGGCGAAACCCACAGGAATCTAGAGCATGAATACACTGCTGCAAAGATGTACTTGTAAACCCAGTCAGAATGTAAGGGGCCGCAGTGGTCTAAATAGACACATGCAAGAGGTCTGTCTGATATCGGTAGTGCTGTTTGAGGTGGGCTTGCTACGGTAGAACCCTTCATCTGCTGACAGATTACACACTTAAGGACAAAGCCCATGGTCTGTTTAGGTAAACCTGGCTACCAGTAATGCTGCTTTAGTAGTGAAACAGTTGCAGCGATACCTGCATGTGCTAAACCCAGACCCTCATGTGCAGGTAGAATTAATCTTAATCTGCAATCCATATTTGGTATTACTTTATCCCCCAGTCCTGGAATTGAGCATTCAGAAAGTTTTGTGCATCTAACTTGTAGGAGTACTTGAGTGGAAAACCTTTTGGCAAGGCTGAGCTGTTGTGCATGGCGTTCACAGCTATCATAATTTGTAGGTCTATCCTCATGCTAGAACAAGTGATTATAGAAATGGCAGCAGTTCGCACTGTCACCTTGGTGGCTTCATCAGCCAACGAATTCCCTTCAACATGTACGCCAACACACTGATGACTCAATGTGTGAATTTCATGAGCCTGTGGCAAGCATTTTGCAGCTTTGCCACCTGTTCCTAAAGCAGCTTGTGCTTTATTGTGCAACCTTTGGAATCTCTAAAGGTATTCTGGCTCCAAAAGTGAAGATCTTCAATGTATGACTGGACACAATAAAATTAATCGTAGACAATGAGTGTGGGGAATTCCTGATCCATATTTTGTAGTGCCAGTATCAGGACTTTTAGTTCTGCCAGCTGTGCTGTGCAATTTCTTACAGACCGCGTCTGTGTATTGCTAGGACGGAACTTGCCATCCCGCATATGTCCCTTCACACCTGTTGCACTGTATTGCTGTTTACTTCGTATGGCAGACTAGTCAGTATAAATGATGTATTCATACTGATCTATAGGCATTATTTCATTCAGGAGAAGAAATTCTTGTTTGTACTGCAGGAATGCTTGTGTTTTACTGTAGAATCAAATTTGTAGTCTACATCTGTTGCACTGAGAGAATTAGCCCCTTGTATCCATCTTGGATGCCGTGCTTTTGCCTTTGGAATGCTTGCTTTGGTTACAGCCTCTAAGATTGGTATTGGGGTTACAACAATTATGCGTTTCTTCTGTGCTAGTTCTCTTTCTCTCACTACAGCAGTTTGTACTGCTGTCCATATTTTTCTGTGGATGCAAAACACATTTCAGCATTTGTGTACAAATGTGATTTGTATGCTATGGGTACCATTTTGCCTTCATTGAAGGTGAGGTAAGTGTACCCTGATTGACCTGCGACTACATGTATCACTAAAGTAGTGGTATTTACATGTGTGTGTTTGGAAGCTATCATGTCAGCTTGTACACAACAGAGAATTTGTGTGTGTTCCTGTGTCCAATGTTGGACTGAAAAATCAGGTCTGATTAGCTTGTAGAAAGGTTTAACCCTTTCTGTGTAATCCAAAATGTATGTTCTGCCAAAATTTAGGAACCCGAAAATGGATTGTAATCTTTTCAGTTTTTGGAGGTTGGAACAGCGCACATTTTTCTAAAAGATTAGCTGCCATGCTTTTCCCGTCATTTGATAGCTCACATCCCAAAAATAGGACATTGAGATGGGCAATTTTTGATTTTTGTAAAGTTAAATTTGTAACCTACATTTGTAAACCCCAGAAAGATGCTGTTCATCCTGTTCAAGTGTTACAATAACTCATCGTCCGTCAGATAAATATCATCTACCTATTACAATGCCTCCTCATCACAATTTTGAAGTAACTCCATTACTCTTGCTGAGAACAACCATGTGTTATTCTTATACCCTTGGGGCAGTCTACACAATTAGAATTAATTTCCTAGAGCTGAGAATGCTGTCAACTACCTGCTTCCAGGCTCTATATTTTGGCAGAAGAATACATTTGAGATATCTAGCCTTGTTTTGTATTTTTTACACACAATGTTATTCATTAATGCAGCACTGTGTGCATTTTGCACTGCAAATGTTCATATTTATGTTTTCAAATACCTGTAGACTTAAACTAGACAGTATGAATCGTTAGGTTTCATTACAAGAAACAAAGGATTATTCATGACTGAGGTGCAGTTTTCAATCACACCTTGGCATTCAAGTTGATCTAAGATCTCCCTGACATGTTCCTTTGCTTCATGTTTTATTGAGTACTGCCTCTGTGGAGTAGGAGTAGATTTTAATGGGCTTTCATGGCGATGTGACTCAACACCCCTCCCCTACATGATTGTGGTAAAGTACAGAAGCTAGCGCTAATGCCCACTCCTGCGCATATGAATATTTAAGTGACTCTGGAATGAGGTTGGTGAAAGCACGTAAAATTACATCTTCCCCCTTAGGGCACTCCATAATGAACTCAGCTGGCCAATCTCTTTCAGCCAAAAGGATGTCATATCCATATGTCAGGTTCTACCAAAAGAGATCTTTCAATGTCCTGGGTATGTCCCCCTCCATTTGGAGCGTTATTTCCTATAAACGATGTGGGACACTTTCCCTTGTATCAGGTGTCTCCACTGTGATATGTTCATTCAACGCTGCTGACACCAGAGATTCCATTAGGTTCTGGCGAGCTATTGTTACTTCTGCTGCGCTGTGTAGAATCGTCAGAGCCCATTCCCAGTTCAGAAGCAGAGTCCTCAGTAGCCTCAGCATCTCTTATTTTAAGGTCAGCTACCTTCCTCTTTTTAAATTGAGGTTAGTTTTGAATTTATCTTTTTGTTTCATAATGTAGTCTGAAGTGCGATGTGTCTCTTTTTCTGCTTGACTCGTTCTTCTGATCTGTGTTCTGACTGTTCTTCCCTCTCTGAGTCTTTTGATGAACTCTGAAAGGAATGAGAGGAACATGTATCAGTATCCTGATACCTGACAGATTTTTTAATATTATCATCAGTAGCGGCCTGCATGGATCGCGGGTGAGGGGGTGGTCGCGAGGGGTCGTGGGGGGATACACAGGGGTGTCGTGAGAGGGGGGTGTTGTGGGGTGATCACGGGTAAAGAAAAAAAAGATTAAAATTAAACATACCTTACAGTCGTCCGGGTTCCGCATCTTCGCTGCTCCTGCTCTCCTGCCTCCAGCAGGAACAAGAAACAGACAGCCAGGCTCCCTCCCCTCAGCCAATCACAAGTCTACAGTGCAGTGTTGTGATTAGTCGGGACACCTCCCAGTCAGGGGCTAATGGGGTGGCCATGTTCTCCATGCAGGTTGCAATGCAGCCTGCATTGAGAAGGCCAACCAAACAGTCTTTGCGCACTCAAGAGTGGGCAAACTACGCCTCCCTGCCCTGCTCAAAGAGCAGTTCAGCCACGCCCACCTGCCCGCTCGCAATGTAAAGCAAACATAAAATGATAACTTAAAGTTATTACCATTTTATGATTTGGCTTTCTCGCACTGCGAGAGAGAAGTGGGCGACGCTCCTCCACCCTGTGATTGTGATGTATTCTGTTTATTATTTTTTGATTGTTTGTTATCCCATTTCTTTTTAGAAGAATCGGGTGTTTGCTTTGAGTTATCCTTTTCAGAATTATCATTTTTTGGGGGTTTTCCTGGTTTAGCTCCCAAGTTATCTCTAACCAGCAAAGCATAGGTTTCTTCGATTAATCTTAGGTAGTTCTCGCTCCTGTTTTGGAGGAGTGACTTCCCTCAGGCGTTGGCGTATAGCCACCACTTCTGCCTCCCCATTATTGTTATCTAACATCATTGCTGATACCGGGGCAACATTGCCTATCAGTTTCATCCCCAAGTCCATGGCAGGTTCCACCCGTACTCATTCTGTATTTGTTTCAATACATCTGGTTTAAGTGCTATTGAGGAGGTACCATGACCTCTGGCATAAACCGCAGAGAAAACTGTACACCAAGTGGTACAATCCTCTGTAGGGGAGCTATTCCCATTGGCAAGCAAATTGTTGGTATTCTGTGTTTTTCCTGTGAGCCCGTACGGGGAAATACTGATTCAAGCTGTGCTATTTTCTGTGCTGTCCAGAACGACATTTGCTATAGTTTGTGAATATTCTTCCCATAATCTCGTTCAGCGTTTGCGGGCTGATATTTGTCATAGTTAATTGAGGTTGACCAGCTTGAGTAACCCTTGCAGGTTGAATTGTAAGTGTTCGCATTGCGAACTGTATAAGATTTCTGTAAAGTTTTACTATGTCTCTGTAAAGTGTACATAATTCTGCTGCTTGTAAACACAAAGGTGTCCCCCAATTACTTTGAGGCCTAAGAGGAGGGGAAAAGGTAATAAATACAATGAAAGCAACCTCTTAACTGGCCTATCTAGTTTCTAAAGTGGTAATAACTCTGACTGAACATTTCCCCATAGCACAAAATCTCAACACAAAAATAACTTTCTTTCTAGTTTTGTTTATTTATCAAAAATTTTTTTTTTATATATATATATAAGTGTGTTTCTTTATTTTCATATATTTTTTTATCTTTTATATTCACAAAAATATCTACAGATGAGACAAAATCACATTGTCATTACAATTAGAAAGAAGACATGCTCTAGCTTCTCTCAGTATTGATTCAAATTATATTATCCCCCAAATTTGCACCATCATCCTTCCATTCTCACCTTTCATTCTACTCATATATACCAACAATCATACCACACAAAGAAATCACAATAAAAACACATCTGTAGGGAAGTCCTACTCGCTACTCCTATTTGTTACAGTTGTCAACAATCACAGTTTTGACAGTCAATAGTCCATCAAATGTGTTTATAGTTGATTCTTCTTTTGACTTGATTCTTGGGTAGGGCTCCCAGAAGTGTGATCATTGGTCTACGCACGTTTCGGTGAGAACAACAAGTTTGTATCACCTTCTTCAGTACCAAGAGAGAAATATACTTTTCATCTGTGTAGTGATCTGCGGGTCTATCTGTAATTATACAATATTTTACATGGATAAGGGGAATGTGCTATACTACAACGTTTATATAAACACAATCATTTTACTTACAGAGCATTTTTATAATATGCAACAAACTATGTGTTATAATATTAGCAACAACTCATCGCTCCTGAAACATGTAATTTTGCTGCTTCCAATGTATCAATCTCTGGCTGTGGTGTGTAAGCAGCTAAGACTGGCCAGGTAGCTCCTTCTCTGCTGAGCAGACCGAGTCTCACATTTTCTGTGGTGTGGGGGAGGACGACTTTAAACAAATTAATTTGTTCTTGGTAAGTTAACATGACTTCTACGTCTACGTATGGAAAGTATTCTTCAGGTGTTTCATCTTCAATGTAAGTATGAAACAAATGTGTCCATGTATCTGCAGAATTTGGTCCAAGAATGCTTCTGTTCTGAATGCCTCGAGTGTAAGGAAAAGAGTTAAGGTTTTGCACAGTATTTGGAACTATAATCCTTCAAGCTTGAAAAACCTACAGCCAATATATAGGGTTTACCTACTCAGCTGCAGCGGATTTTCCTTCCAACATCATACGACTCTGGTTAAATGTAAGTAGGGGTCTCTGAGAAAGCAGGACTGAACTACTCGGATTTGACTGTTAAATAAGAACCAAACCAACGTTGGTGGCGCCATGTCATGTAGTTCCAAAAAATACATAGGATCTGCGCATTTGTAGGTAACATAAACTAAGGGATTGGCGTCTATACTAATTGACACCCCTGAAGGATATGTCAGCTTATCGACGAGCTAGCTTACAGTGCCACTATAAGCCCCCAAACCTTACTAAGGAACGAATAGTTTCTGGCAAACTTTGAACATGAAAACCCTTGACCCTTCAGGTATCATGGAAACAGTAAATTGCTTTTCACTCAGTCAATCGTGCTCACTTAGTCTCAGAAAGATAAACAGAATAAACAATAGGGACGTTTTCAATAAGTATTTATTTAACCAGCATCATTCTAGTATAAAACATGTTTGCTGCGACAATCATTAAACAGAAGAGAATATACAATATTACAAGCACCAACAGAGTAAATAGAAGGTAGACTTCTACCATGGTGCTAAAACAGTGAATGTATGCAGGCATATGAACATGACAGTAATCAAATGTACTCCTATGATGTGGACCCTACCTAAGTATACCTAGCATGTGTGTGGGTGTAAAGCTAAGAATCCCCTAGGAAAGAGTCAAGCCCATTACTTGATGGGAGAGAATAAAGGACCACGTCTTGGTCACAAGTTGGACAACCCGCAAGGGATGTCATACCGCTGCGTGTTGAAGCTTCAACGTGCAGGGACCTCAGTGACTTGTGTCAGCATGGAAGCATCTAAAACAACAAATTTCCTTTTCCAAACTTTTTAGGCCGGAATCCTTAGGAGTCACTATATAATGTAGGGAAAGTTGGACTAGTGTGAAATGAGTATTTGCGCAGGTTACCAAATTTACAAAACTACTTAGATGAATTCTTATGTACAAAGGTTAAGTTACACACAACCCAATGTCAAAAGTCAAAATATATTATTTATTATTCACTGTTGAATTACTGATACATTTCTAGAGTCAATTAATGTGGTTAAAAACACATGGTCACATTATTTATAAAAACATTTTTGCTAAAAATTCAAGAATCACAAAGCTTATGTACACAAATTATTACACTTAAAACACAGAGGGGCACCACTACTCTTAATTGTTTTGTGTATTTGAGGTGGCATCAAATCATTGTATTGATCTGCTGCCCTGTAAACAAACATTAGCCTCTTTGTGTAATTCTCATTAAAGTTGTGGCCTAGCGTGTTCTTTGGATCCTTGTGTCGAAGTAGCATTGTGTCTATACCACCTTGTGAGACAACTATCATTCAGGCACATAAGTGTCCTTTGCACAATTTATCATATTAACACATTAAAAACATGAACAACTTTTAACAAGTCTTGTGAGTGCCAAGGTACAATCCGTTATGTGACACTACTTGAAATATGACAGTCCTCACATGGGCATCCATTCCCTGATGACACAGTTGCTTGCACATAAGACCTACTGGCTGTCATGTGAAGTGGCACACATGTCCCAACATCTGGCAACATCACAGGGGCAGTGCATGGTAAAACATTGATCAGCCAATTCACACCCACAGGTCAGACCTGGCAAGGCTAAATCAGGCAGGCCCATGTAGACCTCTCCTGCACAACACCCCCACACCTCAGTCAATGTCACTGATACAGCTCAAGAAGTGAGACTTCAGAATCAGGGTAACAAAAACTGTTCAGCAACAATTCCAAACGTAACCCAAGCTCACCTCGCAGGGCTGGGAATACATATTAGTCAAAAAGAACCAACAGCAGATTGATGTGAATAGGCACACAGGCACTTCCCAGTGTGAGTATGCATAAACCAAATCTTCTATCCATGTCCAGTGGACACATGTAGCAGATACAGGAAAAATACAAACTATGCCAGGGAACAATACCACAGAGGCAGACCCATGCTGAACCCACATACAATGGGCACAGTGTTGGATGACACACATGATTAGGAGGCCAGGGTGTCTCAGGGGACTGTAGTGGGCACACTGATCTGTGGGTCTGGAATGAGCTGACTGTACCATGAGTAACCGTCATGGCACTATGCATATCTCACTCTGATGTACATCATGTCTGAGAACACAACATGGGTCATGCATGCTGAAAAGGTGTGCAGTTGTAACCTCACACTCCTATGTTGAGACTCATCATCAGTGCAAACGAATATGAAGCCCAAACACAGTGCACAGGTCATGGCACAGGCAAGGCCCCAACACATGTCACAGACCACCCTCCCACATGATGCGGTCATCAATGTGCAGTCTTATTTTCTTGCACCCTAGATGAGCATGTGCAAATGTGATTACACACAGCCCAGGGGACACATGTTAAGGAGGGGAAGGGATAATAATGAGCACCAGGTGACTATGGGGAATCTAAAAGACACATATAACCTGTCTGACCAGACACCCCAACTGTGGGAGTGTAGCCAGGCTTCAGAGCACTTCAAAAAGCAGGTTACACACAACAAACAGCCATGTACCTACCCCCTCCTTGCTGCTGTCTCTAGTGCAACTGCCTATCGAGGTCTGCAAACACGACTGCCAGGACCCGGAGCATGTGGGGGGTGAGGTGACGGCTTCCACCATGCCGGCGTGGGGGCTCCATCTTCAACTGGACCCGGGCGATACGCCGGGTCCGGCACCGGATGTCTTGCCACCTCTTCTGGATGTTGCGCAGCCGCCGGCGATGGCCCCCCACAGACCTGACGGCCCTGACAATCTCCAACCATATTTCCCCCTTCTCGTAGGCAGTTACCTGTCAGGAAGACAAAGTAAAACAACATCACTACACCTGCTCCATGTTCCAGGCACACACACTTGCACACCATTGATAATGTGAGCAGGGCATAGGATGGTGATAGGGCTTGCATCATTGTCCATGTGAATTAGGCCTGCGGCAAGCCCCAATGCACTTCATGGCATTGAAAGGCAACAGATGGCATAATTGGTGCAACAGACTCACATATCATGGCACACACTGGGCAACACATGCAACTGCAGGGTTTGGGACAGCACGTGCCAAGAAGTCACATATCCCACTCCACTTAAGAACCCTCAGCAGACCAGACAGACACACCCTGGCACAGATCACTCGCCTGTCACTGACAACAGCGAATACGACCCTCACTTTGCACATGTGCCACTTGACAATGGGGTGTCACAGGTGTCATGCTAGCTTTGCAAGTCAGGCACACAGCACTGCTTACTTGTCACATCAGATGGCAGAGCTGCTGCATACGCCATGCAGCAGTGGTGCAAAACATCACATACACACTCACCCAGATGACAAGGAACATTCACACACTTCAATGTCCATGAGGTCATAAACATAATTTGGACTATCTCACCACAGGTCCCATCAAGTCATAAACATTTGTGAGTATAGTCACCTGTCACTCCTGGGGGAACACTGTTCCACCTCAAGACATTTGAGAATAAAGCCACCAAGGGCTGGCATGGCTGAAAGTGTCATTCACTATGCAGTGAAGGTCACAGTAAGCACAATTCAAGTGAGGAGTGAAAACACATGAACTACATCATGCTCTGCATGAGGGACACCACCATGTACACCCCCGGGACTCACTCACAACCACATTGCATGTCTGTCCCACCAATACACAATGCCTGTTGTGACACTCACACAACAGGTGCACACTCAAAGATAGTGCAATCAGCACTCACCTGCACCTCTGGTCTCCCATACAGCTTGCTGTACTGTGGTAGAAGGGCATCCAGCAGGGCCTGGTTTTCCTCCTAACTGAAGGCTGGGGTCCTTTCCATAGTACGAGCCTTGAAATGCCAGAGGATGCAGAGACAGCAGCAGTGTGGTCCACTCCAATGTTGTGCAGGCAAGTGCTCTCTCAGGGCTTCATGCAGACTTAAATCAGTGCTGCTGAGGTGCTTTCAGTTTGAGGAGTACAGAGTGATAGGTCAAGATTCCTTTGCATCCTACGTTTCCTCCAATCCCTTTAAACATAAGGCTCTGACACACATTTGTATGGTTTAAATTTTGAGCTTCTGCTCCACAATCATTTTGCAACATTGTATATTTTTGCCTAACTGACTTTTGCAGGGCACCTGTAGCACACACTCAAATCTCAGTATCCATGACAACCAGGATGCATTCAGGGCCTACCACTCGTCTCCTAGGTGTCCCCTAACTTTTTTTGAGATCCACACACGTGTACGGTGCATTTCACCCGCTCACGTATGGCACGATTACCATACTGAGACGATGCGCACACACTCACGGAATGTAGGGGTACGGTGCGCTCACGTATGGCACGATTACAATAGTGAGACGATGCGCACACACGCACGGAATGTAGGGGTACGGTGCGCTCACGTTGGGCACGATTACAATAGTGAGATGATGCACACACACGCACGGAATGTAGGGGTACGGTGCGCTCGCGTATGGCACGGTTGCAAAAGTGAGACGATGCGCACACACGCACGGAATGTAGGGGTACGGTGCGCTCACGTATGGCACGATTGCAATAGTGAGACGATGCACACACGCGCACAGAAAGTAGGGGTACGGTGTGCTCACATATGGCACGATTGCAATAGTGAGATGATGTGCACACACGGACGGAATGTAGGGGTACGTTGCGCTCGCGTATTGCACAATTGCAATAGTGAGACGATGCGCACATGCCCGGAACGTTGGGGTAGGGTGCGCTCAAGTATGGCTTGATTGTAATAGTGAGACAATGCGCACACACGCACGGAATGTATGGGTACGGTGCGCTCACGTATGGCACGATTACAATAGTGAGACGATGTACACACACGGACGGAATGTAGGGGTATGTTGCGCTCGCGTATTGCACAATTGCAATAGTGAGACGATGCGCACACGCCCAGAACGTTGGGGTAGGGTGCGCTCAAGTATGGCTTGATTGTAATAGTGAGATGATGCGCACACACGCACGGAATATAGAGGTACGGTGCGTTTCACATGCTATAGTGAATGCAGGGGTACGGTGCGTTTCACACTCTGTAGTGAATGCAGGGGTACGGTGCGTTTCACACGGTGCGTTTCACACGCTGGAGTGAATGCAGGGGTATGGTGCATTTCACACGGTGCGTTTCACACGCTGTAGTGAATGCAGGGGTATGGTGCATTTCACACGGTGCGTTTCACAAGCTGTTGTGAATGCAAGGGTACGGTGTATTTCACACGCTCACGTATGGCACCATTACAATAGTGATACGTGGCGCACACGCAACAGGGATGTAGGGGTATGGTTCAAACAAGGATGTCTATCAAGTTCTTGTCATTGCATACTTTCATGTGCAGGCCCTAGGTGTGGCAGGCAGTGATATAGCACAGGGCATCTGATCTTGTTGCACAATCGATGCGTGATGACCTGTTGACACATGTCATGTGTGATGGGGCACTATGTGGTACACCTCACCTTTACACCTTTACACCTTTACACTTGTCCCATATGTATCATTATGCACCTGTTGTCATGCACATCAACAGCATGACCCTATGTGACAATGTCACATGTGTGTCATGTTAAACATTGAGCTTGCTGTTTGTGTTCCGTAAACTGCATCTGCTGTTGGTGCATCTAACATGGGTCTGTGTTGAGATGGGAATGGTTTCACCTCTACGCACACCGTGCCACATGTGCATTCCCACGGCTTTTGGGTCAGATGGCATCATACATCATTTATCCCCAGGCATACATGTCTGCATCATGACAATGGCTGTGTTGTTTTGTTGTCTCATGCACACCTTAATCGCAAAGTGTTCGATATGTAAATTTGACATTCCTTTTTTTTCAAACATTTTTTATTTTATTTGTGGGTATCACAGGCAGATTTAAACAGAATAATCAGAATTTTGTTGTACATAACTTCCAGTGTCTACAAAAATATTACAAAAAGCAGTTTACCAAAACTTGTACATAATAAACAATACTCAGACGGGCAAATAAATACAATACAGGAAGGATTTACACAAATAAATACAATCTTATCTAAATTAGAGTTAGACACAGATTCAAATCAAGTTAGTTAGTTTCGGATGTATAAAACATGCCTCCCCATATTCTCTTTACTTTAATCATTGCTTTCACTCCTCTTTTTCTGGCTAGAGATAGCTCCATATGATGTATCTCTTTAACCAAACACCACCATTCATTCGTATTAGGTGCTTGATCAGCTATCCAAGCTCTAGCCAGGACTAGCCTTGCACATGCCAGCACAATAAAAATTAGATCTTGAAAAGGTGTAGGATTGGGCTGTATACCTAACAGAATCATTTCAGATGTTAAAGGTGCATCAATTAACAATTTCAATCTCAGTATCTTTCCTATACTGTCCCAGAACGAAACTAGCGCAGGACAAAGGACCAACATGTGTTCTAGATCAGCAGCCTGTAGGTGGCATTTTGGGCATTTGGTTGGATCATTAAAGGCATTATTCGGGGACCATTTGCTTATTTGTAGAGGAGTGTGATAAAGTTGACATATTGTTTTGTATGCTTGCAGTTTTAAACTTGAAGAGTGGACTAGCGTATCAATTTTCTTTAAAGAGCATGATATTTCATTCGAGGTGATACCTATGGAAAGCATAAGGCCCATTTCTCTGCTATTTTTGGACACTCATCTTGTTTATTTTCAGTAACGCACTTATATCGCTCGCTAATAGTTACTTTTTGGTTTTCCTCTCCCTTGTACAAGCATTGCCAGAAATCCGAATCCAGAATCTCTTTCAGTTTTAATTTTCTTACAAGAAAATCACGAATTTGTACATATTTAAAATAAGTGTGTTCTGGTAGTTTATATAATAACCTTAATGTTTCGAACTCCAAAAAACCTGAAGAGCCGTAAAGATCCCCAAGTTTCAATATACCTTGACTCGCCCATATTTTACACCCAGAGTCGAAAAAAATGCTAGGTAAACCTGGGTTGTTCCATAGGCTTATAAGAGGATGATAAAATGATAGCTTATTCTGATTCATAAATATCCTCCAAATGTTAATCATGTCCTTTGCGGTCTTGAACCTCACTCTTTTGAAGTAGCTTGGGTCATTACTTCTGGCCAAAAACTGCAAGCAATCTGGCTCCAACATAAATTGATGGAAAAAGTATGAGTTGCTGGAATTAAACAAGCTCTGTAGCCGCCCCAAAAATGATGCAAAATAATATCATCGGAAATCTGGGAAATTAAGCCCTCCTTTTATAAATGGGAGTTTCAGAGAGGAGAGTGCTCTTCGGTTCTTTTTATAACCCCAAATGAAGCTGCCCAGTATGCCATCTAGTTTTCTGAAAAAGACTGTGTTTATTTTCAACGGTATACATCTAAATAAGTATAGAAATTTTGGCAAAATGTTCATTTTATTAAGGTTGATTCTCCCGATAAGATTTAAAGGTACCTTATGCCATTTTTTAAGGAGGGCCTCAGTTTCTTTTAATAAAGCATCATAGTTCAGTAAAATAATTTCCCTTATATTAGATGTTAGCTTAATGCCTAGGTAGGTAGCAGCATAGCATACTCCCATTACAGGTATTGGCGGTTTATAGTTGGCTATAATTTGGGTTTTGTCTAGGTTTAGCTTATACCCCGAAACTTTTCCAAAGATTTCTGCCTCTTTAACTATACCTAACATGGATTCAGTCACATCGCTTGTATAGACTGCCAGATCATCGGCGTATGCTGTTATTTTAAGAGAGTTTGCCCCAAATGTAAATGGTTTTATCATAACTTGAAGCTGTATGAAGTTAATAAAAGGTTCTATAGAGAGGGCAAATAAAAGGGGTGATAAAGGGCAACCCTGCCGAGTTCCTCTTCTTATGGGAAATTTGGTAGAGAGTAGGCAGTCGTAACCAATTAATGCATTAGGTAAATAGTAAAGTGCTTTTATCTTTGTAATGAACTTGCTTTTAAGCCCCATTGCTTTCAAAACTGACCACAGGTAATCCCACCCCACTCGGTCAAAAGCTTTTTCAGCGTCAAGTAGTATAATACCGAGTGGGGTGGAGTTAACCGTGGCCATGTCAAGCATTGTGATGGCCGTATTTGGATTGGTGTCAGTACAACGCGGATTTTTACAACGCATTCCGTTACAACGGAATTTTTACAACGCAGGATCCATTACATCGGATGCCATTACAACGCATGGCATTACATAGCAGATGCTATTACAACGCATGGCATTACATCGTAAGTATAGGTAAGTATACCTTTTTTTTAAAAATGTTAAGTTAATTTAATTAATGTAATTTAATTAATTTAATTAAAATACATTTTAAAATAGCCATTAATTTAATTTAATAAAATAATATCTATTTAATAAATGTAATTTTAATAAAAATGGAAATAATTTAATGTAATTAAAATAATGAAATTAATTTAATGTACCTATTTTTATAATTGAAATTAAATTGAATTAATTGAAATAATTTATTTAATTTAATTAATTTAATTTAAAAATGTAATTAATGTAATAAAATTAATTTAATTTATTAAATATATTTTAATTAATTTAAAAATGGTAAATATAATTTAATTATCCCAAAACACAAACCTACCCCTGAACCCTACAATACCCCTGTACCCCAAAACCCAAACCCTGCCCTAAAACCTAAAAACACCCCTGTACCCCAAAACCCAAACCCTGCCCTAAAACCTAAAAACACCCCTGTACCCCAAAACCCAAACCCTGCCCTAAAACCTAAAAACACCCCTGTACCCCAAAACCCAAACCCTACCCTAAAACCTAAAAACACCCCTGTACCCCAAAACCCAAACCCTACCCTAAAACCTAAACACACCCCTGTACCCCAAAACCCAAACCCTGCCCTAAAACCTAAAAACACCCCTGTACCCCAAAACCCAAACCCTGCCCTAAAACCTAAAAACACCCCTGTACCCCAAAACCCAAACCCTGCCCTAAAACCTAAAAACACCCCTGTACCCCAAAACCCAAACCCTACCCTAAAACCTAAAAACACCCCTGTACCCCAAAACCCAAACCCTGCCCTAAAACCTAAAACACCCCTGTACCCCAAAACCCAAACCCTGCCCTAAAACCTAAAAACACCCATGTACCCCAAAACCCAAACCCTGCCCTAAAACCTAAAAACACCCCTGTACCCCAAAACCCAAACCCTGCCCTAAAACCTAAAAACACCCCTGTACCCCAAAACCCAAACCCTGCCCTAAAACCTAAAAACACCCCTGTACCCCAAAACCCAAACCCTGCCCTAAAACCTAAAAACACCCCTGTACCCCAAAACCCAAACCCTGCCCTAAATCCTAAAAACACCCCTGTACCCCAAAACCCAAACCCTGCCCTAAAACCTAAAAACACCCCTGTACCCCAAAACCCAAACCCTGCCCTAAAACCTAAAAACACCCATGTACCCCAAAACCCAAACCCTGCCCTAAAACCTAAAAATACCCAAACACCCCAAAACATTTACCTCAGTACCCCAAAACATATACTCCTATACTCATACTTATTAAAAAAATTACTTAAATTAATATATATAATTTATAATATTTAAAAACATAAATAAATATTTTTAATTATAATTAATAATAATTAAATCAATTAAATAATATTAAATAAAATAAAAAATAAATTATATACTTACCAATACTTACGATGTAATGGTATGCGTTGTAATAGCATCTGCTATGTAATGCCATGCGTTGTAATGGCATCCGATGTAATGGATCCTGCGTTGTAATAGCTGCGTTGTAACAGCATTACGACGTAAAAGTTGCGTTGTAAGGGTAACATACCCCGTATTTACATGCTGCGTCGTATCTCTACCTGTTACAAAACCATGCTGATGTTTGCTAACCAATCTCGGCATAATAGGGGACAGTCTCAAGGCTAGTAATTTGGCAAACACCTTGGCATCAGCATTAATCAAAGAGATTGGGCGGTAAGATCCGCATTCCGTAGGAGTTTTATTCTTTTTTAAGAAAAATATAATTTTAGTGGTGTTCCAAGATGACGGGGCCCCATCATCTGTAACAATCTGATTAATAACCAAACAAAGTACAGGCACGAGTTCTTCCCAGCATAATTTATAAATTTCAATAGGGAGGGTGTCATCTCCGGCAGCCTTTCCATATGGGAGGGAGAAGATGGCTAATTTTAATTCTTCCTCAGTATAGTCTTTTTCTAACTCTTTCATACCTATCGAATCATTCTCCGATTGCCAATTGTTTCTGATATAATTCTCCACCAGATCAGTTGAGGGCACACTCTCAGGGGTATACAGCTTAGTGTAGTAATCAGCGAATTGCTGCAGTATCTTATCAGGTCGAGTATAAATAGTACCTTCTGTTCCTTTTATGCTCTTAATTTGAGAGGTGGCTCGTTCGTCGGCTATTTTATAGGCAAGTATCTTTCCTATTCTGTCACCGCTCTCATACTGTGTAATTTTATATTTGTGTAGTTTAGCAGTAACTTTATCTCTTAAGAATTTTTTAGTCTCGCAGCGCAGCCTAGTTATTTTAAGTTCAAGTCTGTCCTTGTTTAAATTATGAGGGGCTCCTGCACTTTCTTTTCTAGCAATCTCGGCCAGGTGTTCTTCTAGCCCTCTAATTCCTGAAATTAAGCATTGAGTCTCTGTTTTCTGATTGAAATTCTGCTGAATAATATATTGCTGTGCAAATCCTCTAATGCTGGCCTTGCAACAGTCCCAAACTAAAGTGATTTTAGTCAAATCAATATTAAACTCTAAAAATTCCTTTATGTGAGCTTTCAGTAAAGGAATGAACGTGTTATCAGATAAGAGGTATCTGGGAAAAGAAAATAGCCTGGGTTCTTTCTTTGAAGAAAGTACCTTAAAAATTACCATTATGGGGTTATGATCCGACGTTACCTTTGGGCAGATCTCCATTTTACAGCCATTGATGATTTGGCTCGTTGCCCAGGCCATATCTATACGGGAATACATTTTATGAGGTATAGAATGGTAGGTGTATCCCGCCAATGTAGGGTGTAGCTGTCTCCAGACATCTTTTAATTTATGTATACGGGCCAGCTCTAAAATGGATGCCCTAGTCTTACACATTCGCTTTGAGGGGGTACTCTTGGTCGTGTCTATTGCGTAGTTTATAACACAGTTGAAATCCCCCATGATTAATATCTCTCCCTCCCACCCTAGTAGTTCTATATTTAAACGATCAAAGACTGCAGCATCATCATGATTGGACCCATATACAGCACATATGGTGTATTTAAGAGCTGATAACGTGATTTGAGCGATGAACCATCTACCCACTCTGTCAGATGCTACCCTATTAACCTCAACCTTGAATGTTTTTTTCTTTAGTATAGCTTCCCCACGTATCGAGGCATTTAGAGATGTGCTAGTTATCAGCTCATACCCCCCTTGCACCAGCATTTTCCTATCTCGATATCTTATATGTGTTTCATTTAGCAGTGCCAAGTGAGGGTTATACATCATTAACTCTTCAAATACAAGCTGCCTTTTACTCCTATTATTAAGCCCTGATACGTTCCATGCAAGACAGTTAACTTGGCACATTTCTTAATTCAGAAATGTTCTGAATAACAGCTTCTAATGACATATATACCCATTCTGAAATTATAAATTTGTAGCAAGAGTCGTCCCTGCC
This sequence comes from Lissotriton vulgaris, assembly GCF_964263255.1. Lineage (NCBI taxonomy): Eukaryota > Metazoa > Chordata > Amphibia > Caudata > Salamandridae > Lissotriton > Lissotriton vulgaris. The sequence continues at coordinate 1,109,631,268 of NC_141694.1, forward strand.
TGTGATACCCTTTTTAGTTAACCCCACTCCCTTCCCACAACCACCCTCAGGTCTAGACCTAAGTCCGTCCCCCCACCCTGTACCTACCCGGAAGCCTAACCCTATCTTCTGCTGCCGCTGGTTGGGCAGCGAGACAGTGTGGACCCTCCAAGGATCCTCCCTCTCCGCATTCAGTCATACATACTTAAGTATCGTATTATCGGAGTAGAGAGCAAAAAAAAGTCATATAATAGTATCAACTTGCAAAAAGAGAGAAAAAAGAAGAGAAGCAAAATAACCAATCAAGTCTCTTTAAATAATAAAGTGCAGTACTTCTGGTATTTTTAGCGATCGGCTGCTAATGATGCGAGAAATTGTTCGGCCTCCTTGAAATCATTAAATATGCGGGTGTAGCCTGACTTTATAATTTTGAGCCTAGCAGGTTCTTGTAAATAGACCACCGCCCCCATCGACTTCAAAGGGTCTATCAATTTTCTCAGTTCCCACCGCTTGTCCGTTGTGGCCTTGCTCAAGTCGGACTTCGTGAAAAACGTAACATTGTCTACCGTCACTGGAGTGTTAGGTCTAGCCTTGATGGAAATTGCTTGTCTCAGTAGAAAATTCCCCAGATAGATCAGGATGGGCCTTGGAAATCTGCTATCCTTGTTTTTAGCGAACATGGGCAATCTGTGAGCTCTCTGTACTTGGGAGTCCCAATCCCAATCAGAGAGATCTGGGAAAGCTTTGTGCAGTAGCTTGACCATGTACGCCCGAGCGTCGGACCCTTCTGATCCCTCGGGAACTCCAAAAAAGCGCAGATTCTGGCGCCTTTGGCGATTTTCTAAGTCTTCGACTTTATTTTTAAGCATTACAATGTCTTTGTCCTGGCACTCTGAAGAAACAACCGTGGTAGCCAAAGTTTCTTCAACCGTAACAATCCTCTGTTGGATTTCGACTATCTCCTCTGTAACATTATGTAGTCTACCTGTGACCTCCTGCAGACAATTCTGCATTTTGCAATTATCTTCCCTTAGCTGAGAGAAGTTGTGCAGTACCTCTTGACGATGCTCCAAAAGAGTCTGCAGAATCAGATCCAAAGAAGTACCCGCGGCAGCAGGAGCTGTTACAGATACTGGGCATGGTTTTTGGGGCAGAGTTAGTATCGCAGATGGACATGGTGTCGAAAAGGTAGCTTGGGTTGAATCAGCACAGACAGAGGGTAGAGGAGATGGTGAGTCTGCTGTCTCACCTTCTATTGCAACTAAGACAGAACCATTGTCTACCATTCTTGGCACACCTGTTGTTAAAGAGTCTGAAGGAATCTTAGTATTGCTCATACCCTCCGTGGGGCTATTACCAGAGAGACGCATAGCTAAGGTTTTAACACCACCTTTAGCTTGTATCCACTTACGTAATGGGCTCTGATCTTTCAAGAGTTTCTCCCTAGCCATTGCAGATGCTAGTGTCGATGACATAGAGTTAAAGTTCAAGCTTCTGCCCTTTTTAGTCTTAACTTTTGCCTTCCCTCTCCTTTTAAGTAGACCGGTAGTCTTGCCATTCATGATTGTAACAGAATCATCCTCATTTTCATCACCCTCAACCCCTTCCTCGGTAACCAGATCCTCATATTCATCCTCATTAGACTCCACACCAGAAGCTCCTGAGACATCAATTTTAGCGGAGTCCTCCCCTTTTCTAGATAACGATCCAAATAGGGTATTTCCTGCATTTACAATAGTCTCACTTATTATATCTATGTTTGTGGAGCCTAAGTTTTGGTTGCTTGGTTGACCTGTTAGGTTAGAAACTGCGTCTTCAGCGTCTTCAACAGTCACATTAGTTTTCCTCATATTAATATCCATATCCTGGGTCTGTGCCGCCTTACTTGACCCCTCATTAGCTTGATATCTCTCTGCGGGCTTTTGAATAAGACCCCCAGGATCAACACCTGTCTGGGCTAAATTAGCTTCGGCTGTGATGGCTGTAGTAGTCATGGCTATGGGAGCTGTGGGGGGTGCAATAGTGTCTTTATTAGTGTTAGAGCTGTTTGTATTTATGTTCTTATGTCCCCCAGAGCTGGAAAGAGCCGGAGAGTTAACTGGCGCTTTGTTATTGGCACTTTCACTTCTCCCTGTCTCTGTCACATTTTTAGTTGCATTTACTACTGGTTCATCCCCTACTGGTAGACAAATGGACACTTGCTTACCGCCTTGCTTGCCTTGTGCGTTGATGGGAGATCCGGTAATTAATTTGGCAGCTGCTATTGGAGTTTTTGCAATTACCGCTACCGCTGCTTGCAATGTTGCTACTGCCTCTTTTGTTATTGCAGCCGGCTCCCCAGTCTCTTTACCTTCAGTACTCTCCTTGTGTAGTTTATTCTGCCGAGGAGGGCTCTTGGGTGCGTTTTTAGGGGCCATTGTAGCGCTGCCTTCCAGCTTTTTTTTACTCCTTGTTCTCGCCACTTTCGTCTGTTCAACTGGCGTATTTCACGTCTGCTTCGTCTCTCAGTTTGAAAAGAGTACAAGATCCTTTCAATAACTTCTGCAGGTGAATACCTCCTCTGCACCTCACTCCGTACAGCTCTATCTCAGATATCCGCTGTTTGCCTGCCAATCCTCTGCCTTTCCTCTGGCAGTTGCTTCACCTCTTCACCTTTCCTTCTCCTCAACCACCAGAGAGAAGAGTGGTGCTCCTCGAGGCTTACTCCGCCTCCACCTCCGCTTTCACCAGTTTCAACCACTGCTGATGAAGTAGGCAGCCCCCAGGCAGCCCAGCTGCCAATAGTCAATGTGTTTCTTTTTTCCACCCCCCTATTCGGATTATTCGGCTTTACTCAGCCTCCGTCTTCGCCTTTCAGCAATACCGCCTGCCGCCGCCGCCGATGAGAGCAGCGCTGGTTTCGGTGGTCAACTCCGCCCCGCCCGCTCTGCCGATTCTTCCAAATCCGTCCGTTATGCAGCAAGTGAACGTAGGCTGAGGTACAGCAACACCCGGCGGTTATCGGCTGTGGAAAGATCCTTTTCCTTTTTTTGGGTCAGATGGCATCATACATCATTTATCCCCAGGCATACATGTCTGCATCATGACAATGGCTGTGTTGTTTTGTTGTCTCATGCACACCTTAATCGCAATGTGTTCGATATGTACATTTGACATTCCATGTGACCTGTGCATGTGTCTTGCAGTCAGCTGTCTGGATGGGATGACAATCTTCCACTGCAGGTTTGGTGACATGTGTGATATCTCAGGCTGTTCATTCAGTCCAGCCCAGCAGCTCATTTGAGGGCATGTCATGTTTATTTGTCAATCAACAGGTGTATCTGGGTTTTCGTAGGAGGGCCAGCAAGCTGGCATATGTGTCCTGGATATATTGCACACGCCAGACTCTATAGTGACTGATGTGTAGTAGCAGTTTTGCATGTGCTACGTACACTGATATTGATGTTGGCTGACAGTTATTCTCCATTCTTCCAAATTATGTCCTGCAGGGCACCGCCTCTACGAAGGTCATTTCCAGACTTGGCTACCATGAGGGAAGTGCCTGCATCCGACGTTACAGATTCACTCGACAGTTGATTCAGGACTTGACAAACAGGCTGGAACCACATCTCCAACCGCAACACAGGTATCCTACTGCGCTGACCCCCAAGCTAAAGGTGATGGCAGCCCTCCATTTTTTTGCTACAGGTACGTTTCAATTAACCATAGCTGATGTCCCAAACAATGTTCAACCGTGTCCTGCGTGATGCTTTAACAGCCATGTTGGAACACATTGATGAATTCATCAAATTTCCTACTCCTGAAGAGTTGACGGATGTCAAGGGTGAATTCTATGCCCTTGGAGGGATGCCACATGTCATTGGGTCAATTGATGGGACACATTTGGCTTTGGGACCACCACAGGCTCAGGAGCAGGATTACCGCAACAGGAAACATTACCATTCAAGAAATGCCCTGGTGGTGTGTCTTACTAACATGCTGATTTCCCATGTTTGCGCACATTTTCCAGGATCGGCACACAATGCATTCATCATGAGGCGTAGCAGGGTATCACGAATGATGCTGCAGCTGCGCAACGATCGGGCATGTCTTGTTGGTGGGTAAACTCTGTTTGTCCTGTGTATTTCAGTATGTTTTGCTCTGACGGCATCTCCTGAACCACTTACTTACATGATGTATCTTTGTAGGTGACTCAGGATATCCCAACATGCCATGGCTAATGACACCTCTATGCAACCCAAGGACAGCAGCAGATCAGCGGTACAATAATGCACACGGACAGACCAGGCGAGTGATTAAGCAGACGTTTGGCCTCCTGAAGAGCCGATTCCGGTTCCTCAATAAGACCGGCAGATCGCTCCCATATTTCCCGGCCAATGTCTGTAATATCTCCATCGTGTGCTGCATGCTGCACAACATGGCAGTTGAGAAGGCAGTGCCACTCATCCTGGATCCTGAGGAGCAGGAACATCCACCCGTTGAGGATGAAGAGCTTGGTCACGATGCAAGTGATGAGTAGGAGGAGGAGGATGATATCCGGAGTCAGCTCATACGCAACTTCTTCTCATAATTGTGAGTCCTAGGGAATGAGTGTGCAAGCTTGTTGAATTGAGTGGTATGTGTTGCAATGTGTGTGTCCAGCTGACTGTATGTAAATTAACTTTGATGTGTGTTCTGATGTGTCATGCAAGTGCTGATGTCATGCCACACAGAAATGCGCAATGACTTAGCTTGAAATTTACGGTACACAGTCAAAATATCGAGTATTAAATATCGACCTACCAAAATATCGTGTTTGAAATTTCGAAGGTGCAGAATATCGATGTCAAGAATATCGTTGGACAGAATATCGACCCTAAGGTAAGTAATATTGAAATTCTTTCTATTGATGTAAGTAATATCGAAGTTAGTAATATCGATAGCATATATATCGATGTCACTAATTTCGATGACACTAATATCGATATTTGTATTATTTTATTGTTTTTTATTATGTATGTGTTATATGTTTAACTTAAGTATTTAAAATAATATTATATGTGTATTAATTTTATATATTAATACATTTATTTATAAGCAAATTATATGTTTTAGTACCGGAGCGGGTTGTGGGTTTATAGGGGAATAGGGTGGGAAGTAATTTAATTATGTTAAATTGATGATTAATTAGTAGGATTTATTAATAAATTGTAATTAATTGGTAATTATTTTTTAAATAATTGGAAATTCATTTTAATTCATTGATTAATTGATAAATATGTTCTGTAGCGGGTTGTGGGTTTATAGGGGAATAGGGTGTGAAGTAATTTAGTTATGTTAAATTAATTATTAATTAGTAGTTATTGTTAAATAATTTTTAATAATTGGTAAATAAATTTAATTAATTGGTATTTCATTTTAAATAATTGATTAATTGATATATATGTTCTGTAGCGGGTTGTGGGTTTATAGGGGAATAGGGTGGGAAGTAATTTAATTATGTTTAATTAATTATTAATTAGTAGGAATTATAAATTAATTTTAATTAATTGGTAATTAATTTTAATTAATTGGTAAATAATTTTAATTAATTCATACATAGATAAATGTGTTCTGTCGTGGGTAGTGGGTTTATAGGGGAATATGGTGGGAAGTAATTTAAATTTAATTAAGTAATAATGTTTTTAAAATAATTGTTTTGTTAATAATATAATTGTTCATTAATTATTAATTGGTAATTAAATATTATAAAATGGTATTTTTTAATATTTATTTTTGGTTAAATATATTTAGCTAATCATGTTTTTTATAATTATGTATATGTATTGTATATGGTTTATATTTATTTAATACTTTATATTTTTATTATTTAAAAAAAGCTTTTATTTATAAGTATGTTATTTTAACCCCTACGCTATCCAACACTTTCCCTACTGTTGCACTCTCTGGAGTGGGAATAGTAATTGTTATCCCTACGCTATCCAACGCTTTCCCTACTGTTGCACTCTCTAGCGTGGGAATAGTAATTTTTACTCCTAAGCTATCCAACGCTTTCCCTACTGTTGCACTCTCTGGAGTGGGAATAGTATTTTTTACTCCTACGCTATCCAACACTTTCCCTACTGTTGCACTCTCTGGAGTGGGAATAGTAATTGTTATCCCTACGCTATCCAACGCTTTCCCTACTGTTGCACTCTCTGGAGTGGGAATAGTAATTTTTACTCCTAAGCTATCCAATGCTTTCCCTACTGTTGCACTCTCTGGAGTGGGAATAGTATTTTTTACTCCTACGCTATCCAACGCTTTCCCTACTGTTGCACTCTCTGGAGTGGGAATAGTAATTTTTACCCCTACGCTATCCAACGCTTTCCCTTCTGTTGCACTCTCTGGAGTGGGAATAGTAATTGTTATCCCTACACTATCCAACGCTTTCCCTACTGTTGCACTCTCTGGAGTGGGAATAGTAATTGTTACCCCTACGCTATCCAACGCTTTCCCTACTGTTGCACTCTCTGGAGTGGGAATAGTAATTTTTACTCCTACGCTATCCAACGCTTTCCCTACTGTTGCACTCTCTGGAGTGGGAATAGTAATTTTTAACCCTACGCTATCCAAAGCTTTCCCTACTGTTGCACTCTCTGGAGTGGGAAGAGTAACTTTTACCCCTACGCTATCCAACGCTTTCCCTACTGTTGCACTCTCTGGAGTGGGAATAGTAATTTTTACTCCGACGCTATACAACGCTTTCCCTACTGTTGCACTCTCTGGAGTGGGAATATTAATTTTTACTCCTACGCTATCCAACGCTTTCCCTACTGTTGCACTCTCTGGAGTGGGAATAGTCATTTTTACCCCTACGCTATCCAACGCTTTCCCTACTGTTGCACTATCTGGAGTGGGAATAGTAATTTTAACCCCTATGCTATCCAACGATTTCCCTACTATTGCACTCTCTGGAGTGGGAATAGTAATTTTTGCTCCTACGCTATCCAACGCTTCCCCTACTGTTGCCCTCTCTGGAGTGGGAATAGTAATTTTTACTCCTACTCTATCCAACGCTTTCCTTACTGTTGCGCTCTCTGGAGTGGGAATAGTAATTTTTACTCCTACGCTATCCAACGCTTTCCCTACTGTTGCACTCTCTGGAGTGGGAATAGTAATTTTTACTCCTACGCTATCCAACGCTTTCCCTACTGTTGCACTCTCTGGAGTGGGAATAGTAATTTTTACTCCTATGCTATCCAACGCTTTCCCTACTGTTGCACTCTGTGGATTGGAAATAATCATTTTTACTCCTACGCTATCCAACGCTTTCCCTACTGTTGCACTCTCTGGAGTGGGAATAGTAATTTATACTCCTATGCTATCCAACGCTTTCCCTACCGTTGCACTCTCTGGAGTGGGAATAGTAATTTTTACCCCTACGCTATCCAAAGCTTTCCCTACTGTTGCACTCTCTGGAGTGGGAATAGTTATTTTTACCCCTACACTATCCAACGATTTCCCTACTGTTGTACTCTCTCTGGAGTGGGAATAGTAATTTTTACTCCTACACTATCCAACGCTTTCCCTACTGTTGCACTCTCTGGAGTGGGAATAGTAATTTTTACTCCTACGCTATCCAACGCTTTCCCTACTGTTGCACTCTCTGGAGTGGGAATAGTAATTTTTACTCCTACGCTATCCAACGCTTTCCCTACTGTTGCTCTATCTGGAGTGGGAATAGTAATTTTTACTCCTACGCTATCCAACGCTTTCCCTACTGTTGCACTCTGTGGAGTGGGAATAGTAATTTTTACTCTTACGCTATCCAATGCTTTCCCTACTGTTGCACTCTCTGGAGTGGGAATAGTAATTTTTACTCCTACGCTATCCAACGCTTTACCTACTGTTGCTCTCTCTGGAGTGGGAATAGTAATTTTTACTCCTATGCTATCCAACGCTTTCCCTACTGTTGCACTCTCTGGAGTGGGAATAGTAATTTTTACCCCTACGCTATCCAACGCTTTCCCTACTGTTGCTCTCTCTGGAGTGGGAATAGTAATTTTTACTCCTACACTATCCAACGCTTCCCCTACTGTTGCACTCTGAGGAGTGGGAATAGTAATTTTTACTCTTACGCTATCCAATGCTTTCCCTTCTGTTTCACTCTCTGGAGTGGGAATAGTAATTTTTACTCCTACGCTATCCAACGCTTTCCCTACTGTTGCTCTCTCTGGAGTGGGAATAGTAATTTTTACTCCTACGCTATCCAACGCTTTCCCTACTGTTGCACTCTCTGGAGTGGGAATAGTAATTTTTACCCCTACGCTATCCAACGCTTTCCCTACTGTTGCACTCTCTGGAATGGGAATAGTAATTTTTACTCCTACGCTATCCAACGCTTTCCCTACTGTTGCACTCTGTGGTGTGGGAATAGTAATTTTTACTCTTACGCTATCCAACCCTTTCCCTACTGTTGCACTCTCTGGAGTGGGAATAGTAATTTTTACTCCGACGCTATACAACGCTTTCCCTACTGTTGCACTCTCTGGAGTGGGAATAGTAATTTTTACTCCTATGCTATCCAACGCTTTCCCTACTGTTGCACTCTCTGGAGTGGGAATAGTCATTTTTACCCCTACTCTATCCAACGCTTTCCCTACAGTTGCACTCTCTGGAGTGGGAATAGTAATTTTTACCCCTACGCTATCCAACACTTTCCCTACTGTTGCACTATCTGGAGTGGGAATAGTAATTTTAACCCCTATGCTATCCAACGATTTCCCTACTATTGCACTCTCTGGAGTGGGAATAGTAATTTTTGCTCCTACGCTATCCAACGCTTCCCCTACTGTTGCCCTCTCTGGAGTGGGAATGGTAATTTTTACTCCTACGCTATCAAACGCTTTCCTTACTGTTGCGCTCTCTGGAGTGGGAATAGTAATTTTTACTCCTACGCTATCCAACGCTTTCCCTACTGTTGCACTCTCTGGAGTGGGAATAGGAATTTATACTCCTATGCTATCCAACGCTTTCCCTACTGTTGCACTCTCTGGAGTGGGAATAGTAATTTTTACCCCTACGCTATCCAAAGCTTTTCCTACTGTTGCACTCTCTGGAGTGGAAATAGTTATTTTTACCCCTACACTATCCAACGATTTCCCTACTGTTGTACTCTCTCTGGAGTGGGAATAGTAATTTTTACTCCTACACTATCCAACACTTTCCCTACTGTTGCACTCTCTGGAGTGGGAATAGTAATTTTTACTCCTACGGTATCCAACGCTTTCCCTACTGTTGCACTCTCTGGAGTGGGAATAGTAATTTTTACTCCTACGCTATCCAACGCTTTCCCTACTGTTGCTCTCTCTGGAGTGGGAATAGTAATTTTTACTCCTACGCTATCCAACGCTTTCCCTACTGTTGCACTCTGTGGAGTGGGAATAGTAATTTTTACTCTTACGCTATCCAATGCTTTCCCTACTGTTGCACTCTCTGGAGTGGGAATAGTAATTTTTACTCCTACGCTATCCAACGCTTTCCCTACTGTTGCTCTCTCTGGAGTGGGAATAGTAATTTTTACTCCTACGCTATCTAACGCTTTCCCTACTGTTGCACTCTCTGGAGTGGGAATAGTAATTTTTACCCCTACGCTATCCAACGCTTTCCCTACTGTTGCTCTCTCTGGAGTGGGAATAGTAATTTTTACTCCTAAGCTATCCAACGCTTCCCCTACTGTTGCACTCTGAGGAGTGGGAATAGTAATTTTTACTCCTACGCTATCCAACGCTTTCCCTACTGTTGCACTCCGTGGTGTGGGAATAGTAATTTTTACTCTTACGCTATCCAACCCTTTCCCTACTGTTGTACTCTCTGGAGTGCGAATAGTAATATATACTCCTACGCAATCCAACGCTTTCCCTACTGTTGCACTCTCTGGAGTGGGAATGGTCATTTTTACCCTTACGCTATCCAACGTTTTATATAATTAATTTTAAAAATAATAAAATTATATTTAATTTTTTATATTTTTTACATTTTATTAATGTTATTGTTTTATGTTTGTAAATGTATTTGTAATTTAGAATATATTTTAATTATTTAGAAATTAGTAAAATAATTATTACAACTTATTTTTCAGTAAATATATATATTATATTTACTGTATATATTTAATTAATGTATTATTATTATATATGTATTATTTATTAATTTTAAACATTATTAGATACTTTTAACTATGTAGATTTTATTTATTAGTGTTATTTACTTTATTTTACATTTATATTTTAGAAGAAAAAAAACGATATTTTTAACATCAATATTTTTAACATCTATATTATTTTTTCGATATTTTTGTACTTACCATGTTGTAGATAGGATGTCGATATTCTTGTCCTCGATATTTTTTACTCGATATTCCTGTAGGTCGATATTTTGTAGGTCGATATTTTGTCAGTGATCCGAAATTTACATGTGTACTACATTGTTCCTGTTTTGTACATGCCCATGTCTTTAGCAAAGATTTTTAATGGTGAGTCCTTGTGTGTCTGTCATTCCCAGGTTGCTGTGCCTGTTGTCTGTTCGTGTCATCTTAGTCCTCCTGCCATTCCTCATGAGGATTGCAACGTGGGCCGAATCAGCGTTCCATGCACGGACGTGTGTAAATGTCAGTTCGGGTAAGAGATCCAAACAGGCTGTTTGGGGTTGGTATGGTTTGGGAATGTGTGGGAACTGTTTCTGTGCATGTTGTAGAACCATCCATACATGTCTCATCACCATGAATCAAATTACATGTTGCACCACTCCCATGACAGGACAGTCACCCTTCTTGACAGTCATCTGGTGTGGAGTTTTGACTCTGGGGAAGGCATCAATGTGTGTAAACCTTGAACCTGACACATTGCGGATACCACGGGTTGACATTGTGTGGGACATCACAACCACAGGCTCTATGGGGAATTGCAGCCTCACTGTGTGCAGCAGGATGTGTTTGGCTCATCCACTTAATCTTGTGTGCCAGTACAGTTTGATTTACAATCAACCATGTTGTGAAGGTGTGGGCCAGCGTATGTCCCAAATGTTCTGTCAAATTTCCGGTGAGTCTGTTCATATGGATGCATTGCCCCTTGTGCCAGTATGTCATGTCACTGTCACGTCGCTTTCTCAGGGCCGGTGGAGAACACTGCTTTGCAAGCCTTCTTGGTAAGTTAATGTTAACTTTCTATTCCCATGATGCCAGGAATGTTGCACTGATGAAGTCACAACATTGTGCTGTAGTAAATTTAAACGCTTCTGTGGCACCAGTCGGGTGACGTTAATCCCAGGATTCTCTTGTGGCGTGCTGCATATTCTGGTCACGGTAGGGGTGGTTTTGTTCCATTGCTCCTCATTGCTCTCTGTTGAGTTCCAGCCCAGCAGCTTGTTATGTTAGGCATTTCAAAGCCCAGTTGGACGAGCCAATGACTGGCTCTTGCGAGGCTTCCTTGTGTTTACCTAATTCCCTCTCTCGTTGGGTGAGCTTCTTAATGCTCTTACGGGTGATGTGTAATTTGCCTTCTTGACCCTCACTGATTCCCAGGGGTAACTGCGGATTGTTGACTTTGTGTGAGTAGCACTGCAGCGCATTGGAATTTCTGTTTATTGGAGCCTGATTCATACACTGTGTTTTCCTTGATAACCGCATGGCTCTAATTGCATTGAAGCAGCCTGCACAGCGTTATACCTCCTTCATTTAGCTGAAAAACTCTGCTACCTTTTATGTGTCCGTGTTCAATCCTCAGATCTGGTATCATTACTGTGATCCCAACTACGATACAGTGGCTGTTGTTTTCCTTTACAGGTCTAACTGTTACAGTATAGGTCCTGAGGTATTCTATGATTCAGTGACAAGAAGTGTTGAATCCTTATGCTTGTTTACCTTTGTTTCAGATCTCCCTCCCTGCTGTTCCCTTACTTTCATTCCCTCGCCTGATCACCCTTTTGAGTCAGTCATTTCTACTCAGACCAAGGGGCTATCGGGAGGTGGACCACTTAGAGCATCGCACGTTTCTGAGGATTCAAGGAACCGACAGTCCCAGGCGGTTGTGTGCAGATTGCCCAGCATTACAGGTAAACTAATTGCATGACTGTTATTTTCTTCAGAGCAATGGCACTGGCCATGGACATTGGCTAAAGCAGCATGGCTTCAACACAAACTTGATCCATTTGTGTAGAAAATGTGTTCCCACAGTACAATGTGCCTCACGGGGGCCGCTACGGTGGAGTTCCACGCCTCCACCTAGCACCTGTGTGTCCCACCCTTGATCCACGTCCCTCCTATCACGAACGCGATAGTCATGGCGGATGCAGGACGGTGTTCTTGATGCTCTCGGCGGGTTTCCCAGAGGCTTTCTCTAGCAGTTATTAGTCGTACGGACCAAACCGGCTGCTGGGGCTAATGCGGTGCTGAAGCGATGTGGCGCTTGGAGGCTCTGAAAAGCGTTTTGAAGCTGGGAACGGGAGACGGCTCCAAAAACCCTCCGTGGCAGCAGAGAACACTGACTTCTTTTTTCCCACGCTGAGGCGGGGCTGATTCCTCAGTGGAGGACTTGGCTCAGCCAGCGCTATATTCTGCTGTCGGAGCCGCCTCTTTTTCCAACGCCAGAGTGGTTATCGTTACTCCTGTCACTTTCACTGGCAATTGGAGATTGGAGACTGGAGAGTTTTTCATGTTCAATGTATCTGAACTGTTCAATGTATCTGCCCTGAGTGAAGAGGAGCTCGAAGAGCCTTTGCTTTTGCACAACGGTCGGGGGTAAGACTACATTTCCCATCTCTCATCTCTTCCTGTGGGATTCCACATTGTTTTCCGCAAGAATAAATAACGGAGCAGAACCGGTAGTTTGCCATTTTAATGGGCAAACTTACAGGAGTACGAGCCAGAGCAAGAGCCCATCGCCTCCAAGCGAAAGAAGAAGAGGCAGCAGCCAAATTGGCCGCGCAGGAAGGTAAGGAGGAGGATTCCTCTGTGACTTCTGGGGAAGAGACACTTGGCAATATCAGCATTTTAGAGGTTCATCAAGAGACTTTAGACTGTAATACTCCAGTTGAGACAATGCTGGTGGGCGCTTCTAGCCATAATTTGGAGCAAACTACGACACAGTCAAAAACTATTGGGGCTACTAATAAACCATTGAAACAGTTTCCGCTATTTGAAACCAAGGCTAATTCATTAGCTGTTAACAGCTCTACCATAACTATTTCAGATTTAGACCCTGCCCTAGCCTCAACAATTGCTGTCGCTGATATTACACCTCCACAGACTAATGCGTCAGTGCCTAATACTGATTTACCATTAACCTATCCTTTCATCCTAATGGCAGCACCTTCTCTGGGAGAGACGGTAGCAACTTCAAAGCACAATATAGATAATCTGATAAATTCAGCCCTTACTTGCACGAAACCTAGTGTAAGAGAAGGAGCAGGCGCACTAAGCCCTATTCTAACTATGGACTCTGAAACCACTCAGACTGTTGGAGCATTGCAGTTGTCAGTCAAAGACATGCTAAACTTGATATTAGATGAGATACGAGAAGTTAAACAGTTTCAAAGGGCTGAGCTGGTCGAGATTCAGAATCGTTTGGACAAAATTGAGGACCTTGTATTCACTCTTCCCCCCCGCCTTCAGGAAGCCGAAGCTAGGATTTCAGGACTAGATGATGAGATGACTAAGGTTAAAAAGGACGTTAAAAGTGTTTCTAAAACATCTACGGCCTTGGAAGTTAAGCTTGATGAACTTGAAAATTTCAATCGTAGATCAAACCTTAGAATAGTAGGGGTTCCTGAGAAAATCGAGGGGTCCGATATGATCAAATGGGTTTCCTCTTTTTTGCTACATGAAGTTATACCAGAGTTTAAAGGCGCTCTGACGATCACCCGATCCCATCGGGTACCCGCTCAGCCATTTCCTAATTCTGCCCTCCCTCGCACTATTTTGTTAAATTTTGCTGACATTCGTATAAAAGAGACAATTCTTTCTAGGGCCGTTAAAGAAGGCCAATTCACAGCGAATGCAACTATCAAATGTCGGATATTTTCGGACATGTCTGCGGCCGCAGCCCACCATAGAAAGGAGTTCGTTAAAATATTACATTTGTTTAAAGCTAAGGGAGCTCAGGCCTCAATCGCACAACAGTCCAAACTCAAGGTGTTGATAAAAGGCAAATTTTATTTGCTGACTGATGTTGAGGCAGCACAGGATCTGCTTACCAAAATGTCGCCTGGCTAAAAAAAAAAAGAGTCAATTAATGTCAGGAGGGGTGGTAGGTGGTCAGGGGAGGGATGACGGGAGGCTATGGGGTGTTACATCAAGACACCTCTAGGATAGGGGAAGAGACTCAGTGGCCAGCGTGGGAAGGGCAGCAAGAAGAAGGCCACAGGTGAAGGTGGGGGTGGGGATAATAGGGGTAAAAATTGAAAAGACTGAAGTCACTTGCAGTAGGGTTGTTTTTTGCAAAACAGTGTTTTTCAGGTACGCGAATGGTATTATGTGATTAAGATTATTGTATTGTTTTCTGCATTAAATCATGTATTATGTCAGTTAATAGGGGGTTGAAATTAATATCGTTTAATGTGAATGGTTTGAATAATGCTAAAAAAATGCGAGCCATCGAGTCTTGGATTAAGACTGAGAATCCTGCAGTTGTAATGTTACAGGAGACTCATATTATTGCTTCTAAAAAGGAGGATTTCACGATGTTTAAAACCTGGGCTTCCTTCCGGGGTTTTTCGTGCGCCATGAGTTCACAACGGGGAGTTCTTTTTGAATAAAAATTTGGAGGCTGAAATTATTCAGACGGAAAGAGATGCTCTGGGTCGTTGGTGTTGGGTATCGTGTAATTTTAAAATTTGTCAACGCCCAATTACTTTTGTTTGTTTTTACCTCCTATAGAAGATAATTCTCACATTTACTTTGGTCTGTTTCAATCCCTGTTATTGGTAGGTGGGGACATCGTTATAGGTGGGGACTTTAATATACTTATAAACCCCAACTTAGATTCTACTACATCCTCCAAAAAGCAGTCCAAACCTAAATCGTTTAGGACTATGCTAAACTACATATCAACATTTGGATTGTGCGACCCATGGCGTCTGAAAAATCCACGGAAAAAGGATTTTACCTGTTGGTCAGGCAGGTTCAAATCTTCGTCCCGTATAGATTTTTTTCTTGCCTCCAGACAGCTTAAATTCAGCTCTCAAAAATTCTACCATTATGGCTTTTCAGATCATGCTATGGTGGTGATTAATTTTGACCTTGAAGACAATATTAAAGTTTCAAAAAGATGGGTGTTTAATAAAACATATTTACAGGATATAAATTGGGTCTCTGCATTAAAATTAGAGATTGTGGAATATATTGCTCGAAATACAGGTACGGCCCCCCTTCATACTATTTGGGACTCCTTAAAGGCCTTTATACGGGGCATAATTATTAGTAAAGACACTGCTGAGTGGTCTGCTGTGAAAAATACTAGGAATTCTCTCCTTCAAAAAATTCAGGACCTAACAACACGACGACATTGTAATCCAACTTGCAATGTTCAAAAACAATTGAGTGAGGCCAAACGTGAGCTCAGTACCCATTATTTCTTACAAAGCGAAGGGGTCTTTTGTAAACAATCTCAAAAAGTTTACAAAGAAAGTAATTTTACTGGGAAATTTTTAGCCTGGCAAGTGAAAGAACAGGCAGCTTCCAATATGATTAATTCTCTAAAAGACCCCGTCACTCATATTGACACTTCAGTTCAGGCTGAAATAAATTCTACTATGCTCCATCAATATGACCGAATTTATAGTACCCAACACTTCATCGATCATCAAAAGTTTTCTGATTTTCTGGGGCGACATGCAATTTCTAGTCTATCCCTAGATGATCAATTGATTATGCAAAGACCATTCTCTAAGGCAGAACTGGAATTAGTGGTAGAGGATCTTCCTTTGGGTTAGGTCTGTGGCCCTGATGGCCTTCCTTCAGAATTTTTTTAAGTTTTCTTTAGCTCCTTTTGTGATTTGTTTCTGTCACTATTAAATTCAATGCTTGATGGAGGGCCAGTTCCTGAATCATTTCATGAAGGTACAGTTGTTAGTTTCCTGAAAAAGGGGAAAGAACCCAAGGACCCTAATTCATATAGGCCAATTACTCTACTAAATTCAGATTATAAAACCACCACTAAACTTCTTTCACTTCGTTTCAATAACTTTACGGCGGAGCTGATCCATCCCGATCAAAACGGCTTTATTATAGGTAGACAATTATTTACAAATACACATTTTCTAACTGAGGCATTAGATTATTTTGAGTGATGCGGGTTACAGGCTTTAGTATTATTATTAGACGCAGAAAAAGTTTTTGATTTAGTGGTATGGGACACACTTTTTTTATTTTAAGAAAGTTTGCTATTCCACAACATATTATTAATTTGATACAGAATTTATACACGGGTGCCACAGCCAATATAATCATCAATAAATTCCCAGTTGGCTCGATTTTAGTTCAATGGGGCACCAGGCAAGGTTGCCCCTTGTCTCCTATTCTTTTTGCTATTTTTATAGAACCACTTGCTGTAGCATTTCGGAATTGTGTTCAGATCGCTCCACCGGTTACTTCCATGGCCAAGATAAAACTTTATGCAGACGATATTATGTTATTAATTAAACCAGACCTTATATCACAGACACATGTTCTTAACATTTTTGAAGAGTTCGAAGCCTTAGGAGGCTATCGAATTAACAAAAAAAAGGAAAGAAATTTTGGTCTGCGGGGGTGCAGATCCAGTTCTACATACAGATCTGCAAGGTTGTATAAATTCAAAACCTAAAAGATACTTGGGGATCTTTTCCTCTCCTAACGTTCAGGATTTATATACACTTCATTTTGTCCCTTTGATTCGGAAAGTTCATTTAATGTTTGCCCATTGGGATCCTCTGCCTCTATCTATTCTTGGTCGAATTGCTTTGATTAAAATGTCAATACTCCCCCGCTTTAATTTTTTATTTTCTACTATTCCAGTTTTTTTTCCTGGTTCTTTTTTTCCAGAATGGAATCTATGTTTTCAACATTTATTTGGGCAAAAAAACGCCTAGAATCGATCTACGGACTTTGTATGCAGAAATTGAATATGGAGGTCTCTCTTTACCAAATTTAAAAGATTACTATTTTGCATACTTTGCGCATTATCTAGAGAGATTTAAAAATACAAACCCAGGCACCGGGTTATTTATAAACTTTTTCTTTGATTTAACATGCTTAGAAATTCAGATTCCAGCCCCGCTGCTTGTGCCGAAATTACCCAAATTAGTCCGGTATAAGACCCTAAATTGTTTTTTTAACCCCTCCCCTGCTGATGACGGAACCGCTCCGTCATCAGCTGCGGTGGCGCTGTGCTGATGACGGAGCGGTTCCGTCATGGCCCGGCTGCCGCGCCTGCGCGGCGCTTTCTATAGAGTGGGGCGGGCCATGACGGAACTGCTCCGTCACGAGCACAGCTCAACCGCGGCTGGTGACGGAGCGGTTCTGTCACCAGCATGCGGCCGCCGCGTGGCCGCCCGCCCTCTTAGCTCTGCGGCGGAATAGCCGCTGCAGCGAAAGGGTTAAACGCCGAGATGCCATGCATAAGAGATATTCCCTCCCTCTCTTTCACTTAACAACTCCTTTAATTGGGGTCTTTGCCTTTTTAAGGATTAAGATTGATCCTATAGTTATTGAAAATTGGGGCCACGCAGGGTTTAAAATGTTAACTGATTTTTTGGTGAATGGGACCTGGCTCGTTGTCAATGATATGATATGTTTGATCCCTGGCAATTTTCTACTAATCGGGTCCTATACTAATTTGATTCATAAAACTCTGATGCAATTAGACCCCAGTATTATTATTAGCAATTCTTCTTCTTTAGCAGCACATCTTTTTGTTAATGATCTTAGGAAAAAACCCGGGGCATGGAAACAGTGCTTGACACAGAGTCGGGAGGATGAGCTGACTTCTAAAGCTATACGCAAATGGCATACACAGGAAAACCTAGTACTATCAACTGAAATATGGAAAACTATTAATCAGTTTAATTTTGGTTCATTACGTGGCGCCAACTGGCGTAGAATGCTATATTTTAGCAAATGGCTGTTATACCGCACACCTGTAATCATTGCCAAAATGTATGAAAATACGTCCACTATCTGTTTTAGAGGCTGTAACTGTGATCAAGCCAATTGGTCTCACATTATGGTGTATTGTCCTAAAATTAAGTCTTTTTGGGAGGAAATCTTCGCTTTTCTTAAAACTTATTATACAATATCACTTCCCTGTAATGTAAAAATGCTACTATTTGGTTATGATCCAGAATGTAAATTTTCAAGTTATTTGGCAAAATTGATACACATTGTAATGGCTGTTGCTAGATCTCTATTATTACAGAATTAGCGCACACCACAAGTTCCGATGTTCCAGGAATGGTTTCAGAAAATGAAAAGGATTAGGAAATGTGAACAACAGTATGCAAAAAGAGTTGGGGGTTTAAAAAGTTCGATCAGGATCTGGGGATGTTATTTTGAGTAATCTGCCATTTGTTATACACTGTGTTAAACTCACAAAAAGGATGTAAGTGTATTTTGGATGAAATTCTTATTTTGGTATATTTGTTTTAAGATACTGCAAACGACTTCAATAAAAAATATTTTAAAAAAAAAGGAACCTACAGTCACAGGCAGTTGTGTGCAGATTGTCCAGCTGTCCAGCATTACAGGTAAACTAATTGCATGACTGTTATTTTCTTCAGAGGAGTGGCACTGGCCATGGACATTGGCTAAAGCAGCATGGCTTCAACACAAACTTGATCCATTTGTGTAGAAAATGTGTTCCCCACAGTACAATGTGCCTCATTACTTTCACCGCAGATCTCTTGCCAGTTTGCATGCGTCATCTATGGAATTATTTATAAAGTTTGTGCATTTGGGAGAATGTGTTCTGTGGCAACATGCATGCGGTTTATCAGGGATAATGATCCATATTGTGCATAAAGTACATGGTTGTGTATGTATTGTTGCAGCTTGCTACCCACAACGGACAGGCAACACCTGTTGATGCTGTGTGTCCTGTGCGCAGCTTGGCCTTTTGGTGCCTGATCCTGTGCCCGTCATATTTGGTGATTGTTCTTCCATTTTCTTTTAGTGAGCCATGAGTAACCAGACACTCCTTCCTTTCCATACACCAGTTACATTGTCCCTTTCGAACCGCCTTGTCTTTGTGTGCTAGTTTTTGCATGGTGTCTTACCCCTTCCGCCGTCATGTGTTCACTCATTCCTGCTGCTGCCTCCCCTGCGGCATGGCAACACTGAGTGCCCTGATTCTGCAACACACACGCCTCGCAGATGCTCCTCCCTCCCTCCACCCATTCTTAATGCAGGCAGCAGCTTGTCAGTGCCACTGTTGCGCCACCTCCGTGCCAAAGGCAGGACCTTCAGCGCCTGCAACGTGCACAGTGCAAGACCCCCTGGTCCTTCCATGACGTAGGTAACACAACAGACTCATGCTCTAGCCACCCTCCAAACAGTAAACACCAGATAATCATCCACCTGCTATCAGGCAACACCTAAGCGCACCCATGACAGCTTCGCAAGCTGTGTGTGCAACTCCTACTGCCAACACCGCGCTGCCCCCATAACAGACCATGTCCGTGCAACCAGGTCATGTGCCTCCTACTGCACACCAGCTACATCCACCAGCACGCCATTGGACTCTGTTACCTCATCAACACAACAGCCCCACACATCGCCTCCATTACAGTAACCTGGTTGAACGCATCCTAAGCACACTACTTCAACATTGCCATCACAGACAGATACGAGATCACCCGCAGGGATCGCACCAACAATCCAGGAGGATGAATTGCAATTCTTTCTGAAGTACACCCTCAGAGTCACATACAACACCAAGGACACACTCAGCATTGCCTAACATCTGCACTTCAGGTTTCACACCAACCCCCTGACCACCCTCAGTCTAACTTCATTCTACAGATCTCCAGACCTACACCCACAATTCTGCTAAGCCATCGACAATTATATTAGTCATTTATTGAGCGCACATCTAACCCAACGGGGTGTCACAGCACTGTAGTGGGCAGAAAATGAGGCAGCAAACGGATGAGCAACTAATCAAGCAGGCTAAATAGCCAGGTGTTATGGCTTTGCAAGACTCACATTCAGACAAAATCATACGCAGCTGAGGAGGTATCTTAGTCCAACATTGTGTGGGTCCTACCCGAAAGGTTTCACCTCCTGATCTAGGTTTTGCAAACCAAGGACCAATGAGCAAGTGCTTGTAATTGGAACGTAGAGATCGTGATTGACAATAGGGACGGAGGCTCCTCCTAAGGTAGACCGGACCACAGCCTTGTCCTACCCTGAAGACGAGTGTCAGTGCATTGAAATCTATTTGTGTAGCCATGAGCAGCCAATGGAGAAGTCTAAGATACGGGGAGATATGTTGTCAAAGTAGGACTCCACATACCAGGCGGGCATCAGTATGAGCCTTTCGCGTAGTCTAAATGGGAGGTGATCAGTGCGTGAACCACCATTTTCCAGGTTACATTGTGCAGATAGTTAATAAATCTCTTGATGATTTAGATCTTGCCAAAACAAGGGGCACATGGTTGTGTAAGAGCAGAGAGGCGCACACAGTGAAGTCAATAGTATACGGAAGTCCAAAAAGAATTGTAGGTCTTCGGTTCTTATTTGTAAAGGTTTTCTTTATTTTCATGTACAGCGGCACAGCCAACGCGTTTCATTCCCATTCGTGCCTTGGGAATTTCATCAGGGCTGCAAAAATACATTGACATATATAAGTATTTATCAAATATTAAAAAGACGTTTGCCCAGAGGGGGCACCAGTCCAAGTCAAATTGCATCAACGTGCGCACCCATAGATCCAGATACATTAGCCGAGTTATACAATTACTAGGTGTCAATCTCAAATTTTAAAAAATTACCTCATGACAGCATATACCCCCTCACCGGTACTATGCAGTCACAACGCAAGTCCAAGCAAAAAATGCTTGGTCCTGATTAAAAACACCATGCCATGCCTATTGGAGAATTA
Organism: Lissotriton vulgaris; assembly: GCF_964263255.1. NCBI lineage: Eukaryota > Metazoa > Chordata > Amphibia > Caudata > Salamandridae > Lissotriton > Lissotriton vulgaris. The sequence continues at coordinate 1,109,652,339 of NC_141694.1, forward strand.
GGCACCCGAGATGTGCAAGTGTTCGGGTCGTACAGACCCTTGGAGAAGAGAGAAAGAAAGACGGGTTGTGATTCAGATGTCCTTGTTCCCAGTGTGAAGAAGTAAATAAAGAACATAGTGAGAGAAAGTGATCCGACATAGTGAGAGAAAGTGATCCGACTACCCTGTGCTCATGCTTGAAATCCAACAGTTTGTAAGATTGAAAACCAAGGAAAAGGAGGAAGTTCCCTAGTGAAAAGGTCCAAAGTCAACAGGTCAAAAAGACCCTGAGATGCATGAGGAGATGGTTGAGAGAATATTACCGCTCACCATGTTTTAGACAGTCTAGTCTGTGCGGTTACTCTCGATATCGTGCTTCTTCAAGAACAGTTTGAAGGGCAGTCACAGTGGGTCACAATGTGTACCTATAATAAAAATATAATACGAGGGTTCGTAAGCACAATATTGTTTGCAGATTTGATGTTTCTTATGGGAACAACGAGTTCCTGTTTATAATGATGGAAGAATGGGGAACATCAAGGAAGGAGAGCTAAGTTAAATATGATCTAAGGTAGTTACAACGCAGAATAATATAAGGGGTTGTAGGGGTCTAAGGTGTTGAACTACCTTGTATGCCATAAGATGACTTTTATTAATGTAGGTAGTGAAAGATAACCAGCAAGACGATTGAAGTGACCCCCTTTTTGAGAGAATATATCTAAGTTGAAGGTATATAGTACCTGCAGAATGCTTAATGTTGAAATCCAAGTGGAATGAAGGTCCAAGTTTCCACGAAATATCAGGTCGCTGTCACTATGATAGGTCAATAAAAGTAACAAATCCGGACCCCTGTATGTAGGAGGTTGGGTGGATAGGTGAGAATTGGTCCTATATATATATATATGTTAAAAAACATATTCTTATAATCATAGTCCTACATAAAAAGAGAGAAAATCTTCACATTTAGATTGGTGTCATAGACCAGTACAAATCTTTTGGTCCCATTTGATGTCCCCATTTATAATAACCAGTTGTGAGCCCCCTTCTGTTGATTGTGTCAAGTGGCAGAATCACGGGGTAGTTTGTAGATAGGCATAATAGTGACTGTGCTCCTTTGTTGGGCAGCATGTAGATCACTAAAGCCAACATACAAAAAATGACAATTTCCTGTTATTATACATCAAACAGCGCTGTTTCAGGAGCATAAGGCAATTTAAAACGACATATTTTTAGAGATTGAAAACAACGATATACTACTAATGACTGCCATATGCTAGTTGTATGTATGTTGGTAGGTTAACCCTCGATCCCGCCCTAATATGCTATTTCCCCTAGTGACTACACATGCACCTAGTGTAAAAAGGTGTACCTCGGGGGGACTCCAGAGGGGAAAGGGAGTCTAAGTGCCCAACGAAGTCTCCGGCTTCAAAAGGGGTCCGCAGAAGCGTAGTAACGCCACGGTGCCTGCAAGTAATCAGAATTGTCAAGATCTGCAGCCGATTCTGAGCCAGCCCTCAGACGCCCATTAAGTTAAATTCAGCGATGCTCGGTAGTCTCGCTTACCTTCGGTATGGCCCCCGTTCTCCGCAGCTCCTCCTCCTGGAATTTTGGACGCACCAAAACTTCGTAGCGCGCCGTGTTTTAAAGCAGAGAGAGTCGTCACTAGACGAAAGTCACGTGACGCCGGGATCAGCCCCTATCATGGAGGGTGGAATGTCCATTCTAATGTAGCGGCCATCTTAGAGTGAGGCCGGTGAAACGATTTAAGTTATAGTATAAAGCCGGCAAGGCGATTTCAATTATGATACCGTATAATGGTCCAGTAAATATGAAAATCCTGGCTATTTTCCACTAGTGTTAATTAATAGAGAACAGGGTTAGTGTCCGAAATATACGGTGTTACAATAACGAATGACAACCCAGGTGATACCCGACTGAAGGTCAATTATTTAAGAGAATCAGTCATATAACGCGATGCATATTATTTTCGGTTGCCATGTTACGAAGCGAGGTGCATCGTCACAGTGTAATGGTCATATGTTGACGAGATAAGCCCCTGTCATAGATGCCAAAATATCTGTTCTGATTCGGCAGCCATATTAGAGTGGTGCCGGCGAGGCGATTTTTTGATTGTGGTATAGTGCCGACGGGGCGAATTTAGTTGTATTGTAGAGTAATGCTCCAGCACACTGGTCAAATAGGTCGCAATAATCCGTGATTCAAAATGATCGCTTTAGTAGATTGGGCAGATGTGGGAGTCTAGGCTCTTTATCGCCAGTACAACAATTGGGTCAATGTTGAAAGTATATGGTGTCACTATAATAATTGACAACCAAGGTAATATCTGACTAATAGCTAGTTATTTAAGAAGATCAGTCAAGTATAGTGGTATATATTATTTTCGGTTGTGGTAAATATGTTAAAATGATGGAAAGTAAGGAAGGCGCATCCAGCCCTACTATCACCAGACTGAAGCGTAAACAGAGGATTGTGGTTCCCAGATAAGATAGATATAATGAAATATCGTGACATACAAGGTTTCAAAGTGTTGAGGTAACCCCAATAGAGAGTGCAGTGGAGAGTAGGCGGTCAAGTATATCTTAGAACCAGTTACCAAGTTTTATAAAAGATGTTACACAGGCACTGCAATGTTGCAGGAGAAATGGGTAATGCACCATAAGGCAATATTATACAAAATTATAAAAGTGCTCTACACAAAGATTTACAACATGTATAAGTAATCACATATTGTTAAGCAAGAGATTGTAGCTTCAAAGGAGAGAATAGGTGATATACCTGTGGAGAAATAGAAAAGTGTTACAGCAATTTGTTTCTTACAGAGTAACATAACATCCTTCCATTTGTTCAGCCTGGTTGAATTAGCGTCTCCTTTGTTTTGAAGGAAGCAAGGTTCCTGATTGCAGATACAGGTTAGGAATAGGGGAGATTTATTATACTGAGGGAGAGGTTACATCAAAAAATAGTGAAGTTCTTTATCCGTATTATGTCCCCTTTGTGTCGCTCGCAAACGGCAAATCCATTTGGCTTCCCTCTGTCTAACGGTTAGCTCCCGGTCACCCCCTCTTTTATCCAATGGTATGTGATCAATTCCATGGAACCAAAATGAGGTATCATTTGGATGTTTCTCATCATAGTGTGAGCTTACAGGGTAGCGTTTATCTTTGTTGATGATAGCCCTTCTGTGCTCTTGGATTCTAGATTTCAGAGGGCGGATGGTGCTCCCCACATAAATGATGTTACAACTACATCCTAAGACGTAGATTACGTGAGTCGTGTTACAATTGATGAAGCTATTGATCTTATAGTTTTTCGAGGTGTTGTAACTAAAATTCGTCTTTTTGTTTAGGCCTGAGTCGCAAACAATACATGACCCACATGTATAAAAACCCGAGGGTTTAGATGGAAACCATGACTCGCGTGGGGTGGTTACGTAACTCTGGCATAGATCATCCCTGAGAGACCTTCCTTTCCTGTACGAAATGAGTGGTCTATTAGGTATTTGGTCCCGTAGCCCGGAGGCACTTTGCAGTATGTCCCAATGTTTCCTCAATACATTGTGGATTTGGTTGCTGTTGGAATTGTATTGAGTTGTAAAGGTAATACTGCGATCAGTTTCTCTGTGTTGTCTTGCATTAGGTGTAGAGTTTAAAGTATCTTCCCTACGAAGGTTCCTCGCCTTTTGTATTGCTGTATCCACAATCCTCTGTTTGTAGCCTCTTTTAAGGAACCTGTTTTTTGCACTGGCCAGATTTTGGGTATAGGTATGTTCCTCGCTACAATTTCTACGTAGTCTTACCATCTCGCCGTATGGTATGTTTTCCACTACAGCGCGAGGGTGAGCACTATCTGCATGCAGTACCGAGTTGCATGAGGTCTCTTTCCTGTATAATTTACTGTGTACCACCCCCTCCGTTACGTAAAAACAGATGTCTAGAAAATTGATAGTTTCCTTGCTGTGTGTCATGGTCAATTTTACGTTATGTTTATTGCTGTTAAGGTATGCATGGAACTGTAGTAGAGATTCGACCGAGCCAGACCACAATACGATGATATCGTCGATGTACCTCCCCCAGAACACAATGTGTTCGGTCCAGGGGGAGGCACATTTGTTCCAGGCATGCACCTTCTCAAAATGACCCATGAATAGACAAGCGTACGATGGTGCTGCCTTTGAACCCATGGCGGTGCCACGGGTCTGGTGATACCAGGCGGAATCGTGTAGGAAGTAATTGTTGCTGAGAATGATATTTGTCATATCCAATAACATGTTATTGAAATCATGCTTATCAGCTGGTTCCCTGTCCAAAAAAGATTGCAGTGCCTCCATGCCCATGTCTCTGTGGATACAAGTGTATAAACTTTCAACGTCAAATGTGACGAAGGAAAGTTCATCTGACCACTGAAAATTGTTTAGTTTTGCTAAGATGTCCTTACTGTCTTTGACATAGGATGGAAGATTTGTTACATATTTCTGTAAGTGGAGATCCACGAACTCTGAAATTTTCTCCGTGGGGGACCCAATTCCAGAGATGATTGGACGTCCTGGTGGAAAAGCCCCCCCCTTGTGGACTTTGGGCAGGATATATATACATGGAAATCGTGGTTTGTTTACCCTAAGGTATTTTAGTTCATCTTCTGATAGAAGGCCCGTTTCTTTCCATTCTAGCAATTTAGCTGTTATCATGCCAGTTACTTCATTGATAGGATTGTGAGGGATGCGTTTGTAGCAACTCGTGTCACTGAGTTGGCGATCAATTTCAGACATGTAGTCACAAAGATTCATAACCACAACATTCCCGCCCTTATCTGCCTCTTTAATGACAATTGTTTTGTCTGCCTTGAGTCTTTCCAAGGCCTGTCGTTGTTTGGCGGAAATATTGTGATTAGGAATGGTAGAGAGTACTCCGGTGTCTTCAAGTTTGTACAAGTCTGTAGACACCTTTTCATAAAAAGTATCAATGCTGGGATGATAATTAAAAGTAGGAGTGAACGTGGATCTGCATTTGAGGTGACTTTCCATACTGTAATCTTGCTCTATTGCCAGATTCCTTAACATGGTGGACATGTCTTGTTCCTGATCTTCATCTAGGTTGTATAGCAGTAGGGTTGTGCGAATGTCTGCCACTGTGTGTGGTACTGGAGGGGTAACCTCTCTCTGCGTTGGGACCCTAGGTGTTTGACGTGAAAAGAAATCTTTTAGTTTTAACAATCTGACAAATTTAAAAAGATCAATATGTACATCGGTCATATCTCCATGTTGTGCTGGGCAGAAACTGAGACCCTTACTCAGGACAGCCAGTTCGTATTCATCAAGTGTTTTATTAGACAGGTTAACAATCTTTAAGTCATCAGTACATTCTGGTACACATATTTCATGGATGGGAATAGGCAGAGCTGTTATTTCTGTTTGGCTCCCATCCCTGTCTTGGGTATTGCTCCTGTTTCGGTACCTGGCCTTTGCCCGCCTTCCGCCCCTCCTTGTCTTTGTATAGCCCTTTGGGGTTTGGGTTGGTCCTTTTTTTGTTGTAGGCGGCTGCTTGTCCGTATTTTGGCTAGCTCCTTCTGAAAAGAAGAAGCACCTTCTTCTAAAGGGAGATCTATTGTTGAGTTAGACCTGGTACTATTCACTGAGGTGGTAGATGCCCCACTCTCGGAACGCGCTTCCTCGCTTATTTCCCTTTCTTCGCGCACCCTCTTTCTTTCTTCTGCCCCTTGGACTTGATCAAATTTCTTGGCGAACGTATAAATTCGCCCGTCTCTATAGTCCCTGTCATCTCGCCTGATTTTTTTCATTTTCTTTTCTTTTAGATACATTTGGTGTTCCTCCATCACCTTTTTAAGTATGGCAAAGTTTTTTTCTATAAGATCCTTTGGTTCTAGACTGTTGATTTCAATTATCAGTGCATCAATTTCAGCCATTAATTTCTCACCCTTCTCCTGAGCATGACGGATTAATATCCTCATCATGACTTCAGAGGCCTGTTCTAAGTTACTCTCCCATTCTTTGAGTAGACCCTCTCCTAGGTCTTCAAATGTTGGGAATAGGAGGATTCTCAGGCCCCGTGGGACCTTTTTATTAGTTAAATATTGCGTGAGGGTAGCCCCATCCCACCAGCGCGAGAGTTCTAATTTTTTTAGGCGCTCTAGTTTAAGGAATAGGGTTTTTAAGCTGGGTTTACTAGTTTCAGCAGGAGTAGAAGTCTCATTGGATCTATTGGGACCAAAGAGGTTGAGAGCCATTTCCTCTCTCCCATCTGCGAAGTTAGGCATTGTGATGAAAAAACAGTTTTTCCGAATAAAGTGAAGTGCAAAACAGTCAATTTTAGAATACTAAACAATAAACAGAAGCAACCAGCAGCTGACTAAGGTTTCGTACATCCACTTCACACGCCTCTTGTACCTGTGTGGCAAGGGATAGCTGATTGTCCCATCTAACTCCCAGATTCCTCACCAAGTCCTTGTGTGCCGGAGCAATGGCCAGTTCCTCAGGCCACCACAGATTGGAAGAGAGGGAAGAAGGTTGGTTAATAAAATAGGACCTAGGTGTTATCTGGATTAAGTTTCAAGAAATTGTGGTCCATCCAGGCCGCAAAAATGTAGAGACAATTTTTGAGTGGGTCAAAATTTGCCGCACACACAGCATTTAAGGTGAATAGAAGCAGAAGATCATCAGCATATAATATGATTTTTGATTTCAGACATGGAAATCGATTCAGCCAGCGGGGTTAAGTAAATATTAAAAGTCAGAGGGCTCAGAGCAGAGCCCTGCGGCACGCCCCACTTTAGTGGTTTGACTGGGGATATGAATGGATAGATCCGGACCTGCTGTGTGCGGTCAGATAGTAAGGTCGATATCCAGTTCAGCACTGAGCCCCCCACGCCTATAGTCTTAAGGCGGTTCTGAAGAATGGGATAGTCGACGGTGTTAAATGCTGTACACAAGTCTAACATCACCAACACCGCCTTGGAACCTCCGTCGACCGCCCAGCGTATTGAGTCTGCCATTTCTGAGGGCCAACTCGGTACTATAGCCGGGATGGAAGCTGGATTGTGAGCCGTGAAGGAGGCTATTATCTTTAACAAAGGCCATCAGTTGCTGCCAGAATACATTCACTGAAATCTTGGCCGGAGCTGGTAAAAGAGAGTTAGGTCTATGATTTCAAGGAGATTCAGGATCTGCGTTGGCTTACCTTAAGATGGGCAGGAGGAATGTGTGTTTCCACGCATCCGGATTAGAGCCCAATCTGAGGGAAATGTTCCAGATGGCGTTTAAATGTTGTTTGTGAATCTTAGAAAGGATGTTGTATTGCTTGGCGGGCAAGGGGTCAGTAGGGGAACCGGGTTTACACATCTGCAATTCGAGCAGAGAGGCTTCCTATGAAATTGTGGCAAAATCTGAGACTACAGAGCTTGGAAACAGCTTTACTGATTGGTCCTCAGACATTGGACAACTATATCAGCATGCAGGCCCTCACCTACACAGACTACATGGGTCAGGGGGACAGCAACTCATGGATGGAGGACAACCATACCACCATCCTGCATTGGTACATCAACATTTGCATCCAGTTGTCCAAAAAACAACACACTGCACCACGCTCCGCTGCAGATCCACCAAAACAGCTTGACCTGAGGTAACACAAACGAGCCATGTGGCACCCTCACACAGGACACTCCAACCAACGACACCGCCACACCCTGCAACAGCACACACTGGATCAGCGACTGATCCAACACTCTTGCCACATTGGCGGACTTTCCTGTGAAGCACAACAACAGTTAAGCCACCAGGGAGAAGGCAGACCTACTGGACTCATACAGGTCTAGCCGGACTCATGTGCAAACCTTGTAAAACAAACAACCATCAGTTACCATTCAGCCCTGAAATCCTCCACACACAGACATCGCCATATCATCAGCACGGACAAGAGGACAACCTTCAGGTATGGCCTAGGCACCAACAAACACAACATGAATTACCTCATCGGCATTGTGAGTGAACTATCTAACCCCAGCTCTCCATCAAAAGACATCCCACCCTTGCAAGGCGAAAGGGATCCATTGCCACTTACTACCACTCCAAGCTCGTGGACGTGCACGAAAGCCTCGCCTCACAGAGGCAGACAGCGCTATTTTCCACAGGACATACCCCCCTCAGGTCCTGGACTCCCGTCAGCAGCAAAGATATCACCCGGCTCATGTACTTGATCCACTCCAGATCTCCATCAGGAGCCTTTCCACGCCACATCTCAATCACAGCATACACCATCCTTGAAGCCCACATCCGGCACATCATGAATGTCTCCTTTCAGTATGCCACTTTCCATGGGAGCTGGAGGCATGCAGAAACCCAGGCCCTTCTTTGACAACGGACGTCCTGGAACATCACCATGCTTGCCTACCCGGCAAATGTCATCAAAAAGACAGTCAAGGAGCAACTGACCATCTCCCTCAAAGCAAACATCTCCAGGCAACCCACCCCAGACCATCTTCCACAGTAATCACCCCACTGCAACAACCCTCATTACCAACGCCAACGACATCTTGGACCCTGCTCAACAATGGTGAGACCACCACCCTCACCCCATCGACTGCTCAAAGGCATCTAACACCATGTGCTACCACACTGTCAGATCACACATCTCCAACACTGGGATCCACAGGAAGACCCAGGATGAAATCGCCAAGAACTTCCCCAGCAAGGCCCAGGGAGTCAGCATCCTCACTTCGTCCCATGCCCCAGGCCTCATCTCTCAGCGTGATAATCTACAATGTCTCCATGACCCCCCTGTCCAACATCACATGCGCACACAACCTCGTCATCATGTCCTATGCCATTGACACCCAGCGGCTCCTCACCCTCGCCAAAGACCCAGCCACTCCCAGATCCAACATTCAAGAAGGCATGAGGTGCGTTGACAAATGGATGAACATCAGCCACATGAGGCTGAACTTGGACAAGACTGAGCTCATCATCTGAGGAATGTCCCCTTACGGCTGGGACAACTCCTTGTGTCACACTGGCCTCGGCAGCGCACAAGCAGACAGTGGCAACGCACACAAGCAGGTGCTCATCGTACACTCCTCGCTCACAATGACCATGCAAGTCAACACCATCACTACCTCATGCTGCAAGTCCCTCTGCATGCTGCAAATGATCTTCAGATAGATCCACTCCTAGTCAAGACAGACAGTCACCCAGGTCCACTACACTAGCCGGCTAAACTACGGCAACACCCTCTACGCAGGAACAAGAGCCAGACTCCAGGAGGACTTGTGCACTTCAAGGGTGCATGCGCACACCTCATCCTCAACATCCCCTGCCACAGCCACATTAATGTTCACCTGAGATACCTACAATAGTCTCACTGTCAACTGCAGGATCACCTTCATACTCCTCAGCCACACTCTGTAGGCACAACATAACCCCAGCCCCAGAGTCGAACATGGACATCTCTCATCTAACACCCCGTTGCCCCAACTCCGTCCAGCCACCCTTGTCCTGGGCATCATTCATCACATCCACAGTACAACTCCATGCGGGAGCAAGTTCTCCCGCATCACCAAACCCATGACCTCTACACCTTCATGAAACTCTTCCTAAACTGTCTGTCAGAGCAGTATGGCAAGCCCCACCCCCCCTCAGCAGATTGAAATCCTCACGGGTGACTATTGAGCTCATGTTGTCAGTGATCCGACGGAGTGAATGGCTTATGTCCCTCTGCACCGCCAGGAGCTCAGCCAGTCCTGCCTCCATCCGTCCTTGGTGTTGTTGTTGACTGGTGTGTTGCTCGGCCTGCAGGTTTTTGATTTCTGTGAGGGCCCCCACTACCTGGCTGAACTCCCTAGTGTCCCGCCGGTATGCCTCCATGATGTTTCGTAGTTCAGACATACCGGGCCCTGCAGCTGGCTGGTCAGGTTCTCGCCTCCGCCTGGTGCCATTCCCACCACCCCTGCCCACACAAGCCTGGCCTGCCGTTGTGGGCACATCGGGTCGAAGGGACCCCTGAGGGATGGCAGTGGTGGCACCTCCTGGGTGCCCGGCGAACCTTGTCCCTCATTGTCAGACTTGCTCAGTTGTGGAGTGTGGGCAGGGCTCCGAGATGTCTGCTGGAATGTGGCAGGAATGGGTGTGGTGGTTGGCAGAGATGTCCCTGATCCAGCTGCTGCACGGGTTTGGGCTCCAGAATTGCCAGGTTGGTCGGGTCATCCATGGAGTGGTGAGAGGCGTCGCTGTTGGTGGGATCAGGGTCCTTCGGAGCATGGGACTGTGATTCATCTCCCCCTTGTTGGGGGTAGATTCAGCATGTTGCCCTGTGGGTGTGAGAGACAGACAATGTTAATACCATTTAATGCAACATCCAATTTTCATATACATTGTCATTGGCACTGTTCCACCTTGTAGTTGTCTATGCTTTGGATTGTTCTAAATGTTCACTTGTGGATGGGTATGTTGTGTGGTCAGATTGATCTGTGCTCAGTAGTGCAATGACAGTGGTTGTGAGTTCCTGTCCAAGACATCTGAACTTGTTGTCCTGGTGTTAGTGTTTGCACTGGTCACAGGAGGGCCTTGTGCTGCCTACACCAGGGCCCAATGTCAGCTATCTTGTCAGTACTTTCCCACTCCCTGTGCATTGAGCATGGTACATGGGTGTGTACCTGGGCCATATGGGATGAGTGCAATTGGCCATGGGCGTACACAGAAATGTTGATAGGGGTGGCCAAATTTTTAGCTTCATCACCATCCCCCTTGCACCCTCCTCCCCTTGTACCCTTCTCACCCTCTGCCTTGCACCCTTCTCACCCTCTCCCCTGCACCTTCCTCCCCTCTGCCTTGCACCCTTCTGGTCCTCCCCCTTGCACCCTTCTGGCCCTCCCCTTTGCACCCTTCTCGCCCTCCCCCTTGCAGCCTTCTGGCCCTCCCCCTTGCACCCTCATCCCCTCTGCCTCTCACAATTCTCGGCAACCCTCTTGCAACCTTCCCACACAATGGAGGGTGCTGCCACCTGGAACAATATCACCATTTGAAAAGCATGATGGACTAGGGCCAGCCCTGACTGGGCCCACACCAGATACACTGGCAATCCAGGGGGGGCCAAGAGCCAGCCATTTGGAGTCCCACGATGCATTTTGTGACACCCACCCTCCAAGCATACCGGACGTCCATTCTTGGGTCTGTGTTTCCTGTAGCATGGGACATAGCATGGCCTTGGTTTGTCAATGGGGTATACACATGTTAGTGGCATTAGCGTTGTTTTTGCCTGTAGTTGTGGGCGACGGGCGCTTGGGAGTTGTTGTGGTCATTTTTTAGGTCTCGCCTGAGCCAATGCGCTTGCACATTGCTCCGGCGAGATTATAGTAAGGGAAAAAGAACAGTCTACCAAAACGGCGGATTAGACACAGTTCATGTGATCTAGGCACGTGCACAAACCAGCCACGTCACACACCACCATTTGTCTGTGCCTCGCATCAGACTTCAAAGGCTGCCGCTCAACCCCCCAATCAGACTTCAAAGGCTGGTGCTCCCCCGCCCCCCACATCAGACTTCAAAGGAATGCGCTCCCGCACACCCGCCACAGCAATGCCAAGAGCTTGTTTTCCATCTTCCTTCCTTGGCCCTGGGTGTTTTCCGTGTTCTCCCATTCAGTGCCTTCTCAACCCCGTACTTGATTGCTGTCCAAGACCGAGCCCTCGCTGTCTCTATCATTATACACTCTCCCTGTATTTTCCTGTTTCCCCTTGTTTTTTCCCGGCTCCATCATTCTGTGCTTTGAAACTGAACGCGCTTTGTAGCACTCAACCCTGCGTGTTCGTAGCTTCAGTCTCTGTGCTGCTGCACCACATCACTCAGGGACAACACCACATTACTCAGGGGCACCACCACATCACTCAGGGACACCACCACATCACTCAGGGGCACCACCACATCACTCAGGGGCACCACTCACGGGCACCACCACATGACTAAGGGACTCCACCACATCACTCAGGGACACCACCACATCACTCAGGTACACCACCACATCACTCAGGGGCACCACCACATGACTCAGGGACACCACCACATCACTCACAGACACTACTACATCACTCAGGGGCACCACCACATCACTCAGGGACACCACCACATCACTCACAGACACCACCACATCACTCAAGGACACCACCACATTCCTCAGGGACACCACCACATCACTCAGGAACACCACCACATCACTCAAAAACACCACCACATCACTCAGCCCAACCACATCATCACTCAGCACCACAACAGCACTCTCCTTGCTTGCTACCAATAAGCATTGCCATAGCCAATAGGACTCGCATTAGGAAAGTGTATGCTATTGGCTTTGTGAATAACATTGCTATTAATGTGTATATTTTAAAAGTCAACACATATTTAAAAAATGTGTCATTTACAATAGCAATAGCTCCCACTTTCCTAATGCGAGTCTTATTGCATTGCAAATGCTTGTTGTACTTGGGGTTCGCGTGCGCTTCGTTCAGGGGGGGTTTGTTTCGTATTTGATTTAGTGGCTCGCTCATACGCGACAGTTTTCTGGGGTTCGCGTGCGATTAGTTCAGGGGGTTCGTTTCGTATTTGATTTAGTGGCTCCCTCATACTCGGCGTTTTTATGGGTTTGCGTGCGCTTCGTTCAGGGGGGGTTCGTTTCGTATTTGATTGTGTAGCTCGCTCATACGTGATGTTTTTACGGTGTTCGCGTGCGTTTGTTCAGGAGGGCTCGTTTCGTATTTGATTCAGTGGCTCACTCATACGCGACGTATTTACGGGGTTCGCGTGCACTTCATTCAGGGGGGGTTCGTTTCGTATTTGATTGTGTAGCTCGCTCATACCTGATGTTTTTATGGGGTTCGCGTGCGCTTTGTTCAGGGGGCTCGTTTCGTATTTGATTTAGTGGCTCACTCATACGCAACGTATTTACGGGGTTCACGTGCGCTTCATTCAGGGGGGGTTTGTTTCGTATTTGATTGTGTGGCTCGCTGATACACGATGTTTTCCGTACAAATCGCAGTTCATACGTGACGATGTTTTCCCGTATGAATTGTGTTCTCGGTCCCCGGTCTGGATCGTACTTGTCGGGTTGTACAGCATGTTTACAAATTGAACGGTTCACTTTCCGAGTCCGTATCGTACGGATTATCGCTTGATTTTCGGACGGTTTGCAAGGATTCAGACGTATTTTTTAACTACGGATCTACTACGCGATTCAGACGGATTTGTACGATTCGTACGGAAACGGCTACGAATACGAATCATTGTACGGATTCCTTTCCCGAATCGGAATCGACCCCTTAATATATAGAATGTTTAAAATATCGAATAAAAAAATATAAAATGTTTAACATTTCCAAAATAAATATATATAGGGGCCAATTCCGATCTGGTAAAATTCCCCACGAATCACAGTACGGTCCGTTTTTCCCATACGATTCGTACACCTACACAATCCCCGTACGTACGATGAAGTACGATCATAACCCAAAGCATTTCAACATACGATTCGTACCAAACACCATACGAACAAAAAATGCATACGATAAATATCCGGGTCACACTGTACGCACCGTCCGTCCGTAAACAGGCATCAGTTTCCAGCTCAGCAAGTACGATTCGTCTCGGCGACACTCCGTACGACCCTATTGCTACGGGAGCTTAAAACTACCGTAAAAGCAGAGTCCGGTCCGAACTGGACCCCGGTACTCAACAGACACGCCATGAACCCCATCGACCGTGTCATCCCAGTCCTGTACGCCTACGACCTGGTGCACAGAAACCGACGACGGTGCAGATGGTGAGAACAACGTACCCCAACAACGGAAGTGTACATGTACGGTACGTCACATGCTCGCGTATATCACCATTAAAATAGTGATACGACCTGCACACACGCCATTAATGTTGGGGTACGGTGCGTCACACGCTCGCATATATCACCATTGCAATAGTGATACGAGCCGTACACACGTTATTTATGTTAGGGTACGGTGCTCACATCTGAGGGGTTTGTGGATATGACTCCCAGCAGTACCCAGACATAGGAGAGGGGTGTAGATATGACACCCAGTAGTGCCCAGACATAGGAGTGGGGTGTGCACAGGACTCCCAGCAGTGCCCAGACATAGGAGGGGTGGATGGATATGACTCCCAGCAGTGCCCAGATATAGGAGGGGGTGTGCACAGGACTCCCAGCAGTGCCCAGACATAAGAGGGGTGGTTGGATATGATTCCCAGCAGTGCTCAGACATAGGAGAGGGGTGTGCATAGGACTCCTAGCAGTGCCCAGACATAGGAGGGGTAGCTGGATATGACTACTAGCAGTGCTCAGACATAGGAGGGGGTGTAGATATGACTCCCAGCAGTACCCAGGCATAGGAGGGGGGTGTGCACAGGACTCCCAGCAGTGACCAGACATAGGAGGGGGCTGTGCATAGGACTTCCAGCAGTGCCCAGACATAGGAGGGGTGTGTAGATATGACTCCCAGCAGTGCCCAGACATAGGAGGGGTGTAGATATGACTCCCAGCAGTGCCCAGCCAATAGGAGGGGGTGTAGATATGACTCCCAGCAGTGCCCAGACATACGAGTGGGGTGTGCACAGGACTCCCAGCAGTGCCCAGACATAGGAGGGGGTCTAGATATGACTCCCAGCAGTGCCCAGACATAGGAGGGGGCGTGCACAGGACTCCCAGCGGTGCCCAGACAGAGGAAGGGGTGTAGATATGCCTCCCAGTAGTGCCCAGACATAGGAGGGTGGTGTGCACAGGACTCCCAGCAGTGCCCAGACATAGGAGGGGGTGTAGATTTGACCCCAGCAGTGCCCAGACATAGGAGGGGTGGCTGGATATAACTCCCAGCAGTGCCCAGACATAGGAGGGGGTGTAGATATGACTCCCAGCAATGCCCAGACATAGGAGGGGGTGTCCACAGGACTCCCAGCAGCGCCCAGTAATAGGAGGGGGTGTAGATATGATTCCCAGCAGTGCCAAGACATAGTAGGGGGGTTTAGATATGACTCCCAGCAGTGCCCAGACATAGGAGGGGGTATGCACAGGACTCCCAGCAGTGCCCAGAAATAGGAGGGGGTGTAGATATGACTCCCAGCAGTGCCCAGACATAAGAGATGTGTGTGCAGAGGCTTCCCAGCATTGCTCAGTGAAAGGGGGGGCATTATTATTATCATACAACATCTACTTGTGTGTATGTTTACAGCCCTAACCTGTGACAGTCCTGATAGTGCCATAGCAACACATCACTTATAGCAGTGTCACACTCCATGAAGGTTTAATACCTGTCACACACTGCGTAACACACCACCTGTGGGTGTGATGTCAGGTCACACATGCTGATCCACCCATGGAGGTTGCAGGCAACCTACACACCCTACCATCATGACTCAATAGTGTATAGTCATGTAACAGCCCACCAAACAAATACAGCAAAAAGGATAAACACACTGTTATGTATATCCCGGCCCTGATATGAATGTACAGGTGGTGAAACATGTACTGTTTCATGGAAGGGACATGGTTGAAACACCTTAGATACAAATCAATAAATTGGGAGTTGTGTGCACAAATTCCCTGCATTACAAATCAAAACATATGGGTAAGGCTGTGATCATACATATCTGCATAGTGTAAACAAGGCAGATGGTGTCCATGATGGCATTTATACATACTACAAACACAACTACAGTGAGTAGTATGGATGGCACAGATCAATGAGCACAAGTCATCTATGAGCAGGCATGGCCATTGCCAAAGGGAAGGTTAAAAAAAAGGAACTCTGCACAAAAGTAACCACAATAATTGTGCAACTGTCTGTAGTGAAGATCTCATGTGTCACTGAGGAAGGGACACTCTTTTGGACAATGCCTGTATGCAAACTGCACACACACTAATCAAGATAATTTGCTGCAACATTGGGATGGCACATAGATACCATAGGCCACCTCATTACCATCAGAAAATAGACATCTTTCACAATACCAAAACATTAACATGACACCAACTTCTAGGCACACAGCACCGAAAGCAAGTACCTGAAATGCAATAGTTCGGAATGAAAAATAAAATGCTTTATTCAGCTCCAAAATTAAAATGAGTAAATAAATGAGTCCATGCTCAAAGAAGGCCAATGGCCAGTCCAAAAATACTGTTCATGACAGTTGTGACGTTGTGGAGGTATTCACCCCCAAACTTGCCTGCACATGGTGGATTTAGAGGTCTGTGGACCCATGGGGGGCATCATCTCGGTCAGTGACCGGCACCGCAGGGACAGGAGAGGGAACGGTAGGTGTTGTGGGTGCAGTTGTGGAGGATTCCTCCACAGTGGCTGGTGCAGCACAAAAGGTTGAAACATTCTGCGCTGCACACTGCTGCCAGTTCAGACAGGCTACCACCTGACCCCGGGGACACAATGGGAGTGGAGGTAGAGGAATGTGAATCAGGTGTAGTGTGTCTGTGGCGGCGTGACTGCTGTCTGTCCCCAGTCCCTATGGGTGTTCCTACATCCCCATGAGATTGTGTGCCTGGAGAACTGCGCCTAGACTTTCGTGGTGGTGTGCTGGGTGTCCCTGTTGGTGTGCGTGCCCTTGTGTGCCTGCATGTTCTTTGGACAGGTATGGGAGATGGGGATGTGGATGGGTCTGAACAAGTGGGGGGGACGGACCGCTGCAGGAAGGCAACTGCTGGCATCAGTGTTGAGTCTATGGACAATAGACTCCGACGTTGGTCAGACATGTTATCTGACATGCCCTCCACGAATGACAACAACTGTGTCAGTATCTGTGTTTGGCCATGGAGGACAGTCAGCATTGATGTCTGACCAACAAGAATCTGCCGGAGTAGGTCCACAGACTCGGCAGTGAGGGCAGCAGGGGAGACAGGGGCAAGGGCTGCGGTGCCGGGGACGAAGGAGACATGTGGGGCAGCACGGGCAGAAGGGACACTAGCAACTGGGAGGGTGGAGATGGGTCTGGAGGAGGCGGGGACAGACACAGAGATGGAAGAAGGTCTAGCCGTGTATTCCCCCTCCTCCAGGGAGTCAGATGATGATCCGTCCACATTATACGAAGTGTCACCTTAAAAAGGTACGGACGGTTGACTCCCCTCACCCTCCATGCCACTAGCTTCCTTCAACTCCTCAGCGCTGGTGGCACTGCCGCTGGGTCCCTCCTCCTGGTCCGTGCTCATGTCTCCTCCTTCTGGCTTGGTTGATCATGCTGTGGGCAAGGAGAAGAAACAAAAATGCATCAGTCACCTGTACACATATGACACATGAGCACAAAATCAGTTGGTCACATAGCAAATCATGGCATGCATCATGAGTAACAGCCAGATAGCTCTGCACATATTTGAGACTAGTACTGACCAGTTGGTATTGACACAATGCTAGTTGGACACAAGGATACCATCAACTCACCAGGCCCCAACTTCAATGAGAGTTACACTTAGAAGATTCTGTTGGTTCTCATGACAGCAGACCCATACAATGAAGTTATGGCACTTAAAGTTCACTAATAAGAAAACATTTGTGGTGGCCGTCAGGGCAAACTAACCCACCTCACTAACCAAGGTGACACCACACTCAGAGCCCTGTAAGTACATTTGGGTGATCAAAAATGTAAGAAATAGTGTTCATCTTGTGACTCACAATACTTCAAACATTCGACATGTATTGAATGTGTACATTTCCAAACTTGTGAAGAGAACATGTATGTGCCTGCATGAAAGGAGACTCACAAGGAAATGCACCCAATAAACATAGACACATTCACTGAAACCGCTGGCACCCGGTCAGATGAAACACTGGTAGGAATAAATGGCTTTGCAGATTTGCAATACACATGGGCCAACGGAGGTCTTGATGGCTTTACACACATTAGTCTGTACAATTGAGAACAAAGGAGTTGCAAGATCCAAAAACCACTGTGTGGACATGTATATGGAGATCAACGCACAACATTAATCACTAACAATGGGCTCATTTAAAAGCTGCCAGCTTGTAACACAAAATTTGATAATGTTGTTTCGTGTGCACTACCTTGTGAGACAACGATCATGCAGGCACATAAGTGTAACTTACACAAATCGTCATATGTACACATTCAAAACATAAAGCAATAATGACAAGATTTTGGGAGTGCCAGGGTTCAATCATTAGTGTAAGTCAACTTGAAATATGTCAGTCCTCACAGGGGCATCTGGTACCTGATCATGCAGTTGCTTGCACATAAGACCTACTGGCTGTCATGTGAAGTGGCCCACATGTCCTAAATCTGGACAATGCTCAAGCTAATGGGCCTGAAATTGTGAAACAACAAAATCATACCTGCATCGTGGACACACCCTCATCCCTAGGGTAAATGACAACACTAGTGTGCACACCAACACAAAACAGCGTTCCACCACAACTACATACATGTGTGTAGAAAAGATGGAGGCACAATCATGTTTTGAAAATAATTACATAGGCTGTCAAGCATAAAATAAAAACACTGCCCACCATCACAGGGGAAGTACATGGTGAAACATCAGCCATCCAATGACCACTCACAGGTCACACCTGGCAAGGCAAAATCAGGCAGGCCCATTAGACATCCCCTGCACAACACCTCCATCCTTCAGTCGATGTGATTGATACAGATCAAGAAGTGAGAAATTGGAATCAGGGTACACAAAACTGTGCAGCAAGGAGTCCAAAAGTAACACACGCTCACCTCGTGGGGATGGCAATACATATTAGTCACAAACAAACAACCACAGATTGTTGTGAATAGGCACACAGGCACTGCCCAGTGTAACCATGCACCAGCCAAATCTTTTATCCATGTTCAGTGGGCGCATGTAGCAGACACAGGATTCATACAAACTATGCCAGGCTCCAATGCCACTGAGGCAGAGCCATGATGAACACACATTGAATGGGTACAGTGTTGCATTACACACATGACTAGGAGTCCAGGGTGTGTCTGGAGACTGTAGTGGGCACACTGATCTGTGGTGATGGAATGAGCTGACTGTACCATCAATAACCGTGATGGCACTATGCATATCTCACAAATGATGTACATCGGGTCATGCATGCTGCAAGGGTGTGCATTTCAAACCTCACACTACTATGTTGAGACGCATCATCAGGGCAAACAAATATGAAGCACAAACACAGTGCACAGGTCATGGCACAGGCAAGGTACCAACACATATCACAGACCTCCCTCCCACATGATGTGCAAATCAATGTGCAGTCTAATTACCTGGCACCTTGAAGAACTTGTGCAAATGCCCAAAAACACAGACCAGGGGCAAATGTGGAGGAAGGGGGTGAGGGATGAAAATGGACACCATCTGAATGTGAGGAATTGAAACTACAATGCACAAATAGCCTGGCTGACCAGACACCCCAACTGTGGGAGCATTTCCAGGCTTCAGAGCACCTCAAGTAGCAGCTGACACACAACACTACAAACAGGCATGTACCCACCCCCTTCTTGCTGCTGTCTTTCCTGCAACTGCCTATGGAGGTCTGGAAAGATCACTTCCAGGACCCGGAGCATGTGGGGAGTGAGATGATGTCTTCCACCATGCCGGCGTGGAGGTGACAGTTTCAACTGGACCCGGGCCATACGCCGGGTCCAGCACCGGATGTCCTGACACCTTTTCTTTATGTTGGTAATCCGACGGCGAGGGCTCCCCACAGACCTGACAGCCCTGGCTACGTCCAACCAGATCTCCCCCTTCTCGTAGGAATTTACCTGTCAGGAAGACAAAGTGAAACAACATCACTACACCTGCTCCATGTCCCGGAGACACACATGCACTACATTGATGATGAGAACAGGCCATAGGATGCTGACAGGACTTGAATCATTGTACATGTGAATTTGGCCTGTGGGCAAACCACAATGCACTACATGCCTATGAAAGACAACAGATGGCATAAGGGGGGCAACAGACTCACTGATCATGGCACACACTGTACAACACATGCAACTACAGGGTGTGGGATAGCATGTGGCAAGCATTCACATTTCCTAATCCACTTAACAACCCTCACCAGACCAGACAAATACACACTGGCACAGATCATTTGCCAGTCACTGACCACAGTGGGTACAACAATCACTTTGCACATGTGCCACTTCACATAGAAGTGTCACAGGTGTCATGCTAACTTTGCTAGTCAGGCACACAGCACTTCTCACTTGTCACATCAGATGGGCAGGACAGATGCATACGCCATGCAGCTGCGATGCAACACATCACATACACACCCACCCAGATGACAAGGAACATTCACATACTTCAATGTCCATGAGGTCCGAAACATAATTTCTTGAATATCACCACAGGTCCCCACAAGTCATGAACTTCTGTGAGTACATTCAGCTGTCAGCCTGGGGGAAACACTGTTACATCTCAGGACATTAGTGAATAAAGCCACCAAGGTATTGCACGCCTGAATGTGTCTTTCACAATGCATTGAATATCACAGTAAGCACAATGCAAGTGAGGAGTAAACACACATGAACTACATCATGCTCTGCATGAGAGACACCACCATGTACACCCCCTGGACTCTCTCAAAACCACATAGCATGTCTGTCCCACCAATACACAATGCCTGTTGTGACACACACACAACAGGTGCACAGTCACAGATAGTGCATTCAACACTCACCTGCTCCCCTGGTCTCCCTTACAGCTTGCTGTACTGTGGTAGGAGGGCATCCAGCAGGGCCTGGTTTTCCTCATCAGAGAATGCAGGTGCCCTCTCCACCAAACGCAACATGATGGTCCAGGGAATGCAGAGACAGCAGCAGTGTGGTGCCGGCAAGTGCTCTCTCACAGCCACATGCAGCCTTAAATCTGTGCTGCTTTTAGTCTCAGGAGTACAGTGTGATAGGCCAGATCACTTTGCATCCTACCTCTCATCCAATCCCTTTAAACTTAAGGGCCTGACATACATTTGCATGGTTTAAAATTTGAGCACCAGCTCCACAATCAATTTGCAACATTGTATTTTTTTGACCAACTGACTTTTGCAGGACACCTGTAGCACACATCCAAATCTCAGTATCCATGACAACCAGGCTGCATTCAGGGCCTACTACTTGTCCCCTAGGTGTACCCAGAGCTTTTTTTGAGATCCTCTCACGTGTACGGTGCGTTTCGCGTCGCGTATGGCACCATTACAATGGAGAAACGTCCCGCACACACGCAAGCACTGTCGGGGTACGGTTCGCTCGCGGATGGCACCATTACAATGGGTACGATGCGTTATACACAGTGCGTTTCACTCGCCCATGTGAATGCAGGTGTACAGTGCGTTTTACCCAGTGCATTTCACACGCCCATGTGAATGCAGGTGTACGGTGCGTTTTACACAGTGCGTTTCACACGCTGGAGTTAAAGCAGGGGGATAGTACGTGCACACGGTCACGTATGGCTAGTGATACGAGGCGCACACATGGTAGGGATGTAGCAGTACGGTTAACACAAGGATGTCTATCAAGTTCTTGTCATTGGATGCTTACATGAGCTAGGCCCTAGGTGTGGCAGGCACTGATATAGCACAGCATATCAGTTCATGTTGCACAATTGATGTGTGATGACCTGGTGACACATGTGATGTGTGATGGGGCACTATGTGTTTGTATTGCTGGTTTTATGTAATGGTTTTTAGTAACCAACAATAAATATTCATTCATTTATTCATTCATTCATTCATTCATTCATTCATTCATTCATTCATTCATTCACTATGTGGTATACATCACCTTTCCACTTCCACTTGTCCCCTGTGTATCATCATGCACATGTTGTCATGCACATAAGCCCTGGGATTGCACAGTCATCACTTCCAGAACCTGTCACATGATGGCAGGGACCGTGGCAATTTCTCAGTTGTCATTTTGACGCTAATCAGGTCCCTACGTAACAATGTACTGTGTGTGTAATTCTTAATGAAGATTTTTCAGTTTGGGGTCCGTATAATGCATCTGCTGCGGGTGCATCTGTAATGTGTCTGTGTTGTGACTGAAATGGTTTTGCATGTACGCACACCGTGGCACATGTGCCTTTTCAAGGGATTTTGTGTCTGATGGCATCATACATCATTGATCCACATGCATACATGTCTGCATCTTGACAATTGCTGTGGTCTTGCATTGTCACATACACACCTCATTTGCAAGTTGTATGATATGTCCAATAGATATTCCATGTGACCTGGGTCTGTGCCTTGCAGTCAGCTGTCTATATGGGATGACAACCTTCTAATGCAGGTCTGGTGATGTGTGTCACTCCAGTGATATCTTGCTCTGCTCACTCAGAGCAGCCCTTCACTTTTTGTGTGTGCATGTAAAGTTTATTACTATTACTACAGATGTATCTTGGTAACTTTTTTAAGTGCCATGAAGCTGCCACATGTGTCCAGGATGTATTGCTTACACCAGACCCCATTGTACCTTGATGTGTAGTTGCAAGGTTGCATGTGCTATGTACATTGGAATAATTCTGGCTGACAGTTGTTCTACATTATTCCTAAATATGTACTGCAGGGCACCACCTCTACCAAGGCCTTTTCCTGACTTGGAGACCATGAGGGAACATGATTGCATCCGTCATTACAGATTCACTCGAGAGTTGATTCAGAACTTGACGGACAAGCTGGAACCACATCTCCAACCGCAACACAGGTATCCAACTGCGCTGACACCAAAGCTAAAGGTGATGGCAGCCCTACATTTTTTTGCCACAGCTACGTTTCAATTTACCATTGCAGATATGGGGGGTATGTCCCAGACCATGTTCAGCCATGTCCTACGTGATGTCTTAGCTGCCATGTTAGAGCACATTGATGAATTCATCAAATTTCCAAACCCTGAAGAGTTGAGAGATGTCAAGGGTGAATTCTATGCCCTGGGAGGGATGCCACATGTCATTAGGTCCATCGATGGTACACATGTGGCTTTGGTGACACCACAGGCTCAGGAGCAGACCTACCGCAATAGGAAGCATTACCACTCAATAAATGCCCTTGTAGTGTGTCTTGCTAACATGCTGATTTCCCATGTTTGTGCTTGTTTTCCAGGATCTTGCCATGATGCATTCATCATGAGGCGTAGCAGGGTACCACAGATGATGCTGCAGCTGCACAACAATTGGGCATGTCTTGTTGGTGGGTATACTTAGTTTGTCCTGTATGCTTAACATTTTAAATTGCTCTGACAAAATTGCTTTACCCTACATTTCAACACGCTGTATATTTTTAGGAGATGCAGGATATCCCAACATGCCGTGGCTCATGACACCGCTCCGCAACCCAAGGACAGCTGCAGACCATCGGTACAACAATGCACACGGGCAGATCAGGTGTGTGATTGAGCGAACGTTTGGACTCCCGAAGAACAGATTCCGGTGCCTTGATAAGACCGGCGGATCCCTCCCATACGCCCGGTCAAGGTGTGTAACATCTTCACAACATGGCAGTTGAGAAGGCCGTGCCACTCATCCTGGATCTTGATGAGCTGGAACATCCACCCGTTGAGGATGAAGGGCTTGGGCACAATGCAAGTGATGAGGAGGAGGAGGATGATATCCGGAGTCAGCTCATACGCAACTTCTTCTCTTAATGGTGAGTCACTGGGTAGTTGTGTGCACGCTTGTGGCATGGAGTGGCATGTGTTGCATACTGTGTGTCCAGCTGACTGTATGTGAAAACACTTTGATGTTTGGTGTGATGTGTCACACAAGTGATGATGTAATGACACACACATATGTGCAATGAGTGATTTTGAAATGTACATATGTACTACATTGTGATGTATTTTCACATGACCATGTCTGTATGCAATTATTATTAATGTGTCCCCTTGTGTGCGTGTCTTTCCCAGGTCGCTCTGCCTGTTGTGGAGAAGTGTGGCTCAGGGGTTAGAGGCGGCAGACCCGGACGCTGAGATCGGCCCTGGACCAGGGTTCAATTCCCCGCCTCTGCGGGTCTTGGGCTCAAAAATTTCACGGACTTGATAATTCTCGCTCTGGTGCCTTCTCGACTCACGGGTTCACACTCTGCGACTCTGGGCAATAGCTTGCTTAATCTCCACAACGGCCCCTCGCGGCGGGATGCCTGGCTTTCACCTTGTGGATACCCTGCCGGGGTTATCTCACAGGGGAATACCAGGACGGGTTCCCTAAGCAAGCGCCGGGAAACCCTTTGTGGGTAGCTGTGCGCTATATAAGCTCAAATACATTTACATTTACATTTGTTGTCGGTTCGTGTCATCTTGGTACTCCTGCTATTGATCATGATGATTGCAACGTGTGTCGAATCACTGTTCCATGCACAGACCTTTGGAAATGTCCGTTTTGGTATGATATCTAAACATTGTTTTTTGGGTTGGTATGCTATGGGAATGTGTGTTACTGTGCTTGTTGTTGAAGCATACATACATGTGTCATTAACATGGATCAAGATGCCTGTTGCAACACTCACATTACTGGACACTCACCCTTCTTCTCAGTCATCTGTTGCTGATTGATGACTCTGGGGAATGCATCAATGTGTGTAAACCATGGTCCAGAGACATTGTGGATGTGACTGGTTTACATAGTGTGTGACTTCACAACCACAGGCTCTGTGTGGATATGAAAACTCACTGTGTGCAGCAGGATGTGTTTGGCTCATCACATTGATGTTGTTGGCCAGTACAGTTAGGTTTACCTATTGACATGTTGTGAAGGTGTGGACCACTGTAGGTCCCACATGTTCTGACAATTGTCCAGTGAGTGTGTTCGTATGGATGCATTGCACCTTGTGCCAGCATGTAATGTCACTGTCAGGTTGCAACATCTGTGCCGGTGGAGATCACTGCTTTGCAAGCCTTCTTGGTAACTTTATGTCAACTTTCTATTCCCATTATTCCAGGAATGTTGCACTGATGACGTAGGAACGTAGAGGTGTTGGTAATGTAGACCCTTCCATTACACCAGTCGGTTGACGTTAATTGCAGAAAAGTCTTGTGCCGTGCTGCATATCCTGGTCACAGTAGGGGTGGTTTACTGGGTCTGTTCCTCATTACTCTCTGTAGAGTTTACTCACACCTGCTTGTCATGTTTGGCATTGTAAGGCACAGTTTGATGAGCCAATGCTTGGCTCTTATTAGGCTTCCTTGTGTTTAAATAATCCCCTTCCTCGGCTCTAGCATGGGATGTGTATCTTACATTCATGAGCCTCACTGATTCCCAGGGCTGACTACAGTAATTTGATTTTTGTGAGTAGGAAACAAAAAATAAAGAGGCAACAAACAATCAAGTACAGTACATCAAAACATTTTTAAGAAAAATATTTATAGGCATTCACGAATGAGTAGTAGTCCTTCATTGATGTTCATAAGATATTTTTATGCGCATTTTTTTCTGACCCGCACGCCGGTGAGAAACATGACCAGGAGACGGTTGTAGGAGCAGTATGCTTATTTTGACTCATAATATCCAGGGACACATATCATAGTGTTCGCCGGCAGTAGCTCACTGAAATTTGTTACCAAGTCGGAACAACTGAACCTATTAAAGCTCCACTTCCGTAAAAGGCCTACACGTTTGCCCTGCGTACACTGCTGTTCTTAGTGAAAATAGGAAGCTCTTGGATACCCTAATTTGTAGACAGTTTCGAACTCTGAAACAGAGACCACCTTGCGAAATCCATAGAGTGCCCTACCTTCGTGCTTTCGTTTTCAAATATCTGCCCTGAGGAAGCCCGATCTGGGCGAAACGCGTTGGCTGTATTGATTTCAAGATACTTTATGAAGATTGCAATAAAAATATCTTATGAACATCAATGAAGGACTACTACTCATTCGTGAACGCCTATAAATATTTTTCTTAATTTTTTTATGTACTATACTTGATTGTTTGTTGCCTCTCTATTCTTTGTTTCCTTGTAAAATTGAGGTCCTCAGGCAGTGAACCTAAGAGGTGGGCAACATTGGCAAATAAGATTTTGCTTTGACTTCTGTGTATATTGGGGGTAGTGCAACCTTTAAATCCTCACTGCCCTTTCTTGCTGTTTATATTTTTGTGAGTAGCACTGCTACACATTCAATTCACTGTATTTTTTGAGCCACATTCATGCACTGTGAGTAAGTTTGTGAGCGCCTGGTTCTAATTGCATTGAAGCAGCCTGGTGAGCGTTAGACCCCCTTCATTTTTTAGACAAACTCTGCTACCTTTTATGTGTCCTTATTAAAAACTGTGATGCACTATCATTTCTAAACATGTGCAGTCAAATTGGATACAGTGGCTGTGGTTAATGTACACAGGTGTAACAGTTACAGAATACGTCATTAGTATAATGTGAATCAGTACCAAGAACAGTTGAATTATAATGCTTGTTTACCTTTGTTTCAGATCTCGCTCCCTGCTGTTCCCATCCTCTGCTTTCCTCGCCTGATCTCCCTTTTGAGTCTGTTATTCATACTCAGACCAAGGGGCTATCTGGAGATGGACCCCTTTGAGCATCAAACAAATCAGATGATCAAAGGTACCGACAGTCCCTGGCAGTCGTGTGGATATTGTTTCACCAGCATTACAGGTACCCTCATTGCATGACAGTTATTTTCTTCTGAGCAATGCCACGGGCCATGTACATTGTCTAAAGCAGCATGGCCTCACAACAAACTTGCACCATTTATGTATGAAATGTTTTCCAAAGTGTACATTGTGCCCCATTACTGTCACCGCAGATCTCTTGCCTCTCTGCATGCGTCATCTATGGAATACTTTACAATGACTGTGCATATGTGGTTATGTGTACTGGTTCAACATGCATGGTGTTTGTAATGGGTCATGATCCATATTGTGATTGACATACATGGTTGTGTATGTATTGTTTGAGCTTAATATCCACAACGGACATGCAACACTTGCTGACGCTGTTTGTCCTGTGCCTCGCTTGGCCTTTTGGTGCCTGGTCCTGTTGCCATCATATTTGGTGATTGTTCTCACATTTTCTAGCAGTGACCCATGAGTAACCAGACACTCCTTCCTTTCCATACACATGTAACATGCTGCTATGCAAATATCCTTGTCTTTGTGTGCCACTTTTGCATGGTGTCCTTCAGCCATCATGTGTTCAGACATTCCTGATGCTGCATACCCAGTGACACCGCAAAAGCCAGTGGCCAGATTCTGTGACACACGCGCCTCCAATATGCTCCACCATCCATCAATCCATTCTTAAGGCAGACAGCAGATTGTCTGTGCCACAGTTGCACCACATCCATGACAAAGGCAGGCTTGTCAGCACATGCAACGTGCACAGTGCAAGGCCCTCTGGTCATTGATTGACACAGGTTACACTATGGACTCCTGCTCCTGCCACCTTCCACACAGTGAACACCAGACAATCATGCCCCTGGTATCAAGCAACCCCTAAGAGCACACATTACAGCTTCGCAGGCTGTGTGTACAACTCATACTGCCAACCCCGCACTGCCACACATAACAGTGCCTGTCCATACAAGCAGGTCATGTGCGTTGTTCTGCACACATGCTACTTACAGCAGCACAATATTGGACTCTGTCACCTCATCTACACAACAGCACAACACAAAACCATCATTACTGTGACCTGGTTGTAAGTGAGACCCAAACACTACTTCTACATTGCCATCACAGATGGATAGTAGACCCCCCGCAAGGACAACACCAACTTTCCAGGAGTATGATTGATAAAAGTATGTGAGGTACACCCCCAGAGTGACATACTACACCAAGTATCAACTGTGATGATGCTCAAAATGTGCAGCTCTGACTGAATTTTAGTTGATTAGAATCAGAAGATCCTCTGCAAATGATATCATTTAGACTCTAGACATGGCAATCTCTTCAGCCTGCGGAGTAATGGAAATATAGCCAAAGTATGCATACTCGGAGCAGAACCCTGCAGCATACCCCACTTGTGTGTTTTGACTAAGGAGTCGATGTTGTAGGTGCGAACCCGATGTGTGTAGTCAGATAGTTATGACAATATTCAGTTCAGCATTGAGGACCACACACCTATGGTCCTCATGTGGTTCTGAAGATTGTGATGGTCTACAGTGTCAAATGCTGTAGACATGTCGGACACCACCAAAGCCGTCTTGGAACCTCCATCTACCTCCCAGTGTATAGAGTCTGCCATTTGTATAATGGCCACCTGTGTAGTATGGGTGGGATGGAGGCTGGATAGTGAGTAACGAAGGAGGCTATTAGCTTAAAAAAAAGGCCATCAGTTGCTTACAAGAAAATTTTACATAAATCTTTGCCAGGACTGATAGATAGATCTTGGTGTATGATTGGAAGCTTAAACAGTATCTGTGTTACATTAAAAAATCAAAGAAGGAGTGCCCAAAATCAGGAAACACATGTGTCAGTCCAATGTTCTAGTTTCTTCTCTTTTTTCTTTTCTTTCTTTTCTGCTTATTCCAATTATTCAAGATTCTTCAACAGAACATCATGTACACAGTCCAATGTAGCCAATTCAAAATCAAAATTTCAACGTTCAAAGTTCTTGAGATGAAAATCACATATGACACTGCCTACGCGTTTCGTCCTAGTCGGACATCATCAGGGCTGTAGAATAATAAACAGAAAAAACAAATTTACAAACATCATCCAACTTCATGGTGGCAAGATACTCTCATCATGGATCTATAGACATTACAATTTAGGTCACAGCTATTATGAGATACCTTGCTCTATCTGCCTATATTCCATTCTAAACATATTATGACACTAAAAACAGATCTACTTAACACAAATGATCTGAAGATCCACCAAAATAAAATTAAATGTCATCACTCCATTGTATACAGAGCCCACATCCAAGTCTCCCCATGGACCTGCATATAGTACATTAGAAACATACCTCAAATCTCATATGGTCCACATTGTTGAGTAACATATCTTAAGTGTGTATAATTCGCTCACTTCCACCTAAAACAATTCCAAATAGGTATAAAAAATGTCCTATTATAAATCTTATTATAAATCTTCAAGACCTTTTATTAAATATTTGTCCTTCCCTTTAGTCCCAACTGCTCACCATTGATTAGCACCAATCAGTTCACAATGGCGAGTGTATCATTAATGGTACTTCCAATAGTTGAGTAAAATTTCCAGCTTGACCCAAAGTCTGTAAAAAATATTGAAAAAAGAACAATGTACCCTTTCTCCAAAATAATCTCATTATTAAGGTATATATACAAATTCTTGATCCAATATAGATATCTCTCACCATCCTGAGGTCATAAACCGCCCCTAAAAATGATACTGTGTTCTCAATGTTACCAGTAATTTATCACATTAATATCAGTTTTTAATGATAAATTGTCTAAGAAGTTCTAATCATACTCTCTAATTATTTCTTGATGGTTCTCACCTATAATTTCTTTCCTGAAAGAGACTTGAAGATCTTTCTTAACAGGGATACCGACTTTCATTAATCCACCACGTACCAATAGTCTGTATGGAAAGATAAAAAAGGGCCAGAGCCTCATTGTCCAGCCTCAATATACAGGAATCATTATCTTTAAACTATTACGTCTCCCCTCTATGCTCCTCCCAGGTTCTCACCTTGTTAGTATTCAAGAAGAGTAAGTCCCATCATCCTGAAGCAGCGACACCTCCAATCGTGATAAATCAGCAGTGTGCTAGTGTTGTGAAACTCTAGGGTATATATACCCTTGTCAATTAACAGCGAGCCTCGTTATAGTCGCTAATTTCCATTTTAACGTTTCCTTTCTGGTCCTCTATCCCCGAGCACCAATCAGATTATGTCTTCTATTAATGCCCAATCGCATTGTAACCGGATACGGCATGAAACCACCTGGCATGCGTTAGAAAGTAAAGTCTCGTTTGAGCCGCTTTATTATCCAAGTAGCTTCCTTTCTGGTCCTCTATCTCCTACTACCAATACGCATTTAACTCGTATTTTCACCCAATCACATAAAAGCCTCCTTTCCAAATAACACCTGACCTGCGGTAAACATTGCGCAAATGCGGTTCCCTTTCTGGTCCGCTAGTCAAATTTCCTTTCTCGCTGACTGTATCCGGAAATGTTCCGGACGTAAAAGGCTTTCATCCTGCACACATTAACTTCGCTACGAATCACATTGGATTGAGAGCTTAAACTATAAATACAAAACCATCGTATGTGCGCTATTCATCATCCTCAAATCATAAATCACCGCAGCCACTACACATTTCAGGTCAACACCGGTTCCATCACGTCAGAATAGTAGTGGATTTCCGCTCAAAACCAGATGTACTCTAAGCCTCCAATCATATCCTAGTATCTAATTTTATATATTCCCTACGATTTCAAAACTACTCTTCATCCGTAGGCAAAATATATCTAAGGCCCAACAGCATATTAACTATGCATTTTACTTCCTCACATAGTAAAAACGCATAAATATATGACTGGTCTCCCCACGTACATCTTTCTGGTATTTCAAAACTCTCAATCCCATACGTATTAGAAACGTATAGCTATTGAACTGCTCTCCCCACGTGCTTATGTCTGGTATTACTATACTCTCAATTCCAATTACTATTTATAACTAAGTATATATCATTTAGAATATTCTTGTTCTAGCCCCATTTTTTTAGGAAAAACCCTCAATATGTTAAATGTGATACCATTATTAACTCAAATTAATCAAGACTCAAACAACTGCTATTCAAGTGTGCATATTCATTAATGCCACAATTATATTTTTAGTGTATTTTTGATAACGAGGCATTGAGAAATAGTCCGTCTATTGTTAACTACTACTACTTCACCACCCAAGTGTACCATTATCCAACGAAATGCAATTTTTTATCATGAAGAATCTTTCAGAAAAGTTAATTTGAACTCACATCTTAAGAAAGGAAAATACCAAGTTATACCGGTCCAGACGCAAGAATTACTACTCCCTTCATTAACGCCATTCTTATTGAAGAATATCTAACTTGATCGGTGTTTCCCAGTTTTCAATGCTTTCCAACAATTACAGAAAGTAATAAAGTTCATTGTCAAAATGTAATCCTGCATGCACTGTCCTACACTTACTAATCCATCTTGCTTCCTGTTTTCTAATATTTAATTCCCAATCTCCTCCTCTTTTATTAGGGACTATTTTCTGTATACCATGAAATCTGATTTTATTCTGTGTTTCATGGTTATCCCTGATATGTCTGTACAAAGGCGATTTCTCTTCTCTGTTCCTGATGGATCTACTATGCACCTGAATTCGCAGCTTCAATGCACGTTTAGTTCTCCCAATATACACCTTATTACAGTCACAGATAATGGCATAGACAACACCTTTGCTATTACAAATAATGAATTCCTTAATTACATGTGTATGTTGGGTGTTATATGAAAAGGTTTTAATCTTGTTCAGTCCTATACTGCACATGTTACCTCCCCCACATACATAAAAACCAGCTGGTGGTTGTGGAAACCAGTTGCCAGTATCAGCGGCAGTAGGCTCCAAATAATTCCTGGAAATCATTTGCTTTATAGTAGGACTCCTCCTATAGATAATTTCAGGTTTATCTCCTATCACATCGGTCAAGCCTGGTACTCCTTTCAGCATGTTCCAGTTCTTTTTTAAAGCTCTGAAAATGTTGACCTTCTGTACACAAAATGTTGTGACAAAAGCTAATTGATCCTTGGAAACCGTCTTGTGTTTTTTCACAAGGGTGGACTCCCTCTTTACAATCATAATACGTCCTCTAGCTTTACGCAATGAAGACTCATTATATCCCCTCTGGTACAATCGATTTTGTAATTGGTCTAATTCAAAATTAAAGTCAGAATCTTTGCTGCAGTTCCTCCTTATTCGTGTCACTTCTCCATACGGGATCCTCTGCATCACTGCTTTAGGATGTGAGCTATCTGCGCGGAGTATTGAGTTCGTCACAGTGGTTTTGCTGAACAGTTTACTCAAAATTTTGTTACCTTCCACAAACAGTTCCACATCCAGAAAATTTATATTTTTACTACTCTGTTCTATAGTCAAATCCACATTAAAATCATTCACATTTAAATAACCATGACATTCCATAAGCTCTTCCTGTGTGCCCCTCCAAATCATAAAAATGTCATCTATGAATCGGACCCAAAATAAAATGTGATCCGTCCACTTACCAGCACCCCGACTCCAGGCATGCTCCCTCTCAAACCAACCCATGAACAGGTTAGCGTAAGAGGGAGCAAACCTCGAGCCCATCGCTGTGCCTCTTATTTGATGGTACCAATCATTACCAAACAGAAAAAAGTTATTAGTCAAAATCAGCAAACACATTTCCACCAACATATCTGAATGATCTCTTAGACTAGCACTGCGCATTCCCAAAAAATTATTTAAAGCTTGTACCCCCTTCTCGTTCTTTATGCAAGTGTAGAGTCTAACCACATCTAAAGTCACAAAGATGAGCCCTTCCTCCCATATCACATCTTGTAACTTATTGAGCACATCCATTGTGTCCTTGATATAAGATGGCAAATTCAACATTAGGGGTTTTAAATGCAAATCTACAAACTCTGATAAGTGCTCTGTCATTCCTCCAATTCCCGAGACGATGGGTCTTCCCGGGGGATTGGTTCTCGATTTGTGTACTTTAGGAAGGGTATAAATAAATGGATAGGTGGGATTATCCACAAATAAATATGTATATTCTGCCTCGTCCAATAAACCCTCTTCTTTCCAAACAAATAGTTTTTCATTAATCAGTTTTGAAACTTGATTAATCGGATTCGTGCTCAGTTTCACATAACAAGAACTATCTTGTAGCTGCCGATTACTCTCAAAGCAATAATCAGACTTATTCATAACAACAATGTTGCCTCCTTTATCGGCATTTTGTATTATAATACTCTGATCTGATCTTAAACTGCGCAATGCCACCTGTTCTTTCCTAGTCAAATTATCATCCCTATGTATGAGTTTTCTAGAGTATATGTCTTCTAATCTGTAAAACTCTTCCAATGTTTTACGTGTATATAAGTCTATTGCCGCAAACTGTGCACCTTGAGGGGTAAATTTGGATTTCATTCTTAACCCACTCGAGCAACTATAATCAGTGGGAATGTTTAGTGCATCAGCAACATCATCCAATGAAAACCCTCACCTTCAGAAATAGACATTAATAGATGAACATTACGTAATTCTGAAGTGGTCATTTCACAACTTTTAATAGAAGAACAGACATCCATTGGTTTGTCAACAGTGGCAAAAAAACTCTTAAGCTTCAGCCTTCTTGTAAATCAGAACAAATTAATCTCAAGATCAGTAAAGTTCCACAAATTAGAGGGACAAAATGATAGTCCCTTTTTTAATGCATGCAATTCATCATTGTTCAATATTCTGTCAGACAAATTCATAACTTCTAAAGTGTCAATGTTATTCTCAGAGGTATT
Source organism: Lissotriton vulgaris (assembly GCF_964263255.1). Taxonomy (NCBI): domain Eukaryota; kingdom Metazoa; phylum Chordata; class Amphibia; order Caudata; family Salamandridae; genus Lissotriton; species Lissotriton vulgaris. The sequence goes on from NC_141694.1 coordinate 1,109,685,816, forward strand.
ACTACATAACATATCTATTTCTTCAATCTGTCCTGACTTCTGGTCCCAATCCTCGTACCTCCTATGTTTCCGCCCTCTGCGGGTGCCCCTTGTACTTTTCGTTTTCCCTTTTTGATCCTTATAATTTCGTCTAAAAAAGACAAATTTTTAGAAGGTATTCCTCCTTCTGCACCCCCTGTTATTGTTTCTTCTACAGATGAAAGGCTGGAGCTGCTATAATTGACCGAACTGAGCTAATTTTGAGCTCCTGTTCCTATTGCGGGTTTAGTTTTAACTAATTCATTGTAGCCTTTAGCAAAAGTAAAGATCCTTCCATGATTATAGTCCTCTCGTCTCGTCTTATCTTTTCCAGTTTCTTTTCTTTAATCTGAAGCTGGTGTCTGTTTATGACCTCTTTTAATATTACATAATTTTTGTCAGTGAGCTCTGTAAGGTTCATATCTTTAATTTCCTTTTCCAATTCTAGTATTTGTAATTTAAGTTTTTCTACTTTTCTCTCAACGTTCTTGATTAAAATGTTCATCATGTTAAATGATGAGCCATATAAGTTTTCTTCCCAATCCTTCAACAGATCCTCATCAAGGTCATCGAAAGTAGGGAATATTAAGATTCTAAGGGCCATATGTATCATACTACAGTTTAGCGAATTCCAAATAGCGAATTTTAAGGAATCGCTATTTGGAATTCGCAAAACGGTATGTATGTACAAAATCGCTTTTAAATAGCGATTCTTTACCATTCCTAATTTGCGATTAGCAAATTGCTAATCGCAAATTAGGAATTTCTTCAAGGGTGCAGGGGTGTCTCAAGAAAACCCTGCTGCACCCCTGGAAAAGACATTGGGGGCATATGGCGCACATACATGCCCTAAGGACTCTCGTATCCAGACCACCCAGACCCCCACCACACTTCAATAACACCATCACCATCACCATCAGCACACACGCCCTCGCATCCACGGTCTTCATCCTCCTCAGGGACCTGAACTTCCAACTCAAAAACAACAACAACGCCAAATCCACCGCCCGGATCGACAACCTTGCCAACCTCAGTCTCAAACAGCTTGTGACAACACCCACAGATGCCACTGGACACACACTGGACCCCATGTTGTCCGCAAGTCCCCACATCTCTGTCAACCACACAACCAAACATTAGTGGATTGACCACAAATGCGTCCACTTCACCTTCAGGAAGCACACCAAACACCACCCCACCCAACAGTTTCCACGCCACTGCTGGGGCAAGGTCACCAAGGACCAAGGGACCACCACCATCGCCCTGGGCCCACCCACCGCCCCCACCAACCCCAACACCACCACCATCAACATCATACACAGGATCAACTGCGGACACAGCCTTGCCCCACACAAGACCTCCGCAACCAATCACAACAACAAGAAAGCGACTTGGTTCACCAAAGACCTCCGGCCCTCCAAACACACCTGTTGGAAACTGGAGGAGAACTGGCTCTGCAACTGAACAAAAGACAGCTACACAGCCCACAAGAATGCCACCCGCAAACACCACCAACTGATCAGGACTACCAAGAGGCCCGCCTTAAAGGACCGCCTACACAACAACACACACAACACCAAAGAGCTCTTGAACATCGGGAAAGACCTCTACAACCCCAGCTCCAACACCAATGACATTCCACCATCACAAGACCTGTGCAAATCAGTGGCCACCTTCTTTCACTGCAAGATCACCAACATCCACGACAGCTTCAACAACGATACCCCCTCATCCGCCACCAAGACCTCCACTCCTGCCACTCCCACACGCACCAGTCACCTGACCGCCTGGTCAAACATCAGTGGCGAACACACCATCAAGCCCATGAACTCCATCCACTCTGGATTCCCATCTGCCCCATGCCCTCACCATGTTTTAAACAAAGCAAGTACAGCCATCGCACACCATCTCCAAAAAACTATCAACATCTCCTTCAAGACAGCAACCTTTACGGAGAGCTGGCAGCACGCCGAGATCAACACCCTACTGAAGTAACACAAGGCAGACCCAAATGACTTAAATAACTTCCGGACCATCTCCTTGCTCACTTTCCCCACAAAAGTCACGGAAAAGATTGTCAACAGACAGCTGACCCGCTACCTAGTAGACAACGACATCCTGGACCGATCCCAGTCCGTCTTTTGCAGCAACCAAAGCACCGAGACGACCCTCATTACCACCACCATCGACATGTGGATCCTGAAGGACAAAGGAGAACCAGCCGCACTCATCCTTCTGGACCTATCAGCAGCCTTCAACACGGTCTGCCACTGCACCCTAACAGCACGCCTCCATGATGCTGGAATACAAGAGATGGCCCTGGCCTTGACCACATCCTTCCTCTATGGCAGTTCCCCAAATGTACGCCTCCCACACTTCTGCTCCAAGACCACCAAGATCTTCTGCGACATCCCACAGGGATCATCCCTCAGCCCAGTACAGTTCAATATTTACATGGCACCACTCACCCACATTGCTCAACAACACAGCCTCAACATCATCTACGCCAACAACACCCAAATGATCATATCACTCACCAGAGACCCCCACACCACCAAAGCCAACCTCCACAGGGGAATGAAGGCCTTCGCAGAATGGATAATGGACAGCAGGCTGGAGCAGAATTCAGACAAGACGGAGGTCCTCATCCTCAGCAACACCCCATCAGCCTGGGACGACTCATGGTGGCCAACATCGCTAGGAACAGACCCAGCACCCACCAACCACGCACACAACGTGGAGTTCATCCTCAAATCCGCCCTCTCCATGACCAAGCAAGTCAACGCTGTCTCCACATCATGCTTCTACACCCTGCAATAGCTTTGCCGTATCTTCAAAAGTATCCCCTCTAACACAAGTAAAACCGTCACCCAGGCCCTCGTCACCAGCAGACTGGACTGCGGGAACACCCTCTATGCAGGAACATCAACCAAGCTCCTGAGACAGCTGCAACACATCTTGAATACCTCAGCACAACTGATCCTCAACGCCCTCCAACACAGTGACATCACACACCACCTGAGAGGCCTGGATTGGCTCTCCGTCAACAGGAGGATCACCTTCAAACTCCACATCCACGCACAAAAAGCCCTACACAACGCCTTACCAACATACCTCAATGACTCAGCTTCTACACCCCTTCCCGCAGCCTCTGGTCTGCTAACCTCGCCCTCGCCACTGTTGAACGCATCCAGAAATCTACTGCCGGAGGCTGATCCTTCTCCCACCTCGCCAGCATGACCTGGTACACTCTCCCAAACAACCTACATCAGACCCAGGAGCTGTTGCCTTTCACAAAACTCCTCAATACTTGGCTCTTCGATCAGTAGCAGCCCCCTCCTCTCCACCCAGCACCTTCAAACCATCACGGGTATGTAGCGCAATTTAGAAATATCCTGTTTGATTGATTGTTTGATGCTACTGTTTGCCCTGGTCACAGGATGACCTTTTGCAGCATACACCGTGGCCCAGTGTCAGCTATGTTGTCAATATTTTCTCACTCCCTGTACATTGAGCATGGTCCATGGGTGTGCACCTGGTCCATATGGGATGCTTGCAATTGGCCTTGTGCGTACACAGCAGAGGTGATAGGGTTGTCCTTAGTTTAAGCTTCTTCACCACCCTCCTTGCAGCCTTCTGGTCCTGAGCCTGGCACCCACCCCCATGCTGTTGACCAGTGGTAGGAGTCATATCCACACCCCCCTCCTATGTCTGACCACTGCTGGGAGTCCTGTGCACACCCCCCTCCTATGTCTGGGCAATGCTGGGAGTCATATCTACACCCCCTCCTATGTCTGGGCACTGCTAGGAGTCCTGTGCACACCCCCTCCTATATCTGGGCACTGCTGGGAGTCATATCCAGCCACCCCCTCCTTTGACTGGGCACTGCTGGGTAGTCATATCCAGCCACCCCTCCTATGTCTGGGCACTGCTGGGAGTCCTGTTCACACCCCCCTCCTATGTCTGGGCGTTATTTGTACACCTCCTCCTATGTCTGGGCACTGCTGGGAGTCCTACGCACACCCCCTCCTATGTATTTGTGGTATTGGGTTCTCCAGGCCTACATATTCCGCAAAACCCGCTACACCATAAAACAGACGTTGGCACGGAAACTGGAAACTGCAAAAGACAAGTTTATTAAGACCCCATGGGGTGGTGGTACATTCCTACAGCACCCTTCGGCAATGCAAGAAGTATCACACCGAACATCGATGTGAGACTTCTTTTATACAGTTTTACAGTAATAAAAAGAGTAGGTGGAACACATTTGCTCAGTTTAGGTACATATAAGGTCATTTTTGGAACACAGCCAACTCATGGGAGGAGTTACAACACCACTGGTCAGTTTGAAAGAACATTCCTAAGTGATGACTGTCCACTAGTACAGAGGGTTTGACTACGCATGTGCAGGCTTGACCAGTACTAAAAATAGCCTGTTGCTGGGCAAGTTAGGCGGTCAGTGGTACAGAGAAAGGACAAAAGGGCATGCTGACCACGAGGCAGCATGTTCATTTAAAATGGATGCCAGTGTTTCTCAAAATGGCCTCCGAACACCATGGTCAAGATAAGGGAAAATTTGTGTAGCAAAGCTTAACGCTAACCCGATCACTGTCAAATTACGACAGACGGCCCTTTTAGCGTTTAGCTGAAGCTACCTCATAGTGGACATTATCAGGATATTCGTCATCAATATTTATCAACATAATGTTTGCTACTTCTCTATGAATCATTTGTTCATTCTTAACAATAGCTCGTTTGGAGGGAATACAAGCAGAAAGGCACATGGAACATAACATAGGGCCACACTGGATACACAGACATAGGAAGAATAGTATTACAATAATTACACATAGGATGGTTAACAGTTTCCAGCCCCAAGTGCTAAGCAGTGTCCAAAACCACCCCAAAAGTGTCCAAGTACCATTATCAGGATGTATCTCAGCAGCTATTTTATGTAATTTAGAAATAGCATCATATACAGAGGGTGAATTATCTGGCACGTACACGCAGCAACTACTTCCGATAATACGGCATGCACCCCCACGATCAGCTAACACTACATCTAGAACCATTCGGTTCTGGAGCGTTACAATTCTGGTAATTTGAAGTTCCTCAGTCAAGTTCCCTAAAGCAAAAACTGTCTCATTAGCAACAGCTTCTACAACACGTGTCAGTCGTCTAATTTTTCTGCTATTTAGGGCAGCACCAACAAATGAAAAGAGACCTAAATTAAAATCAACATACTGCTGCAGAGAAGTATCGGTCTGGTCAATATCATCGAGGGCTAATGTTATCTTCACTCTATTCAATATAAAATCATGGTAGAGCACAAAGTCATTATGGTGATAAACACAGGCGGTAATACAAAGGATATATAACATGTTCCTAACCATCCTATAGGGAGACGGTGATAACCTTTATTTCCACAGATAAAATAAGTATTTTGTGAAGCCACAAAGGTGATACCATTTGGAGTGTCAAAGGTGAGAGTAGTGTTACATTCACTCCTTCCTACTGGGATCGTACCTTTATTTCAGACACATAGATCTGCTTTTGTATCAATGACTGTAACCACATGCAGGCTAGACATATTTACATTTCTTTGATTAGTATAAATTCGAGGCGAAGATACATTATCTGGTCGATATTCTTCCCATTCAAATTTAGTTCCTTCAGCTTGTGGATAACCATCTCGATCATTAAAACAGACTTTATTAAGCCGGAAAAGTAGTCCACCCTTTGTTGGCCATCTCAAAGTGAACAGAAGAGTATTACAGGAACCATTGTGAGAAAACAGGAGAGGAATAAGCGGAGTGCCTCCTTTCTTTTGATGTCCAGGCAACATTCCACATATTTATTTATTTATTTTATTTTAGTTTCTTATATAGCGCTGGAATCAATCCCGTAAGGGTATCTCCGCGCTTTGCCAGCTATAGAATCATCAGATAGTGTGACATAGGAGGTTTAAAAAGACAGAAATGCTTCTTGATAATGAAGGGTCTTTAATGTCTTTCTTAAAGACGAGTGGTTGGTGGTCATTCTTACATCAGTGGGGAGCTTGTTCCATAAGGCAGGTCCAACCGAGGAGAAAGCACGATCTCCTTGTCTGGATTTCTTTGTGACAGGGGGTTTTAGAAGGGCTTGATAGCTTAAGCGGAGAGACCTGCTAGGCTGATACAGCTCAAGGGATTGTGTCAGGTATTTAGGACTTGCTCCATAAAGGCATTTGTGGACCGTACAGCATATCTTAAAGTTGATGCGCTGCCGTATGGGGAGCCAATGTAGTTCTTTCAACAAGAGCTTAGAGGGAGTCCTGGCTGGTGCACTCATGACCAATCTTGCTGCTGTGTTCTGGACTACCTGCAAACGACCTACTGCATCTGCGTTTGCTAATGTCAGCAGGCCATTGCAGTAGTCCAGACGACTGGTAACCAAGGCCTGTACAAGTGTCTTCCTATAGGTGGCAGGGAGATACGGGAAGACACGTCTAAGAAGGCCAATGGTGTGGAAACACAACCCTGCGATGTGATTGGTGTGTTCCTTCAAGGTCAGCTTTTGGTCCAACTTCACCCCTAGATTCTTTACATGAGGTTTGGATGTGGGTACTGGGCCAAGATCTATTGGCCACCAGTCTGGGGACCAGAGGAGACTCGCCTTGCCAAAGAGCATGACCTCTGTTTTTCCCACGTTACATTGGAGGCAGTTCACAGCCATCCAATGTGACACTGCCCTCATACCCTCAGCAAAGTTCTCCTTGACTTTGGGGCCAAGGGAGCTGAAAGGGTAGAGGAGCTGGGTGTCATCAGCGTAGGAAACCGGTATGAACCCATATTTCCGCACAATCTCAGCAAGGGGGGCCACATATACATTGAACAATGTAGGGCTACATACCCAACAGTTCGAAGTGTTCGTCATATTATGGGTGTGATGCAGAATCTGGATGAAACTATTATTCAGATAAGTCTGTCTGTGTCGTTCTTCATGATAAGGCAAAGTAAAATGAAAATGTTCAGATGGAATTGGGGTAGTAGGCAATAAATGTTCTCTTGCCGGCACCAGTAGTTCTACCACCCAAGCTATTACTGCTATCACCACAATTGTAATAACAAAAAGTACTGCACCAAGAATTCTCTTATTTCGCATCGTAGAAGATGCCATAGTTCAAAGTACAAATGTCTCAAAAAGTAAGCAACTAAAAAATAAAAATATGAGTGCTGAGCTCCGAGGCAGCCGTTGGTTTCTTCTCCGAGATTCAAGACGGGTGTCGCTACACTTGGCAGAACTGATTTCCCAACCCATGATATTCCCGGCTTCCGTTTCACAAACCTGGAGCGGTAACTCAACCAGTCTCGCACAAAACAACTGCTTCTCTCGGCCGTAGATTGTATCTCTCTCTACCGAGACAGTGTGGTCCGGGAAGGCTCCCTCCGATTCAGTAGACGTAACAGCTGGGCTCTTCTCCTCATCCAAGATGTCTCGATAATCAGACAGCACAGTTGGGCTCACCAGATTCGGAGAGACACGACGACAATGAGTCGAATGCACCCAACGTTTCCTGTTAGTAACTCGCACAGCCGTTCAAGTCGCCAATAGCACTTGCTCAGGGCCACGCCACCTCGGCTCCAAGCTGCTTGTTCTCTCAAAGGACCGGATCATAACGTGGTCGCCAGGACGAAGATTGTGAGCCTCTCCAATGGAATTGTCGGGGAGCGCTTCCCGAACCTGTTGATGAATAGAAAGTAAATCATTTGTTAATTGTGCCAAATAATCATTCATCATTATACAAGGCACATCATGTAACAATCGAGGCTTAGGAACTCCCCATATATTCATAGGCCTTCCAAACACCACTTCATAAGGTGTGAGGCCAGTTCGGGAATGGGGCACTGATCTAATAGATAGCAATGCCAGAGGCAGAGCATCCGGCCATTTCAAAGACGTGGATGCCACGATCTTTGCTAGCTTCAATTTCAAAGTAGCGTTGTACTTTTCCACCAAACCTGCTGACTGCGGATAGAATACAGCATGGCATTTTTGCTGAATTCCTAATCCCTTCATGACGTATTCCACAATTTTCCCAACAAAATGAGGACCATTATTACTCCACAAAAATTTACAAACACCATAGCGCGGGAAGTACTCTTTGAGCAGCACCTTAGCTGTTGTCAGCGCTGTATTATCCTTCGTGGGGAAGGCCTCAATCCATTTACTAAAAGCACACACCACCACTAAGACATACTTAAGGTTATTGCAACGCTCAAGCTGGAGGTAATCCATTTGTAGCACTTCGAATGGTGCAGTAGGTGGAACAAACCCTCCTTTCGGAGTATACGTGCCTTTAGCAGGATTGTGTTGCAAGCATATCAGACAGGTCTGCACTACTCTTCCGGCCGTATTGGCAATCTCAGGATGCTCCCAGACTCGCGTAAGCAATTTAGTAATTGCGAGAGCTCCAACATGTGCCAATCCATATGTCATTTCAACCATTGCTTGCAAGTAAGCTGCAGGCAATTTCCATCTCTCCATATCTTTGCTTCTCCAACAACCCTCATCGTCCAACACTCCCTCCGTTGCCCAGGTTGTGAGTTCTGCCTCAGACGCTGATTTCTGAATGTCTAGTATCTCTTCTCTAGCATCATGCCATCGCTCAGCCTGTGATTTCACTACATACATTGGCGAGGCATTTCGTAACATAGCAGTTTCCCTCGCTATGCAATCTGCAAAGGCGTTTCCTTGTCCTACTGTGTCTGTCACTTTCTTATGTGCACTGCATTTAATTATCGCCACTTTCTTTGGACATAGTAACGCATTCAGGAGATCACGCACTAGTTCTCCGTGCATGATGTGCACGCCATGGGAAGTCAAAAACCCTCGCTCTCTCCAGAGTAGGCCAAAATCATGCGCTACTCCAAAGGCGTACCAGCTATCAGTGTAGATGTTCACACATAAACCAGCGCTTAATTCACATGCTCTTGTTAGGGCTATCAATTCCGCTGCTTGGGCCGATTTCTGTGGTATTCGTGCTGCTTCTACCACTGTCTTAAGTGTCGTGATCGCATATGCTGCGGAAGTTGTACCATCTGGCAGCCTCAAACACGATCCATCAACCCACAGTTCCCCATCCACATCTGGAAGTGGCGTATCCTGTAAGTCGACACAACCCTTTGTTTGTTCTTCAGTCAGGAAAACACAATCATGGTGTTCTTCCTCCTGGCCCTCAGCAACTGGATACAGCAATAAAGTAGCAGGGTTCAGAGTAGCACATCTCTTTAGTGTGATATGCGGCGCCAACAGTGTTAGCTCATATCCTGTTAAATGTGCACTCGTGAGGTACTGAGTTTTTGTTTGGTTTAGCAGAGCATCTACCGTATGGGGAACTAACACCAACAATTTGTGTGACAAAACTATTCTCTCACTCTTTCGTATGGCCACTGCTGTTGCTGCAACTGCTCGGAAACACCCAGGTAATCCTCGTGCTACGGGGTCAAGTACTGCTGAGAAGTACGCGCAAGTTCTCTGTTTATCCCCGTGTGTCTGCACTAGGACTGACAATGCACACCCATCCTTCTCGTGTACATATAGTGTAAAAATCTTCGTATAATCTGGTGTACCTAACACTGGTGCGGAACAAAGGGCTTGTCTCAATTGTTCAAAAGCATTCTGACATTCATCTGTCCATTCAAGGGGCATTGGTGTATTCTTGGACAATAATGCTAACAAAGGTTTTATAATGTGTGAAAACCCCATTATCCACTGCCTACAAAAAGACGTCAGGCCTATAAAAGCACGCACATCTCTCTGAGTGCAAGGGACTGGTGTATCTAAAATCGCTTGGATTCGATCAGATGTCAATGCACGTCCCTCCTTAGACAAAAGATGACCGAGGTAGGTCACCTTTGGTCTACAATATTGAAGCTTTTTCCTCGAAACCTTGTGATTATTCTGAGCAAGAAAAGAAAGCAAAGCAAGACTACTCTCTTCACACTGCTCCTGCGTATCTGCTGCAAGTAAAATGTCATCGACATATTGAATGAGAGCCACTCCGGACTGTAAATTGAAAGAATCAAGCTGTCTTTTTAAAGCCTGGCTATAAATGCTAGGACTTTCTGTATAGCCTTGAGTAACTCGACAAAATCTATACGATTTATTATTTAATGTGAAACCAAATAGATATCGCCTATCAGGATGGATGGGAATGGAAAAGAAGGCATTTTTCAGGTCAATCATGGTAAACGTGGTGGCGGTGGGCGGAATCAGAGTAAGTAAGGTGGTAATGTCGGACACCACCGGGTATTGGGGCACTACTATCTTGTTAATTTCTCTCAAATCAATAATAAATCGATAGATTTTGTCATCAGTATCTTTCTTTAAAATCGGAAGAATAGGGCTGTTACAAACATTATAGGGAACTTCCTCCACTACGCCTGCAATAATCAAATCGTGTACAATATGTGTTAAAGCAACTTCACCTTCCCTGGATATTTTATACTGTGGTACACGAGGCAGAGACACTCCCTCCTTTACAGTTATTCGAATAGGGGGAATAAGCATCTGTCCCACATCCGTGTCTGAAGTAGCCCATAACGTTTGTGGGAGAGAGGCCAACGCTTCAATTTCTTGCATAGTGCACAATCTCTCTACATCTGGGTAATGGTCATTCAAAATAACCCGCACTCCTTCAGGAGCGCAGCGTATTGTTGCTCGAAAATATTTAAGCATATCTATTCCCATGATATTGTCTGGGGTGTTTGGTGACAATAAAAACGGGCACGGACCAAAGAATCTGTCAATGTAAAATGTAAGGGGTTGTGACTATGGGATAAGAGAGGGTGTTCCATCGAACCCTATCGATGTAATTATTTCGCCAGACAGGGGAGCCCTTGGAACCAAGTTTTTAGACAGTACACTACGAGTAGCTCCTGTATCAACCAGGAACTGATCAGTAGAACCCAAAACGCCCGCTGATACATATGGACCTCTTTGGTCTACTGGTACTTCAACCGATTCCACACCCCATCCTACGCAATCCTATGCATGTACATAGTCCTGAGACTCTACATTTTCGCCCTCCGCAATCTGATACTGATTCCGTAGATCAAAAGTATTATTATCAGCCTGACCACGACTCCTCGCTTCAAACCTGCCACGATCACTCGCTCCACCCCTCGCTCCTGAATAACTATTCTGTGTCCTTCCACCTCCTCGACCACGCTGATTACGCTGTTCCCGAAGCACCGGACAATCTGAGGCCCAATGCCCAAACTCCTTGCAGTATGCACACTGATCCTCAGCAATGTCGGTACGAACAGAAGACGTACCATACAATCCACGCCTACCTCTATCATTCCCTCTTGGTTGTGTAGCATAAACCTGAGCCAGCATCACTTTCGTCTTTAATTCCTTCGCTTTCTTATCAGTACTTTCTTTAGCCTCCAATTCCTGTCGCTCATAATACTGAGCCATAGTCGATAAAGAAGCAGGGGTCGCCGTGGTCCAAGAACTTTCACTAGTCTTTAAGCGTTTAGAAATCTCCGGTAGGAGATTCGCTACATACTTATCAACGAACAAATGCCTACCCGTGTCTTCTGTTAGTAACTGCCCGCTATAGTCATGAAATACTTCCTCAAAGCGTGAGAAAAAGTCAGAAACCGACTCATCCGACTTCTGCTTACAAGAGGCTAACATGGTCCAATCAATCTTTTTAGGGGGAACAAGCGTTTTTAATTTATTCAAAATAGCCGTCGGGAGATCTAAGATTAATTGACATGGCTTACATGCAGGCTCCCTGTCTAAATCAGCTTGGGATAAAGTTTTCCAATCCGCCCCCAGGATCGCTCGATCATCAAACTTACGAATCGCCCTCCACATATCAGGAGGCAATATTAACCCAAAGAAAAGGTCGACATCAACTAACGTCATAACACACGAAGAAATAGCCCCTTCCACTCCTTCATAGAAAGCTGCCGGATTCTTACGGGGGTCAGGCAAAGCATTTTTTAGTGCCATAACATCTGCTCTATTCCACAGTGTATAAACCCAATTATATACAAAATAACCCTTTGCATCCACAGACATTTTGTCATCGCTTGTACCTTGCCCTTTAGGAGGGACATACAAAGGTACAGCTTCACGCATAGGCATAACATGAACTGTAGAACTCTTATCTGCTCCAAAGATAGAACACTCTTTGGATTTCTCCGCCGATCCCGGCGCAGGCGCATCTGATGCTTTTCTCGCTTCCCGTAATCTTGACGCCTCATCCCGTAGCTGGACCAACCGTTGGAAAAACCGATCCGCATCTGCAATAACAAAAAGACCTTTACGCATATTCTCACGACCAACTGATACATCCTTAGGCTCCAAATCATTCGAATACTTTCTAAATCGATCTACAACTTCATCTCCAAACTGGCTCAAGAAATACAACTGTTCTCGCTCGGATCACTTATGCATTTGGTCATCAATCTCTGCAATAGTTATTGTGTTCAAATTAAGTTTGCGAGCAAAACTGGCAATTCCGCAGCTTCACTGGCATTTAGCCTACCACGACTACCCCCTCGATCATCTCCGTCCGAATCCTCAGCTGGGGCCGTAGGTGGAACATACGGAGGCGGGCAACGATCTAATAATGAAAAATCATCAGTTTCATTGGTAAGGACAGGATAAAGAGGACGTCGAATAGGAAATTGACCATTCGTTTGCAAATTACGTTCACGTGCCTCCCTCTCTTTCTTTTCCTGTAACTCTTTCTCCTCCAGCTGTAAAGCCTTATACTGAGCAGCCTTCCGCTGCTCTTTGTCCGCCAAGGCTAATTCGCGCTTCATTTGTTCACGCACCGCTTTCTCCCACATACGTACACAATCAAACATATCTTGTCTAGACCTGCGCTGAAACAAACATTGCTCCACATACTGAACCTTTCGTAAATCAAACGACCCATGTAGTGGCCATTGCAATTCGGGATCAGACTTGGTGTATCTGTGCCACAATGTACTGTATAGAATAGGGGGAATGCCAAATTTAACGTACATTTCACGATTAGGTGTCCCCTCTGGGGGAGCCGGCTGAGATTCATTTAATCGATAATTGGTACCTTTTCCAAGACAGCACATTCCTCGGAGTGTGCTTAAAACAGGCATGTCAAAATATCACGGAAACGCGATATCACAAAAATGGCACTTAATATACTTCACACAAAGTGTGCCGTTCAAACAAATACAAATTTAGAGAAATATCTCCACATGCCCGCCTATGTGAAGTGCACTGCACATATAACTCAAATCATAGAGCCAAATGTTAGCTAACTCAAAACATATTCAAAGAGCCACAGTAAGCGTCCGTAGACTATCTTACCAATCACAAGCTTACCAAATTCTCAAATATCCAGGTTCCAACTGCCAAGTTCTTTAATCGAATCAGCCAAACCGGCACTGTATGACAACTCGAACGATCAGGATCTCAGTCGAGGACCGGCGCCACCTGGAAGGTCAGATCAGAAGGAAAGGAGGAAAACACCGTGGGTGCCAAGACTCGGGTCACTCAGTGGCAGCGTACGCGTCCATGGTGAGTTTCCAATCCTTCGTCACGACCTCTCCTTCGGGCATCCGAGTCGCCGATGAGTCCCTTCGTGGTCACCAATTTGTGGTATTGGGTTCTCCAGGCCTACATATTCCGCAAAACCCACTACACCATAAAACAGACGTTGGCACGGAAACTGGAAAGTACAAAAGACAAGTTTATTAAGACCCCATGGGGTGGTGGTACATTCCTACAGCACCCTTCGGCAATGCAAGAAGTATCACACCGAACATCGATGTGAGACCTCTTTTATACAGTTTTACAGTAATAAAAAGAGTAGGCGGAACACATTTGCTCAGTTTAGGTACATATAAGGTCATTTTTGGAACACAGCCAACTCATGGGAGGAGTTACAACACCACTGGTCAGTTTGAAAGAACATTCCTAAGTGATGACTGTCCACTAGTACAGAGGGTTTGACTACGCATGTGCAGGCTTGACCATTACTAAAAATAGCCTGTTGCTGGGCAAGTTAGGTGGTCAGTGGTACAAGTAAAGGACAATAGGGCATGCTGACCATGAGGTAGCACGTTCATTTAAAATGGATGCCAGTGTTTCTCAAAATGGCCTCCGAACACCATGGTCAAGATAAGGGAAAATGTGTGTAGCAAAGCTTAACGCTAACCCGATCACTGTCAAATTACGACATCTGGGCAGTGCTGGGAGTCCTGTGCACACCCCCTCCTATGTCTGGGCACTGCTGGGAGTCATATCGTCACCCCCTCCTATGTCTGGGCACTTTTGGGAGTCCTGTGCACACCCCCCCTCCTATGTATGGACACTGCTGGGAGTCCTAATCACCCCCCTCCTATGTCTGGGCACTGCTGGGAGTCCAGTACACACCCCCTCCTATGTCTGGGGACTGCTGGGAGTCACTCTTCACCCCCTCCTATGTCTGGGCACTGCTGGGAGTCCTGTGCAACCCCCCTTCTATGTCTGGGCACTGCTGGGAGTCCTAAGTACACCCCTCCTATGTTTGGGCACTGCTGGGAGTCATATCTACACCCCCCCTCCTATGTCTGGGCACTGCTGGGAGTCATATCCAGTCACCCCTCCTATGTCTGGGCACTGCTGGGAGTCATATCAACACCCCCCTCCTAAGTCTGGGCACTGATGGGAGTCCTACGCACACCCCCTCCTATGTCTGGGCACTGCTGGTAGTCCTGTGCACACCCCCCTCCTATGTCTGGGCACTGCTGGGAGTCATATCTACACCCCCTCCTATGTCTGGCCACTGCTTGAAGTCCTACGCACACCCCCTCCTATGTCTGGGCACTGCTGGGAGTCATATCCAGCCCCCCCTCCTATGTCTGGGCACTGCTGGGAGTCATATCTACACCCCCTCCTATGTATGGGCATTGCTGGGAGTCATATCCAACCGCCCCTCCTATGTCTGGGACTGCTGTAAGTCATATATACAACCCCGCCTATGTCTGGGCACTGCTGGGAGTCCTGTGCACACCCCTCCTAAGTCAGGGCACTGCTGGGAGTCATATCTAGACCCCCCTCTTATTTCTGGGCACTGCTGGGAGTCCTGTGCACACCCTCTCCTATGTCTGGGCACTACTGGGAGTCATATCTACACCCCCTCCTATGTCTGGGCACTGCTGGGAGTCGTACGCACACCCCCCTCCTATGTCTGGACACTGCTGGGAGTCCTGTGCACACCCCACTCCTATGTCTGGGCACTGCTGGGAGTCATATCTACACCCCCATCCTATGTCTGGGCACTGCTGGGAGTCATATCCAGCCACCCCTCCTATGTCTGGGCACTGCTGGGAGTCATATCTACACCCCCCTCCTATGTCTGGGCACTGCTGGGAGTCATATCCAGCCACCCCTCCTATGTCTGGGCACTGCTGGGAGTCATACCTACACACCCTCCTATGTCTGGGCACTGCTGCAGTCCTGTGCACACCCCCCTCCTATGTCTGGGCACTGCTGGGAGTCATATCTACACCCCCCTCCTATGTCTTGGCACTGCTGGGAGTCCTACGCACACCCCCCTCCTATGTCTGGGCACTGCTGGGAGTCATATCCGGCCACCCCTCCTATGTCTGGATCCTGCTGGGAGTCATATCTACACCCCCTTCTATGTCTGGGCACTGCTGCAGTCATATCCAGCCACCCCTCCTATGTCTGGGCACTGCTGGGAGTCATATCTACACCCCCTCCTATGTCTGGGCACTGCTGGGAGGTATGTCTACACCCACCTCCTATGTGTGGGCACTGCTGGGAGTCATATCCAGCCACCCCTCCTATGTCTGGGCACTGCTGGGAGTCATATCTACACCCCCCCCCCTCCTATGTCTGGGCACTGCTGGAAATCATATCCAGCCACCCCTCCTATGCTTCTCCTCCCTGGGCTGGAACTGTACTGGTCTGCGGGGACCACCACCTCCAGTGTAATGAGAGTTGGCGTAGTCCTCATCCATCTTGCGCTTTACCATCCTCTGCAGATCGTACCACATGGCCTGGTAATCCTTCCTGGTGCGACTGATGGATGCAACAGCATTATCCCTATTGACGATCCTCTCCCACATCCGGGTTTTGTCAGCTTTGCTGGTCTGTCTGACCAATGCGCCAAACAGCTGTGGCTCTACTCCGATGACTTCATCTGCAAGGATCTCCATCTCCTGGTTTGTGAACTTTGGATTCTTTGGTGTAGTCGTGCTGTGGGGCAAATGTGATTGGGGTGGTGACTGTGTGTATGGATGGGGGTGTGGGTCAGAATGTGAAGGGGGGGTGTGGGTCTGAATATGATTGTGGGTATGTGTGAAGGTGGATGTGTGCAGTTGTTGGTGTGTTGTCAGTGTAGGTAAATGGGTATGTTGCAAAGGATGGTCGTTTGTGGATGTGGGCCCTTTTTATTGGTCCATTTGTGGGTGTGGCTTATTTTGAATTTTTGGGTGAGAGTGTTATAAGGGGTGGGTCTGAGTTGGGCCCTCTGTTTGCCACTTTTGATTTGACCAGGACATTGCTTTGTACACAGGAGATATGTTTTGTGGTGTTGTGTGACTCTTTTGAACACTCCTGGTGCTGTTTTTGGGGTATGCGTGTGTTTTTTTGAGGGGGGGTTCGTTTCGTACTTTATTATGGAGTACTCTCATACGCGACGTATTTACGGGGTACGCGTGCGCTTCGTTGAGGGGGCGTTCAATTCATACTTTATTGTGTAACTCTCTCATATGCGAAGTATTTACGGGGTACGCGTGCGCTTCGTTGAGGGGGGTTCGATTTGCACTTTATTGTGTAGCTCTCTCATACGCGACGTATTTGCAGGGTACGAGCGCGCTTCATTGATGGGGGGATAACTTTCTCTTTGATTGTGCGAGTCGCTCATACGTGATGTTTTCCGTACAAATCACAGCTCATACGCGGTGACGGCGTTTTTACGTACGAATCGCAGTAACGGTCTCCGATCAGGATCGTACTTGGCGGGTCGTACGCCATGTTTACAAATTTTACGGTTCACTAGCCGAGTCCGTATCGTACGGTTCTTCGCTGGTTTTTCGTATAATTCGTATACATTCAGACAGAATCTTTAGAAATAGATCGTACTACGCAATTCAGAAGGCTTTATACGAATCGTACGGAAACGGCTACAAATACGAATCGTAGGCCGATTTTCTATCCCGAATCGGAATCAAGCACATAATGTTTAAAATATTTATTTAGTAAATTTGTAATTATTTTGTTTATTTTTGATAATTTGTAATTATTTTAATTGTCTTTAATAATTTTATTATTTGTGTATTTTAAGATTTTGTTTTAGGAACGGGATGTTGGGTTAATAGGGGATAAGGGTGGGGAGTGTTTTAAAATAATTAGAATTTTTTTTTAAAATATGAAATAATTTTTTATAATTTCGAAATTATATTTGTAGAAATTAAATTTAACATTTCGAATTTATATAAAATTTTTAGGAATGGGATGTTGGGTTAAGAGGGGATAAGAGTGGGGAGTGTTTTAAAATAATTAGTAATATATTTTAAAATATGAAAATAAAAAAAATCGATATTATGGGCCTCATTAGGATGGCAGACGGACCTGCGTCCGTCCGCCACCCCCGAGGTGGAGGGACCGTCCGCAGGGGCAGCGGCGGTCCCTCCGGTGCAATTAGGATGTGACCGCCACCCTGGAAGTCACATCCTGGATCTTTAACCTTGCGGCGGGTGCTGCTTGAAGCAGCACCCGCCGCAAGGTTAAAATAGCATGTTTTACATTTACATGCACAAAGCGGCAGCGCGTTGCCTGCCGCTTTGTGCATGTAAATGCAGGGGGTAACATAGGTACCCCCCATGTGCACAACCCACCCCCCTTTACCCTGGGGGCCCGCAACGGGCCCCCAAAGCAAAGACTGTATGCCTTTTCACTGCGGCAATGCCGCAGTGGAAAGGCATAGGACCGCCGGCATCCTAATATGGCTGGCCGTGTCTCGCAGACACCGCCACCATATGTATGCACTTTTTCCGGCAGCCGCGAAGGCGACCGGCGGAATAGCGGCGGACGGTCTTGCCATCTGCCGCGGACCCCCCAGACATCCTAAGGTGGCGGGGGGTCTTTTCTGTGAGGATGGCGGATGGATTGCCTCCGCCGGGCCGGGGGAGGCTACCGCAGGCCTGGCGGAGGCAATCCGTCTGCCATCCTAATCGGCCCCTATGAACCGTTCCTGAAAATACTTGAACTGCACAGACCATGATGCAGTGGGGCGATACGACAGAAGAGGTCAGCGGTGTGCTCCCAACTCCGGTATCCCCATTTGATGGCTCCCGGTAGCCATTTAAGCTGACGAGCTTGTTGGAGATGCACCTGCGCGCCATAGGGGCAACGAGGCTCGTGAAGGGTGTTTGGCGACCTGTTCTGCAACCCCGAAACTATCTCTACTGATGAGGAAATCAATCCCGAAACACGAGCTAGGCTCGTGTCTAGAGATAAACACAATACAAGTACTTACTTGCATCGATTGAGGTGAAATACTTTGAAAATTTGAACTTTGAACCGTTCCTGAAAATACTTGAACTGCACAGACCATGATGCAGTGGGGCGATACGACGGAAGAGGTCAGCGGTCTGCTCTCAACTCCGGTATCCCCTTTTGATGGCTCCCGGTAGCCATTGAAGCTGACGAGGTTGTTGGAGATGCACCCGCGCGCCAGAGGGGCAACGAGGCCTGTGACGGGTGTTTGGCGACCTGTTCTGCAACCCCGAAACTATCTCTACTGATGAGGGAATCAATCCCGAAACACAAGCTAGGCTTGTGTCTAGAGATGAACACAATACAAATACTTACTTGCACAGATTAAGGTGAAATACTTTGGAAATTTGAACTTTGAACCGTTCCTGAAAATACTTGAACTGCACAGACCATGATGCAGTGGGGTGATATGGCGGAAGAGGTCAGCGGTGTGCTCCCAACTCCGGTATCCCCTTTTGATGGCTCCCAGTAGCCATTTAAGCTGACAAGCTTGTTGGAGATGCACCTGCGCGCCAGAGGGGCAACGAGGCCGGTGACGGGTGTTTGGCGACCTGTTCTGCAACCCCGAAACTATGTCTACTGATGAGGGAATCAATCCCGAAACACGAGCTAGGCTTGTGTCTAGAGATGAACACAATACAAGTACTTACTTGCACCGATTGAGGTGAAATACTTTGGAACTTTGAACTTTGAACCGTTCCTGAAAATACTTGAACTGCACAGACCATGATGCAGTGGGGCGATACGGTGGAAGAGGTCAGCGGTGTGCTCCCAACTCCGGTATCCCCTTTTGATGGTTCCCGGTAGCCATTTAAGCTGACGAGCTTGTTGGCGATGCACCTGCGTGCCAGAGGGGCAACGAGGCCCGTGAAGGGTGTTTGGCGACCTGTTCTGCAACCCCGAAACTATCTCTACTGATGAGGGAATCAATCCCGAAACACGAGCTAGGCTCGTGTCTAGAGATGAACACAATACAAGTACTTACTTGCATCGATTGAGGTGAAATACTTTGAAAATTTGAACTTTGAACCGTTCCTGAAAATACTTGAACTGCACAGACCATGATGCAGTGGGGTGATATGGCGGAAGAGGTCAGCGGTGTGCTCCCAACTCCGGTATCCCCTTTTGATGGCTCCCAGTAGCCATTTAAGCTGACAAGCTTGTTGGAGATGCACCTGCGCGCCAGAGGGGCAACGAGGCCGGTGACGGGTGTTTGGCGACCTGTTCTGCAACCCCGAAACTATGTCTACTGATGAGGGAATCAATCCCGAAACACGAGCTAGGCTTGTGTCTAGAGATGAACACAATACAAGTACTTACTTGCACCGATTGAGGTGAAATACTTTGGAACTTTGAACTTTGAACCGTTCCTGAAAATACTTGAACTGCACAGACCATGATGCAGTGGGGCGATACAGTGGAAGAGGTCAGCGGTGTGCTCCCAACTCCGGTATCCCCTTTTGATGGCTCCCGGTAGCCATTTAAGCTGACGAGCTTGTTGGCGATGCACCTGCGTGCCAGAGGGGCAACGAGGCCCGTGAAGGGTGTTTGGCGACCTGTTCTGCAACCCCGAAACTATCTCTACTGATGAGGGAATCAATCCCGAAACACGAGCTAGGCTCGTGTCTAGAGATGAACACAATACAAGTACTTACTTGCACCGATTGAGGTGAAATACTTTGAAAATTTGAACTTTGAACCGTTCCTGAAAATACTTGAACTGCACAGACCATGATGCAGTGGGGCGATACGACGGAAGAGGTCAGCGGTGTGCTCCCAACTCCGGTATCCCCTTTTGATGGCTCCCGGTAGCCATTTAAGCTGACGAGCTTGTTGGAGATGCACCCGCGCGCCAGAGGGGCAACGAGGCCCGTGACGGGTGTTTGGCGACCTGTTCTGCAACCCCGAAACTATCTCTACTGATGAGGGAATCAATCCCGAAAAACGAGCTAGGCTCGTGTCTAGAGATGAACACAATACAAGTATTTACTTGCACCGATTGAGGTGAAATACTTTGGAAATTTGAACTTTGAACCGTTCCTGAAAATACTTGAACTGCACAGACCATGATGCAGTGGGGCGATCCGGCGGAAGAGGTCAGCGGTGTGCTCCCAACTCCGGTATCCCCTTTTGATGGCTCCCTGTAGCCATTTAAGCTGACGAGCTTGTTGGAGATGCACCTGTGCGCCAGAGGGGCAACAAGGCCCGTGACGGGTGTTTGGCGACATGTTCTGCAACCCCAAAACTATCTCTACTGATGAGGGAATCAATCCCGAAACACGAGCTAGGCTCGTGTCTAGAGATGAACACAATACAAGTACTTACTTGCACCGATTGAGGTGAAATACTTTGGAAACTTGAACTTTGAACCTTTCCTGAAAATACTTGAACTGCACAGAACATGATGCAGTGGGGCGATACGACGGAAGAGGTCAGCGGTCTGCTCCCAACTCCGGTATCCCCTTTTGATGGCTCCCTAGTAGCCATTTAAGCTGACGAGCTTGTTGGAGATGCACCCGCGCGCCAGAGGGGCAACGAGGCCCGTGACGGGTGTTTGGCGACCTGTTCTGCAACCCCAAAACTATCTCTACTGATGAGGGAATCAATCCCGAAACACGAGCTAGGCTCGTGTCTATAGATGAACACAATACAAGTACTTACTTGCACCGATTGAGGTGAAATACTTTGGAAATTTGAACTTTGAACCGTTCGTGAAAATACTTAAACTGCACAGGCCATGATGCAGTGGGACGATACGATGGAAAAGGTCAGCGGTCTGCTCTCAACTCCGGTATCCCCTTTTGATGGCTCCCGGTAGCCATTTAAGCTGACGAGCTTGTTGGAGATGCACCCGCGCGCCAGAGGGGCAACGAGGCCCGTGATGGGTGATTGGCGACCTGTTCTACAACCCCGAAACTATCTCTACTGATGAGGGAATCAATCCCGAAACACAAGCTAGGCTTGTGTCTAGAGATGAACACAATACAAGTACTTACTTGCACCGATTAAGGTGAAATACTTTGGAAATTTGAACTTTGAACCGTTCCTGAAAATACTTGAACTGCACAGACCATGATGCAGTGGGGTGATATGGCGGAAGAGGTCAGCGGTGTGCTCCCAACTCCGGTATCCCCTTTTGATGGCTCCCAGTAGCCATTTAAGCTGACAAGCTTGTTGGAGATGCACCTGCGCGCCAGAGGGGCAACGAGGCCGGTGACGGGTGTTTGGCGACCTGTTCTGCAACCCCGAAACTATGTCTACTGATGAGGGAATCAATCCCGAAACACGAGCTAGGCTCGTGTCTAGAGATGAACACAATACAAGTACTTACTTGCACCGATTGAGGTGAAATACTTTGGAAATTTGAACTTTGAACCGTTCCTGAAAATACTTGAACTGCACAGACCATGATGCAGTGGGGCGATACGGTGGAAGAGGTCAGCGGTGTGCTCCCAACTCCGGTATCCCCTTTTGATGGCTCCCGGTAGCCATTTAAGCTGACGAGCTTGTTGGTGATGCACCTGCGTGCCAGAGGGGCAACGAGGCCTCGTGAAGGG
Source organism: Lissotriton vulgaris (assembly GCF_964263255.1). Taxonomy (NCBI): domain Eukaryota; kingdom Metazoa; phylum Chordata; class Amphibia; order Caudata; family Salamandridae; genus Lissotriton; species Lissotriton vulgaris. Next base: position 1,109,707,946 of record NC_141694.1, read on the forward strand.
TGTTTGGCGACCTGTTCTGCAACCCCGAAACTATCTCTACTGATGAGGGAATCAATCCCGAAACACGAGCTAGGCTCGTGTCTAGAGATGAACACAATACAAGTACTTACTTGCACCGATTGAGGTGAAATACTTTGAAAATTTGAACTTTGAACCGTTCCTGAAAATACTTGAACTGCACAGACCATGATGCAGTGGGGCGATACGACGGAAGAGGTCAGCGGTGTGCTCCCAACTCCGGTATCCCCTTTTGATGGCTCCCGGTAGCCATTTAAGCTGACGAGCTTGTTGGAGATGCACCTGCGCGCCAGAGGGGCAACAAGGCCCGTGACGGGTGTTTGGCGACATGTTCTGCAACCCCAAAACTATCTCTACTGATGAGGGTATCAATCCCGAAACACGAGCTAGGCTCGTGTCTAGAGATGAACACAATACAAGTACTTACTTGCACCGATTGAGGTGAAATACTTTGGAAACTTGAACTTTGAACCTTTCCTGAAAATACTTGAACTGCACAGACCATGATGCAGTGGGGCGATACGACGGAAGAGGTCAGCGGTCTGCTCCCAACTCCGGTATCCCCTTTTGATGGCTCCCTAGTAGCCATTTAAGCTGACGAGCTTGTTGGCGATGCACCTGCGTGCCAGAGGGGCAACGAGGCCCGTGAAGGGTGTTTGGCGACCTGTTCTGCCACCCCGAAACTATCTCTACTGATGAGGGAATCAATCCCGAAACACGAGCTAGGCTCGTGTCTAGAGATGAACACAATACAAGTACTTACTTACACCGATTGAGGTGAAATACTTTGAAAATTTGAACTTTGAACCGTTCCTGAAAATACTTGAACTGCACAGACCATGATGCAGTGGGGCGATACGACGGAAGAGGTCAGCGGTGTGCTCCCAACTCCGGTATCCCCTTTTGATGGCTCCCGGTAGCCATTTAAGCTGACAAGCTTGTTGGAGATGCACCTGTGCGCCAGAGGGGTACCGAGGCCCGTGACGGGTGTTTGGCGACCTGTTCTGCAACCCCGAAACTATCTCTACTGATGAGGGAATCAATCCCAAAACACGAGCTAGGCTTGTGTCTAGAGATGAACACAATACAAGTACTTACTTGCACCGATTGAGGTGAAATACTTTGGAAACTTGAACTTTGAACCTTTCCTGAAAATACTTGAACTGCACAGACCATGATGCAGTGGGGCGATACGACGGAAGAGGTCAGCGGTCTGCTCCCAACTCCGGTATCCCCTTTTGATGGCTCCCGGTAGCCATTTAAGCTGACGAGCCTGTTGGAGATGCACCCGCGCGCCAGAGGGGCAACGAGGCCCGTGACGGGTGTTTGGCGACCTGTTCTGCAACCCCGAAACTATCTCTACTGATGAGGGAATCAATCCCGAAACACGAGCTAGGCTTGTGTCTAGAGATGAACACAATACAAGTACTTACTTGCATCGATTAAGGTGAAATACTTTGGAAATTTGAACTTTGAACCGTTCCTGAAAATACTTGAACTGCACAGACCATGATGCAGTGGGGCGATACAGCGGAAGAGGTCAGCGTTGTGCTCCCAACTCCGGTATCCCCTTTTGATGGCTCCCGGTAGCCATTTAAGCTGACAAGCTTGTTGGAGATGCACCTGTGCGCCAGAGGGGTACCGAGGCCCGTGACGGGTGTTTGGCGACCTGTTCTGCAACCCCGAAACTATCTCTACTGATGAGGGAATCAATCCCGAAACACGAGCTAGGCTCGTGTCTAGAGATGAACACAATACAAGTACTTACTTGCACCGATTGAGGTGAAATACTTTGGAAATTTGAACTTTGAACCGTTCCTGAAAATACTTGAACTGCACAGACCATGATGCAGTGGGGCGATACGGCGGAAGAGGTCAGCGGTGTGCTCCCAACTCCGGTATCCCCTTTTGATGGCTCCCGGTAGCCATTTAAGCTGACGAGCTTGTTGGCGATGCACCTGCGCGCCATAGGGGTAACGAGGCCCGTGAAGGGTGTTTGGCGACCTGTTCTGCAACCCCGAAACTATCTCTACTGATGAGGGAATCAATCCCGAAACACGAGCTAGGCTCGTGTCTAGAGATGAATACAATACAAGTACTTACTTGCACCGATTGAGGTGAAATACTTTGGAAACTTGAACTTTGAACCTTTCCTGAAAATACTTGAACTGCACAGACCATGATGCAGTGGGGCGATACGACGGTAGAGGTCAGCGGTCTGCTCCCAACTCCGGTATCCCCTTTTGATGGCTCCCTAGTAGCCATTTAAGCTGACAAGCTTGTTGGAGATGCACCTGCTCGCCAGAGGGGCAACGAGGCCCATGACGGGTGTTTGGTGACCTGTTCTTCAACCCCGAAACTATCTCTACTGATGAGGGAATCAATCCCGAAACACGAGCTAGGCTCGTGTCTACAGATGAACACAATACAAGTACTTACTTGCACCGATTGAGGTGAAATATTTTGGAAATTTGAACTTTGAACCGTTCCTGAAAATACTTGAACTGCACAGACCATGATGCAGTGGGGCGATACGGCGGAAGAGGTCAGCGGTCTGCTCACAACTCCGGTATCCCCTTTTGATGGCACCTGGTAGCCATTTAAGCTGACGAGCTTGTTGGAGATGCACCTGCACGCCAGAGGGGCAACGAGGCCCGTGACGGGTGTTTGGCGACCTGTTCTGCAACCCCGAAACTATCTCTACTGATGAGGGAATCAATCCCGAAACACGAGCTAGGCTTGTGTCTAGAGATGAACACAATACAAGTAACTACTTGCACCGATTGAGGTGAAATTCTTTGGAAATTTGAAATTTGAACCGTTCCTGAAAATACTTGCACTGCACTGACATGATGCAGTGGGGCGATACGGCGGAAGAGGTCATCGGTGTGCTCCCAACTCCGGTATCCCCTTTTGATGGCTCCCGGTAGCCATTTAAGCTGACAAGGTTGTTGGAGATGCACCTGCGCGCCAGAGGGGCAGCGAGGCCCATGACAGGTGTTTGGCGACCTGCTCTGCAACCCCGAAACTATCTCTACTGATGAGGGAATCAATCCCGAAACACAAGCTAAGCTCATGTCTAGAGATGAACACAATACAAGTACTTACTTGCACCGATTGAGGTGAAATACTTTGGAAACTTGAACTTTGAACCTTTCCTGAAAATACTTGAACTGCACAGACCATGATGCAGTGGGGCGATACGACGGTAGAGGTCAGCGGTCTGCTCCCAACTCCGGTATCCCCTTTTAATGGCTCCCTAGTAGCCATTTAAGCTGACGAGCTTGTTGGAGATGCACCCGCGCGCCAGAGGGGCAACGAGGCCCGTGACGGGTGTTTGGCGACCTGTTCTGCAACCCCAAAACTATCTCTACTGATGAGGGAATAAATCCCGAAACACGAGCTAGGCTTGTGTCTAGAGATGAACACAATACAAGTACTTACTTGCACCGATTAAGGTGAAATACTTTGGAAATTTGAACTTTGAACCGTTCCTGAAAATACTTGAACTGCACAGACCATGATGCAGTGGGGCGATACGGCGGAAGAGGTCAGCTGTGTGCTCCCAACTCCGGTATCCCCTTTTGATGGCTCCCGGTAGTCATTTAAGCTGACAAGCTTGTTGGAGATGCACCTGCTCGCCAGAGGGGCAACGAGGCCCATGACGGGTGTTTGGCGACCTGTTCTTCAACCCCGAAACTATCTCTACTGATGAGGGAATCAATCCCGAAACACGAGCTAGGCTCGTGTCTACAGATGAACACAATACAAGTACTTACTTGCACCGATTGAGGTGAAATACTTTGGAAATTTGAACTTTGAACCGTTCCTGAAAATACTTGAACTGCACAGACCATGATGCAGTGGGGCGATACGGCGGAAGAGGTCAGCGGTCTGCTCACAACTCCGGTATCCCCTTTTGATGGCACCTGGTAACCATTTAAGCTGACGAGCTTGTTGGAGATGCACCTGCACGCCAGAGGGGCAACGAGGCCCGTGACGGGTGTTTGGCGACCTGTTCTGCAACCCCGAAACTATCTCTACTGATGAGGGAATCAATCCCGAAACACGAGCTAGGCTTGTGTCTAGAGATGAACACAATACAAGTAACTACTTGCACCGATTGAGGTGAAATACTTTGGAAATTTGAAATTTGAACCGTTCCTGAAAATACTTGCACTGCACTGACATGATGCAGTGGGGCGATACGGCGGAAGAGGTCATCGGTGTGCTCCCAACTCCGGTATCCCCTTTTGATGGCTCCCGGTAGCCATTTAAGCTGACAAGGTTGTTGGAGATGCACCTGCGCGCCAGAGGGGCAGCGAGGCCCGTGACAGGTGTTTGGCGACCTGCTCTGCAACCCCGAAACTATTTCTACTGATGAGGGAATCAATCCCGAAACACAAGCTAAGCTCATGTCTAGAGATGAACACAATACAAGTACTTACTTGCACCGATTGAGGTGAAATACTTTGGAAATTTGAACTTTGAACCATTCCTGAAAAAATTGAACTGCACAGACCATGATGCAGTGGGGCAATACAGCGGAAGAGGTCAGCGGTGTGCTCCCAACTCCGGTATCCCCTTTTGATGGCTCCAGGTAGCCATTTAAGCTGACAAGCTTGTTGGAGATGCACCTGCGAGCCAGAGGGGCAGCGAGGCCCGTGACAGGTGTTTGGCGACCTGCTCTGCAACCCCGAAACTATCTCTACTGATGAGGGAATCAATCCCGAAACACAAGCTAAGCTCATGTCTAGAGATGAACACAATACAAGTACTTACTTGCACCGATTGAGGTGAAATACTTTGGAAATTTGAACTTTGAACCAATACTGAAAAAATTGAACTGCACAGACCATGATGCAGTGGGGCAATACAGCGGAAGAGGTCAGCGGTGTGCTCCCAACTCCGGTATCCCCTTTTGATGGCTCCCGGTAGCCATTTAAGCTGACAAGCTTGTTGGAGATGCACCTGCGCGCCAGAGGGGCAGCGAGGCCCGTGACAGGTGTTTGGCGACCTGCTCTGCAACCCTGAAACTATCTCTACTGATGAGGGAATCAATCCCGAAACACAAGCTAAGCTCATGTCTAGACATGAACATAATACAAGTACTTACTTGCACCGATTGAGGTGAAATACTTTGGAAATTTGAACTTTGAACCGTTCCTGAAAATACTTGAACTGCACAGATCATGATGCAGTGGGGCGATACGGCTGAAGAGGTCGGCGGTGTGCTCCCAACTCCGGTATCCCCTTTTGATGGCTCCCGGTAGCCATTTAAGCTGACGAGCTTGTTGGAAATGCACCTACGCGCCAGAGGGGCAATGAGGCCCGTGACGGGTGTTTGGCGACCTGTTCTGCAACCCTGAAACTATCTCTACTGATGAGGGAATCAATCCCGAAACACGAGCTAGGCTCGTGTCTAGAGATGAACACAATACAAGTACTTACTTGCACCGATTGAGGTGAAATACTTTGGAAATTTGAACTTTGAACCGTTCCTGAAAATACTTGAACTGCACAGACCATGATGCAGTGGGGCGATACGGCGGAAGAGGTCAGCGGTGTGCTCCCAACTCTGTTATCCCCTTTTGATGGCTCCTGATAGCCATTTAAGCTGACGAGCTTGTTGGAGATGCACCTGTGCGCCAGAGGGGCAACGAGGCCCGTGACGGGTGTTTGGCGACCTGTTCTGCAACCCCAAAACTATCTCTACTGATGAGGGAATCAATCCCGAAACACGAGCTAGGCTCGTGTCTAGAGATGAACACAATACAAGTACTTACTTGCACCGATTGAGGTGAAATACTTTGGAAATTTGAACTTTGAACCGTTCCTGAAAATACTTGAACTGCACAGACCATGATGCAGTGGGGCGATACGGCGGAAGAGGTCAGCGGTGTGCTCCCAACTCCGGTATTCTCTTTTGATGGCTCCCGGTAGCCATTTAAGCTGACGAGCTTGTTGGAGATGCACCTGCGTGCCAGAGGGGCAGCGAGGCCCTTGACAGGTGTTTGGGGACCTGCTCTGCAACCCCGAAACTATCTCTACTGATGAGGGAATCAATCCCGAAACACAAGCTAAGCTCATGTCTAGAGATGAACACAATACAAGTACTTACTTGCACCGATTGAGGTGAAATACTTTGGAAATTTGAACTTTGAACCAATACTGAAAAAATTGAACTGCACAGACCATGATGCAGTAGGGCAATACAACGGAAGAGGTCAGCGGTGTGCTCCCAACTCCGGTATCCCCTTTTGATGGCTCCCGGTAGCCATTTAAGCTGACAAGCTTGTTGGAGATGCACCTGCGCGCCAGAGGGGCAGCGAGGCCCGTGACAGGTGTTTGGCGACCTGCTCTGCAACCCCAAAACTATCTCTACTGATGAGGGAATCTATCCCGAAACACAAGCTAAGCTCATGTCTAGAGATGAACACAATACAAGTACTTACTTACACCGATTGAGGTGAAATACTTTGGAAATTTGAACTTTGAACCGTTCCTGAAAATACTTGAACTGCACAGATCATGATGCAGTGGGGCGATACGGCTGAAGAGGTCGGCGGTGTGCTCCCAACTCCGGTATCCCCTTTTGATGGCTCCCGGTAGCCATTTAAGCTGACGAGCTTGTTGGAGATGCACCTGCGCGCCAGAGGGGCAATGAGGCCCGTGACGGGTGTTTGGCGACCTGTTCTGCAACCCTGAAACTATCTCTACTGATGAGGGAATCAATCCCGAAACACGAGCTAGGCTCGTGTCTAGAGATGAACACAATACAAGTACTTACTTGCACCGATTGAGGTGAAATACTTTGGAAATTTGAACTTTGAACCGTTCCTGAAAATACTTGAACTGCACAGACCATGATGCAGTGGGGCGATACGGCGGAAGAGGTCAGCGGTGTGCTCCCAACTCTGTTATCCCCTTTTGATGGCTCCTGATAGCCATTTAAGCTGACGAGCTTGTTGGAGATGCACCTGTGCGCCAGAGGGGCAACGAGGCCCGTGACGGGTGTTTGGCAACCTGTTCTGCAACCCCAAAACTATCTCTACTGATGAGGGAATCAGTCCCGAAACACGAGCTAGGCTCGTGTCTAGAGATGAACACAATACAAGTACTTACTTGCACCGATTGAGGTGAAATACTTTGGAAATTTGAACTTTGAACCGTTCCTGAAAATACTTGAACTGCACAGACCATGATGCAGTGGGGCGATACGGCGGAAGAGGTCAGCAGTGTGCTCCCAACTCCGGTATTCTCTTTTGATGGCTCCCGGTAGCCATTTAAGCTGACGAGCTTGTTGTAGATGCACCTGCGCGCCAGAGGGGCAACGAGGCCCGTGACGGGTGTTTGGCGACCTGTTCTGCCACCCCGAAACTATCTCTACTGATGAGGGAATCAATCCCGAAGCACGAGCTAGGCTCGTGTCTAGAGATGAACACAATACAAGTACTTATTTGCACCGATTGAGGGGAAATACTTTGGAAATTTGAACTTTGAACCGTTCCTGAAAATTCTTGAACTGCACAGACCGTGATGCAGTGGGGCGATACGGCGGAAGAGGTCAGCGGTGTGCTCCCAACTCCGGTATCCCCTTTTGATGGCTCCCGGTATCCATTTAAGCTGACGAGCTTGTTGCAGATGCAGCTGCGCGCCAGAGAGGCAACGAGGCCCGTGACGGGTGTTTGGCGACCTGTTCTGCAACCCCGAAACTATCTCTACTGATGAGGGAATCAATCCCGAAACACGAGCTAGGCTCGTGTCTAGAGATGAACACAATACTAGTACTTACTTGCACCCATTGAGGTGAAATACTTTGGAAATTTGAACTTTGAACCGTTCCTGAAAATACTTGAACTGCACAGACCATGATGCAGTGGGGCGATTCGGCGGAAGAGGTCAGCTGTGTGCTCCCAACTCCGGTATCCCCTTTTGATGGCTCCCGGGAGCCATTTAAGCTGACGAGCTTCTTGGAGATGCACCTGCGCGCCAGAGGGGCAACGAGGCCCGTGACGGGTATTTGGCGACCTGTTCTGCAACCCCGAAACTATCTCTACTGATGAGGGAATCAATCCCGAAACACAAGCTAGGCTTGTGTCTAGAGATGAACACAATACTAGTACTTACTTGCACCGATTGAGGTGAAATACTTTAAAAATTTGAACTTTGAACTGTTCCTGAAAATACTTGAACTGCACAGATCATGATGCAGTGGGGCGATACGGCGGAAGAGGTCAGCGATGTGCTCCCAACTCCGGTATCCCCTAATCGGCCCCTATGTTTGTAGAAATTAAATTTAAAATTTCTAATTTTTCTAAAAATTTTAGGAACTGGATGTTGGGTTAGTAGGGGATAAGGCTGGGGAGTGTTTTAAAATAATTAGTAATATTTTTTAAATAATTAATTTTTTTCTAATGATTTCAAAATTATATTTGTAGAAATTAAATTTAAAATTTGTAATTTTTGTAAAAATTTTAAGAACAGGATGTTGCGTTATTAGGGTATAAGGGTGGGGAGTGTTTTAAAATAATTAGTGATGTTTTTTTTAATTATGAGATTTATTTAAAAAAAAATTGAAATAATGGGGCCCATTAGGATGGCGGGCGAATTGCCCCCGCCAGGCTGGTGGTACAAAAGGGGGTGGTGATGGATGGAGTATCTGAACCAATCAAACACTCACACCCAGTCAACAGATCTGGGTTTAATCCATCACCGTTCTTTAGCCCACTCTGCCACCCCAGTTCCGACATGGCCATATGCAAATCAGTCTGTCCCTAAATGACCCCCCCGCCATATTAGTATGGCGGGGGGACCGCGGCGGACGGAGAGACCATCCGCCGCTTTTCCACCCCTGTCTAATAGGCACCGCCAGCCATATTAGCATGAGCTTTTTTAGATGCCTTTCCGTGGCGGCATCGGCATGCGGTCTTCACTTTGGGGCCCCTACAGGCCCCCAGACTGAAGGAGAGGTGGGGGGTGCACACGGGGGGTACCTGTGGTACCCCCCTGCATTTGCATAAAACAAAGCGGCAGGCATAGTGCGGTGCCTGCCGCTTTGTTTATGCAAATGCATACGTGCATTTTTAGCATTGTGGTGGGCTGTGCTTAGAGCACCGCCCGCCACAATGCTAAAAATGCAGGATGGACCCGCCACTGTGGCGGGCGCATCCTAATACCCGAAACACGAAGAGAATGGAACTCGCACAGCAGGTAAATCTAAAAAGTTGTAGATTTGTAATGTTCTGTAGTGTGCTCATAAAGGTAACACTGTCTGGCCAAACAGTGAAAGGATCTGTGAGAACTAATACAATCAGTCTGAATCTTATCAAACAGGAGATTTTGAAATTACCCTTCCAACAACCTCTGAAACATGGGAACTTGTCTAAGAAAGAGAGAAACATCTTACAAAAATTAGCGGACAATCCCACGATCACTTGCCAGAATGCTGACAAGGGTGGCACCTTGGTGATCATGGACACTACTTTTTATGATGAACAGATTGAGGCTCACATAATGGATACCAACATTTATGACATTCTTCCTGGGGACCCTATATTGGAATTTTCCAGTAATTTCACCAACATCATCAACCGTGCATTTGATAATGGTACAATCAATGGTAAAACCAGAAGATATCTGGTACCTGTCAATCCGAAACCCCCTGTGCTTTACATGCTACCTAAGATGCACAAGCATCCCACCAAACCTCCATTTCGTCCCATCGTTTCTACCAAAGGCAGTATCCACCAGAACACAGGAAAATTCTTAGACAAATATCTGCAACCATTTGTCGTGAAAACCGGGTCTCACGTACGTGATACCACGGACTTCATCTCGAAGTTGGAACCTGTTTTAGAAAAGTTGAGAAACACAGAACTTATCATGTGCACAGTGGACGTCTGTTCACTGTATACCTCTATCCCCCACGACAGAGGTATTGAAGCCATTGAACAAGTCTTAACTTCATCTGATTTAGATCAGGACTTTCAAGTATTCTTGATGCAATTGACTATATTCACCCTATACCACAGTTATTTCACTGTACAGGATAAGTGGATACATCAACTCAATGGTACGGCCATGGGCAATTGCGCAGCTCCTTGCTACGCTAATATCTTTATGAAGCAATTTGAGGAGACACACATCTTGAATCACAGTAGCTGGTTGGAACATGGAAAACTTAACTTACGATATATTGACGATATCTTTTTGTTATGGAGTGGACCCATTGAGACTCTGGTTGACTTTCTCAGAACATGGAACACCTTCAATGAGAGAGTGCAATTCACTTGGGATTACAATGAAAAATGTGTTCATTATCTGGATGTGGAGATACATAGAGAAGCAGACAATTGGTCTACCACCATTTTCCGTAAACCCACAGATAGGAATTCTACCTTACACTATGAAAGCTTTCATCGTTCAGACCTCAAGAACAACTTACCCTATGCACAACTGTTGAGAGTTAAACGCATTGTGTCCAATGAACAGGAGAGCAAAAAAGAGATGAAAATCATGTTAGAGAGACTACGGGCACGTGGATATCCTCCACAGATCCTTGATTTGGCTGCAGACAGAAGTGAGAAAATGAATAGGAGAGACCTCCTTCAAACTAAACCGAAAAAACACACAGATCGTGTGGTGATAGTCTCTAAATATTCAGTGATCTCGAATCAGTTTCAACGCATCATCCGTAAACACTGGCCATCTTGACAATGGAATCTGATTTTAATGGACTGTTCAGCCAACCCCCTATGTTTGCTTTCACTAGAGAAGAAACATCAAAGAAATCCTGACCAAACCCAACATCTCAGACACACAAATCACATACAAGGGTCTAAGACCTTGTTACAATTGTAGCAATTGTAATAACTGTATCCAGGGGAACACTACCAACCACCCGATGAAAGGCTACCCGATTAAACTCCGAGTCAATGCCACCTGCAACAGCAGTAATGTCATATACCTACTGAAATGTCCCTGCGGGAAATGTTACATAGGTCACACCGAAAGAAAGATCCGTGTGAGGATCCTAGAACATAAAAGTAACATTCGAACCTTGAACTTTAAGTCCACAGTGGCGACACATTTTCATGAGAACCGACACAATGCTGCTCAGTTGAAGTTCCAAGTATTGGAACAAGTGAAGGTTACCCAGAACAACAAGAGCACTTTACTTAAAAGAGAGAACTTTTGGATCCGATTCATGTCCACAATGGTGCCCCATGGGTTGAACGACCGTATGGAATTCTTATGTTACCTGTAACATGCTCCCATCATTTTTTGTTATTATTATTATTTGTTGATTACATGATGACTTCTGATATATGTTCTACCTTTTGGTTTATTTGGTTCTCTTTCCCTTCTTTTCACGTTTCGTTTTTCATTATCTTGCCCGTTACAAGATGGCGACCACATACAGGCTATACTTTGTTAGTCCTTCTTCGGTGTTGATCACCCTGTACACACTTATACGCCCGCGTAGTTGTGGGCTCGGTTCACCTTTCTGATGCGGAACTTCGCGGAGTTCTTACGAAGTTCTGACACTGTAAGTACCCTTCCGGGACTTCATAGTTTGAATCGTCACATTTCACAATTGAGTGTGGGTCTGTTGTTTGTTTCACACTGCTAGCACGCAATAATGTTTTTTGACACTGGGGGGTTACTTTCACTGGGTGACCTCTCGTCACATTGGGGTATATCGGCGTTAGTTATCCACACAGATCTCTTTGTTATTTCACGGGCTAGTCAACATTTTTCCTATCTCCGATTCACTTCTTTACTGTTATAGCACCATCTTTTTCTTTACCTTATCTGTCTGATTACTTTCCGTTTGATTGGAGACTTGTTAATCGCTTCTGTTTTAATGTGAAGATGAGGTTATGTAACTGATACGTAGATTTTTGTGTTTGCTTGTAGAGTAATCCCTGAGGAAGGGCGGTGCCCGAAATGCATCGGGATTTGCTAATATGTGTCACATCGGATTATTCATCCAGACTCTTTTGAACATCGTGATGCTACTTAAACTATGAATTTGCAATAAGTTTAATAAATTTCACACGTTGGATGAACTACATGGTACTTTCGGAATGAACTTTTTGGAATGTACTTATGTTGATCCACAGACATATGGAATAAGACCGTCTGAGTCCCCCGAAGTTGTGCTCAGAGGCATCCAAATACCCCCCAGGGGACCCCCGCCCTTATGGCGGGCGGTCCCAATAACCGATAGGATGGCATCCTAATGACCCCCAATTTTTGTAGAATTTAAAGTAGAAAAATGTATTTTTCTGAAAATTTTGTAGGAGTTGGATGTTGAATTAATAGTGGATAAGGGTGGGGAGTGTTTTTGAAAAAAAAGTTTAATAGATTTTCATTAAAAATATAAAATATAAATGTAAAAAAACCAAAAAATTACATTTTAATTTTTTTTATAAATTAGATTTGTAGTAATTCTAAATAAATATATGACATTTAAAAACATTTCAAGGAGCAGGATGTTGAATTAGGGCACAGCTTTCCAAACTTTTCATGTTAGTGACACACTTTCTAGACATGTATCATTTCGCGACACAGTAAAGCAGTGTAGCGAGTGTAGCAAGCGAGCCCGAACCACCTAAGGCGACTCAAGGGGGGGGGGGGGGTTGGGTCTCAAAGTACAGATGTTATAGGTGAGGTACAGTCTAGTAAGGACTAAATCAGGTTACCCTTTTAGTCTTCTTTTTTCTAAAGCTAACATTTCAGGTAAAAAGCACCAGCATCCAATATCAGCACAGACTTCTAGCTGTGCCTCTTACTCTTTTTTGTTTCCAAATATTTTATTTGCATTTTATAAACGAGAACCTAAAATCTAGTGCTGAAAAGTTTAACAAGTACTGCAGGGGTGAATGGCCAACAAAAATAGCACAGGCTGCTGAAATGAGACCAACCAGCATACCGACCGGTAAGGCCGCAGACAAGCACGTGTGACGCCATAGCCAGACAGAGAGGGAGAAAACAAAAGGTGGAGGATCCAGAGGTCTGTGGACTTGGCAAATGGGACTCAGGCTGCAGAGAAAGCTCTGGGAATTGTCTACTGCTGGTTAATGACAGTCCTGTAGGTATTTAAACATCCCCCATTAGCATTTCTGAAGACGAAAACCACGTCTTTAGAAATGCATTCGGAAGCACAGCAGCATCACCATCAGCCGCATTTCAGAGACTCCACTGAAGTATTTACTGAATGCAGTGGAATCCTTTGTAGTGCACGCTGATTGTAGGGGGGACCGTGATAGCAATCTGAAACCTTGGCAGCTATGCATCACAGCGCGACACACCCACACATGGTAGGCGACACAGTACTGTGTCCCGACACAGAGTATGGAAAGCTCTTAATTTAGGGGATAAGGGTGGGTGTTTTTTTTAAAATATTAAATTTAAATTTACTTCTAATTACTAATGTTAAATTTTAAATATTAGAAATTTCAAATCAAAATTTTAAATAGAAAAAAAATGTAATATTAGAATTGTAATTTATTTTTAGAATAAATATAAATAAAAATAATTTGGAAATATTTACTTTATTTTTTTTTTAATTTGAAAAAATATTATACAATTTTTTTTTTTTTTAGAATTGTTAACTATATTTTATAGTTTGGATGCTTGTTTATTAGTTAGTCAGTGTCTGGCACCTTCTCTGAATTTATTCTCTGAATTCAACGTAAGTGGAGTGAGAATAGTACATTATATTCGGTCTGTGTCCAGCACCTTCCCTGACTTTCACATGACTGGAGTGGGAATAGTAAATTATATTGGGTCAGTGTCCAGCACCTTCCTTGACTTTCACCTGACTGGAGTGGGAATAGTAAATTATATTGGGTCAGTGTCCAGCACCTTCCCTGATTTTCACCTGACTGGAGTGGGAATAGTAAATGATATTGGGTCAGTGTCCAGCACCTTCCCTGACTTTCACCTGACTGGAGTGGGAATAGTACATTATATTGGGTCAGTGTCCAGCACCTTCCCTGATTTTCACCTGACTGGAGTAGGAATAGTAAATTATATTGGGTCAGTGTCCAGCACCTTCCCTGACTTTCACCTGACTGGAGTGGTAATAGTAAATTATATTGGGTCAGTGTCCAGCACCTTCCCTGATTTTCACCTGACTGGAGTGGGAATAGTAAATTATATTGGGTCAATGTCCAGCAGCTTCCCTGACTTTCACCTGACTGGAGTGGGAATAGTAAATTATATTGGGTCAGTGTCCAGCACATTCCCTGACTTTTACCTGACTGGAGTGGAAATAGTAAATTATATTGGGTCAGTGTCCAGCACCTTCTCTGACTTACACTTAAATGGAGTGGAAATAGTAAATTATATTTTGTCAGTGTCCAACACCTTCCCGACTTTCAACTGACTGGAGTGGGACTAGTAAATTGTATTGGGTTACTGTCCAGCCCCTTCACTGACTTTCACCTACTAACTGGAGTGGGAATTGTAAGTTATATATTTCTTGTATTTTAGAAAAGTAATGTTTAAAAATTAATGTTGTAAAATCATAAATGCTGATTAAATATATGTAAGTGAAATATTATATATCAATACTAGCAGCCCGTCCCGACCTTGTCCGGGAGCAATCAGGCTTCCCCGACCCCCGCCCGCCCTGACATTGTCCAGAAGCCCGGGCCCCGGCCCGGCCTGTCCCCCGCCTGCCCCGACCCCCGCCTGCCCAGACATTGTCCGTGGGTCCCCTTACCTCAGTCGCCGCTCCTCCCCCGCGCTCCTCAGTTTACCGGTCCGCTGCTCCTCGCTCCTCACCGCTGCTGTCCGCTGCTCGTCACCTCACTGCTCCTCCCGCCTGTCCGCTGCTTGTCACCTCACCGTCGCTGGTCACCGCTCCTCCGGCCTGTCCGCTGCTCCTCACTTCACCGCTCCTCCCCCGCGCCTTGTCCGCTGCTCCTCGTTGCGCTCCTGGACGCCGCTCCTTCCAGCGCTCCTGACGTGAGTAAGCACGTCGCGGCCGGCGCTACTTCGGAGGGACTACTTTTTTTTTTAATGTACATTTTTTAAATAACGTTTTTTTTAAATGTATATAGCCTATAACCATCTGCACACCCTCACGATTACAACGATGTATCGGGTGTGTGGATTGGCGCTGTGGTTCCCGAGTTTACCCGCCTCAAAGCCTCAAAGTTCTTCCTTTATTATAGTAGTATAGATATAACTATAATAATAAAAATAACATTTTTTTTAAAACAAAATGCATTGTTTGAGAAATAAGTACAGATGAATAGTTGTAAAATTTTTATATACAGGAATTACTTAACATTAGTCAAAATACAGAAAATATGAGAACACTTTTTTGTTTATGTTAAACTTTTAGGTGAACCATATTTATTACATTATATTTATTTACATTTATAAATGTTTCAGAATTTAAATAGCTTATTTTGTTATAACATTGTTGTTTTTAATAATAATTAATATTTGTTATTAATTATTAATATTAATTTACAAAGGTTAATTAATTATAAAGTGATTTTTTAAGTAACAGAACATTCTAAATCATATATACAGTCAAGTATAATGCTTGATATGTAATTTTTGAAACATGCATATACATGAAAAAAGAATATGAATAATAATTATTAATATTTGTTATTAATTATTAATATTATTTACAAAGGTTAATTAATTATACAGAAATTTTTAAAGTAACACAAAAATGTAAATCATTTATGCAGTAAAGTATATTGCTTGATATGTCTTTTTTAGGCATTTATATACATAAAAAACATATTAATAATAATTAATATTATATTGTTATTAATTATTATTAGTTTACAAAGGGTAAATAATTATATAGTAATTTTTAAAGTCACAGAAATTATTTTATAAGATTTAGGGGTCCATTAGGATGGCAGGCGGACTTAGTCCGCCCGCCATCCCATCGGTAATCGGGATCACCCGCCATAAGGGCGGAGGTCCCGCGGGGGGTATTAGGATGCGTCCGCCACTGTGGCGGGCGCATCCTGTATTTTTAGCATTGTGGCATTTTGCATAACCAAAGCATTGTGGCGTTCTGCATAAACATAGCGGCAGGCACCGCGTGGTGCCTGCTGCTTTGTTTATGCAAATTCAGGGGGGTACCACAGGTACCCCCTGTGTGCACCCCCCACCTCTCCTTCACTCTGGGGGCCCACAGGGGGCCCCCGGACTGAAGGCCGCATACATTTCCGTGGCAGCATCGCCGCCAAGGAAAGGCATCTCCCTAAGCCCATTGTAATATGGCTGGCGGTGTCCAATAGATACCGCCACCATATTAATCCTTTTCCGCCCCGGCCGCAAGGCGACCGGGGCGGAAAAGCGGTAGACGGTCTTTCCGTCCGCTGAGGTACCCCCGCCATACTAATATGGCGGGGGAAATTCGAATGCGGATGTCGGGCGGAATGCCCCTGCCAGGCTGGTGGTAGCCACCGCCAGCCTGGCGGGGGCAATCCGCCCGACATCCTAATGGGCCTGTAGAGTCCAGTATCATGTTTTATTTTCATTTATAACATTATATTTAATATATTTAAGTTACTATTTTCATTTAACTGGGGCTATTTTCATTTAGGACTGGAGATGCTCACGGTTGGATACTACGTCCCGTTGAGTAAGGTAAGGTGAATTTTAAGTATTATAAGTTAGAGAATACTAATGTTTGAGTCTAGTTAGGAGTTTGATAGTATTAGTTTAGTTATTAGGTCGTGGTTTTTGTATATTTTAGGTGTTCGGGATTTTTTACGGAGGTGTTGTGAATGAGTTTTTTAGGCCTAGTGTATTTACTTTATTGTCTTATTAAAGATATGTTTATTTTAATGTTGTACATTCATCTTATTTTTTTTTTAAATGTTTGGGGGTTTTGTGTGGGTGGATTGGTTTGTTTTCGATATTTTTTACAGGTTCCTGTTTTTCGCGGTTACGTTTCGGAGAAGGATGTGTTTTGTTTTTAAAGAGAAGAGTGTAGTAGTTTATTAAACTAATCTTTTTACCCTCTCTTTCCTTTTTTCGTGGTTTCCTGGAGTGATTCTTAACTTTTTAAACTATTTTGGGGGTTTTTAAGGGTTTCGAGTTAATGATGGAGAAGAACATGCGTTTTTTTAAAACCAAAAGTGTGTATATGTTATTTTAATGCATAAAGTTACCACACTTTTTTTTCTCGAGTTTTCCTGGAGCGATTCTTTATGCTGGAGAAGAACATGCATTTTATTTAACTAAAAGTGTGTGTATGTTAGTTTAATTCATAAAATTACCACACTTTTTTTCTCAGGATTTCCTGAAGCGATTCTTAACTTTTTAAACTATTTTTCGAGTTTTTAAGGGTTTTGAATTTATGCTTTTTTTTAAACTAAAAGTGTGTGTATGTTAGTTTAGTTAATAAAGTTACGACACTTTTTTTTTCTCGGGATTTCCAGGAGCGTTTTTAATGTTTTTACATTTAATCGGGTTTTTGAGGGTTTCGATATATTGGATTTATCCTGGATTACCAGTGGAGTACACAGATTACAAGTTGTTGGATTACATATTCGACTTCTTCATGAATTGTAAGTTTATTTATTTTACATTATTTGGGTGGGAAATGTTATTTTAATTGTGCTTGATATTTTTTTATTTTTTTAGGCATTATTTAATTGTCCATATATATTTACTTTATGGAAATAAATATGTATGACAATTATATATTATTTCTGAAAATATAATTTTTATTTATGTTGGTTAACTTATTATTTTGTATATTTTTGAGTTTCAACACCGCCTGCCGCAATGCTAAAGATACAGGATGCACCCGCCACTGTGGCGGGCACATCCTAATATCCCCAACGGGAACCCCACCCTTATGGCGGGCGGTCCCTACACACGACAGGATGACGGGCGGACAAAGTCCGCCGGTCATCCCAATGAGCCCCTTTGAGTCCTGTTTGGTTTGCTTGAGTATACACATACCCCATATAACGTAATAATAGCTTATTTTTCTGAGACATAACAAACTCTGCACCTTCAGTTATGTTTGTATATGTGGGGCTAGGAAAGATTAGAAAGAAATACATTTTAAGTCTAAATACTTTTATACATGTTGTAAATGCATTCATGTTTCAATTATTATACTTACAGTGATTCTTTGGTGCAATTTGAAATGTTCAGTATATTTTTTCAAGCTTTTACTTGTCTTTTGATGATGTTTTTTCTGTTGGTGGGAGAAAAAAATATTTAGTTATTGTATTCTTTTATTTAATTATATTTTTAGTTTTAGAGGGGAAGCTCTTTTGGAGTTAGTATTTTAGGCTTTTTAAATAATTGTAAATATGTATTTACTTTGGCAGTTTGTGGAGTTCTTTACTTTGAAGGAGTAAGTTTTGGATGTGTTTAACTTTTCTTTTAAGAAGATAGGGGCTGATTCCGATTCGGGAAAATGCCCTCCAGATAGCCGTACGGAGCTTTTTCCCCATACGATTCGTATGGAGAACCGTACCCGTACGTACAACCTAGTATGACGTGTGCCCAAAGCAGTTCTCCGTACGAATCGTAACGAAGACCGTACAACTCACTGATCCGTACGAATCGCATTTGAAACGCGCAGTACACGACATCCGTACGGATCGAAGCTGTATTTTCCGACCCAGCAAGTACGAATCGTATCGACAACACTCCGTAGGACTCTTTTTCTACGGGAGCTTAAAACATCTGTAAAAGCATCTGTAAAATCCGTAAAAATGTGTACGTTCCGGACCCCCCCGGGTACGGTGCGTACACCTCATGATAGCAGGGGCTACGGCGCATCGGGGTATGGTGCGTACACACCTGATTTTCAGGGGTACGGTGCGTATGTCCCCGTGCGTACACCCCATGAATATTGGCATACTGCGCGTAGGGGTACGGTTCGTACCCCCCAAGGCCGTAGGTGTACAGTACGTACACCCCGTGCATACACCCCTTGCGATTAGGGGTACAGTGCGTATGTGAATGTGTGGCTCTCTGTACGAATTGCCTAAACGCGACGTGTTCTGTATGAATCACGTATTCATTACCCGGTCTGGATTGTACTTGGCGGGTCATACGGCATGTTTACGAATCGTACTGTTCACTGTGAGATTCTAATTCGTACGGATTTCTCCTTGTATTTTGTACGGTTCGCATGGATTCGGACGTATTTCTATCCTACGGATCGTACTACTCGATTGGGACGGATTTGTACGAATCGTACGGAAACAGCTTTGAATACGAATCGTCGTACGGATTCGTTTCCTGAATCGGAATCGACCCCTATATGTGTATTAGAACTTTGCGTTTAAAAAATGCAGTTGGTGTGTTTTTTCAATTTTTAAATATACTAACATTTACATTTTTTCTGTAAAGAAGCTGTCAAAAGTTTAGTGCTGTGTTTAGGAGATGTCTGTAGAGGAGATATAAATGGTATAAAACAAAGGCTACTTAAAGTGATTAAAAAATAGTTTTACTTTTAGGCTACTACTTTTGTTTTAATTTAAGAATAGTTTTAATTTAAGAAGAGGAAGAACTCAATGAGGCAGGTAGGAACGGGTATGACCAAGGGGTTTTTTTAGAACCACGCCCGAGGAGGGGGCAGGTCTACAATGGGAATCGAGGCCAAGGGCAGTTCAGCCGAGGGAGACAACAATATCAGAATCAAGGGCAACACAACTACAACCAAGGCCCCCCCCAACAGAATTACAACCAGGGTCTTCCCCAACAGAATTACAACCCAGCACCTCCTCAGCAAGAATATCTAAGTACCCGGAACAAGAAATACTGGAAACAACCAAATTACCAGTAATCAATCTGTACGAAAAAATCTTGAGCGATGTAGAAATAGGAATTTTAAGCAAAGGCTTTAGCTTTGTCCCATCTACGAATTTAGACAAATTTCAGTTTGAAAAGGACTTACGTTCATTCTTCAGAAAGATCAGATTAAAAAGATTTTTTGAGGATAGAGAGTATAGAGAAAGAACAAATATCTCCGGTCTAAAACCTAAATCTAAATTTACCCCCACCCTCAGCATGGTGAATAAAAACAATGAAGCTTTCGAAATGGCAGTTGAAAGCGGCATCCATAAACTCTTCAACAATGAAAAGCGGTGCCACAACCATAACATCTCAGTTAGTGAAAGAGAAGCCATCAAGCAGTTGAGAGATGATAGCTGTCTGACCATCAAGCCAGCAGATAAAGGTGGCGGTGTTGTGGTCTTTGATACCGAGGACTATGAGCGACGTATGCTGGGTCTACTTGGGGTTGGTGAACACTATGTCCGCACCACCGAAACTAGCTTAAAAAGAGTAGCGAATGAATGCCTTGCTCTCCTCACAAATGCCAAAGAGTCCGGGTATATCTGTGAGGAAGAGTTCTGTTTTCTAAACAATCTTGAACCTAGAACTCCTGCCATCTATGGCCTGCCCAAACTCCATAAGGACAGATACAATCCACCAATGCGCCCAATAGTGAGCAGTATAGACTCACTACTGGAACCAGTGAGCAAGTATGTCGACCACTTTTTAAAACCCATTGTCTGCAAACTGAAATCATATGTGCGAGACTCAGCACACATTATATCATTGATTGAGGGGAAGCCCTTCTGTGAGGAGACTCAATGTCTGGTAACCTTGGACATTGAGTCTCTTTACACGAATATCCCCCAGGAGGCAACCACAGAAGAGATCGATGAAATCTTGTCTGAACAAGATCTTGGTGGAGCTAACAAAGATTTTATAGTGGACTGTGTGAGACTTATTCTCACTAACAATATCTTCCTTTTCAAAAATGACTATTATAAACAGCTCAAAGGGACCAGCATGGGGGCCACCTGTGCCCCTAGTCTGGCCTGCCTTTATGTGGGCAGGTTCGAAGATATACATATCAACAATGAATTGGCCCCTTTCTTCGAAAATGTAGCGGGCTGGTACCGCTACATTGACGACATCTTTTTCATCTGGGACGGGCCAATTGAACTCCTGGAAGAATTTCTCCTGTGGATTAATCTAGGAGATCCCAACCTAAAATTTACATCATCTTTTAGTACCACCAGGGTGGAATTTCTCGATATATGCATAAAAAACAATGATGGAGCCTTGGCAGTAGAATTATATACCAAGCCAATGGCAAAGAATACATTACTGGAGTTTTCCAGTTTCCATCCAAAGTCCCAAAGGGAAAGAATTCCCTTCAGTCAGTTTCTCCGCCTCCGGAGAAATTGCTCTGATTTAAACGACTATTATAAACACGCTGAAATTCTCAAACTCAAACTGAAAGATAGGGGTTACCCTAAAAAACTGTTGTCAAATTCTATGAAAAGGGCACGTTTTTTTGACCGAGATGCCCTGATCCACAATACTCCTAAGGAAAAGGAGCCGCTTAACAAAGTTGTATTTGTGAGTAAATTCTCAAACATGAGTAACCAAATAAAAAACATCGTGAATAGGCACTGGCATATTCTAAATCACGAAGAAGATGTAATACTGGAAAAACCTTTATTCGCATTTAAAAAGAATAGCAACCTTCGTGATTTATTGGTTCATACCTACAAGGATGAATCTGTTGATAAACAAAGAACCATTGATGGTACACAGGTTATTGGTACAACAAAATGTGGAAGCTGTAACATGTGTAATCAGTGTATTGTGGGATCAGATGTTGTCTGTAATTCGAAAAAAATAACATGTAAAACTCACAATAACTGTAGAAGTAAAAATGTTATCTATTTACTGCAGTGCCCTTGTGGCCTATCATATGTTGGAGAAACAGGGAGAGAGGTACGAACCAGACTCCAGGAGCATAGATCAGCAGTAAGAACGAAAAAAATTACTGCCCCAATTGTAGCGCATTTCATTGAAAAGGGCCATAAAGATTCAGAATTTGGCTGGCTCATATTGGAGAAAATAAAAATTGGTAAACGAGGCGGCAATATTGTTGCTAGGAGAAAAGAGAGAGAGCAGTGGTACATCTCCTTTTTAGATACTGTTAAGAGAGGGTTGAACTCAAGAGAAGAATGGGACAAGATCATTGGAGCAATATAGGATACCTTTGGCTCCGTGGTGTTCCTGTTAGGAATTTTGGAATATGAATATATGTACATGTTAGATGTATGCTTCCTAATGTGAATAGAGATCTATAAATATAACCTCCGTGCCCACAATAATTAGGCTACCGTATTGTCAGCAACTCTTTAATTTGTAATCATTGAGGTGACAAACTCAACGAGGAATTACATCAAACAAAAAATTTTAAACACTTTTCTCTGCCAATCTTGGAAGATGCCAAGCGAACGTAAATTAGAAAACTAAATCGCTAATTTTGTGAAAAAGTATAGTGGTCAAAGAAAAAAAGAATAAAACTGTTTCACAACTAGATGTTTTCACTGACTAACGCGATAATACCTACGGGTAGTCTTTTTTCACGTTCTATCAAATTCACGTTCTATTAACTTTTTCATCGACATCATTGAACGTTAAATAATACGTTCCGCTAACATAAATTACAAAACCAACTATTTTATTAACATATTCAGCATTTTTAGCACTAGAAATAAAATCAGCCTTAACCAAATGCGTTTCATTGACTGACACGATCATAGTAACGGGTAGTCTTTCTCCCCGTTCTATTATTCCCGCCTTCGCCATCAACAAACACCTGCGCGAAGCTGGGTATTTAAATCCGTGTGCTCCGTCTAAACGCCGCTAGCCGAGGACACGAGAAGGAGCACGCAGGACGTCCGACGATCTAAAGCCGAAGGTATGTAGACTGCAAGTGAGGGCTACGCTATATGGCAATAGCGTTTTCCAAAAAAACACGCTTGTAATAAGGGTATTTGTCCCTTCCTTTTTGTTTAAATATACAGGGATTACAGAGAGGACCTCCCTTGCATAGCGGGTATCTTTGGATAAATCGCGGAACCCATGCTGTATCTCAATTGCGCCTAAGCAGGACCGAAGCTAAAAGTGAAATCATCACTACTGCGTGCTTATGTACTAGCATTTTTAATCACTTGTAAGTATGCTACCTGAATAGCACGCATTTTTAAACTTTGTAAAAGCCAGTAAGAAATGCGTTGCTCATATATGTATATAAATATCTTGCAGCGTCCAGTCATTTAGCTGGAGAAATATATGACCCTTAAAGACGCACTTACGCCTTTCATCACTGCAATTCAAATAGTAAGTACCTGACTGAATTTTCGGGCTCAAGTGTATGAACTCGCTATGCTACCTGAATAGCACGCATTTTTAAACTCTGTAAAAGCCAGTAAGAAATGCGTGGCTCATATATGTATATGCTATGCTACCTGAATAGCACGCATCTTTAAACTCTGTAAAAGCCAATAAGAAATGCGTGGCTCAGATATGTATATAAATATCTTGCAGCGTCCAGACATTCAGCTGGAGAAATATATGACCCTTAAAGACGCACTTACGCCTTTCATCACTGCAATTCAAATAGTAAGTACCTGACTTAATTTTCGGGCTCAAATGTATGAACTCGCTGTGTAGAAGAATACTGGCTATACTAAAGACTTGAGGCTGGTTTGCTGATAACTAGTTTATCGTTTTCCCACTTGATGTTGGAATAAACATAAGTAAATTTACGACTATTTGCGAATGCAATGAATAAACAGGCATAGCATAACAAAAGATAGAATCGCATAAAATACAGCCAAAATGGCGACGTAGGCAAAGGACAAATATCAATTATAGCCTTATGTGAACCCTATGACGTAGCCTCCAAAATGGCTACCCTGGAATTTCATGTAACTTATTTCTGTCTGAATAGGTACCTGAATACATTCCTGAACATATATCCAAAAGAATTCGCTGGACGAATTCCTTGCTCTGACGCATAGGAGGCTGAAAACCCCTTACAATATTGGTCAGACCTTTCATATATCCGAGGTAGGTGATGTACCAGTGCTCTTTATCTAACGCCACCTCTCTCTGGGAATTCAATATATGAACCCTAAAAGAAATCTAAATGTTCCTGGACTCTAACTTAGGCCTGAACATGTACATGTCAGTACCCTTAAGGTTGTCGTATAAAAACAAGAAGTCTTGAACTATTGCTGTTTAACCATGAATGCTGTGTACCTTGATGAGTTGATTTATATGTATGTTTTGTTCTGGAAGCAATGTAAATATATATGTTGGTATAATGATTTAGAAACATTACGTTTTTTAAAGATTGTGATTTTTAGATTACCATATGTCATGAGCTTGGTGAGCCTAAGATTGGTTTTATTTAAATTTCAGAATCTATTTGGGAAACTGTATTGTCCTACTGTCCTGATGAAGGCGGATTAATATGTTTACACCGCCGAAACGCGTCGACGCCTAAGGAGTAAATCTGGGAATATACATTAAGGAGGAAACCAAATTTGTTGTCTTATGATTGGGTTCTATCCTTTTTTCCTGTACACTCCTTTTTAATTGAATGTTGTTTTTATTGATTATTGCACCGTCCTTATATGTTTCCCAAATTTCTGTTTCTGTTTTTATCGAATGTAATGTATCTTTAATAAATTGTTTTTATAATTTGAAATGTTCTGAGAGTGTTTTCACATATATTGGTAAATTTTATTTATCTACATTGCTTCCCTGTGATATGTGGGTGTCTTAAATTGTTGTTTGTATGCTTGTGAGTACTTATGTACTGTTGCCATTTTACCCAAAGGGAATTTCTTTCAGACTAACGTCAATTATTATACTTACAGTGATTCTTTGGTGCAATTTGAAATGTTCAGTATATTTTTTCAAGCTTTTACTTGTCTTTTGATGAAGTTTTTTCTGTTGGTGGGAGAAAAAAATATTTAGTTATTGTATTCTTTTATTTAATTATATTTTTAGTTTTAGAGGGGAAGCTCTTTTGGAGTTAGTATTTTAGGCTTTTTAAATAATTGTAAATATGTATTTACTTTGGCAGTTTGTAGAGTTCTTTACTTTGAAGGAGTAAGTTTTGGATGTGTTTAACTTTTCTTTTAAGAAGATAGGGGCTGATTCCGATTCGGGAAAATGCCCTCCAAATAGCCGTACGGAGCTTTTTCCCCATACGATTCGTATGGAGAACCGTACCCGTACGTACAACCTAGTATGACGTGTGCCCAAAGCAGTTCTCCGTACGAATCGTAACGAAGACCGTACAACTCACTGATCCGTACGAATCACATTTGAAATGCGCAGTACACGACATCCGTACGGATCGAAGCTGTATTTTCCGACCCAGCAAGTACGAATCGTATCGACAACACTCCGTAGGACTCTTTTTCTACGGGAGCTTAAAACATCTGTAAAAGCATCTGTAAAATCCGTAAAAATGTGTACGTTCCGGACCCCCCCGGGTACGGTGCGTACACCTCATGATAGCAGGGGCTACGGCGCATCGGGGTATGGTGCGTACACACCTGATTTTCAGGGGTACGGTGCATATGTCCCCGTGCGTACACCCCATGAATATTGGCATACTGCGCGTAGGGGTACGGTTCGTACCCCCCAAGGCCGTAGGTGTACAGTACGTACACCCCGTGCATACACCCCTTGCGATTAGGGGTACAGTGCGTATGTGAATGTGTGGCTCTCTGTACGAATTGCCTAAACGCGACGTGTTCTGTATGAATCACGTATTCATTACCCGGTCTGGATTGTACTTGGCGGGTCATACAGCATGTTTACGAATCGTACTGTTCACTGTGAGATTCTAATTCGTACGGATTTCTCCTTGTATTTTGTACGGTTCGCATGGATTCGGACGTATTTCTATCCTACGGATCGTACTACTCGATTGGGACGGATTTGTACGAATCGTACGGAAACAGCTTTGAATACGAATCGTCGTACGGATTCGTTTCCTGAATCGGAATAAACCCCTATATGTGTATTAGAACTTTGCGTTTAAAAAATGCAGTTGGTGTGTTTTACAATTTTTAAATATACTAACATTTACATTTTTTCTGTAAAGAAGCTGTCAAAAGTTTAGTGCTGTGTTTAGGAGATGTCTGTAGAGGAGATATAAATGGTATAAAACAAAGGCTACTTAAAGTGATTAAAAAATAGTTTTACTTTTAGGCTACTACTTTTGTTTTAATTTAAGAATAGTTTAACTTACTTTGGGTATTTCTGTAATATTGTTGTCTGGAATAGTAGTTCTTTCAGGAAACAGTTGGGCAGAGTCTCACCTTCTTCTTTCGTTAGAGTTAAAAGTAGGAAATAACTGTTGAAAATTTTTCCTTTTATAATATGTACTTGATTAGTTGTTTTATTTGATTGCTTTATTAAAAAAAGGGAGCATTTAATTGGTTGGTTTGAATTTTTTTATTTAATTGGCTGTTTTTTTTATCTAGTGGAAATGCTAGTTAGTTATTAATTATTGTACAAACATTGTTTGTTCGTTTTTCTACTTTAAATATATGTTATTTTTTTATTATATTGGGAAAGTATTATATTTATTATTACATTTATTGAAAAGTTTGTATGATTTTTTGTGTGACAGTTTCATTTTTTTGTATGTGTATTATTACATTAATATTTTATGTTATATTTTTCTTGTGGAGTGTATTATATTATAAATAAATATTGTATTGTTGTAGTTATATTTTATTTGGCCTTTTATACATAGTCGATGTTCTTCAATATTCGATCTTGGTGTTATCTATATTTTGCTTTCGATATTTTTGTTGTGTACTTTTTATTTTACTAGCAGACGATATTTTTTGCTTCTATATTTTTTCTTTCGATATTTTGTCTTTCGATATTTGTTATTTACGACATTCTGTAGTCGACATATTTGTACTTTATTAAATATGTATTAGGATTCGACATTATGGTAGTCGATATTTTTTCGCCAATATTTTTGCTATTCTATATTTTGGTTGTTGATATTATGTCAGTGATCCGCCCTATCACCCGAGGATGAAGATAGCAATGAGTTTTGTACAGAGTATGTTAATCCTGTTATGTACGTCATGCGCAGGTGATTTTACAAAGAATCCCCATATATCAGCCCTCCCGCCCCACACGCAGACCATGGTCACGGCATGGCGGAAGGCAACTAAAATGATCAGATGGGAGTCTAGGCTCACTGAACAAACGCCACTCTGGGAGGGAGATTTTTTT
This sequence comes from Lissotriton vulgaris, assembly GCF_964263255.1. Classification (NCBI taxonomy): domain Eukaryota; kingdom Metazoa; phylum Chordata; class Amphibia; order Caudata; family Salamandridae; genus Lissotriton; species Lissotriton vulgaris. Next base: position 1,109,735,090 of record NC_141694.1, read on the forward strand.
AAGAGAAGTAAGGCGTCTGAATGAGCTCCTTATATGGAGTAGTATAGGCATTGATCTCCCGGGGGGGGCATTTGGAAAAAGGGGAAAATGATTACATTTGATTGTCTTCAGACAGAGTTCCAAATGGGTACGACCGAACACTTCAGATACCTACAGCTGGGACACGCACTTCACTGCCACCTGAACGAAGGAGATTCAATACCGGAGTGCACACCACTTGAAGACAGACACCTCCTTGATCCAATGATCGATAGGCCAATATCCCTTACTTACAAAAAGCTAATAAACAATACACCTGACTGTCTAGGACCCTTGTGGGCAGCCTGGGAGTCATATGCGGGTCTCCTTGAGGATGAGCAATGGGGAGAGGCTCTGCAGAGCCACAGAGAGATAGAAGTAAGAGCGAGATTTAAGTTGATCCAACTACGTATTTTACACAGGTCATATGCCTCGAGGATGGTACAATACCGTATGAGTCATTGCATGTCGGCACATTGTATTAGGGACTGTAGTGAGACTGGAACATTTTTCCATATATTGTGAGCCTGCCCTAGGATTCAGACATTTTTGTGATGGGTTGGCTTGAGTGATGACAATGGTAGTGGGGGAGCAGGTCCCAGTAGACGTGAGATGGCATATCCTCGGGTGACAGGCGAAATGGTATGGCCCAATGGGCCACGACATGGCTTGCCCTTGCAGGAGTGCTGTCAAAGCGAAACTGAACATGGGGTGCCAGTACAGTCCCAACTGTAGAATCCTGGGAAAATTATTTGGACTGGTGCCAACGGACTGAGCAGCCAGTGTACCAGAGCAGGGGGTGCCTGCGCAAATGGGAAAAGATATGGGGGGCCTGGGTGAGCTACAGAACCGGACAGCTCCTAGTTTAATAATAGGGCATTAGGCACTCTAGTGATCAAGTTGAATGATTATACCCTACATCTGATTGGTTGCGTGGGTGGGCCACAGGGAGGTTTGAATTGCGGTAATTATTATGTCTTTGTACACGCCAAACTTATACTATGTATATTGTAATGTCTTCTGAAGCATTTGGTTTTTGGTTACTAAAAAGAATCTTTAAAAAAAAAGAATCCTCAAACATAATAAATGAGACTAGTTTCAAAGAAACCAATCAACATTTATTCAGCACATAGCTGGGTAAAAGTTCAATGCTAGAACCGTAATGCAGAGCAAGGTACGCCAAATGTGGGTAAAAGGTCACTTTGCTACTCAGCCCTAGTTTAGGGAATATAACAGCGCAAGCTCTCTTTTAGCAGTGGGGAGAACCTTGGTTAGATCTGTTCGCCTACGAAGAGAACGTGCAGTGTCACAAACACTGTGTGCTGGAGTTTTCAAGGCGGCTTTCGATCAGCGATGCTTTTCATCACAAGTGGAGCTCAGGCCTGCTGGACACCTTTCCGCCCATACAACTTCTGTCCAGGGTTGGGAAGAAGATCAGGAGAAACTGTGCCCAAGTCATTCTTGTAGCTCCGGTCTGGGCAAGGATAGTCGGGTATCCAGAGCTTCTGATAATGAGCACTCATCCTCCGTTCAGCCTGCCCCTTCGGGAGGGTCCTCCACCCGAACGTGTCAACTCTTCACCTCCATGCGTGGAGATTGAGTATCGGCAAGTGATGGCTTTTGACCTTCCTCCCGAAGTATGCAAGGTTATTTTGGCAGCCAAGCAGCCCCCACTAAGAAGATATATGTCTGCTGTTGGCAAAGGTTTGTATCATACTGTACAGAAAGGTCAATTGACCCTATTTCTGCTTCACTTTCTACTGTCCTTCTGTTTATTCTTACCCTTGCCCAGCAGAGCCCTACCGTGGCTACTCTGAAGGGTTATCTTTCTGCTCTATCCGCTTTTTTGCGGCTCCCAGACCAACCCTCTCCTTTTAGGTCTCCAATTGTCACTAAGGGGCCGATTAGGATTGCAGACGGAAAGCGTCCTGACCGCCAGTCCCGCAGGAATTGACCATCCGACCGCACCGTGGTGAAACCGGCGGTGCAATTATGATTCCCCTCCAGCAAAACCCGACCGCGGCGGACCGATGTCATCAAAGTCCGCTGACCGCAGACGGAAGCATAGAAAACCCGTCCGCGACGGAGGGATGACAACAAAGACCACCGACCGCGGATGGAACCATTGAAAAAAATGATCACCGCGGACGGAGTGGCCGCGGTAACAGGCCCAACCGCCGACAGTGCAGCGGAGTGACCGGCTACACGATTAGGATAACACCGCCAGGGCAACGTAAAGAATCCCCCTCCACGACCGTCGCCGAAAATAACATTGACAAATGTAAGTGACAGCGGAAGGGCCAAAGCTAATCCCCCACAACAGTCTGACTGCAAAGAAAATGGCGGCTGCATGGCACTATGCAATCCAGCAAATCAGGACACAAACCTACCATGAACACACCCCTTCCCCAATAACCCACATCAAAAACACACCCCCATGGTGGAACACCTGACAGGCAAGGGTCCACACACACAACATACCTGACTGCAAGATCCCATTGGGACACAGCCACAAAGATGAAATAAAAGGAGCCCCTCCCATTCCCACAATCCTTTTCATCACAGCAGAACCGAGAGAAAGAATCACACAGCAGCCCTGAGAGGAAGAGGCACACAGCAGAGCACAGCACTACATACACGGCAGAGCACAGCACCACATACACCAATAGCCACACAACAACCTGCACTTCAACACACACACCTCACCATCCACCACAACACCATCACAACAAACCACACACCTGCACCCCCAACACCCTGCACAGCACACACCATAGCCTACAAGAAACAGCGCAAATTCACAGAGAGTGAGCTGAAAGTCATGGTGGATGAGATCATACGTGTAGAACCCAACCTGTTTGTAAACCTTGTACAACAGACCACACTGGCCAACAAAACCAGAATGTGGGAAAGGAAAGTCACCAGAGTGAACGCATCAGGGACCGCACCACGCAACAAAAGAGACATCCAGAGGCGGTGGCACCTTTGCCTGAATGCAAAGGTGAAGTCAATGAGAGCCAAGAACCGCGATCGGGCCCAGCGTAATGGCGCCGGCAGTCCCATCCAGCCAATACAATACACTGAATGGGAGAAGAAGGTGCTTGGAATACTGCACCCGGAGAGCCTGGAAGGAATAGCTGAGGGAATGGAGGCTGGTAAGTACAACCTAATGACCAGAATCACAATGTCAAGTAGTGCTGTGCACAACTGCTAAGATACTCCGCCTAGGTCCCACACCATGCATGTTGAGCACACATACATACAAATGTGTGAATGTCAGGGCCAAAATGCATCCACCATGACCACCCACACACAGAGCAACCACCATTTCCTGGGTCACATGTGGCTAAGCAGCCGGCACTACAACTCCCAACAGGGCCCCTTCACCCACAGCCCAGCAAGATGGAGTCCCTCCACCATGTGCTAGCAATGCAACCTCTCTCACCAAAGTGACAGGTAGGTAGCCATCTTCACAGGGAGGGGTGTACCTGGTTGAGGGGCCAGCACAACTCCCAACAAGCCCCCTTCACCCACAGCCCACCAAGATGGAGTCCCTCCACCATGTGCTAGCAATGCAACCCCTCTCACCAAAGTAACAGGTAGGTAGCCATCTTCACAGGGAGGGGTGTACCTGGTTGAGGGACCAGCACTACAACTCCCAACAGGCCCCCTTCACCCACAGCCCAGCAAGATGGAGTCCCTCCGCCATATGCTAGCCTCACCAAAGTAACAGGTAGGTAGCCATCTTCACAGGGAGGGGTGTACCTGGTTGAGGGGCCAGCACTACAACTCCCAACAGGCCCCCTTCACCCACAGCTTAGCAAGATGGAGTCCCTCCACCATGTGCTAGCAATGCAACCCCTCTCACCAAAGTAACAGGTAGGTAGCCATCTTCACAGGGAGGGGTGTACCTGGTTGAGGGGCCAGCACTACAACTCCCAACAGGCCCCCTTCACCCACAGCCCAGCAAGATGGAGTCCCTCCACCATGTGCTAGCCTCACCAAAGTAACAGGTAGGTAGTCATCTTCACAGGGAGGGGTGTACCTGGTTGAGGGGCCAGCACTACAACTCCCAACAGGCCCCTTTCACCCACAGCCCAGCAAGATGGAGTCCCTCCACCAGGTGCTAGCCTCACCAAAGTAACAGGTAGGTAGCCACCTTCACAGGGAGGGGTGTACCTGGTTGAGGGGCCAGCACTACAACTCCCAACAGGCCCCCTTCACCCACAGCCCAGCAAGATGGAGTCCCTCCCCCATGTGCTAGCAATGCAACCCCTCTCACCAAAGTAACAGGTAGGTAGCCATCTTCACAGGGAGGGGTGTACCTGGATGAGGGGCCAGCACAGTATGACACCTAGCCAAGTGGCGTATGCCACCCGAACCCGTCATGATGCCCAGTACTGTGTACCACAACAATGTGATGAGTTCGTCAATCTTGTGCTGCATGACATGACATCCCAATTGTCACAACAACCAACCTGTGCAGTACACATCAATGACTCTCGATCCTTTGTACAACAGGTGATCGTGAACTGGCAGGAAATGTCAGCAACCGGCAACACCAGGCACCCCTCTCAGACCATGAACTCTCTGGAGCTGATGACCTTGACGCCTCGGTTGCCGTGGAAGTGGCTAGTACACCAGTGTCGCCGGTGCCTTCCTGGTCCCAGGACATTGCTGTCGCCACCACCTTGACCACAACACCAACAGTGGCCCCTGCCGTCGGGACCTGTACTGCCACTACCACCACCACCACCACCACTGCAACAAGTCTACCCTGTCCCACCCTCCCAGGCCCATTGTACAACGAAACACCCACCACATCCCAGGAGAGCAGGGAGAGTCTCCGGGCTAGGACCAAGGTGAGGCAACAGGTTCCGGACAGGAGGGCAGGTGGAAGGGCAGGTGGCTAGCAACACCCACCCAATTGTGGTGCAGAGGCCCTGGATGCCATCAACATGGTTTGTGGAAGTTTATGAGCGTACACAGGCACGCCAAGACACACTGGAGCACCGTCAGCTGTTGAGGTCCATCAACAACAGGCTGGCACAACTGGTGGACATCGTGGGGCAGCAAGCAGCGTCTCGGAGGGAGCAGCCTGCAGCCTATATTCCACCTCCCCCTGCCCCCAGTGGCCTGCAGGATGCCATTACACAAACATCCCATGAGGCCACAGAGAGGGAAGTGTCCCCCGAGCAAGCTGCCCCCACAGCAGTCCCTCCTCCGTCCATAATACAGAGGGGACGTCCGAGGAAACAGCCAGCTGAAACCAGTGGCAAAGCACCAGCTAGCTACCAGACGAGGATCCGGCTCTGACTTCAACGTGCCCTGAGCCTGCGATTCACTCTGCTGACTATCCTTCCCCACACCGCCAGGCCATCACTTTTATGTGTTGTACTGGGTTCTCAGGACAATGTGAGTTCTACACGATGTTCTCATACTCCATGACTTTCAACTTGATGATCCCCACCCCCCCATCTTGTAAATATGCACTCCACCAACACTGCCACCATTGTAAATAAACACCCTTGAAACACTCATGTCTGTGTGTACTCCATGTTTTAATCACAGGGTGTACAATTATGTAATCGTTACCATGTCCAAAGAGCAATGCTTGTCTGTACTCATGTTGAAAATGAAGCGACCTAGGGAGAACAAGAGCACAACATACACATGTCAGGAAACTGCATCACAGCCTTCACACCACACCGCATTTCACGGCTGTGCTATCTATCCACTCCACAATTTTCACCAGTCACAACATACCCATTCGTGAGCCGTGCATGACTACCATGTCCCACACACATTTGCTAGCAGCACAGAGCCAACCACAGGCAGCAGTCACAACACACATCCAGACATCACCACCAACCACCCCTCCGCATACCATGTCAACACCGTTCGTTGACACCCACCTTCAGGGGAAGTAGCGCTCAATGATCTGACGTCTCTGGTCCAACCTTCCTCCTCTCCACTATCATCATCAATGGACACGGGCGGGATAGCATGTGGAGCCACTTGTTGGTCTGCAGGGTCCTGGATCAGGGGGATCCCTTGGCACAGGGCCAGGTTGTGGAGCATGCAGCAGGCAACCACGATTTTGCAGTCCTTTGCGGGTGAGTAAGGCTGGGCCCCTCCGGTCTTGTCCAGGTAGCGGAACCTTGACTTCAGCAGCCCGAATGTGTGCTCCACCACCCGACGTGTCTCGCTATGTGCCACAATATATCGCTGTTCACCTGGGGTAGTGGGATTCCGTACTGGGCTCAACAACCATGGGTGGTTCGGATATGCAGAGTCACGGTTGGGAGAGGTGGACAGGCACATCCAACGGCACATCCAACATTACCACTGTGGTGTGGGCCAGCAGGGCACACATACAACACAGTGTTTGACACTTACAACTCACTAACAAGCCAGCCACGTTCCGGATGCATATTCGCCATCAGTCGGGGCACAATGCTGCTCCGCTAGACGTGGGAGTCATGTGCAGAGCCTGGAAATCTGTCACACACATGCAAGATGATCTGATTGGCCTGGCACACCACTTTGACGTTGATGGAGTGGTAATGCTTCCTATTACGATAAATGTATTCACGTGCCTGTGGTGGAACCAGACCAATATGTGTGCCATCAATGGCACCCACCACATGTGGAATCCGACCCAGAGCGTAGAAATCAGCCTATACAGCTAGCAATTCCGCTGCCCAAGGAAAATGGATATATTCATCCTTAAATAGCATTATGGCTGCCAGGACATCACGCAGTATCACACTAAACATGGGTTGGGACATCCCCCCTGCTGTACCAATTGTGTGCTGGAAAGTGCTGACGAAATGAAGTTTCCTCCATCACCTTGGCCATTGGTGTGATTGCCCCGGGATATTCCCTGCGTGGCTGAAGGTGTGGCTCCAGTTGGGCAACCAGTATCTGCAATGTGGGACGGTCCAAGTGGAATCTGTGTATCACCTCGTCGTCCACAATGTCCTCCAGCACAGTGTATGGACGGTGCACATTCGGAGCCCTCCTAGGATGATAGCACATGTCAATTGTAAGCACAACACAGCTGTACGACATTTGTGATCATGGCAGACACAGAATTAACAATGACTACATCACCAGTGATGGTACCACAGACTACATGTGGGTTGGCCCTGGCACACACAATGGCACACCTGTAGACTTGCCACACATTGACATCCCCACAATGACATCGAAGACATGTGTATGCACAAAGGCACGTTCCAACATGTAACACAGACAGCCTTGATTGTGCAATATACACCTCATGTGGGGATCTGCACCCACACAGGCCCCAATCTTTGTGCTGCACCATGCCAATACATAAATACACAGTCCATGAGGTCATGCACCTCTGAGTAGACTTGCATAGGCTGGACAAGGACACATGAGAGGGCAATCCATCAGGCATACATCACACAGCAACAAATTCATAGTGCATCCATCACATCATCACATGTCGTTGCACATACCATGCACAGACACACATGTAACACAATCTGCAGGTCCATGGTAACAATGAACTGTGTAAATGTAAACCAACAACCCATGTCACATGTGAGCCACCACATCACTACATTGTCACAGATGTGCACTGGCCTGGCATGTGCACTCAGCACTGGTTTGGGTGTGTAACTTGCAATGTTAGCACTGCCCTGTTGCATGATCATGGTGGCCAATGGACACCCTTGGACAGCGCCCACATCACAGCATGATGTGTTGGCAGGTACCATGTACCTGCTCAGCCACCCATGTCCACTTGCCAACACGGAATGTGTGCGTGACCATGCAGTAATTGGCCTCGCGCTGGCAGTGCACGCCTGCCGCAATTTCAAAACTTGCATTCTGCTTCCACGAATGTGTTTCCCATTGGCTGTTGAATAGGGTGCCATGGAGGGGACACACCAGCGCGGTCATGCGTGCGCTGCCACTAGGGTTCATCTTTCAAATGCATTCACGCATGGGCGGGGCAGGCTTTCCACAACATTTAAATCTACATTGTGAAATGGCAGTTGATATGTCCCTCCATGCAGATAGCGGTACCCACCGCCATTCCCCAGTGGTGATCACCGCCCATGCCCATGCCCATGCCCATTCAGTCCAGGGGCCCGCCATGCAGATAGCGGTACCCACCGCCATTCCCCGGTGGTGACTCACCACCAATGCCCATGCCCATTCAGTCCAGGAGCCCACTATGCAGATAATGGTACCCACCGCCGTTCCCCGGCGGTGAATCACCGCCCATGCCCATGCCTATTCAGTCCAGGGGCCCGCCATGCAGATAGCGGTACCCACTACCAACGGCGGTGGGTACCGCTATCTGCATGGCGGGCCCCTGGACTGAATGGGCATGGGCGATGACTCACTGCCGGGGAACAGCGGTGGGTACCGCTATCTGCATGGCGGGCCCCTGGACTGAATGGGCATGGGCGGTGACTCACCGCCGGGGAACAGCGGTGGGTACCGCTATCTGCATGGCGGGTCCCTGGACTGAATGGGCATGGGCGGTGACTCACCGCCAGGGAACGGCGGTGGGTAACGATATCTGCATGGCGGGCTCCTGGACTGAATGGGCATGGGCGGTTACCCACCGCCGGGTCCGGGCAGTCGGTGCAACTATGTGACTGAATGGGGGGGATAACAACTGGCATTGCCACTTGCACATTCATATGTATCTGTTAGCCTGGCCCAACCCAGCGGAATGCGTGCTCCGCCATTGCGATGCCAACAAGTGATGTATTTCAAATGACGCACCATCGCTGTAGCGCACACATGCGGTTGGTGGTGTGTGACCGTGATGGTCCTTGCATATGCAGCCAATGGAAACAGGTACCATGGGACGTGTAAGAGATTTTCAAAAATGCGGAAGCCGTGCACCGCCACATCGGGCCAGTCATTGGCTAATTTTGAATGAGGCAGCCTGGGAACACCAATTGCTACAGACCAGTGCCACTGATATCAGCTCAGGGCCCTATAAATGTGTGAGTCTGAGCACCACACATGCACTGCTTCCAGCCACTGCTGCCTGCACCCATCACCTCTAGCTGCTGCTGCTGCCCACTCCACCAACTGCTGCTGTTTTGCCAGTGTCCTGGACCTTACCATGCCGGGAGTTGGACAGATCCGGTCCGGTCCCTTCAGTGCAGAGGAGCTGGAGGTCCTTGTGGACGGTGTGCTCAGCTACTATGAACGGCTCTACGGTGCCCCAGGATAGGTGGTAAGTGCAGTGGGGGACATGTTGGTGTGCATGAGGTGGTCCCTGACTCCTGGTGTCTGCAATCTGGGCAGTGTTCTGAGGGAGGCAGTGTGGGTGTGCCCCAGCAGGACAGGAATGCTGTGATGTGTTCCTGGTTCTGTCACTGACTGATTGACCTCTATGTTGCGCAGTGTTATCTTTGAGGGGTAACAAACATGACATGTGTAGTCTTGTGGCTGTGCTGGGTCACGGCCGATCACAGCTATCTTGTGTGTGTGTGCCTCACCTGCTATCCATGATGGACTAATGCCATATTGTCCTGTCAGTCACATATGTATTACTGTGCATGGCTGCTGACAGAAACCTGTACTTTCTATCTGTGTGAACGGCCAACTGTTCACTGACTTGCCCCCTCTTGTCTCCCATGATGGTAGGTCAAGCTGCACCATCGCAAGGACGTGTGGAGGGACATAGCACGTGATGTACGGGCAGTGGGGGTGTGCAACAGGTGACACACACACTGCCATAAGCGGTGGGACGACATCTCCAGGCTCAGCAAGACTGTGGCGGATATGACACTGGGGCTGATTCCAAGATCAGGCCGGATTGCACGACGTACCATGACCCCTCTAATGCTACGTATCATAGCTGTGACACATCCTGACCTGTCCGCATGGCTGAGAGGGGAGCAGCAGCAAACTAGCGTTGAGCACACTGACATGGTTTGTGACTTGGGAGTGCATGCATGTATTGCTGGTCAGACACAGTAGTGGCATCCATGGTGTATATGGTGTGCTGCTATTGCATGTTGGTGGATTAGCGGAGTGAGAGTCAGCATCCATGTCAGCCAGCTGGACATACCAGTTGCATTGTAGTGCAGGGGCCCAGGACATGTTATTCATAGCTGTGGTCACATGGCATCACATGTGTGGTGGTCTGCATGCACTTGCCCTGTTTGTTTCATGTACATGTGCCACAGGGCCCACTAATTCTTTGACATGAGGATGTCTGGGAGGGGTGGTTCATGTGCAGGATGGGTTCGACATGTTGTCCAGCAGTCAAGGAAGTTTGGATTTTGTAATTTGCAGTTAGTGAGTGTGGCACTTAGGTATACCTCTGATCTCTCTCTTTCAGCTTTGGACGAGGGATCTGACAGACAAACGAGGGAGGGAAGTGGTGGCAATGCATCCGGATCAGAGACCACACAAACACTGACTGAGATGAAACAGAGCAGCCCCGGAGAGGGGGACAGAACTATCCCTGAGGACTCACATGTGGAGACACCATTGTCATCATCTTCAGACAGCGGTGGTGAGTCAGCACTGTTGGTAGACACAGGGAGTGGACAATCTACACCTTCAGTCGGTACACAGCACCATGGGCCCACACTGCCACCAACTGCAAAAAGTACTGCTCGTGCTCGCAAGAGTAGGGGGAGCGGAGTGGCCTTTGGTGCAGGCACCGCTGCCCCTGCCCCTGTGACACAAACTGTGCTGAGGTGGTTGATCTGCTGTGAGAGCTGTGTGTAGGGCAAACAAACATGATAAATGCATTCCTGGACCACAATAGGAAGTTGGGGCAGGTGGAAGCATTCATGGAGGGGATGCATGGTGATGTTGGGTACAGTACAGTCCTTATCCAACACAGTGTCTGCAGCCATTCAACAGTCACATGGACAAGGTTCTACTTCAGTTCCCCCATCCACACCACTTACTGTCTCAGGGGAGAGTGACACTTCTGAACATGCATCATTTTCAGGGTATTGCACTAGAAGCAGCCACAGGCAGCAAGGAAGACAACGGAGGCCACAAACACCATCCCCTGGGAAAGGGAAATCTTTCAAAGAACACGACATCAGCTACCCTGGAGATGACACAAAAGACCCTCAAGGGGTAATGAGGGGCACAGATTCACGGGACACACAGACATCCCCCTCAAAAGGTACTCACAAGGGCAAGGCACATCTCATGGACAAGGCACAGACCAAGGACAGGGCATCCGCAAAGGACAGGACACCACCCACGGACACGGCTCCTCCCAAGGAACAGGCACCTTCCAAGAACCAGGCCCCTACAAATGACAGGGCACCTCCCAAGGACAGGGCACCTCCCAAGGACCAGGCCCCTACAAAGGACAGGGCACCTCACAAGGACAGGGCACCTCCCAAGGACAGGGCACCTCCCAAGGACAGGCTACCTCCCAAGGACAGGGCACCTCCCAAGGACAGGTAAACTTCAATGGACAAGGCACCTCCCAAGGACAGGGCCACTCCAAAGGACAGGGCACATTCAATGGACAGGGCACCTCCCAAGGACAGGGCACCTTCAATGGACAGGGCACCTCCCAGGGACAGAGCACCGCCCACGGATAAGGCACATTCCAAAGGCAGGACACCTCCTAAGACCAAGGCGTCTCCCACGGCCAAGGCTACTCCCAGGGAGCAGGCACCTCCCAGGGCCAAGGCATCTCACATGGACAGGACATCCACCAAGGACAGACATCCATCACCCATGCGCCCCCTGAAGCTGGTGTTGGTGAAGGAACATAAACCACATGTGTTAGAGGTGGAGGCCCCCCATACCTCTACTCCCATCCGCAGTGAAGCAGAGGAAGGAGTATACTGTTGTTGCATCCCCCATTACACATGATGCAGAGGGCAGAAGGCAGGGCCAGAGCAAGCATCAAGCAGGTTCCAGCACGTCCCCAGAGAGCAGACCCACACATGCACATGATCCAACCTTGATGGGTGATGTTTCAGATGAGGTCACACCACTTACCAGTCCAGTCATGTCCAGGGTGCCCTTCCGAATCCCCAAGAAACGGAAGCACACACCGGTAACACCTGACCACCCCAATGTCGCACAAGTACAGCTGTCCCCAGCTCCCAGAGCCACCCTGCCTCCTGGCTCATACAGCCCTGTAGCTCATCATTTCAGTGGTCCTAGTGGTTCAGCTGCAGTTCACTCTCATGTGTCAGATAGTGGCACTGTGTCTGTTGTTCACTATCATGCCTCATGTAGTAGCACTGTGTCAGTTGTGCCCTCTCCTGTTTCAGGTACTGCCACTGTGGGTGTCGCCAATCTCATGTCTCAGATGCTGGCATGGTATTTGTTGGTCAGTGTCCAGGGACAGGTCCTGGCAGTGTGTCAAGGTCTATCGCTCATGTGTCAGTCACTAGAGCTGTGGCTGTTTTCACACTCCTGTATCAGGTCCTGGCAGTGTGCCAGGGTCTGTCGCTCATGTGTCAGCCACTACAGCTGTGGCTGTTTCTCACACTCCTGTATCAGGTCCTGGCAGTGTGTCAGGGTCTGACGCTCATGTGTCAGTCACAAGAGCTGTGGCTGTTTCTCACACTCCTTTATCAGGTCCTGGCAGTGTGTCAGGGTCTGTCGCTCATGTGTCAGTCACTAGAGCTGTGGCTGTTTCTCACACTCCTGTATCAGGTCCTGCCACTGTGTCCGAAGCTACGAGGTCCCACAGTCCACCTGATTCTGTGCTTTGGGGTGCAGTTCCCATCACTCAATCTCATTGCACTTGATGTCTGGACTGTTCGTTGTAACCACGCTTGCAATATTCTTGTTCATGGGACTGTCCGCATGACACACGTCCTTGTGCTGCCTCAGCTGTACCTGCTTTATTCTGGCCACTGGACCTGTTAGTAATGTGATGCAATGTGCCCCTCACTTGTGCTGCCTCAGATGAACCTGCTCTGTTCTGGCCACTGGCCCTGTTAGTAATGTGATGCAATGTGCCCCTCACTTGTGCTGCCTCAGATATACCTGCTCTATTCTGGCCACTGGTCCTGTTAGTAATGTGATACACTGTGCCCCTCACTTGTGCTGCCTCAGATGGACCTGCTCTGTTCTGTACCATGGACTGTTGATGCACTGTGCCCCTCACTTGTGCTGCCTCAGATGTACCTGCTCTGTTCTGGCCACTGGCCCTATTAGTAATGTAATGCCATGTGCCCCTCCCATGTGCCGCCTCAGGTGGACCTGCTCTGTTCTGTACCATGGACTGTTGATGCACTTTGCCCCTCTCATGTGCTGCCTCAGTTGTGCCTGCTCTGTTGTGAACATTGCCCTGCTGCTGTTCTGCTGCTGCATTGTGCCCTCCCATGTGCTGCCTCAGATGGACCTGCTCTGTTCTGTACCATGGACTGTTGATACACTGTGCCCCTCACTTGTGCTGCCTCGGATGTACCTGCTCTATTCTGGCCACTGGCCCTGTTAGTAATGTGATGTACTGTGCCCCTCACTTGTGCTGCCTAAGATGTACCTGCTCTATTCTGGCCACTGACCCTGTTAGTAATGTGATGCAATGTGCCCCTCACTTGTGCTGCCTCAGCTGTACCTGCTCTATTCTGGCCACAGGCCCTGTTTGAGTTCTGAGGCCATGTGCCCCTCACTTGTGCTGCCTCATATGTAACTGCTCTGTTCTGGCCACATGCTCTATGGTAACTGTGCTGCTTGTTGCCCCTTGGTTGTGCAGCTTCTCGTGGACATGCTCTGCACTCTCTCATTGCCCTGCCTGGAACTGTGCTGCTTGTTGCCCCTTGGTTGTGCAGCTTCTCGTGGACATGTTCTGCACTCTCTCATTGCCCTGCCTGGAACTGTGCTGCTTGTTGCCCCTTGGTTGTGCAGCTTCTCGTGGACATGCTCTGCACTCTCTCGTTGGCCTGCCTGGAACTGTGCTGCTTCTTGCCCCTTGGTTGTGCAGCTTCTCATGGACATGCTCTGCACTCTCTCATTGCCCTGCCTGGAACTGTGCTGCTTGTTGCCCCTTGGTTGTGCAGCTTCTCGTGGACATGTTCTGCACTCTATCATTGGCCTGCCTGGAACTGTGCTGCTTCTTGCCCCTTGGTTGTGCAGCTTCTCATGGACATGCTCTGCAGTCTCTCATTGCCTTGCCTGGAACTGTGCTGCTTGTTGCCCCTTGGTTGTGCAGCTTCTCGTGAACATGCTCTGCACTCTCTCATTGCCCTGCCTGGAACTGTGCTGATTGTTGCCCCTTGGTTGTGCAGCTTCTCGTGGACATGCTCTGCACTCTCTCATTGGCCTGCCTGGTACTGTGCTGCTTCTTGCCCCTTGGTTGTGCAGCTTCTCATGGACATGCTCTGCACTCTCTCATTGGCCTGCCTGGAACTGTGCTGCTTCTTGCCCCTTGGTTGTGCAGCTTCTCATGGACATGCTCTGCACTCTCTCGTTGGCCTGCCTGGAACTGTGCTGCTTCTTGCCCCTTGGTTGTGCAGCTTCTCATGGACATGCTCTGCACTCCCTCATTGCCCTGCCTGGAACTGTGCTGCGTCTTGCCCCTTGGTTGTGCTGCTTTTCATGGACATGCTCTGAAATGTGTACTGGCCACTGGGCTGGCTCCTGGGTACATCAGAGTGCTATATTTGTGATGTTTAATAAAGGTAGTTACTCATGTTGTGTACTTTGTCAGTGCCTGTGTTTGTTGTGTACTTACATTGTGGACTTCTTGTGTTTACAACATGCCCTGTCTACCACAGATTAGTTCACAATGGTGACGCACCTGACAACTAGTGAGGCGAGTTTTGATCATGCCTCCTGCACCGCTCAATATACATATATTACTGGTCCGGCCCAGCAAGAGTAAGGGAGTGACACCTCTGCCATTGTTGGGAGGGTGGCAATGAACGCACATTTACTTACAGGCAGGCCTCTCAGGCACCCACTGGGCCGCTGGCAGTAATTTACAAATGCAGGGACCGCCCAGATCGGTCCACCACGGCTGCCCACAACAGCTGGGACTGGACACCGGCCCCTCGGGCAGTGCCCTAGTGCCCTCATTGCTAAGCCTACGCTGCTGGTGTGAACAGGTAACAGTTTTCATGTATGCTGTGGCGTGGTATGTGTGTATAGCATACTTGCGTACCTGGGGCGGCGTCCACAACGGTGCATGACTTGCTGGAAGTGAAGTACGAACAGGGCCGGGAAGGCGTGTAGGGCTGGGTCCATAGCGGTCGGGTCCATGCGGTGGGTCTCGAGGCACTGCTTTCCCTCTCTTTTGTGGTGCTTCCGCCGTCTATGAGATGGTGGTTTTTCCGCTGAGGTGTTCTGGTTTGTTTGCGACTAAGTAATATTGCGGATGGTCGGTACGTCATTCCGCACAGTGGTGAGGCTGGATTGGCTCCGTCCGCCGTGGTGTCTGGTGTGCTCCCGCCGGCGGTTCACGTTTTTCCGCAGCGGATGGTAAATGTGCCTAGTTCGCCTTCCTAATATGGTGGATGGAAGGCCCGCGCTGTCGGACGGTGAGGTGCATTTTCCGCCGCCTCCAGCACTGCGGTCATGCATCTGTCCGCTATCCTAATGGACCTCTAGGTTCTTGAAAGGGCTGGCTTCCTTGTTTCTGCCCACGTCCTTTGTTATGCCACAGTGTGACCTTAATTTGGTCCTCACTTTTTTTATGTGTGCTCCTTTCGAGCCTCTGCTCAACTGTCCCCTCCGGCTGCTTACCATCAAGACAGCCCTTTTGGGGGTGATAACATCTGCCTGGAGTGTGAGTGAGTTGCAGACACTATCTTGTATAACCTTGGGCCAAGTTCAAGTAGTCGTGCTACGCAGAATTCTGAGAAGCAGCAAAACAACACGAGCTATGCAAATTTCCGTGAGAGCGCGGAGTTGCTTTTTCCGCCCGGTACTGAGGCCTTGGGGCTTGGTGTGTACCTATTTCTATTACTTTTTTGTGTTCTTCTGTTCTGACTGTTATTTATTGCGATTGTGAATATTATTTTTTCGCAAATAGCTACTATGCTGCTACTGCTTACATGCAGGTAAGGTAACCTATGTTTAAAAATTTTATATTATGTGATTGTTACTTCCAGACAGGTGATCGACGTTACTAACTAATTGTCGTACTTGTTTGCAACTTTGCACTACCTTGGGCTGGTAATCTAAGAGAGGTTAGAGAATTTAAGTTAGGTAGGTATTTAATTCACATAGGAAAGACTCTAGTCCTTTCCTTTGTCCTGTCAGGCTGTCCTGTGTCCTGTCACTGAAATAGTGGTAGTACTAGTTAGTTAGTAATATTTGGTAATTTATCAGCCTGCGTCGTGACTCCTGAGTGACGCGTCCTCAGGCTCTCACGTTACTTCAGTCCTAGTAGAACATTTGTAGTTCTTATAGTGAGCGAATAATAGCAACCAACCAATTTGGCGTATGCTGCAATTATGCATGCGTCCATCTATGCATTAAGAAGAAAAATGCAGACTTAGTAATTTTCCTGTCATGGTTGTTGGAGCTGAGACTGAGACGGTCTGAGAGATGACTAGGAATGAGATATGAACTTAGATGCAAATATATTTTTTTTGCAATTCATTCCAAAGTCAGGAATAGGCTGGCCACATAAGTTAAGATTCAGGAATCGGAATTGAACTGTGGAATAATAATGATCGGATGGTACTCGACTACGATACATACATACTACTACTAGTCGAATAAGTCAATCTGATTGATTTAGCATAGGTCAATGTTATCGCAATTGCCATTACCTGTTTTTACAGCAATTATATTTATATATTTAACACAAATATTTGTTTGTTTCTTTACATAATCAGCATCCAGGGGCAAGAAGAAGTCTGGGGCAGCTGACAGTGCGGCAGGTGCTGGAGCTGAAGGGGCCTCCCAGGAACATCAGGAAGCGGCCTCAGGCGCAGCCGCAGATGGCTCTGCTGCTGGCCCCAGTAAGTCCTCCTGGTGTTGTATATGGTAATATTTCCCTAACTTTTACTGCTCTATTATTTCCATTTCCTAATTTAAATTTTTCCAAAATCCTCTTCAATCTATCTGTTTATTAATTCTTGTTTTTGCTCCACCATTACCTACTATTAAGTACTAAACTAACATGTTTTCTAGTGTCTGTTATTATTTTTACATCAAATCAAACTGCATTTGGCTAACCTCTGCTCTGACTCTGTATTAGACAGTCTGTCTGTAGCTTGATTTCTTCTGGGTTTTACATAGCTTTCTCTCTCCCCTTACGTGGATTGCCTAGTAGTGGTACTGTAAGACTCAGAGAACCCATTGGTCCTAGCCTAGGCTACTACTAGTACTAGTAAGGACTCCTTACTACTACTAGTAGCACTAATGTGCTGTGCAGACTGCTGACTGCAGCCCAAAACAAGTAAGGTATATCCACAGGTTTGTGAATTGTGAGATGAGAAGGCTTTAGTTTCTTTTACTGTTTCTTCATGCTCAATTAGTAATGGTGTTCACTCACGTTGGACAGGAGTTGGACCCCCCAAAGTGGTGTATATATTTACTTTTTCCAATCCAGGCCTAGTAATTTTTTTTAGTTGCAGCAATGGATGGTGAACACTAAACAACTGTGACTGTGCATCATGGCTGGAAGGAAGTATATGAGAGGAGTAGGAGGACGACACCATTTTCCAACTAAGAGAGACCTCTGAGTCATGTCCACCTAGTTGGCCACTTTTTCTTCTTTTCAGAAATTTAGATGCATCATACTTCCATTCGCTGAGTCCAGTCCAATGGGTTGCCTTCTTCTTGAGAGGCTTTTCCAAAACTTTCCACCTACAAAATGCCCAACCGGATATTATTTAGTTCTTTTTGATAGGACATACTGTCTACTGTACTGGTATCTGAATTGTAGATAGTGATGTGTGTGGTGTATATAATTATGTATTTCTCAATCTTGCTAATGAAAAAAATAAATAGGGGAGATGTATTTGGCATCTAAAAAAATGGGAATCTTTTTTTCCAGGCGTACCGACCACCAGTGCTGATGCCAGCGGTGAGGGCCACCATGTCACTCCGGAGGCAGCCACAGGGGGTGAGCCACCAGCAGTGGTGAGCGGTGGTAAGTCATATTGCTTACTTATTGAGAATGATGAATACAGTTGCTGCAAGGGTGTACACTCAGTACTAGTAGTACACTGTACTTCTGCTGAGGCTAAGTTGTTGCTTGTGAACACTGAATAGTTGAAGAGAAGGCACCCTTGCCTTTACTTAAACATTAGGTTTAGCTGCGGGGTTGAGTAACTAATGGCATATTCTATCTTTAACTCAGCAGAGACAGTTTTATGATGAAGACAAACAGTCAGACAACATGTATGACTGGCAGAGAAGGATGTGTGGGTGAAGGAAGGAGTCCCAGAATGCATAGGTGGCAGATGAAGATGATAGGAATAGTATGCATGGGAAGTTGGGTGGAAAAGGTGAAAGAGAAAGCAGAAAGGATGCCTGGGTGGGTGGGTGGGTGAAACAGTATGGTTGAAAGGAATCCTAAGGGGGGTCTGAGGGGTTAAACTCAAGCAAGGACGCATGGCCTGGGCGCTAGTTGGTTATATATATCTAAATGTATGTTGTTGTCGGTGAAAGCCGGTTTATGATAGCCATGTTTGGAATGGATGGATACCTGGATAGTATCATAATAGTTGAAACAGAGTCAGACTGGATGAGGAGAATGTAAAAGAAAATTAAACCGTGATTCAAAGGTTTGAGGTTGCACTTGTATTTCAGAATGGAATACTCCCTTGACTCAGAGTAGTTTGCAAGCATAACATATATATTGTGCATGACTAAATATTTACCCTACCCATAATCGCCTCCCTCCGACTCTGAGGCCCACTTCCGCTCCAGTCCCATCCCTGTGTCAGCCATGGGTGGCCTATCGGCTGCATGGTAACTAGTAATTACAATCACTCAGTATGCCATCAACATCATCATCATAAGAGTGACATCATGATGTCTTTCCGCTGTTTCTCATCATCCTAAGCATGTGATTATTAACCATCATCATGTGCCTTATTGCAGTAGTGCCATCAGGGTGAGAGTTAAATTGTCTGAGCATTTGCCATTGATTTAACAGAGTAGGGCCATAATGGAAATATATCATTGTGTAGTACAGCTGCCCCACATGCAGACAGTAGTAAAGCACATGAGTCTGAGAGACTGCGACACAAGTATGTCTGTCTAGGGCACAAGCTGACTGAGCTGGCATGCCTACAAGATTAATTGTGCTAAACAAGAGTTTAGTTTTTTTATTAGCATAGGTAATTAAAACCATTGCAATAATAGCACTACAATATTCATAAAACATAATTAAAAATCGTTTAAAAGCTAAAGTAGAAAATTCAATGCAGTTAAAACAGAATTGGATTATGCTAGTTGGGAAGGGTCAATGGGTCACTAGATGCTGTAATTTTGTTTGACTCAGAAACCTGTGCTCCGGCCATGCTTGCTCGATTATCCGAGTGGAATTGTCTCTGCTTATTACAATAGTGTTCCCGCTGCTACTCCTAGTTCCTATCTGGCAGACTGTTTCACGATTTTTTTTTTTTAAGTAATTTTTATTGTAGGCATACAGTGCACAGACCAGGATACATACAGTTATAGTGTTGCTTTGACTTATCACCAACAATCATTCTTTGTCATGGTATACACAGCCTGCAGGCCCACAACCCGGAGGTCGGGCGGCAACAAATGGTCGATCTTAGTTTTGTCTGGTTGCGACGTTTAGGATCATTTGTTTCCGCATTAAAGTGTGCATGTCTACTTTTCTTAACTAAACTATGGAACCCCCCCCTCGCCCCGTCCCTAAATAATGCCATTCCCCCACCCTCCTCTCCCCCCTCCAGTATCCGCTCGTAGGGTCTCGTGTTAGAACAATCTAGGGTGTGATTTTAAGTCTGGCAATGTCTAAGTGTGTGCTACGCTCGGTAAATCTTGGGTGCTATTCCCGTCTGCGCTGAGGGTCTCCTCTTCTTCTGTTAGCATACTATCCCTAAGGGCCTGTGCTAACGCCTCCCAGGCTGTCGCCATCTCCAACACTCTAGGGTCAGGGTTTCTACGCGCTAGTTGATACCTATGCGTGCTGTCGCAAGCTGCCCATTTGAGGAATTCGTTGTACCATCTCCTGTGCGTTGGGCCTGTTCTCGCCTTCCACTGTCTCGTTATTCCCTTTTGGCTATCATCAGTCCCATATCCACGAACTTACTGGAAGTTTTATTTTTGGGCGTGTGAGGGAACCAATGCAGAAGGCATACCGCCGAGTCGAAGTCAATGGCTCTTTCCGTTACTTCATTCAGAGTCTCTCCTATGGCCTGCCAGTACTCCCGGAGGGCCGGGCAAGACCATAGCATATGTTCCAGCTCCGCCCCATCCGTTGTACAGCAAGGGCACGCCGACTCAGCTACCCCAAAATATTTCTTAATTCTGCCAGGGGTCATGTAGGCCCTGTGCAGCACGTAGTAATGGATAGGCTGAAATCTCGCGTTTCTCGTGCTATTACGGGCTCGACGCACAAGTCGGGCCCAAGTCGTTTCAGGAATATCTTTTCCCAGGTCAGTTTCCCATTTGGTCTTCAGCGCCGTGAGGGGCAACAGGTTTTCGCGGAGCATTCTTGAGTACAGGCACGTCACCGCCTTAACCGTCCCAGCCGCCATCATAGCATACTGGCAAACCATGGATGTCTCGGGCTCCGTTAGGCCCCCTCCCCAATGCGCCTGCATCGCTCCCACCACAGCCGAGTGCAGGAGGAATCCTCCTCATGGCAGGTCAAAGCGTTCTAGAAGGTCCTGATATGGGAGGAGTGCCCCGTTCTCATAGAGGTCTCCTACAACCTGTACACCTGCTTCTTCCCATTGCTGCAGCTGCGACCAATAGCCCCCATGGGGCAGCGCCGTCAGCATGCCCAGGGGTATTTCCGGGGCATACGGATGTCGTATCCCCGCCCGCCGTAGAGAGCGGTTCCAGCAAAGCCGGAACGTCTGCTGCTCAAGTGTCAGGTCTCGGGTAGCGATCTTCTGCTGTAAGGCTATATAGGCCAAGACATGTCTTGGCGTGCCTCTAGTCTCTTCACCTTCCGGGCCCCGGTACACTCGCGCCACCTCCTGCGTGAATGTCTGCAGTTGGGCGGGCAGATAATAAAGTTCAAAGTCTGGTACCGCTAACCCACCCTCATCTTTGGGGCGGGTGAGCGTCGCCAGCGCTACTCTGCACCTGCCCGCCCCCCACAGGAACGAAGTCAGCTGGGATTTGAGTTGGCAGAAAAAAGAACTGGGGATCCAGACTGGGAGTGTCCGAAAGTAATACAACAATCGCGGCAGAGCAACCATTTTTAACAAGGATATGCGGCCAGCTACAGAGAGCGGGAGCGTGGCCGAAAAGGCCATGTTGCCCTTCAGTGCTCGCATGCATCGACCAAGGTTACCCTCCAACATGTCAAAGGCCATGTGATATATATATATACCCCTAAGTATTTAAGACAAGTCGGTTCCCAGTTTAGTGTGGGCCGGTGGTCAGGACGACCGATGTCCCTTCATAGCGGAAATACGCATGTTTTCGCCCAGTTGACCTTTAGGCCCGATATTACGCCAAATCGCCCCAGCAATCCCTCTGCTCCTTCCAGCGCTGTTGTGTCATTTTCGAGAAATAACAGCAAGTCGTCGGCATATAGCGATATAAACTGCTGCCTGTCTCTGCTACCTATGCCCTCGAAATGTCTTCCCGTCCGGGCCTCGGCCGCTAATGGTTCAATCGCTAGTGTAAACAATAGGGGGGACAAGGAGCAGCCCTGACGGGTGCCCCTTTCCACCGGGTATTGTTGTGAGACTAGGGGCCCTATCCTCACCCTTGCCACTGCCGCCGTGTACAGGACCCGCGTCCACTTAATATACCCTTCTCCTAGTCCGAATCGGTCCATGACCTTGTACAAATAGTCCCATTCTAGACTATCGAAGGACTTTTCGATGTCTACGGATAGGACAAGGGGCGCTTGATTCGCAGCCTGTGAACACTCCAGTAGCCGTGTAAGCCTCCTGATGTTAATCGTCGTGTTCCGGGCGGGGATGAATCCATTTTGGTCTGCGTGTACCAAGCCGGGCATATGCTGTAGAAGTCTAGCTGCTAGTATGGAGCTCAATATCTTATATTCAGCGGTTAGCATGGAGAGTGGCCTGTAGGACGCAGGGCTACTACTTTCCCTACCCGGCTTCACGAGCGGTATCACTAACGCCTCCCGCATTGATTGGGGCAGGCGACCCGTTGCCCTGGCCTCCTTATAGATTGTCAGGAGTCGCGGCGCTAAAATGTCTAGATACGTGCTGTAAAATTCAATGGGAAGCTCGTCTAACCCTGGCGTTTTGTTGTGGGACATTTTTTTGACCGCTCCCCTGATCTCTCCCAGGTCGATGTCTCTCCCCAGATCTTTCGCCTGTTCCTCGTCTAGCTGGGGTAATTGGAGGCCATCTAGAAAAACCTCGGTCTCATTCTCTCGGTCCCCCGTTTCACTTTTGTAGAGGGCCTCATAATACTTTTGGAAACCATCTAATATCTCCGTTTGGGAGTAACAGGTGCGGCCCACTTCATCCTCTATAGCTAGAATGGGGGAGCATCGCTTCGTGGGGTTCATCAGCCACGCTAACAGTGTGCCGGCCTTGTCCCCCTCTACGTGGGTTCTAAGCATATACGCTCGATGGTCAAAGGCGCGAAGTTGCTCCACCTCTACCGCCACCGCCTCTCTAGCCGAACTAACCTCCTCTTGGAGGTCGGGGAGGCCAGGCCGTATTTGCTCTACTTCCACCAACTTGGAGTCTGCCTTACTAATATCTTCCAGCAACACCTTCCGCGCGCCCACGTATTTTGTTATACATTGGCCCCTCACCACCACTTTAAAAGCATCCCATTCCATCGCCCTAGTGGCCGTCGTCCCCTCATTATCAGTAAAGTATTGGGCTATACCCTCCTCCAGTGCCGCATGGAACAATGGGTCTTCAAAGGTCTCCGGTCGTAATTTCCAGGTCGGCACTCGAGGCACCTCAGTTGCCCAGGCCAAGTTAATGATCAGTGGGTTGTGGTCCGAGATCGTCCTCGTTAGGTACTCCGACCAAGTTACAGCTGGCAACACTCCCTGCGAGCATAATATCGCATCAAGCCGGACGTGAAGGTCATGTAGGCTGGAGAAGTGAGAATAATCGCGGGTCATTGGGTAGTGCACCCTCCATACATCAGTCAGCCCCCATCCCTCCTGCCATTCCAATCTACCCTTTGTGAGTCGGTGAACAGGGGAGTCCCTCAGCGGTGGGTGGGACCTATCCAGCGTTGTGTCCGCTATGGAGTTGAAGTCCCCTCCCATTAGGATCGGGCCCGCCAGGAAGTGTGCCAGTGTCCCCGACAATCCTGTTAAGAAGGCCAGCTGCTCTGTATTCGGGGCGTATACGCTACACAGGACTATGTCCCTACCTCTCAGCCTGCCTTCCACCACCACGTACCTCCCCTCTGGATCCACTAAATGTCGTGTTGGTTGAAAAGGTGTGCCCGCCCTTATCCATATCAGTGCTCCCCTAGCGTACGCTGAGTAAGAAGTGTGAAAGACCTGACCCCTCCATCTCCTCTGAAGTGCCGTCCCCTCCTGCTTCGTGAGATGAGTTTCTTGCAGCAGCGCAATATGGACCCCCTTCGAATTAAGTAGGCATGTACCTTATGTCTTCGTTGCATCGTGTGAAGCCCCCGCATATTCCAGGTCATGCACTTCAAAACATTAGCATTAGCCATTGTCCCGTAAGTCAAATCGCTGTCGCATATCAAATCTCAGCCCCTCACGGATGGTGTCTCCCGCCCAAACTCCACTGGGTATTCCGAACTGTCCATCTCCCAGATTTCCCTGGAACAACAATCGCCAAACGTGGAAAAAGTCCCCAACAGTGTGCCCCCTCCTCCCCCCCAGAACAGGCCCCAGTATTGGACTATCAGATCCCATCCAAACTAATGCAACTTCCCCAAACAGTGTTGCTACAACACGGTCGTAACCGTGGTTGCCTTAAGGGCTAGTGGAGCGCAGCCAAGGCCAGAAGGGAGCCACGCAGGCTCTGTCCCCGCACCCTCCCTTAGGTTCCCCATGATCAGCAGCAGGCTTGAAACCCAGTTCGCAGTACCCGGTCATCACACTCTTTAGTTCGTGAAGTTCTCGTTGGTAATTCTGCCCACTACCTGCCATCTCCGAGTCAAATGTTCAGGATCATCTCCGATGTCTGTGGCGTCACCAGCAGGCCCTTGGTACTGTGTATTCCCGATAAATCCAATTCCGAGCCCGAGGCTGAGGCGTGTGTCTCTGTGTCCGTGCCCTGTTTGGATTGGGAGCCTCCGGATCTCGCCAACGTTTCCACGGCTTGAAGCGCGGCCTTTCGCTCCGCTTCCGTTTGTGATGCCGATGGTTTCCGTGTTCCATGTCGCCTCTTGCGCAATCGTTGCGATTTCCGTAGGCCCATTGGTGCCCGTTCTCGTTCCCGTTCTCTTTCATCTCGGGCCTTGGCTCCGTCAGTGCCCGCCTTATATGTGTCCTACCACTCCCATGCGTCCGCTGCTGTGTTAAAGAGGTGTGTCTTCTCGTGGACCACCACCCTGAGCTTCGCTGGGAAGAGCAAGGAGTATGGGATGCCCTCTGTCCGGAGCTCCCGTTTAAGCGATAGAAAGGAGGCCCGCAATCGCTGTGTCTCGAAGGTGAAGTCAGGGTACAAGGTTACTCTGCTGTCCACCATTTGAAACGGACCAGTGTCCCGGGCCCTCTGAAGTAGGAGGTCCCTGTCCTTATAATGCAGCAATTTAGCGATGATCGGTCTCGGGGGTAGGCCTGATTTAGGCGGTCCGGATGGGACCCGGTTTGCATGCTCTAGGCTGAAGAAGGGCGACAGGCCCTCTGGTGCCACCACAGTCTTAAGCCAAGTATCAAGGAACTCCACCATGTCCTCTCCTTCCTCCTTTTCCAGCACTCCTACGATACGGACATTGCTTAGCCGACTCCTATTTTCGGCGTCCTCCGCTCGTCTTTCAAGGACCTGGATCCGTTCGAGGGCATCCGTTAGTCTGCCTTCTAGAGTCTTATGAGCAGGAGCCAGGTCCTGTAGGGTATCTTCAACCTCTTTGACCCTATCTATGTGTTTGTCATGGTCCGCTCATAGGAGGCCCAGTCCCAAGACCACTTGTGCAATATCTTGCTGCAAAGTGTCTTGTGTGGCTGCTATGGCTTCCAGGATACCATTCTGCAACTGCTGCAGCTCAGAGGGTCCTGCAGGGTCACCTTCCACCATATCGGAGGCCGTCGCTCCCTCAGTTTTCCCCTTCGGCTTCACCATATTGCTCAGCCACCTCCTCCAAGTGCGTCCTCAGCACCCGATCACCGATCAGATCTTCTGCCGATCTCCGGACCTTTTTACGGGCGTTGGATCCTAGTCATGGGACCGTCGCGTTCTCAGTCCCTCCCTTCTCCGGATCGTCTCTGGATCATCACTCAGCTCGTCTGTCCGCTTCGTGTTTGCGTTCTTCTGTAGATCTCCGTAAGTCACTCGGGCCAAGACCGATCCAGGGCTCTGTAGCGGTCTAGGAGTGCTCACCGCCGGCACTGTCTTGCGGCCTATCGGTAGGAGCGGGAGCGCGGCCTATGTTCTCGTGCCTCTGCCGCCCCTGCCCCCACTTGGCACAAGACGTTGGTCAACCTCCTTCACTGGGTAGGGGCGCTTGGGCTCTTCCCTAGGACTGATGGCGGTCGTCTCCTCCACCTCCAATAGCTCGAGGCTCGGTATTCCACCCATTTGCCTCTTACAGGGGGGGAGGACTTAATTCAGTCCCCCTCCAGGGCGTCTCGGCCTTACTGAAACACACCACTCCTCAACTCTTCGCTGGCCGTAGGTCTGCGAGTCGTTGGCCTCCGTCCTTCTACATGACTCAGCCGCCCGGGTCACTCCACCATCTTGTCTAGTCTCTGTTCTTGGGCTAGACGGCTCAGTGGGCAGGCTACCCTTTCGGTATTTGTCACCCGAGTCCGCCCCCTGGGTCACCGAATCATGTTTGACGATGTTATCCGGATTCGGGGCTCAGGCACCTTCAAGGGGAGAGGTGGACCCGCTGCTGGTCAACTTTTATCACACCTCGGCCGCCATTTTGGGAGCGTCTTTGTTTCACTCCGTTTTGAGTTGGATCGGCGCTCCGGCGTCAAATCTCTGGTAATCGGCTCCGATGGCGGTTCTTCGTGTGCCCCTTGAGTTCACCTGCCAGAGCCCCCGTTTTTTCGGGCCGTCGTGGGTTTTTCTGCACCGATTTTCAGGATATTTGCGGGCATCGGGCACGGAGCTCCGAGCTCACGCCGCCATTCCCTCCGGCGTCCAAGCCACGCCCTCCCACAGACTGTTTCACGATGGTGGGCTTTGCAAAGCATTCTTTGATGTTGGCAGCATTTTTTGTTCAGCCATCCTCAGGAATTTTACCAGTCTGCAGTTTAATTGAGTATTTGCCGGGTTTAAGCAGGCCAAAACTGCTTGCCTTCTAGTGCGGATACCTTTCTGTTTGAATAGATCTTTTAGAAGTTGTATCCGCGCTTGGTGCAGTTCTTCGCATAG
Organism: Lissotriton vulgaris; assembly: GCF_964263255.1. Taxonomy (NCBI): domain Eukaryota; kingdom Metazoa; phylum Chordata; class Amphibia; order Caudata; family Salamandridae; genus Lissotriton; species Lissotriton vulgaris. The sequence continues at coordinate 1,109,761,696 of NC_141694.1, forward strand.
GCCAATTAAGTGAAGAATATCCCCGTTCTTGATATTACACAGCCTGCAAGTATCTTGGCCTTTTATCCTCAGCCATGGTGGTAGACGCTGAGAGCATGAAAGAATCCCCAGTCTGTACCTTAAGAAATTTATTTTTATCCCCCTAGAGTAGCCCTGATTGAAATATGGTTGTGGGGTGTGTAATTTGTAGGAGCTGAGGGTCATCCAGGCAAGTGATCTTTTCAAGAAGGTTGCCTTGTCCTCCAATAAGAAGGAAAGTTTTATGTTTTTCCAGACCAATTTTTTGAAATTGAGGTGGCCGAGTTGCGCATTCAAAAGTCCAGAGAGTTTTGTGGAATCTAAGGCTAGTTTGAGATAATTTCTTGCCTGGGAAAACTTCCTGTGTTGTGTGTCATGTCACAACAGATAGTTGAGCGTGTTTGTATTGGCCTTGCTTATCTTATGCCAACAGATGATATATGCACCATATCTGGCTAAGACTTGATGTTGAAGGCCAAACTCCAGCCTTATTTGTGCTGCTGACGTATAAGAAGGAAGACAGAACATAGTTCTGTAAGCTTTCACCAACGTCCTATCCAGCTCCTTAGCGTCTCTTCCCCGCATTGCCTTGCTGCCATAGGTTATCGAGGGGAGGGGTTTCGCCTGAACTACCTTCAATAGTGGAGTCAACGTTGGGCCCATCAATTTGTTTGCAAGATTTTTCATCGTTAAGGCAGTTAACAGACCTTTCCTTCTTATTTCCTCTTTTTGGCGCCAAAAGGAACCTTCCTTGTCAAATACGACTCCTAGATACTTACACCCCCTGACGTGGTCAATTTTAGTTCCGCCAAGGAACCAATGTTTCTGTGTGCTCTTTTTGCTATTGATTGACATTGTCTTCGTTTTGCTCAGGTTTATTTGTAAGTTATTTTCTGTTGCGTATTTCTGCATTTCAGTTAGTAGATGTTGAAGGCCGACATAAGTATGACTTAGCAGAACTACATCATCTGCATACATGAGATTTGTTAAAGTGCTCCCTCCCAACCTGGGAGCGTGAGAGTTGCAGGCATCCAGCACATTTGGAAGGTCAGCTATGAATAAGTTAAACAGGGTTGGTGCAAGCACACAACCCTGCTTCAGTCCTTTTGTGGTTGGTACTTTCGAGGAGAGATGGGTGCCTCCGCCTAGTTTCACCTGCACCCAGGTGTCCGTATGTAGAAGCATCAACATGTTTAAGCTGGTCTGTGGGATACCCCATTGTGCCAGTTTCCCCCATAGTTAGCCTCTGTCGATATTGTCAAAAGCAGCGCTAAAATCAATATAGCATAGATGTAAGGGTAACTTGGAGGCTTTTGCTGCATCAATTATTAGAGAAATTGCAAGGATGTTTGTAGCTGTGCTAGTCATTTTACGGAAACCGGTTTGATTCAGCGGTATCATCTGATTCGTCTAGGCCCAGAGTCTGAGCTCCTCTAATATAATGCCTGCAAAGTATTTCGCTTCATTATCAATTAGCGCAACTAGGCAATAGTTGTTGGGCTCAACCTTGTCACCTTTTTTGTGAATTGGGACTATTGTTGAGCCCTTCCAGGCTTCTGGTATTCTATTTAGCAGCCTAATTTCCAGGAACAGAGGTTCTAAAATATCTGCCCATTCTTTACGCTTCGCTTTGAACAAGGCTGGCGGTACACCGTTTGGTCCTGGGACACCTTCTTTCTTCCCTTTGGCGATCTGCTTTTGAATTGAGAGTGACAGCGGTGGTTTGCTGCACCCAATGGTTTACTTCCTGTGGCTAACGCCTCCTGCTCCGTTATCTCAGATATACTAGCTATGGCTATTCCCTCTGAGAGCCGTCTATTGTCCATTTGTTCTCCTGCGTTTTCCATGTGGTTGTTAAAGTGGCTAGTAAGATATTTTGTCCTGATTACTTCTGAGATGTGAGACCCGATGTCCTTGAATTTTGGGCGCATTATCCCGTTCGCAGTTTTCCAAAAACGGGCGCTGTTATTGCAATTGATATCATATAGGAATTTTACCAAGATTTCGTTCTCACAGTCTCTCTTGATGTTCCATTTTAATCTTTTTAGGGCTACCCTTTGATGATTCAGGGATGCTCGTGCATTGATGTTTCCTGGAAATCTTCTTAGCCTACGCAGGCTCGAATTTATTGATCTTTTTCAGTAACTTGAGCTGCACTCTCTGCTTTTTCTGTATTTTGTTTTTTCCCCATTTTTCCTGAAGATTAACTTTAGTGGGGGAGGACCTGCAAGCTTTTGTGGCAGTATAGATGTGAAATGCTCCCCGTGAGCAATTAGATCAGCTTCGCTCAGGGTTTGCGAGTTGAAGAAGTTTATTGCGGCTTCAGACAGCAAGTTTGAGTTGTTCATTGTGCATTTAATCCTTTTTTGATCTTGGGTGTGAAAAGGTCCCAGGGATATGTCTGGCCTGATTGAAGTAGGTACAGTAGCTGTTAATTGAATTTATTGAGGGTGATAGTCACTATCACCCTTGTCCCCCTTGTTGCTAAACAAGAGAGAGAAAAAGAATACTTCTACTCTACTCCAAGTGCCTGAAAGTATTAAAATCCTCACATCCAAATCTCAGGGGCAGAGGAAGGGAAGTGAGGAGGAGGGGAGGATACAACAGCTGCTAGTGCTACTGTTACTACTGTGCCACTATAATTTTTATGTGTGGACTGTAATTTAATTTTGTGTTATTGTTTGCTTAGAGTATTGGTTACAACAATTCTCTTATTTTTCCTTTCTTGATATAGATACACCTTCCAAAACCACTTGGCAGGAGTTGGCGCCCAGGGCCCGGCAACGAGAACTGGAGGCCAACCATGATGAATATCACCGGCTGGTTGTCCTGGCGGAGGAGGAGGCGGCAGCTGCAGCTTCTTCCTCCAATGCTCCGCGACCCAGCCAGCCCCCGTGCCTCCGGTGGTACAGCGCAGTGTTCTGGCAGCCTCCCGCCGCCTATCACCATTGCCAACAACATCTACTGCTGCCCACCCCTGTTGTTCCTTGCAGGAACTTTCGGCACTGCATGCTCCTTAGGGGCGGAGCACCTGGAGGCCCAGATGGAGGAAGTCTAACAGTAAACTAGCCAGCACCCCCGCAGCTAGCCGTCAGACTCGGTCATCACATCAATGACCCCAGTCCTTCTTTGACTCTTGCCCCTTTTAAAAAATTTTTTTTGGGTGGGTGGGATATTGGGGCTAGTTGGGGAACTTTGGGATTTACTTTTTCTTGAACAGCTAACTCTTTTATTTAATTTATTGGACATTGGTTGAGGCTAGGGAGTGGGGTGGGGTGGGCCAGGTGTGAGTTTTTCTTCTAGTTTATATTTGTTAGGGTATGAAATGATTTATAGTTTTCCAATACATATGATTACTCTTGTTTGTTTTTGTTTCCTCCTTTTGCTGCAGGGCTGCAGACAGTTTTTGAAATCTGCCAATAGTGTAACACACCGACAGATAGATGCAGTACCCTCACTTGTCATACTACTGTCAGTCTCTCCTCCTAGTCTCTGCATTCTGCAACTACGTACTAAACCCCTTTGTAATATGTACTCAGATGGATGTGGTTGTGTGAATTAATTAATTTCCAATTCATCAGATATACATTATTGACTCCCGCACACTTCTTCTCTTACCTGTGTATGATGTTTAGCCGAAACAATGGCTGCTTGGTGATGGTTTGATTTTCCTAAGGTGCCATCCATGGTGGATGGTGGTAGCAGTAGTAGACGGGTGCATTTGAAAAAACCCAAAATGAGACAAGTCAGTCACTAGAGGGAGACCAGGGAACGAGTAGTAGAAGTACAGTAAGTAGTAAGTAAGTAGTAAACAAGAAGAAGACTGCCAAACAAGAAGAAAGTGATGATGAATGAAATTGATATTATTAATGCTAAAGTAAAATAAAACATAATGGTGGCAGGGATAGCCTAGTACAAGTTACAACAAACTGAAGTAGTGGACTCGACCTATGAAGTGGACAAGCATGACCTTTAATGCTGGAAGGATGAAATCCATGTCGGCAAATAATAATGGGTTAATATAATTATATTCCACTAGAAAAAGGAATAGCGAATACTACTGAGCATGGGTGGGCACTGGGCAATCTAATCTGGCGCCAGTGTGGCTGACGCTATATATACTTAGAGCAGAATTAGAAGATCCTCGCCCTGCCTGGCTTGAATTAGTGTTGCTTACTTGCTTTAATCACATCCACCCCAGCAAGTGTGTGATCAATTATTGGTGTAAATTTAATTTAGTCACACCTCAGTAAATCACACAGCCCGGGGGTTAGAGTTTGATGAATGGTTGGGAAGGAGTATTTGAGGGAAAGGTTTGATTGACAAAGACAAACACTACACATGGACAACACACAATGTTGGCAGATGAACATCATCTTCATAAATCTGTTAAGGAAGCAAAAGGAAATGCAGGTATGATGTGGTTACTGAATCATGATAAGTAGTACTACTACTAAGTAGACTTGTAGACAGTACAGGGCAGCAGTATATTATTAATTATAATTATTATGCAATTGCATTGCCTGTCTGCCCTCAAGGAAACCCAAATCACATACATTTTATTTTTGTTATGTTGTACCAAGCTTACTTTTAAAGCTGGCAAAGAAAAAGAAAATAGTTGTAGGGATATAATCAAAAGCTAAGAGTAAACCTAATAATCAACAACACACAGTTGTAATGATTGAAGAAAAAAAATTAAAAAAATTAATTAAAAGATGATGAATGATACACAATTACTGTATTATCCAGGTCAAATTGATAAGTTGCATCTCTTGGTCTTCCCTTCCATGGACGCTCCGTCCATCAATCTTGGGTGCCCCACTGCCTGCCTGGTGAATGCAGATTAGTAAGGTAAGTGTGAGTTGTTTTTCCCAGTATAGCACAGGGTAAAGGCCGGCCTGTAAGTGTAGATGGAAAAACCAAAGGGATATTGAAAAATCAAGGAGAAAAAAATGCATAAATTACGGAGGAGTGAAACAAGAACAGTTTCAGAGGCAGCGTGGCTAAATCATGTCTACTCTGTTTCCAGCATTAACCACGCTACAACAACAACAGGACAGAGCAGGCCCACGGCACCCACCCAAACTCCAGGTTGCTTAGATTTTTGACTGAGCTAGACAGAGCACACATATAGAGCAACATAGAATTTTCCACATTAATTAAGTAACTAAATCAATGCCCCTCTGTCAATCATACCACTCCACTACACTGACTCTACTCCACCACTACACAGACATGTAGGTCTGCTGTGGTTGTTGTTGATTGACCTGTTTACCTTTATGCCACTTCCTGAAATGCCCCGAGTTATTCCATCAATCATTTCCGATTATACTGACTCACTGCGAAGAGTATACAGTATGTGGTCATCATCATCATCATGGTATCCAACTCAGTCTGTAGTGTTGTACCGAGTGAGTCCAGATTCCATATTCAAAAATGCAATAGATCGCCCTGCAGTAGAAGTACAGTTTGTTATTAAGCAACAAGAAGGGGAACATTGACTTGGTCACTCACTGGCGTAACAAAAATTGAGGAGCCTCCCTGCACGGTACAAAGAGGGGCCCCCTCCAGGCTCAATTCAGGAGCTCTCTGGCCAGAGTGCAGTGCTGAGGGGGCCCCCCGTACCACGGGGGCTGTGGGGGCTGTGTTACGCCCCTGCCGTCACTTTGTTTTAGTGTGTACTGTAGATTAAAGACTAGTACACTAGTTCATGCACAATAACAACAACACAAACACCAGTCATTCAGAGTCAGCGTCCAATGCATGCCATCATTACCTGTTCTCATCTCAAGGGACAGTCCCTCTCGGCTTGTAAAGGAGGATAGCTGTAATCATGTTTTGGAGAGACTTCACGAGGCAGGCACACATTTCTTGTACTAGTCTCCATCCAATTTCTGGCTTGAGGGAAATAGCTTTAGGGCGAGTCAGGATGGATGGAGCAGGACTTGGAGGAGTGGACTTCTTTAATAAATGCACACAGTTGCAACTCCAATACGGCAATAGAAAGACAAGACAGTGGTGATGGATTTGTTGTGATTCAATTCGAACCAGAAAGACAAAGACACACACAAATAATAAAAGTAAATAAGGAAGAAAGAAAGTAACAAGTAGAAAACCTAATTGTCAGAGAAGTAGAGCTCGTCCTCAAAATCTGGTGGTTCACCCAGAAGTAGGTCATCTACCACACTACTTTTGTCACCTAAGTCACTGTCCTCCTCTTCCTGCTGTGCTTCAGGTATGGTGTAATCAGGTAGTATAAAGTGCTGATTCATTTTGACCATGGTTAACCTCTCCACGTTTTGGGGCAATAGACTGTTCCTTTTCACTGTTACAATGGCACCGGCAGCCCTGAAAAAACGCTCAGTTGAGAAACTTGTGACACGGTAAGCCAGATAGTTTATCGCCAGCCTGCTGAGCACTGGCCAATGGTGACTTTTCCTATATCAATACAGCAATGGGTTTTGATCATTGATGACCTCTGTTGGGTCATCCAGATAGGCCTGGACCATCCGTCAATGATCAGGGGTTCTCTGCTTCTGCTTCTCTCGGCCTCTTTTGCCTTTGCATTTGCATTAGCACTGGCACATGCCATCCATGCCCTAAATGATGTTTAAATTCAAGAGACAGAAACAGTTGTTTCATGCACACATGAGTAGCTCTGGGCCTACTGGCTGAAAAAGGCCTATTGGCAGACTACTGGGCTAGTGAATTAAATAAATGTTGCAAATTGATTGCAAAAGTTGGAGTGAACGTTGCAACATGTTTCCTTTATAAAAGAGAACTAGAAGAAAAAATACATACAAAGAAACAACTAGGCCCCTTCTGAAACTACAGGCTACCCACCACAATACTTTGGAAATAACCAATGAAAAAGTACAAAAAAATGTAGGTGCAATGCCCCAATCAAACAAACCACACCAATTTTCCAACTTACTTGTGAAATCTCAAATCCAAAAGTCCTCAAAATCCAATGATATATGATGCAGCAGACAAAAAAGGAATCCTTCCAGCACCAAATACAAAGGAAAAGTGAACAGGAGTTGGACAAAGCACTGGGAAGAGCCTGTTGGACAGGAACAGGAGGTTGGAGACACTGGAGCACTCTCTTCCTCTTCTAAATATAAGTAAGAAAAGAAAAAGGACTCCTTGCACAAAAAAGTACAGCCCAATGTCAATCTGAGGAGTTTTTTCACCCACATCATCATTTTCGAGAAGGTTTTATGCTTCTGGAGAGATATTCTACTCCAGCTTGCAAATTCTGCCTGTTCGGCATCGCGATCTTCACGAATGACGTGATCGCGATCGCAGACTCTTGCGGGACAGTGCGCCCAGCTACCAAATCTTGTGGTGCACGAGAACTGATAGGAAATCTTGTCAGCGAAAGCAAGCCTCCCGGTAAGTCGCTGCAGCGTGTGCACAAATGCATTTTGAACTCGGGAACAAACAAAAAAGACTCCGGTCCGTTGTGGACCACAGAGTTTTTGGTAACTCCGCATTCTACGCGGAACGCGGAGTTGGCAAGAATCTGCAAACTCCACGAGCAGAGCGGAATTTTCCGCCTAGGGTTAATCTTGTACACCTCCCTATGTGATGTCTTTTCCAGATAAAGTGGTGCTTCAATCTGTCATGCTGCCCACCTTCTTTGCCCCCCGCATCCCTCTAAGGAAGAGGGTTTCTCCATCACCTGGACCCAAAAATAGCGTTGTTGTTCTACCTTGACCACACAAAAGAGTTTCAGGTGGATGATCAACTCTTTGTGTCAGCCATATGTGAGCTCAGAGGGGTCGGGCAGTGCAGGAAAAGACATTCCTCATTATGCCTAGATAAGAAGCAGCCCCCTAAGGGATTAAGAGCCCATTCCACCAAGGGAAAAGCTGCAAATGCAGCCTTGGCTCAGGGTGTCCCAGTCCTGGACATCTGTCAGGCAGCACCGTGTACATCTTTGTACATGTTTGGCAAGCACCACTGCCTGGACAGTCAGGTCCGCAGAGACAGGCATTTTGCCACTTCGGTCCTGCAGGTATTTTTAGTGTGAGGAATCAGTTCCCAGCCCATAGACAGGAGGGTATGGCTTGGGTTTCTAAATCAAAGGTAAGGACTCTACAGCTAGAAGTCTCTTGCAGATGAACAAGTTACTTACCTTCCGTAACTCATTATCTGGTAGAGACAATATCTAGCTGCAGATTCCTTACAGGCATACTTTGCAGACAGATTTTGTTATGGCTAGGGTTACTTACTTTTTCAGGGCCAATTATGGCACACGTTTCCGTCAGTCACTTCATGGCTCTGTGCTTCTGGCGTGGAAAAAGGAAAAGTACTGACGTTCACATGCTTGGGTGGCGGCCATATAGGTGACCGTGATGTCATAACTGCCACCCAACAGGGCACGCAAGAGGTATTATTCAAGAAAAAGTGTCCAGATCCAGCCTGACGCCTGGGGAATTCAAAGGTAAGGAATCTGCAGCTAGATATTGTCTCTACCAGATAATGCGTTACCGAAAGTAAGTAACTTGCTCATCACCTCCTCACACCCTGTGACCATACATCTTCCTTTTTTCTCATCCCTTCTTCCCTCACATCAGCACACTGCTCATGCTCTTACTCAGTCCTTCCAAAAATGGCTGATTATAGATGCCTCCTTTGTTCATGTCTCCTTTGCTCATGCATATGCCCATACATTCTCTGTTATTGCCTCCACTGCCTTACTCTTTACCATATCTGTTCAGTTGTATTTTATAACAAGTATGATTTCCATCAAAACTAGTTCTTGATGCGAGACAGGAAAGTGATTGCCAAACATCTGTGCAATACAAACAAGTAAATCTTTGTTTGCAGTACTTTGTCAAATGCTATGATGGTGCACACGTTCTCAAATGCTTATGGCAAGGGCTTTGCACTGTTATGGTTTATCTACCTAAATTTAGAGAGCAAAATCTGATCTAAGTTGGCAATCTTTATTCTCTACCGCTAGCCTTGGAGATTCAGAGTTTGGATTCCTATATACATGTACTTCAGTTTAAACCTAGATTCTACCCTGCCAAAGTGCATCTTGGTTACAGGTCTCTGTACTCATGTTTTGCATCTAGGCAATTTATTTGTGAACATAAAGCAATAGGCTTAGGTTATGTTATGGTAATATGATTTAATATCATGCATCAGTCACCCCAGGAGGGGTATCTTGACGCTGAACAAAGACCTTTGTCTTTAACACCATGCCTGTGCAATGGACAAATTACCGCAAGCCCAAAGTTATGGGGATTTGGCCCAAACAAGGAAAAACCATAAAGAATCTCTCATCCTTGTGAATAACCAGCTTACTCAGGTCCTTCTGGTTGGGTATGCTGTAGAGCTGACTTTTTTGCTTCTGGTAGGTGTGTGTCCTCGTTTTGAAACTACGAAAATACAGTGGGGTATATGTACAAGAAATTGCCGCTAACTAACTCTAGCGTTAGTTAGCTACAATTTACTTACCGCTGCATACCGCTGAAAACTTTTGCTATGGTACAGGCGTAATTACAATACGTCGCTACATGGCAATATTTTTTCTTCGCAGCAGGAATTGTTGACGTTAAGACCAATGGTATAGCAATAAAAATATTTCCGCTAACGTGAAAGAAGTGATGGGTGGCCAGTCAATGTCCAGAAAATGCATGTTAATCGCAGGAAAAATAAACTACAAAAAGCAGTGAAGCACCTAAAAAAAAATAAAAAAAATTGACTACCTTGGAAGCAACATGGAGCATCCTGGAACCAGTACTGCAGGAGGCACCAACCCCCTACCCCCCTAACAGCCAGGAGGACCAGCCAGACCCAGGGGAAGAGGAAGAGGAAAACCAGGTTCAGCCAGCAGGAAAATGAGATTTTGATTGCGTAGGTGACAGGCAAACAACAGCAGCGCTTTGTCAGCTCCACAGTGTCATTAAGGACCAATAATGCAATATGGCTGTCCATCGTAGCCAAGGTGAATGCAGTAGCAGAGGTCAAGAGGACATGACCAACTGCAAGAAGGGCTGGCATGATGGTAAGCCCCAGACCAAGCAGAAACTGTCCAACAATCGTCAGACAGCACTGCAGACCTGAGGGGGGAGTCCTGCATCACAGGAGGAGCTGGATACCTTGGAGGACCAGCTGTCTACAGTCAACTGTGAGGAGTAGGTGGTTGGAGTCCAGGAACAGGATAGTGCTGAACATGACCAGCTACATCAGAAACAGGGTAACAACCAGGGACTGGGGGGTCGGGACTAACATTGCTCATGTCCAACTAAATATTCCACAATGGGGGCTCCCTTCTGATGAGCCGGGCAAGGGATCACAGCCCCCAGGCTCAATCGTGCTCGGCCACGTTCAACCACATCACTCTTCCCACACCTGGAGGTGCTAAAGCTGCCAGTGAGGCCCCGCTGTGCGGACCACGCCCAGGCAAAGCCCTGGCCAAGGGTGGCTCATTCGTGCCCGCCATAGTCCAGAAGAGGCTGGGCCGGGTCACCCCCCTGACATCTTGTCTGAGAGTACTAAAATACTTTTATTTGATCTGTTAAACTCATAAAAAGAATGGAACATACCACCATGATGAAGACGTCACAATTCAGATACAGATAAAAATAACATTAAAACATTTTTAATTATCTTAACCCTCGTATGGTATGGGACCAAAGAGCAGCGGATTATCATAACAGCAATGTAAACATGTCCATGCTTTCAGTTGAAATTAAAGTGTTAATGCCAACGGAAAAGGAGAGGGACCAAAGTTCAAACTGTTATGCATTATTTTCTGTCCATTTTCTTAAGTCACTATAGTTTCATATCCTGGAACATTTACAGGTAAGATCATGTTTGTGCCTAGGGCTTGTCATAGAAAGGGGCTTTGGAGGAAAGGAAGTACAGAAACAGGTCTGAAAAAGACTTAGGCCGGCTACTTTATACCCTACTGCCAAGTTCTTATTTTGGTGTTCCATTCTTTCCAACGTTTTGTGCTGGTTTTTTCTTTTCTAGTTCTTGTGCTGCTAGGGACAAAAATGTGACGGTGTTACAAGACAGTTGAACTGAAAAACCGCTGAGGCATTTTATGACGGCCGCTCTGAAAGTCCGGATTTGAGTTTCTCTTAGGATTGGCCTTAAAAATGACGTCCTTAGGTTATGTAGTGCCGGACAGATGCATAATAGATGTAGTAGTGGCTCCGCTCCATTGCCACAGAGGCGGCAGTCCAGGGATGGCCAGGTCTGTAGCCATTTTGGGGTGAGATCTTTGTTGGAAAATGAACCCAATCTCAGTAGGGTCAATATCCACTTGTAGTGGTCTCTGAAGCATTCTTGCAGATAGGGTTGTGGTTTCAAATGCTTATAGGATGGAATCACCGACCATGCATGACTTTTACTGGCAAATATGGTTTTATTGGATTGAAACGATAATTTCTTTATCGATTTGTTTGTGATTTTTTAAAAAATAGGGTATGACATGGGTGTTTGCCAGGCTTCCTCCAGATTTAGCGTTTGAAGTGCTTGTTTTAAAATTTGGCATATCGAGTTTTTGTTCGTTGATTGTATTTCCACCTCCTCCCAGCAGTGGTGGGCAAGCATGTTGTCTTCTGCAGCCCTCAAACGCCAGTAATATTTGGCCAAGACACCTTGTCTGGCCTGCGTCTGATTTGTTAATCCATATTCCAGGCGTATCTGCGCCTAAGAGATGTGTCGTGGGATTGAAAACAGTTTTGTATACAGTCTGGACTGAGCTAGATTTAGCATTTGGGCATCCTTAGTATTTAGCATTTCTGAGCCATATGTTATCGCTGGCAAAAATTTTGCAGCCACTACCTTTAGGAGATGGTTTGTTGAGCTGCCACTAAGGCTTTTCTGTAAAGTTTTAAAAGCAAAGCATAATTGTTTGGTTTTTATGTTGGCCTGTACTAGGTGTTGTTTGAAACTTAAATGGCGATCTAAAATAACTAGAGCTAGAGCCCTGGGTGCGATGGAGTGGTTCTACGACACACCTGTGTCATTTGTCCTCCAGTGTATTGAGCTGGCACTCACGAGAAATTTCTTCGAGTATAAAGGACAATTGTACTTACAGACGTCTGGGACATCTATGGGGGCCACATTTGCCCCCAGCCTGGCCTGCATTTATGTGGGCAAGTTTGAGGAGAATGTGATTTACCACCCCTCCAATCCTTTCCTGAGTAACATCCAGGAATGGAGACGTTACATTGATGATGTCCTCTGTATCTGGACAGGTACAGAGGACCGGCTACATTTATTTCTTGATCGGCTAAATCAAGCTGATGACAGCCTGCGCTTTACCTGGTCCATTAGCAACAGCAAAGCAGTCTATCTGGACGTGGATATATTAGTGGAGGAGGACAAGCTAGTCACCACGGTTCATCATAAAGATACGGACAGAAACTCCCTCCTACATTACCACTCGTTCCATCCACGATCCCTCAGAGACAACCTGCCGGTAGGCCAGTTTCTTCGATATCGCAGGAATTGCTCGACTACTGAAGCATACGTGGATCAGTCCGTTGGACTGGTCACCAAATTGAAACAGAGACAATACCCGACCAGAGTAATTAAACATGCACGCAAGAGGGTGCTCAATACCCCACGCGAGGCTCTGCTTGAACGCAATGTGAAAACTAATCACCCGTGTCTACCGGTTGTGACCACCTTTGATCCATTGTCTACTAAAATAAGACAGATTATCCGCAAACACTGGACACTACTGGATACTCCAAATGACAAGATGCCAGTCCCGCGCTTTGCATTTAAGAGGGCAGCCAACTTGCGTGACAAGTTGGTACACACCAGGAATGTGACAACTAGCCCTGAAGTCAACACAATCTCGTCAGGCCACTACCCCTGTGGCGGGTGCTCTGTGTGCCCGCTCACTACCGCCACAAAAGAGATCACTTTACACAATGGCAAGACCTGGCACTTGATGAAATTTAGTAATTGCAACACGACACACGTCATCTACAGGATCACCTGCAGTTGCGGGCTACACTACATAGGTCTTACCACACGCAAAGGGAAGGTCCGCATCCAGGAACATCTGAGTACGATTCGGGCTAAGAAACTTACCACACGCTTGGTGCAGCACTTTAACGAAAAAAATCATGGTCAAGGCGATCTAAGGTGGACAGTACTGGAGAAAGTGGTGGGCAACACACACAACCTAGACATGATATTGGCTAGGAAAGAAGCTAGGTGGATTTACTTAGAGAAGGCAGACAAAGAGGGGCTGAATGATTCCATTGAATGGAATAAAGTGAGCAGACGATAGGTCTTTTGGGTGTGCCCCTTGAATCATTTATGTAACCCAGATGTAGGCGTTGCACCCCCTTCTAATAACTGCTCCATCTGTGACTGATTTGAGGATGTTTGATGTACTACACTCGCTAGTTAAGAACTTCCCCCTGGGCCTAAATCTGTACAGGGATGCCAGGTACTCTTAATACCAACACATGATAATTTGTCTAGGGTGTATCTTTACATTACATATCTTCACACACCGCCCCCTGTGTTATCTACTCTTGAACTAGACACTCTAGCGTTAGTGCTTGTCTGTGTTGCGCTTCCCAAATACGTATATCTGATATTATATTTGGGCCCTTTATAACTTTTATACCCAGCGCTACATATACCTTAAGGGTCTGCACTGGTTGCCACGTAAATCTTGCTAATAAAGTTCGGCGATTGCAATCGCCTTTAGTGTGACTTCATTACCTATCCAACATGGCCGCCACGTTGCGTGATGGGCAGAGTCCCGTCCGGCTTACTTCCGCGTCGTCAATCCAGGCTTGGATTGTGAGACGTCGGAAGCGCCAGAGGGACTCGGCAGTTGTATGTGCCAGCCGGTAGCGGCTGCATCTGGCTCTGGCCCTTACGCTGCATACCCATACCAGTACCGGTAGGATCCTTCCGCTCTGTTGCATGCTAAGAGCGGCGGGCGCATTCTTTTAACCACTCTTTTAATCATACTGTAGGTGAGCCGTAATTCCTTGTGGCAACGTGGTTATGTCCGGGCTATTCTGCTAGCACTTGACAGTTGCTGGCAGGTAAACTTCCTGTTCATTTCACGCTGCATATCTTGGAATACTGGCAGTCCATTGTCATATAACTTCCCTGCTTTTAAATGACTATGGCGGCTGTCACCACTGTGCGATTTGGCGGCAGGGGGCACATTATGGTGACAGCAACATGGGGATCACGCTTCTATCCCAGCATTTCGCTATTACACCTGGACAACAACAGAATCCATCTTGAATATATCATTATGTTTGAAATAGCACCATTATATGTTCTCTGCACAGGTTACTCATACCTAGGAGTTTCCAGGACGGATTTGTGATCTTTGACACGCCGTCTTTTGATGCTCGATGGTACGATCACCACTTTCGAGCATAAGGTAATTATAGCGATTTGCAGCCACCGGCGATGGGGTGGTGTGTTGTGTGCTGGAGCCTCTTGTATTGTCTCACCAATTTACCACTGCTGTGCTCTGTTTTTTAATGTGTGTATGTGTTCAGGTCCTCATATGATAAAATGGAGGATTAAGAATAGAGACCCAACTATTTGCCCTGACGAAGTTGCCAATGACAAGGCAACAAAACATGTCAGTCCAGTCATAAAAATGAATGGTATTTATTTAACCATTTTTTAATGGTGAAGTTTGGCAGCACCAGAATAAAATCGACTCAGCCAGCCAAACCTCACGTTTTTATATTTGTTGGTTGTTGGGTGTAGGTACTTGTTATTATTTTCTAAGCACTTTTTCTGTCCTACTAGGTAGTGTATTTGTACACTCCTTGTCTGTCTCTTTCTCTATTCTTTCTTGTGCATATTCTTTCTGCACTTGTTTCATCCTCCTAGCAAGGAAAGTAACCGATGATGAGAAGTGGGTATACCGGTGATTAACAAACCGGGAACCCCCTCGGGTGTTACGCCCGTGAGGTACTTTCCTTGCCTTCTCACATATTTTCTTTATGTGGGTGAATCTGTACACCTCTATTTTCATATCTTAAGGCATGTCCGGACCTGTAACACAACACTGGTTAAATTTAATTTTTTCTTGGTGAGTAATATGAGGTGTGGCCCCAATAGTTACAGAGTCTGAGATCCAAATCATGCAGGCTGAATAGGGCTTTTTGGTTCAGATCTAAAAGAACCCCCAGATATTTATATACTTCTACCTGCGATAAAATACTTGAGTTTATTCTCCAGATGAATTTGGGGCGTTTTTTATGAGTGCTGGAAAGACGCAGGCCCACATGCATCAAGGCTTTTTGGAGTCGCAAACGGTGCGATTCCTTAAAATCGGCCGTTTGCGATTCCAAAATCCCTTTTTGGTATGCATCATGCATTTTCAGGAATCGCAACATTTTTGCGATTTCTAAAAATGCGATTGCTTTGAAGAAATTGCAAATTTGCGATTTCATAGAAGCAATGCATGATTAGTTTTAAAATTGCGAATTCGCAATTAGGGTGTCAAATTTACCGAGTGGTTGAACCACTCGGTAAATTTGCAAAAAGTGTTAAAAACGCAGCAAAAGCATTTTTTAAACATTCATGTTACGGACACACATGTCCTTAGGGCATGTGTGTGTGCAACATGATGCGAAAACAACATTTCATGGGTGCAGGGGGGGTTCATTTGAACCCCCCTCACCACCCTTGAAATGCAATCAGGATTTGCGATTTTTAAAGTGCAAATTCGCAATTCCCATTTATCCCTATGGGCCTTTTGGCCCATAGGAATGAATGGGAATTGCGAGTTCGCAATTTGAAAATCACATTTTTTATGCGATTCAGTAAAAATAGCGATTTTTACCGAATTGCATAAAAAATGAAAAAATATTCATGCATAGGCTTTTGCGATTTCTAAATTGCGAATCGCTATTTTTCGCAATTTAGAAATCGCAAAAGCCGATATTGATGCATGTGGGCCCTAAAGTATTACATTTTTTTAAATTGATTATCAGTTGTTCTTTTAAAATGTATATTGCTAGTTGAGAGATCAGGCGCTGTAGACCAAGCGGGTTTGAAAGAGTAACACGATGTCGTCCGCATATTGCAGACTTGCTATTTGTGTCTTTCCCAATTTGGGTGGATCTCCATTAATGAGACTATGGTTGCTTTCTAAATCAGCCGTGTAGATGTTAAAAAGACACGGCGCCAGAAAGCATCCTTGCTTTAACCCATTTTTTGTTGGAAATTTCTTAGTTAAACTCCGGCCATCCCCTGTTTTTTATCTGAACCCAGGTTTGTGAATATAGGTTCATGATTGCTTCTAATAATTTGGAGGGGATTCCCCAAGCTTTCATTTTAGCCCATAGCTTGGCTTTTGGCCCTTTATCAAAGGCTGCTTTAAGATCTACGAAACATGTGTAGAGGATGTTTGAATTGGCAATCGCTTTCTTTGCTAAGAGGGTAAGTGCTGAAATATTTGTGAAAGTCACCATGCCGGCTCTGAACCCAGTCTGTGTTTTCGCGATTAGATTTTTTCAGCTTACCCATTTCTCCAAATCTGCCAATAGGTTTGTTGCGTAGATCTTTGCCTCTACATCTATAAGGGCTATCGGTCTGTAATTGCTGGGGTCTGAGCCTGTTCCTGACTTATAAATGGGTTGAAAGATGCTGCCCCTCCAGGAGTCAGGAATGCTTCCAATCTCTAAACAATTGGAGAACAGAGGGGTTAGGTAGCAGGACCAAACGTCGGGGTCATACCTGAACAGTGCATTCGGTAGGCCATTGGGGCCGGGTGCCCCGTCCGATCTCAAATGTTTTATTGTATGCTTAATCTGCTGTTGTGTTATCTGTACGGGTTCTACTCTTTGCGCGTGCCTGATAAAAATGCTGCTGTCTTTCTGTTCAGCTCTGATTCTCGGTTTGGAGTATATGGTTGGATAAAGACTTTAAATCTGTGACTGATGCGTCCACCTATGATCATTTTTCCTTACTCTGACTCCTAGCCTCTGATATTTTCTCCGGACTGGAACACCTTTTAGTCTCGTTTGTGTTGTCCCCAGTGCTGGCTGTTGTCTGTTCAGTTCTGAAATTATATGTCTCGTCAATGTAAATGCTCCAAGAATGTTC
The DNA here is from genome assembly GCF_964263255.1 of Lissotriton vulgaris. Lineage (NCBI taxonomy): Eukaryota > Metazoa > Chordata > Amphibia > Caudata > Salamandridae > Lissotriton > Lissotriton vulgaris. The sequence goes on from NC_141694.1 coordinate 1,109,778,802, forward strand.
ATTAATTTCAGAGGTAAATTGGCGATGTTTGCCATTTAGCAGGAAATTGATTTTTGCCTAAAACTGTTTTGAGTTTCTCTGCATACTTGCGTGGAGCAAGATGGCCTCAACATTTTCCTTATATGTTCGTTTGGCCAGTTTTATTTCATGTTTTAGTTCCCTTTTCGTTTTTTCTATAATTATGAGAGACTGTTGTGATGGTTGGTGACCATTTGTTCGAATTAACCTTAGGTGTTTGTTCAATCACGTTTTTATTGCCCGTATGTTTGGCGTATACCATGGCCCTCCTCTGGTTCTGGGTGTTTTATGATCTCTGTGGGTAGGTTGACATTTTTTATTGATGTTGTTTGTAAAAGACTCCCAGAGTCCTGTAATATCTCCAGCGTGAACTATACGTGTTAACCACGACCGGCTTGTCTCCATTATTGTGTTGATGTTCTTTTCCTCCCAAATTTTCTGTTTTAGATTGTAAAGTTGTATCCTTAATGTAAGGGGTTTTGCCTGCTCTGACCCAATTGGAGTAATGGTTAATGTAAAAGTTTGAGGGTAATGGTCGCTTTCAACTCGATCCTGAATTTGAAAATCTATTATGTATGGAAATAGATCGGGGTCGGCTAGCGTAAAATCAATTTGTGATCCCGTTTTAGATGTAACCCTCGTGAATGCGGCTGGACTGTCCAAGGGCCCACTACCGTTTAAGGTGTGTAGGAAAAGGTAATCTAATTTTGCAGAACATTTCTTGCCCATAACGTCTTGTCTACTTCGGTTACCCTGCCTTGGCTGTATGAAGCTCGTTAGGTTGCGCTCTTGGCCTTGGATTAAGTTCATATTAAAATCCCCTGTTATTATTATGTTGGCACTTAGGTAGGTGCTTTTCAGTTTTTTAATTGCAGCTATTAATTGCTTAATTCTTTGGTCCTTCTCCTTTCTTGCTGGATGGATGTAGAGATTCAATATTAGTAGGTCCATTGAAGGTGAAAGATTTACTTTGGTACATTGCATCCAGGAGGAGTCAAGATTGATGCTTATGTTTTCCCAGGAGAGGTCCGTAGATATATAAGTCGACAAGCCCCCTTTGGCCCTTCCATGCTGTGCCTCCTTTTTTGCTGGAATGGTATATTCTTTATAGCCCACTAGTGGAGAGTTTTTTGCCTGCCAGGTTTCTTGAAAAAGGAGTATATCATGATGTTGGATAAATTTCACAAAATCTTCTTCTTTTAATTTTGCACTTATGCCATTAACATTCCAGGAGTAAAGAGAGGTTCACGTTCTGATATTTAAGACATCAACGCAAAGGAAAAAGCTACTGTGATAAGATAGCCCTTTCTTGAATAACTATTAGTCTCCCTTTACAGGCTACCAGTTGGTGGAGTCTCCCCTTTCTTCTTTGTTGTCAGATTGAACTTCAATGGAGAAGTGTAAAGTTTCTGAGGGAGGATCAAGGGAGGTTTGCAAAAAGAAGGCGAAGAAGAAACCGCTGACCCTAAGCCCTGCGGCCGGGGGAGGGGTATTAGATAGTATAGACAGCTTATTATCGGAATGTGGGGGTCTTCTTGATCCAACCTCCATCAATACTTCACCCAAGCATACCAATTTTCCAGTATCTAGAAGCCCCACATAAACTGGCTGTATAACAGCTATGTTTAAAAAAGCAGCTAGCAGGAATCAGGCACAAATGTCATGTCAATTGAGGCACCCTCTCAAAGATCATTAACCCTGAAAATAATAGATCTAGTGCAGGAAATAGGAGTCTTAAAGTAACTGTTGGCAGCCTCTCTGATTCTCTAAGCAAGGTACTCATTATTTATTATTATTAAATTAGTTTTGTAACAAGCGCAGCTACCCAAAAAGGGTTTCCCTAGCACACAAATTGCTTGAAAAGGAGCAGTCAAGAACCATTTGCTACTAAAAGAGCCAAGTTTTAAGATTTCTTCGAAAGCTGAGATAGGACGGGTCATTCTTCAAGGACACCGGAAGAGAATTCCAGATTTTGGGGCCAAGACAAGAAAAGGAACGGCCTCCCATTCTTGCAAGTTTAAATCTGGGAATCACGAAGTCTCAGTGGGCTGTAGAGCGCAGGGGACGAGAACGAATGTAAGGATGGATGAGCTCTTGCAGATACGCTAGTGCCACACCTTGTTTGATTTTAAAGATGTAACACAGGGTTTTACATTTAATTCTTTGATCAATTCGAAGCCAGTGAAGGTCACGTAAATACGGTGAGATGGAAGCCTAGGAACTTGACAAAGAAGGTGCTGCAGAGTTCTGAACTACCTGTAGCTTTCTCAGTACCGTTTGGCAGCTAGCGAGATAGAGAACATTGCCGTAATCGAGCGAGAGGTGATGAGTGCCTGGACTACTGTGCATTGGGTTGAAGCAGGAAGCATCCAAATGATCTTCCGAAGCCACCTCAAGATCGTAAAACAGATGGCAGCAACACTCGCCACCTGTTGTCTCATAGAGAGACTATCATCAATAATGATGCCCAGATTACGGACATGGGTGACAGGTAGGGGAAAGTAACCCATTTCCTGAGGCCAATGGTGAGGGCCCCATAGGTCCTTGTGCTTGCCCAGGATAAGGACCTCAGTCTTATCCCCATTTAACTTCAAAAAGGTAAGGCGCATCCACTCTGTCAAGTGCCGTAGGCCGCACTGAAGGGCAGATGTTGTAGCATCTTTAGTGGTGGAAAGGGAGAAGACAATCTGCGTATCATCCGCATATGAATATAGGGAAAGATACGCCTCTTCCACAATCTCTGCAAGAGGTCTGACATAGATGTTGAAGAGCATGGGGCTTAAAATGGATCCCTGTGTGACTCCATGTGCTGATATGCAGATCTTAGATGATGCCTTAGCAGAAAAGACTTGAAAAGTCCTGTTACTAAGGTCAGGAACTTGGGCGTGATGTTCGATGACAAGCTCTTGTTCATCCACCACGTGAACTCGGTAGTCTCATCTGCCTTCTACACCCTTAAAATGATAAGGAAACTTTTTCCCTTTCTGCCCCCCAGTGCTGGTAAAACTCTGATGTGCTCATTGGTTTTGTCAAAGATCGACTATTGCAACAGACTCCTCCTAAATGCTCAGGAGAAAGTCATAAATAAATTACAATTAGTTCAGAATTCAGCAGCCAGAGTACTGTCCGGTACCCCTAAGTTTAAATCTATCTCCCCAGTCATACGTCAACTTCACTGGCAGCCTATCAGACGCCGAACTAAATTTAAGGCTCTCTGCATCGCATACAAAGCAATTAATAATTCTGGACCCGAGTTCCTAAAAAAAGTACTTTGCCCGTACACCCCCATCAGATCCTTGCGTTCATCTTCTGCGCAACTTCTCACCATTCCACGCACAAAGAAATCCTCATGGGGAGATCGACGCTTTGCAGTGGCTACTGCAAAACTATGGAACACCCTCCCCCTTCGCATCAAGGCCAGCCCCACCCTCTGGATGTTTAGGAAGGTAGTAAAGACATGGCTCTTCAACCAGTAACTGCGCATCTCTGTTGCTTTCGATCATTCACAGAGCCGAGACACCCCAGGGTATTTGTGCGCTATATAAAATTCATAAATAAATAAATAAAATAAATAAAAGTGCGACCCTCAAGGAATGAAGCAAACCAGGATAAGGCAGTGCCGTCCAGCCCAAGAGACCTAAGGGCGTTAAGCAAGATGTTATGCGACACAGTGTTGAATGCGGCACTCAAATCTAATAGAATGAGTGCCGCAGTTTCCCCTTGATTTAAATGCTGGCGCAGTTTCTCAGTAACCCCAAGCAGAGCGGTTTCAGTTGAAAAGTTGGCTCTGAACCCGGATTGTGAATAATGAAGAAAGCCAACTTTATCTATGTGTTGTGTCAGTTGAGTATTGATATGTTTCTCCAACATTTTGGAGAAAGCCGGAAGCAGAGATAAGGTCTAAAGTTAGATAGTAGAGAAGGATCTGCTCTGGCCTTTTTCAACAAAGGGATGACCATGGCTCACTTCCACTCTGGGGGTACCAAGGCCTCCCGCATAGAGGCATTAAGAAGATCGATAAGGACGCCTTTGGATAGTGGATGTTTGTCAGCAAGCATTTTTTGGGAAGGCCCCTCGCTCATGGGCGGAAGCTATAATCGTTGTCTTTAAAAAAAAGGCAAAAAAGTAGAAGAATTGGGTTCGTATAGGCCCATTTCATTACTGAATTCGGATATCAAAATTTATTCGAAGCTTATTGCCAATCGGTTAAACGATCTGATGCCGGGGCTCGTCTCTATAAGACAACATGGATTTATACAGGGAAGAGGTACCACAGAGGATAGGGCACTTGCTCTCCGGTTGGTGTGACCCTGTTGGACGCCAAAAAAGAGTTCGACAGGGTCACATGGGCCTTTTTGTGGTCTGTTTTAGGGAAAAAGGGGATCACTATGGAATTTGTTAAAGCAATACGGACGTTGTACTCTCAGCCGACCGCTGCTATCAGTGTCTCTGGGACGACGTCGGGGGTAGTGCGGATAGCAAGGGGAACAAGACAGGGTTGTCCCTGCTCGCCCTTGTTATTCGCACTCTATATTGACCCATTTATCAGAAATCTAGAGAGAAACTCTGCAATTAAACCTGTGCAGTTAAATAATTGGGATTTTAAAGTCTGCGCTTATGCAGATGATATCGCAGTAGTGACAGCTGAGATTAATACGGCATTACCTATTATTGTGGAATCTGCAGAGGAATTCGGTCGACTATCTGGATACAAACTCAATGTTGACAAAACACAGCTTATCCATTCAGTGGCAGGCCGTCCAGAGAATATAAAGCTAGAAAAGGAGGCCACCTATTTAGGAATAAAAATTACAACTAATATTGAAGAAATCATCCCTATAAATCTGCATCATGTTATAGCATCCTCTAACAAATTATTAGAAAGAATAAACAATTTGAAGCTTTCCCTTTTAGGGCGTAGTAACGTGATAAAAATGCTTATTTTCCCAAAGTTTTTGTATTTATTTCGTGCTATTCCTTTTCTGATACCTTCTGGGTATTTTGTTCGTATAGAGAGAATGTGCTCTAGATTTCTCTGGGGATACCATCGGGCCAGGAGAGCATAAAAAGATGTGTGTTGCCTCGAGAGAGAGGGGGATGGGGTATCCCGAATTTTCAGTTCTATCATTGGATGGCGATATTGCAGCATATGGGTATTTTAATATTGCCAGAAGACTCCACGGAGGACTTCCTGATGCCATCTATCTATGAAATGCTCTTGGGCGCTGAGGCTAAACAATGTTTAAATCGGATCATCGAGCCTAGCTATTACAAAAAAAAAAAAAATTTAAGATCTTCGATACGGCTTATGTTATATGGAGAACTATAAAAAAGATACTCCGGCTAGGTGCTAACTTAAATATATACACGCCCTTGCAGAACTGCTCTCTTCTTCCAGAATCATTTCATGATGGTGTGATGCTCAGGTGGTCTAACTTAGGGATAAATAAGGTTGGGGACTTATTCCAGGAGAAAGACTTTGTTTCATTTAAATATTTAATGAATGCATATCATATACCTCGCTCTGATTTTTTTAAATACCTTCAGATACGAAGTTTTTGTGCACAGAAATTATCAAAATCTATGATTGTTTTGGGGAAAATTACGCTCTTTGAAGCGATTAAACATCGGTATAAAAAAGGGCCCTTATATCAGTTACTTTTGGAAAATGTAGAAGATGATTTAGAGGTTAGAGCTGCTAAATGGCAGAGTAAACTGAATGTTCAATATGTTAACTTGAAGAGAAGCATTGCAATTGCTGGTAAAGTTTTGTTGAATGGGCCCTTGATAAGCCAGCATTTTATGTCAGTTTTTGAGTTATATTATACACCAGGGAAATTGGCCAAATGGAGCCCAGGGCGGGGGACAAACTGTAATCGATGTAGTTATCATGCAGCGGATGCTGCCCACATGTTCTTTCTGTGCCCGAAATTGGGTCAATTTATCGCCTTTGTTTCTGAAAGTTTACGCATTTTAATTAAATTAACAGCACCACTGGTTATTTTTGGCTGTGAAGAGTATATGGATAATCAAGGCCCTGATGCAGAGGAAGGATTTATCTTTATTTGCATGTCCGCATATCGTTCATGTATTACCTCTAGCTGGCTTGATTAGGAACCACCTAATTTTATTATGTGGCAAACTAAGCTCTTGTCTATGTATCATTTTGAAAGTGCACTATATAAAAAGAAGGGCATTAGAAAGAAAATGTTTGGATATAATTTATGGTCCCCAATCGCCAATTGGATAGGAAATTAATGCTAACATTGGAATTGTTAAGATACTTAGTAATCAGTTTGGATGTCCATCTTTCTGCCATTGCTTTGTCTCTCATTCATGTATTCTACTTTTCTGTAACATTGTTGGTTCTTCTTTTCTTCTTCTTCAAATCTTTATTTCGATCACATGATCATAAAAGATGTACAGAATTATCACATCAGTTAAAAATCAGAAATGTCATTGTATCATTAATATAAAATACATTTGAAGATTAAAAAACGAATAATAATCACAAATGAGTACCAATACATCAAAGGATAAAAGTCTGTCAAGAGTCTCCAGCCCTCTTTATCAATCGGGTTCGGGCATACCACATTGCAGTTAGGAATTTTGCCAAAGCAAACACAATTGGGGGGGATAAATCAGTCTTTAAAACTCTGTATGCGGGTAAGAATGTTTTGAATCCCATGTTTTTAAGGAGGGAGACAAGCCAGTATTTCCTGCTTTTCTGATAGGCTCGACAGAAAAAAAACACGTGCACATCGTTCTCCTTTGTGTGGGCACATGCAGTGCACATCTCTTCAGGAGGCCGACAGGACCATGTTACTGTAAAAGACCCTAAGGGTAGGGTCCCGTACCTCCATTGCAGGAATAGTTTTCTGGTTAGCGCCGGAGTCATGCCATCTAAGACACTTTCAAGTTTGTATGAATCTTTGGTTTTTATAAAGTGATGAGTCAGAGATCCTTCACGAGTGCTATCCAGAGCTCGGAGGAGCTTTTTGTCATAATACGCTCTGGACAGCGCTTTCCTCGGTATCCTATTGCTTGTATTTTCCGGATCTGACCATAGTTCTGGTAATCCAAGAATCTCGCAGGTTCTCTTGATGTAATTTAACCAGGGCGTCTTAGTGGCGTTGGGCAGAGATAAAAATTCCTGTAACTCAGTTCTGTAGGTAACGAGGTCCTGACTGCTCCAGAGGCTGCGCCAAAAGGTTAGTGGTTTAAGCCCTAATTCCTCCGTGATGGGCCTCAGGCCCAGGTCCAGCCTTAGGGGCAGGAGTGGAGTACTTAAAGGAAGAGCTGTCAGCTGCCTGAGAAATTTATTTTCTGTGGTCAGCAATTTGGGCGATGGAATAGGGCCCCACAACTCTCCCCGTAAGTGACTCCTCCCCGCGCCTGGGCTTTGTAAATTTGGATTGCAGGGCTGAGTGGGCGATATGGTGACTTGCTCGCAATTCTCATGATACCACCCACCATCTGTGCCAGTTTCATGTTTGCTTTTGTCTGATGTGCCAACCACGTTAGGTTTTGATTTAGGGTTATCCCCAGATACTCTATTGTGTGGACCCTTTCCAAACGTACTGTACCAAGCAGGGGGTTGGGGCGGTTGAGGGGCATGGGGTTAAGAATCATAAATTTGGTTTTCTGCGGATTGATTTCAAGTCCCCTTTCTGTGCAGAACGCCAGAAAACCATCCAACACCCGCTGTATGCCCATCAGGGATTTGGACAGCAGCAGGGTATCGTCCGCAGACATAATTGCGGGCACCCTGCTGCCGGTCTCTTTTGGGGCGTCGGTGTTGGCAGAACAGGGTCGGTGCGAGCACACAACCCTGTCTCACCCCTGTGCAAACGGGGAATCTTTCAGTTAGGTTGCCACTTCTCCCGCACCTGACATGTGAGAAGTTATTATGATGTAATCTCATCAGGATTGCTAGGATGTCTTTCGGGACACCCAACTCCTCCATTACCTTCCACAATTTTGGTCTTGGCACTAAATCGAAGGCGGCACGTAAGTCCACAAAAACCGTGTACAGAGTGCCGCCCTCAATCAATGCTGTCCTCCAATATATGAGATTTAACCTAAAAATTTGATCAATTGTGGACACCCCCCTCCTAAATCCTGCCTGGTATGGGGTCAGGGTATCTGTCTCCTCCAGCCAGTTCTGCAGCCGGTCCAGAATTAGCCTACCGAAAAGCTTCTGTGATACATCGATGAGGCTTATTGGGCGATAGTTGGCTGGAAGCAGAAGGGATCCCTTTTTGAATATTGGAACCACCTCTGCACCCAGCCAAGTATCCGGGACCTCCATTCCCTTGAGGACCGCATTAAATATCAGCAGGAGATAGGGGGCCCATACCCCTGGTTCCTGCTTGAATAGGTCGCCCGGCACCCCATCGAATCCCGGGCTTTCCCTGTTGACAACCCCGCAATAGCTGCCCGAACTTCTTTTTCTGTGAAGGGTTCACCCTCGGGGTCATTCACTAGCGTGCATTGGGGGGTACTCGGGACCTCATCCTCTATTGCATATAGTGACTGGAAATGGATTTGCCATATACTCGGGCAATGTTGGGTTCAATTGCCGAGGGGAGATCTTCTGCTCCACTATTGACTACCCGCCAAAATTTACTAGAGTCTCTGATGGCTAGTGTACTGGAGTATTCCTCCCAGTGTTGTTGGTCCCATTCGGCCTTGGCATTTGATAACAGTTTCTTGTATGCCCGTCTCCTAGATTGTATCTCCTCACTGCTTCTGCCCGCCTTAATTGCGAGTAGAAGTTCACGTTTGGAGTCCCAGCACGTAGCGTTATACCAGGTCTTCTTGTGTGTTCCGCTAGATCTACCAGCCCCCTTTACAAAGAGATCTAACTCCATGGTGTTTATTAGATCTTCATGGGTCCGCCCTAGCAGGTCTCTATTTTTCCCATCACCCAGTTCCTCACCAATAGCGAATGCCCTTTCCAGCACTGGGGTGATTCTGGCATAGAGTTTAGCTAACTTAACGCCACTTGTGGCCAGTTTCCCCCACCTTACTCTCCTTCGGTTGTTCTCCAGGATTAGCCCTGACTTTGGACTTTGTTTACCCCGTCCCATGTCCTCGATGCCTTTTAGGGCATATTCGAGTTCCAGGACATTGTGGTCACTATCCCGTCTATCAATTACCTTGAAGTCGATGATTCGTGACCAGGATGACAGTTGGACGAGGATATAATCTAATCTAGATTCGCTTCCAGCTTTGTTAAAGGTGCATTTACTTGGCATATCTGATTTAGTGCGCCCATTGCAGGCCCTTAGGCCTTGATTTAGAGTAAGGGCGGTTATCTGAAGAGCGAGGGGAGTCCAAGCTCTTGGTGGTGGTGCAGCCGTGGTGGGTATCAGCCATCTTGAATCCTCCTCTAGGGAGGGTCCATCAAGAAGGCCTGGCAGTGGCTCATAGTGCGAGTTTAGGTCCCCTCCAACCAGGTAGTGGAGCTCCCCTGAAATTTCACTCAAAAAAGCGGAGAGTTCCTCGATGGTATTTAATTCTCGTGGTGTGGCTACAGATCTCAAATAGACGTTTATTATCGCCAGTTTGGAGGAATTTGGCCATTCTAAGAGGACATCTGTGCCAATCTACCATCCAGCCAGACTGGTCTGATCATTTCTTGCTGAAATTCTGTCTGTCAGAAGAGGATAAACACCCTAAAAAGAACACTCTTCCACCAGTTTGGCGTCGACAGTGGCACAAGGTAACGGCGGAGGACCTACAACAGGTCTGGATAAGGCCTAACCTTGTGCCCACAGACGATGTGGAAGGAGCTCTAGTTAAATTTAATGATTCTATGATTGCAGCAATAGATAAATTGGCCCCCCTAAAGCTGCATAAACAATTTCCTGTGAGCAAACAAGAAAAATGGTACACTGAAGCATTAAGAGTAGAGAAGCAGGGCTGTAGGAAGTTAGAGAAAAAATGGAGGAAAGATCGCACAGAAGAAAACGGCAGAGCCCATCATGCAGCCCAGTCTAACTATTACAAAAATATAAAGATGGCGCGGAAGAATAGTCTCACACAGCAACTTGCAGAGGCAGGCAATTCCTCTAAGGAACTATATAAAATATTACAAGCATTTGTAAAACCGACAGCCTGTGACAGCCCAGATGACTTCTCCCAATCGTTATGCGATAACGTCTCTCTGTTTTTTGAAAACAAAATCAACATGATATATGAGAAAATCACGAAGGCTCCCAGCAATCATAGCAATATTTGTACTCCCGCCTCTTCATCAACACATAGAAATGTCTCTTTGACAACTTTCCCATTAGGTGGTGAATCAGACCTTCCATCCCTCATCAGCCGCATAAAGTCAGGATCCCCTGACGACTTCCTACCAGCAAAAATGATGGTCCCCCTGAGTACTCTACTTGGACCACAAATCCAAGATATCATTAACCATTCTCTCAGGGAAGGACACGTACCCGGGGAATGGAAAAAAGCGGTGGTGAACCCTATCGGGAAGAATGCAGCACTTCCATGGACGGACCTTTCCAACCTACGACCCATCTCCCTCCTGCCATACCTTAGCAAAATGACCGAGAGACATTTGAACACCCATTTGTCAAATTACATCGAGGCAGCGGAGGGCCTGGACCACTCTCAATCTGGTTTCAGGCCCAATCACAGCACCGAGCCGGCCCTCATCTCAGTGACCGATAACATCAGGATGTCAGTGGATGAAGGGGGTTCAACGATTCTGGTGCTGTTAGATTTATCCGCTGCCTTTGGCACGGTGTCACATGAAATACTTTTTGGTCGTTTGAGGGAGGTGGGCATAGGAGGCACAGCTCTGTCCTGGTTGGAAAGCTTTCTTTCGGGTCGCCAACAAGAAGTCAAGTTGGGCTCCCATAATTCAATCTTAAGGGAGCTCACCAAGGGAGTGCCACAGGGCTCATGTCTAAGCCCCACGCTCTTTAACGTGTATGTGGCCCCCGTGGCGGACATTGTAAGAAAATACGGGTTCACCCCGGTGTCGTACGCCGACGACACCCAACTCCTATTCCCCTTCCAGTTCTCACTCCCGCAATTCAACAATCTTTTGCAGATGGGATGAGAGCAGTGTCAGATTGGATCGCACAAAATTGCCTACAATGCAATGTGACCAAGACGGAAGTCATGTTGTTTGGTGGGGCTACTCTCCTATGGTCCCCAGATTGGTGGCCCTTGGAGTTAGGACCTGTCCCCAGCCCGAAAAAAACTGTCAAAAATCTTGGAGTACATCTGGATCAAACACTCCTGTTCAAAGAACACATCAATCAAGTTACAGGAGCATGTTTCCGTGTTATCGGCATGTTACGTCGTGTTTTTCCATTCTTGCCCGATAACTATAGGAAAACATTAGTCCAGACGTTAGTAATAAGTAAGATGGACTACTGCAATGGCTTGCTAATTGCAGCCAATGAGGAACAACTAAAAAAATTGCAAGTAGTCCAGAATACTGCAGCGAGGCTGGTCCTCAATGCTCAACCCAGAACCCCATCCCGCCCTCTTCTACACCAGCTCCACTGGTTGCCAATTAGGCAACAAATTGAATTTAAGACGTGCTGTACTATACATAAATGCTTGTTTGGCTAGGGACCTAGATATCTGAAGGAAAAGTTTTTACCATATATTCCAGGACGCTCTCTACGCTCCAGCAGTCACCAATTACTTCAGGTCCCTAGATTTAGAAGAACAAGACAAGGTGGTCGTGCCCTATCATATAAAGGCCCAGTTCTATGGAATTCACTCCCCTCCACACTGAAGCAAATTACCAATCTGGAATCCTTTAGGAAACATCTTAAAACTTACCTATTTACTCAGTCTTAACAATTCTCCGCTAACAGTATATGATCATGGCTAAGCCTCTCTACTAGGAGCGCAAGCGCAGAGATATCCCTGCCGGAATTGATTCAGGCGCTATATAAGAAAAGAAAATAAAATGAACTAGTATGTCATCTGAATCTACAGTTAGGCAGCTGGCCTGACAGCCCAAATGGGATGCTACCTAAATTGCCAGTCCTCCAGACGGTCGTCCCCGGCCCCCCCCATTTAGCTGGGTTTGAGAATACTGCAAACCCCTGGCATGTATACTCCTCTCGCGCCCAAATTTCCTGGAAGAGGCAGATACATTTTGAATTGATGAAAGAAACCCATTCCTGGAAATCCATTTTATTGCCCAGCCCAGCTACATTCCATGAGATCAGAATCAGGTGGCCCTATGTCGGAGTAGTTATTCTCGTTTGTGCCACGATTTACCATTGGCTGTAGTAACAATTCCCCCTGACCTAACCGTAAATTACTGTCAGTGCCGGATATATCCGCTCTAGAATAGCCGGAATCTCGACAATGTACAGGGTCAGTGGGAAGATCTATCTGTTCCCATGAAACCGGAGCTTGTTCACAGGGGGGTGGTTCTATCCTCACTATCATCTATTGGATGGGAATGGAGCTGATCCCTCCCTTGAAACTCGAGCTGTCAGTCAACCATTTCAAGGCTGCTGTACCTATTGTGGGTAGGAAGGTAGGCTGGGTAGTGGATTCTATGGGGCCCAGGGACTCCTCTCATTCTTCCCCCCCATCCGCCCCTCCTCCTAGTGCTAGTCTCCCATCCTTCCTCATTGCCGTATGGAGGTGAATATTCGGGGACCGTACTCCTGTAATGGTATGGTTCCCTCCTCTCCCTGCGGTTACTCTCCCATTCTCCCAACATTTCCTGGTGGTACCCCCATCTCTGATCTTCTGATGTGTATATACTCGATGGGTAGAAAAATGAGAGAGGGAGGGACTGGATGTTACTCCCTTGGTCGTCAGGGGCCCAACTGCAGATGTAGGAGGCTGTACTCGGTTCTCTAAAGGTGACCAAGACACAGTCGCCTCTGAATGTTTTTCTCATATATCCCACCCAGGTAACCCGTCTTACCAATAGAACATCGCTAGTTGTGCCTTGTGGGAGAGGTCTGTATATAGACAGTCAGCTGATGACTTTATTTTTAAGAGAGACGGTCGATTCTATAGCCATGGGTTTTAACTCGGGCACGCCCGCTAAAATTACTGTATAGGGAGACGCCTCTGGTGGTAGGTTCACAGGTTTGGTTTTCCGTGCGATATTTTGTATGCTATCTGGGGATTTTAATTCGCTCTGTGGTTTGTCCGGAAGTGTGGCAGTATCTTTAGGATGTGTAGTTGTGTTTGGGGGTGGAGGCAGTGCAGCCTGGGTTTTTGGAGGAGGGATGTTTGTGTTAGCGCTGGCCAGGGGTTGAGGGATCTTATTTTGGTTTGGTTTGGGTTGTATGTGTTGAGGAGTGGTTGGGCCATTTTTCTTCGTCATTGTTGTTTGCTCAGTGCCCTTTTTAGTCTTTGCATCCGGGCCCCCTTTGGCTCCCTTGATATCTAATTTCAGGGAGTCAGCTAGCTGAACTGGAGATTTTTCAATGTTAACCAGCCTAGCTTCGATCTTTATCAGGCGGGCCTCAAGAGGGCTTAAGAGTGACCTAAAGAGTGTGCCTATGTCTGCCAATGTGATATCATCGCTAGGGGATTCCATGGAAATATTGTTAAAGCGAGATGGTGTGTCTGTAGGTGCAATGACTAAAGGTGGGGCCACTACACTGTCCTTGTGTGAGTGGGCAGAGTTGGTATCGCCAACACTGACATCGTCCCTTACAGGTTTGGGCTTAGGGGTTTTTGGCTTTCTCCCTCCCTTGTTTTGCCCCCCTTTCTTCCTTTTTTGAATAGCTCCTTCCCTGGCTCCCCTTGTGAGAACAGAAACATTCTCACAGGTGGTGGCTATGACTGCGTGGAGATCAGGGGATGGAAGCGGGGTTTGAAGTAGGGTTTTTGGTATTTGGCCTGTAGGTAGGGTCATTAGGCTCATGTCCTCAAGATCACTTGAGGCCTCCATTGTGAAGTCTGTATTGGTGGGTGATTGATTAACCCCCGAAGCCCCAAATCCAGAATTGCTGGCTTCTAGCTAGGCATGGGCGGAAAATCCGTTCCGCTCGCGGATTTTGCGGATTTTCGGGAAATCCGCAATCCGCGAGATTTGCGAATCTCCCGCAAAATCCGCAAATCCGCGAGCAGCGGATTTTGCTCGCACTGCTCGCACTGTTCGCGTGAGTTCGCGTGAGTTCGCGCCCCGCGAATAAGTGCAAAATTGCAGAAATACGATCTTAGCAAAACTGAAAGTAACTACTTACCAGGTTCAAAAGTTCAGGCTCATCATTTGTAGCCATTTCCTGTAGTGCTTCCTGAGGGGCCCCTCCAGAGTTCAGTTGCCAGTTGAAACTATTATGTGACCCTGCTCTGAACCTCAGAATAGTTACACATATGCCACAAAGGTCCTGAATTACAGCTAAGGGAGACAAGCAGGAGCCAGGCTGGAAGTTAAAATCCATTAATCAGCCCCTAATTCATTATTGTCAGTTGGGGCAGGGCAGGTGTTGTAACTAATTTTGCAACAATGAAAGCACTTAGCAAGTGCAAAAGATCACTAATCAGGGCGCACTAAGGAAGCAGGTGCCAGCTAAAAAAATATTCTGTGACACATTAATCAGCCCCAAATTAATTCAGGTCACTTGAGGCAGGGAAGGTGTGCTTTGCTTTGCCGAAAATAATGTACACTGGACAACCAGAGGGTGTGGTGATGAAACAGAGGGTGGCATGGGTGGGCCAGAGGGTGGCATGAGTAGTCAGAGAGTGGCAGTGGTGACAGAGAGTGGCAGTGATGAAGAAGAGTGTCCCAAACAGGCTGGACACGTAGAAACAACAAGTTCGCGAAACTTGCGACCCGACAGGTAAGTTTGCAATTTGCGAAAGTGTACAAAACCCTCGCGAACTGGCAGAAACACGGGCGAACACAAAAAAAAAAAAAATCCGCAAATTCGCGGGAATTCGCGGATTTTGCGGATTGCGAATCCGCAAATCCGCAAAATTCGCGAACGCGAGATCCGCAAAATTCGCTCATGCCTACTTCTAGCCTTCCATCAGGAGTCTTGGCTAGAGCCATTGGGACCATTGATGATCTCCTTACTCAGTCAATTTCCTGAGAGATGCGTCTCTCAAGTACAGCAATGTCCTCTATCAAAAGTGATCCTGCTTTGACAAAATAGTTATCAATGGTACCTTTAGCAGCTCCTGCCACTCCCAGTGAAGATTTACTCCTTGTTTCCCTGGTACACATTTCAAGGTCTGAGTGTTCCGTTCCTTATATAGATTGGGTAGATAGAGTTGTCCGACCAGGGGGAATGGCCCGGTCCCGGTCTCTCCCGTCCTCGAACGGCCTCAAACGGCCCGCCCTTTGTCCGGGCTTCGCTCCGCACTTCGTTCCGCGCGCGTCCCGCGTGCGCGGGTGTAGTTCTGGCTATATACGTGTACGCTGTGGGCGTGGCTTCCAGGGAGAGCGGGCCAGGTGTCAGCAATTGGCCTCGCAGGGACTCCTGGTCAATGGAGTCCCTGCCGTCACGCTCGCAGCCCCGTTGAGCCGCCGCAGCCCCTGCTAGCTGCCCTTGTGAAGCGGGTCCGGCGAACAGTATCTAGTGTTCAAGATGCGGGGCAGAGCAGGTCAGTGGAAGACAGAAGGTCCTTTAGTCCGCTTGTATCACGCTGTAGAGAGAAGAGTCCTTCTTTTGCTGCTGCCATAAATTTCAATAAAACAAAATAAATAAAAAATAAAAAAAGGACGCCTTTGGATGTGGCAGAGAGCTGACAAAGGATGTTAATAGGCAAAGGATCAAGAGGAGACCCAGATTTAATACTGTTTAAACAATTTCTCTTCAAATGGGTCTCAGGAAGAAATCTTGGCTATCTGGTCATAATTACTGTGATATGTAGGGTCAAATGCAGAAGCCTTACTACACAAGGAAGGGGAAGGGGCAGAGAGTGACTCGTAAATAAGTTCAACCTTCTGAATAAAGAAGTCAGCAATGTTGTTACATTGATTTTCATCAAGGACAGGAGGAGGAAGGATGGTATCAGATCCAGCTGACTTCTTCACTGACAAAAATAGAGCCCGAGGATGATTAGATGCCTTAGTTATTGTGTTAGCAATGTAAAAAATGTGTGCCTCTTTACACGCTGAATGATAACTTTTAAGAGCAGCTTTGTAAGCATCTTTACAAGTTAAAGAGTACAATCTCCTCCATCTTCTTTCTAGTGCTTTACATTTAGACTTAATAACTTTAAGATTGTTTGTATACCATGGGGCAGGGGGGTGATGAGTAAAGCTGTGTTTGGGTACGGGGGCAGACAGATGTCAATGGCATTGGTTAGCCAGTCCGAGACAGCAGTATTTAATGAAAGCAAAGTTAAAGTGACATCAGGTATGCTAGTAGACAGAATAGTATTAAAAGACTCCATATTCAACTTGCCCCAAGATCTGAGACTACCTGAGCTAGTAGGAGGGGCCACTACCCTAGATGTGGAATGCTGCAGGTTGAATGGAATTATAAAATGGTTGGACCAGTCTAACTGAAGCGCAGGAGTAGTCATAGCAAAGATTGGACAAAATTGGATCCAGAAGGTGTCCCGCTTTATGAGTAGGGCCCTGATTGCATAACCGTAAGCATAGAGCCTCCAAATCAGATAAAAAAGTGTGGCAGATGTTATTCTGAATATCTTCTAGGTGAAGGTTCAGGTCACCTAGAATTGTAAAATTCACTGCCTTTAAAATGAAGGAAGCGATAAGGTCAGGGAAAGTGGAGAACCAGGGGCCGGGCTTCCCCTGAGGGCAATAAATTAAAATGCCAGACAAGGTCAGCTGAGGGAATACAGAGAGTTTAAACGAAGCCGCTTCACACTCTGTGATGGAAATAGCTTCAAATTTACAGAAATGAATAGATTTTTAAATTATAGCAATCCCCCCGCCTTTGCCTGTGTCTCGACCTTTCCTGGCAATGACATATCCAGGAGGAAGAGCAGTGGCAATGTCGGGGCCCGAACTGGCATGAAGCCATGTTTTGGTCAGAAAGAGGTACAAAAGGGGGTGGTGAGGGACGGAGCATCTGAATCAATCAAACGCTCACACCCAGTCTAAAGATCTGGGTTCAATCCATCACCGTTCTTTAGCCCATGGCTATATGCAAATCAGTCTGACCCTGTGCCTCATGGGAACAGTCCAGCCCGAACTGCCAAGCCATATCTTCTCTGGACTGGAAACAAGCTTCAGAGGACCGGTTTCTGGCATTCCAGCTGTCTTCAGCCCCGCTTGCTTGAATCCAGTGGCAAAGTGAGCAAGGGACTCATGTCTGAGCATACCCTGCCACACTTATGGCTGCCAAAAGCGGTACAAAAGGGGGTGGTGATGGACGGAGCATCTGAATCAATCAAACCCTCACACCCAGTCTAAAGATCTGGGTTTAATCCATCACCGTTCTTAGGGGCGTGGATAACGCGCCATTGTGGAATGGCGGACCTCCCGTAAGAATGAAGTCGAAATAGTGGGCAAAGGTGCACAGCAATTTGATCAATGATTTTCCTAATCACGGTTAAATTTGATGTTAATAAGGTTGGGTGCTCCTGCAGGTAACGTGTCCGTCCATCACGTTGTAAAATAGCTGCTGAATGCGTGCATACATAAATTATGAATACATCCCAGCGGTTAGGGCACTCCTTAGATATAGCCAATGACTGAAGAAGCAAGAAAAAGCGCTAGAGTGAACGAAAAGTGAACGAGGTGTGACCCGACTTACTGGATAGTTGAAAGCTTCTATTCTCTGTTTCGACGATGTGTGCGGTTAGTGAAATCCCGGGTAGGTTGTGCGAACGTGAACACGAGTAATGTGATATATGATTAGACCCTGCCGGGTCAAGTAAGTCGTGTTCGCACCGCCACGTCACTATCGGTTGCCAATTTTGTGGAACTTCCGCTTAATACGAGTACTTTAGTTTCTGACAACGTTTCACCTTTTGTTCTAGCTCCAGCTTATATCGTACGTCTCAAAGTCAACACGTAAGTGAAACAAAAGCACTTACTCACTGGGTTTAACTGGTTACGGGTCACACCTCATTCACTTTTCGTTCACTCTAGTGCTTTTTCTTGCTCACACACGTTTATACAGGCTCACCTCATCAGTTGCTTTTGGCATTATTGATTTATGCATTGAGTTGGTACATGTCAGTCATTGGCTATATCTTATTTTGTAGAGCTCCTGGAAAAAGGGCTCAGAAGCCCGAAATGCACAAGGAGCGTTAAAAAGACTTTGATGGATCTCACTAAGTGAAAATACTTGCGCTATGAACAATGAACTATTGATGATTTGATATGAAATATCCAATAAGAATCATTGAAAAATAAAGGAAGCTCAAATAAATAATAACAGTTTGGGAGTCTTGTTCTAAGAACCTAAGGAGTGCCCTAACCGCAGGGATGTATTCATAATGTATGTATGCACGCATTCAGGACCTCCCGTAAGCTCCGGAGATTTGCGGGCTCCTGATGCAATTATAGCCTCATTCGACTCCCTCTTGAGGCCGGAATTTGGCATCCTCCTACAGCGGAACATGGTCCACTTTGATTGTTTGCCGCAACAGAGTTTTTAAAGCCGAGTTAAAGGCGCTACGAGCTTTCTCTTCCAGCGGCTGCATTGGGACGCGGGCGACCGCCATTTTGTGCCGCCGAGTCCGCGTCCTCTCACAGCATTTCGCGTCACCTTCAGCTGCTCTCCTGGTGACACAATCAGAAATACGCTGCCCTTATTTTGCAGGTCACTAACAAGGTATGGCGTAGTGTGCTGCTGTCTGCCTTCTGCCTTTTATTTGGCTTCTTCATACACTTTCCTCAGCTAGTATGCTTCTGTGGTGAACTCGGCCGCCATTTTCAAATTTTGGTGTGAGGATGGCTTTTCTTTTTCTGTTTCCTGGTACTATGTCATGGTGCTTCATTACTGGCCTGTTCCTCCAATATCTTCATTGAACGCTTTGCGGCTTTGCTATTTTTCTTCCTGCTATATGTGGATTTCATCATCATAAAATACTGTGGAGCTTGAGTGACCTGCGTACTTATGTTATTTTTGACAGGGCTGTGCCTCTTGTTGGTTCCTTATCCCTGAGCAAATATTTTGGGGTATTCCTTTTTCACTTTTTGCTCACTATTTTTGTGGCTGGTGGCGTTTTGTTCCATTCCTGTGATGCCTGCATCCTTCTTGCATCTCTGGTGTGCCCCTCTGCTGTAAGAATGGCTCATGACACAGGCAGCATAAAGTCATCTACCACCGTTACCAAACCTAAAAGCCCTAAAAATGACCCACCTTCTCCAATTCGCACTTCCTCAATCCTATTGGATTCCATCTTAGATGAGGTTCGTGGTCTTCAACCCTTCATGTCTGCCACTAATGAGAAACTCAAGCAGATTGAGGAGAGATGGGTAGTTATGGAGGGCAAGGTTTTGAATCTAGAGCAGCGCGTCAGCGATATTCAGGATGTCTCTACTAAGATACCCCTACTGGAAAAGGAAATCCAACAGTTACATTTACACACAGAGGACCTTGAAAATCGTAATCGTAGGAACAATCTACGTATTTATGGTGTTCCAGAGAATCTTGAGGGGTCTGACATGGTGTCCTTTATTCGTAAATTCCTGCACGAACTTTTATA
The DNA here is from genome assembly GCF_964263255.1 of Lissotriton vulgaris. Lineage (NCBI taxonomy): Eukaryota > Metazoa > Chordata > Amphibia > Caudata > Salamandridae > Lissotriton > Lissotriton vulgaris. The sequence continues at coordinate 1,109,798,422 of NC_141694.1, forward strand.
TCTTCAACCAGCCTCCCTTCCCCTTAACATCCAGAGGGCTCATCGTCTTGGTCGTTTGTCTTCCAATTCATCTAGACCTCGTGGCATTATTCTTCTATTCCTCGAGTTTGCTGAGTTAATGACTGTCCTCAAAGCTGCCAGACTTAAACGTTGCCTCTTATGGTCGGGCCACACTATTTTTATCTCTCAGGACCTGTCAAACGCATCGAACGCCCGACGCAAGGAATTTTTGAATCTTCGACCTCAAATGAGGCAACTGAACATTCAATATGGAATCCTTCACCCGTGTTTTTGAAAGATCACTCATAATGGCCGTACCCGTTCATTTGATGATCCTCGGAATCTCCACGAATATCTTCGAAGTGTTTCCTCATCTAGCATGGACGTTAATACTTGATAACTTTATTTTTTTTGGACTTGGTCTAACTTTAATTATGTGTCTCTTTTCCTATTGTCTTAATTTGTTGTGTTAATGTAACTGTTCTGGCCTCACTTTGTTTTCCCCTTCTACGTCAGCCTTTTCTGGAGGCTTTACTCTCTTTCTCTTCTGTTCCTAGCCTCTTCTCGCTCTCCCGTTGCTCCGTGGGGTCTGTATTTCCCTCGGTGTCTCCTCGTTCCCAATGTCTTGGTGTTCTCTTTCTTCTCAGATCTGGCTTTCTTGCCTTGATCTGTCCACATTTCTCTTTTCCTTTGTCTGTCTCTTTCATTCCTTCCTCTTAGTCTGCTCTTTCTTGTTCTACCTACTTTTTTCTCCTTCCTTATCTTGTAACCCTTCTCGTTTTCTTTCTAAAGCTTCCTTTCCTATTCTTCGACATCTGTTATTTGCTTTGTTGCTCTTGATATCCATGGGCACACTTAGTCGTGTTATTGTGAATTTGTTTGGTATCATTTGCATCTGTAATGTATTTGTTTCTTCTGTCTTTTTTGTAGCTGTTTTCCTGCAGTGTGTTGGCTCCGGATTTTTTCCCCCCTTCCTCACCTTCCATCATGTGTAATTTTGTGACGTGGAATGTTCGTGGTCTTGGACATCCCGTCAAACGTCAAAAGGTATTGTCCCATCTATCCAAGCTAAATTCACAGGTCGTTTTTCTCCAAGAGACCCATTGTTCGGATGTAGAATCTTCTAAGCTCAAAAGGCAATATGTGGGTCAAGTTGTGTTTTCTCCTGCTGTCAACAAAAAAAGGGGGTGTTGCGATTTTATTTCATAAAGGTTTGTCCGTCCAAATTATATCTTCACAGTCAGATGTGGAGGGTCGCTGGGTTCTGGCAAAGGTCGTGATCCAAGGTAAAATAATGGTTTTATTAAATATATATGGTCCTGTTCGCCCTAACCCCAAATTTTGGAATGATGTTAAAATTCTTATCTCCTCCATTGATTGCCCTAATATCGTGATTGCTGGAGATTTTAACCAATGGTTAGACCCTTTTTCCGATAGACTCTCTTCAAGCAAATTCCATCCTGATAAAACTCACAAATGTTTCCAATCGGTAATTTCCTCCCGCCCCCTGTACGATGTTTGGAAAACCCGTAACCCTGATATTCAGGAGTATACTTTCTTTTCGAATGTCCACCATACCCGGTCCAGGATAGACTATATTTTAGTCAGTAAGTCTTTGCTCCCTACACTTCAGCAATCTGATATTGGCTCTATTTTTATCTCGGATCACGCACCAGTCCATGCAGCTCTTGACCTCTCCCTTACCTCTTCCAAGTTTAGTCACTGGAAATTCAACACATTTCTTTTGTCTGATGCTGTGTTTGTAAAAGAGGTTAGGAACTTTATAACGGAGTTCTTCACCTTTAATGACCCGGCTGACACCTCTATTCCCAATAACTGGGATGCTTTTAAAGCCTCTTTTCGAGCATTTACAATCTCTTATGTATCTAAAAAGAAAAAACTTAACAGGACTAAATATTCTGATCAACTTAAGAACATTAAACAGCTGGAACACTTATATTTCTCCTCTAAAGCTGCTGATGTCCTTCATAATCTAATTAAAGCAAAGTCTGAATTGAATAAAATTGCCACAGTTGAAGCCTGTAACACTCTCCTGAAAATAAAATCCAAATTCCATGTGGGTCAAACTAAAGCTGGTAACATGTTAGCGAACTACCTAAAAATCAAGGCTGAATGTAAATCTGTGGGTCCCATCCTAAATGGCTCTACAAACAAACTTGTCACGTCCGAAGAAGACATGGCGGACGTTTTTCATAACTATTATCGTTCTCTTTATACTGATGATACCCACCCTACTACTCAAAATGTATCTTCTTTTTTTGATGATCTTCCCCCTCCTCCGAATCTTCCTGATGAATTTGGTCAATTGGAGAAGGATATTTCTTCTCAGGAGATCCTTAAAGCTATCAACTCCTTGAAAAAGTCCAAAGCACCTGGTCCTGACGGATTGCCAATTGAGTTTTACTCCTCATTTCATGACATTTTTGTGCATCGGCTCCTGCACCTTTTTAATTCCTTTATTGCCGATGCTAAGGCCTCAGGGTCCTTCTTAGATGCTCTAATAATTATTATTCCCAAGCCAGACAAGGATCATTCCCAATGTAAAAATTACCGTCCTATTTCCTTGATCAACTATGATTGTAAAATTTTTGCCAAAATTCTCGCCTCCCGTCTTGAATCCATTATCCCCCTTTTGATTAAAACCGATCAAGTTGGTTTTGTAAAAGGCAGACTTACCGCTGATAATGCCTGTATGTTTGCTAATGTCATCTCCCATAGTAAACAATTCAAAGCTCCTCTCGGAGCCCTGTCCCTAGATGCGGAGAAAGCCTTCGATCGTATTAATTGGCAATTTATGTTCCGTTCCTTGCAATGGTTTGGGTTTGGCCCCTCTTTTATTTCCCTGGTTAAACTCCTCCACTCAGCCCCCCATGCTAGTATTTTTGTTAATAACCAATTTTCTAGATTCTTTTCCTTATCCAAAGGTACGAGACAAGGATGCCCCCTTTCCCCGTTATAGTTTATCCTTTGCCTTGAACCCTTCCTGGAACGAATCAGATCTAACCCTCATATAAATGGATTTAAAATCTCCTCCACTGAAACAAAGATTTCGGCCCATGCTGATGATATCCTAATTTATATGGCTAATCCTATTACGTCTCTTCCCCCCTTTTTGAACGAAGTCCTTTTATACTCCTCTGTTTCGGGTTATAAACTTAACTTATATAAAACAGAGGTTTTACCGTTAAATTCTAATTGCTATCAATACATGTTTGACTCAACTGATTTTGCTTGGTGTCCTTCCACAATTAAATATCTTGGCATTTGGTTTTCCTCCTCCCTTAATGAGACTCTTAAACATACTTTTGCTTCCCTCACTAAGAAGATTCAATCCCTCCTCCAAATTTGGTCTTATCCTGGTGGGGTAGACTTGATACCATTAAAATGATGATCACGCCCCATGTCCTCTACCCTGTTTCGATGCTCCCCATGAAAATCCCCAATTCATATTTTACACGTTTAAATTCCATTTGCTCCAAATTTTTGTGGAATAACAAACACCCCCGCATTGCATTACACAAGCTCACACGCCCTAAAAATGAAGGTGGGGTCAATTTCCCTAATTTTAAAATGTACCACTCTGCCTTCTTAATTAAGCAGTCCTTTTCTTTAGCATTTGACTTTATGGATGCTCCATTACCCAAATGGATTGTTTTTGAACGTTCATTGTTAAAGGATTTTTCATTTCAACATACTGTTTTTATGTCCAATTCTTCATTTTTGGCTAAACACCCAGTGTTAAAATATTCACAAACTCTGCTACATGATGTACTCTCTAAAGATTTATCTCCTCTCCAGTGTTTTCTGTCCTCCTGAGTCTGGTACAATAAATTCCTCAAGTATAAAGGCAAGTATTTCTACTACAAGTATTGTAAAGAGAATAATATTGTATTTGTTCATCAATTTTTCTCTACTACTTCTATTCTCTCTTTTTCTGAACTGCAAACTTTATATGACTTACCTGTGTTGTGTGCTAAGGAATATACAATTATCACTAATGCTATAACACCTCACTTATTAACCTTTCCATCCTTTGATGTCCTAGCATCCTTTTCCCCCTCCCCTTCCCTATACCCACTGTTCTCCCTTTCTCAACCTAAAGCTGCCCTTGTTTACAAAATGTTGCTATCAAATATTGTTGATCGGCCTAAATCTGTTACCGAGCTTGCTTGGGAAATTGATTTGACTGTTTCTTTATCTGTTGATGTGTGGAATCGTATCTGGTCCAAATTATTTAAATGTTCAGTTGCTGCCCGTATTACACAATCCCTATTTTTTATCTATCATACAGTTATCACTCCTGTAAGTATTGCTAAGTTTTCGCCTTCTTCTACTACTCTTTGTTGGTCGTGTTCTTCTCACACAGACATGGCTATATGCAAATCAATCTGACTTAAACCCAGATCCTTTGACTGGGTGTGAGTGTTTGATTGATTCAGATGCTCCGTCCAAAAATGGATGAAACCCAGATCCTTTGACTGGGTGTGAGTGTTTGATTGATTCAGATGCTCCGTCCAAAAACGGTCCTCGGAAGCTTGTTTCCGGTCCAGGGAAGACATGGCTTGGCAGTTCGGGCTGGACTGTTCCCATGAGGCACAGGGTCAGACTGATTTGCATATAGCCATGTCTGAACTGGGGTGAATGCCAGAAACCGGTCCTCGGAAGCTTATTTCCGGTCCAGGGAAGACATGGCTTGGCAGTTCAGGCTGGACTGTTCCCATGAGGCACAGGGTCAGACTGATTTGCATATAGCCATGTCTGAACTGGGGTGGCAGAGTGGGCTAAATAACGGTGATGGATTAAACCCAGATCCTTTGACTGGGTGTGAGTGTTTGATTAATTCAGATGCTCCGTCCATCACCACCCCCTTTTGTACCGCTTTTGGCCGCCATAAGTGTGGAAGGGTATGCTCAGTCGTGAGTCCCTTGCTCACTTTGCCACTGGATTCAAGCAAGCCGGGCTGAAAACTACTGGAATGCCAGAAACCGTTCCTCGGAAGCTTGTTTCCGGTCCAGGGAAGACATGGCTTGGCAGTTCGGGCTGGACTTTTCCCATGAGGCACAGGGTCAGACTGATTTGCATATAGCCATGTCTGAACTGGGGTGGCAGAGTGGGCTAAAGAACGGTGATGGATTAAACCCAGATCCTTTGACTGGGTGTGAGTGTTTGATTTATTCAGATGCTCCGTCCATCACCACCCCCTTTTGTATCGGTCAGAAAGAGTGCATCTGGATGTTCAGCACTAAGAAGGTCATAAATATGCTGCTTATTTTTGGCCAGAGAACGACAGTTAAGGCTTAAAAAGTACAAATTCTGGCGATATGCCATTTTGGCGGAGGTGGTGCTGTGACAGACCTGAAGGCCAGTTCTGGGAATGGTGTTTATAAGACGCATAGGACCCAATGTAAAATTGCATAGAATGCAAGTAAAGCCCTGATAAGGAAGAGTACATACAGCGCATTTAGGAGAAATATATTTACTAAATCTGTGAAGTTGCACAGCTGAGTATGTAATTCTCTTACTTACAGTAATCTCATTCTGGCCATAATTTCTGGCTGCTGGGCGCAGACGGTCGTAGAGGGGCGCAGAGGGGTTTGTGCTCTTGCATCTGTCCACTAAAATAGAGTCAAGGACCAAAGAGTGCAGCTAGAATGTCGCTCGAAATTATACCAGCGAGAGGTATCTGTGCGGCTAGAGAGGCTGAAAGTCAGGGGGAGGCCATACCATAGAGTATGGAATCATGCAGAGCCAGGCAAACAACTTCCACAGGTACAAATTTAAAACGATTTTAAAACAAGAGCATTCCAAATGAAATACAACAAAAAAGTATATATAGAACTAAGTTCTATGTGAATTAAAGTTTTAGTGTGCAAGTATGCGAAAATGCGGTTCTTTTTAAAAGAGAAAAAATAGCGATTCCCACACATTACTTATTTGCGAGTCGCAAGTTGCGAGTCGCAAATAAGGAATGGCTTCCCATTCATTCCTATGGGCCTACATTGCATTTTTCAAAGTTTTTGCAAATTACCATGAAGTTCAACTTCATGGTAATTTGCGCCCCCTATTAGCGAAATCGCTATTCTCAAGTGGTTCTTGCATTGTATTTAAGGAATCACAAATTTTGATTCCTGCAATCCATACACAATTTTGAAAACTTGCAAATAATTGTGATTTTTTTAAAGTGCGATTTTTGCGATTCGCACAGTTTGAGATCGCAAATAGCTTTGATGCACATGCCTGTTAATGCCTTAATTACCATTTGATAATACCCATGTTGCTGCACTTCATCTTATGAATTTGTTTTTATCATAATGTATTAGGATTAATTGATTTTTTGCCTATGATTATTTGTACAAATCTTTGTAATATTTTAACTCATTGTTTATTCTTTTAATCAGTATTTCATGCTCAATGCTTTTATGACATGTATTGTCGAATAAAGCTTATTTTGATTTATTGCTATTCCGCAATGCACACCCACACCGTGTGCAGATCTATTTCCAGATACATAGGTACCTGGTAAATGTCACCTCCACCCGATATATCAAAATGCAGTCATCCACATCAAAGTATTTACATGTGTCGTACAGTTACCAGTATTGCATTGTTATCACGGTCCTGGTGTGGGATGTCCAAGACACATTGACATGCATAGAAACCGGTCCTTAGGTAAAGTAAACAGTGGCAGTGAACAAATGCATAGGCAGTCAAGTCTGTAAACATACTTACACAAACAAAGGAATACAATTACCTTAAGCAGAACAGCATTTATTATTGATTAGTACATCTGAGGGGCATATTTACATACCCGCATCACCACGACAATGTCACTTGCTGTGAAGTTGGGATGGTGATATGGGCTTTGGACCACCTACAAGACAGAGTAAAGTCCCATCATGTAATCAAGGACCACTTACACACTTCACTTGTGTGAAAGGGGAGGGTAATGAGTGTTGAGTTGGGGGTCCCCGGCAACACCCACTGAAAAACACGCTGCCCTATATTCACAAGGGTGAAGTCAATAGGAGGCAATTACAAAAGTTAAGGCCAGATAAAACATGATCTCAAACAAGCAAAAAAATAGAAATCGTTCATTTCTCATCGTTTTTGCTGTTTCCATATGTACTGCATTGTGCAGCTCACATAGAAACAGCAAATTGTCAATCCTCATTAATGTGCATGAAGGGGTCCCTCCCTGCACATAAACTTTCTTCCCCTGAACCCAGACACACGTGCACTATCTTGCAAAGGTGCTTGTGATTGCGCCATGCTGACAAGTTAACCGCCAGTATAAGCTGAATCGCAGGGCTGCACCTCAAACTTGTAACTATGGTGCAGGCCTGTGTCACAGAAGTGGAGGAGTGTGGTGTTAATCCTGTAAGGAGAAGGCCAACTCTGTCACTTCATTTTAACTATGCCTATGTGAGGCAAGAAAAACATTTGCTGCAAAACAATACACAAGTACATAAGCCTGTCTAAAAGTCATACGTTCTCCGGCATGCTACACATCACCATAGACAATGCACCAAAGTGCAAGGGTAACTGGGTGAAGTGAATAAGGGGCCATCCCTGCATATCAACAAACATCAATGTGAATGACATGTGTCAATGTTATTTAGCCACCTTCAAATCGATGGACACTTGTTGGAGCATAGCAAATCAAGAACATCTAGCTGTCATATCATGGGGTACAGCACAGCAACCCAGATCTCAAGTGCATTATTGGCCTCCTCATGCCACAATGACAATCATGTGGCAGTGGCAACATCAAAGTGGGGTGCTATCTAATCTACACCTCTAAAACTAGATTATAAAAACTACATGTAAACTTGAATGAATAGGGGTGATTAAACCACAATGCAGTGTACAGACACATAAATCCAATCAAATCAGGATTGTCAAGAAGGTGATAGAACCTGAATCACAGTCACTACTGAACAGAGGACAGGTGCCACATATGTGTAGAAAAAGGCCCCTCACAGCTGGAATACAGGGAAACTGTCAAAAACCATGTCCAACCTAAATGTCACATCAGTGATGCTGTACAGTGATTTCCAAACCTGCGTGTAATAGAAGTAGCTTTTGAAAATAGTGAATGGACATTGTCATACAATCTGCCTGTAAACTGCTTAAATGCTTGACCAGAGTTGAGATACACATACAACAGCATTCCCTCTTTACATGGCAGAGGAAGAAACATCACCTCCTGTTCAGTAGCTTGTCCCACTCTTCAATGTTGAAGAGGAAGAAGACATCTCAACCTTCAACAAGGATACCCTCCAAGAGCTGCTCAACTCCATTGGCAGCCCATCTCCGGAAGCAGGGTCATACAGCAGCGTTGTGGTTGCTCCACCAACTGCACAAAACACCCATCAGCAAGCACCTACCACCACAGCTGTCCCCAAAGGCTTTGAGGACCCACTGTTAACATTTCAACGTAGTACGGTAGAAGTCCAGCGTGAGATGGCTGGTCAGGTACGGGTGGGGTTTGACAGTCTGCTGGCCAAAATGGATGGGATACCTGGTGTCTCAGTCCCATTAGGGACCACCTAGAGTCCGTCAGAGGTACCCACAGTCCGCTCTATGCTCTCCAGCATTTCGATGGAGATGCAGGCTTCACACTTGGCTGCCATGGCTGCGTACCACAGAGACGTTGCTGGAGTTTTGCAAGTCTTGCAGCTTATCATCACTGAAGTGAGGCCTCATCATTTGGTACAGATGAATGCTGCTGCACCATTAAGATCCACCTGTTTCCCCCCTGATGTGTCACACCCACACAGTGCTCCAGCCAATACAACATTAGGTACACTGGAGGCACATGACACATAAGAGGAGGAAGATGTGGATGAAGCAACATTCAGGTGAAAAAGTCAGCGGTAGCATTCATCTGTATCAAATGGACAGTTTCTGCTTGGACCTGTGCTTACCATCATGCCTCGGAACGTCAGCTTCCACTGTTCTCTAAATGACTCTGATACACTCACCTTGGACTTTAATAAGGACTGACAATTTTGCCATTGTTACCAATGACACTGCAATCAGCTTGCTGACTGAACTCTGTCTCTTTAGGACTCTGACTGGCCGTCCACTGGGCATTTACACAATGGGGTGTTGTTGTACAAAGAACTGTGCCAGTCTGCTACCTCAACTAAAGCACATGTAACTAAAATAACTTATGTCACTTAGGTGTTACCAGTGACCATTTACGTTTAATCGTGCCAACAATGCATGGTCAGTTTACCCACCATTACAAATCAAGGGCCTTTTGGAAAAGGGAATATGATTCTGTGTCCCTGATTGGCATTGAAAAGCCAGGGCAGGTGTGACTCTACCAATGCTCAGATCTCTAAGACAACACTGTTTCAGCTACATTAAAAATACTCTATGCTCAGGATGTTGCTCCCGACTTGGAACAATAATCAAGTCAGTGTCAAGCCAAATGAAGTGGTTCAAACGTTATGTGCCAACAAGGAATACTTAGAACATTTACTCATTGTCAATAAGGTGGACAATGGGTGAATGGATGAGTGTCATGCCATGACACATGTAAAGACAGTTCCCTCAACATGTCACATATGATGACAAATCAATCTAGCTGAAAGAAGAAGAATGGTGTAGGATAGCATATGTCAAAGTGTATTTTCCGTACCGAATCCTACCGCTGCAATGCATATCACAACACCCCTTGCCCTACACTTGTATGCTAATTATTTCCCAGTGTTGGGCATAATGTACAAAGATGTCTTGAAACATTTATAGAGGCATTAGGATGACTAGTGAAAAATGGAAAGCACACATCCCCTGCACTCCCACATGGAAAGTGAAGCTGTTGTGGGGAGCGGTTTTATCAAAGTTGCCCCAAGGTACCCTAAGAACATACTACAGTATGTAACCAATGCTGTGTGAGCACAATGCCCACAGTGCATCCTGTGTATTTCCGTACAAGGAAAATAGTATCATATGGATACAAATTTCTCAGACCACTCCAAAACATTCTCGAAACAGAACTTTGCAACCCTAAACATCAATCATTTTGGTTCACTCACATTCAAAATAAAGATTGAGAGTAGCCTGTCCCTTGAAGTCGGCGTAATTACATTTGTAGACATTCAAAAATATTGAGCGGGTGATGTATCTGATGTAATCCACTACAAATTCAACAGTATATGTCAACACATCGACAATCATTGGCAGCACAAACCATCAACCAGTAGAAATGTATTTATACAAAATACAATCTTAACCCTTTCGATGCTGATGACGAGCTCAGCTAGTCATCACCCACGGGTGTCGTGTGCTGATGACGAGCTGAGCTCGTCATAGTGCCACTAAAATGGCATTTTCCAGCACACAGCGGGAAAACGCCTAGCAGCCAAGAGGTTAACAAACTAAACTAATATTACTAATTAATCCTAAACTACACTAACCCAACTTGTACTAATCTTAACCTATACTAAATTACTAGCTTACTAAGACTATACACATAATAACAAAGGCAGCTTAACCTATACACAAAGTAACTAAACATACACACTAAACAAATATATATATATATATATATTCACTGAAAAAACCATAGGTTATAGACCATATATAGTTAGGAATTCACATTTACAAAACCTTATTTTACTCACACAAAACCATTGAAATTCCATATATAGTTAGTTGCACTAACTATATATCGCGCACCCGCAATCCACTGCTGATGATGTCACATATTACATCATTCATGACATGGTCAGTGACATCACTGATGACATCACTGATGACATCTCAAATGACATCACTGATGACATCACTGATGACAACATCCAGTGACTGTATGTTTCTGTAAAGTTAAAATATGTCTTACATATTGCAGAATGAGTGGATGTATAAGTGTCTGGATGAAGGATTTAGTAGGTGCATGACTGACTGTATGAGTGAGTGATTAAATGTGTCTCACTGAGTGCATGGGTTAGTGACTAAACTGTCTTAATTTGTGCATCATTATGTCTGTTGTTCTGTAAACTGTTGCATGTGTTGATAAGTAGCTATATGAGTAACTATATGGGTTATTGATTGGTTGCCCAAGTATTTGTATGGGAGACTGAGTGTGTGTGTGGGTGGCTGGAAGGTGTATGACTCTGTGCATAGATGTGTGAGCAGTTGATTCACTAGATGTATGGTTTCAAAAATGCATGTGGAAACAGCTGTATGGGCGGTTGACTGTGTGCATGAGTGTATTGGTGAGTGAATGGATATCTCAGTGCTACATGTCAAAGTAAGTACATATGTAAAACACAGTACATGTGAGAGTTGACATATATAAATAACTGTGCATAAGAGCCAGTGAATGTGTGAGTGGCTGTATGGATCATTGTGAACTTGTATCAGGGATTGTATAAGAGAGTAAATATGTGTTAGTATATGTTTGAATAAGTAAAGTTTGTATAACTGTATAGTTGAGGAAATGGAGGTGTGATTGATTCTTTGCATGACTGACTAGGTGTGTGAGTAACTCCATGGATGAGTGACAGTCTGTGAGTGTCTGTTTACACTGATTGTATCTAAGGTTATATTAGAGTCTGAAGAGGTTCATCGTATTATCACATGAATGATATCATCAGTGATGTGATCAGTAATGTCAAATGAGATGTCATCAGTGATGTCATCAGTGATGTCATTTGAGATGTCATCAGTGATGTCATTTGAGATGTCATCAGTGATGTCATCAGTGATGTCACTGACCATGTCATGAATGATGTAATATGTGACATCATCAGCAGTGGATTGCGGGTGCGCGATATATAGTTAGTGCAACTAACTATATATGGAATTTCAATGGTTTTGTGTGAGTAAAATAAGGTTTTGTAAATGTGAATTCCTAACTATATATGGTCTATAACCTATGGTTTTTTCAGTGAATTTTCAAGGTTTTGTAAATGCTAATTCCTAACTATATATGGTCTATAACCTATGGTTTTTTCAGTGAATTTTCAAGGTTTTGTAAATGCTAATTCCTAACTATATATGGTCTATAGCCTATGGTTTTTTCAGTGAATATATATATATACATACATATATAAACATATATCATCTGTATATCTATATACATACAAACATAAATGCATGCATACATATACTTATATGCATACAGATGCATGTTATTTACATGAAAGTTGAAAAAACACTAATAAAAGCAAAGCTAAAAAGCCACCTCATTACAAACAGAATGGCTTTAACTTAAACGAGGGCGAGATCTATTGCATTTTCAATGCTTGTTTACTTTGGTTCCATCACGAAGGCATTCAGATGTGTCACACATTTGCCATAAATTCTGAATGTTAGCACTCTAGTTGCACATTAGATCACTGTAGTAAAGCTACTGCTCACCAGGGACGTCTGCTGCTGGTATTCAAAGTGCAAGTTTCAGTCTGCATGTCAGAATTTTTTTAATGAAATAGAAGAGGATTTGAGAAGTCACTCAAAATGATCCCTAATTTTTCTTTCTGAAGCACTAATCATACTTTCTATGGCAAAATTAACCCCCTCATGTTGTTCCTTTTTAAATTGAGTGTTTTCAGACTTACCACTTCATTCCAATCAAGATGGCTTCTGGTGTGCCATACTTTTGTCATAAGTAAGACTGTTAGCGCTCTAGTTGTTCTTTAGAACACTCTGGGACATTCTGTCATTGGGCTATACTTGGGGTACATCTGGGTGATATTTGGGCTACATTTAGGCTCTTTTGTCTCTGGTGGCCATCTTGGGAGGCTGTATGTCAGAATTTTTTAATGAAATTGAAGAGGGTTTGAGAAGTCACTCAAAATGTGCCCTAATTTTTTTTTCTGCAGCACTAATCATAATTCATATGGAAAAATATACCCCCTCATTTTGTTCCTTTTTAAATTAAATGTTTTAAGAGTTACCACTTTATTCCAATCAAGATGGCTTCAGGTGTGCCATACCTTTGTAATAAGTAGGACTGTTAGCGCTCTAGTTGTTCTTTAGAACACTCTGGGACATTCTGTCATTGGGCTATACTTGGGCTACATCTGGGTGATATTTGGGCTACATTTGGGCTCTTTTGTCTCTGGTGGCCATTTTGGGAGACTGCATGTCAGAATTTTTTAATGAAATAGAAGAGGATTTGAAAAGTCACTCAAAATGTGCCCTAATTTTTCTTTCTGAAGCACTAATCATACTTTCTATGGCAAAATTAACCCCCTCATGTTGTTCCTTTTTAAATTAAATGTTTTAAGAGTTACCACTTTATTCCAATCAAGATGGCTTCAGGTGTGCCATACCTTTGTAATAAGTAGGACTGTTAGCGCTCTAGTTGTTCTTTAGAACACTCTGGGACATTCTGTCATTGGGCTATACTTGGGCTACATCTGGGTGATATTTGGGCTACATTTGGGCTCTTTTGTCTCTGGTGGCCATTTTGGGAGACTGCATGTCAGAATGTTTTAATGAAAAAGAAAAGGATTTGAGAAGTCACTCAAAATGTGCCCTAATTTTTCATTCTGCAGCACTAATCATACTTTCTATGGCAAAATATACCCCCTCATGTTGTTTCTTTTTAAATTAAATGTTTTAAGAGTTACCACTTTATTCCAATCAAGATGGCTTCAGGTGTGCCATACCTTTGTAATAAGTAGGACTGTTAGCGCTCTAGTTGTTCTTTAGAACACTCTAGGAGGCTGCAGTAGAACACAAAGGAATCAACTGACAGTCTCTGTCCTTGTTGGATGTACATGTTTTACTGAGAATGTCAGACTTCATTTTCACATGACTGAGAAAGATAATGTGAATTTACAGAAAATATGCTTTCAGTTTAGCTTATAGATCCCCTTCCAAACCACTGTGGGAAAATCATGAGATATTAGTTTTCTTTCAAACAATATTCATGATATCACAGCAGAAGGTTTTTTCACATGGTAAAATCACCTTAGAACCCACCACAATTCCTAAAACGAGTATAGTACCATCAACAAATGATTTATAATGTAACTAAAGTCCTAAAACCCTCTATTAACTACAATGCTTTTTAATGAGGTGCTATCATGTATATTGGTCCCAAGATGGCTGCCAACACTTCTTGGATGAAGTGCTGACAGCCAATCAGATCAGATGTGTGGTTAGGCTCCGCCCAGATATATATCTTTTTTTTAACCTAAATTACTCAAAATCCACTGGAGCACATATATTGAGACCTAGCAAAGGCACATCAGGCTAACAGTCCCTACAATTTTGCCAAGTTTCGTGCAAATCCATTCAGCCGTTCGAGCTAAAAGTGAGGCCAACTGCCCTATGGAAATTAACATGGGAAAAACGCGTTTTGGGACCCCCCTTTTTTCTCAGCCCCCCCTTGATGAAACCCCCCCAAATTTTTAGGGGCTGCTCAGAAACAAAATGTTCCATTTTCCTGAAAATTTCAGCCAATTCCGTCCACAAACGCCAAAGTTATTAGACATAGAATTTTCAAAAATCCCATAGAGAAAAAATCCTAACTATATATACCTACTGGCGACCGCCAGTAGGTAATATATATATATATATATATATATATATATATATATATATATATATATATATATATATATATATATATATATATAATTACCTACTGGCGATAGCCAGTAGGTATATATAGTTAGGATTTTTTCTCTATGGGACTTTTGAAAATTCTATGTCTAATAACATTGGCGTTTTTCGACGGAATCGGCTGAAATTTTCAGGAAAATGGCACTTTTTGTTTCTGATCAGCCCCTGAAAATTTGGGGGGGTTTCGTCAAGGGGGGGGCCAGAAAAAAGGGGGGTCCCAAAACGCATTTTTCCCATTCATTTTTTCATAGGGCGTTTGGCCTCACTTTTAGCTCAAACGGCTGAATGGATTTGCACGAAACTTGGCAAAATTGTAGGGACTGTTAGCCCGATGTGCCTTTGCTGGGTCTCAATATATGTGCTCCAGTGGATTCTGAGAAATTAACGTTTTAAAAAACAGATATATCTGTGACAGCGTCCCGGGTAGCGCTCCGGTTCGCATACTTTTCGCGTTACAGAACTTTGCGAAGCGAAGCTGATTGGCTCTCCGGTGTCTGTCAACATTCTAAACAGTCCGGAACGGCCGCCATCTTGTCTCTCGGTAGGATCGAGAGACAAGAGGAGGAGAAAAACGAAGGGGGAATTTAATGAAAGGGGGCAAGGTAGACCCCTCTTGACCCCCTAGGAATGATGTTGGGGTTATTAACCCCTTCCATGCTCATGACGAGCTCAGCTCGTCATGAGGCACAGTTGAGCTGTGCTGATGACGAGCTGAGCTCGTCATGAATATAGGAGAATAGCTATTTCCAGCACAGGGGAAAAATAACCACAGCAGCGATGTGGTTAAAGGGTCCCGTGGGGCAAATAAAAAACAATTTTAATTTTTCGCGGTAGAAGCGCTTCCCGGTTCGCGAAATGGGTCACGAAACGGGAATTCGCCATTTTGTGTTTCGTTTTAATTAAATTACAAGATGGAGGAAAAACAATGTGAGAAATGGGTATAAGGGGGTACGGGAGACGTATCCTGACCCCCTATGTTTTCTGAGGGTGGCTGAGGATGCTCATATATGTTGATACATGTCTTCCAGCGGCTGCACGTGAGCGTTTTTTTTTTGTTGCTGCGTGACATCTGTTAATGTTCGATTCGAAGGAAATCAGGAACTGTTGACCGCCATTTTGTCACTGCGAGAAAATATATTGTTAAAAATAATTGTTATAAATTAATCCGTATTGATAAACATTGTCTGCGCCATCTTGCCTTTTTTCCAATGCCACACTTTTGTCGTGCACAGCAGCCATTTTAGATGCCTTGACCAGACCCACTCTCTGCACGCCGCCGATCCTCAGCATGGCTCCCCACCCTCGCAAGCATCTCCCCCACGCACTGGTCACCCCCGCTCTCTCTCTCATGCATGGGCCATAAACCTCCCCCATCTGCACTGCTCTTCCCTGAGAATCACACCCTGTGCCCGCCCGACACCTCCCTTTCCCCCTATTCACTACCGCACCCTCTGACACTCCTCTTCCTCTGTGTCTGATTTTCCTGACTGGTCCCAGGCTATCACCTAGCCCTGCGGATGTAGTTTATGGCCCCAACTGTAAAGAATCACCCCTCTTCAAAGGAGTTACAGTAGATCAAGGCCCCCACCCCATGAGATCCGTCACACCACACGCGTTCCTACTATCTGATTACGATCCTGTATGATTAGGGAGGGGATTCTCACTGTGAGGGTGTGTGGGACGAGCCTGAAGCGGAAGATTCCAGGGATGCCTTTTTGTACATCAAAGTCTTCACAATTATGTGTCACATTAAAAATATATAGCACTCCAACAAAGTAGTAGGATTATAACACTTTAATAACTTATAAATATATACAACACTCCAACAAAGTAAACACGTTAAAAAAAAATTTTAAACAACTATTTACATGGCAGCAACATCCATCTCAAAGCAACAATGGGCTGCTTTGGTCTGTCTTTTAGTCGGCAAAATCCGTCGGCCTGTGAGGTGGCGTCAGTAGCGGTCCGTTGTGCGAATAGGCAGAAGGCAGCACAACGCGCCGAGATCCGGACGGCACCCAGGTGGTGTCCAGTAAGTTGCCGCACTGGTCTGGCCATCCTACAATGCTGCGCCGAAAAATGGCGTGGGGCGCCCAGTAGGGGGGAGGCGGCGCGAACGGGCCTCCCCCGCCTCCTCAGGTGGAGGCTCCTCTGCTGCAGTGGGGCGCCCTTTAGCGTTTCAGTCGCCATTCAGCTGTTTAGCGCCCGCTTTTGAGGCACTGTGCCTCATCCGCCGTTCAGCTGAGTTGCGCCCACTCTTGCGGTGCAGCAATAGGCGGCTGCCACAGGACTCTTAAAATGGCGGCCGGCTCTTCGGATTTGGGCCTGGTCCACACATTTGAACTCAGACATTTGCCTGCTAGTGCTTGGGCCCCATTCTCGAAAGCGTCCCCTCAGCCTTGAAGATTCTACAAAAGTCATCGGGCCCCCGACTCTCGCAGGCTTCCGGTGGGGAGCGGCTGCCATGATTGCTTGCGGAATGACCACGACGGAGCTACGAGATGGTGGTGCTCTCATGCTGACGCCAGCTTCAGTCTGAAACATCCAGAAACACTGTAGACTACCAATTCGATGACTTCCGGTGGAGCCCCAACGTGACCCGGTAGGGAAGAACTTGCCCTCCCCTCTTTTGACTGATGGTTCTTGTTGCCTGTCCCCTCTGTTGTCATCTAACGGAACCTTTTTGGACTGCCGAGTGAGAAAAAAAAAGGTGGGGCTTTCATCATTTGGGAAAAAAAAATGTTTCAATCCAATGAAAAGTGTTATTTTTAGGTCATATGATCAAGCCTTCCATCATTAGGAAACCAAAAGTAAAATGAACCAATGAAAACTTTTATAAACAAGTCACATGACCTGTTATGCGGCTTTGGGCTATAAAAAGCCTACAAAATCCGTTGGCCGGTGAGGCGGCGTCAGTAGCGGACCGATGTGCGAATAGGCCAAAGGCAGCACTACGCGCCGAGATCCGGATGGCACCGAGGTGGTGTCCAGCAAGTTGCACTGGTGTGGCCATCCTGCAATGCTGCGCCGAAAGACGGCGTGGGGTGCCTGGGGGGGGGGGGGGGGCGGCGCAAACGGGCCTCTCCCGCCTCCCCAGGTGGAGGCACCTCATCTGCAGTGCGGCGCCCCTTACCGTTTCACTCGCCATCCAGTTGAGTTGCGCCCGCACTTGCTGCTACAGTAGGCCGAAGGCAGCACAACGCGCCGAGATCCGGATGGCACCGAGGTGGTGTCCAGCAAGTTGCCGCACTGGTGTGGCCATCCTACATTGCTGCGCAGAAAGACGGCGTGGGGTGCCCGGGGGGGGGGGAGGCGGCGCAAACGGGCCTCTCCCGCCTCCCCAGGTGGAGGCACCTCATCTGCAGTGGGGCGCCTCTTAGCGTTTCACTCGCCGTCCAGCTGAGTTCCGCCCGCTCTTGCGGCACAGTGCCTCACCCGCCATCCAGCTGAGTTCCGCCCGGCCTTGCGGCACAGTGCCTCACCCGCCATCCAGCTGAGTTGCGCCCGCTCTTGCGGCTACAGCGTCTCGCCCACCATCCAGCTGAATTGCGCCCACTCTTGCGGTGCAGCGATAGGCGGCTGCAACAGGACTCTCAAAATGGCGGCCGGCTCTTTGGATTTGGGCCTGGTCCACTAAAATGGCCCTGGGAAACCTTGGAACTCGGACGCTTGCCTGCTAGGGCATGGGCCCCATTCTCGAAAGTGCCCCCTCTTTTGACTGATTGTTCTTGTTGCCTATCTCTTCTGTTGTCATTTAACGGAACCTTTTTGGACTGCCGAAAGGTGTTCTGGTCCGCCCGCTGGTTGGTGGAGACATTTTGACTATATCCTGGACCTGCCCGGCCTCGCCCAAAATGGCGCCGGTATAAATGGGACTCGTAACTCCTTGTTGTGTACTGGTTGCCCAACCTTGATATCACGAGATACGTATGCAGTTTTGAAGCACATGGCGGGCGGGGACGAGTACTGATTGAACATTTGGACATCCCTATTGATATTAAGTTCTGATGTGTTATTGATTACTGTACTATTGAAAGTTCGAATTAACGTCACCCATGGTACTTGCCCGCAAATGTATATCTAGATAATTTTATTGTAACTGGCCCTGTCGAACTTTAATTATAAAATGTACGTCCACCGATTCCGCAACTGTTCGACACCTTAGTTCTTGCAACCTAATGGCCCGCCCGTTACGTTCTTCTACAGTGTAAATGTCCCCTCATCATATACGATTCCAGTTTGCTCCGTGGCCGGCCCACGTGGTTATAGGCCCGTATTTGTATATTGACATTTTCACAATAAACGTTTTTAAAACAAAACATGGTAGTAGTACCTAGATTGGTAAAGTTTTGAATAATAGCCACTGTTTTCGAATCAGTAAAAGGCAAGTGAAATAAAGCAGCCCGATTACATGACGGTTAAAAGGTATAATACGCAGGAACGCAGTAAAGATAAATGGTCAAGGGCTGTTGTGTTTTCCACTTCTGCAACATAAAGTGATCGATAAGAATCCGATATTCATGCCTATCAGCGACTAAAACAGCAGGCCGAGCCTCTTTTGTTCAACGGCTCCCTCATGGGACGAAGAAACGCCCTTTTTCTCGAAATAGGAATATTTTACTTGCAGGACAGTTGTAAATTTCCCAGGAAAATACATTAGCCTGGAACATTGTTAGTGATAAACTGTAAATGCATCTGGGTCCTTTGCTTTACAAGTCAGAGTGAGAAAAAAAAGGTGGGGCTTTCATCATTTGGGAAAAAGAAATGTTCGAAAGCAATGAAAAGTGTTATTTTTAGGTCATATGACCAAGCCTTCCATCATTAGAAAAACAAAAGTAAAATGAACCAATGAAAAGTTTTATTAACAAGTCACATGACCTGTTATGCTTACGTTACGCGCTGCGCGCCGTGCCCTGGATCGCTTCCGGGAAGCTGCGCCTCGCGCACCAGGGCACTTCCGGGTGCGCTAACGCGGCGCGTCATTTGACGCATTACGCGACAACGCAGGTCCAGAATATAGTCAAAATGTCTCCACCAACCAGCGGTCGGAACACAACCCCTTTCAGCAGTCCAAAAAGTTCTGTTAAATGACAACAGAAGGGACAGGCAACAAGAACCACCAGTCAAAGAGGGGAGGGCAAGTTCTTCTCTACCGGGTCACGTTGGGGCTCC
Source organism: Lissotriton vulgaris (assembly GCF_964263255.1). NCBI lineage: Eukaryota > Metazoa > Chordata > Amphibia > Caudata > Salamandridae > Lissotriton > Lissotriton vulgaris. Next base: position 1,109,818,204 of record NC_141694.1, read on the forward strand.
ACCGGAACTGATCGAATTGGTAGTCTACAGTGTTTCTGGATGTTTCAGACTGAAGCTGGCGTCAGCATGAGAGCACCACCATCTCGTGGCTACGTCGTGGCCATTCCGCGAGCAATCATGGCAGTCGCTCCCCACCGGAAGTCTACGGGAGTCAGGGGTCCCGGTGACTGTTGTAGAATCTTCAAGGCTGAGGGGACTCTTTTGGGAATGGGGCCCATGCCCTAGCAGTCAAGCGTCCGAGTTCCACGGTTGCCCAGAGCCATCTTTAAAACACGAAAATGTTTTTACCTACCACGTACTTGACATTTTAAAGCTTTTGATATTTGCTATTAAAAAAACATTGAAATTCACTGAAAAAACCATAGGTTATAGACCATATATAGTTAGGAATTCGCATTTACAAAACCTTGAAAATTCATTGAAAAAACCATGGGTTATAGACCATATATAGTTAGGAATTAGCATTTACAAAACCTTATTTTACTCACACAAAACCATTGAAATTTCATATATAGTTAGTTGCACTAACTATATATCGCGCACCCGCAATCCACTGTTGATCATGTCACATATTACATCATTCATGACATGATAAGTGACATCACTGATGACATCACTGATGACATCTCAAATGACATCACTGATGACATCACTGATGACATCTCATTTGACATTACTGATCACATCACTGATGACATCATTCATGTGATAATACGGTGAACCTCTTCAGACTCTAATATAATCTTACATACACTCAGAGTAAATAGACACTCACAGACTGTCACTCATCCATGGAGTTACTCACACACCTAGTCAGTCATGCAAAGAATCAATCACACTTCCATTTCCTCAACTATACAGTTATACACACCTTACTTATTCAAACATATACTAACATATATTTACTCTCTTATACAATCCCTGATACAAGTTCACAATGATCAATACAGCCACTCACAAATTCACTGGCTCTTATGCACAGTTATTTATATGTGTCAACTCTCACATGTACTGTGTTTTACATATGTACTTACTTTGACATGTAGCACTGAGATATCCATTCACTCACCAATACACTCATGCACACAGTCAACCGCCCATACAGCTGTTTCCACATGCACTTTTGAACCCACACAGCTAGTGAATCAACTGCTCACACATCTATGCACAGAGTCATACACCTCCCAGCCACCCACACACACACTCAGTCTCCCATACAAATACTTGGGCAACCAATCAATAACCCATATACTTAATCATAAAGCTACTGATCAGCACATGCAGCAGTTTACAGAACAACAGATATAATGATGCACAAATTAAGACAGTTTAGTCACTAACCCATGCACTCAGTGAGACACATTTAATCACTCACTCATACAGTCAGTCATGCACCTACTAAATCCTTCATCCAGACACTTATACATCCACTCATTCTTCAATATGTAAGACATATTTTGACTTTTCAGAAACATACAGTCACTGGATGTTGTCATCAGTGATGTCATCAGTGATGTCATTTGAGATGTCATCAGTGATGTCATCAGTGATGTCACTGATCATGTCATGAATGATGTAATATGTGACATGATCAGCAGTGGATTGGGGGTGCGCGATATATAGTTAGTGCAACTAACTATATATGAAATTTCAATGGTTTTGTGTGAGTAAAATAAGGTTTTGTAAATGCTAATTCCTAACTATATATGGTCTATAACCCATGGTTTTTTCAGTGCATTTTCAAGGTTTTGTAAATGCTAATTCCTAACTATATATGGTCTATAGCCTATGGTTTTTTCAGTGACTATATATATATATATATATATATATATATATATATATATATATATATATATATATATATATATATATATATATATATATATATATATATATATATTTTTTTTTTTTATTTATTTATTTATTTATTTATTTTTTTAGAAAACCTTGCAAATTCATTGAAAAAACCATAGGTTTCACACGTTATAGTTAGCTGAACATTTCTATCATACAAAACCTTTGAAATTACTCCATTATTGTTAGCTCAGCTAACTATAACTTGTGCACCCGCAATGCACTACTGATGATGTCACAGATTACATCACTCATGACATGGTCAGTGACATCACTGAGGACATCACTGATGACATCTCAACTGACATCCCTGATGACATCACTGATGGCATCATCCAGTGAATGTGTGTCTTTCTGAATTTTTTTTATATATATGTATATCTAAAGGTCGATGGAAGAATAAATCGGTAAATAAGTGTCTAAATGGATGTTTTTTTGTAAAATTGATTGTATAACTGACTTATTAAGTACTAGCGAGTAATCTTGAAATATTTAAATATCTGTATCAGTGTCTCCCTTTGTATATAAGTGGCTGCATGGGTTGGTGAGTAGCTACATGAGTGTGTATATGGGTTATTAGTTGGTTTTTTGAGTACCAAAAGGAGTGTTTGTATGGTTCGGTGGGGAGTATTACTTAGCGCACAGATGCATGAATGACTGACTCACTGTTTGTGTGTGTTTTGAAGACAGCATGTGTGCAGGACTGTATGGGTGGATGAGTGTATGTATGGGTGTGTTAGTGAGTAAATGACTGTCTCAATAGTATCTTTATGAGTAACTACATGTTTTAAACTAGTATATGGGACTATTGATGTATATAAGTGAGTATATCTGAGAGCGACAGATTCTAAGACTTCCTGTATAAATAAGTATGTGTTTCTATAAGTGATTGTTCAAGAGAGTAAGGTTCTGTAGAAGTTAGTGTAGTGGTGGGTGTATAGCTGTATATGCAAATAAATGGATAGTTGATAGTTTATTTGCATGTGTGAGTATGTGTGTGAGTAACTCTATAGATGAGTGTCGGTGTATAACAGGATATATTAGCATATGAGTACATGTATGAGTGACTATATAGAACTGTTGGTGAATGAGTGGATGTGTATATAGATTTTGGGATTACTCAATAGGTTGTTCTAACTGGAATTGGTATCTCCATTTTTCTGAAAATGTTAGTTTCTATTTTTGATTGTGTGTATCAAAGGTTATATTACAGTAAGAGGAGGTGTGCCACAAGGATGATGTCATCAGTGATGTCATCAGGGATGTCATTTGAGATGTCATAAGTGATGTCACTGACCATGTCATGAGTGATGTAATATGTGACGTCATCAGTAGTGCATTGCGGGCGCGCAAGTTATAGTTAGCTGAGCTAACTATAACGGAGGAATTTCACAGGTTTTGTATGATAGAAATGTTCAGCTAACTATAACGTGTGAAACCTATGGTTTTTTCAATGAATTTGCAAGGTTTTTTAAAGGCTAATTCCTAACTATAACGTGTGCAAAACCTATGGCTTTTTCAGTGGATATATATATATATATATATATATATATATATATATATATTACCTACTGGCAGTCGCCAGTAGGTATATATAGTTAGGATTTTTTCTCTATGGGATTTTTGAAAATTCTATGTCTAATAACTTTGGCGTTTGTGAACGGAATTGGCTGAAATTTTCAGGAAAATGGAACATTTTTTTTCTGAGCAGCCCCTGGTAATTTGGGGGGGGTTTCATCAAGGGGGGGCCGAGAAAAAAGGGGGGTCCCAAAACACGTTTTTCCCATGTTAATTTCCATAGGGCGGTTGGCCTCACTTTTAGCTCGAACGGCTGAATGGATTTGCACGAAACTTGGCAAAATTGTAGGGACTGTTAGCCCGATGTGCCTTTGCTAGGTCTCAATATATGTGCTCCAGTGGATTTTGAGTAATTTAGGTTCAAAAAAAGATATATATCTGGGCGGAGCCTAACCACACATCTGATCTGATTGGCTGTCAGCACTTCATCCAAGAAGTGTTGGCAGCCATCTTGGGACCAATATACAGGATAGCACCTCATTAAAAAGCATTGTAGTTAATAGAGGGTTTTAGGACTTTAGTTACATTATAAATCATTTGTTGATGGTACCATACTCGTTTTAGGAATTGTGGTGGGTTCTAAGGTGATTTTACCATGTGAAAAAACCTTCTGCTGTGATATCATGAATATTGTTTGAAAGAAAACTAATATCTCATGATTTTCCCACAGTGGTTTGGAAGGGGATCTATAAGCTAAACTGAAAGCATATTTTCTGTAAATTCACATTATCTTTCTCAGTCATGTGAAAATGAAGTCTGACATTCTCAGTAAAACATGTACATCCAACAAGGACAGAGACTGTCAGTTGATTCCTTTGTGTTCTACTGCAGCCTCCTAGAGTGTTCTAAAGAACAACTAGAGCGCTAACAGTCCTACTTATTACAAAGGTATGGCACACCTGAAGCCATCTTGATTGGAATAAAGTGGTAACTCTTAAAACATTTAATTTAAAAAGAAACAACATGAGGGGGTATATTTTGCCATAGAAAGTATGATTAGTGCTGCAGAATGAAAAATTAGGGCACATTTTGAGTGACTTCTCAAATCCTTTTCTATTTCATTAAAACATTCTGACATGCAGTCTCCCAAAATGGCCACCAGAGACAAAAGAGCCCAAATGTAGCCCAAATATCACCCAGATAAAGCCCAAGTATAGCCCAATGACAGAATGTCCCAGAGTGTTCTAAAGAACAACTAGAGCGCTAACAGTCCTACTTATTACAAAGGTATACCACACCTGGAGCCATCGTGATGGGAATAAAGTGGTAACTCTTAAAACATTTAATTTAAAAAGGAACAAAATGAGGGGGTATATTATGCAATAGAAGGTATTATTAGTGCTGCAGAAAGAAAAATTAGGGCACATTTTGAGTGACTTTTCAAATCCTCTTCTATTTCATTAAAAAATTCTGACATGCAGTCTCCCAAAATGGCCACCAGAGACAAAAGAGCCCAAATGTAGCCCAAATATCACCCAGATGTAGCCCAAGTATAGCCCAATGACAGAATGTCCCAGAGTGTTCTAAAGAACAACTAGAGCGCTAACAGTCCTACTTATTACAAAGGTATGGCACACCTGAAGCCATCTTGATTGTAATAAAGTGGTAACTCTTAAAACATTTAATTTAAAAAGGAACAAAATGAGGGGGTATATTTTGCCCTATGAATTATGATTAGTGCTGCAGAAAGAAAAATTAGGGCACATTTTGAGTGACTTCTCAAACCCTCTTCAATTTCATTAAAAAATTCTGACATACAGTCTCCCAAGATGGCCACCAGAGACAAAAGAGCCTTAATGTAGCCCAAATATCACCCAGATGTACCCCAAGTATAGCCCAATGACAGAATGTCCCAGAGTGTTCTAAAGAACAACTAGAGCGCTAACAGTCTTACTTATGACAAAAGTATGGCACACCAGAAGCCATCTTGATTGGAATGAAGTGGTAAGTCTGAAAACACTCAATTTAAAAAGGAACAACATGAGGGGGTTAATTTTGCCATAGAAAGTATGATTAGTGCTTCAGAACGAAAAATTAGGGCACATTTTGAGTGTTTTCTCAAATCCTTTTCTATTTCATTAAAACATTCTGACATGCAGTCTCCCAAAATGGCCACCAGACACAAAAGAGCCCAAATGTAGCCCAAATATCACCCAGATGTAGCCCAAGTATAGCCCAATGACAGAATGTCCCAGAGTGTTCTAAAGAACAACTAGAGCGCTAACAGTCCTACTTATTACAAAGGTATAGCACACCTGGAGCCATCGTGATGGGAATAAAGTGGTAACTCTTAAAACATTTAATTTAAAAAGGAACAAAATGAGGGGGTATATTATGCAATAGAAGGTATTATTAGTGCTGCAGAAAGAAAAATTAGGGCACATTTTGAGTGACTTCTCAAACCCTCTTCAATTTCATTAAAAAATTCTGACATACAGTCTCCCAAGATGGCCACCAGAGACAAAAGAGCCTTAATGTAGCCCAAATATCACCCAGATGTACCCCAAGTATAGCCCAATGACAGAATGTCCCAGAGTGTTCTAAAGAACAACTAGAGCGCTAACAGTCTTACTTATGACAAAAGTATGGCACACCAGAAGCCATCTTGATTGGAATGAAGTGGTAAGTCTGAAAACACTCAATTTAAAAAGGAACAACATGAGGGGGTTAATTTTGCCATAGAAAGTATGATTAGTGCTTCAGAAAGAAAAATTAGGGATCATTTTGAGTGACTTCTCAAATCCTCTTCTATTTCATTAAAAAAATTCTGACATGCAGACTGAAACATGCACTTTGAATACCAGCAGCAGACGTCCCTGGTGAGCAGTAGCTTTACTACAGTGATCTAATGTGCAACTAGAGTGCTAACAATCAGAATTTATGGCAAATGTGTGACACATCTGAATGCCTTCTTGATGGAACCAAAGTAAACAAGCATTGAAAATGCAATAGATCTCGCCCTCGTTTAAGTTAAAGCCATTCTGTTTGTAATGAGGTGGCTTTTTAGCTTTGCTTTTATTAGTGTTTTTTCAACTTTTATGTAAATAACATGCATCTGTATGCATATAAGTATATGTATGCATGCATTCATGTTTGTATTTATATAGATATACAGATGATATATGTTTATATATGTATGTATATATATATATTCACTGAAAAAACCATAGGCTATAGACCATATATAGTTAGGAATTAGCATTTACAAAACCTTGAAAATTCACTGAAAAAACCATAGGTTATAGACCATATATAGTTAGGAATTAGCATTAACAAAACCTTGAAAATTCACTGAAAAAACCATAGGTTATAGACCATATATAGTTAGGAATTCGCATTTACAAAACCTTATTTTACTCACACAAAACCATTGAAATTCCATATATAGTTAGTTGCACTAACTATATATCGCGCACCCGCAATCCACTGCTGATGATGTCACATATTACATCATTCATGACATGGTCAGTGACATCACTGATGACATCACTGATGACATCTCAAATGACATCACTGATGACATCACTGATGACAACATCCAGTGACTGTATGTTTCTGTAAAGTTAAAATATGTCTTACATATTGAAGAATGAGTGGATGTATAAGTGTCTGGATGAAGGATTTAGTAGGTGCATGACTGACTGTATGAGTGAGTGATTAAATGTCTCTCACTGAGTGCATGGGTTAGTGACTAAACTGTCTTAATTTGTGCATCATTATGTCTGTTGTTCTGTAAACTGTTGCATGTGTTGATAAGTAGCTATATGAGTAACTATATGGGTTATTGATTGGTTGCCCAAGTATTTGTATGGGAGACTGAGTGTGTGTGTGGGTGGCTGGGAGGTGTATGACTCTGTGCATAGATGTGTGAGCAGTTGATTCACTAGATGTATGGTTTCAAAAGTGCATGTGGAAACAGCTGTATGGGCGGTTGACTGTGTGCATGAGTGTATTGGTGAGTGAATGGATATCTCAGTGCTACATGTCAAAGTAGGTACATATGTAAAACACAGTACATGTGAGAGTTGACATATATAAATAACTGTGCATAAGAGCCAGTGAATGTGTGAGTGGCTGTATGGATCATTGTGAACTTGTATCAGGGATTGTATAAGAGAGTAAATATGTGTTAGTATATGTTTGAATAACTAAAGTTTGTATAACTGTATAGTTGAGGAAATGGAGGTGTGATTCATTCTTTGCATGACTGACTAGGTGTGTGAGTAACTCCATGGATGAGTGACAGCCTGTGAGTGTCTGTTTACACTGATTGTATCTAAGGTTATATTAGAGTCTGAAGAGGTTCATCGTATTATCACATGAATGATATCATCAGTGATGTGATCAGTAATGTCAAATGAGATGTCATCAGTGATGTCATCAGTGATGTCATTTGAGATGTCATCAGTGATGTCATTTGAGATGTCATCAGTGATGTCATCAGTGATGTCACTGACCATGTCATGAATGATGTAATATGTGACATCATCAGCAGTGTGGATTGCGGGTGCGCGATATATAGTTAGTGCAACTAACTATATATGGAATTTCAATGGTTTTGTGTGAGTAAAATAAGGTTTTGTAAATGCGAATTCCTAACTATATATGGTCTATAACCTATGGTTTTTTCAGTGATATATATATATATATATATATATATATATATATATATATATATATATATATATATATATATATATATATATATATATATATATATATATTTGTTTAGTGTGTATGTTTAGTTACTTTGTGTATAGGTTAAGCTGCCTTTGTTATTATGTGGATAGACTTAGTAAGCTAGTAATTTAGTATAGGTGAAGATTAGTACAAGTTGGGTTAGTGTAGTTTAGGATTAGTCACTAATATTAGTTTAGTTTGTTAAGATTGTATTTTGTATGAATACATTTCTACTGGTTGATGGTTTGTGCTGCCAATGATTGTTGATGTGTTGACATATACTGTTGAATTTGTAGTGTTCTTTATATCTTTTTTTACTTCTCTGTATATATGCAGCTCTATAAATATGGAGGGGTAGACTGGGAAAAGGAAACCACAGGGTCAAGGGGTGCAATATCAAGGCACCCTTATGTTAGGGGAAACGCCTGTTGGCCAGCGTGGGAAGGTGGGAGAGTAGAGCAGGGCCACAGGGTTGGGTTCAGGGATTGGGTGTGGGAGCCACTGAGGTGGCAGTGGGATAAAATGGAAAGAATTGAAGTTCTTTTGGGTACAAATGGGAAATTCGAACAGAATGACCAGAATGGAAATATAACGATGTCTGCAAGGGTTTTTTTTTTGTTTTTTTTCTCCCTTTTTTTTGTTTTTTTTTCTTTACAAAAAAAAATATATATATATAAATGTCGAATAGGGGGCTTAAAATAATTTCATTTAACGTTAATGGGTTGAATAACAGAAAAAAAATGCGTGCCATAGAACTGTGGATCAAAACTGAGAACCCGGATGTTGTGATGGTACAAGAGACTCATATCGCAGCTGCAAAGATTGATGCTTTCTCTATGTTTAAATTTTGGGCCATGTACCGGGGATTTTCGTGTTCCATAGAAACTAAACGGGGTGTTGCTCTTTTCATAAATCGAAATTTAGAACCAGATATCTTGCAATGGGAGGAAGGTGGTTTGGGACCCTGGTGTTGGGTCACTTGTTTAGTAAAAAATAGAATCAACCCTATTACTTTTGTATGCTTCTATGCTCCACTGGATGACTCTGCTCAAATTTATGAGGGCCTGTTCCAATCATTACTTATGGTTCAAGGCGATATAGTAATTGGGGGAGATTTTAATATTCTTATGGATTTAAGACTAGATTCAACTACCCCATCCAGAAAACATTTAAAGCCCAAATCACGTAGATCTATCTTAAATAATAAGACAATATTAGATTTTTCTGACCCTTGGCGTCTGAAAAACCCGCAAAAAAAGAATTCTTGTGTTGGTCTGGTACACAAAACTTTTTCACATATTGACTTTTTTCTAGCCTCTAGGCGATTACATTTTTCTTACCAAAACTTCCTGCATAATGGGTTTTGAGGCCATGCGATGCTAGTCATCGAATTTGAGACAGGTAAAGATATCAGGAGGCCTAATAGATGGCAATTTAATAAAATGTATCTACAAAATGATCTATGGGTTTCCCATTTGAAATCTGAGATTGTAGAATTTATTTTGCGAAACCAGGATACAGCTCCTCTCCATATTATATGGGACTCAATGAAAGCCTTTATTCGCGGGGCCATAATCAGTAAGGACGCAAGGGAGTGGTCTATTATTAAACAAACTATGAAACGATTATATGAAAGCATACATTCATTGACCCTGTTGCAGCAATCAAATCCTTCTAGAGTAATAAATAGTAAATTAAATGCAGTAAAACGAGAATTAAGTGCAAATTTCTTTAAGCAGAGTGAAGAACAGTTTCGACGACAGTCTCAGAAAATTTACGAGGAGAACAATTTCACCAGTAAATTTCTTGCATGGCAGGCGAAACAGCAGTCTGCGGCGAACCAGATCCGTTCAATAATTTGCCCGATTACACATATTGAGACCTCAGAGTCTATCCCCATTGGTAATATAATGCTCTCACATTATCAGAAGATTTATACTCAGCAGCAAAATGTAGAGCACTTAAATCTTACTAATTTTTTAAATAGATACGAACTACCTAGCTTGTTGCAGGTTGAGAAAGAGGCAATGATTTGCCCATTCACTCTGCCCGAACTAGAAACGGTAATTAAGGAACTCCCAACAGGCAAAGCATGCGGGCCAGATGGTCTCCCGGCTGAATTTTTTAAAGTTTTTTTTTTCCTCCTTTTCGCAGTTATTACTTCTCTTAGTGAATTCTATGTTAGCTGGTGGGAAAGTTCCAGACTCATTTGGCATAGGTACATTGGTGAGTTTTGTCAAGAAAGGGAAAATCCTAAAGATCATAATTCATATAGGCCCATTACTCTTTTGAACACTGATTATAAAATTATTACGAAATTGCTATCCATTCGTTTTAATAACATCGCGACTGACATCATTTATCCTGATCAAAATGGATTTGTCACTGGTCGACAATTAGTTACAAACACTCATTTCCTGATTGAAGCTTTGATTTTTTTTCGTATTAATAAAATTCCTGCATTCGTCTTATTTTTTGATGCAGAAAAAGCCTTTGATTTAGTTGTCTGGAAAACTTTATTTATAATTTTAACACATTTTGGAATTCCGTCACAAATTATCAACTTAATCCAAAATCTGTACACGGGTGCTAAAGCCAATATAATTATTAATTCACTAATGGTCGGCACAGTGGAGGTCCAACGAGGTACAAGGCAAGGCTGTCCTCTTTCCCCTATTCTTTTTGCTTTTTTTATCGAACCACTTGCAGCAGCTATTCGCAGAACAGAGAATTTTGCTCCTCCGATTATATCAATGGATAAAATTAAACTTTACGCTGACGATATCATGCTATTAATAAAACCAGATATTCGTTCTCAGACTTCAGCTTTACAACTGTTTGAAGAATTCAAAGCCCTTAGCGGATACCGGATTAATAAAAAAAAACTGAAATTTTAGTTTGTGGAGGAGCAGATGTACACCTGCATCCAGAATTGGTAGAATGTATTAATCCGAAACCGAAGAGATATTTAGGGGTTTTCTTTTCAGCCGTTGTTACGGATCTGTATAAACTCAATTTTGATCCTCTTCTACGGAAGGTCCAGTCAATGCTAGATAAATGGAACCCGTTGCCACTCTCCATCATGGGACGGGTGGCGTTGATTAAAATGTCTATTCTCCCGCTTTTTAATTTTTTGTTTTCAACTATTCCTTGTTTTTTGCCAAGCTCTTTTTTTTCAAGAACGGAAACGTTATTTTCCAGATTTATATGGGCAAAAAAAAAACGCGTTTGGCAATAGGGACTTTATATGCAGACACAGATGTGGGGGGCCTCTCATTACCCAATGTTAGAGACTATTATTGTGCATATTTTGCACAATATATAGATCGATTTAAAAGTGGTTCGCCTAAGCCAAACTTATTTATTAATTTTTTTTATGATCAAATATGTCTCGAGGCTCAAATTCCTTCTCCTTTACATATTCCTAAATCCCCAAAGTTTACTCGTTATAAGATAATGAATTGGTTTTTTAAACGCCAGGATAATATTATCAGAAGATACTCTCTCCCTGAGTTTATATCCAGATCCCCCATAATGTATGTCTTTTTGTATATAGGGACTAATATAGGATTAGATAATATAAAACTTTGGAATCATGCCGGGTTCAATTCTTTATCAGATTTCTTAAAAGAGGGGAATTGGATTAACCCCGAAGAAATGCAATATCTCAGTGGTTCCCAAACTTTTGAATCCTGTGGACCCCCACTGAGTCACCGCTGGAAGCCGGGGACCCCCAAGCAATTTCTATGATATAAATTTCAAACATTAAAACAGTAATTCAGAAAAAAATACACGCGTGCACACAAAACAAATACTCTAATTACTATGGATTTTAGAGGGATATTTAGAAGCCCCTATCTCCATGGGAGCATTACTTTTTGCAACGTTCCCATGGCAATAGAGGTTTTGCCTTATTTACTAGGCAGCGTTAAGCCACTTAACATGGCTTAACGCTGCCTTGTAAATAAGGTCCCCTGTCACAAAATGCCTAGAGTGAAAGGGGTGGGCAGTGGGTGTTGCGGTGGGCGTTATACTGCAACACCCATTGATTTTGCGCTGCCCCCTATTTACAAGGGCAGCATAAATAGGAGGTAGTGCCAAAATTAAGCCAGGGAAAACCAGGTCTTAACTTGGGAAACCGAGGAGAAATCCTTTATTTCTCCTCGGTTTTTTTTTCAATGTGTGCTGCTCTGTGCAGCACACATGGAAAAAGCAAAACGCCTTGGATTGTTTTTTCAGGAAGGTGACCCTTCCTGCACATAAACAATCTTTTAAAACAATGTCATTTTGTAACTTCCATGTGTGCAGCATTAAGCAGCTCACATAGAAGTTACAAAACGGAATTTCAAGATTGAAGCGGGACCTTCCTGCACATAAACAATCTTCCACTGCATACACACACCCTTGCACTATGGTGCAAGATTCCCCGTTGGCGCTACACTGCTAAGTGTTTTCGGTAAATCCGCAATCCGCGAACTCTCGCGGATTTACCGAAAATCCGCAAATCCGCGCGCTGCGGATTTTTTGCTTGTGTTCGCACTGCTCGCGTGCGCATAAGTAAGTTCGCACGCGATTTCTCTCGCGAACTCGTGCGAACTTGTATTCGCAAGGCGCTCATTCGCGTGATTACACATAGCGGGCGGAACTGGCGACCCGACAGGTAAGTCCGCAATTTGCGAAATTGTACGAAACCCTCGTGAACTTGCAGAAACCTGTGCGAACACAAAAAAAAATCCGCAAAATCCGCGAGAATTCGCGGATTTTGCGGATTTTCGCAATCCGCAAATTCGCAAATCCGCAAATTTGCGGATTGCGAATCTGCAAAATACGCCCATGCCTAATTCATTCTAGTAGGCATTTTTTAAAAGTGCTTGATCCGGAAAAGCGCAAACTTGCGATTCAGAACATCAGCTAGTGGTTAGCATTGACTTTAAAAAATAAAAATGTATTTCCGCCCATATAAACCTTTTTAGCAGCATCAGGATAATGAAAGACTTGGAAAAAACATAAGTTATTAACTTATACCATGCACGCAGTTATTTGATGACAGTTTATAGGTCACTGTGCTAGATTAAGATTGTCACTTATGAACTGCAGAGTAACAAAAAAATCTGTGACAAAAGCAGCAACCCACTGACCAATGCACATAAAACACTGTTATTTTTTTTTAATGCCTGGTACACGTTGTTTGCACCCTCCGTTCTGTGCTACTTTACATATCTCAAAGCTGCAACTGGACAAAACTCTCATCTCTCCAGCAGGTACATTAATCACTGGTGTTATTTTGACACTTTTATTGTTGCTCTAAAACTGATAATTAGATAAGGAACTTTGCAGTGCTTTTAAAAGTGCCTCTTGCGGACCCCCTGGGAATGTGTCACGGACCCCTGGGGGTCCGCGGACCACAGTTTGGGAAACGCTGCAATATCTAATTAGGGGTAACTTTTTGTTAACGGGATCGTATAATGCGATTTATAAATTTCTGAGACAATTAGACCCATTAGAGATTTGCTCCCCGAATCAATTATGGGAGGATCTGTTTTTGACAGTACGGACTAGGAAACCAGGGGAATGGAAACGTTGTTTAATTCAGCAAACCGCGCAGGACTGGAGTCTGAAGGCCATTACAAATGGCATGATCAAGAAAATCATGATCTTTCAGTCATTACTTGGAACAAACTAAATAGACTGAATTTTGAAGTCTTGCGTGGCTCAAACTGGAGAAGAATGCTATTTTTTTCTAAATGGCTTTTATACTATACTCCGGCTGCCACTGCCAAAATGTACAGCAACACCTCTGCTAATTGCTTTAGGTGTCAACACTGTAGTTTAGCAAATTGGTCTCATATTATTGTTCACTGTCCTAAAATTGTACCATTTTGGAATGAGATCTTTCTGTTTTTACAAATTCATTGTGACATCAAAGTGACTTATAACATTAGATTAATGCTGTATGGTTATGATATGGATCTTGAACTCTCAGATCCAATGGTGAAATTGTTGTTTATTATAATGGCAGTGGTAAGGTCGCTGATCTTACAGAACTGGAAAGCATCGTTAGTTCCCTCCTTTTATGCCTGGTTACAAAAAATGAAAAATGTTAGAGAGAGTGAGTCTGTTTATGCCTTTAGAAACGGGAGAATGAAAAAGTTTGATAAAATTTGGCAATATTATTTTGAGTATTTACAAGTAACTTTGAGGATGCGTATCTTGAATGAATTTTGGCCAACTATAATAATTATTTGGGATGATAATTTGTTTATGATCTGAACTGGTTGTACATATACTATGTTTCTGTTCTTTTTGTATGGAATGGTTTCCCTTCTTTATTTTATTTTACTGTATTTTATGTTGCAAGAACTTCAATAAAAAAAAATTAAAAAAAAAAAAGAGAGTAGCCTGTCCCTTGAAGTCGGCGTAATTACATTTGTAGACATTCAAAAATATTGAGCGGGTGATGCATCTGATGTAATCCACTACAAATTCAACAGTATATGTCAAAACATCGACAATCATTGGCAGCACAAACTATCAACCAGTAGAAATTTATTTATACAAAATACAATCTTAACAAACTAAACTAATATTACTAACTAATTCTAAACTACACTAACCCAATTTGTACTAATCTTGACCTATACTAAATTACTAGCTTACTAAGACTATACACATAATAACAAAGGCAGCTTAACCTATGCACAAAGTAACTAAACATACACACTAAACAAATATATATATATATATATATATATATATATATATATATATATATATATATATATATATATATATATATATATATATATATATATATATATATATTCACAGAAAAAACCATAGGTTATAGTGGATATATAGTTAGGAATTTGCATTTACAAAACCTTGAAAATTCAATGAAAAAACCATAGGTTATAGGCCATATATAGTTAGGAATTAGCATTTACAAAACCTTATTTTACTCGCATAAAACCATTGAAATTCCATATATAGTTAGCTAACTATAAGCGCTAACTATATATCGCGCACCCGCAATCCACTGCTGATGATGTCACATATTACATCATTCATGACATGGTCAGTGACATCACTGATGACATCACTGATCACAACATCCAATGATTGTATGTGTCTGTAAAGTTTAAATATGTTTCACATATTGAAGAATGAGTGGATGTATAAGTGTCTGGATGAAGAATTTAGTAGGTGCATGACTGACTGTATGAGTGAGTGATTAAATGTGTCTCACTGAGTACATGGGTTAGTGAGTAAACTGTCTTAATTCGTGCATCAGTATGTTTGATGTTGTGTAAGCTGCTGCATGTGTTGATCAGTAGCTATAAGAGTGGCCATATGGGTTATTGATTGGTTGCCCAAATATTTGAATGGGAGGCTGAGTGTGTGTGTGGGTGGCTGGGAGGTGCGTGACTCTGTGCATAGATGTGTAAGCAGTTGATTCACTAGGAGTATGAGTTCAAGAGTGCATGTGGAAACAGCTATATGGGCGGTTGACTGTGCATGGGTGTGTTGGTGAGTGAATGGATTTCTCATTGCTACATGTGCAAGTAAGTACGTATGTAAAACACAATACATGTGAGAGTTGAGATATATAAATAACTGAACATAAGAGCCAGTGAATGTGTGAGTGGCTGTATCGATCACTGTGAGCTTGTATCAGGGATTATATAAGAGAGTAAATATGTGTTATTATATGTTTGAATAAGTAAGATGTGTATAACTGTATAGTTGAGGAAATGGAGGTGTGATTGATTCTTTGCATGACTGACTAGGTGTGTGAGTAACTCCATGGATGAGTGACAGTCTGTGAGTGTCTGTTTATACTGAGTGTATGTAAGGTTATATTAGAGTCTGAAGAGGTTCATTGTATTATCACATGAGTGATGTGATCAGTGATGACAAATGAGATGTCATCAGTGATGTCATTTGAGTTGTCATCAGTGATGTCATTTGAGATGTCATCATTGATATCATTTGAGTTGTCATCAGTGATGTCATTTGAGATGTCATCAGTGATGTCATCAGTGATGTCACTGACCATGTCATGAATGATGTAATATGTGACATCATCAGCAGTGGATTGCGGGTGCGCGATATATAGTTAGCGCTTATAGTTAGCTAACTATATATGGAATTTCAATGGTTTTATGCGAGTAAAATAAGGTTTTGTAAATGCTAATTCCTAACTATATATGGCCTATAACCTATGGTTTTTTCATTGAATTTTCAAGGTTTTGTAAATGCAAATTCCTAACTATATATCCACTATAACCTATGGTTTTTTCTGTGAATTTCATTGGTTTTTTAATAGCAAATATGAAAAGCTTTAAAATGTCAAGTACGTGATAGATAAAAACATTTTCGTATTTATGCACGCTGATGTGCTTTGAACGCTGCCCCCCCCTCCCCTCCGTTGTAATCCGTCGTACCTCCTTGTCTCTCCATTTGATTGATTGTTGTCCAAGCATTTACTGTTTTAGAATTGGTTCTCTTTGGATCATTCTCTATTTACAAACAAGCACAAAGTCGCAATACTCTGTTTAGTCTTTGCAGATAGTGAAAAATCGTGTAAAAAAAATAAAAGTAATCGAGCAAAATCAGTAGGCCACTAATTGGATCTCTTTTTGACCTCGCTAAAATAGAAATATTAGGAACAACCCTTCTTGAGAAATACGAAAATAGTGACATGAACTGAGCTCCACACCATGAGGGCTGCAAGACAGCTCGGCTCCATCACCCATCCCGCACAAAATAATGACAAACCCTATGCAAATATTAAAAATATAGACAACACACCAGCAAAGAAACAGGGTAAAACATTTTATTAAAAAACTATTTACATAACGTTGATTTATAAGATGATGTCAGTAGTGGACCGATGTGTGAATAGATCGAAAACAGCACAAGGCTCCAAGATCCGGATAGCAAGCTCCTGGATGTTGGGTGCCATAGTTTAGAGTTCTGAATTTCAGCCTTTTTCAATGCCTGTGCTTTGTTGAATCAAAATGGCGGCTTGACACAAAGCTGACTCAAGCGTTGCTACTGATGCTATGCAGACCAAAACTGGTTTTCAGTTTGTACATTTTTCTAGATTTTTCAATCCAAGTTTGGTTGACTTTGTAGAACGATGGCTTCAGATTTTCAACATACGGTGTGGTGGCGCTGACTGGGAGGGGGCGCTTCGCTCCTGCCCCCTCCCCAAGTAAGATTTTCATACGTGAAAGTACGTTAATGGTTTTGGTCCCTGAGATGCTTCGATGTCACTACCATTCTCAAATAGCATAAGTTCTAGATGTTGGGTGCCATAGTTAAGAGTTCTGAGCAGCGCTTGTAACACTGTCTGAAGCTTATTTCCACCTACTGCAGCTTCACTATTCTCAAAGTAAGTGAGTGTCGTTTGTGGACCTGACTGCATTAGAAAACAATGTGATATGTTACCTTCCTAAACAGCTTGACGGAGGCCCCTGAGGGACGCTGTGATGGCCATGGACTCGGAGAAGACGCTTGGCTCCGACACCCTCCCCAAGTCTTATAGCACTGGTGTAGCCTGAGATCGCCCCCGACATAGGCGGCCGGCTCCCGGCGGTACTTTTTGCCTTTTGATGACTCTTCAATTCTGGACCTTGTCCCACAATCCGTTTGACCTGAAGACAAGCTGTAGTGGGGCGCCCCTTTATCGTTTTAGTTGCCATTCCCCCCGCTTTTGCTACACTGTGCCTCTTCCGCCATTCAGCTGTTTTCCGCCCGCTCTTGCGACTACAGCGTCTCGCTCACCATGTAGTTGAGATGCGCCCGCTCTTGCGGTGCAGCGATAGGCGGCTGCCACAGGACTCTCAAAATGGCGGCCGGCTCTTCGGTTTTGGGCCTGGTCCACTAAAATGGCCCTGGGACACCTTGGAACTCGGACGCTTGTCTGCTAGGGCTTGGGTCCCATTCTCGAAAAGCGTCCCCTCAGCCGTGAAGATTCTACAAAAGTCTTGGGGGCCTCCGACTCCCGCAGGCTTCTGGTGGGGAGCGGCTGCCATGATTGCTCGTGGAATGGCCACGACGGAGCTACGAGATGGTAGTGGTCTCATGCTGACGCCAGCTTTAGTGTGAAACATCCAGAAACACTGTAGACTACCAATTCGATCAGTTCCGGTAGCGCCCCAACATGACCCGGAAGAGAAGAACTTGCCCTCCCCTCTTTGACTGATGGTTCTTGTTGCCTGTCCCCTCTGTTGTCATTTAACAGAACTTTTTGGACTGCTGAAAGGGGTTGTGTTCTGAACGCTGGTTGGTGGAGACATTTAGACTATATTCTTGACCTACGTTGTCGCGTAATGCGTTTTATGACACGCCGCGTTAGCGCACCCGGAAGTGATCCGAGGCGCGGCGCGCAGCGCGTAACGTAAGCATAACAGGTCATGTGACTTGTTAATAAAACTTTTCATTGGTTCATTTTACTTTTGTTAATTTAATGATGAAAAGCTTGGTCTTATGACCTAAAAATTACGCTTTTTATTATTTTCGAACAATATTTTTTTTTCAAACATATGTTATAATATTCCAGGCTAATGTACTTTCCCGGAAAATTTACAACTGTCTTGCAAGTAAAATATATTCCTTTTTCGAGAAAAAGGGCGTTTCTTCCTTCCATGACGGAGCCGTTGAGTAAAAGAGATTCGGCCTGCTGTCTTAGTCGCCGATACGCCTGATTATCAGATTCTTATCGATCACTTTATGTTGCAGACATGAAAAACACAACTGCCCTTGACCATTTATCTTTACTGCGTTCCTACATATTATACCTTTTATCCGTCATGTAATTGGACTGCTTTATTTCACTTGCCTTTTACTGATTCGAAAACAGTCACTAAAAGTAAAAACTTTACAAATGAAAATACTACTACCGTGTTTTGTTTTAAAAACCTTTATTGTGAAAATGTCAGTATACAAATACGGGCCTATAACCACGTGGGCCGGCCACGGAGCAAACTCAAATCGTATATGATGAGGAGACATTTACACTGTAGAAGAACGTAACGAGCGGGCCATTAGGTGACAAGAACAAAGGTGTCTAACAGTTGCGGAATCGGTGGACGTACATTTTGTAATTAAAATACGACAGGGCCACTTACAATAACATTTTCTAGATATACATTTGCGGGCAAAGAGTTACGAGTCCCATTTATACCGGCGCCATTTTGGGCGAGGCCGGGCAGGTCCAAGATATAGTCAAAATGTCTCCACCAACCATCGGCCAGACCAGAACCCCTTTCGGCCCTTTATGTTACAAGATGGTGTCTTCTATTCAGAAAATATTGGTGGCAGCATTTTGAAAGGAAACAGAAACAGCCGTTCTCCTAGTGAGTTTCACATTGTTACATTTAGGAAGAATGTTGAAGAGTAGTATGTGGAAAATCTGAAGCCATTTTTCTACAAACTCTCAATCAGACTTAGATGGAAAAAAAAACCTGAAGAATGTACAAACTGAAAACCAATTTTTGTCTGTATAGCACCAACAGTAACGCTTGAGTCAGCTTTGTGTCAAGCCGCCATTTTCATTCAATCAATAGCGTCCCCCTGCACACATTCAGGGACCTGGTCGTGTCTTTAGATGAAACGCATTGTAGGAAAAGAAGCAGAAAGGAAAAGGAAAAAATTTCCGCCGGACCTAGTGAAGCTGCAGCAGGTGCAAATAAGCTTCAGACAGTCTTACAAGCACTGCTCAGAACTCTCAACTGAGGCACTCAACATCCAGGACTTGCCATTCGGATCTTAGCGCCTTGTATTTTTGTTTTGTTCTTGATGGAGGGGAAACAACAAAAAACAGGCATTGAAAACGGCTCAACTGGAGCAAAAAAAAAATTACTTCTTGGGTGCATTAGGGCATTTATGATTTTCGAATGCCGTATTCATCAGGTTGATGCTCATGTTGCCATAGGACAGCATAGCACCACAGTGTATACAAGTTAACTTCATATGTTCAGATGAGGCAGGTGGCATATTTAGCATTCACCTTCTTTGATCCAGGAGGGATGGAGAAAAACTGCCAGATGAAACTTGAAACTTGGCCATCCAGATCTCGGCGCGTTCGACTCACTGTACCGCAACAGTGACCGCAACTCTGCTGGACACGCCGTCTTTCGGCGCAGCATTGTAGGATGGCCACACCAGTGCGGCAATTTGCTAGACACCACCTCGGTGCCATCCGGATCTCGGCGCGTTCGAGTCACTGTACCGCAACAGTGACCGCAATTCAGCTGGACACGCCGTCTTTCGGCGCAGCATTGTAGGATGGCCACACCAGTGCGGCAATTTGCTGGACACCACCTCGGTGCCATCCAGATCTCGGCGCGTTCATTCATTCAATAGCGTCCCCCTGCACACATTCAGGGACCTGGTCGTGTCTTCAGAAGAAACGCATTGTAGGAAAAGAAGCACAAAGGAAAAGGCAACAAGTTCCGCCGGACCTAGTGAAGCTGCAGCAGGTGCAAATAAGCTTCAGACAGTTCTACAAGCACTTCTCAGAAATCTCAACTGAGGCACTCAACATCCAGGACTTGCCATTCGGATCTTGGCGCCTTGTGCTGGTTCCGACCTATTGACACATCAGTCCACTACTGACATCACCTCATAAGCCAACGGGGCACCCCACGCCGACTTCCGGCGCAGCATTGTAGGATGGCCACACCAGTGCAGCCACTTGCTGGACACCACCTCGGTGCCATCCGGATCTCAGCGCGTTCGAGTCACTGTGCCGGAAGAGTAACCGGAACTCAGCTGAACACGCCGTCTTTCGGCGCAGCATTGTAGGATGGCCACACCAGTACGGCAATTTGCTGGACACCACCTCGGCGCCATCCGGATCTCGGCGCGTTCGAGTCACTGTACCGCAACAGTGACCGCAATTCAGCTGGACACGCCGTCTTTCGGCGCAGCATTGTAGGATGGCCACACCAGTGCGGCAATTTGCTGGACACCACCTCGGTGCCATCCGGATCTCGGCGCGTTGTGCTGCCTTCGGCCTATTCGCACATCGGTCCGCTACTGACGCCGCCTCACGTGCCAACGGATTTTCTACGCTTTTTGTAGCCCTATGTCGCATAACAGGTCATGTGACTTGTTTATAAAACTTTTCATTGGTTCATTTTACTTTTGGTTTCCTAAAGATGGAAGGCTTGGTCATATGACCTAAAAATAACACTTTTCATTGGTTTAGAACATTTTTTTTTCCCAAACGATGAAAGCCCCACCTTGTTTCTGGATCATTCAGACTGAAGCTGGCGTCAGCATGAGAGCACCACCATCTCGTGGCTCCGTCGTGGTCATTCCGCGAGCAATCATGGCAGCCGCTCCCCACCGGAAGCCTGCGGGAGTCGGGGGCCCCCAAGACTTTTATACAATCTTCACGGCTGAGGGGACGCTTTTCGAGAATGGAGCCCAAGCCCTAGCAGGCAAGCGTCCGACTTCCAAGGTGTCCCAGGGCCATTTCAGTGGACCAGGCCCAAAACCGAAGAGCCGTCCGCCATTTTGACAGCCATGTGGCAGCCGCCTATCGCTGCACTGCAAGAGTGGGAGCAACTCCACAACATGGTGAGCGAGACGCTGTGGCCGCAAGAGCGAGCGCAACTCAGCTAGATGGCCGCCACCTGGGGAGACCCGTTCACGCCGCCTCCCCCCCCCCCCCCCGGGCCGCCGCACGCCAATTTTCGGAGCAGCATTGTAGGATACCAAAACCAGTGCGGCAGTTTACTGGACATCACCTGGGTGCCTGTCGTACATGTTGTGTCAGCCATGTGACACTGGACACAGACCGCTACTGACGAGGCCTCCCCCCGCACCACCCGGGACGCCCCACGCTGTTTTTCTGTGCTGCATTGTAGGATCCCTAAACCAGTGCGGCACCCAGGCGACATCACCTGGGTGCCGTCCAGAACTCTGCACGTTGTGCTGCCTTGGGACTATTCGCACAACAGACCGCTACTGACGAGGCCTCCCCCCGCCCCACCCGGGACGCCCCACGCCAATTTTCGGAGCAGCATTGTAGGATCCCTAAACCAGTGCGGCACCCAGGCGACATCACCTGGGTGCCGTCCAGAACTCTGCACGTTGTGCTGCCTTGGGACTATTCGCACAAAAGACAGCTTCTAACCATTGTTGCTTTTTGTGTTAATAAATGTTTAAATGTTTTTAGTTTTTGTTCTGTTCATTATCGTTAAAAGTTAATAAAGTTTTATAACCTTAATTTGTTGGAGTGTTATCTATTTTTTGAAAAACGGGTGAATGGGGCCTTGAATCGGGTTATTGTCATGTGTGGGCTTTGGAAGTGTGCTGCTGCAGGATCGGACATTTCAAACTCAAATGCACGTTCTTTTTCTTACCTTTCCGAAGCATGGAGCGCAATAGCAAGCAGAGAAAGGGTGATGCACGTGTTGAACACTACCTGACCTGGCAAGTTGCTGGCAGTGCCCCCCCGCCCGCTCCTGAAAGAGGGCACACACACACCGCCGCCCCGAGTACTTCAGAAATCTTTAAAAGACCATGCGCTTGTTCATGAGGCTTAAATGGTTTATCACCTCTTCTAGAACCCCTACATCGACCCTCTGACGTTTCATGGAAAAATTACCATGTAACACAATACCAAGCCCTATCAGCTGAAACCCCCAAGGAATCGTGGGGCATATTAGCAAGGGGGTTTATCTCCCCTTTTTTGGCTTTAAAAACCATGAAAGCGGAGATAAAATTATTTCCCTATTATCAAGCTGTCGCTAACACCAGTTAGTGACACCTAAAAGGAGATAGCGACCATCTTGGGCCCGGCTTTGCATGTCAGTGATACTTATCACTAATGACATGCAAAGTGGCGTGCCAAGATGTTAGCGACTGGAAACAGTCCCTAACATCGCTACCTTCTATTACCAACTTTTGGAGATATTCGCACTAAGCGCGAATATCTCCAAAAGCTAACACCTGCCCTGAGCAGGTTTTAGCCATGTTATCCAATGGGAGGTGGATAACATGGCTAAGAGCATTAGGTCGATAATACATGAATATCGCTGACTTTTCTGCGATAATAGCAAGGTTTATCTGCGATAAAAATCGCCGATGTGCGGCGATAATTTTTGTCTCTAAACAAGTTATAGACAAAAATTATCGCTAGTTGTTAGTAATATGCCCCCGGGTTTTTGCTTGCAGAAATCGGGAGGCGGGAGACTAGCACTGAAATCAGTACTCACACGCCTGAATCAGGAGGATTGGCATGTCTGAATTCTCTACAGCTGGGGCCATAAACTACATCCGCAGGGGTAGGTGATAGCCTGGGACCAGCCTGGCATCTAAAATGGCTGCCGTGCACGACAAAATTGTGGCATTCGAAAAAAGGCAAGATGGCGCAGCCGCTGGAAGAGATGTATCAACATATATCAGCCTCCTCAGCCACCCTCAGGAAACATAGGGGATTAGGATACGTCTCCCGCACCCCCTTATACCTAGTAATTTAATTTACGAAGCACAAAATGGCGAATTCCCGTTTCGCTACCAGTTTGCGGCCCAGTTCGCGGCCCGTGAAGCGCTTCTACCGTGAAAAATCATTTTTTTTTTATTTTCCCCACGGGACCCTTTAATAACCCCAACAACATTCCTAGGGGGTCAAGAGGGGGATACCTTGCCCCCTTTCATTAAATTCCCCCTTAGTTTTTCACCTTTTCTTCTCTCTCGATCCTACCGAGAGACAAGATGGCGGCCGCTCCGGACTGTCACGCAGCAAAAAAAAAAAAAAAGCTCACGCACAGCCGCTGGAAGAGATGTATCAACATATATCAGCCTCCTCACCCACCCTCAGGAAACATAGGGGATTAGGATACGTCTCCCGTACCCACTTATAACTAGTAATTTAATTTACGAAGCACAAAATGGCGAATTCCCGTTTCGCTACCAGTTTGCGGCCCAGTTCGCGGCCCGTGAAGCGCTTCTACCGTGAAAAATCATTTTTTTTTTCTTTTCCCCACGGGTCCCTTTAATAACCCCAACAACATTCCTAGGGGGTCAAGAGGGGGATACCTTGCCCCCTTTCATTAAATTCACCCTTCGTTTTTCACCTCTTCTTCTCTCTCGATCCTACCGAGAGACAAGATGGCGGCCGCTCCGGACTGTCACGCAGCAAAAAAAAAAAAAAAGCTCACGCACAGCCGCTGGAAGAGATGTATCAACATATATCAGCCTCCTCACCCACCCTCAGGAAACATAGGGGATTAGGATACGTCTCCCGTACCCACTTATAACTAGTAATTTAATTTACGAAGCACAAAATGGCGAATTCCCGTTTCGCTACCAGTTTGCGGCCCAGTTCGCGGCCCGTGAAGCGCTTCTACCGTGAAAAATCATTTTTTTTATCTTTTCCCCACGGGTCCCTTTAATAACCCCAACAGCATTCCTAGGGGGTCAAAAGGGGGATACCTTGCCCCCTTTCATTAAATTCACCCTTCGTTTTTCACCTCTTCTTCTCTCTCGATCCTACCGAGAGACAAGATGGCGGCCGCTCCGGACTGTTTAGAATGTTGACAGACACCGGAGAGCCAATCAGCTTTCTGCGCGCAAAGTTCCGATAAGCGAAAAGTAAGCGGACCGGATCGCTGCCCAGAGCGCTGTTACAGATATATATCTTGATTTAAACGTTAATTTCTCAAAAACTACTGGAGCACATATATTGAGACCTAGCAAAGGCACATCGGGCTAACAGTCCCTACAATTTTGCCAAGTTTCGTGCAAATCCATTCAGCCGTTCGAGCTAAAAGTGAGTCCAACCGCCCTATGGAAATTAACATGGGAAAAACGCGTTTTGGGACCCCCCTTTTTTCTCAGCCCCCCCTTGACGAAACCCCACCAAATTTTCAGGAGCTGCTCAGAAACAAAATGTGCCATTTTCCTGAAAATTTCAGCCGATTCCATCCACAAACGCCAAAGTTATTAGACATAGAATTTTCAAAAGTCCCATAGGGAATTAATCCTAACTATATATACCTACTGGCGATAGCCAGTAGGTAATATATATATATATATATATATATATATATATAGTCACTGAAAAAACCATAGGTTTCACACAGGTTTCACACACGTTATAGTTAGGAATTAGCCTTTAGAAAACCTTGCAAATTCATTGAAAAAAACATAGCTTTCACACGTTATAGTTAGCTGAACATTTCTATCATACAAAACCTTTGAAATTACTCCATTATTGTTAGCTCAGCTAACTATAACTTGTGCACCCGCAATGCACTACTGATGATGTCACAGATTACATCACTCATGACATAGTAGGTGACATCACTCGTGACATCACTGATGACATCTCAAATGACATCCCTGATGACATCACTGATGGCATCATCCAGTGAATGTGTGTCTTTCTGAATTTTTTTTTATATATATGTATATCTAAAGGTCTATGGAAGAATAAATCTGTAAATAAGTGTCTAAATGGATGTTTTTTTTGTAAAATTGATTGTATAACTGACTTATTAAGTACTAGCGAGTAATCTTTAAATATTTAAATATCTGTATCAGTGTCTCACTTTGTATATAAGTGGCTGCATGGGTTGGTGAGTAGCTACATGAGTGTGTATATGGGTTATTAGTTGGTTTTTTGAGTACCAAAATGAGTGTTTGTATGGTTCGGTGGGGAGTATTACTTAGCGCACAGATGCATGAATGACTGACTCACTGTTTGTATGTGTTTTGAAGACAGCATGTGTGCAGGACTGTATAGGTGGATGAGTGTATGTATGGGTGTGTTAGTGAGTAAATGACTGTCTCAATAGTATCTTTATGAGTATTTACATGTTTTAAACTAGTATATGGGACTATTGATGTATATAAGTGAGTATATCTGAGAGCGACAGATTCTAAGACTTCCTGTATAAATAAGTATGTGTTTCTATAAGTGATTGTTTAAGAGAGTAAGGTTCTGTAGAAGTTAGTGTAGTGGTGGGTGTATAGCTGTATATGCAAGTAAATGGATATTTGATAGTTTATTTGTATGTGTGAGTATGTGTGTGAGTAACTCTATAGATGAGTGTCGGTGTATAACAGGATATATGGGCGTATGAGTACATATATGAGTACATGTATGAGTGACTATATAGAACTGTTGGTGAATGAGTGGATGTGTATGTAGATTTTGGGATTACTCAATAGGTTGTTCTAACTGGAATTGGTATCTCCATTTTTTTGAAAATGTTAGTTTCTATTTTTGATTGTGTTACAGTAAGAGGAGGTGTGCCACAAGGATGATGTCATCAGTGATGTCATCAGGGATGTCATTTGAGATGTCATGAGTGATGTCACTGACCATGTCATGAGTGATGTAATATGTGACGTCATCAGTAGTGCATTGTGGGCGCGCAAGTTATAGTTAGCTGAGCTAACTATAACGGAGGAATTTCACAGGTTTTGTATGATAGAAATGTTCAGCTAACTATAACGTGTGAAACCTATGGTTTTTTCAATGAATTTGCAAGGTTTTTTAAAGGCTAATTCCTAACTATAACGTGAGTGAAACCTATGGTTTTTTCAGTGAATATATATATATATATATATATATATATATATATATATATATATATATATATATATTGTTTAGTGTGTATGTTTAGTTACTTTGTGTATAGGTTAAGCTGCCTTTGTTATTATGTGGATAGACTTAGTAAGCTAGTAATTTAGTATAGGTGAAGATTAGTACAAGTTGGGTTAGTGTAGTTTAGGATTAGTCACTAATATTAGTTTAGTTTGTTAAGATTGTATTTTGTATGAATACATTTCTACTGGTTGATGGTTTGTGCTGCCAATGATTGTTGATGTGTTGACATATACTGTTGAATTTGTAGTGGATTACAACAGATGCATCACCCGCTCAATATTTTTGAATGTCTACAAATACTATGGGTTTTTCAATGAATTTGCAAGGTTTTTTAAATGCTAATTCCTAACTATAATGTGTGTGAAACCTATGTTTTTTTCAGTGAATTTCATAGGTTTTGTAAATGATAATTTATAAATGTATTAATTATTATGTCTTTCTTTTTATACTAATTTCTTATATTTTTAATATAAATATTTATATGTATTTTATTTTTTAGATTATATTTCATATTATTATTATAAAATAATAACAAAACTAAATTGCAAAGTAATTTTTGGAAGAATTATTGTTTGACGTTGGTTGCAAGTATAACACAGCTCCAGCAATTCTCTTCGGGCCCTATGCTCACAATGCTGTATCAATCCTTACACCTTCAAGCATGTGCAAGGTTTTGACGCAGCATAAGCTCAAAAGTCACTGAATAAAATGTTATACATTTCACTTAGTCACTTTTAGGAGGCCTTGCTGCACCCCCTTCTGCACAAGAACCCTCTTCTGGTGCAGCGCTTTACAATGTAATACACCCTCCAGATGCGTCACATTGTTAATACCACACACCATGGCACATCTTTTGCACCACCGCTGTGTCACAAAAGTGACACAACAGCTGTGTAAAAGAGGCACAAGGGGATTGTAAATCCACCCCTAAGACATACAAATTCACCCAGGCACTTTCACCAACAACGCAAATTGAAACATAGACTTGTAACATATTTATGTACATATGATACATTCAAGTGCTTCAGACATACTACAGTATACTATAGATAAACACCTTATAGATTTATGCTGTAGCAGTTCCTTATAGTTCTGCACTTTCACATTCTCCATATACTAGTAACATATTCATTCATTCATTTATGAACTACACATTCATTCTGACAAACTTTTGCACACTAACATAGAAATATAGTTATTTCTTTGACCAGTGAAGGTAGTTCTAAAAAGAACAGTTTTTTTGTTTTGTAGTTTTTTTGTGTTTTCTCAACAAATTCCAAGCGGAACAAAAGAATGAAAAAAAGAACAACTAATGTCGAGGACAGCAATGATCCTGCATCCTGCGTTTCATCAAGTCTATAGACTGTTCCCCATAACACAAAAGTTTATCGCAATAAATGCATAGAATTTTAACTTTATCAAAGTCAGAATCAATCGGTGGGTGTGGACTGCTTGCTGAAAATGCTGCTGACGCAGTTGATGTGCTAGGTGTAGCAGCAGGTGGGTTCTCATTAAGCATGGGTGGAAAATCCGTTCCGCTTGCGGATTTTCGGTAAATTCGCAATCCGCGAACTCTCGCGAATTTACCGAAAATCTGCACGCAGCGGATTTTTTTTCTTGCTGATACAATATTGCGGCGTGCGGCGTTCACTTACCGTCATTCAAGGTTTGCCGAGTTGTTTTTCTCGATATTTTGCGAGTGCTGCGCCATTTTGGATCTTGCTGCGGGATCCCGTGGGAGTTTGGCGATGCATCGCGAGAGTTCGCAATTGCGGACATGTAGGTGCGGCGGGCAGCAACAATCTCGCACTTGCAAAATTACAAAATTTGCAATTCTGCACAAGAAATCCACTAGCAAGCAGCATAGACCTTCTGAAATGATGATTTTTATCAGAATAACTCCTCAGGTTGACATTTGCCTGCACTTTTTTGGATTTGAGGCCTTATGACTTTCTTTAGATCACTTTTGGATTAGAAATCAACTTTCACAAGTAAGTTTGTTTGGGGCATTACAGTTGCTGTTCTGCAGAAAAACAAGTTTTGCAAAACTGAAAGCACTCAGCAGGTGCAAAAGTTCACTCATCATTAGTAACCATTCCCTATAGTACTTCCTGAGGGGCCCCTCCAGAGTTCAGTTGCCTATGTTTGTTTGGGGCATTACAGTTGCTGTTCTGCAGAAAAATGAATTTTGCAAAACTGAAAGCACTCAGCAGGTGCAAAAGTTCATATTCATCATTAGTAATAGTAACCATTCCCTGTAGTGCTTCCTGACTGGGGCCCCTTCAGAGTTCAGTTGCTAGTTGCAACAATTCTATGACCCTGCTCTGACCCTCACAGCAGGCTCATAGAATAGCTACAAGTAGGCCACAAAGGTCCTGGAAAAAAAATTGCACTGCAACAGAAAGCAAATTACAGATAAGGAAGCAGGTGCCAGACTGGAATTTTAAAACAGTGACACATTAATAAATCAACCCCAAATTAATTAATGTCAGTTAAAGCAGGGCAGGTGTGCTTGCTTTCCCCCCCCATAATCTACAGTGATGATGAACCAGAGGGTGGCATTGATGTACCAGAGGGTGGCATGGGTGAAACAGAGGGTGGCAGTGGTGAAACAGAGGGTACTGGGAACCTGTGATGATGAACCAGATGTAGAAACAACAAAATAGCAATTGCGAACTGGTACAAAACCCTCGCGAACTGGCAGAAACCCTTGCGAACACACAAAAAAAATCCGCAAATTCGCGAGAATTCACGGATTTTGCGGATTGCGAGTTAGCAAATACGCAAATTCGCAAAACTCCAGATTCGCAAAATTCGCCTATGCTTAGTTCTCATGCAACCTCGGTCTTGCAGCTCGAGCAAAGTTCTTGGGGTGCAAATTCTTCACGTGTTGCACCATATTTGCTGTGCCAAAGGAGTAAGATTTACATGGATCACCCCTTGAAAGAGTTGTTTCGCAAATTTGACAAGTTACTTTTGGAGCATTAACCTTTTTTTTGACCTTCTGGAAAAGTGAAAACATTCCAAATTAGAGCTTCTTTCCTCTTCTTTGGAGGTTCTTCAGAAATGAAATCTCCCTCTGAAGAACTGCTGGAATATGACTCCATTGCTCTTATTATTGTGATCTTCCTTCTATTTGAGAAGATTCTCAAAACAAATGCTTCTTCTTAGAAAGTCAAAGTCGAATAATTATAATGGGACGGAACTTTCAACAGTCCCAATAGGAAAAGTTATGAACCAATCAAATCTCTACTTTTTAAGTCACATGGATTTACGTACGCTTATGATGCGCTTGAGAAACTCTTTCAATACGAGTACGCATGATGTTTTACCGTGATTTGTGTAATTCTTTTTAAAAGTAATATATGATTATTACAAGTATTAAAAAAAAATCATAGTTATCCCAAATGTCTGCCCTCAGTATGTACATTAAATACATACATGTTTTAAACCAAGTAGAAACATTGCCCCCTTTCGCATACAGAACGCCGTACATGACGTCACAGCGAAGCTTTAATGCGACGCTTAACGTCAAAGCATATTCGTACTGTATGCGCGGGTACACTCTGAGTATCATAAGCAGTACAAACTATGGTGCGATCACCCTCTCAGTGACAAATCAGAGCTCAGGGTGCGCTAAGGAGAATGATTAGAAGTGCTGACTCATTGCAGATCCGATTCTGGGCCTGCCTCTGCGCATATGATAACACCGCCCCCATCTCTCTCTGTTGTTAATTGTTGGTACACACACTCACACTTGCACATGCGCTGTGCACGCCCGCCCACACTACACATATGCCACCACCAAGCATGCTTGCTATCATTTAGCCTGGAAACCAATACATTAGCCAATGGGATGCCCCCCAGGGCCATCATTCTTGCAGACCACGAAAACTCTACCAATGACGGCTCTGGGCTTGGTTTGGTCAGCCCCCGCGGTTCCCATATAATGCGGGCACTGACGTGAGCACGATCTCTTTTGCCTGCCTCTGCTGCGATGACACACAGACTGTCAAAAACACCCCAGACTCAGCGAAACCACAGCCTTTCAAGACACGACAAAAGACGACAAAAACAAAGGTAAGAGAAGACGTCACAACATCAGCCTCCACTGTAAATTGTATATGCATAATACAATTTTTTTTATCTTTCATATGGCTTTCCTACCCCTCAATGGATTTAAATTGTACTTACATAATTGAAATATTTCTTTATAAATCACAAGGGTGATAGGTCTGACCCCGTGAATTATAAACCTATTTCTTTATTAGATAACACTCTAAAGATTTTGGGTCGCGTTATTTATAACAGGATAATTGTTTGGACAGAGGAAAGTGGCATTTTATCCCTTTGTCAATTGGGATTTAGAAGCAGGGTTGGCACAGTCGAACAATGTTTAAATCTTAAATTAGTTATTGATAACTATAACATTGCTCGTTCCGCTCCGATTTATTTAGCTTTTATGGACCTGTCATCCGGTTTTTATTTAGTTAACAGGTCCAAGCTTTGGTCTATTTTATTGGGTTACGGACTGGACTACACATTGGTCCACTTTTTAGCTTTTTTACACAATGAACTTAAATCATGAGTCAGGATAGGAAAGGGAGGGTAATTATCCGGGCCAATCAAAATAGGAAGGGGAGTCAGGCAGGGGTGCGTTTTAGCACCCCTGCTTTTCATTATTTATATTAATGGCCTGAGCAACTACCTCGAAAATTCTACCCCAGACGTTCCTATAACAAATGGTAAATCGTTACCCGCACTTCTCTACGCAGATAATGGGGCCCTAATGGGCCGCACGCCTAATTCCCTGCGTATTTTAGTAAAAAGCTTCACAAAATACATGGATGAATTAGATCTGCGGGTCAATTTTAAAGTCTTTTATAATGTCATGCGGCCCAGGGAAAAGACAGCTGAACTCCATACTGATAGGGGATGAAAGACTTATTTCTACACATATTTTTCCATACTTGGGGATGGCCTTTGCTGCGAATGGCTCGTGGACTGGGCATTTGGCCCAGTCCACGAGCAAATTCTCAAAGGCCATCAACTAAATTTTAAGCATCCCCAGACCGAAGAAATTGAGTGCTATCAAAGCTGTTGTTAAAATTTTCAAACTACAATGTGCACCCATAGCTACCTATGGGGCTGAAATATGGGGTACTGGAATTAACTAGTATATACAGCTGGAAGAAAACCGGTTCTGTAGGAATTTGTTAAATGTACCGATTTCTACTTCTAACTATATTTTACACAAAGAACTAAATCTACACTTTGTATCGGATTACATTAGTGCCCGACCTGTGTTATTTTGGCACAGATATCCTCTAGCATTGTATTTAATTCTGCCAATGACACACTGGGAAAGAAGCCTTCTGTTTCGATTGAGGGCTGTCATCCGGTTTTTATTTAGTTAACAGGTCCAAGCTTTGGTCTATTTTATTGGGTTACGGACTGGACTACACATTGGTCCACTTTTTAGCTTTTTTACACAATGAGCTTAAATCATGAGTCAGGATAGGAAAGGGAGGGTAATTATCTGGGCCAATCAAAATAGGAAGGGGAGTCAGGCAGGGGTGCGTTTTAGCACCCCTGCTTTTCATTATTTATATTAATGGCCTGAGCAACTACCTCGAAAATTCTACCCCAGACGTTCCTATAATAAATGTTAAATCGTTACCCGCACTTCTCTACGCAGATAATGGGGTCCTAAGGGCCGCACACCTAATTCCCTGCGTATTTTAGTAAAAAGCTTCACAAAATACATGAATGAATTAGATCTGCATTTCAATTTTAAAGTCTTTTATAATGTCATGCGGCCCAGGGAAAAGACAGCTGAACTCCATACTGATAGGGGATGAAAGACTTATTTTTACACATATTTGTCCATACTTGGGGATGGCCTTTGCTGCGAATGGCTCGTGAACTGGGCATTTGGCCCAGTCCACGAGCAAATTCTCAAAGGCCATCAACTAAATTTTAAGCATCCCCAGACCGAAGAAATTGAGTGCTATCAAAGCTGTTGTTAAAATTTTCAAACTACAATGTGCGCCCATAGCTACCTATGGGGCTGAAATATGGGGTACTGGAATTAACCAGTATATACAGCTGGAAGAAAACCGGTTCTGTAGGAATTTGTTAAATGTACCGATTTCTACTTCTAACTATATTTTACACAAAGAACTAAATCTACACTTTGTATCGGATTACATTAGTACCCGACCTGTGTTATTTTGGCACAGATATCCTCTAGCATTGTATTTAATTCTGCCAATGACACACTGGGAAAGAAGCCTTCTGTTTCGATTGAGGGCTGGATCTATTAGATTTTTGTTAAATTTCCCTCTGGGTTATCATCCAAGTTTAAGTAAAATAAGCTGCCCCTGTGATGGGCTAAGCAACCAAAATGACATTTTTTCTTTTCTTGTAATTTTTATCTGAAGTATACAAAATGGCTTTAATCCCACTTTTTAAAAAACATAGACCAATTACTATGGAAGAATCCTACCAACTGCTGCTCACACTGGCCAATGAGGAGATAATTTGCCGCACTTGCACTTTCCTAAAAATTGCTGTTCGCGCCCGCAAAATGATGGACAATGCCTAAGTTTCATTTTCCTGTGCTTGATGTTTAATGATATTATTAATTTTATGGATTTTACGATAGCTGTGTAATTGTATATGTGCTTTTAAGAATTCTTGGAAATTCGAATAAAGATTTTGAACCTGAACCAAGTCACGAGGTCCTATACACCTCTAATCTTAAAAATTGTGCAAGCATAAATTTCTGTGTCTCATTTCTGTACTATGCCACGTGCTTAGGCCTCTATTATTATTATTAATTGTGCGTCCATGATAGTATTTTTTTTTCTGCATCACAAGGTCGTCCCATGCCTCTATTAAGTTATTGATCTTCCTTTGTTTGCTGTAGCTGCAACACTCTTAACTATGGAATATTAAGAACCCCTATTAAAATTCACTTTTGATAGTAGTTACGCAACTCCGTTTACGATGACTTATCAAAATGTCCTTTTGTTTCCTTCAGCAAACATCGTTCAGAAGCAACCACGGCCTATCGAGCAACAGCAATGGAACTCTCTGCAACTTATTGAATATACTTTGACATTTAGAAGCAGAGTTCAAGTGGAGTGGTGAACTCCAGTGGCCGCACTCTTTATACAAGGTAAGCACAGCAGCCTAGATCTACAAAGCCTTCACAAGAATGCATTAGAAATAAGTCGCCATAATGGGCGTCAGTAACGCAGTAGGCACTTCCATATAGACACCACTTGAACGTGCACTATAACAACTGAAATATACCAGGTACACTGCACTCGTAAAACTGTAGTGTTAGCTTTATTTGTGAAACGAGAGAGGGCCATAATATCAAGCCTGGGCGACAAAATTATCGTCACTTTATCGGCAGGAAAGTGGCAATAATGGGTTTGATAATATGCCCTATAGAATTCCAATCAAAGCTCATGTTAGATGTGAAGGACATCAGACATGATCTTCGATTGGAATTCCATAGAGCATATTATCAAACCCATTATCGCCACTTTAGCGACACTTTCCTGCCAATAAAGTGGCGATAATTTTGACACCCAGGCTTGATATTATGGCCCAGAGAGCGTACTGTACAGCAGCTTCTGTTTAAATTCTATAATTACCTCCGAGCAGTGACAACAGATAGGTTACAACAGTCTGACAAACAGATCTACAATCTTATTACGCCACTTTTGAGTCACTTTTAACATGGTTAAAGTGATGCAAGGAAAAACTCTCAACTCCAGACTCTGCAACACAGTTTTAATGTTGTTTTCTCTCTCTCTCACTCTCTGTGATATCATTTCTCTTTCTCTCTTAAACTTAGACACTGCTGTCTGCTTAAGCATGTAGAAGAATTGTTGAAATCAAGTTGTCAATCCAAGTACCTGAAGTGTTTGCCCGCAAGGTTTATACAACGGTAAGCACAGAGGCGTAGATATACAAATTCTTCATAGGAATGCATAAGAAATAATTCGGCATAACGGGCGTTAGTAACGCAGTAGGCACTTCCATATAGACACCACTTAAATGCGGCACTATAACAAATAAAATGTACCAGGTACACTGCACTCGTAAAACTGTAGTGTAACTTTTATTTATGAAAGGAGAGACGACCATATTATCAAACCTTGGCAACAAAATTATCGCCACTTTATTGGCACCAAACTGCCGCTAAAGTGGCCATAATAGGGTTGATAATATGCTCTATAGAATTCCAATCGAAGCTCATGTTAGATGAATGTGAAGGACATCTAACATGACTTTCAATTGGAATTCCATAGAGCATATTATCAAACCCATTATCGCCACTTTAGCGACACTTTCCTGCCGATAAAGTGGCAATAATTTTGTCGCCCAGGCTTGATATTATGGCCCAGAGCTTTAATGTTTTCTCTCTCTCTCTCACTCTCTGTGATATCATTTCTCCTTCTCTCTTAAACTTAGGCACTGCTGTCTGCTTGGACGTGTAGAAGAATTGTGGAACTTAAATTGTGAAGTTTACTTTCTAATGTGTTTGGCTGCAAGGTTTATACAACGGTAAGCACAGAGGCCTAGATCACCAAATCCTTCATAGGAATGCATTAGAAATAATTATGCATAACAGGCGTTAGTAACGCAGTAGGCACTTCCATATAGACACCACTTGAACGTGGCACTATAACAAGTAAAATGTACCAGGTACACTGCACTCGTAAAACTGTAGTGTTAGCTTTATTTGTGAAATGAGAGAGGGCCATATTATCAAGTCGTGGCGACAGAATTATCGCCAATTTATCGGCAGCAAACTGCCGCTAAAGTGGCGATAATGGGTTTGATCTATAAATACCTCCGAGCAATGACAACAGATAGATTACAACAGTCTGACAAACAGATCCACAACCTTATTACGCCACTTTTGAGACACTTTTAACATGAGTAAAGTGACGCAAGGAAAAAATCTCAACTACAGACTCTGCGACACAGTCTTAATGTTGTTTTCTCTCTCTTTCTCTCTCTCACTCTCTGTGACATCATTTCTCTTTCTCTCTTAAACGTAGAAACTGCTGTCTTCGACGTGTAGACGTGTAGAAGAATTGTTCAGAATAAGTTGTGACACCAACTGCCTAAAATGTTTACCCGCAAGGTTTATACAGCGGTAAGCACAAAGGCCTAGATCTACAAAGCCTTCACAGGAATGCATTAGAAATAATTCGCCATAACGGGCGTCAGTAACGCACTAGGCATTTCCATATATACACCACTTGAACGCAGCACTGTAACAGAACTGGAATGTACGAGTCACACTGCACACGTAAAACTGTAGAGTTTCCAAAATTTGTAGGGGCATAGTATCAAGAATGGCGATACAACTATCGCCGTTTCAGCGGCAAGAAACTGCCGCTAAAGCGGCAATAAAGAGCTTGATAATATGCCCTTGTAAATTTCCATAGTGGCCGAGGTTAACACCAGAACCTGCACTGCTATGGGAATTCACAACAGCATATTATCAAGCCCATTATCGCCACTTTAGCTGCAGTTTCCTGCCGCTGAAACGGCGATAATTTTATTGCCGTTCTTGATAATATGCCCTGTAATGCTTCAGCTCATTTACTCACATCTACATAATTCTAAACTTTAATTTTCTTTTTTCTTTGGCAGATTAACCATCGGACACCTTTTGGAATCCATTTCACAATTTGTTTATAACATTGTTTAAGTTATTTTTCCAGTTCTA
This sequence comes from Lissotriton vulgaris, assembly GCF_964263255.1. Lineage (NCBI taxonomy): Eukaryota > Metazoa > Chordata > Amphibia > Caudata > Salamandridae > Lissotriton > Lissotriton vulgaris. The sequence continues at coordinate 1,109,854,716 of NC_141694.1, forward strand.
ATATAGTTATAATTGAGTTTCGTTTATATTTATTGTTTAATAAAAGTTAATTAAAAAAAACTACATACCTCTTTTATTTTGTGGGGGAGGGGTATGACGGCCCACAATAGAAATAATGTTGAAATACTATAGTAACATAGTCAAGACTAGGATTGAAAACTACTGAGTTCTACTAAAATGGCGGTGGACGAAGTACGTAATCAACGTTTGGCTCCTCGGCACTACCTTTCAAATAAATATATAACAAATATGACTATTAATACTGTACAAAAGTACAGCAGCGGATGACAAGAACCGGGAAAAGAAAGCGACTTCCCATAGCAGCCCAGGTTTTGGTGTTAACCTCGGTTCCTATGGTTATTCACAAGGGCATATTATCAAGCCTATTATCGCCGCTTTATCGGCAGCTTCCTGCCGATAAAAGCGACGATAATGTATCTCCTTTTGTTGATAATATGGCTCATTGTTCTTCTTTTGACCAGTAAACTTAGGTGCATATTATCAAAGACCGGTGTTAAAATTATCGCCGTTTTATTGGCAGGAAACTGCCAATAAAGCGGCGATAATGAGCTTCATAATACATCCTTGTTATTCCCATAGATTATGACTATTAATACTGTACAAAAGTACAGCAGCGGATGACACACACGAACCGGAAAAAGAAAGCGACAGATTTACTAACTGATATAAAGAAAGGTTTGCTTGTTGAACTTGAAGAAAAAGAAAACGTGGGCTTCGAAACGACGCTGAGCATGCAAAGAGAGTACAACTGCTACACCAACAAAAAAGGAAACATTTACATACTATCATAGAAATGAACGAGCATATCATCAACAAAAGGCGATACATTATCGCCGCTTTTATCGACAGGAAACTGCTGATAAAGCGGCGATAATGGGCTTGATAATAGGCCCTTGTAACTTCCCATAGCACCCCAGGTTCTGGTGTTAACCTGGGCTCCTATTGTTATTCACAAGGGCATATTATCAAACCCATTATCGCCGCTTTATCAGCAGTTTCCTGCCGATAAAAGCGATGATAATGTATCGACTTTTGTTGATAATATGGCTCATTGCTCTTTTTAGGTTTCGGCTACCGTCCCACTGCTAAGCAGTGGGCGGAGCCGAAATCTTTTGTTAGTAGTATAGGGGCCTGAACACGCCCCTCTTCTTCATTGGCTGGCCTCGTAAATGCTGGCCAGCCATTGGAGGAGAGGAGCATCACTGAGTTCAGGGCCCGCCTTGACGCGATTCGGGGGCGTTTCTGGGTCTTTTTTTAAGCCCCGCCCCTTTTTGCCTTGTGTCCCGGGCCGCGCTGTGATTGGCTGCCGGCCCGGGACACCCCGTGATGTTATTCCCCGGGCCGCGCTGTGGTTGGCTGCCGGCCCGGGGCCTGACTTGTCCTATATTCAATAAATTTGTGCTGCGAAGGCTTGTTATTTCTGTTTGTTTCCTCTTTGTAACGCATGTAATCCTAAGTCCTTATGTTTTTCAACTGGTTCTTACGTAAAGCGCTCTGACACCTTCGGGTAAAGTTCGCGCTATATAAAATCGCATAAATAAATAAAATAAACTTATACCCATCCCAAGATGGACGTGACATCAATACGTTTGCGCGCGCTTCATTCAAAGAGTGGGCATTTTCTCTTGCATGTTCATTTGAGTAGTCTGTCGTTTGTGTTAGTGACCTGCCCTGCACTTTGTCCCATCTGACCCACCCATCTCAGGCAGTGTGAAGGAGCAACTCCTGGTACAACTACGCTCGGGAAGGCTGCGATACAGGTGAGTATAAGGAGGGCATAGGAGTAGGGGGGCGTGTGCTTTGCGTGCCGGAGGGGGCCACTCCTGCTCGTTATTGGTAACTATGCCAGGGCACCCTGATCTTGAAGTAAGTTGCCCGCACACCTGAACTGTATCGACATAGGGCGATTCTTCCTGTTGCTGAGACGCTGCAGCTAAGGACCGTGCGAAGCCATTACTGCTCTTGTGTCTGTACCTCCTGAAGCTTCAGCACCTGACCTTGAAACACGTCTTTCACGCACATTTACTTTATTTGAGCGAAGGCAGTGTGATGACCAAACCGTATTATAAATTGCGTGTTGGTGCTTGGTAGCCGTAAACTCTCTGCTATGGATTCCTTCTCGCTGGCGTTCATATATTCACTGTAGGCCATTGAAGTTGTGTGGACAGACACTTTAAGCTGGTTCAGGACGTGCCTAAGATTTAATCATTCAAAACAAGGATGCTTCCTTAAGTATATCCTAATTTTTCATTTGTTCTCGGAAATACCTATAATCTGGGCGCATTCCGGTTAAGGCTTATCAGGCAGTTCTTAGAAGAAACATCATCAAATGCAGTCCCGATACTGCTGTGCAGTTAACCTTTTAGTTTAGTTGAAATTCAGACTGGGAAATGAATTCTTGCAGCTACCCCGGTTCAGTGCTTTGAAGAAAAGCTTGTCACAATGTGTCTTTATTGTATCACTTATTGCAACCACGTGCATTTAATATACAACAGGAACGGGTATATTGTTTCACGTTGCATTTTTTTGTACTGGTTAGTGCTTTACTTGCATGTTAATACACCACATTTACCTTATCAGCTCAATAAACAATGTAAAATTATTCCGCCCCAGAATCTCGAGATTGCTTAGCCGGAAGTATTATGTTTTACACATGCTTGGCCTGGTGCCATGATAAGATGTGGTTTCTCTACTCACTCTTGTTGGAGCTTCCCTGCTAGCAATGGCCTAGGTCAGGCTTTAAGTGGGATGAAAAAAAACTGGCGGTCTCTGAGGGGCGTGGCCAATATAATTAGGGGCGTGGCTTAAAATACTAAATTAGAAATCTCTACTTAGCGTTATGTGCCCCCGACTGGTATGTTGCTGATTCTGTCTTTGCATCCAGATCTATAACACAAGTAACATGCCACCTGCATCGAGCCAGGGCTACTGGCTTGATCAATGGTTGTTGCATAAGATGATTAAGCAGCAACAATGGCATTTTATATAAAAAGTTAAAATGCTTCAGTTCTGAAATGAGACTGAAATAACTGTAACGAGACCCTTTAAAGATAAATGAAAGGTGGTATTGGTGCCAAGTTAAGATTTGTTTTCCCACCCCGAGGGTGAGGTTATAATGGAGAGCCCGAAAGTGACCCGCCTCAGCACCTGCTTCTTAGAACTGCCTGTGTTGAGCACCGGCAGGACTTGGCCCACTTAAAGCCCAGTCTAGGTGTCATGCTGTGACATGGTCCATCTGCTGGGGTGATGCATCAATTGGGTGTCCGCTGGCAGGGTGATCCTACGCCCCAGATATGGTGCTGGGCAAAGATGTGAGCTGCCGGGCTCTTTAGAACAGTTCCTTTTGGCCCCGTGACCGTATGATGCTGGATGTCAAACGGATGCCGGGCTCTGTGCCCCCACATGCGAACTGCCCGAAAGTGCGAGCTGGGTGAAGGTGATCTGTGTCATTATTGGCTCAGCACAGGTGCGAGCTTCCTTCCGGATCCTCGCTTCTCTGCTCCGGGGCAGGGCGGGCGGTGTTGGCTCTTCCGTGGGGTGGTCCGAAGGCGCGCGCTCTTCGGCTCCGATTTCGGTCCCTCTGCTCCTTGAGGACAGCACCCTGTTCCCTGTGCGCGATACCGGTTTAAGGGCAGTGCCGAGATTCCGGTAAAACAGGCTTCCCTCAGTGTCGGGTGCGAGGAGAAACCCCTGCACGAACCGATGATTTATAACAATAGTTGGTTTATTGTTGTTGTTTTTTTTTTTTTTTATAATAGTGCACCTCAGACTTCTGCAGGTGGTGGTTTCAATACATTTTATGTGCATTTATTGCACAATTAAAGAACTCTTTGTCAGGAATTCTGCCAACGATAGGAGCGTTTTACATTGCAGGTAGGTGAGGTTTAAAATTTTTAATGGGGCACAGTTGCAGAGTTTTGGAAACGAAGACCTATATTTGGCTGTCTCTATCTTAATATTTCTCGATACCGCGAGTGCTTGTCATAAGGTGCTCCTTTGGCCTGACTCACAGATTGCATTTTGAAATCCATTGCTTTGATCCAGATTGCGTTATCGGCGGCGTCTACACAGTCGTCCTGTAAAAGGTCACCTGTGGACTCCAAGGCCTTGGATGGCTCGTGCTCTCCTGTTGTGAGCTTGACGTCACGTGCACGTCTGTTGCAATGGGTGCTTGGCACCGTCTCTGTTCTCCATGTACTTGCATGGTTTGACTACCTATTGGCGGAAAGCTGCGCACAACTAGAGGCAGGCGATTGAGGGTTAAAACACGTGCCGATTCTTGGTACCACGCTACCTAGATTTGGTTTACCTAAATAAATATATAATTTGTTTGAGGCACCACTAGAGAAGCTGTGTTTTATTTTTTCCTTCTAGCTATTTTTATTTTTTAATTGTACTCGCATTCTCTCCTCTGGGTGGTTGAATGGTGTGATGTCGCGTCTCTCTTTCCTTGGTCACAAAAAAAGGCTGCGCAGAATCAAGTTGATTCCATTGTTGCATCAGCTTCTGGGAGGCCGGCGGCTGTGGGAGCTCCCCTCCTGGGTTAGTGGGGCAAGGGTACAATGCTCAGATGCTGCACAGGGCTCCTCCACGAGCGTCTCTGCCTTAGCCCGGGCGGCACTTCCCCCTGTGCCGGAAAGTGCCTGCCGGGTGACCTGCAGCAGTGACAGGCCGGCACATTGGCCAGCAAGAGGGGCGCTCTCCTTCCCACGAGGTGCCGGGGGCTCCCGGTGCTGTGGTCTGGCTGCTTCCCACTAAGTGCCCCGCGTGTAGCCTGCAGATGGCTAGCAGGCTCTTGAAATAAATCCAAAATGTATCAAAATTAGTGCCCAGAAGAACGGGAAAATGTAATGCTTGCTAAAATCAGGGCTAATCAGTGAATATTTCTGTCAGCCGTTTAACCTCGCGGACTTCCTGCCTTGAGGGACACCGTGCAGCCAAATGCTCGGAAAACAATAGGGAATCTAAAGGGGGGGGGGGGCTGGAGTGGGTGCAGAGTGCACAGGCGTAGCTTTCATTGACTCTCACACAACTCAGTTTTATGTTCTTCAAGAACATCCAGCTCCCCTTCCAAGTGCCAAGAAACGTGTTGCCATGTTCCACAGGTGGAAACTTCGCCCAGTAAGTGATCGGCGTGGGGAAGGCAGGGGGCGGGGGTGTGGGTTTGAAGTTGCTGCGAGCTGGGAGGGAACCTCTGCACTCGCAAGAATCAGCATACACAGGAGGAGGGCGGGGGGCAGAGTCTTCGCCTGAAAAGTCTTCGCCAGTAGCAGTCTCCAGGACAAAAGGGGGAAGGGACCGAGGCAGACATACCGAGTGACTTACCTCCTTATGGGACTGGGGCCTGTGACATGTTGGGTGGGTGTGTGTGGCTCTGGGTGGGTGTGTGTGGCTCTGGGTGGGTGTGTGTGGCTCTGGGTGGGTGTGTGTGTGGCTCTGGGTGTGTGTGTGTTTGGCTCTGGGTGGGTGGGTGTGTGGCTCTGGGTGTGTGTGGCTCTGTGTGTGTGTGTGTGGCTCTGTGTGTGTGTGTGTGGGGGGGCTCTGTTGGTGTGTGTGGGTCTGTGTGTGTGTGTGTGGGTCTGTGTGTTTTTGTATGGCATTTGACAGAGATTAAACTATTGGCATTGTAAATGACAATTCCATTTATTTATCTGTTTTCAAAACCAACACATAAATACAAACTTTGTCATTTACAATGCCAATAGCTCAAACTTTTCAGAAGGCGAAACCTTTGCATTGTAAATGCTTGTTTTGACCAGTAAACTTAGGTGCATAATATCAAGGACCGGTGTTACAATTATCGCCGTTTAATTGGCAAGAAACTGCCGATAAAACGGCGATAAGGACCATGATAATACGGCCTTGTTATTTCCCATAGAAGCCCATGTTAACACCAGAACATAGGCTTCTATGGCAATTAACAAGAACGTATTATCAAGCCCACCCTCCCAACATTAATAAAAAAAACCATAGGCCCTTGTAAATTCCCATAGCAGCCCAAGTTCTGATGTTAACCTGGGCTGCTATGGTTATTCACAAGGGCATATTATCAAGCCCTTTATCGCCGCTTTATCAGCAGTTTCCTGCAAATAAAAGCGACGATAATGTATTGCCTTTTGTTGATAACATGGCCCATTGCTCTTTTTTTTAACCACTAAACTTAGGTGCATATTATCAAGGACCGGTGTTAAAATTATCACCGTTTTATTGGCAGGAAAATGCGGATAAAACGTCGATAATGACCTTCATAATACGGCCTTGTTATTTCCCATAGAAGCCCATGTTAACACCAGAGCATAGGCTTCTATGGCAATTTACAAGGACGTATTATCAAGCCCACCCTCCCAACATTAATAAAAAACTCCACACAATGCAGGTACCCGGTGCTGGAAGGTCATTTTACATATCACTGCCCCGAGGGGTGCCGCTCACCGAGACTGCGGGGAGTATGACCGTAACCCCCCCGCATACTTCAAAATAAAACCAGAGGAGTTCCGTTCCCCAGTGCTCGGGGCACCTTACAAGCCCCCATTATGCAGAAAAATTGCTCCCGTAATTTCCTCAACGGGACCTAATAAATAAAACGGACTTCTACTTTTTTTTCAACTTTTCCACCGCGTACAACTATTGCACGAGTACCCCGCCATTTTTTATTTAAAAAAAAAAAAAATTGCCTAAAGATCCATGTATCACCCCCTGACCAAGACTATAGGCTCAGAAAGTTTCTACACTGCCCCGTTTCCTTATTTCTCAACTTTGTTTTACTGTTTTCTTCTCACTCTGCTCTCCCGACAAACAACATGGCTGCCAACACTTCCTGGTTTGGAGTATTAACAGCCAATCAGCATGCAGCTCCTGCTCGTAATTGTACGTATTTCCATACGCGTACGCCGTGATTTTTCTTTAAAAAAATAGAGCCTAAACATCCATGTACAAACCCCTGAGCAAGTCTAGAGGGTCAGAATGTCTCTACCCTACCCCATTCCCTTATTTCTCAACTTTGTTTTACAGTTTTCTTGTGACTCGGTTCTAGCGAGGCACAATATGGCCGCCAACACTTCCTGGTTTCGAGTGTTGACAGACAGTTCACAGCCAATCAGCATGCAGCTCGCGCTCGTAATTGAACAGATTTCAGTACGCGTGCTGAACTCCGTCTCTAGATATCGCTATGATTTTACTTGCACTTTTCTCAGAAACTACTGAATGGATTTACACCATTTAACAAAAAGCATAATCTGCGAACAGAACTCTACCTCTGCCAAATTTCGTGTAATTCCGTTCAGCCGTTCGGGCTGTAGCCCTGGCTAAAGGTCCCTATGAAAAATTTCATGGGGAAAACACGTTTTGGGACCCCCCTTTTTTCTCAACACCCGCTTGACGAATCACCCCCAAACTTTCAGGGAAGGAGCGGAACTGAGCAGGCCATTTTCTTGGAGAAATTCACGAAGATTCGTCCACCAGCGCCAAAGTTATTCCACATAGAATGTTGTGGATTTCCTATGGAAATTAGGTCCTAACTACAACTGCCTACTGCCGACCGCCAGTAGGTAATATATATATATATATATATATATATATATATATATATACATATATATATATTGAGTTCCACAAGTTGCCTTTTGCAGAATGCACTCCCAACAAGTCTTTCAAAAGCGCAGGAGCAGCCTCGGTGAAAGCCAGCTAAAATAAATCAATGCATGCCTTGCCTGACGCGTTTCAGAGTTAAAAAACCTCCTTCCTCAGAGGCAGCATGCCCAGCCATGTTCGTTCCGTGATGCCTCCAACTAAAAATAACCCCTCTCATCAATTTGTATCCTGCCCAGGTGGGCTTCATAATACACAGCATCATGGGAGTTGGAGTCCTTGTTAAACCCTCATGGGTCTGGAAAAACGAACCTGCTCAAATTTAAACAGCATACTTTTTTTCTTTTTATTGAGCATTAACTGTGCAGACACAAGAGATTGTTCCAAATCAAAGCGCAGCTCGTTGCGTCTACCTGGCAATTAACATCAGAGTGCCAGGGACTTGTAATGATATTACAAAGGTGCATTCCCCGACCTGGCTGGCCGCTAATATTGAGTTCCACAAGTTGCCTTTTGCAGAATGCACTCCCAACAAGTCTTTCAAAAGCGCAGGAGCAGCCTCGGTGAAAGCCAGCTAAAATAAATCAATGCATGCCTTGCCTGACGCGTTTCAGAGTTAAAAAACCTCCTTCCTCAGAGGCAGCATGCCCAGCCATGTTCGTTCCGTGATGCCTCCAACTAAAAATAACCCCTCTCATCAATTTGTATCCTGCCCAGGTGGGCTTCATAATACACAGCATCATGGGAGTTGGAGTCCTTGTTAAACCCTCATGGGTCTGGAAAAACGAACCTGCTCAAATTTAAACAGCATACTTTTTTTCTTTTTATTGAGCATTAACTGTGCAGACACAAGAGATTGTTCCAAATCAAAGCGCAGCTCGTTGCGTCTACCTGGCAATTAACATCAGAGTGCCAGGGACTTGTAATGATATTACAAAGGTGCATTCCCCGACCTGGCTGGCCGCTAATATTGAGTTCCACAAGTTGCCTTTTGCAGAATGCACTCCCAACAAGTCTTTCAAAAGCGCAGGAGCAGCCTCGGTGAAAGCCAGCTAAAATAAATCAATGCATGCCTTGCCTGACGCGTTTCAGAGTTAAAAAACCTCCTTCCTCAGAGGCAGCATGCCCAGCCATGTTCGTTCCGTGATGCCTCCAACTAAAAATAACCCCTCTCATCAATTTGTATCCTGCCCAGGTGGGCTTCATAATACACAGCATCATGGGAGTTGGAGTCCTTGTTAAACCCTCATGGGTCTGGAAAAACGAACCTGCTCAAATTTAAACAGCATACTTTTTTTCTTTTTATTGAGCATTAACTGTGCAGACACAAGAGATTGTTCCAAATCAAAGCGCAGCTCGTTGCGTCTACCTGGCAATTAACATCAGAGTGCCAGGGACTTGTAATGATATTACAAAGGTGCATTCCCCGACCTGGCTGGCCGCTAATATTGAGTTCCACAAGTTGCCTTTTGCAGAATGCACTCCCAACAAGTCTTTCAAAAGCGCAGGAGCAGCCTCGGTGAAAGCCAGCTAAAATAAATCAATGCATGCCTTGCCTGACGCGTTTCAGAGTTAAAAAACCTCCTTCCTCAGAGGCAGCATGCCCAGCCATGTTCGTTCCGTGATGCCTCCAACTAAAAATAACCCCTCTCATCAATTTGTATCCTGCCCAGGTGGGCTTCATAATACACAGCATCATGGGAGTTGGAGTCCTTGTTAAACCCTCATGGGTCTGGAAAAACGAACCTGCTCAAATTTAAACAGCATACTTTTTTTCTTTTTATTGAGCATTAACTGTGCAGACACAAGAGATTGTTCCAAATCAAAGCGCAGCTCGTTGCGTCTACCTGGCAATTAACATCAGAGTGCCAGGGACTTGTAATGATATTACAAAGGTGCATTCCCCGACCTGGCTGGCCGCTAATATTGAGTTCCACAAGTTGCCTTTTGCAGAATGCACTCCCAACAAGTCTTTCAAAAGCGCAGGAGCAGCCTCGGTGAAAGCCAGCTAAAATAAATCAATGCATGCCTTGCCTGACGCGTTTCAGAGTTAAAAAACCTCCTTCCTCAGAGGCAGCATGCCCAGCCATGTTCGTTCCGTGATGCCTCCAACTAAAAATAACCCCTCTCATCAATTTGTATCCTGCCCAGGTGGGCTTCATAATACACAGCATCATGGGAGTTGGAGTCCTTGTTAAACCCTCATGGGTCTGGAAAAACGAACCTGCTCAAATTTAAACAGCATACTTTTTTTCTTTTTATTGAGCATTAACTGTGCAGACACAAGAGATTGTTCCAAATCAAAGCGCAGCTCGTTGCGTCTACCTGGCAATTAACATCAGAGTGCCAGGGACTTGTAATGATATTACAAAGGTGCATTCCCCGACCTGGCTGGCCGCTAATATTGAGTTCCACAAGTTGCCTTTTGCAGAATGCACTCCCAACAAGTCTTTCAAAAGCGCAGGAGCAGCCTCGGTGAAAGCCAGCTAAAATAAATCAATGCATGCCTTGCCTGACGCGTTTCAGAGTTAAAAAACCTCCTTCCTCAGAGGCAGCATGCCCAGCCATGTTCGTTCCGTGATGCCTCCAACTAAAAATAACCCCTCTCATCAATTTGTATCCTGCCCAGGTGGGCTTCATAATACACAGCATCATGGGAGTTGGAGTCCTTGTTAAACCCTCATGGGTCTGGAAAAACGAACCTGCTCAAATTTAAACAGCATACTTTTTTTCTTTTTATTGAGCATTAACTGTGCAGACACAAGAGATTGTTCCAAATCAAAGCGCAGCTCGTTGCGTCTACCTGGCAATTAACATCAGAGTGCCAGGGACTTGTAATGATATTACAAAGGTGCATTCCCCGACCTGGCTGGCCGCTAATATTGAGTTCCACAAGTTGCCTTTTGCAGAATGCACTCCCAACAAGTCTTTCAAAAGCGCAGGAGCAGCCTCGGTGAAAGCCAGCTAAAATAAATCAATGCATGCCTTGCCTGACGCGTTTCAGAGTTAAAAAACCTCCTTCCTCAGAGGCAGCATGCCCAGCCATGTTCGTTCCGTGATGCCTCCAACTAAAAATAACCCCTCTCATCAATTTGTATCCTGCCCAGGTGGGCTTCATAATACACAGCATCATGGGAGTTGGAGTCCTTGTTAAACCCTCATGGGTCTGGAAAAACGAACCTGCTCAAATTTAAACAGCATACTTTTTTTCTTTTTATTGAGCATTAACTGTGCAGACACAAGAGATTGTTCCAAATCAAAGCGCAGCTCGTTGCGTCTACCTGGCAATTAACATCAGAGTGCCAGGGACTTGTAATGATATTACAAAGGTGCATTCCCCGACCTGGCTGGCCGCTAATATTGAGTTCCACAAGTTGCCTTTTGCAGAATGCACTCCCAACAAGTCTTTCAAAAGCGCAGGAGCAGCCTCGGTGAAAGCCAGCTAAAATAAATCAATGCATGCCTTGCCTGACGCGTTTCAGAGTTAAAAAACCTCCTTCCTCAGAGGCAGCATGCCCAGCCATGTTCGTTCCGTGATGCCTCCAACTAAAAATAACCCCTCTCATCAATTTGTATCCTGCCCAGGTGGGCTTCATAATACACAGCATCATGGGAGTTGGAGTCCTTGTTAAACCCTCATGGGTCTGGAAAAACGAACCTGCTCAAATTTAAACAGCATACTTTTTTTCTTTTTATTGAGCATTAACTGTGCAGACACAAGAGATTGTTCCAAATCAAAGCGCAGCTCGTTGCGTCTACCTGGCAATTAACATCAGAGTGCCAGGGACTTGTAATGATATTACAAAGGTGCATTCCCCGACCTGGCTGGCCGCTAATATTGAGTTCCACAAGTTGCCTTTTGCAGAATGCACTCCCAACAAGTCTTTCAAAAGCGCAGGAGCAGCCTCGGTGAAAGCCAGCTAAAATAAATCAATGCATGCCTTGCCTGACGCGTTTCAGAGTTAAAAAACCTCCTTCCTCAGAGGCAGCATGCCCAGCCATGTTCGTTCCGTGATGCCTCCAACTAAAAATAACCCCTCTCATCAATTTGTATCCTGCCCAGGTGGGCTTCATAATACACAGCATCATGGGAGTTGGAGTCCTTGTTAAACCCTCATGGGTCTGGAAAAACGAACCTGCTCAAATTTAAACAGCATACTTTTTTTCTTTTTATTGAGCATTAACTGTGCAGACACAAGAGATTGTTCCAAATCAAAGCGCAGCTCGTTGCGTCTACCTGGCAATTAACATCAGAGTGCCAGGGACTTGTAATGATATTACAAAGGTGCATTCCCCGACCTGGCTGGCCGCTAATATTGAGTTCCACAAGTTGCCTTTTGCAGAATGCACTCCCAACAAGTCTTTCAAAAGCGCAGGAGCAGCCTCGGTGAAAGCCAGCTAAAATAAATCAATGCATGCCTTGCCTGACGCGTTTCAGAGTTAAAAAACCTCCTTCCTCAGAGGCAGCATGCCCAGCCATGTTCGTTCCGTGATGCCTCCAACTAAAAATAACCCCTCTCATCAATTTGTATCCTGCCCAGGTGGGCTTCATAATACACAGCATCATGGGAGTTGGAGTCCTTGTTAAACCCTCATGGGTCTGGAAAAACGAACCTGCTCAAATTTAAACAGCATACTTTTTTTCTTTTTATTGAGCATTAACTGTGCAGACTCAAGAGATTGTTCCAAATCAAAGCGCAGCTCGTTGCGTCTACCTGGCAATTAACATCAGAGTGCCAGGGACTTGTAATGATATTACAAAGGTGCATTCCCCGACCTGGCTGGCCGCTAATATTGAGTTCCACAAGTTGCCTTTTGCAGAATGCACTCCCAACAAGTCTTTCAAAAGCGCAGGAGCAGCCTCGGTGAAAGCCAGCTAAAATAAATCAATGCATGCCTTGCCTGACGCGTTTCAGAGTTAAAAAACCTCCTTCCTCAGAGGCAGCATGCCCAGCCATGTTCGTTCCGTGATGCCTCCAACTAAAAATAACCCCTCTCATCAATTTGTATCCTGCCCAGGTGGGCTTCATAATACACAGCATCATGGGAGTTGGAGTCCTTGTTAAACCCTCATGGGTCTGGAAAAACGAACCTGCTCAAATTTAAACAGCATACTTTTTTTCTTTTTATTGAGCATTAACTGTGCAGACACAAGAGATTGTTCCAAATCAAAGCGCAGCTCGTTGCGTCTACCTGGCAATTAACATCAGAGTGCCAGGGACTTGTAATGATATTACAAAGGTGCATTCCCCGACCTGGCTGGCCGCTAATATTGAGTTCCACAAGTTGCCTTTTGCAGAATGCACTCCCAACAAGTCTTTCAAAAGCGCAGGAGCAGCCTCGGTGAAAGCCAGCTAAAATAAATCAATGCATGCCTTGCCTGACGCGTTTCAGAGTTAAAAAACCTCCTTCCTCAGAGGCAGCATGCCCAGCCATGTTCGTTCCGTGATGCCTCCAACTAAAAATAACCCCTCTCATCAATTTGTATCCTGCCCAGGTGGGCTTCATAATACACAGCATCATGGGAGTTGGAGTCCTTGTTAAACCCTCATGGGTCTGGAAAAACGAACCTGCTCAAATTTAAACAGCATACTTTTTTTCTTTTTATTGAGCATTAACTGTGCAGACACAAGAGATTGTTCCAAATCAAAGCGCAGCTCGTTGCGTCTACCTGGCAATTAACATCAGAGTGCCAGGGACTTGTAATGATATTACAAAGGTGCATTCCCCGACCTGGCTGGCCGCTAATATTGAGTTCCACAAGTTGCCTTTTGCAGAATGCACTCCCAACAAGTCTTTCAAAAGCGCAGGAGCAGCCTCGGTGAAAGCCAGCTAAAATAAATCAATGCATGCCTTGCCTGACGCGTTTCAGAGTTAAAAAACCTCCTTCCTCAGAGGCAGCATGCCCAGCCATGTTCGTTCCGTGATGCCTCCAACTAAAAATAACCCCTCTCATCAATTTGTATCCTGCCCAGGTGGGCTTCATAATACACAGCATCATGGGAGTTGGAGTCCTTGTTAAACCCTCATGGGTCTGGAAAAACGAACCTGCTCAAATTTAAACAGCATACTTTTTTTCTTTTTATTGAGCATTAACTGTGCAGACACAAGAGATTGTTCCAAATCAAAGCGCAGCTCGTTGCGTCTACCTGGCAATTAACATCAGAGTGCCAGGGACTTGTAATGATATTACAAAGGTGCATTCCCCGACCTGGCTGGCCGCTAATATTGAGTTCCACAAGTTGCCTTTTGCAGAATGCACTCCCAACAAGTCTTTCAAAAGCGCAGGAGCAGCCTCGGTGAAAGCCAGCTAAAATAAATCAATGCATGCCTTGCCTGACGCGTTTCAGAGTTAAAAAACCTCCTTCCTCAGAGGCAGCATGCCCAGCCATGTTCGTTCCGTGATGCCTCCAACTAAAAATAACCCCTCTCATCAATTTGTATCCTGCCCAGGTGGGCTTCATAATACACAGCATCATGGGAGTTGGAGTCCTTGTTAAACCCTCATGGGTCTGGAAAAACGAACCTGCTCAAATTTAAACAGCATACTTTTTTTCTTTTTATTGAGCATTAACTGTGCAGACACAAGAGATTGTTCCAAATCAAAGCGCAGCTCGTTGCGTCTACCTGGCAATTAACATCAGAGTGCCAGGGACTTGTAATGATATTACAAAGGTGCATTCCCCGACCTGGCTGGCCGCTAATATTGAGTTCCACAAGTTGCCTTTTGCAGAATGCACTCCCAACAAGTCTTTCAAAAGCGCAGGAGCAGCCTCGGTGAAAGCCAGCTAAAATAAATCAATGCATGCCTTGCCTGACGCGTTTCAGAGTTAAAAAACCTCCTTCCTCAGAGGCAGCATGCCCAGCCATGTTCGTTCCGTGATGCCTCCAACTAAAAATAACCCCTCTCATCAATTTGTATCCTGCCCAGGTGGGCTTCATAATACACAGCATCATGGGAGTTGGAGTCCTTGTTAAACCCTCATGGGTCTGGAAAAACGAACCTGCTCAAATTTAAACAGCATACTTTTTTTCTTTTTATTGAGCATTAACTGTGCAGACACAAGAGATTGTTCCAAATCAAAGCGCAGCTCGTTGCGTCTACCTGGCAATTAACATCAGAGTGCCAGGGACTTGTAATGATATTACAAAGGTGCATTCCCCGACCTGGCTGGCCGCTAATATTGAGTTCCACAAGTTGCCTTTTGCAGAATGCACTCCCAACAAGTCTTTCAAAAGCGCAGGAGCAGCCTCGGTGAAAGCCAGCTAAAATGGTGGTGGTGGTGGTACTGATATTGATAGTGGTGGTAGTTGTATTGGTATTGGTAGTGGTGGTATTTGTATTGGTGGTGGTGGTATTGGTTATTAGTGGAGGTGGTGGTGACGAATCACCCCCAAACTTTCAGGGAAGGAGCGGAACTGAGCAGGCCATTTTCTTGGAGAAATTCACGAAGATTCGTCCACCAGCGCCAAAGTTATTCCACATAGAATGTTGTGGATTTCCTATGGAAATTAGGTCCTAACTATAACTGCCTACTGCCGACCGCCAGTAGGTAATATATATATATATATATATATATATATATATATATACATATATATATATATATATATATATATATATATATAATAATTTTTTTTAACAAGTCCAAAAACACATATCAACCCCCCACCATAAGGAAGAGGAAACTTAATCAAAAACACAAAGTAGAGGAGGAGCTTGGCGCGCAACCAAGATGGTTGTGTGAGCACAGGGTTCCCGAGACCCACGTAACCTCCCGAATATATCCTGTCACTGATCCTGTTCGCTGTTGAAGTCTTCGTGTGGATGAACCACAGGAGAAGCAAAAACTGAAATGGATTTCCCGATCGGACCACGGGGACCCGAGTTGTGGCGCTGGAAAGCTTGCGGCCTTCGCCTCTTGGATCCCCGACGCCCGAGTTGGCACGGTGCCCAGGGCGCAGTTGAACAACAACGGCCTGAGGCAGCTGAGGCGCCGGTCTAGTTCCACTTTCACTTTCGTTTTTTGTCATCTGGGTTGGAGCCCGGGCCTTAGGACGCCTAAATCGCTTCGAAAGCTTGTATCCTGAGCGGTACTTGAGCGTGTTGAACAATATTCGGAGTTTTGGACTTGGACTGCACCATAAACTGTCTTTTTGTCTATTTTTGTTCCTTCACCTGAGGGCCATTATGGACTTTCGCTTTCTTGGCTCTATGCTGCTCTAGCATCTTGGTCGACTTCCCCTACAGCTGGGTGCCGTCTACCGTTTTTTGGTTGGCCTGCTTGTGTCCCCCCCCTTCTCTTGATTTTGATAATACCTGTATTGTCACGAAATGGCGAACAAATCGGAGGGGGACAAACAGAGGATGAAAACCACCAGACGGGGTGGCTATACCCAAACCAATGGGATTGATCGCTACGCTCAGGTTAAGGGGTCGCCCAGTGGACCTAAACGATCGCTGAAAGAAGCGGGGGGTTCATCGACTCCGGCGACTGAACCAACTTTGCTGGATGTGATGGCTGCCATCGATGGCATCAAGTCTTCCCTCGGAAAGCAAATGGAGACCCTTGCCCATAAGCTGGATACATTGGCAATCAACGTTAATTTGATCCATATGGACCTTATAAAAACCAACGAAAAGGTCAAATCTGTGGACATAAAAACGTCGAGCTTAACCGCTGATGTCGTCGACCTGCAGACCGAAGTCTGTAACCTGAAATCCTCCAATGACTTTGCTATCCGTCGTCTAGAGGATTTTGAAGGGAGGGCTCGCGGAACAATGTCCGCATAATTGGTGTTCCGGAACAGGCGGAGGAACAAGCGGCTGACCTTTTTGTTGAGGACATTATTATCAAACGTCCAGCCCCCAAGGGGCTGAGCAAGTTTTTTGCTGTGGAACGAGCTCATAGGACCCCGGGTGGCAGACCGAAGGTGGGAGCCCCGCCGAGGCCTATGATAGCACGGATCTTCAATTTTCGAGACAGAGATGATATCCTACAGGCCTCGAGGGCGGGTGGAACCTTGAAGTTTGAGAACTCTTCTATCGGCTTCTACCCGGACTTCACGCAGGCGGTCCAGAAACAGAGGCTCAGTTTTCTGGGAGTATAAAGAAGACTTTGAGATATGAGACTCAAATCCGCCATGCTTTTCCCGGCCAAGTTGAGGATTGAATACAACAAACTGGTTCACTTCTTTGATAAGCCCGAGGTGGTAGCCGACTGGTTGGACACTCTGCCAGCCCGACAGGAACCAGAGAGTCAGCCTGGTGGAGCAGAGGGAAGACTTGGGATGCAGGAATGAGTGCAGTTTGTCCGGTTTACGGGGACATTTGTGGGATTGCTACTGTGATGGATCCACTTAATAATATGTATCTGATTGTGGGTTGAACGGGGGGTTGCGGGAATATTGGTGGGTCTTTCTCCTCCTCAGCTTTACTTCTCGTAGTTTAGTTTAGATGTGGGGGCGACAGGCACACTGCGAGTTGGGGTGGCTCTTTAGTCGTATGCAGGGGTGCAGGGTGGGGGGGTTGTAATGGGTTGTTTTAGTGCGGGTGGGGGGGTTTTGTTTTCTGGTTACTCTTTTTGCAAGGCGCTCTATTGCTGGACTTTCTTATTGATGTGCTGGACTCTGCTTGGGGCTGGATCCTCTTTCTAGTTCATGATGGGGGGTAGAGGGTGGAGGTCGATGAGTTGGAATGTTAACGGGCTGGGCGATAAGATGAAGCGTGGGGTGGTACTGCAGCTCCTGAAACGTCACTCCCCTGATATTGTTCTATTGCAGGAGACCCACTTGGTAGGGAACACATGTCATGCCATGAACAGGAAGGGGCATTGTCTAGATGCCCATGCTGGGTTCTCCTCTGGATCTAAGGGTGTTGGAATTCTTGTTGAGAACGCTTTCCCACTTGAAATAGACTCCACGGTCCTTGATGATAGGGGACGCTATGCTTCTATTTTGGGGCGGTGGGAGGGCCGCACGCTTTCCCTGGTCTCTGTGTATGTCCCTCCTGGTCTACAATCCAATACCTTTGCTGATTTGTGACGGGTTCTGCTAGATCTCCCCGGGGGGGTCTCTGATAATTGGTGGGGATTTCAACGCTGTGGTTTCCGGTTTGCTCGATAGACACCCCCCTAGGGATCTACCGAGGGCGCTTGGATGGCTGCCTGACTTCATGGACACTCTGGGCCTGGTCGACTTTTGGAGATTGCTTCACTCTGATCAGCGCAAAAAACACATCACTGGAGTCAAGCTATGCAGGCTGAAGAAGGCTGATAGCCAGAAACCGTTCCTTGGATGCTTGATTCCGGTCTAGGAAAGACATGGCTTGGTAGTTCGGGCTGGACTGTTCCCATGAGGCACAGGGTCAAGACTGATTTGCATATAGCCAGTGTCTGACCTAGGGTGGTGTGGAGTGCAAAAAAACAATGGATTTAGGCCCAGATCTGGGGTGAATGTAAGACATTGTTCTGCATTCTGTCCATCAACTGTGTTTTTTGCAATTTTCACTCTGATCAGCGGCAGTATACGTTTCACTCGGGCGCTCATGGTAGCCTCTCTAGGATTGATTATGTGTTCGTGCTGGCCGTACAGGCGTTTTGTATTAAAGTGATCAGGCATATGGCCCGGGGTATTTCCTATCACTCCCCGCTGTGGCTTCAGTTGGAATTAACATCGGGTGCCGAGGGACGGGTAGCCCCGATCAACCCTTGGTATCTTCACAATCCCAAGACCCGCAGTGAACTTGTAAAGGCTTTGGATCACTATTTTCGGATGAATGAAGGTTCGGTTTCCTCCGCGGTCTCCTTGTGGGAGGCGTTTAAGGCTGTTATTAGAGGTCAAGCTCTATCATTGATTGCTGGAGTCAAGAAGCAGAAAGAGGAAGTAGTGGTAAAGATAGAGACTGAGATTGCTGACTTGGAACTAGTTCTAGAGCGGGAGGTGACCCGTTCTGGATTGCATGTTCTGCAATTGAAGCAGCTGGAATATAAGATGTTGGTTACGGAGGCTGCGAAGGCTCTTAGTCGGGAACAACAGGGGCGTCTCTATGATGTTGGAGACAAGGCAGGCAAGTTGATAGCATGGTTAGATAGAAAGGATAGACCGAGTCAGGTGGTACCGGAGATTGTGACAGTGAGTGTAGCTGTTGTGACAGACCCACAAGAGATAGTGGCGTGTTTGCGGATCATTTTCATACTGTGTACTCTTCCGTGTCTGATAAGCCGGAGGAGGACTCATGCTTATTACTACGAGATATTGCCGTCCTGTGTCTCTCTGTGGAAGACAGGGAAATTATGGATGGTACAATTACTGCCGCTGAGGTAGCGTTAGCTATGCGTTCCCTACGTTCCAGTAAAGCGATGGGTCCCAATGGTCTGCCAATAGAATTGTACAAGTTCTGGCCTGACAAGATTGCTCCATATTTAAGGGACATGTTCCTAGAGTCCGGGGACCGTGGTTTTCTCCCCCGCGACCAAAGATTGGCGACGATAGTTGTAATACACAAGGAAGGGAAACCGAGGAATAGGTGTGCCTCATACAGACCGATCTCTCGGTTAAATACAGAGCCTAAAATTCTTGCCAAGCTACTGGCTAATAGACTGCTCAACACCTCCCTTGGCAGTGGAACAGTCCCTGACTCGTTCAAAAGTGCAGAGATCCTCCCCATCCTCAAGAAACCCGGGGCGGACCCTCAAGTGCTGAGCAACTATCGTCCTATATCTCTCTTACCCTATCTTAGTAAAATACTGGAAACACATGTGATGGAATGTCTGAGCTCTTTCATTGAGGAGTCTCATTATCTCGACCCACACCAAGCTGGCTTTAGGCCTGCCCACTCGACCGAGGCAGTCCTCGTAACGGTCATGGATGAGCTACGCAAGGGGGCGGACCTCAGCTCCCCCCAGGCCCTGATCCTCCTTGATCTTTCAGCTGCGTTTGACACGGTCGATCATAACATCCTGATCGACCGTGTCCATAGCGCTGGGGTCGGAGGACAGGCCCTGAGGTGGATACAATCCTTCCTGACAAACAGACTCCAATCTGTCAGACTGGGCAATTTCTGCTCAAAAAAAGGACGGCTCTCCTGCGGAGTCCCACAGGGCTCCTCATTATCCCCCCTTTTATTCAACCTATACATGCAACCTTTAATATCAACCCTGAGGGAAATGGGAGCCCAGGTCTATAACTACGCAGATGACCTGCAACTCATATTTAACATTCAACCTACAAGACTCTCTGAAATCAATCTACAGTCGACCATGATTTACATCAGCTCTTGGATGAACACCAACCAATTGAAGCTTAACCCTGACAAGACAGAGTTGGTCTTGACACTTATGCCCTCTAACCCCTGGAATTCCAGCTTCTGGCCTCCCGCTCTGGCCCCCCGCCCACCCCAGTTCTTTCCGCAAAAAGCCTAGGTGTAAAAATCAGCAGTGATCTTTCAATGACCCCACAGATTAGTTCTGTGGTATCAGCCTGCTTTCTTATGTTACGGAAAATAAAAAAAAATAAAAAGATTTTTGTCCATAGAAGCCCTCACTCTGGTCGTCCTTGCACTCATTGTCTCTCGGCTGAATTATGCCAACGCACTGTATGCTGGCATTCCAGCTTATCAGATACACAGGCTGCAATTGATACAGAATCAGGCGGCCAGACTGATCTTCCAACTCCCGGCCTGCCACCATACAAAACCTTTGTTACAAAAATTGCATTGGCTTCCCGTGGAACAGCGAAGCACTTTCAAGATCTGCTGTATTACACATAGAGCCCTATCAGACAAAGGCCCTAGGTTCCTCTCAAATCGGGTCAAAAAATACACTCCCTATCGTACCCTTCATTCCGCTGGACAACACCTACTTATCACTCCCAGATTTAAGCGCCTAAAATATGGCGGCACCCGCTTCTCCACGCTTTCCCCTCAAATATGGAATTCCCTCCCTCTCTCAATCCGTTCTACTGCTTCGCATCTCCATTTCAGAAAGCTGCTTAAAACGTGGCTATTCCAGCAAGCCTACTCCTCCTGAGCCTCCATCCCACAGAGCCCCATCCCAGAAGCGCCAAGAAACCAATCCGGTGTACGTTGCGCTATATAAATATTTTGACATTAACATTAACTGATCAAAACCAATAGTGCTCTAATCCATCCGGATCAGTCTGGTTTTATCCCGCATAGAAACACAGCTTTGAACCTTCGGCGTCTGCACGGAGTTCTCGCGAGGGCTGCGACGCTGCGTGAGCCGGACATTTTGGCGTCTTTGGACGCCACTATGGCGTTCGATACTGTGGAATGGCCGTATTTGTGGGCGGTGCTGGCTACATTCGGGTTTGGACCAGATTTTATTGGTTGGGTTTGGCTTCTTTACGCGGACCCACTCGCACAGATTGTGGTTAATGGTCGTGTTTCGGCTCCGTTTTGTCTCGGTCGGGGTACCCGTCAGGGTTGCCCACTCTCCCCCCTTTTGTTCGCTCTGGCCCCTCTCTGCCTGGATCCTTTGGGAGCCCTCCATGAAGGGTATTTACTGGTCTCCGGAATACGAAGATCACATCTCCCTATATGCAGACGACATCCTGCTTTACTTGACTTCCCCTAGGAAGTCTTTGATAGTTTTGTGTGACGTTTTGACTTCCTTCGGTAAAAACTCGGGCCTGATTATCAACTGGGCCAAATCCTATCTTTACGTCCTCTGTGGTGATACTCCAGTTTTGCCACGTAACTGTCCCATTCAGATAGCGCAGGAGGGGTTTAAATATCTTGGTATTTATGTTTAGTTGGACCCTCGGGTCTGATATGAGCAAAACCTTCTTCCTCCCTTGAATCAGTTGAAGCGAGATGTTGAGAGCTGGCGGAAGCCTCCGCTTTCCCTGCTTGGGCGAGCGGCCCTTTTTAAGATGATGTCTCTTCCTCGTTTTTTGTATGCCCTTCAGAATACACTTGACATAGTTCCTGCTAGTTACTTTCCGATAGTTGAGGGTTACAGAGGGAACTGCTGTGGGACGGTAGGCCCCGTATCGCGATTGCCAAATTGACACTCCCGTGGTATGACGGGGGTATTGCTCTTCCCGACATCAAAAGGTACTATTGGGCATCGCAGTTAAGGGCCATCAACCATGGTATGTATGGCCCCGAGTTAAACCCTGGTTTCGCTATGGATCGGTGGTTACTTCCCGGGGGCAACTATTACAGGGCGCTATATTCTAAGTCGGTGGTAAGGTCTTTGTCGGGTCCGACGAGGGCAGCCGTTCGGGTCTGGCAGGATGCCACTAGTGCGTTAGGTTGGAAAGATCGCTTGACCTTAGCTACCCTGCTTTTCGGGTCTGATAGGTTCGGCAAATTGTGGAACTCCAAGGGGTTCGATAAGTGGGATCTTATAGGCATTAACAAGGTGGGAGATCTCTGGGTCAAGGGACAGGTAAAGTCGTTTGCGGCCCTGCAGGTTGAGTTTGAATTGGGTGGGTCTGAATATTTCCGTCATGCTCAGGTTCGTCATGCATTAACGTCGGTCTTCCCGATTAGGGAGGAGATACCGGAATCTACCCCACTATAGGACCAAGTGTTGGATGGTCATTTACCGGATAGTACCATCTCCCTGGTGTATAAAAAATGGATCAATCACAGGGCATACCTACTGTTGAAATTGCGAGATCAATGGACCCATGATGGCCTGGAGCTTGATGATGAGGACTGGCAGTCTGCGATCTCCTCCCCCAAGGAGGTCGCGATTTCGGTACGGCTCAGATTAGTTCAACTCAAAATATTGCATAGAGTATATGTCACGGGTCCCCGTCTGGTTCACATGGGCTTTTCTGAGGAGGGTCTTTGCCAACGGGGTTGCGGGCAGCTGGGTACGTTTCTCCACATTATCTGGGAATGCAGGGTAGTCGCTGTTTATTGGAGGAGGGTTCACAAGGTTATTCAGGAAGTCACGGGGTGGCTCTCTTGCCAGAAGCCAGGCGCTGCTTGCTAAATGTCTGGGAGCCCACTGACCATTACGTTGCTCAAACTCAATGGGTGACCCTAGGGGCTATGATCGCTAAACGTAATATCGCACAATTATGGGGATCCCAGAGGCCCCCTACCCTCAAGGTGTCGATGGAAAACATGGATTGGTGCATGTTTAGGTAAAAAACTGTATACCTGGCTCGGGGTCGTCCCTGGAAGTGGCACAAAATATGGGGACCTTGGAACCGATATAGAGGTGACATATGTGTACCACCAACGACGCCTGCCCTTGATGTCCCGCTTTCCCCCTGACCCCGCATTCCTTCTTGATTGCTTTAAGGTTTCTGACGCTCCCTCCTCTCCTCCCCCATCACTGTATTGATTATTTCATTGTTGATCTAATGATGTACCGCCTTTGTACAGTCTATGCACTTCATGTAATTTGTTGCTGCCTTGCTTTTTCTTTCTAATAAAAAGAAATATAAAACAAAACACAAAGTAGAGATTCAGAATAAACTATAAACTAACTACACCTAACACTATACTAGCTCTACACTAAAACTACACTTATCACTAATTAACAATATGGATGATAACTAGGTGAGAGGAAAAGGGGGACTGTACAGGGGGGATAGCAAAAATCCATTGTGCATCAATAGGGAGACCCAGGGCCCTTTTAATGTCCATGAGGTGGCCCTTAAACTCATCATTGTCCCATTCCAGTCGGGCCACTCGAATGTTCAGATTGAAGAGTTGCCTCCTCTCCCTCTTAGTCAGGACTGACCTCTGTTGTTGTCCTGTAGGTCCTAATGATGTCCCTGGTTGAGCAGTCTGTGAGGGGCGTACAATGGTTGGCGTAGAGGTGGTTGCAACATGTTGAGCAGGTCTTGATGGTGCGTGAACGGACGAGGTTTGTTGCTGTGTACCACAATGTCGAACACCTGAAGGGCCTCGCATTGGCTGTGTCTGACTCTGGTGTGTGAAGGAGGCAGGCGGGGTAGCATTTTGTTTGCCATCCTTCTTTGTGCTGTCTGAAATGGACTTCCATTTGCCAGAAGCCCTCTCCTCACGGTACATTTGTGCCATTGCATTGAATCCCTAGGCCACACGCCTAATGTGTTGGTACTGTTCCTTGCACTGTAGGAACCGCCTCTGTTCCTCTGGTGACATGTTGTCC
This sequence comes from Lissotriton vulgaris, assembly GCF_964263255.1. Taxonomy (NCBI): domain Eukaryota; kingdom Metazoa; phylum Chordata; class Amphibia; order Caudata; family Salamandridae; genus Lissotriton; species Lissotriton vulgaris. The sequence continues at coordinate 1,109,878,445 of NC_141694.1, forward strand.
GAATACAAAGTAAACATGTCACGTTTGCTGACTCCAGAAAAATGATGTCATTCTGCTTAATTGGCACAAACAAAATTCGCACAATGGGGCACATGCATCAATGTGTTGATTTGCGATTCGTAATTTGCGAAAAATAGAGAATCGCAAATTACGAATCGCAAAACGGAATGCATGAATATTTTTGCGATTTTTTACCGATTCGGTAAAATTCGCAGAAATGAGCGAATCGCATTTATTTGTGCGAATAAATTGCGAATTCGCATTTTGCGATATCGCAAAATGCGAATTCGCAATTTATTCGCATTTTCATGCATCACAGCCCAGCCACACCCAGGAAGCCAGGAGCCTAATTGCACACACCTGCCAAGCAGATTCAAACTGAAAACAGGCAGGTGGTGCATTCAGCTCTGTTTGTCTGCAGTGGAGGAGTGTTTTGGAGTGCTGCTGTTGGAGAAATGGAGCCAGAAACTGCCAGTCAGGATGTACAAGTCAGAAAAAGGAAAATCAAGTTCAGTGAGCAAGAACTGGAGATACTAATTGAGGAGGTGACTTTGCACCACGACCAGCTGTTTGGAAAGGTCTCTTTAAAGGTCCCTGAGGCTGCAAAAAGGAAAGTGTGGCTAGCCATACAGGCTAAAGTGAATGCAGTGGGGGTTGCCCACCGGGACATCACCAACCTACAAAAGCGTTGGTACGATTTACGCTCACGCGCAAAAGAAAGTATTGCGACAAGAATGAAGAGTTGTAAGAAGACTGGTGGTGGCTCCCCTGACAATAAACCCACAACTCCCCTTGAGGATTTGGTTGAGGGGACACTTGTTACAGAAGCTGTAGTTGGAGTGACCAACATAGACACCTCTGAGCATGCTGGCACTTCTCAGGGTAAGATTTAATTTTTTTTACAAATGCAAACTTAAATTAAATTGGGCTGCGGGATGTATTTAGACATGTGTTTGATGTTGTAACATATAATTGTAATCTTCTGTTACATCCTGACTTGCATAGCACTAGTGTAAAAGGCAATTTCATTGAACAGTGCAATGCATCATGGGAGTTGTAGTTTTGAAGTCTAAATCATTATTCATCAATGCAATATGTACATAGTCAGTTTGCCTATCAAATAATTTTTAAAGACATGGTAAATGAAGATTTAAAAGGCGTCCTTCTTCTGGAACACATTTTGTCTTTATTTTAAATCTTTTTTCTGAGAAGACATTACATTTATTTCATGCTTCATTTTTTTAATTATAGATGTACTAAAGGCAAATGAGGCAAACGCTTTTGATGAGATCAGCATGGATGTACATAGCCATTCAGACAATAATACTGTGAGTTCTTCACCCTCTGTGCACGTAAAAAAAATCAGAAAATCAGTGCGGAAAGTACTTGAATCAGAGTCTGAGCAAGATGCCAATGTCACTGAATTTGTGGTTGATGATTCTGAGAAGCCTGCCACTTCCACAAAACAGTTTAGTGGTCGTAGAAGAATCCAACAATTCTACAGAAGAAGGCCTCGCTCTTCCAATCCAAAAGACTCCACAGTGGATGATGTCCGTGCAAGTACAGTTGAACTCAAATTATTGAAAGTGCAGCGTCTTCAGGGTAAAGACCTGAGAGTGATAAAGGGAAAAATGAGTCATATAGTTGAAGACCTCAGTGGAATCAATAAGACATTGAAAACATTATGCAAGGTCATTGAAGGGGCGCATACTGCCTCAAATCAGAATTATGAGCGTGTAGCAAATGCATTAGTGACATTATCTGACATTTTTCAAAGTCAAAACATTGCCAACTGTAATAGACATTTGAGAACTGTGGCAAGTATGCACACTTATGCCCGGGCTCTGAATAGGGTGACCAGCAGCAATGCACGTCTCATAAAACACACAATGCGCATGCAAAAGGGAATTAAAAAGTGTTGTGCAGATCTATGTGAAGGATTTAAAAATATTAAAAGAGGGGATAATGTGCTGCCACCTGATGACAACAAGAATACAGCTTATGAAGGCAATGTTATCAATGAATCTGCAGGAACCAGTGTTGATGCACACACCAATGACGTGTGTGAACGCCGTAGCAAAAGAGGAAAAGAAATTAATATTTCCCCTGTCATGGTTTCTGAATCGGTGAAAAATAAAGCTTTAGGTTTGCGTGGAAGGAAGAAGTGATTACTTGTAATAGTTGCATTTTATTTATCACATTTTCTATGTACAATGATATGGACTAAGAATTACATTAGGCCAATATCTTGATTTGTTTTCCTTTTAGAGAAGTCATGCTTTGAATTGTTTTTTCAAAATACTACTGTGTGCAACATGGTATAATAAAGTGTTTACTTTTGGAAGCATCAAAATATATTTCCTACCTTTTATTAAAAGTAATGTTGTGTAATTTCGGCCCTTCTTCTTCTCCCTTCCGCTGCGTCCGGTCCATGAACTCTTGCATGTGGTTGTTGTGGCTGGTTGAAATTATTTGGTAGCAAATCATCTTCATCTAGTTCAAGGCCTCTCCTAGTTGCTAGGTTGTGCAACACTGCACATGTTGCAACTATTTTGCAACACACATCTGGCCGATATTGCAAGGCTCCTCCAGTCTTATGCAGTATTCGGAACCTGGACTTCATGACCCCAAACGTCCTCTCTATTATGCTGCGTGTGGAGATATGGGCCTTGTTGTACAGTTGTTCTTTGCGGGTAGTTGGATTCAGGTATGGGGTGAGAATGTAAGACCTCACTCCATATGCACTATCTCCTAAATTGATAGATGACATATGTAATTAAAACATCACACACATTGCAATGGATGTCAGAATCATTAGAATTGGCATTAAATTAAAAAAATTTACCTAACAAATATCCATCTCCAAATTCTCCAGAAAGTAGGCGATCATGAATGGCACTATGTTTGAAAATGTACGAATCGTGGGCACTACCTGGGTAGCTGGCAACTAAGTCAGTGATGATTCCTTTGGAATCACAGATTGCTTGTATGTTTAAAGAGTGGTAACTTTTTCTATTTCTAAAAATGTACTCATTAGCAGCTGGTGGACAAATGGGGACATGTGTTCCATCAACACATCCTATGACATGTGGGAAGTGTGCCACGTTATAAAAGACTAACTTGGTCTGCATTAACTCCTGATGCGTTGAGGGGAAAATTATTGGTGATTTATCCTATGGAGCATTGCATTCAGGAAGTCATTGAAAAATCTAGACAATGCACTCTGTGACACACCCCCTGCAACTGCTACTACACCTTGGAAGGAGCCAGAGGCTAAAAGGTGTAGACAACATAAGACCTGCACATGGGTGGGTATAGCTTGAGTTCTACGCGTTTGCCTTTGCAGTATGGGGTCCAACTCTGCAATTAAATCAATGATGGTGTCTGCATTCAGTCTATACTTATCATATATGTCAGCCTGTGTCTGCCCAAGCAAAGTAATGCGCAACCTGAAAACCCTTTCACTGAGTTCTCTTCTCCTCCTCCCTGCTGCTCTCATCCGCCATCTACGTGCTAGGAAAATTGCTGCTGCCATCCTGGAAGAGATCCAGAGTCATTCTGAGGTCCCTTTTATGAGTTGCTAATCATTTCAACATGTGTTGTGTAAAAAAAAAAAAATACCACCTGCTCTCACTTCTTCTTATTTTTGCACTTCCTAAATGTGTTTTCTGAGAATTACTGACATGTGCGAAAATTGATGCATTCCGTTTTTTGCATTTTTTTAAGGATTCGCAAAATTTGCGAATTTTTAACGAATCGCAACACGGATTGCGAGTTTCTAAGGAATCGCAATTGGTTTTGCATTTTTTTAAGGAATCGCAAAAGTAATTGCGATTCCAAAATGATCAAAAAAATGATGCATCTCATTTTCAGATATTGCATTCGCAAACGGCCGAATTTTGCGATTCGCACCATTTGCAAATGCAAAATCTGTTGATGCATGTGCCCCATGTTCTATTAACACCATCATAAAATACACCACATGACTTGACAACTCTGAAGTAAATTATACCAGAAATCTGAAAAGGATGTTGATGACAACATGTTGACTCCTGGGATGGGACAAAGCAAGCACAGAGTACAGTGATAACAGTTGTAGCAAAGCTGTTTGCATTTAGGCTGTGGCCACAAACATCGATTGAGTCCAATAGGGGAAGTTCTGTAAGGATGAAGTTTAACAGGCCCAGAGCGGACCCTTTCCATTCCAACTACACAAAAACAGTAGGCTGCACTGTCTGCAATCATGTCAGACGACTAATCACAACAGTGGTAGTCATGTAGGACATTTGAGGAAATGGGAAGTCATTGTATTTGGGACACTTCGAAGGTGTCACACTGCTACACATCCATAATAGATGATGTATACATTTACTTGCAAATCTGTGGCACCCTGCAGATACATTTACGTGAATGCAAGTAAAGAGGGCATATGTTGTATGAATCATTGTGTAGTGGTATTAGCCTGCTCAGCATCTTTCTGTGCTATGACCCAATGTGATAGCAAAGTGGCAGTGTGTACCCTTCATGCTAGTACTGAGGAATGCACCCTTGCACATCAGCGCTGTGGTGTCTGACTTGAGCAGATGACAGTTAATGTGATGCAAGGATCACCGTCAGGCACATGATCAATCATTGAACTACAGTGTTTTTAAAGTGTGCCACACTCAGATGACCAACTTGTAACATAAGCATTGATGATCTGTGGATCATTTCACAGTAACGAGCATGTTAGAAAGGTATTTGGGACACAGTCTAACATTTTTCGCACTCCACAATATTCAAGGTGTTCCAGTGGATATGGTTCTGTGTGATGATGAATGGGCATAGCAGTGTAACAATGCCCACCCCTCATACCCTTAATGTAGTGTGAAATGGTGTCTAATGCATGAGTCGATGTTGTCCTACGTTGAGTTGATTATCACTGCTTTTAACACAGAGGCTGAGACAGGCTAGCCAAGAAATTGTTGTGCCACCAAACTTTGCGTTGGGTACAGAGGCCTTCTGACTTACATCAGCATGGAAATGATTCACGAGATTCATTATCATATTTGAAAGTAATCCATGGAACAGATTTAGGTACCATCAATCTATGTTACCTTGGACAAGATTGTTTTTCCAAAGTTGGCGACGTTTGATCATGTGGACACCTTACTTTCAATGTCAACTGTAACTGGTATAAGAAATGACAGTGTGTCGACGGATTCCAGGTCTGTTCATACACATTAACAACATTATTTAAATGTATCCTCTGAAATATGTACACTCAGAGATGTACTTGCAATGGCTGGAGCGATGTACAAAATTTGTATTAATTTGTTCTGAATATCTGTATCTGAAACAATACTATATTCAGGTGACAAATGTTTCCATGCTCAGTAAACATTTTTAACTTGATGTAGCAGTGGACATGCAACATGCCCTCATGCTGAACTCTACACATTATACCATGTTGAGGAGCCTTGACCATTTGGAGTTTTGATGGGATCATGCACAATACATCCCAAATATGTCTGTCCATTGTTTAAAAATTACATATTCCATTCAACGTGGCATGAGTAACCACAAACCCAACTTACATCAAATCATTGATTAGTGGTGACACAGTTGATACCATGGGGGCAAACATCATATGTTAATGGTTGTACATTGCCAAACTTTTGAACTAAGGCCGTTTTTTCATGTTTGTTACAAGTTCATGGAAAAATGCTACGGCACCTAACAAATGACACTCAACAACACATGTGACATGTTAAGGGATAGGAACTTATCATCATTCATACCTGTCTGAACGTGCAATTCCAGCAAGACATCTGGCTCCCTTGCACAATCATGTCAGGGGGCATAGATGTTTGGGATGCTGTGTGATTGGCTCTATTAGGGTGAAATTATATCATCAAAATCATAGACTATTTGCTTGTACGTGGCTAGGATGTTGTGAATAATATGAGGAATTGCAATATCAAGTCAGGAAGGGCAATGCCGTCCTCCATCTGCACATGATTTTTTTTTTTTTTAGAGACCAACGGTCCCAAACTTTATTTAGTTTCACAGATGAGTTAAACAGCAGTTACACAGTGTCATAACAATAAACCACTACTACAAGCGGTACTCGGCTATCAGTACATAATGACATGTCAATTATATACGAGTGAAAATAAACAGTAGCCAGTGGAAATGCATTAGTTCACAAGTAGCGGTGCTAGGAAATGCCTCGTGCCGCAGTGCTCGCGGCTCATAGCACTGCGCAAGGACCAGGGTGTTTTAAGAAATCCGACAGTCATTGCATTAAGTTATGTTCCCTGTTTAGTACAGTAGCGAGCTGGAGCAGGATCATATCCCCCGTTGTCACATGGGCCGCTGGGTTCCCGCTACCTGTACATGGAGGCACCCAGTTGACATTGTGTGATACGGAAACAGGGAGGGGGGATCAAGCATTAGCGCGTGTACAACATCAACAATCTCTGCGTCAACCAAAAGGCATAACTGGGAAATAAAAGAAGAGGGGGAGGGAGAAACATTTCAACAACTGCTGGACTAGTGTATGTGCGTGTGGTAGTGCAACTAGAACCCTAGCTATGTGCGGTGCACCCTGTATGGGCTGCGCAGGGGCGGGGGTGATCGAGGATGTGGTGTCGCCGCGGCCGCAGGGCGGAGGCGGGGGGGGGGCGGGGAGGGGGAAGGGCAGCGGCGGGGAGCGGCAGGGGACATCGCTCGTTGCGCAAGATCTCGGCAGTCGGGGCAGGCGGCGGGGGGGAAGGAGGGGGGAGAGGGGCGCGGCAGCGGGAGGGGGGGCAAATTCCGTGTTCTATATGGACAGCAAGTAACTGGGCCCCTTCTATTCCGCGTCGGGTTGGCATTCTATACCGGCCCGGGCGCATGCCCTATGGTACGCGATCAGGGTTGCGTCTCAGTCTTGGGCGATCGGGTATTTCCGTAGGCCAGTGGTCTCCTCTCTGTGTAGTGACACACTCTCCACACAGGCCCAGTTGCCAAAAGAGCGACGCCAGTCCGCAGGGCGCGGTGGGTTGGCGTTTTTCCACCGTTTCGTAATGAGGCGCTTGGCCGTAATGAGGCCTAAGTCCCAAAAGCGTGCCCGCAGCTTGGTCTGCTTGGTTCTCCGGTAGAGTCCCAGTAGGCATACTTCCCACGTCCTGAAGAGAGTTTCGCCTGTGGCCGCCGTCAGCGTGTCTGTGACCGCTGACCAGTACGAGGCGAGGTGGGCGCAGTTCCAGAGTGCGTGCAGGAAGTCTGAGTCTAGGAGGCCGCATCTGGGACATGCCGACGAAGTGAGTCCAAAATAGCGATTCAGTTTGTCGGGAGACAAATACGCTCGGTGAATGATATAATATTGGATGGTTTTAAATCGCGCGTTGCGGGGAACATTTCTAGCGCCCGCTAATATCGCGGCCCATTGTTTGTCCGTCCAGTCGGAGCCTCGGTCGGTCGCCCACTTCCCCCTCAGTCCTTGGGAGGAGAATTGGGTATGGGTGTGTAGTGCCTGTGCCAGCCAGTGCACTATATGAGACCCATTGCCCATCACGTGCAGGTACTGGATGAGTAGATGAGTGGGCGGTTCTTGGCTCATGTCACCCCATGCCTTCGTCAGCTCATGGAGGAGTCCGGCGTGTGCCAGGAATTGACCCACTGGTAGCTCGGTGTCTGTGGCCAGGGTCTCGAAGGGCAGCAGCACTCCGTCGCTATATAGGCCGCTCAGGTCATCTAGGTCTGCCGCCATCCAGCTGTGTAGCGCAGTCGAGGACAGTATGCCAGTGCCCAAGGGAGTCCCTAGTAGAGGTAGGTTCGGAGCGTAGGGCATTGTACCTTTGGTGAGTCTGAGGGCCCGCGCAAAGCACTGCTTCGCGAGCGCCACATGGACTTGCGTGGGGTGTCGCCCCTGCGTTAGGGGGTGGAAGAGTGTTAGCACCTGCACGGGGGATAGAGTGGTGTCGGCCGTGGCCGTGTCCATCAGGTTCTTGCCGCTCAGCCAGTAAGCGACCCATTGTAGCTGGGCTGCTAAGTAATATAGCTCCTGATTGGGGACGGCTAAGCCTCCAGCATCCGTGGCCGCATATAGGGTCTTTAACGCTACCCGGGGTCTCCCTTTGTTCCAAATAAGGTGCCTGGTGAGAGTTTCCAGCTCTCTGAATATGCGCGCTGGCACATACACTGGCAGGTTAGCATAATAATAAAGGAGCCGGGGGAGCATTATCATTTTGGTCAGCGCCACTCTGGCCGGCACATTCAGCGGGAGGGAGTTCCAGAACGTGACCTGGGCCGTGAGTGAGGATATAGCTCTCACTAGGTTACCCTCCAGGAGATCCACGGGGTCTCAATATATCAAGATCCCTAGGTACCTGAATACTGTCGGGTGCCACCGGAGCGTCTCCCCAATCATGCGCACCTCACATTGCGGCATCTCGCTGCTGAATGCGTAGGTTCCCGATTTGGCCCAGTTAACGTGGAGCCCCGACATATCTCCGAATGTACGGAAGATGTCCGCGATTGCCTCGGGTATACGCGTGAGGTCTCTGACATACAGTAGTAAATTGTCGGCATACAGAGACACCGAGTGTATGCCGTCCGCTAGTGGGATGCCCCATGTGGCGCCGGAGGTGCGGAGCAGCTCCGCCAACGGCTCCATCGCCAGGGCGAATATCATAGAGGAGAGGGGGCAGCCCTGTCTGGTACCCCGCCCAATGCGGATCCTGTCAGAGAACAACCGCCCAGTCCGGACACGTACTTCGGGCGCCTGATAGAGGAGCCCCACCATCTGGATATAGGCTTCGCCTAGTTCGTATTTCTCAAGGACTCGGAGGAGATACGGCCATTCCACCGACTCAAGCGCTTTTTCCAGATCGAGCACGATGCACCCTAAACGCGGCCAGGTGGGGGTTGCATACCGCTGGATCTTAAAAAAACGGCGTAGGTTGTAGGACGTGCTCCGGGTGGGCACAAAGCCATTTTGATCAGCGTGCACCAGCGTGGGGACCAGCGGTGCAAGTCTCCGAGCTAGCGTTGCGGCCAATATTTTGTAATCGGTGTTGAGGAGTGCCAATGGTCTGTATGAGCCAAGTTCGGTCGCCTCTCTACCTGGTTTCAGCAGAGAGACCACGTTAGCTTCGTTTAGGGACGCCGGGAGCTCAGCATCTTCCAATGCCGCCTTATACATTCTCAGCAGTTCCGGTATTAACACCAGTGAGTAGGCTTTATAAAACTCCGCCGGGAGCCCGTCAGGGCCCGGTGCTTTGCTATTGGAAAGGGAGAAAATCACGTCCCGTAATTCCTCACCGGTAATCGCAGCGCCCAACTCCGTCTGGTGGGCAGCAGTAGCTGTTGGGAGCTGTAGAGTTGTTAGATAGTCCACAATCTCCACCACGGTGGCCCGTAGCCGTGTGCTATACAGGGACTTGTAATGTGACGTGAACGCCTCATGGATCTGTGTCTGGGTGTAGACCTCGACGCCTTGGGTCGTGCGGATCGACAGGACCGGCGCAGATTGCGTGTCTTGCCGTATCAGCCACGACAGCAGTCTGCCAGGTTTGTCCCCCGCATTGTGAGTGCGCGCGGAGTGGGCTGCGAAGTTAATGTTCTTTAGGCGCTCCATCAACACAGCGTGATCTGCCCTGGCCGAGATCAGCTGGGAATCATAGCCTCCCGTCGCCTCCCGTTCTTTATCCAGTAGCGCCTCCTCCGCCCTTATCAGATCCCTCTCCACCTGGCCTCGTAGGCCTGCCTGCACACTAAGCCAGCCTCCCCGGGTAACTGCCTTGAAGGCGTCCCACTCAGTTCTCGAAGAGGAGGTCGAGTCGTTGTTGTCTTCAAAATATTGTATGATTCTCGTGGACATCTCCTCCCGGAATGGCGGGTCGAGTAGGAGGTCCGGCTGCAAGCGCCATGTGGGTACGGACGGACGTGGGCGCCGCCATCCATAGACCAGTGTGTGCGGGTTATGGTCCGAGTGTGTCCGTCCCAGGTAGTCTGCGTCAGTCACGGATGAGATCAGGTCGCGGGACAGCATGTATCGATCCAACCTAACATGCAGAGAATGGGCCCCCGAGTAATAGGAATACACCCGGGCGGTGGGATTTCTGACTCGCCAGGCATCGTGTAGGTTCCATTGTGTCGCCCAATCGATTAGGGCCCTGGAAGTCGCTTGCGCTGGGGCGATTGCTGCTGGGGGGGACGAACGGTCAAGGGAAACATCTAGCACGCAGTTGTAATCCCCACCCACCATCAAGGGTACGTCTGGCCAGGGCGCAATTACTGCGACAAGCGCGTGAAGAATTTCCCCTGATCCACATTGGGTGCGTATATGGAGGCTATGACAATCTGCTGCCCGTCTAGTCTGCCCTGTATGAAGACGTAGCGTCCCTCGGTGTCGATATTGCTGTGTGTTAGTGCGAATGGAATCCCAGGTCTAACCCAGATCAGGGTCCCTCGTGCGAACGCTGAAAAGGTCGTGGCGAATATCTGCCCCCTCCACCTACGGCGAAGTGCGGCCACCTCAGCGGCGACCAGGTGCGTCTCCTGTAGTAGTTCAATCTGGACCTGATGTCGCCTAAGGTATGAGTACACCTGGTATCTACGTGAGGGTGTGTGCATGCCCCTGACATTCCAGGTACAAAATTTAACCGTAGCCATCACAGTATGCATCGCGCCCAAGCACCCGTCCCCCCCCAACCCCCAGCCCACCCCACCCACACACGCACAGCGGCCGCAAACAGTGGCTATTGTTACCCCTCGCCCACCCTCACAGTCCCAGGGATGCACGTTGTAGCATTTCAATGTCCACACTAGTCTCAAAAGGAAGAACTGTAACAGAAACATAATACCAAAAGGGCAACAACAGAACAAGTCGCCGCCCAAACGCTCTATCGAGCTTAATCAATCCGTGAGTTCAATGGGGGGATGACGAAGTTCAGCACGTGAGTGAAGCAAGTTAGTTCAAGACGCCAAGAGAGCTGTGGCGGCTCCCCACCACGGGCAGTGTGTCAAGGGGCACCAAATGTCAGTGGCAGTGTCCGCAGACAGGTCAGTGTTCCCAATGTCGCTGGTCTCGGATAGTCCACCCCAGGGGGGGGATCCCATCTGCTATTCCCTCAGGGGGGGCACTCACCTCTAGGGGTCCGTCCACCCCACCAGATGCTCGTTCCTGGTGACGTGCCAATGGGACCGCTTCGGCTCCACTCTCGGTGTCACGGCGGGGCCGTGACGAGCCGGTAGGTGGGGGGATCAGGAGTGGAGCTCAGATCACGGAGATGGGGCTGGACGTAGCTGCCGTGGTTTCCGGAAGTGCTGTTGTGGACTTCCGGTCAGGTTAGCCTTGGAAGTGACCAAACTGTTCCAGGATGCCAATTGCAATGCCCAGGCCTGGGCTAGGCTGAGGAGGGTTGCTTATACTATCTGATCCGATGTTTGGGGTGTGACATCCGGTAAGCCCTCAGTGTTAGAGTCATCTGGCAGTCCGTACATGAAATCATCGTCTTCGCTCCCGTGTGATCTTGGGCTTGCGTTGGAGATCAGGATGGGCGATTGTGATCCACTGATCTCAGCCGTCCTCCGGATGGCCTCTTGATGTTCAATCTGTATTTGCTCTGGAGTGGGTCCGATTTCTGCGTCTGTGGTTGGCGACCCGGGCCTTGAAGCGTGCCGTTGTCTCCGCCTGCGGGTACCTCGATTTCGGCGCTGCTCCTTCGGCGCAGGTACGTAGTTCACATCCACTCCTGAATCCAGCCAGGCCGCTGCCGCCTCTGGAGTATCGAAGAAGTGGGTTTTGTCCTGCGCTACCACTCTGAGACGTGCTGGGAACAGCAAGGAGTACTTGAGAGCCAGGCGTCTGAGCCGTTGTTTCACCTCGAGGAACGATTGACGCCGGCGCTGGACTTGAATGGTGTAATCAGGGAAGAACATCACCTTGGCGTTGTCCACCTGTATGTCCGACAGTTTCCGCGTTTCGCGGAGAATGGCGTCCCGGTCACGGTAGTTCAGCACCCGCATGAGCATTGGCCTCGGGCTGGAGCCCTCCGGGGGTGGACGGGATGGTACTCTGTGCGCTCTTTCCACCACAATATGTGGTGACAGTGTGCCTTCTGGTAGGAGCTCTCTGAGCCAGGTCTCCATATGTTCCGCCGTCTCCCTCCGTTCCCATCGTTCCGGCAGGCCCACTATGCGTACGTTGTTTCTTCTGGCCCGTCCTTCAGCATCCTCCGCTCTATCCTCGAGGAACTCCACCCGGTTGAGTAGGTCACGGACGTGCTTATCTGTCTGCGTCAGCTTGGGTGTGGTCTCCGCCATCGTTTGCTCCAAGGCCGTGGTGCGGGCGGACAGTTTCTTGTGGTCCGCTCGAAGGAGCGTCAGGTCCACAGCCACCTTATCGATCCTGTTCTCCAGTGACGTACGGGTGAGCTGCATGGATTCCTCCAAGCGTTCCATGGCCGCCAGCATAGTGTCCAGTTTGGAGGCGGTTTGGTCAGTCTCTGTGTTCTTCACCATCTTTCCTTTGCTCAGTGTCCCACCGGTGCCGGTCTTTGCTCTGGTCCCCCCTGACATGTGGGTGGTCGTCACGGGTAGGCAGCCGGTTAGGCAGGCTTTCGCGGTGAACACTGTTGGGGCCTGCGTGCACTAGCCTCCCCTGGTCAGGCCGTCAGCTCTGCCTGTGCCGGGCGGTGTGCGGGGTCCTAGACGCCACCGGACGGTGCGGGGGCACCGTGGAGTTCAGTGTCGGGTTGGCTGAGGTGGAGAATGCAGAGCTGTTCTGGGTTCTCACCCGCGTGGGCCTCGGCAGGTCCCCTGGTAGAGGGCCGACTGTTAGATGGGCCGCCTCGACGTGGCCGCAGTCCGCGTGTCGCGCGGGCCGGGCTCTTCAGTATTGGATGGGTCCGGTGTTGGCCAGTGGCTATATCTGAACAGCGGGTGGGTACTGGTGTCCAGGAGGTGGGGCCACCCAGCTTCCGTCGCCGATCATTCAGGCCCAGGGACGATGTCGTCAGTGTGGGTCTCCAAGCAGTGGAGCGCGACCGTCCTCCGGCATCTGCTAGTTTTGGCGGGAAGTCCCCAGCGCCGGCAGGCAAGGCGGGTCAGCGGTGCAGGGCGCCGCGGGTCAGTGTGGCGTGCCTGCTTGTAGCCTCTGGGATCCCCGCGTCGTGGGTTCGCCGGGGGTACCGGGCGCTGTGGTACAGTCTCGTCCCCCTTGCTGGGCCAGTGTCGAGGCGGCGGGCGAGTGTGAGGGCCCAGGGGGCAGAGCGGGCCAGTTCTCGCTGTAGCCTGCCGGGAGCCAGGGGCAGCGCTGACCAAATGGGCCCCCAGATATCCGAGTGTGACCCCTCTCCGGTGCTCACAGGGCCTGGCAGGATGCCTCCAGAGTCGGTCGGCAGGGCGGGCCGATTTCACCGCCTATTGTGGGCCAGGGTGGTATGCCTTGCATTTGAGTCTGGGGCCCCTGCACCGCTGGAGCGCTGGTGGGCAGCCGGCATTGCGGCGCGGTCTCCTTCCCCCAACGGATCGCGCCGGGGAGTGCACACGTGTTGCGGCCTACCTCGTTGGGCTGGATCCCCGGTCTTGAGTAGATGGGGCCGCCGACCGGAAGTGAGCCCTGGGCGGGCAGGTGCCGCGGCAGCCGTCGGTCGGAGGGTCCGGTACTCCGATCCTTCTGAAATTTCCAGTGATGGCTGAGCAGGTCCCCGGGTGCACTCGGTTCGAGTTTGGGCCCGATTTCTCAGGAAATGAAGGAGAAATAGCCCGTGGAAGGGGAGCTTCGCTCGGAGCTCAGCCCGGGCACGTCTTCTTACATCGCGCACTTGGCCACGCCCCCCCTCCATCTGCACATGATGCTGATATGCACAACTCTTGACTTGGTGCTGCATCATCACACTAGATGTGAGGTCCATGTGATGCACATTCAGACTGTGTTCAACAACAGACAGGGCCTGTCAACACATACAATTCAAAGGTAGGGGCAACACACTCACCAGTGACATGTGGGTCCATGAAGGCATCCACATCTCCTTGTGTGATCAAGGGTCTTCCAGCTGTGAACATGTATGGAAAGGGAGATAAATGTCATTAACATCACATTTCACACAACTCACATACATCATCGATGGCTTCATGATACAATTTAATTCACTCAGTCAGGTATGTGTCCATGTTAAATACATGTTGCAATGTGCTTTGCCTGTCTGACCCACAACACATGTTTATTTCAACCTTATGGCCTAATGGACATCCCAGTCTTGATCTGTTGGACGAAACAGAATACAACTTGTTCCGCAGCTTCACAAGTAACTTTTTTCATCACCAACATCAATAGACGTGTCATTGTTAGGTCAAATGGTTTAATTTCACACCACACAAGCGCATCACAACCCTTGCTATGTTGATGACCCACATTGTGTATCTTACAGAGATTGAGAGCCAGTTGATCATGTGGAGTGTACCAATATCAAAGCATGTAGAGATTGAAAGTATATCATGACAGGCATTTAGTTTAGTCAAGTAGCACATTCCATGAGGGGTGCAAAGATGTTGTCCAGAACCTAATTAGTCTCCAGTGGATTCATCCTCTTATGTGGCACCAAGTTGGTCATGTACTTAACACCTTGCCTGCCGACGATGAATCCCAGGTGATCCATAAGGTCTCCCTCACATCCCACGCACCCTGCCAATGGTGCTTCCACTGCTGGACAGTCCTGTCCGCACTAAACATCTTCAACAATTTCTAATGGATGTGCTCTGACCTCACCTTCCGTATTTTTACATTGTATCCCTGAAGGATACGTCCCCCAGCCTCAACCATTGTGGCAAGTAAAACTTTATGAGCCACAGGATGCCCCCCAAAGCCCCCTCAGACATTCTGCCCTCCCTTTCCTGGCCCAGCATCTCTAAAAACACAGGTGACCCCAGGAAAACAAAATAATTATCCACAAATTACCCCTAAGAACTGTTAAAATTACAAAGAGATCCCACTTTGCGATGATTTTTGACTTAAGTGACAGCTCGGTCCTCGAACACTCTCTATACTGCGTTGACCCTTCTGACTTTTATCAGATAGGATCAATATTGTGATGAAACACATATGTTTTTAACACCGCTTGTTTTGACCTACTTTATTGGGTGCAAGAGGTGTGATAAGACATCATATGATGGCTTGAGAGTAGTGACACTCGTACTTAACTTATGTGCACTCTTTAGACTGGGTGCTTTGGTTCTATCCGGGTAGATAAGGGTGTTCTGCCCTTGACTTTTTTTAGTAACACCATGGGTATTACTCAATTGCTGGGTGAGTGCACTAGCTAAAGTATATTGTCTATCTAATAGTATGTAAGTTTGCCCCGGTATGACATCAATTAACATAAGAGGGTTGGTCTGGTTTTACAGTATTCCCATTATAAACCAGCTGGTTGTGTACGAATCATGAGTGCCATTTGAGATTGGTGCATGGACACTGGTTTTTCTTGAGTACACATGCGTCTAGTTTTCATTTCTGAACACTCTCATTACTAGACATATGCGTTATTCCTCTTTTGAATGCTGTGTGCTACATTGTATTTGGCCTACAGTAATGCCACTTTTTTTATATAATCCGAGCTTCACCCTGTCAATAAAGTTTGGTGGGTGCAAAAACACGGGCGAAACGCGGGTAGGGAACTACGATTCCCATGATGCCCGTGACGCAAACTTGTTGCATCATTGCATTGATTATTATACATATTTATTTTTTCACCTTGATCACTTTTTGCAGTAGCAATACTTGAGTTGGTCCTGAAAAAGGCACTGGACAGAACGTTGTCCGGTTGTGCTGAAACATGTTGACCTCTTTATCAGACAGTTATTTGTTATTAACTGTCGTTTGCACTGTTTTTAGTTCAGACTGTGTGAGACAATAATAAATATAGGGTCTGTCATAGTTCAATTTTAAATTCACATATCACTTATGCACTGCACTTATTTCCCACACAAGTCAATTGCTTTCTTCTGGTAATCTAGACAGGAGTATAGTTTTCTCTTCTGACTATTATAACTCAAACATCGTCTGGCTCCCCGATCCTTATGATGGGGTTGTAGCCCTAAGTGCCACCAGAGTGACTTCAAGAGGAGACCCAGATGATGAAGCATGTCACCAATTGGTGAGTGATGGGAATCCGTTTATTTAAGTAAGACTTCTTATTTGAATAGGGCTCCTAATTACAGTGGCTGCTCGTGTTATAAGTTTAAACATTGCTGACATGAGAAGTATGCATGGTGCAACGTGTTGTGTTGATCATTCAAGGTGCCACTGATCATGTAAAAAGGGTGGTGTGCATTGCATGACACACACTGAGAGAACACTGTTCTGACAGGGGAGCCATCCTATACCTTTGAATTGCCTCTCAACGTCATTTTGCCCAGGTAGGTTGTACTGTCCGTTACTGTTGAGGACGAGGCCCATCTATTTTACAAGACTTGTGATGCAGGGGGCCTGTGAGTAGGCATCTAAGAGGGTCCACTTGTATCTCCTGTATCAGTAGATTCAAATGCATACTTGGAGGAGCATGCTGTACCCAGGCTTGAATGGTCTGGACTGACCAGTGAGTATGCTGGCTGAGTCAGTGACTCAGAGAGGATGTAGTGATTTGAGGCCTGGTGTACCGTTCACGTTTGGGAGATGGTTGGCTGTGAAGCAAAGGAGGCCTAGTGGTTGTATCTGCACATTAGCCGTAAGCAGACTATTTGTACCAAACAGTTTTTCATGGACAATATGAAACATGTGATCTGCTTGCCAATGTTGCTGTTCATGAGGCATACATGTGGTGCAGCTTATCATCCCCACAAGTTATGGAGCCCTTGGGTGTATGTTGGATTTCCATGGATGCTATTGTGACAGATATTTCTGTCAGGCATACTCCTGACTGGAGTGGAGTGTCTTCTTGTCAACACTGTACTGCTACATGAACCATACATGATGGCTGTCCAACTTGCACAACACCGTTTCATGATGAGTATTTGTAAATTGCTTGAGGGATACAAAATTGGGTGACATTGCGATTTTGTCTTAGAAGCATGCCTGTATATGTGTTCAACTGTGCCTACAGATGTGTCTCTATTTTGACTGTTGTAGTTGTACTGAAGGGCACAAGTATACATATCACACAATTGACATGTGTAAACTTGTAGTGATAATCCAGATTTAGGTGGGGCACCTTCTAGGGTCTACAAAAATAACAATTCCATGTGTGTATGACCAATAACAATGTCCATTCATAATGTCATAGGTTGCATGTTGTTGGCATGTTAGGCTTGTACTTATTGTATTCCCTGTGGCACTTCACTCATGTGTATGTCTGTTCTCTGTCTTGGGGGTGTGAATACAGAGCAAGAGTGATTGGATGATGATGTAGCCCATTCGACCCCTTCATGGCCATGGCACACTCATGTTTTTGAGCATGTGACATCAACATTTATTGGCATTGCATGGGCAGGAACATGGTCTACATACACGTTGTTGTGTGCTGCTATTGTGCCATTTGGCCCGTGGCTGACCTATGTGTCATTGTATGTGTGTATGTGACTATTGCATTGTCATATAATTGCTGTGCTGTAGGATGAATCATGCACAGTGTCAGTGATGCATGACATGTGCTTATTGGTCATTCCAATGGCACATGCGTCATCTTTTGATGTATTACCACTTACTGTTGTTGTTTGACTGTTTATGCTTGGTGTTTGAGGCATTCCATGCACTGTATTGACAAATCAGTTGTTGTCTCTGTACTATCCTCTGCATCTTCATTCATCCACAAATGGATGCAGTGCAGATAAGCAATGTATATTTGATACTGTTGTCAAGTACCTTTAATTCCTGTGCCATTGAATGCACAGATATGTTGGATTTCACATAATATGATGGGTTTTAGCTATGTGGCCCCAGCTAACATTAGGCATCAGACATACAGTGAATGTTGTACTACGTTCTTGTATGTAAACAAACATGTATGTGCTCCTGTGAAGACACAACTCCCTGTTATTGATTCTCAATGAGGGACCATGCACATTAATCAGCTCAAATGCCCAATACGATGTGCCATTCCCACTCTTTGTTCAATTGGTGTCATGTCCGCTGCTAGGTGTAAGAGCTGTGTGGCACTATTTTTTTGTTACTTTTAACTTAACTGATAGAGAAAGTTCAGAAGACAGAAAACAAGCATACCAGACATTTGGGCAGGGATATTTCATTTTTCAAAGTAACAACCTGTGAACTAATTTTTCCAAAATGCATACGATAGGACATTTTTTTATTGTGATTAGGTAAACAAATTGCAGGTGATGGCTTCCCTCCTTGCTGTTCCAGCACCAGTAGCTGTGGTGTGTCAAGCGTCAGCTTCTTCGTCCTGGCCTTCCTCTTGATTGTCCTGCTCCCCCTGGTCTTCATATAATGGTGTATTAGTCCGTACACAAATATTGTGGAAAAGGCAACGTGCCATTATAATTTTACAGACCAGCTCAGGACTGTAGAGGAGTGTCCCCCGATAAATATCAAAGCACCAGAACCTTGATTTTCAGGACTCCAAAGGTCCGTTCAACAATGGCCCTTGTGTGTCCCAGTGCAACGTTGTAGTCTCTCTGGGCCTGTGTGTGGGTCACTTTGATGGGGTCTCAGCCACGGTGAGAGTGGATAACATTGATCACCTAAAACATGTAATGGAGAGATGTGTCCTTTAATATTTGTGCCTGCTGTGTTTGAAGAGTGTCTTTTTAGTGTGTGTGCATTGTGAATTTCTGATTTGTCATGTGGTGGTTCAGACAGCTGACCTGCATCACTCAAATTGGCTTGCCTATACTTGACAGCCTACACGTCACCATGATGTCATTGGTCAGATCCTGTGTATTACCCCCATGTTGTGACTGTCTGGATGTCTGGATCACTCAAAAATAGATTTGAGGTTATTTACAGGCATGTTGCACCAACAGTATATCACTTGTGCACAGATTTTATAGGGTGCACAGTTGGCAGACAGGCCTGGTGTCGCATCCACTTTAACTTTTGGCTGATTACTATGTTGGGACATCATCAAGATACCTCATTGGAAGTGATTGTTCTGAGGATATCTGAGTGCAAAAATCCTTGCCTGCTAAAAATTTCACTAATTTTGGGTTCTTTACATCCAGCTTGCCCACAAGGTGGATGAGTGTTTAGGTGACAGGGGCACCGCTACCTGGTGCACTTGACTTACTGGGACATGTGAAGACAATGGGCATATGTATTGATGTCCTTGTGCATGAGTTGACTTTGGCTCTGCTTGTATGCATGTTGGTGACCTACCCATCAATATTGCTGTGTGTGTGTGTCTGTTACCAATTGACACATATGTAATTGGCTAACTTTTGCACCTGATTGCTACAACTGACCAGGGGGAACATATGGATGCACAACATGTAGTGAGATTGAGATTTGGATAGTTTGTATACTCTGTCTGTGCATGCTCCATTCTGCAACGACCCAGACTGATGTTTAATTAAGTTTGGTAATTTGTTGTGTGCAGTTGGTGCTTCCTTAATGCAACAATACTTGCAACCCCATGAGACAGGCACCCCTGCTGCATGGTGCTTTGCTGACTGTGTTTTTGCTTGTCAGCTAATTGTGCACTATCACAAGTGAGAGCAGGGTGATCTTTCATCTTCTTGTAAATATGGCACATGCGTTTATTTCAGGTTGGATGTAGCCCAGCAGAAGCACATATGTTTTGTCTGTGTTGCATTGATTGTTTTCAATCTTGGTCAGATGAGTTCTGCTAAATCTATATTCCGAGGGTGGCATAGTGTTTTGTGAGAGATTTTCAGGGCTACTCCCTTGTTGGTCCGACTTACATATGTCTTGATTATTTTGCATTGGGAGTTTTTCTTTATGCCAACCAATTTTATTGTTTTGATGAAAAGAAACAAGCACCAGCAGTAGGACATTGGATAGCAGCAATATTGACATACAGCCAACTAAAAGAGCTATTATATTGCCTTTCAACCCCACCATATAACAATGAATACAAGTATTATGTACCAAGTTCAAGCTACTCCATGGCACCCAGCCATTTGCCCCACACCCTCCGATATTTCTTGGGACACCCCCTTGCTTCATACATGGGTTTTTCTTGTAGCGCGCACCAATCCACCCCCCCCTTCACCATTTCTCAGAACATGGTGGTGTGGGAAGCTTCCAGGAGGCGGCTATGTCCCGCTTGGCCACAACCATAGCTGTATTAAAAAGTAGTTTCTCATTCCTGGACCCATCCAGTCCATCTGTAATCCCGAGAAGAGAGTGTGGTGGATCATGAGTAATCTCCCACCCCAGGACCTCAGTAACCTCGCTTTCGATCTCACCCCAGAACCGATCCAGTCAGGGGCATGCCCCCACCATGTGGAAAAAGTGGTCCGGATCGTGGCCGCATCTCGTGCACAAGGCAGATGGATAAAAACCAGCTTGATGGAGGCGCTTCAGGGTTAAGTAGGCGGCATGTAGGTAGTATAATTGGATCAAGCGGAGTTTAGCGGATGCAGTGACTGTCTTGGGTGACATGAGGGCATCACCCAATCTTTCTCGTCCACCCATTGGCCCCTGAGTCGGTCTAGTGGGGTCCGAGAGTTGTTGATCAGCGTCCAGTGGATGCGGGAAATACCCCTTTTTCCCAAGTCGCCTAGCATTATCTGTGCCTCGGGGGACTGTATTCAGGGATCCTGGTATTATCCGATATTTGTACATGGAGGGCATGTCGCAGTTGCATGTATTTGTAAAATTGGGATGGATGCAGGGAGTATCTGGACTGGAGGTCCTTAAAAGAGCGCATGTGGCTGCTCGCCCACACATCACTGAGTTGAGAGATCCCTATAAGATCCGATGTTCTAAACCCCTGCAGCCCATTGACCTCCCTGAGCCATGTACCATGCCATAGAGGCGTGTGTTGGGTGAGTTTGTGTGTCCACTGGGTATGTCGCAGAGCTGCCCGCCAGTCTAGGAGCGCAGAGCATGTGATTTCAGGCAAGGTAGATGGGATGGGTTCCCCGTACTTTAGGGATTGGATTTTGGGCAGGCCGAGCTCGCTTAGTTCAAGCCTATAGACCGGGTCGGACCAGCCCCCGTTAAACCAGTCATGTATATGCAATAGGCAAGTCGCCAATTAGTAAAGATATAAATGCGTCATGCCCCTGTCGAATAATGGAATCCGGCAGGTATTTAACCCCAGCCGGGCCCACCGACCCCCCGCAGAGGGATTTAGCAGCCATAGTATCCAGCTCCCGAAACTACCCCTGCGGAAAACAGAAGGGGGCATTTTGGAGAACGTAAAGAAATCTGGGTAGGATCATCATTTTAAACAAAGCGACCCTCCCAAGGGATTCAGGGGTAACGGCTGCCACCTGTGGTGATCTGCCTTAGCTTTCTTCTAAGGGGGGTGACATTGAGGGACCATCCCAATTCCGAGAGGAGAGCAACCCAGATCGCAAGATATTTAAAAGACTGACGCCGAAGTAGTATTGTGGGCTGCCAGTCGTAGCACTCTCTGGAGAGATGTAGTGGGACCAGGACTGACTTACTAGATTTCATTCGGAGGCCGGAGGCTTGCCCGAAGGATCGCAGGATCTGGAGACAACGAGGACCCGACTGGGCGGGCTCGGACAAAAAAAGCAGGACATTGTCCACGTAAAGTGCGATCTTGTCCACTTCAGAGTTGAGCCATTCCCATCACCGAACGATACTCTCGGACCGAATCAAGGTCGCCAGAGGCTCCATCGCCAAGGTGAATAGAAGGGGCAAGAGGGGGCATCCCTGTCTCGTTCCCCTTTGAGTGGGGAGGCGTCGGATAGAACCCCATTGACCAGGACACACGCTTGATGCCGGGTTTACAGAACCCTGACCAGCTGACGGAAGCGAGGCCAAAACCCATCGTAGCTAGCATGTCTCCAAGATATGTCCAGTCCACATAGTTGAACACTTTCTCAAAATCGATGAGAAGGAGCGGCAAGTAGGGATCAAGCACCTGGCAATGAGCCAAAGCCAGATGCAACTGCCGGAGACAGTGTCTGGTGCCCCGCCGGGGCATGAATCCACACTGGTCTGGGTGGACCAACGTGGTGAGGTAGGGCTTGATCCTCTGGGCAAGAATTGCAGCATACAGTTTAACGTCTGTATTGATGAGGGAGATGGGACGATAGTCAGCACAATGGGCAGATGGCGGTTGTGACTTCGGGAGGACCACAATGGTGGCCATGTCCATCTCGGGCAGGAAGGAGCCTTTCTCCAAAGCCTCAGAATAAAGGTCAGCTAGGTGAGGCATGAGGGCCTCTCGGTATGCCGTATAGTATTCCTGAGGGAGGTCATCTGGACCCTGGGTCTTGCCCGACGAAGTGTGAGCAATAGACTCGTTAATCTCATTGTGGAATATCGGGCGGTCAAGATCGGCCTGAGCAGCAGAGTCCAGCTGAGGGAGATGAGCCCCACCAACATCCAGCAACTCATAGAGTGATTGTACCGGGGTTCGTTCAGCATAGAGTTGACGATAAAAGGCGGCAAATGCGTCGGCCATAGCCACCGGGGATCGTTGTGTTGACCCATCCTGATCCAGTATTTCTGGGATATTGCAATTCGCTCTGGGATATGTGGCGAGCCTGTGGAGGATTGTGCTGTTTTTATCACGCAAGCCATAAACTCTGGCCACGGAAGATCTCCAGAGGAGCTTGCCAGCATCCAATGAGAGATGTCTAAGTTTGGCTCGAATGCTAGTGAGGTGCCGCTCTCGAGCAGCATCGCCATCCACGGAGGTGGATTGCTCAAGGCGTAGTGCTTGCGCCTCCAGCAAAGTGATTTGCAACCGTTGGGTCTGTCGCTGATGTTGGACGTAACCTTTGGCAAAGCCACGAATAGTGGCCTTGCCTGCCTCCTACCTGGTACCCGGGGAAGGAACCAATCCCACATTGGTCAAGAAGTAGTGCTTCAGTTCTGATCCCACCGCCTTATTAAAGTCTTTGTCCTGAAGGAATCAGGCGTTTAACCACCATATTGGGTGTGAGTAAGGGGAGGAGCCCCTGTACTAAGGAGCAACAGGGAACGGTCGGAGATACCTCTAGGGAGTATTCGGGAGTATTCGGACGTCTTGAATCCTGGTGCAGTTGGTGAACGGTATGAAGATTACATCTATGCGCACCTGCGTGTGGTGTGCGGCGGAGGTGTGCGTGAACTGTTTAGTGTGTGGGTGCCAGATTCACCATACATCGCAAAGGCCCAGGGATTCAGCCCAAACCGTTAATTATTTCGCTTGCGCCAACCTGGTGGTAGATGGGGGACCTGTTGTGTCGAGAAGTGGGGTGGAAACCGCGTTAAAGTCGCCTCTGATAACAGTGGACCCCAGGGGGAGGGTGGTCAGCAGAGCGGTGGATTGTTTTAGTCGCGACAAGCTTCGAGAGGGGTGAGTATAAGGACATAAGTTTAAGGGGAGTGCCCTCCATTGTACCATAAATGATCATGAACGTGCCCTGCGGGTCATGAATAACTTGCGAAAGCACAAAGGGAAGGGTGCGCTTCAGTATTATGGCCACTCCACGAGAGCCTCGAGCGAAGCCTGAGTGCCAAACTCAGTTGTAGCCGTATTGGGCTAGGAAGGACCCGTAATTACCCATCAGGGGTGTCTCCTGTAGCAGAAGTACTCCTATATCGAGGCATTGTGCACAGTGCAGGACGGCTGTTGGTTTGTAAAGGTCTAATAGACCATTAACATTCCAGGATACAATATGGAGGGATGCTTTCGGGGATGGTATGTCAGTTATGGGGGCTGGAGGTTGCTGCAGTGGCTCATCGGACTTTAGAGAGCCAACGGCAAATGTGGGGCCTGAAGCAGGCACGAGAGTGCGTTGGTGGGAAGGACCGTGTGTGTAAGACCCATAGGGTGATGGATTCGAGTGTCGTGTGGGTGTTGGTGCAGCAAAACAACAAAAAACAAAGCTAAACCTTGGGGACAAATAGTCCCAACCCCCTCCCCGCCCCTCCCCCCATCATATACTTCAAGAACAGAAGCATCTGTTGACCCCCTAGAACCAGAAAACCAAACTAAAACACTTGGGTTGAGAAGTGTGGAAGGACCCCTCCATATGAGTGGATGTACAGTGTCTCGGCAGCAAGACAAAGAGTCGGAGCAAACAGTCTGCCAGAGCCCCGGATCCCCTGGAAGTCAGGGCATGTCCTCATAGTGCCAACTGCTACAACGGTTGCTTAGCAGCACTTCAAACGGTTGGGCTAAAAGAGAGGTCAGTGTCTGCTCCGGGTGGTCCCGCCGTGGGTGGAGGGTCCACCAGTGGGCCACCGGAAGCTTGGATTCTGAGACGGAGAGGAGAGGCTGAGGAGCTGGAGGAACTTCGAGGCCCATGGGTTGTTAGGCTTGAGGATCTTTGGGACGTCATTTTAGACTGGCGTCTCCTGCTGGAGTGTGTGTGTTGCAAACGCTGGTGCCTCGGTGGTCGGGGCTGTGTGGGCTCGGAGCCCGGCGGACCAGGGGACGGGAGGCGTGGTTGCCTGAGGGGCTGCTCCTCTGTTAACCAAGTCCAGGCCGCTTGGGGGAGTCAAAGAAGTGTGTAGCATTTTGAAAGATGACCTGTAGGCGCGTGGGAATTGCAATTGGTATTGGAGGCCCAGGGATCTCAACTTCTTCTTGACCTCAATGTAGTATCGACGTTGGTCCTGCACTTCCTTGGTGTAGTCCGGTAATCCCATAATGGTGTGGTTTTGGAACTTCAAAGGACCTTGGGAACATGCTTCGCGTAGGATGGCAATACAATCTTTGAAGTTGAGGATCTTCAGGATAAAAAGGCGAGGAGTGGCCCCGGCCAGTGGTTTTGAAGCAAGAGATCGGTGGGCCTTCTCCACCATGAACCAGGCAGAAAGAGAGTCTTTCGGTATCCAGAGGGAAAACCAAGCCTCCACAAAGGCGGCCGGATGGTTCTTTTCAACCCCTTCCAGGAAACCCACCAGTCGGAGGTTGTTGCGGTATGCGCGATTTTCCGCCTCTTCAGCGTACCGGTGAAAGTCTCTGGTGTGTGAGCTCAAGCTGGCTGCTTGGTCCTTATACTGATGAATATCATCCTCCGCAGTCGAGATTCAGGACTCGGCTTCAGATATTCGGGCCGTGGCGTTACGGAGATCCTGCCGGAGGTGAGACACATCCACCTTGACCTCCCTTATCTTCCCCTCCACCGAAGCCTGCAAAGAGCTGATGGCCTGCAGGATAATCGCAAGGTCCAAGTCTGGGATAGGGGGAGTGCCCTCCACCTGTCCAGATGGACCAGGCCCTTGAGTGGTAAAGCGGTCCATTTTGGTTTGTGTGGGGGCAGCCGCATACTCGGAGGCCCTGTCTCTTTCCATGATCCGCAGCTGAAGGGGCCATAGGGGGCTGCGAGAGCTGGAGTAGAGTAAATGTCAATCCCGGCCAAAGAACCAGTTGTGGGAGCGAGATTCTGGACAATCAACCAAAGTGGCAGGGTGAGCATGGTCAGTCAAGGGGTGGGCCAGGGATGTTTCAGACCGCCCAGATGCCACACACTGCTGCACTCGTATGATACTGGCGGGAAGAGGGGGGAGGAGAAAAGTTGCAGGTGCTTTCGGTTGGTCGTCGTCCTGGGAGGGGCAAGCCACCTGAAGAGGGACCATCAAGCAGCGCCCCGCCGCCCGGAGTGGCGGCGAACAGAGAAAAAAGGGGTGAGGGGGGGTCCCGGGCGTAGGCCAGGCACGGCAGGCCTAGGCCTCGTGGCTTGGACCACAGCGACAGGCCAGAGGCACCCCAGACCCAGGCACAGCGCCCCGTTCCACAGCCCCTCTCCGCAGGGCTGTTTCATTGGGTGTTTATGTATGGTGGGTGGACCCATTACAAGGTATGTCGTATTGCATGTGCTACATGTGCATTGTCACATATTTGAGCTCCATGATTGGGGACTTGAGGTGTGTGGTGTGTTCAGATTGTACTTACCAACAAGCAGTCCATTTACATATGTACTATTTTCAAACGGCTGGTTGATGATCAATTGGCGAAAGATGTATGAGTCATGCACACTCCCTGAAAACTTTGCAACAACATTGAGGAACATGCCCAGGTGGTCCACGATTGCCTGCACGTTTATTGAATGTGTGTGCTTCCTGTTCCTGTATATATGTGCAGTGTCCGCAGGAGGCACTAGTTGAACATGGGCGCAGGCAATTGCCCCCAACACATGCGGAAACCCAGCAATGTCATAGAAGCCTTGCTTGTTGTAAAGTTGTTCCTGCGCAGTGTTGGGGAAGCGGAGGTGCTGTGGCGTAGGGCTGATGATCGATTCCAAAACAGTTGGGAGGAACCTGGAAAATGATGACTATGAGCCTCCACCCACTCTGGCAGTGGTTGGTTGGAAGGTACCAGAAGCCATCATGTGCAGCACTGCAAGTGGCTTTGTCAGCGGAGGGATGTTTGTGCAGAGTGGGTAGGGTGCCTGCAGCCTTGGCGCTATCTGGTTGAGTAGATGTAGGATGGAGGATCTTTTTGGCCTGTAGTGGGCTATCACATTCTCTGGCCCGAGGTCTATCAGGGTGATGCGTTGGCGGTAGACCTGTTCTCTTCTACGGCATTGCCTCTGTGGTGGTGCTGGTGGCAGTAGTGGTTGTGGTCTTCTTGGAGCTCCAAGCTGAAAGAGTAGTACCTCCATGGCTTCGTCAGGAATGCCTATGAGGATCTGGGTTAGTCTCCCTAATGTACAGGTGAGTTAGTACCACTTTTTAGACCAGCTTTGTTTTGGTCTTACAAACCTGCCACTCTGGACTTAGCTAAATGGAGGGGGGGTTTACCCAAATAAGTCACTGGGGACCTGGGTGCTATATGATATATAAGGAAGGGGTACCAGTGAACCGTTTAAACATTAATCACATTTATTTACAACAAAAATAAAGACATTAGAGCAAGACACATTGTAAATTAGTCACAATAAGCAAGGTCTACAATACATAAATTACGAATACAGTAACAGTGCCCCAAGAAATTAAGGAAAGGAGGAAAATTAGCGTGATGCTGTGAGAAAGGAAGAAATAAGTGAGAAATGATAATAGTTGTGACAAAAGATTATTTCGAAATAATTAATTATTTGAAACTAAGTTGGCTTCATATCCCTGAGCCAAAATATGGAATCAACAGATTTTCCAACATTCATCAAAAATCATGTATTTGACCCTGGTATTCTATATCCAAAAATAGGGGTGCCGTCAACTGACATGAAAGGGAGTAGCCGTCGACGTTTCGACCCCACGCTACAAATGTAGGCATAGTTAAGACCTTACATCAGGGTTTTCATCAGGACAAGAAACGTGAAACCAAGGGTACACTATGAATTCTATAAAAATACAAATAAATAATACATTAGTGCAATGTTCTCCATCAAATGGGGGAAATTGTGATGGCATCATCCAAACTACAGAAGAATTAAAATATTACCATGGTGCGTGGAGAAATTAATTTCACACGGTGGTAAATTACTGGAATGATTTCTTTTCTTATCGCAATCGTCAATTTCTGAAACAATAAAAATAAAGTTCCAGACCGGCTATATTCATTGCCACTTAAACGTCATCCATAAAATTGGAAAACATAACTATAAACAGGGTAAGTGAATTACTATTCGACAAATGCGAATAAAATACAAAAACTGCTTGTGTATATCTTAAAGGCTCATAAAAGACACCACCAAACAGACCAAGGTAGACCAACCCTCTACCAACACGTGTTGATCTATATTAGTATGCATATGTCACTCCTGACATAGTAGTAGATCAGAAAATCCGACTGTAAACATCTCACAGTTGAACATAGTATTTGAAAACAAATTCTGGAGTCTCATATACATTGTGACACAAGACCTGAGTCCCACGTGCAACCAGTATAGTGTATCTTCCTTTAGATAACTCTATAATACACTCTATTAGGAGTGAAAGAGGATTGGAACATTCAAACCCTAAAATAAGGTCATATTATTATAGGATTCCTACCTTGAAATAGGTAGACCGTACGTGCGTCTAATCATATGGTAGTTATGGAGCAGTATATTCATACGGTAGTTATGGAGCAGTCTATCACGAACACAAGACCTAAGAATCAAAAATGCGGGGGGTTACAAATCTCTTAAGAGTCTGAATGTGAGAGAGTACCAATCACCACTGCAGCTCCGCACCTAGTGTAAAAAAACACATACCCAATCAAGGCATGATGCCGCGTCGTGCTCTGTCATATTCCAAAATGGGTAAATTCCTACATCGGGGAAATCATTGTTAGCTAAATGTAATATAGTAACCTTCCCTTAGTTGACAGAATATATCAAGCTCTTTCATACCTGCTAGAAGTATTCAGTCACACTCGGAATCCGCTCTCAATCGCGGAAAACAACACCCTGTAGTCGTGCAGAAGGAAAACCACGCTATTGATATAGAAGAGGAACTCCCGCAAAAGAAGTTCCGGGTCGTCTCTTAGGGCAACTCTATTGACGGTCCTGAAACAATCCCCATAGAAAAAGGACTGACCCGGGTCTAAGGGCATAGTGAAAGTATATGGGATAATGACTCCAAGCCAAGATTGCCTTACTCCATTTAAATAAATTCATCCATACTGATTGATCAGATTTTAGCAATATTAATCTCGCAATTATTGCGAACATAGTCAAGTTAGAAAGTTTGCCTGGTTTGGCGAAATGGACTCATGACATATCATTAAATAGAGCTGAACGACACGATGTCTTAGCTACTGTTTGATACCATTTCATTTAGAAACATGGAACGCATAATTTTCAGATGGGGCAACCTTTTTCAAAAAAGGATCACCGCCACGCATCTATCTCACAGGAGGGTGAAGTGACGTGCATCCACAGGATCGATGGATAAATAAATCACTCATTAAATAAATGTAAGTTTATAAGTACAATGAGAACATGTACTGAACAATTATTAATGAATTACATCGGTTGACAAATCAATGTGATACCTTACACAATTGCACCCTTATAGAGATATCTAATGGATAAACAATTCATGTATGGTACTAGAAGGGGATGTACCTGCAGCAGTACTCATTATCCATAATCTCAAAAGTCAGCAGTATACCTATCATAAAGAGACAATAGCATCCTTAAATTTGTCTCTTCAAATGTAGCATGGGACAAAAATTATTTTGGTATAATTCAGATTCATGCCAATCGGAGACATATATAAGCAACACAATGCAATATCTCAACATAACATACAGATAATATACCAAAACTAAATGAGACGCACCTCTCATACATGAGGGAGAAGGTCTTCTATAACAGATTCAACAACCAAACATGGCCAACTGTGCATAGCTGCTCTCAGCTTCATTCAACCCATTCCGGATGGTATCTAGAATGGTCATCCATTTGGATTCTCTAAGGGTTAGAATGTGCGTAACGTCACCACCTCTAGGCCCTAGGATAATCTTCTCTAGGACTAGCCATTGTAGGGTATCTGGAGTATGGCCGTGTCTGGTGTAGTGATCTACCAAAGGGGCCCCATGTACATTGCATCTAATTCGACTACCATGCTGTAAAATACGAGCCTTGACTTTTTGTTGGGTCCGTCCCACGTACGCTAGATCACATGGGCACTTGATCATATATATTACGTTTGACGTATTACAGTTCGTGTGGGATCGTAGTGTAAAGGACCTGCCTCTATACATCAATTCCTTTGTCTGGATAGCTGCTGCACATGCAGCACAAGTACCGCATTTAGTGTGGCCCATAATTGGTGGGAGATTCCACAAAGATTGGATTGTTGGATTCCGTGGTATTGGTAAAAAAGATTGTACCACCTCATCCTTAATGTTGCGCGCCCTCTTAAAAGAGTGTAGGGGAAGGGCCTTCTGTCCAATATCATCCGCCACTAAGCTCCAGTGGTGGTTAATGATTTTTTTTACATCGTTACTCCGAGTTGAAAAAGTGGTCACACAGATAATACGTTCGAAGGCTGTATCTTGTTTTGGCTCAGGTGTTAGCACACTTTCACGAGGACTATACCATGCCCTCTTACGTGCACGTTTCACCAAACGTGCCGGATAACCACGTGCAAGTAGGCGACTCGAGAGTTCTTGTGACTCAGTCATGTAATTCTCCTTGCTCGAACAATTTAGACGAATCCGAAAAAACTGGCCAACAGGTAAATTATCTCATAATCCCCTCGGGAGATCGCTACTATATTCCAAAAGGGAATTTCGGTCCGATGGTTTCCGGAAGAGTGTGGTTTGTAAGAGATTCTTTACAGGGTCGACATAGATCATGATGTCCAAAAATGGAATTTTTTCACTACTGAATTCTAAAGTGAACTGGATGTCTGTGCTCTTACTATTCAGCCAAGTGTGGAATGATGTAAGGTCATTTTTTGTACCGTCCCAAATGCACAGCACATCTTCTATATATCGGACCCACAACGCCATGTGGTGTCCGAACGGGTTAGTATCATTGAAGATGAACTTATTCTCGAAGTCATCCATGAAAAGTACTGCCAGATTTGGGGCAAACGTAGCCCCCATCGCTACACCTTTCGTCTGGAGAAAGAAGTCATTTTGAAACATAAAAAAGTCTTTCATCATCGCGATTTGCAAAAGTTCCAAAATGAAGTTGGTCGGTACCGGTGCGGTCCTAGTATCAAGGGCCTTCTCCATCACAGCAATTGCATCCATTTGTGGGATACTAGTATAAAGTGACACAATGTCACAAGTTACTAGTATTTGGGTACTTGGATCAAAGGATCTTTGATCAATTAGATTAATTAATTGTGTGGTGTCACCGAGATACGCCCTGGTTTGTGTGGCATGTGGTTTCAAGAAGAAATCTATGTACTGACAAAGTGGTTCCAGCATTGAACCACACCCGGACACGATCGGCCGTCCGGGCGGGTTGTCCAGGCCTTTGTGCACCTTGGGTAAGGTGTAGATGGTTACAAGGCGAGGGTGACTTTGATTAAGGAATGAATTTATTTAAATGGAGTACGGCAATCTCGGATTGGAGTCATTATCCCATATACTTTCACTATGCCCTTAGACCCGGGTCAGTCCGCTTTCTATGGGGATTGTTTCAGGACCGTCAATAGAGTTGCCCTTAGAGACGACCCGGAACTTCTTTAGCGGGAGTCCCTCTTCTATATCAATAGCGTGGTTTTCCTTCTGCACGACTACAGGGTGTCATTTCCCGCGATTGAGAGCGGATTCCGAGTGTAACTGAATACTTCTACCAGGTATGAAAGAGCTTGATATATGCTGTCAACTAAGGGAAGGTTATTATATTGCATTTAGCTAACAATGATTTCCCCGATGTAGGAAATTACCCATTTTGGAATATGACTGAGCACGACGCGGCATCCTGCCTTGATTAGGTATGTGTTTTTTGACACTGGGTGCAGAGCTGGGGTGGTGATTGGTACTCTCTCACATTCAGACTAGATTTGTAACCCCCGCATTTTTGATTCTTAGGTCTTGTGTTCGCGATAGACTGCTCCATAACTACTGTATGAATATACTGCTCCATAACTACCATATGATTAGACGCATGTACGGTCTACCTATTTCAAGGTAGGAATCCTATAATAATATAACCTGATTTTAGGGTTTGGATGTTCCAAGACTCTCACTCCTAATATAGTGTATTATAGAGTTATCTAAAGGAAGATACACTATACTGGTTGCACATGGGACTCAGGTCTTGTGTCACAATGTATTTGAGACTCCAGAATTTGTTTTCAAATACTATGTTCAACTGTGAGATGTTGTTTATAGTCGGATTTTCTGATCTACTACTATGTCAGGAGTGGCATATGCATACTAATATAGATCAACACGTGTTGGTTGAGAGTTGGTCTACCTTGGTCTGTTTGGTGGTGTCTTTTATGAGCCTTTAAGGTATATACAAGCAGTTTTTGTATTTTATTGGCAATAGTTGAATAGTAATTCACTTACCCTGTTTATAGTTATGTTTTCCAATTTTATGGATGACGTTTAAGTGGCAATGAATATAGCCGGTCTGGAACTTTATTTTTATTGTTTCAGAAATTGACGATTGCGATAAGAAAATAAATCATTCCAGTAATTTACCCCTGTGTGAAATTAATTTCTCCACGCACCATGGTAATATTTTAATTCTTCTGTTTGGATGATGTCATCACAATTGCTCCCATTTGATGGAGAACATTGCACTAATGTATTATTTATTTGTATTTTTATAGAATTCATAGTGTACCCTTGGTTTCACGTTTCTTGTCCTGATGAAGACCTCGATGCAAGGTCTTAACTACGCCTACATTTGTAGCGTGGGGTCGAAACGTCGACGGCTACTCCCTTTCATGTCAGTTGACACCGCCCCTATTTTTGGATATAAAATATCAGCGTCAAATACATGATCTTTGATGAATGTTTGGAAATCTGTTGATTCCATATTTTGGCTCAGGGATCTGAAGCCAACTTAGTTTCAAATAATTAATGATTTCGAAATAATCTTTTGTCACAACTATTATCATTTCTCACTTATTTCTTCCTTTCTCACAGCATCACGCTAATTTTCCTCCTTTCCTTCATTTCTTGGGGCACTGTTACTGTATTCGTAATTTATGTATTGTAGACCTTGCCTATTGTGATTAATTTACAATGTGTCTTGCTTTAATGTCTTTATTTTTGTTGTAAATAAATGTGATTATTGTTTAAACGGTTCAGTGGGACCCCTTCCTTATATATCACTCTGGACTTAGCGGCAGTTTTGGTGGATTATCGCCGGACCGAATATTCATTGTAAATATCGAGAATTGGGGTTAGCAGCAGTTTTTTCACAGGAATGCCCACCTTGCATCTCATTTTCGTTAAGGCCCGCTAACAGAAGTGGTGATCTTAAAAATGTGCGTTTATGTCAGAAAAATGCCGCTAACTGCTGTTAACGGCAACTTTTACATACGAAGATTTAAAAAAAAAAATACTGTTGCATCAAAAGATTGATGCTACGGCAGTATTAAGGTCTTGTACATATGCCCCAGAGTCTCTTGTACTTTTTGAATTGTTCGTCAGCTTGAGTGTACAGATGTTGCTTTTTGGTACCATTTAACATTATTTTTTTAATATTACAGAGTCATCTGCTCTTGGTGGTGTTAATGTTGCAAAGGAAATGATTATCAAGGCCTATTTGGTTATAGATCCCTTCTAAATTGGCAGTGATTGTGGTCATTGATAAAAAATCATTGAGGAAATGGGCTTCATCAACATTGATTTCTATTTCCCAGATTGAGTGTCCAATGCTTTTGAAACTTTTGGAACCATAGAATAGGCATACACTACAAGACAGGAAATTATCTAGATTTGAATACCAGGAAACTGTCTAAAAGGATGTTTTTTTCAGTTCAAACAATTGCTAAAACATTTCTATAGGTATAGGTCCAATTTTCCTAGCGAGGGGTTGTCTCTAGAATGCAACTTAGGTTCTCGACTTTGCGAACTGAAAGAAAACTTGCTATGAGTGGATATGCCCTCACTGCTGTGATGTTCCTGATAGGATGGCTTCTGGTTTACAAACTGATTTCCCATGTAGCCTCTCGGCATGAACAGCACACAGTGTCCTTGTTTTTCCAAAACCCTTTTGGTGAGCATTCTGGTCATCCTCTTTACTTTTTGAGGGTTTCTTATCATGCTACTGATCTCTACCTCTAAGTTTGTTTGGTCGGCAAATATGCTCTTTATAATATTCTGACTGGGAATGGCGCCGTGATCTCTTTAAGAAGACTAGGGTGCAAGAGGGAGAAGACACTTCTCTCTGTGCATGCTGCATCTTAATGCCACTCCCATCTTTTTTTTTTTAATCTTTTTTTTTTTTGTCCTCATTAGCCTTTACGCCACCCATTTCTAACCAAACGATGCCGCCTATGGTTTTTTTTTATCTCATATACCGGGACCATTAACAGCCACACTAGTAGTGTCAGTCCATGACCGCCTCTCTATATATGCCACCCTTTATAGGAGGTTGGTACATGGGTGAACTCCACCATCACGTTGAAAAAACGCCACCGGCGAGATAGGCCAAGACCTTAATCATTGGACTGAAAGTTACTTACAGCTCCACCTATCCCTTTACTCTAAGAAAAACACTCATCACCCAAAGTGTGCCAAAAATAATGTCCAAAATTTGCATTTAACTTTTGTCGGACCCAAAGTATCCATTTTAGCTGTGAATCTCATAGCTCGCAACCAGTCTAAAATCCCGGGAGATAAAGGGGATTTTTAGACTGGTTGCGAGCTATGAGATTCGCCACTCCCATCTTGTTGCACAGCTATGGCACAGTTCAAGGTCCTACTAGCAATTGCGTCCTATAGAAAGAAGACATGAATAAAGTATGGATATTAGAGTTATTGTGAACAGGTGAGAAACATTTCCATTTATTGATCATAGATTATTTTGCACTGAAACTTATGATTGGTGATGATCTGAAAGCAAAGCCAATAATTCAATAAAACAGCCTGATGGACCAAGGGCCTACAATCTGGGCAGAAACGTAATTGCTAATTTTTTAATATTTTTTGCTTATCTCTGGAGACAACTCAAAGTAAACTACTGGATGCAGGAGATCAAGTGTCTGGCATCGAGGTAAGTAGTATCAGGCTGTGTCTCACGAGTGTGCCTTATCACGGGTTAAAATTTAGGGGAAGGGGCAGCAGTTTACAACATCTAAGATATAAAATGCCTAATTAATTTTATTAAGAGTGCTAATTTCTCGGTTAGCACAAGGATTTTGAGGAAAGACAAACTGAATAGTTTGCTTGAGTTTCTATGGTGTATCAATTTTATGGAAAAAGCTCCAGAGCGTGATTGTGAAATGCTTTTATGGGACCCTCTTGACCATGCAGGTATTACAAGGCAGGTTTCTTTGTGCTTGGGATTCCACCTGATACATGAATGAGAGCAGAACAAAGTAACAATGCTATGCCTTTCAAACTACCATTGCCACTTTGTGAACCAAAACCAATGAAGGATGAATGGGTTGAGGGGGAGAAGGTTGAGGGAGACTTAGCCGCTGGTACCCTGCAGGGACAAAAAAGAAGCAGGATTCCACCTTTACATGCATGCTGTTGGCATTCATATTTCTCACAGACTAGGGGATCTCAGCTTGTCCGCAGCCAATTTCAACATCGCCTAGTGTGACATGGGATTGAAGAGTGCACAGGAGACTGATCATCAGACTTATTTTGGTCTAGATCATATTGATGAGAGTTGAAAGTGGTTTAGGATGGCTGTTCATCTGATTCATGGGATGAGCTCTCCTAACGACATCACTTGGTTATGCATATTTCTTAACAGTTGGCGCTACCGCTTTTATTGCTTTGAGAGTCCTGTTTGGTTCACTGGAATTCAGAGGCATAAAACAGGGCCCTTCAAACCCGCACAGTGCGAGAGATGTGGAGCAGCCTTTTATCCTGATCCTCCTGGAGGCAAGGGGGGCATGGAGAAAATCCTTGTGGATTTTTCAGATATATTGTTCCAGTTTTTTCAGATCTCCTGTAGACCCACATTCAATTGAATGTTTAATTTTAAACATTCCTTAATTGAGGTCTTTATGTTGACTGACTGTCTCAGCCTAATTTGTTTTCGGTCTGTCAACCTAAGACCCCATGTCAACACACCATATGACAATGAAGAGGGATTCTGGGACAGCCCTTTGCCTGTGTGGGAGAGCTTCCTTTACGTATTCGCCTGATGAAATGTTTGTCATGTTTTGGCATCAGTCCAATGCATTCTGCTGTTGTGTATATTTCCTGCTGTTAGAAATTGTTTTGGAGATTGTTTTTAATAAATGTGTTCTTTTGCTCTTTTGCTGCTGCCATCTTTAAGGAGTGCATAAGGCATCACAAGCTCTTGGGTGGTTGATTGAGGGGTATAGTGTAATTTGCTTTGCACAATAATATTTTTTTGAAACTGCAAACACTTGCAGAGTTCAAAGTTTGGCTTTTCTGTTTAAAGTTCTGACTTTATGATATGGCTTTCGAGAGCCCTCTTTCCAGGAGGGTCTGCTTGAGGGAACCCGAGGCCATTCCGTATGCCACTGCGATGTTTCAGTGCAGAACCACGCGCCTTTTTAATGCATTTCCACAGTTTAAACTTGGCCATTTGCCTCTGAATTCTTCCAAGTCTCTGTATACTTTTCAGACAGCACAGCTCAGAAACTGAAAGGTGTGACCTCTGCTTACTGGCAACTTATAAATTATGCCGTGAGAAATTCTGAGTTATAGATATACATACACGGATGTACCATGTTACAACGCATACCATTAGAACTACCTACTGTTACAACGTGACCATTACAACGCATACCATTACAACGCATAGTGCTTTGAGGTGCTGGATAGTGGTAAGTATAATTTACTATTCTAACTCCAGTCCCCGTGGACCCTAGGGAAGGTGTTGGATAGTAAATTATACGTATTCCCTATCCTAGAGCGCCCCCCAGCGCAATGCGTTGTAATGGTATGCGTTGTAATGGTCGCGTTGTAACAGTATTGCGTTGTAAGAAATGCGTTGTAACAGGTGTATACCTACATACACAGTGCAAAATGCATATAAACAGGAGCTCGGTTCTGAGTTGCATTTTTATAACTATTTTCATGTACAAACATTAAAATAACGAAATTCACAGCAAGATCATCCCAATAACACTTTAATTGGCCATGCTTTTGCAACCTGCCTAGCTCACAGGTGACAAAAGAATCAAAAATAATGAAAAAATACTCTGTTGCTAATTGTCTCTGTGTATCCATTTTTTCAACATCAGACGAGTACACAGTTGTTACTTTGTGTTACTGATGCAACTACAATAAAAATGTAGCTGAATAATGTGAAATGAGGGTGCAACAAAAAATCCAAAAGAGGCCAAAACATGGATTGCTTAAAGGTGTTTTTGAGAGCGATGTAGCTGGTGAAATGTTATTTTGCTTGGAGTGGAAAAAACCAGCAGGTGCAGGTATTAGTGGCTATATCGTTAACCTGAAATGTCCTTGAATTCACAGGGGCATATTAAAAGAAATGTTGGAGTGCGGTGCTACGCCAAATTTGGCAAGGCCACTCACCAACATTTTTTTAACACAGGGATGCGCCGTATTCACGAGAATAGGGCAGACCTATGTGTTTCCGATAGCGCTGGTGCAAAAGAAGCTGCCTAGCACCAGAGCAGGCACCCTGCACCGATGTTGAAAGGGTGCCTGAGCTGCAGGGTAATTGTTCATGTGCAGGATGGGACACCTTCCCGCACATAAACAATCAATAATGGCGATTTGCTTGCACACATAGATAGAGAAAAAAACGAGGAGAGATTAATGAAATGATTAATTTCTCCTAGTATCGCCTTTCTAAGACCAAGTATTCCCTGGCCTTAGTGTTTGGCGCTGACTCAGCCTTGTAAATCTGGGGCAGCGTAAAAAACCAAACGGTGTTGCAGTGGAATGCCCACTGCAACACCCATTGCACGCCCCTTTGCAGTAGAAGACTGTGGCGGAAAGGGGCCTTTTGCAGGGTGGCGTTAAGTCACGTTAAGTGGCTTAGCACCACCTTGTAAATATGGGAAATGGCGCTAGTCCAACGGAGCATCATAAAAAGTGATGCTCCGGTGGCAATAGGGTCTTGTACATATGCCCCTAAGTGTCTTCTTGAAAAATGGATTTTCAATCCCAAATAACATGCGGGAAAGCCCTCTTTGGTATTCTGTGTCCATGGTGGTCAGTATTCTTCAAAACATATTAATCCTGGCGCTGTGTGTCGATGTGCATTATTTCTGTGGAGCAATGTCAGAGATTGGGACAATTACTCTAGTACAGTGAGACATCTGCAATTAGTTTTGTGGTATTTAACCATCTCAGTGTGCAGCTACAGTTTATATCAGACAAAAATAATCATTATGGCCTCATAAAAACCTTTGTTGCAAAGCACGAAAATATCCAGAGCGTATTTAATCCAGGAGTTACAGAGTTCTGTCTCCACTGCAGAGTAGAGTCAGTTCAGGCTAAAAACTATGGTCTTGATAAATGAAGTCAGGGACTCTTGATTTATTTTAAGATGAGACAAATCCTAAAGCTACCGTGCTCTCAATACTAATTTTCAAAGTTATGAACTGTGTTTGAACTATATTAAAGTACATACATTTCATTCACGTTTTCTCTCTTTATGTCACTGTACAAGTGAAAGGCCACCAGTCTAACACAATAGGTCTGGTTATAACTGAAAATGGCGAAAAGACCTCTTGGCTTTGCCAATGTTTGTTAAACTTGTATATGTTGTTCATGAAGCAAAAGCTGTGTGTCCCCACGGTTTCCCAAGGGAAATGCTGCCTGACTATATGACTTGTCAGCCTTGGTTCCTCCTCCTCTTCTGCATTCAAGAGGCAATGTTGGGTGTCCCTGCTTTCTGATCCCGTCTCCTATCACTTGGAAAAGATTTCTAGAGTAGTAGCTCTACAGTGTTCAGTTTCCTTTGATTCCCAGCATGTAGGATTCAGCTAGGTGACAACCCTGAAAACTAAACACATCATGTTATTTAAAATGTTAAGAGATTTGTGTAGTGCTTATTACCATTAGTAAGGTATATAACATAACGTAACGTAACATATCATTGGATTGACATTTAGGAGACATACACTCAGGGGGGCTTATAACTTATGGGGCTGTAAATGATTAAAAACCACATGTTCTACCTGGCCCAGGGTGCTGATAGGCACCACTGCTGCTTGCTTCATGGAGTCCTGTATTGCCTACGTGGTGTAGCCATTATACTTCTCAAAGGGCCACTGCCTCCACAACTTGCTGGTTTTCTGATGTTTCCATACTGGTCCTGCCTCCTTATAGCTGCATTGTCACATGCCGCTTACCTCACAAGGCCATTGTTTCCCCATGCTGCCTAAGTGTTGCCTCTGCCACATTTTCGGCTTATCTATTGTGGTTTGATTCATGACAGACAACACAAAGCTCTGTTCACTGGCCTTCTTTAGAAACCTTATTGTTTTTTGGAAAAGTGGATCTGCATTTGTTTTAATGTATTTACATCTGTAAAATCTGCTTGACCCTCACATGGTATCTTCCTTGATATCCTTTCAGCACTCTAAATGGGCTGCATGGAGCAAGCTCTCTTTATTAGGGCAGGGTTGAAACTGCAGCTGTTTGCAGTACCAATTATTACCAATTCTTCAAAATATTCATAGAGTACGTGTTGGACAGGATGAAATCCAAAATAGATGCCTTGTACCTTATGGTGGCCAATCTGAAAGGATAAGTGGAAGGGGGTGTGAGTGGATGGGGGATGTGAGTCATGAACAATCTGTCACTATTGTCCTCTGCTGGTGGACCCACATAAGCGCAATGTCATCCTTAGTCCCTGACTCACGCTTAATAACGAAAGATCCTATTCTCCAAAGTTTTTTTATTTGCACGTGTCCTCAACATGGCATCAATACCTTTTTATTATTAAATCAAATTCAAATTCCAAAAAACTTACTTTATTTTTCTCAGTTCATCCCCTTTTCTACTGCCATATTCCCTGCAGATGTCACATTGATCCCTCCTAACCATATAGGCGTGTGTTATACTTAGGCCATGCCTTCCAATGCTTCTTGTTGGCCAACTACCGCCTTTTCCTTTTTTTTCCTGCCATATCTGGATGAAAGGTATAGTTACCCCTCTACACATCCTCTCTCTTCTACCTCTCCTTATTTCTCACATGTTCACCGAAATGGAGGTAAAATAGAACAGATTCATCAAATTGCAACAATTGGTGATGATGACTCTGAGGTCCATATTACCATCAAGAGAGGACAGCTGTACGTTAGAACTACAGAATGCATATTTGGACACCCAGGCTCTTGAGCACTCTGGAGGATATCTCAGCTCTAGATTGGTCACAGAGCATTCACTCTTTTGGCCTGTGATTCACGTTTACAGTCCTCTTGATAGAGACAGTCCATGTGTTTGGTCAAGGATACCTTATCTACAATGTCAAAATGGCTATTTTCAGAAAGACCACGCAAAACATTTAGTGCATCTTAATGTACCTGGTTTGTCATCGACTTGTGCTCTCTAATAACACCACCATCAATTTGAAATAATGTTAAACATGTTCTTTTTTCCAACATTACAATTACATGTGAATCAACAGTTTAATAAATAACGAAGCATAGTGCCATAGAGTTAATAACCCTCCTAGGACCCTATTACAAACAGGCCCTACTTTTCCTTTCAATAGGTGTGCCGTTCGCAAACAGGAAAAGTGTGCCCTTTTGTGAAGAAACCGCAGTCCTCAGGGCAGCCGTGAACTTGTGGTGCTGTGG
Source organism: Lissotriton vulgaris (assembly GCF_964263255.1). Classification (NCBI taxonomy): domain Eukaryota; kingdom Metazoa; phylum Chordata; class Amphibia; order Caudata; family Salamandridae; genus Lissotriton; species Lissotriton vulgaris. Next base: position 1,109,918,805 of record NC_141694.1, read on the forward strand.
GTGCATTGCATTCAAATAAATACAGAGTGGCCATTTGAAAATCGCTCCGTGTTTCACTGTGCAGGTGGCAACCTACCCACGCTTTTAAGAAGGATTATATATCCCCTTGTAGAGACCATCTTGCAGGCGGGTGCAGTGAGTAACTGCATTCACTTTGAGGATATTCCACACTTCTTGTTTGTATGCCCCTTGTATGCTGCTCCAAGAAGTAGATGGCTAAAACCAATGTGCAAGAACTTGGGAATAAGAAAATACCTAGAAGCACTAAGAATATTAAGATCAAATTGTGCCCCCAATCTTGCAATTGCCCTAGCCAAATATTTGGGTTGGGCCTGGATTATCCGCACCCGCACTTTAACTGCGATTAATCATGAATGATGAAAAGTATTTCGTTTTAAGCTAGATTTATTTTTATGTTTTAGGCATAGTGACCCTGTATTTTTAAACTGTATAAATTCCTTTTAGAGGAAAAATTCGCCAGCATTCTGTATTTAATGCGTATCTTAAATTGATCTTAACTTATTATAGTATTTATTCATGTTTAGAATAGGGATAAAATGCTTTTATGACACATGCTGTTGAATAAAGTATTGAAACTTGAACTTGCATTCACTTGCTAGGGGATATCTGGGAGGGGTCCATAGGACAATGCGCCATCTTTTTTGGCGCACTTTCAGTATGCCTTCTGATAGCTTCTATGCCTTTGTGCCTGTGTCCATAATACATCAATGGTGTTGGCGCACTTTCAGTGTGCCTTCTGATAGCTTCTATGCCTTTGTGCCTGTGTCCATAATACATCAATGGCGCAGAGGTAAAAAGAATCCCTCATTTGAATGGGGGCCACGCTCCAATGCACATGAGGGAATGCCCTCTTGAGATAGCACTGCCGCTACACGTACACCAGTGCTATCTGTATTACAGAAGGAAACGCACAAGCATCTGCAGCCCCTTCTGTAACACCAAAGTGCCATGTGGGCGTACAAAGTGAGTGCGTAAGCCTGTTGCACCCTGGAGGTGCTTTCTATAACATGGCTCCTAGTGGAAATTATCCAAAACAGATACCATCTGACAACAATGAAACACAATAGTCGGAAACATAAATATATATGTAGATAAACTTTCAGTTCCCCACAATTCAATTAAACAGCTAAATTAAGCTAGAAAAACAGAGTGTTCAAATTTGGAGAGCATGAAACACAACAAAGACTTGAGGTAGAAAGAACAGCAGAAAAGACATATAAATGTTTATTGCAAAGGGCCTACGTGTTAAACAATGAAAAAGTCTGATTGAGCATATATCAGTAAGGTATTAACAATTGTGGAGGAGAAACAACTGTATCTGTGCCCCAAAACTAAGGTCAAATGTGGTTAGGAGGTATATGGGAGGATTATTGAGGGGGCAGGAGGGAAGGAAAGAAAAGGATACAATACATGTGAAGCAGGGTGGAAGGAATGTTGTCAGTAAGCCAGGCGGTGGGGATAAGGATGGGTGGTAAGATCTAGTTGTAGCACAGGCATCTCACTAGAGCAGGTGGGGCATCCAGCACCAGGATGTATTATCTTACAGTGGAAATCTGAAATTACTGGGACACATCAGATTAGGAGGAAACTCCAAAGGAATACTCCTAAGGAATACTATGCAACACGTAAACCAATGTTGGCGATCTTGCCACGAGGGAATTGAAAAACACAAAATGACAAAGAAAATAATTAACCGAAGATAAGCAGCAGATTGTACAAAATCATAAGTCCTGTTCCTATCATATTACCCTACTATTGTGGAGAATACTGGACCAAAGATATTATTAGTAATGGAAACTTGATCATTCATCTATAAATAAGTATGCCCCACCATCGCCATGAGTTCCTGCAGCCAACATAGTCAGTGAGAACCACAGTCAATTTCCATCTTCCCAGAATACACATTTTCTCAACTGGTAGAGATTATTATTTGTCATGATTTACATGAAAGATTATGTAGCATGACCAGGGCCAGAAATAGGCTGAAATCGTTGTCCCAGCACTTTTTCACAGTCAACAAGAATACTTGAAAATAGATGGGTTGGGCAGGCCCAGAGAACATGTCAAATATAACTATGAGGTAAGCACCTCTAATCAGGATTTAGGTCTGTGGAGTACATTTTGGTGGGTGATCAGTCAGGGCTGGGCTGGACATTTATCTGATAGGGCATTTCACTGGGGAGCTGGAGCCACTGGAGACCAGTCTTAGAAAGCCCACGTTGCCTTTCACTCTCTATTTCAGCATTTGTAGAGGGGTCAAAAGCAGAGAAAGAGAAAAGGAAACAAGGTAGAGGTGATGGAAAGAGCACAGTCGGAAAGAAGTTGGAGAGAAATTAGAGTGAGGGAGTACAGAGAAGCCAAAAAATGGAGATGGATGGAAAGAGAGGAGGAGCAGAGGAACCATTAGTTATACAGTCGGTGGTCAGCAATAGGCAAAGTGGCGCTCTAAGGTCTATAACAAGTACAAATCAGTTATGGCAGGTAATCTGGCACGTTGCATAAGGTAGGGAAAAACCACCAAATCCCCATGTGTGTGGCCAGAAGACTACTTTGCTATATATACAAATCCTCTGCACACGTTCAAAAGTAAATACATAGAGTTACACAAAATATCACAACGATGCTTGTCTTTACATTTTCAGATGTCTTTAATTCAAGATCGTTAAGCCTTCTTAGCCAAGGGACAAGAATATCGAGTAGGTAAGTGCAAATAGGTAAATATAAATGTACTATTCTTAACTCCAGATCTACGTATCTTCAAGATATATATATATCGCCACAGCACATATATGAGAAGTTATATATAGTAAAACTTTACTTAAGCCTTACAAACTGCCCTACATGATATTCTTGTCCTTGATATTTTTCACATGATATTCTCTTTCACGATATTTGTGTTTCTGATATTTTATCCAAATACCGAAGAGATGCAAGCACTTTCAGGTGTGTACAAAGTAGTGCCATATGAACATAACTCCATGTATAGATACCTTAGTGATATATACATCTTAAAGGAATGTAGGTGTTTTATATACTTAATTATCAATATTTTAGTTAAACATTTTTCTACAATATTATGGAAGCGCAATATTAAAAATTGTATATTCTGACTAACAAAGTTAGGAGTATTTATTTCTGGGCATAGAGGAAGTGTGGGTATCATTGCTAATGACTGGGGTTGGCCTTGATCTTGTCTGAAATCATTTTTGTATGCTTTTCAGCTTCCTGTATTGCCTTCTAGAACCACCATGAGACAGAGAAGCTTCTTACTGTTATACAACCCCACACATCATGTTGCTGGGAGAAGATTGGTAAGAGAGAAGGTATTTTAACCCGTTCAGTGCTGCGAACGTCCAACGGTCGTCACGTGCACTACCTCGCTAGTGCTGCGCACGACCGTTGGACGTCCGAATCCCGTTAGCGCAATCGAACGTCCGCACTGGGGCGGAATGTTTGCGGCGCCCTTAACGGGTTAATGGATAGAAAGGAGCTGTGTATTAGAGTGTTTTAGTAGCCATCCTTGCATGCTATTTGCAGTTCTCTAACATTGAATCTTTCATAAATACAATATCATCACTCAACCCTTGCTTCCAATCCATAACTAAACAGTCCAGTCTCTGCACAATCCTTTTTTATCATCTCTTGCAAACCATAATACCTCACCATGCTACTGAGCTTTCCTAGCAGTATTTCCCCTTTTCCCTTTTCGTATATTGGGTAGGTCAGAAATCACTTAGGGGAATATTCTCAAGAACGTGTGATAACCATTGCAAAAGTAACTTAATGCAACACTCAACATCGCAGTCTATTGCGGGAAATTTACACCGTTAACCAAGTATTCACAACACGGCGGTACCATGCACTAGTCTCTAGATATCGGGTCAACTGAACGCGTTAAACCAACGCCACGCCTCAAAAATGCGAAACACGAACGCAAAAAAAGTTGCAATGAGGCCAATTGCGATACAAAAAGCAGTGAAAACCGGTGACAGGCCAGCAAATCCCACATGTCTGGTGGGAAAATACACCATAAAAGCAGAGTAAAAAAACTGTGAGATGACAACATATGTGAACAACCCCACAGCTGTGAAGCAGAAAAAATTACCATTGTCCAAATCAGATAGGCATTTCCCCACAAACAGCCACAATGTACATTGACGTGAATTCAGTATGTAACCTGCGCCAATGCGTAAACAAACATGGAACACACTGTAAAATCGCATCTCCTCTTCACATTGCAGAGTGACAAACAATACCCCCTGCACACCGACGTGCCATGTCCATGACAAAACAATAATGACCAATGTAGGGGCAGTGACTCCTCCTTACATACATGTCGCCCATGTCATGGGACTTGAGTCATAGGGTGCATTCCTGCATCATGGCGGCACATATCAGAGCCCAAAAGAATCCCTGTTGTCACAGGTAGGCCACAAATGACAGCCAAAATGGAATGAATTGGGACACATGTGAAACGCCAAAGAGTTGGATACCATAACAACTGGGACACACAGAACTGGCAGCTCCAATACGTGACACCATAAACAGCCTCACTGCACAGAGGTGACACACCCACCATCCATTAACAAATTCCTAAATTTTCAGCACAACACGTACGCCTGTCCACCCCGCTTACGCTCACCTAGAGATACAACACGGTTACATGTTCCAAGTCTACACCAGTGCCTGCGGTGACAAGGTTGTTCACGTTGTACACAGCACAATGTAATGTGGAATGTCCCCGGTCCCTCATGCATACATAATACCACACAGACACACTGAGCGAGTTTGTGGGACTAGCCACGGGCACGAGTGCCCGGCCCCTTTTATTGCCAGGGTCACATCTCCAGTGACACCTGTGCTGGATGGGTGTTGGGTAGTGTAAGCCACCACTCAGGGGTTGGTTGGTGCTGGCAGAAACCACAACAGTGAGCAGACAATCAGCAGTAAAAGGTAATAAACATAATGGTTCTCTAAATTTAGCAGCACAGAGTTGGTGGCCCCGGATGCACAGCGGCCGGCACAGGCACACTGCCATGGGACGGTGACTTGTGGTGCACTGAGGTAGGGCCACGCGAGCTAAGCGTGTACTCGTCGATGTCCAAAAGGAATGTCGCGGAGGGTTGCGGGGGACAGTGGAAGGTGTCCTTCCAGGGCATGATGCAAAGGGCGGAGGCAAGCAGAAACAGGCAAATGGTGGATTTGAATGTTACAAACTCCACTTTTCCACCTTGTCAGTATCAGCTACATGTAGATGAAGACAACCAACAGCCCGTGGGCTCAGATGCCACCGATGTTCAAACAGAGATTGCCCATGTATTTCAGGGCACATACTCAGTGGCACCAGAGCTGGAAGAGGATGCAGTCTGCGATGAGGCCTGTACAATAACATGGACTCTACCATGTAGAGAGCAAAACTCAATTCAAATTGAGTGACCTACTCCACCGCAGTGTGTGCCGGAGGCACCGGTCCGCAAGTGCCCACAGACATGGTTGGTGGGAGTCCTGTGCACAGCCTTGGTGGCACCACATCGAAGGGAGTATAGTGACATAAACTCAGCCTTAAATAATGTACTCTGCTATGGTGTAATCAAGATTCAGTTCCAAATGCGTGTCCTACTTGTCCGCTGTGTATGCCGGTGGAGTATGTCAATGAGAAATGAGTACTGCGGGCCTTGCTCGCGGAGGCCGTGATGGTCTGAGGACCCTGCCAGGGTCGCGTGCCTCGGGCTTGGAGCTTGCATTGGCCCTTGGTGGGCCCTCTTTGACACACGCCAGTGTCGGCTGGTGAGCAGTGACGCCTGGATGCGCAGGAGCGGCCATGACGCCTTTGATGACCAGCGGCCTGGGGTGCAGCAGGTGCACAGGATCCCAGGCAACACCGCTCACGGCGGAGGCCTTGTGGAGTAGGCCTTGTGGCGGGGTGAGGGCATCCCGGAAGAGGACCACGCTGAGCGCTACGTGCTTTTTATTCACACCTCTACGCTGACCTGGCGTACGCTGGGCCAGCCCACTCTGCAAACGCTTACTGGGTGGGATGTAAAAAGCTACATTTCCTTGATCTCCCCCACTGGCTGGGGTGACATGGTTGCGTCCACTGTCCACTACACTCCAAACACCAGCGGTGTGTGTCGTCATGGATATGTCAGTGGTATGCATACTGCAGTCTGTCCAACACATCCACGCTACACTTGGCTTGGTATATCGCCCTCCAGGCCCGAGTGGGAATTTTTACATTGCCCTCATAGAGGCCCTAGCACCATTTGTAGAGGAAAATCAGAACTTCCTGCTAGTAGGGGACTTCAATATGCACGGGGAGTTAGAAAAATGCACGGAGGTTAGAACCCTCCTAACGGATCTTGATTCTTTAGGTCTCAAAAAGATTAACCATGGACCCATACATGAGGCAGGCCATACTTTGGACCTAGTGTTTTCCAACTCACCCCTAACTACATGCACAGTATCTACCCAGGTAGAATGGACTGACCATTTTATATTAAAGTTCTACACCGATGCCATGGATAAGCCACATATACAGACCACCTTGGCTAGTAAAAGAAGACCCTGGCATAAAGTAACGGCGGATACTTTTAGAGAGGTGTATAAAGCCCCCCTGCCCAATGACTACTCAGGAAACATGACCACTGAGCTCCAGCGGTTTGAGAAGACAGTTAGTGAAGCAATAAATTCCACCATCCCGCTGAAAACATACAAACTCTGCCAGGCAGATAGACAAGAGATATGGTTCTCCGAAGACTTGAGACTGCTGAAACAAAAAACCAGGAATCTGGGAGGGAGGAGCCAAGATGGCGGACGGGACGGACGCTTGAGCTCCCGGCTCCGCAAGCCGTCTGGTTTCTTTTGGACATCCTGATCATTTATCCTGACCTGCGCCGTCCTACCACAGTGAAATACTGGCGCTGAAGTGACTGGCGTTCTTCCGGTACCTTTACCGGCGGAATTGGTGGCAGACTCGGTGTTTTTCCGACCTCCGGCGCTTCCCCTGGACCCTGCGCTGATGGCCGCCGCTGGACGCCGAGAGACGTGGATGGGGAGACGAGCTGGTGAAACGCTGCAGACCACGGGGCGTAAAGCGCTGCCCGGACGACCGGAGTCGGACCCTTCCAACTGGGTCGGACTCTCCTTCGCGCAGCTTGTGGCGTAGACGATGCTGAAGCCCCCCCACGGTTAGCTCTCCCCTGCCACTCCATTGAGACACGAGCGGACTCCATCTTGGAGCGTCTTCCCTGTAGTGGACGGCTGCTACCCACGGGAAGCGTGGAGGACTCCCATCCTGTGCTGCCTCCGAGTTGCTCGCGGAGTTCCCCCGGCGGCTACATTGTTGCTTCTTCAGATGCCGCTCTCACCCCCGTATCGCCATTTCTTGTGCGCAGCAGGCATGGACATGGCGCCTGTTCTCCCTGCCGAGGCGTTGGCTGATCCTGGGTCTGCAGCGACTGGGGGCCCTTATGCCCTGGTGCCGGTGACCGCATCGCGTGAACGGGGGGATAATGCGGACCGGCTTCCGACACGGAGTGACCCGACCTGCGGCGACATCCTGGCCGCTCTCATGGACTTGAAGGCTGAAATGCGGAGCATTGCCCGGGCACTGGTCCGGAGACTTGATGAAGCACTGCCAGGCATGGGGCGATCCCGGCTGGATGGTCCCCCGCCGCCCCTGTTCCGACCTGGAGGGGATACAATGTTGCCGAATGCAGAGAGGGCGGTGAGGCATTCTCCTGGCTACAAGGTACCGAGTCTGTCCATCGACGATGTTACAGTTGCAGAGGCACCCTCTACTTTCGACGCGACGACTCTGCCTACAAACTTTCCACCGGGGCCCGGCAACTCCTTTTCCTCGTCACCTGTCCCCCTCGCTGCCTCTATCATTGGAGCCCCTGGGGTATGTTTTTGCACTGTTTGGGACCCTGCGGCACAAGGAGTCTTCATTGTCCCCTCTCCTCGTAAGCGGCCATCTTGCTTCTTTGTCCTGGTTACAGGCGCCTCGCAGCAATGGACAGGCCTGGAGAAATTCTGCCGGTCCGGACAGGGTTGATGGATTGTCTGTTGTCGTATTGATTGGATCGGCTGGCGAGGACCTGGACTGAAACATGTTTTATGATATTGGCTGAGTAGTCTTTAATGTCCTGTTTTTCTGCTGCACGTTGCTGTCGATTTCTCCTGTTGTTTATTTCATCTGCTGGGGGGGGGACCTGTGCTGGACTGAGGTACTGGGTGTTACTGCTTCTGATCTACTGGGAGTACAGTTTTTTGTCATTGTGTTGTGTATGGCGCGGGAGACACTGACGGTGAGGGTAGCCGGGAGTTCAGTTGCTGGGTGGGCTCCTCCCCGCTTTTCCTTTTCCTGGGAGTAGTAGGGTAGTGTATTCTTCTCTCTCTCCCTATGTGCTACCGTGCTTTCATGGACTTCTTCTTTTCTTTCTTCGCTTGTACTCTATATTTCGGGTTCTCTTTTTGGGGCGACAGACACACTGCTAAGGGGGGGGTAGGCCATAGCCTCGGCATGCGTGTAGGGTCGGGGGTCTTCATCGGTTGGTTTTTTGTTTCTATGGGCCTTCTTTTTCTCTTTTTCTTTCTTACATGCTTTTTCCTGGGTCAGTGGGTGGGATTGGTGTTAGGAGGGTAACGGCTGGGGGGCACACCTCGCTATGTTTTGTCATCCTGATATCCTGGATTTGTGCCGCCATTTTAGATATGTTTATTGTGAGTGGAATCTCCTGATGGACGTTGCCCATTTATTCCTTGGATGTATGTACTGTACACTGATCCGTTCTAGCTTCTGTATCTCCTTATATATAAAATTATTTAAAATTAACCTTACTACTTCCTGACACTTGGGGCACGCGGATTTACTGTAATACATATCGTAAGCTTCTACATGCTGACGTGCTGCCGAGTGGATGTATACTTTGCTACCGAGCTACAGAAGTGTCGAGGCCGGCCGGATGGTTGTAGGCCCGTATTTGTCTTATGAATCGTGCTCAATAAAGGTTTTCAAAAATTTTAAAAAAATAAAAAAAAAACAGGAATCTGGAAAAAGTATGGAGACAGTCTCGAAGGTTGGATGATAAGGAACACCACAAAACCTCACTTAGGGCATACCACAAAGCCATTAGGGCAGCTCGGAAAAACTACATTGCTACACAACTAACAGAGGCTGGGAAAGACTCCAAAGTGCTGTATAAAATCCTACAAACATTTACCAGACCAGCAGCATGTGAAACCATAGAGGTTGCATCCCAAGATCTATGTCAGGAGATCGCTCTATTCTTTATGAAGAAGATTGATACAATCTATGAAAAGATAGGAGCCTCAAAGGAAAGTGAGGTAGCCGAAATCAACCTTTCCCACAACAACATACAACAGAAACCAAACTCCCACTGCCTTAAAAGCTTTCCCCCTATCTCTTTAGAAGAGGTCACTGCATTAATCACTCAGATTAAGAGTGGTAGCCCTCAGGACATCATCCCAGCCCGCATTATGCCTATGTTGGCAGAAGTCCTTGGGCCAGGAATTTAACAGCTAATTAATCTATCTCTTAGTACTGGAGAGGTCCCGAGAGACTGGAAAAGGGCGCTAGTGAGACCGTTGAGGAAGAACACCGCTATTCCCTGGACCGAATTTACCAATTTAAGACCTATCTCTCTTCTCCCCTTTATGGGCAAAATCATAGAGAAATTTGTCAATAGGCATTTGTCAAAATACATCGAAGAGACAAATAGACTGGACCCTTCCCAGTCGGGTTTCAGGCCAAGACACAGCACCGAGACTACTTTGCTGTCAGTCGCAGACGATCTACACATGTTCCAGGATAAAGGCTACTCTGTTATCCTGGTTCTGTTAGATCTGTCTGCGGCGTTTGACACCTTGTCATATGACATCATGACCACCAGGCTTGTTAACATCGGCCTGGAAGACAAGGCTCTGGCCTGGTTGAGGAGTTTCTTGACAGATCGCACCCAAACAGTCACCTTGGGTGCTTATCGGTCAGAGGAGTTGGGAATCTCGAAGGGGGTGCTACAGGGCTCTTGTTTGAGCCCTACCCTTTTTAACATCTATGTGGCCCCCTAGCGAACATCATGAGATCCCATGGGTTCATCCCTGTGTCATATGCGGATGACACCCAACTCCTCTTTCCTTTTAAATCCCTCACGGATGAGGTCAGGAACTCTTTTTCCCAGGGGATGAAGGCAGTGGCCCACTGGATGGCATCTAACCTCCTGCAATGCAATGTTGCAAAGACGGAGGTGATGCTGTTCGGTGAGGTCAAACTCCTGTGGTCCCCCGACTGGTGGCCGCAAGATCTTGGCCCAGTCCCTGACCCCAAGCAGGTGGTTAAGAATCTCGGTGTTCGTCTAGACCAGGAACTTTCTCTCAAGCAACATGCCAATCAAGTGGTGGGGTCCTGTTTCAACATCCTTGGGATGTTGCGGAAAGTATTCCCTCTGCTTCCTGACTCAAACAGGAAAACCTTAGTACAGGCCTTAGTGTTGAGTCGCTTAGACTACTGCAATGGGTTACTTCTTTCAGCTAACAAGGGAGTAATCTCTATACTGCAGGTAGTTCAAAACACCACGGCTCGCCTTGTTCTAAACCGGCCCCCCGCACCCCCTCCAAACCCCTTTTAACTACTTTGCATTGGCTTTCCATCAAACAGAGGGTGAAGTTTAAGGCCTGTTGTATCATACACAAGTGTCTTCAGAGGAAAGGCCCCATGTACCTGTCTAATAAATTCTCTCTCTATGTACCCTCGCGATCCCTGAGATCTAGCGAACAGGTTCTGTTGCGGGTACCTAGAGCAAAAAAGGCAAGACAAGGCGATAGAGCACTTTCCATTGCTGGTCCAATGCTGTGGAATACTCTCCCACTTTCCTTGAGACTCTGTAAGGAGCACTTCCCCTTTAGGAGACAGCTAAAAACCTTTTTATTTCAAAGTTAATATGTTACACTGCCATTACTGTTTATTTGCAATAAGGCTGCCAAAGGCGCGGAGATACTCCTTCGGGACGTGATCCTAGCGCGATACAAACACGCAAATAAATAAATAAATAAATTGTGTGCAGTCTCATTCATCGGTCACATCACCTCCTTCGCACATGCCTGGTTCCATCCTCTTCCCACATTCTGCTAATGTGTGGCTGAGGGGCCATGCCGTTGATGGCTCATGTACATGGATAGTGCCAAAACAACAATTCTTTTTTTTTTTAATAAAACAGTTTTATTGCAATAGGTACAGCATACACAGCTGGGTATTGCCTACAACCCTGAGGCCGGCAGCGTGTAGTAGTCATAAGGAAAATAAAATGTTACACGGCCTGTGTGCCGACATCCCGGAGGTTCGGCGGCGATCACATCTCTAGGCGTATTGCTATGACCAAGTAGACAGTCGTAATAGAGTGAAATCAACTGTTTGGCATTTTCTTGTTTTTTAAACCAGTGATAATTATATAACATGAACATATGATCAAAGAAAAAGCAGAGTCAAATAATAGTCACAATTAGAGCATCATATAGGAATCAATATCATAATTCAGACATATCACATATTAGCGCAGGAGCCGTCCCATAGGTCTATCACGTGACATAGCTAATTCAGCAGTTGGAGTGTCACAAAGTTCACCCCTGTAAGCATTCCAATGGCCCCACTTCTTGTCCCACACCCTAGGGCAACCACGCACCTTGTATACTGTCTTTTCTGCAATCATGCATCGGTCCATCTCGGCCACCCAGCCCACCACCAACGGTCAGTCTTGGGTGCCCCATTTCATTGCAAAGGAGCGCTTAGACAGCAGAAATCCCAGCGCTGCCCATTGCAGTTCTTGATTGTTGAGGTCATTGGCCCCCCATATATCCAGGACACAGGGCTTAGGCAGTGGTGAGAGCGGCTTACCCAAGGAGTCACAAATTTTCCTGAGAACGCCACCCCAAAACTGCTGCACCTTCGGGCAACCCCACAGTATGTGAAAGAAGGCGCCAGGTAAATTGCAGCCTCGCAGGCACAACGGGTCAGGGCGTCGTCCAATTTTCGCCAGAATAGGAGTGGACATGTATGCCCTATGTAATATCTTTAGCTGAATCAGTCGGAACCTGTGGCCGATAGCCGATTGCCTAGGGGACATGAGGGCTGAGCGCAAATCTTTCTCGTCTAACGGGCCGAGGACTGCTTCCCATTTGGTCCGCAACGACTGGAATGAGTTGGGGAGATTATTACATAGTTTACGATAAGTGTATGAGATAGCTTTCACAGGGAGTGTCTTCTAAGGGAGAGATAGGAGGAATGGAGGAGAGGTCAGGGATGGCGGGCTGGATGGCATGCGAAATTTGTAGATATCTAAAAAATTCTGTGGATGCGAGGGAGTATTTAGTCTGGAGAGTACTAAAGGACAGGATGGCTCCCTTCTGGACAAGGTCCCCTACCTCAGAGATCCCTATCATGTCCCATTTGTCGAATCCCTGGTAGAAGCAAAGGGAGCCTAGGCGCTGCGACGACCACAAGGGGGTAGCTCTAGAGAGCCTGTCTGCCCATCCCAAACTCTTGTTGGCTCTGTGCCACAGTGTAACCGTGTGAGCCATGGGACCAACGTATCTATGTTTAGCGGGTTTACTGTAGAGGGCCCCCAGGTACCCCTCCCGCCCGGTTTGGCATCTATCAAGAAGGAAGGTCGGATTGAGGGGCGAGCCATGTATCCAATGGTTAACAGCTACCAACTGCGACGCCCAATAATAGAGGCGGAGGTTGGGTAGGGCAATGCCTCCGTCGTACCAGCCTTGAAAAAGTTTACACAGGGAAATCCGAGTGGCACCACCGTCCCACAATAGGAGGCAGAGTTCACTTTCTACCGTACGAAAATAGGAGTCAGGAATCAAGAAGGGACAATTCTGCAGGGCATAGAGAAAGCGCGGAAGAGCCAACATTTTGAAAAGCGCCGCCCTGCCTGGAAGGGAGAGCGGGAGGGAGCGTCAGTGGGCAACGTCGCTGCGGAGTCTGCGCAAGGGGCCTAATAAATTATTACCATGAAAGACTGTCGAGTCAGGCCTAGTATAAATACAGAGGTACTGGAAGCCGTCTGTGGCCATCGTGATGGAAAACCCTCGGGGCAACCGGGGGGAGGGCTCCTTACACAACAAAAATGCCTATTGACTTCTTACATGTACTGCCTCATGGGGGGAGCTGGAGAGGCCTGGCCCAGTGGGTTGCCGCAGGAGTAACAAAGGTAGGTGATCTGTTTAGGAACTCAGAGTGGCTCCAGTTTGAGGACTTCAGAACCGAATTTAACCTACCAGGTTGTCACTACCTGCTTCACTGAGCACTCACGATGGCGATTAAAGAGCACCAGGGAAGGGGATCCATTGAACTTGCAATGTCCCAGAGTTATCAGTATATGGCGCTCTCAGTGGGAGTCGGGCGAACAATTTCCTGTTTATATGGGGCGCTCAGAGCTGACCAACATCTACCTCTGGAGGCCCTAAGGGCAAAGTGGGAGGGGTACCTGGACATACCTATCGATCTGATGTCTGGGACAAGATTTTAGAACGTATACCGAAAGTCCTTAGGAATTCATGCTTCAAACTTATTATCTACTATGTACTCCATAGGGCATACCTGACACCTGAGCGCATAGGCAGGTATTTTCACATTCCTAACACATCATGCCCTCGATTTGGAGATACAGGAGCCCACTTCCTCCTCATTTTATGGTCATGCCCCACAATACACGCTTTCTGGGAGGGAATTATATGCCTGATAGACAAGAGAATTAAGAAGGAGATCCCACAAACCCCGGGTCACTGTCTCCTCAGTTGGTTTCCCCACCCTGAAAAATCAAAGATACCGGGAAGATTCCAGGGTCCGAGATCATTAACCTGGAAAATGAAATGGTAAAGTGGGCGCGCTTTGAGGGACGGGTACTCCTGAGGGAGACACAGATTGGTGTGGGAGGCATGGAGGGAGCCAGAGCCTGGAATGTATTAGCGGGTAGCCTGCCAACCAGGCTGGCCTCACCAGTCGTTTCTCCGATGGAATCGCCAGATTAACTTTTTATATTACAATTGAGGGCTTGATGTGTAGAAAATATTTCCTATTACGGGACACAGACCTGGATCGCATGGGGGATGTCGCCTCCTCGCCCGAGACTTCTGTTGTAACTGACCATCCTTTTTCCCTAATGCGCAACCCTGGATTTAATAAGAAAATATATTGTATTAACCAAAGGGGGGAGGAGGGAGGGAACAGTTTGATTGTTAATTGTATCAGTTCAGATTAACAGTGCAGGATTGAATTGCTCATTATTACAAGCTGTACTTGGTACTGCACTGTGGGGCAATTGTACTGCAGGTTTTGATTGCTTCTGAAAACTCAATAAAATCAGGTTAATAAAACATGTTGCTTGATTACTCTAATATCTAATTTATCTAGTAACACAGAATAATGTATTACTGCATACTACAAGCATTTGAATTGCACTCCTAACAGGTACCCCATGTAGGATACTAATTTGCGGTCTATCAGTTCGCTCTCAGTTTTTTTCTTTTGTAAACAAATGTTATTGATTTGCAAAAAAACTGTGAAAACAGCACACAGGGCGTTGCGGAAGGCAAGACGTTCATTGCAAGATTCAACACAGTAGAATAGAGAAGTGCTAAATAATCTTTCAGGTTCGATTTCCAGTCCACCTGTTGGGGAAATGTGGTGATGTACACCTTAAGCCAAAGCTCGCCCGCTATTCAGGATCTTGTAGTACTTATTAGTGCACTCTATTTTTCTGAATCCCCACTGGATAACCCTGTGGGAATATCAACTAGTAACCCCCTCCCCCCCACCCTCCCAACTCCCTCCAAACTGTATCCCTCCCCACCCCCTAGGCATGTCACCAATACCTCAAATCATCTGTATTCGGACCTTGGTCAATTCAGTCATGTGTTAGGGGCGCTGCGTCCCATGTTTGCAGTTAATGGCATCAGTGGATGGGATGTTTACCATGTCGGACCGGCCCATAGAGGCCCGCAATGCACCAAGACAACTCCTGGTTCATTTCCTACTACAAGGTCCACCGCCCCCGGGTCGTCGTCAGTGCCGTCAGTCGGATGTTTCAAGAGGTCCACCAATGCCACCCAAGCCTGAGCCATCTCCAACATTCTCTCATTGCCAGTGCGGTTGGCTGTCTGTAATCAGAAGGTCCCCTCGCAGTCCGCCGACTTCACCATCTCCCTAGTCCAGCGAGCCACACTTGGGCCATTTTTCATTTTCCAATGACTAGTGAGTTCCCTTTTAGCCAACACCAACCTCAGATCTATGAACTTACTAGTAGCTTTATTCCTAGCATTGTGGGGGAACTATTGCAGCACAGAACAACCTGGTGACACTGCTATGTCCTTCTCCGTCACAGCCGCCAGCCCACTTGTCACCCCCCTCCAGACCTTTCCCAAATGTGGACAATCCCAAAACATGTGGAGAGACCCCGCTCCCTCTAGATTGCATCTCGGGCACACAGTCCCTGCCCCGAAGTATTCATTAATCTTGCCCGGGGTGAGGTACGCCCTAAGCAGGACATAGAAGTGAATCAACTGGAAATGTGCATTCCTAGAGCTCTTCCAGGCCCTTTGCACCAGTTCCCCCCATGGTTTCTCATCAGTGGCCTCACCCAGGTCCTCCTCTCATTTGAGGCGCAGTGCTGTTAGGGGCCGACATAGCTCCTGTGTAATACGCCTGTAGAGGCACGTGGCCGCCTTGATAGTACCCGCCGCCACCACCATATATTGACAGGCCAGGAAGGTCTGGGCTTCCACCATCCCCTCTCGCCAATGTTTTCTGATTGCTGCCATTAGAGCTGCATGTAAGAGGAAATCACCTCCGGGGAGGTCGTACCTCTCTAGAAAGTTAAATTAAATGGGAGCAAGGTATTGTCTTTGAATAAGTCTCCTAGTGTGGAGATCCCAAGCTCACTCCATAAGCGCAACCTGCTCCAGTACCCGCCATGGGACAATGCCTCACAGACAACCAACGGGAGCTCAGGCACATATGGGGTCCGCACCTGCACCCGTCTAGCCAGTCTGTTCCAACATTAGCGGACGTGTGTAAGTCCGAGAGGGTTCACCCCCACCTATGGGCAGGCGCCGCAGCACCCGGTATAGGACGTTCAGGCCTGGGTCGGGACCACCAAGCTCTTCCATATTTTCTAACTGTCCTGCCATCCATTTCGTGTACCACTGCACCTGCGCTGCATGATAGTAGGCCTCAAAATCCGGCACCGCGAAACCTCCCTCCGCCCTGGGTCTCATCATAGTGGTGAGAGTCAGTCTCCGCCGCCCAGTACCCCAGGGGAACCCTGTGAGCATCATCTTGAGTTGAGCAAAAATCTTGGGTGGGATCTAGATTGGGAGTGTCCAAGAGAAATAGAGAAGCCTGGGTAATGTAACGAATTTCACCAAAGCCACTCTGCCTGCCACAGATAAGGGGAGGGTCCCTCAGGACTCAAAATTGCATTTTGTGCTATACACTGCACGCCCTATGTTACCCTCCAGCAGATCGACAGGGTCGTGGTATATCTGAGTGTCCAGGTAAGGTAAGCATCTAGTCTCCCAAGGCACACCCTCAGCTGTCGTAGATCTGTCCCTGCCGAATCTGGTAGGGAAAAGACACAATTTGGCCCAGTTCACCCTAAGCCCGCAACTCTCCCCAGGTCACCCAGCAGCGCCTTGGCTCCCCATAGGGCCTCCCCCGGGTTGGCCAGAAACAGTAGGAGGTCATCCGCATATAGTGCAATATGCTGTAACTGTACCTCTACCACCAACTACTGATAGTAACTGTCTGACCTGGCATGCACAGCCATGGGTATCCAAGGCGATAGCGGACAACCCTGTCTCGTGCCTCTGCCCACTATGCAGGACTCCGAAATCAAACCCCCCCATCCGAACTTTGGCAGTGGAATTTTTGTAGAGGAGCGCCGTCCGCTCTACGAAGCGGTCCCCCATGCCAAATGCTGTCAGAACCCTAAATAGATACGGCCGTTCTAGGCTGTCAAAAGTCTTCTCAATGTCAACTGTAAAGATGTATGCTTACTCCTTGCAATAGGTATCTGCTCCCAGTATGCGCAGCAGCCTACCAGCATTCATTGCTGTGTTTCTGGATGGCATGAAGCTTGCCTGGTCCATGTGGATAAGCGTCGACATGTGGGCTAATTGCCAACTTGCCAATATGCAACTTAGTATTTTGTAGTCTAAGTTAAGCATTGCTAAGGGCCGATACGCACTACGGTCCTCAGGCGGTTTACCAGGTTTTAACAATGGGACAATTATCGCTTCCCTCAATGAAGCAGGAAGACAACCCTCTTTTTTCGCCTTGTTATACAATGTCACTAGCAGTGGTGCCAATACATCTATGTTTGCAGAGTAAAACTCCACTGGGAGCCTATCTGTCCCAGGGGTCTTATACCTAGCCATATGTGTGATGGTGCTACGAACGTCCCCAATCTCCACCTCCCTGCCCAGTTCTTCAGCCGCCTCAGCATCAACCGTAGGAAGCTCCACACCAACCAAGAAACCCACCCCATCCTGGATCAAGTCTACTCTGGTAGAGGGAAGCATAATACTCCAGAAACTGAGCATTGATATCTTGTTGACTGTAGAATACCTCGTCCCCTCAGGTCCAAGATCGTCCTCCCTCTGTGCGCGGTATTAGCCAACCAGGCCATGCGTGCCCCAGATTTGTCACGTTCCGTATGGGCTTGGGTGATGTACGCCTTATAATCGAAGAAGCGCAGTCTCTCACCTGCGTAGTGAGGACTTCTCGAGCTGCGAGAAGATCAGCCTGTCTATCTAGGCACTCCGGTCTCTCTTTCTCCAGTTCCCGGAGCCTGCACTCCGCAGTTTGCACCTCACGTATCAGCACCCTCCACACTCCAACCTGTTCTCCAATGCAGTGACCCCTAACAACAGTTTTAAGGGCGTCCCATTCAATAAGTGGTCTTGTTGCTGTCCCGGCATTATCTAAAAAAGAATTATCAATAACGGAACCTATAATGTCCCGAAACACTGGGTCTTCCAATGCCTCCGGAAGAAGCTGCTAACTAGGTATGGTAGGTCTAAGCCGTAGCCAGTCTAAGGACAACAACAACGGGTTATGATCTAGCCCAATATTCACTAAGTGTGACCCCACCATGCACGTCTGGGGAACATAGGATCGAGTCCAACCGAATGTGCAGTTTGTGCAATGCAGAGTAGTAGGAATAATCTCCTTTGTCCGGTTGAAGGGCCCTCCAAGTATCTGTCAACCCGCAGTGTTGCTGCCAGTCACGTCTGATTGCTGCAAGCCTATGTATGGGAGCGTCTGGGAGTGGTGGGTGAGATTGGTCCAGGTCAACATCCGTGATACTGGTAAAGTCTCCCCCAACAGTACCGACCCTGTCAGCACAGTCGCTCGCCAGCATCCTCAAGAGATGTGCAAAGAATGTAAACAGCTCCACATTGAGGGCATAGAGATTCCCTATCACTATATCCCTGCCGTCTAACTGCCCTGATACCACCACACGCTTGCCTTCAGGAACTACCAGTTGCCTGGTACTCTGAAAAGGAACTCCTGCCCGCATCCGGATCAATGTGCCTCTGGCATAGGCCGAATACATAGTGCAAAATACCTGCCCCCTCCATCGTTTCTGCAATGCGATCCCTTCCTTCTGCATCAAGTGAGTTTTCTGTAACAGGGCAATCTGCACCTCTCTACGCACTAGGTATGGGTGTATTTTATGATGAAGCAACATCGTATGCATCCCCCTGACATTCCAGGAGATGTACTTAACCGCATCACTGCTAGAGAGTTTCCCCTGCTGTGCTGGACAGCAATAAAAACGGGTGTGGTCATGACGAGCTGAGCTCGTCATGAGCATGGAAGGGGTTAATGCCTACGGGGGATGCCATTGCTCTAGCTGCACCAGACCTCCTTCGAACTTCCCTGTTGCGGCATGCCTGGCCCCCAAAAAACCCAGTCAACAACTAAACCCCCCCAACTCCCCCTCCACAGGACAGGTTCCAACCAACAAGTCCCCATCCAAACCAGTTTGGTGAACTACAAGTGACGAAAAAGTGGAGAAACGTAGGCTGCCCCTGTGGCATCCAGAGCCCCCGGGCTAACCCCCCACCCTGTAATGTGGAAGGTGGCCCCATCAGTTGCTCTGGCACCAGTAAGCTCTAGCCACCTCATGGTAGCTTCTCCAACATTCAGCCCCCATCGTCACAATATCCATTCCTCCTGCAGCTCGGGGTGCAACTGTCAGACAATGCCATCTGCTGTTTGGGGTGTGACATCTGGCAATTCCATCTCCAAGTCTCTGTTCGTGCTGCTGGGATGGAAGCTTTCAGATCTGTCCAAGCCATGTTCGTTGTTCGTCGAGTTTGTGCTAGCTGCCCCCTGGCTAATCTCCGCATTGCCTGCACGGCTCTGTGCCTCCCGAGTTGGCGACCTGTCGGTGTAGGAGTCCTCAGAGATCGGGGGAGTGCCCGATGCCCGTCGGGCACTGCTTGCGATGAAGTACTTGCTACACGTTTCTGCCGCGTCTCCAGCCAATGCCAGGCATCTTATGGGGCAGTGAAAAGTGAGTCTCTGTGTTGTCAACAACCCAGAGACGTGCCGGGAAAAACATGGCATAGGGAATTTGCAACTGATGCAGCTCCGGGACCCCCACAATGAGCAGATTGTTCCGGTGGGAGCGCCCTTCGCTGTCCTCCTCTCTCACTTCCAGCACCCTACCCTTGGCCTCCACTAGCTTCAGCGAACGCGGTAGTACTGTGACCGCCTCTGGGACCTCCTCCATGGCTCTCTCATTAAGCTTCACTCGCTCCTTAGGGTTACGATGGTCATCCTTCAGCAGATTGAGGTCTGCCCCTATAGAATCCATCTTTGTCTCCAGTGATTCTCTCGAAGAAGTGCTGGCCAGCATGATGTCCACCAGAGTATTGCCTTCCGGGATGGCAACCTTCCGCCTCTCCGCAACCTCATCCTCATCATTCGTGTGCGGTCCTGTATCTTCCACTTGCAACACAGCTAACCCTTTCTTTCCAGACACCTTCCCCATTGTTAGCGACTATGGAGGGTCTCAGGAGTCTTCGGGCGGTATCTGCAAGGATCTCCAAACGTAGGCACCAAGCTCGGTAGTAGGGTGTGCCAGTCCGCACCACCAGACCACAGGCCCTGTCTTCGACACCATCAGCCGTTCCGCAGGCCGACAGGTTTCCATGTCAAGGGCCTCTTCCGTGTACACAAGCTGTTGGGCGAGGTACCAGCACTGGGAGTCACCCCTGCACGGGAACCGCCAGCCAGCACTGGCAGCCTCAGCGGAACTCCCAAACAATGCATCACCATCCCGCCCCTCACTGCGGATCCGCCAAGGATCTGCTTCGCCGGTAACTGCTGCCATTTTGTGGAAGCGTTTCATGTCATTAGCCAAGGGTGCATGCTCTGTTCTCCTAGACAGCTGGGTCCCACTCCTCCCCAATGCTGTGTTCACAGTTGCAGAGCAGCGCCAAATACCAAATGTCTCTGATGACATTCAGACATCACAATAATCATCCTATCTCATTAGATAAGCCTATCAAATGGTCATTTAGGAAAAAATGTTATCAGACGGACCGATCTAAACAGATACTGTCGCCATTCTACCCTGTCTACACTTCTCCATACGCCTCAGATAATTGTAATAGTTGTATTGTAACCTCTCTATCGTCATGTCTTTTTCCCTCTGAACTCTTTCCCTTTGTCTCACTCTGTACCTCTTGTTTCCTCTCAGCATGCCAATCAAGACAATGATACAGATGGGCAACAATCAATACAAGTCGCATAATATAGTCAAACAATCCACTTTCTAAATTTGCAAACCACCTTCCAATTATGCCAAACCCTTGTCCGTTTTTATCCCAGACATCTTCGGTAGCTAAGTCCCTCAATTCTTGATGTAACAGTGTAATGTTGCTAATGTACTTCTGTAAGTCTTTACTCCAGTCAGGGATATAAGTACAACACTGTTACACCTTCAGCATTTGACAAACTCTGCCTTCTTTTGCGAGGAAAACATCTAAAGCAAGTCTGTTTTTTGCATCACCATAACCCTGATCAAAACCATCTCGCCATCTATAAGCAAATGAGATCATGCAGTATTAGTAGATAGGTTATCAACTATGGTAGACCATTTTCTAATCTTGATATCATTTAGCAGTACTCTTATGTTGTGTATCATAGCTCCAAAAAGGTCTCCCACAACTTTTCCAGCACTCAATCCACATTTCTGTCTAGTCTTCACTTCTCCACCTAAGTCTTCAAAATCCTCCACATGGTACATTTTGGGAAACACCACAGCTAAATACCATGCCATTTGCTAGGCAGCCTCAAATAGGCCCTTTTTCAACACACAAAATAGACTCCTGGTATAATTTGTGTGGTGTAGTCTAAAAACATTTTCCAAGGGCCATGATCCAAAAAGGTATGATCACTCTTTCTCTTTCCCACAAACACAGAACTATATCCACTCTCAGCCTGGTGATCACATAGTCTACCTCTGTGTTGCCATTCCAAAGATAATGGTCCTGAACTCCCTGTAACCCAATGGCCTATATCTTCTTTCATCCAGTGAGGAGATTTGTTAGGTTTATTCGCCTCACTCACTACAAATCTAAATCTATCTTCTACTTGATCTATCAATTTCTTATTAATATCAGTCAATATACATGTTAGATTGTGTCTAAGAGCACAAGCAGTGTCTAGCATAGCAGTGGGTACAAAATAATTCCCTATCATTTCAACTGTCTTTGTATCATAATTATTCAGGTGTTTGTAACTGGTGCTTTAGATAGTACTAATTCATAGTTAGAGAAATAATAGACAGTGGTCCTTCTTATAAAACATGCTAAGGAGTAAACTACAACTGATACCATAGGTCACAGGTAAGTGGTGGTCTGCAATACCCTCTTTTACTGATGCAGGTAACTGCATGTGAACATACCAATCTCTAGCTTCAATAGTGTCAACATATTCATATAAAAGCCTAGCATAAGCGTTTAATGTGTAATCAACCTTAGACAAATTTGAACTGAAATAGATCAGCTTTCAATTCTGCTTCTTCTGCTGATGATGGTTCTATAGCCAAAGGAGGAAAAACAACGTCAATCAAAATCAGAGATTGTAGGCCGCTCAACCTTGGTGGATAAGGAACTGCCAATGAATGAAGAGCATGCAGATCAGTCCCTGAAATCTTCAGCAGGACTTCAATTATCAGCACTGATATACTGGGACTCTCCCTCATCGGTATTGGCAGTCAGAGAAGTCCACTCAGGAGATGAGTACCTCAGACAAGGCACCCTAACCCGTTTGGACTTTCTCAAGCTCAGGCTCTCACCTTCAACCTCACTTTGCTCAGATTGAGATGTTTCAGCTTTTGGTGTGAGCTCTCTTTCAGATGTGAGTCTTAGGTTTTTTCTCTTTTCTCTTTCTGGCCAGATCTCATTCAGGTCTGTCTCGACTGCATTTGTCTCTTCTCACTTTGCTAGCTTCTTCGTCAGGGTCAGACTCTTGCTCAGGCACCACTGTTCTTTCTCTTTCAGTAGAAACGTCAGCGTTTTGTTTGACTGGATCCCCCTCAGATTGCTCTAAGCCTTGTTCAGCCTGTACCGATCCCTGTAAAGCTTGGTTCATCCTCTCTGGTGAGCCTCCGTTCACTTCTGTCAATGCTTCTGGGAGAGGAGCTGTTTCTTCAGAGGGGCTACAAACCCCTCCTGTGTGCAAGGCATGAACTCAATTCAGCACTCCGCCACACTTCACAGCAGTTGCAGTCACTAGTATTACTAGGTATAGTACATGCCTGCAGAGCTCAAGGCAATTCTTTCTCACATGCCTTTTTTAAGCACCCAGTCACCGGGAGTCAGGTCGTAGCAGAGATCTTTTACCGTTGGTGCAGTTGCTGCTTCAACCTGATGAGACACAGAACGAACCACATCAGCCAATCCTTTACAGTAGCAAGAACCAAAACATCTGATAAATTCACAAGCATGTTGGTAGGCATGGCAGGCAGTCTCATTACTCTCCTCATTAGAACCTCATGAGGGGAAAGGTCAGTTCTTCTAGCAGGAATTTTGCTTAGACCCATAAGCACAAGAGGCAAGGCATCGGGGCATTTCCAAGATGTCGAAGCACACACCTTTGCCAATCTGAACTTCAGAGTGCTGTTGACCTCAACAATTCTCAAGGCTTCTGGCTTGTAACTGCAATGTAAACTCTGTTCCACCCACAAAGTTGCACACAGCAATTTCAGGCTCTCGTTATTAAAATGAGTCCCTTGGTCTGTTTCCAATATAGTTAGAAATTCGAACCTTGGAATGAGCTCCCTCAACAACAGCTTAGCCACTGCGAGACTATAACACCTTCTAGTTGAATAGGCTTCAACCCAACGGGAGAATATTCATACCACAACCAGAATGTACCTCAATCCCTTGCTCATTGCCATCTCAACAAAATCCAACTGCATCCTATTGAAAGGTCCTCCTGACCTCCCTATATGGCTCAATGTAACAACAGTCCTTTTCACTGCATTCATTTGCTGATACATTACACATCGATGACACAATGCTTCTGCAACCACTCAAAACCTTGGATTGAATCATGTCTGTCTAAACACCTTCACCATTGCATCTCTTCCTATATGTTCCGCACCATGAATCTACCTTGCCATCGGGTGCAGTAAAAAATCGGGTAGTACTGCTTTGTCATCAGTCGCCACCCAGATATCATCCTCTCTCTTTACACAAACTGCTCTGACCCATCCTGATTGTTCCTCTTAAGAAACTTCCTCCTGCAGACGCCTCACCTCATCCCAAGTAATGGCAGCAGCCAACATAACATTGAAATATGTCACCTCTGTGTCCTCGTTTCTGTATTCTTCATTGAAAGTACAAACATTCAAAGCACAGTAACCGGCAACTTCATTTGTATATAGATTTCTGACAGTGACATAATCTGTTCCCTTGCAATGTGCAGCACATGTCACGATCTTAAATTTCCCTTGGCAACTGTAATGCATCTAGCAATTGTCTCACAATCTCCCCATTTCTGATTGGGGAGCCAGATGATGTCATGAACCCCCATTGAGACAGTAACTGTCCGAAATCATAAACCACACCGAACCCATACTGGCTGTCTATGTAGATCGTCACTTGGAGATTCTCAGGAACACAAAATGCACGGGTCAAGACAATGAGTTCAGCTACTTGTGCGGAGTATACTCCTTCTAACCAAACGGCTTCCACCACTCCAGAAACAGTACAGACAGCAAAATCTGCTCTCATATTTCCTTCATTGTCCCATACGTATGAGCCATCAAAAATCAGGACATAATCAGTCTTAGACAGTGGCTCATTGACGATGTCATGACATGGTTTGGTACACAGTTCAGTGACATTGATACAGTCATGGTCTTCACTTTCCTCCCCCTTTGAGTTTGGAATAGGTACAAGGTAGCAAAGTTTAACGAAGAAAAGTGCTTCATAGTGACACTGTCAGCAGCCAAGATCACTTGCTATTATCTTGTAAACTCATTATTTGTCAAGTGCTGTGTTTTTGTTCTTGTCAACAGAATTTCAACTGAGTGGGGAACATTCACTGTTAATGAGTGACCCATCACGATGCTCTCACATCGTTCAATACTGACACGAGTTGCAACAACGAATTTGAGACATGCAGGCAATGCTGAAGCTACAGGATCTAATGTAGCAGAGAAATAGGCCACTGGTCTACAGGCACTTACATGCAACTGAGTGAGTACAGAGAATGCACAACCATCTTGTTTATGACAGAATAGCAAAAATGCTTTGTTGTAATCCGGCATTCCTAAAGTTGGAGTGTGACACAAGCTCTCTCTCAGCTCCAGGAAGGCAAGCAAGCAATTGTTATCCAATGGCACTGTGGTAACAAGAATACGGTGCACCCCTGCCTTTCCCTTAGTGCTAGCAATAAATGTAGCTGCCCAGCGCCAACGCAGGCACTCTTGCATCATTGTGCAAGGATGCCTGCATTGCAGGGAAGATTGTTTATGAGCATGAAGGTGTCCCTTCCTGCACGTAAACAAAAATTCAGGGCGTTTTGCTCTTTCTATGTGTGCTGCAGAATGCAGCACACATAGAAAAAGAAAAAACTAGGAGACCAAAAGCACCCCTCCTCGTTTAGCCATATTAAAACCAGGTTTTCCCTGGTCTTAATTTTGGCACTGCCCCATATTTATGCCACCCTTATAAATATGGGGCAGCATAAAAATCAATGGGTGTTGTGGTGGAACGCCCACCACAACACCCATTGCCCACCCCTTTCACGCTAAGTGTAGCGTGAAAGGGGCTTTATTCATAAGGCAGTGTTAAGGCATGTTAAGTGGCTTAAAGCTGCCTTGTGAATAAGGCAAATCCCTTATCACCACAGGTACATCAGAAAAAGTGACGTTCCTATGGCCCCTTTATGTCCATTATCAGGCAGATGGTTTAACAATACAATCATATCATCTCTGCAAGCTTCTCTCGCAATCAATGCAATCAGAAGATCATCAATGTGTTGAACCAGAACTGAGTTGTGAGGTAAGACTAGGGTCTCAAGATTCCTTTTCAAAATCTGGTTAAAGATAGATGGTCTTTCAGAATACCCGTGTGGGATACAACACTATGTTAAGACATGGTTTCCCATGTAATGGGATCGGAAACAAATCCTGGCAGAGATCAATAACCATGAACCACTAGGCTTCCCATGGAATTTGGAACAATATCACAGATGGATTCAGCACCACAGAACAATAAGGAACCATTATGTTATTAATTTTTGGGAGGTCTTGGACAATGCAATATTCATAGCTAGGCTTCTGCAAGCCCATAATGGGGAAATTGCATGGACTCCCCAGAATCTCTATCAGAATGCCCTGTTCGATCATGGAGGTAAACACAAATGTGATACCTGCCACAGATTCAGATGTCAAATTATACTGTTGTGTTCTCTGGAATTTAGGTTTTGGCCTAACCTGTATACGGACTGGTTCAATTCCTTTGATGAGTCCAATCTCTTTACAAGTCCCACACCGCCATTGAGATGGTGTTCCTAATGTCCAAAGGCATATCCTCCACTGTCAGCAGAGGAAACATGGCGACATATAGATTCTATTTTGCCAATTTGAAAGCAATATCCTCATCATTTGCTTGCAGTTCAATTCCCTTCGGTGTGCAATATATAGTGCAATTCAGCTTGTACAACAAGTCACGTGCCAACAAACACACAGGCCTCGAGTCACATACCACAAATTGACAGTCCTCAATGGACCCAATCTTCACTGGTATCTCCTTAAATAGAGGATTTGACATTCTCTTGTCTGCAACTGCTACAACTTGGATCAATTTTCCCGAAAGGGGTAGGTTTGGGGTTTCTGCTGTTCTCAGAGTAGCGCGGGTAGCACCAGTGTCAATCAAGAATGTTATTGGATGACCATCAACATCTGCATTAATGCAGGGTCCTCTCTGGTCTACTTCTAAGACTGTACCAAGTGCACAGTCTTCCTCCCCTCGCAGGCGCAATCATAAGGATGGATCTAAGCCAAATTTGTCAAAGAATTCCATCAGAAGCATTTGTATGCGGTATTTATAAAGCGCAGCTATCACCCAAATGGGTATCTTGGCACAATAATACGCAAATCATCAATTAGTGGAAGGCAGCGGAAGTGGGTTTAACAAGAGGACCTCCGAGCTGTCAGTTTCTGGGGAACAGCCATGTTTTGACCTTTTTCCTAAACTGCAGAAGGCCATGAGACTGTCTAATTTCCACAGGAAGGTTATTCCAAAGTTTGGCAGCAGCTGAGCTAAACGCCCTACCTCCTGATTTGACTCTTCAAATTTTGGGGGCTCTCATCAGAGAAGCAGTGGAAGAGCGAAGGCATCTTGTTGCAGTATACCATGCAAAAGTCTCCTGAAGGGGTTTGGGTCCAAAACCGTGAAGGGCTTTGAAAACCAGGCAGAGAAACTTTAACTTAACTCTCTGGCTTATTGGTAGTCAAAGAAGCTCTGCAAGGGCCAAAGATCCTGATGAGCGACGTGGTTTAATCAGGGCCAATTTGGCCGCAGAGGTTTGGACGCTTTGAAGACGTTCAATCAAAACTTTTGGGGGCTCCAATAGTAGGGTGTTTCAATAATCTAACTTACTGAAGATGATACTTCCAATGATCAGCGCTCTGACCGTCCTTGACAACAGAGGGAGGATCTTCCTCAAAGCTCTGATCAGGGAAAAACAGTTCCCCACCAGCTTGTTTACATGTATTTCCAGAGTTAAGTTAGCATCAAGCATAACACCCAGATTATGTACTGCTGTGGCCGGGACCAGAGTAGAAGTAATTGGAGCAGGCCAAAAATTGTCAGGAAATGGGGGGGGGCGGGGGCGGGACTTTCCCCACAGCACAGTATAAAACTTCAGTCTTGTCTGAGTTAAGCTGAAGTGAGTTGGCTCTTAGCCAATGGGCAGTGTCCTGCATACATTCATGAAATGTTGCCAGTGAGATGGACTGATTTCCCTCAAGGGAGAAGAAAAGCTGAGTGTCGTCGGCATAGTTCACCAATTTCACACCATGCGCCTTTATGGTTTCAATCAAGGGTCTCATATAGATGTTACAGAGAATAGGGCTTATCGCTGATCCCTGAGAAACGCCATCATGGATATTGGAAAACTTAGATTGATACGTGGGAGAGAAACCGCCTGACATCTGCTGGATAAATAGGAGCGGAACCATTCTAGAGCAGTCCCTGACACCCCAACCTCTTCCAGTCTGATCAGCAAAATGTCATGGTTGACAGTGTCAAAAGCGGCAAACAGATCAAGCAAAATAAGAATGCCAGATTGTTCCCTGTCTGCCAGCAATCAAATATCGTCTAACACGGTCACCAGAGCAGTCTCAGTTCCATGGCCAGGCCGAAAACCAAACTTAACATCATCCAGCCTGGAGTTAGATTCCAGGAATTGAGACTGGGTTCTGCTGACCAGTCGTTCAATGATTTTAATCGGATATGGCAAGAGAGAAATCGGTCTGTAATTACCAGCGCAGGTCGGGTCGAGTGTCACTTTTTTCAATAGTGGATTAACCACAGCCTGTTTTCAACAGGCTGGGGACTAGTTTAGTTAAAGAAATATTGCAGATCTGACGTAGAATGGGAATAAGCTCAGACCCCAATTCTTTCCAGATTTTGTGCGGGAGAGGGTCTAGAGGGGAGCCCGATGACACACCTAAGGCAATTCTGTCAAAAATCTCCTCCGAAGGTGGTTCGAAGTAATGCAGGGAGTTCGGTGAACCTGGCTCTAACCCTTTTTCCTTTCCTATTTCTCGTGCCCCGTTGGGTATTAGCAGTGAGGCCTTCTTCCCTGGAAAAGTTATTCCCCTTCAATCCATCAATAATATTACTTATTTTTTCCATAAAGAAGGCTGCTAAACAATCGCACAGAGCTTGAGTTAGGAGGATTTTGGATTGTGCACTTTCAGGAGCAGCCATATCCTTCACTTTTTAAAAAATTGTTCTGGAATTGTTTTTAGAATTTAGAATGATATTAGCAAAGTATTCTGATTTTGCTAATTCAATTCCCTTCATGTAGTCCACCGTTGTAGCCTTCCATCGTGATTTATCCTCGTCCAAGTAAATCTGCCTCCATTTCCTCTCTGCCTGCCCGCAGATCAGTTTTCAGGATTTAAGATGATCATTATACCAGCAGGCTGACAGTAGGCCAGACTTCTTACAGTTCTTTTTGGGGACGATCTGATCAAGCCTAATTTTAATCTGGTCACAGAAGTCTATATAATTGTCTTCCACTGACCTCCCATTGTTAAAATGTTTTCCAAAGGAGAATATCTAGGATGGGATGGCCTTTCTATTTAGAAGTCCATTCCAATCTCTACTCCTGAATGTCCTTACCTCCCTAGTGGCTGGTCGTGACATCCTAAGGACACATATCTGAAATTTGACCAAATAATGGTCAGAACAGCCGACTGGAAGGCTTTCTATTGCTCCCAAGGGCTGTTCTTTAGAAAAGACTCGATCCAATATGTTTCCCCCTGTATGGGTGGCTTTGTTGATCCATTGACGTAAGCTCAGGCTCTCACAAGACTAAATTAAGTCCCTGTATCCTGAGTCCAAATTTCCATTAAGCCACAGGTTAAAGTCGCCCATAATAATTAAATTAGAATGAGTAAGGGCCATGTTACAGAGCATCTACCAGTCCCTGCATATGGAGTGAACTAACCACTCCGGGGGGTCTGTAGCAGATTATGCCCACCAGTGAGCAGCCTCTCGGGTCTTTAAGTGAGAAACCCAAAAATTCAAAACCTTCGATTTCGTCGATATCTAATTGAGAGAAGTCCAGAGTTTCCTTAAGTATAATCCCTACACCACCTCCTCATCCTTTGGCTTTGGGTTGATGTAGGATTTTATATCCTGGAGAACATGCCAAGCCTAGTTCTACCTCCAATCCCAAGTGTGACCAGGTTTCGGTCATAAAGAGGACATCTAGACAGTGGAAGTCAAGTAACAGCTGGATCTCCACATGTTGTTTGCATAGGGATCAAACATCAAGCAGCCCTCCCGCCAGGACATCTTTCCTAACAAAGTCAGCCATGGGACCAGCCGTTTCCTCAAATCGGAATATGCTAATTCTGTCACTCATAGACTTACCAATCTGTCTTAGTGCTTCATTAGAGTAACAGATCTTCCTGATAGAATCATCCCCTTCCCCAAAATGGACAGCATGGCTGGCGCTGTGCCCGGTCGGTGCGCAGACGGGCGCAGACGGGCTTTTGATGGTACGTTTGATTTCCCTGAAGTATCATCGGAGGTTGTGGTACTTGCGTTACGTGACCCTGAGGAGCCCCATATTCTGTGCTCTAGGCCTCATCAGTCTGGATCTGTGCCACACCATTCTGTTCCTGACTAAATCCTCAAACTTGCTCTTGGTTTGCAGGGTTGAGACGACATTCATGCTTCCAATCCCCAACTTATTAAAAGAATTACACATTGTAGACTTCTTCAACATCACCTCATCTATTCCTGTCTTTGGATCTATGGGGACGCCTATACCTCTTCCTTGTCCTGGCAACCCATTCATTAGTCTGCAGCTGAACTCCTGTGGGGTGAACTTCCTGTGCCTGAGAAACATTTCCAGCAGGTGCCTGTGCCTGTCCTTCCCATAAATAGAACGAAACAATTGCCAATGCTGAGACTGACTAAACAAATCTTTGGGGTCGTTTCATGAAAGAAAACATGAAATTCTGCTTTACAAATTGCAACTTAATCCAACGCACATTATTCAGTATTCATTTAATTTTTCAATTCTTTTTTCAAAGGACAACATATTTTAGTTGTGCATTTCAATACATAAACTACAAAAACATTTGTGAAAACACTGATGAGGACACACTCAAACAATTACATTACCATACACTTGGCCAATTCCACATTCATATCACATTCATACAAACATCCATTCTGAAAACAAAATAATAAATATATGTTATTTTCTTGTTTTTTGTAGATAGTTTTTGGTCCTGAGGAGAACCCACTAAACAGCTGTGGTTCGAAACGCGTCGACCAACGTGGTCCCTGAACACATAGAAGTTTTCTGTGTATATAAGGAAATAGTTCCCTTGTAAAAGATTGGATTAATTGAAATTTGTGACACATGACACATTGAATGTTTAATTATACATGTAGATGTGGCAAAGGGACCCCCCTTTTTTTATTATTTTGTTTTCAGGATGGATATTTGTATGAATATGATATGAATGTGGAATTGGCCAAGTGTATGGTAATGTAATTGTTTCAGTGTGTCCTCATCAGTGTTTTCACAAATGTTTTTGTAGTTTATGTATTGAAATGCACAACTAAAATATGTTGTCCTTTGAAAAAAGAATTGAAAAATTAAATGAATACTGAATAATGTGCGTTGGATTAAGTTGCAATTTGTAAAGCAGAATTTCATGTTTTCTTTCATGAAACGACCCCAAAGATTTGTTTAGTCAGTCTCAGCATTGGCAATTGTTTCGTTCTATTGTTGTATTGGCTCAGTCTTGCTGAGTTAGAGCCAAGACCCATTGTAGTTTTTTGGCTTTGGAGCGGGCGAAGATCCCGCGAGGTTTTTTTTGTGGCAGCAATTGGGCCACTTTAAATTAACCTTCCGTGTGAACTTGTTTGAATGTAGTGTAACAATTGACAGTCTCTTTGTGCTATGTCTGTTTGTCATTATTTCGGTTTATTATTTTTTCTTTTCTACTTATTTAAACATTTCCTGATATGGCTGAAAAAAACACACTAGCTTATAGCGAAGAGCATATACAAAACCTTATGACCGCTCCCCCGATTTTTGCTTCTGCAACCCTTAGTTCTACAGCAAAAACTCAAAACGAATCTGATAAACTTATCAGATTAAAGAAAAAACAAATACGTACAGACCTTCACGGCCATTTTTTATTGCAACATTTACGCGCAGGTACAATTCCTTTTGGACTCCAGATTCGCAATATTCCAGTAGTTTTCATAGATGACCCGGAATATAAAAAAAGCTACAGCTGCATTGAGACCAAGTGCAGCAGGGATTTAATGGTTCTCACCATTGAAACAGCACACAGAGTCTCACTAAAACAGTTAGAAGAGATAGAGGCATTAGAGACGGAAATCAAAAATAATCAATTGATCACGAACATCAAAGGACTACTGGATAAAGTGGAAAAGGAAATATTAGAGTTCAAGGATTACACTGTTACCCAGAAAAGCAATAAATTTGATTCTGACAAAAATAATTTTTCACTGGAAAATACGTATACATATTTAAATAAAGATTTTTACACACGGATGGACTCAAGGAGATTTCTACAAGGAAACCAGGGCCGATCCCGTCAAAAGTTCTTAACATTTTCTGACACATCTTCATCCTCGGAAGGAGAACCTGATACTAACACAAGGTTCAATCCTAATAGGAAAGGTAACCAACAGAATCAACAACAGCCACAGCAGCCACAGAATCAGGCGCCTTTTTTAGGCAGAGGCCAACAGAGAGGCAGAGGCAGGACGCGCTTTACCCAACCATGGGAAATGACGACCCGTCGTCAATACTACAAGAGCTAGAAGAATCTCCGATTTTCAACTTGTCGGATAAAATATTGTCCAACTCAGAACTATCCATTTTAAGGAAAGGCTTGAACTTTGTACCTTCAAGACCAACGGATTTCATCAAAATGAAATTGGAAATTATTGAATTCTGCCGCAAGATTCGTCTCAAAACTTTTTTCACGGACACCCAAGAGACATCAACAGGGAAAGTTACGGGTCTAAGAAATAAATCATCTTTCTGCCCGGGTGGTCCGAAAGTGCCCAAGGAAGTTGTAACATTTGAAAGAACTATTCTATCAGGGATAAAAGACATGGAGTCTAAGAAAACATATGTCAACTACAATCTCTCTAAAAACGAAAAAGATGCATTAACCTCATTAAAGAACGACAACTCCTTGGTCATCAAGCAGGCCGACAAAGGCGGGGCAGTGGTACTCTGGGACATCAATAAATACAAAAAGGAGATATTCCGTCAATTGGATGACACCAGCTGCTCCAGAAAAATTGTAAAAAAACCCACAACTGAATTGCAAAATCAACTTTTTTTTAAAAAAACCTTTATTGACATTTCAACCAAATACAAGTATGGGCCTACAACCCCCGGGCCGGCCGCTAAACAGTTAGAGTAGCAGAGAGCAATTTGCAATCACATGCAGCACCTCGGGGAGCAGAATCTCCATGCTAGCGTACTCTTGGTCACTAAGCAGCACAATTAGGAAAACAGGATATAAAAGGTTTTCATTTTATAGTATAGGATGGAAGGATCAGGTGCCGAACAATTTCCTAGCAGCGAAAAATGGCAGGCAGAATAGTAAGCATGTCCACAGTAAACAGTAATCGATCAAATCAATGGCAGAAAACAGGAGGTACAGGATATGAAGGAATATTGCGGTCAATTCGCGCCTGCAGTCACCTGCCCTAAGACCCAGAGAACACCACGAAAATTGAGGCACAGATGAAAAAGCAGTGTTTGATACCAAAGGAAACCCACTGCACTGACCCAGAAAAAGAAAAAGACAAAGAAAGAGAAGAGAAGTGAAAAAAGGCCATAGAAACAAACAAAAAGCAAAAATCCCCTCCCCCAACCCCCCACCCTGCAACCCTGCAGATGACTACGGCCCCCCCCCCCGGCAGTGTGCCTGTCGCCCGAGAACCAAACCCGAAATATAGAAGAAACAGGGAAAAGTAAAAAGAAAGGAAACCCCACCTAATGGGGAAGTGGAGGAGGGCAATAGTCTATGCGCTCCCGGTCTCTCCCCCCTGCCCTAACAAAGGGGCCCCCCTAAGCCAACACGAATAGAGTTGCCCACCTTACATAAATACCCCGGGGGAACCACAAACCCCCCGTCCCGGAATCCGTCTGTTAATGAAGCAGTCCCGTTGCCAATAGATCCATCGTAAACAATTCAACCCGCAATCTCAGCCTTGGCCCCGTCTAACAAAGTTGCCGAATCCCTCGGATAAGAAAAGCCCCATCCCCAGAAAGTCAAAAGTCATACAGAAGCAGCCGGAGCTTGAGTCAGCAAATGGGAGAGGAATAGCAGATCCCGACGCACATGGCTTGCACCAACGATGTCCCTCCCCGTCTCCGAGACCAAGCATCGTTCCATCCGCCATGTTGGGAGACCGATTGGGGAGGGAATGCGACTCGTTCCGATACAGATCAAAGTATGGGTCAACAGTGTCCAGGATGGGGGAATTAGAGAAATGCTCCGGTAACTGTAGGACTGATGTTTCCGAGAACGTGAGAGAGTCACCAATCACAGCACTCACGATGAGTTCCATTCCTTCGGGGGCATACATAGCTTCCAACACCGGGTCCAGACGCGCCGGTAAGGCTTCCAACGGGGGGCAAGTCGGCTGCCGGGTCTCAAAAATCAGATCAGGGCTTGCTCCCGGTTCTATGATCCCATCTGTCGCGGACAGCCAATGATTAACCTGGGCCCTCACCATCGCGTGAAGCGCCGCAAGTTCCGCCATTACCATCCACAAAGAAGGGCCACATTGAGTGCGTTCCGCCAGGTTCCATACGGCCGCAGGCATAACGATCCCCACGGAGGGGCACCCTCTACGGGGCAGGATACGCCGGAGCAGAAACAAGCAGTGAGGGACGGGCCAGCAGCACGCAGCAACGCACAGCGGGATCCCCACCCCGGGGCGCCAGCGGTGCTAGTGCCGGCCCTCCGGG
Source organism: Lissotriton vulgaris (assembly GCF_964263255.1). NCBI lineage: Eukaryota > Metazoa > Chordata > Amphibia > Caudata > Salamandridae > Lissotriton > Lissotriton vulgaris. The sequence goes on from NC_141694.1 coordinate 1,109,953,171, forward strand.
CCGGGGCCCCCCCGACTCAGCGCCGCCCGACACCCGTCACCTCACCTCAGGTATAACGCCAGGCGGCAGATGGTTGCAAAACAGTCCAGAGAAATCTCAAAAGTTCCAGGGACCGGACCCGACCACCCTCAGCAGTCCGTTGTTGTTCACTTTGGACCCGGGTAGACCAGCAATCGAGACCCCGGCTTCCAGTCTGAGTTAGGCCTCAAAACATTTTCGATGTTACTTAGCCCCAGAACATCAGAAAAATTCCGTGATCACACCATCGGGGTCCCGACTAGTTCACCCACACGAATCCGGGGCAGGAGATCAGGATATTCGACAGGATAAGCAAGCGTAGGACGGGGGTCAGCGGAGCCGGGAGACTATGCGGCCATCTTGGTTGGTGTCGTAGCTCCTCCCAAAATCAACTTTTTAATATCATTCAACGAGGGTACGAACTAGGTTTTGTAGGGTCCAAAGAATGCACATTTTTGCAAAATAAAAACCCTCGGGTACCAGTCTTTTATGTATTACCTAAATTGCATAAAAGTGAAACTGACCTCGGGCCGACCCATAGTGTCGGGCTGCAATTCGTTGATTGAACCTGTAGCTAAGTACATCGACTTCTTCTTAAAGCCCTTTATTGAAGATATCCCAGCCCATTTGAAAGATACCACAGCATTCCTCAATAGAATTTCCTCAGTGCAATTCGAGGAAACGAAACAACTACTCGTGACATTAGACGTTGTGTCTTTATATACCCAGATTCCCCAAGACCAGGCGCTAGAAACATTGTCCTTTTTCTTGGACACCAGAGACCAACCTACGAGAGTACTGACAAACTTTATTTTGGAGCTTGCAAAATTTGCCTTACAAAAAAACTACCTTTCATTCGATTCTGAATTCTTCTACCAAATACGAGGAGTAGCCATGGGTTGCCCTTTTGCGCCAGAACTGGCAGTCCTTTTCATGGGATTATATGAAAAAAAGTTCATTTACAACAATAATCCGTACATGGAACATATCTCCCACTACATGCGATACATCGATGATGTATTTTTAATTTGGACAGGAACTCAAGAATTACTGAATGAATTCGTTGAATGGTTGAATCTCAGGACCAATGACATTAAATTTAGTTGTGCTGCATCAAATACAGCTATCAATTTCCTGGACGTCAAGGTGGTAGCATCAGATGGACAATTGGCTACAACTCTGTTCCGCAAAGAGACTGACAGAAACAAAGCCCTTCACTTCAGTAGTAACCACCCACGAAGCCTAAAACAGAATTTACCAGATGGGCAATTTCTACGGATCCGTAGAAACTGCTCAAATAAGGAAAACTATTTTAGCCATGCTAATCAACTAAAAAATCGTTTGATACAAAGAGGATATCCCAAAAAATTGCTCAAGCATTCAATCAAGAGAGCATGGTGGACACCTCGTGAAGCTTTACTGGTGAAGAAAGACAAACCAGCCCTTAAAAGAGCTGTTTGCTTTACTACGTTCTGCCCAAATGCTCATCAACTTAAGAAATTAATCACATCAACTGGCATTTGATTAAGAATCTGCATGAAGAGTTTGAATCATTACCTCTTTTTGCATTTCGTAAAGAAAAAAGCATTGCCAACCATATTGTTCGTGCATCATTACCTACGACCCAAGCACCAACATTAAGGAGTATGTTGGGTCTGACACCCGTAATTGGACACCACAAATGTGGTACTTGTACCTGCTGTGACCAAACTATTGAAAGTAAGCATGAGCGAATTTTGCGGATCTCGCGTTCGCGAATTTTGCGGATTTGCGGATTCGCAATCCGCAAAATCCGCGAATTCCCGCGAATTTGCGGATTTTTTTTTTTTGTGTTCGCCCGTGTTTCTGCCAGTTCGCGAGGGTTTTGTACACTTTCGCAAATTGCGAACTTACCTGTCGGGTCGCAAGTTTCGCGAACTTGTTGTTTCTACGTGTCCAGCCTGTTTGGGACACTCTTCTTCATCACTGCCACTCTCTGTCACCACTGCCACTCTCTGACTACTCATGCCACCCTCTGGCCCACCCATGCCACCCTCTGTTTCATCACCACACCCTCTGGTTGTCCAGTGTACATTATTTTCGGCAAAGCAAATCACACCTTCCCTGCCTCAAGTGACCTGAATTAATTTGGGGCTGATTAATGTGTCACAGAATATTTTTTTAGCTGGCACCTGCTTCCTTAGTGCGCCCTGATTAGTGATCTTTTGCACTTGCTAAGTGCTTTCATTGTTGCAAAATTAGTTACAACACCTGCCCTGCCCCAACTGACAATAATGAATTAGGGGCTGATTAATGGATTTTAACTTCCAGCCTGGCTCCTGCTTGTCTCCCTTAGCTGTAATTCAGGACCTTTGTGGCATATGTGTAACTATTCTGAGGTTCAGAGCAGGGTCACATAATAGTTTCAACTGGCAACTGAACTCTGGAGGGGCCCCTCAGGAAGCACTACAGGAAATGGCTACTAATGATGAGCCTGAACTTTTGAACCTGGTAAGTAGTTACTTTCAGTTTTGCTAAGATCGTATTTCTGCAATTTTGCACTTATTCGCGGGGCGCGAACTCACGCGAACTCACGCGAACAGTGCGAGCAAAATCCGCTGCTCGCGGATTTGCGGATTTTGCGGGAGATTCGCAAATCTCGCGGATTGCGGATTTCCCGAAAATCCGCAAAATCCGCGAGCGGAACGGATTTTCCGCCCATGCCTAATTGAAAGTTCAATTTTCGTATTCCAAAATATTCATTGGAAACATGAGGCGTTTACCAACTGTAAAACCAGAAATGTGGTTTATGGAGTCATGTGCCCATGTCCCAGTCTATATATTTTGTAAAACGACCCAGGAAATTAGACAGCGCATCACACAGCACAAGTCTCGCATAAGGAGAAAAGTCGAGAATGCGCTACTTGTTAATCATTGGATTACTAAGGACCATAAGGAAAACGAATTTCAGTGGACTGTTCTTTCCAAAATTGATAAAGATCCTCGAGGGAGGGATCTTGAAGTTCGGCTGAGTCAAAGAGAAGCCCTACTTATCATGAAGTTTAATACTGCCACAAATGGCCTCAATGAGATTTCAGAAATATTTAAACCTCTGTAAATATAGCCGCATTGCGTGCATTAATCCTGCCACCCTTTGGCTGATGCTGAGCTAGGGTGTTCTTCTGTGGCTGCTTAGCAATTATCCAACTACATTTATACGTCAAGTTCCCCCAACGTAAGAAAAAAACTACTATGTCCAGCATCCAAAGCGGCAGCTCCGTGATTAAACAGGAAGTAAGACTCCCTGCCTCAAGCAACGCTCACGCCTGGCAGACAGGGTTTGAATCGTACAGCACACGGAATTGACATCCACCTGGTAAGTCCGCAGTCGGACTACGTTACCGCAACCGTCCTACTAGCAGGGCTCCCCTTTGATTTATGTCCCACTTGATTTATGCTTCCACTAGGCTATACGAAGACCTGCAAGTGAAGCTGCGCACGCCAGGATACGAATCGGGATCTTCTAACCCATTAATCTACGGTAAGCGATTACGGCGGCAGTTCACCATTAGAAGCCGGTTTTCTTCCGCTTCTCGGTTTGTAATTGATCCTATTTTATCTTAGGGGGTGAGGACACGAGCTCTTACGTCGGAATATATTGAAGAGCCATCATTTACACACAGAAGGATTTATTTCAGTTGCACAACCGTGTAATTCACGGTAAGTCACCCTTATGGAGCATCAAGCCTCATGACGTCAGTTTCCACCTTTTTATTTATATGTTGTTACCTGAGTACTTTTCACTCTCCTTCCTTTAGTGTTGTCATTGTGTGAAACTTGGATTTTGGCATACCTGGATTTGAAACATGAGCTGGAGATTTGAAGGTACGGAAGCTGCTAGGGGGCCGTAACTTTGACCTAAGGCCATAGGTCCTGTTTAGTTTAGTTAGTCTAAATATATGTTATGTTCTTGTTTTTTGTAGATAGTTTTTGGTCCTGAGGAGAACCCACTAAACAGCTGTGATTCGAAACGCGTCGACCAACGTGGTCCCTGAACACATAGATGTTTACTGTGTATATAAGGAAATAGTTCCCTTGTAAAAGATTGGATTAATTGAAATTTGTGACACGACATATTGAATGTTTAATTATACATGTAGATGTGGCAAAGGGACCCCCCTTTTTTTATTATTTTGTTTTCAGAATGGATGTTTGTATGAATGTGATATGAATGTGGAATTGGCCAAGTGTATGGTAATGTAATTGTTTGAGTGTGTCCTCATCAGTGTTTTCACAAATGTTTTTGTAGTTTATGTATTGAAATGCACAACTAAAATATGTTGTCCTTTGAAAAAAGAATTGAAAAATTAAATGAATACTGAATAATGTGCGTTGGATTAAGTTGCAATTTGTAAAGCAGAATTTCATGTTTTCTTTCATGAAACGACCCCAAAGATTTGTTTAGTCAGTCTCAGCATTGGCAATTGTTTCGTTCTATTGTTGTATTGGCTCAGCCTTGCTGAGTTAGTGCCAAGACCCATTGTAGTTTTTTGTCCTTCCCATTGGGCAGGCCTCATTTGTACCAACATCAATTTCTGTTTCATTCCCTTGTGTTTCGAGTCAACTTTGTCTTTACAATACCTGGCATAATGCAGAATTTCATCCACGGTCTTATTCCGCCAGAAAATCAAGTGTTGTTGTAGCATGAGACTAATCTCGGTCCTCAAATCTGTTGTGAATTTGGACACAAATTGTCCCATGTCTTTGGAGGTCAAGGGTGTCTAACCCACTGTAATGCTTGAAAGCCTGTAACAGCCTTTTATAGTAAGCATAAATAGTTTATTTGGGCTCTTGGGCCATTCGATCAATTTTGTCCCAATCAATTTCCTGTGAGGCTGTATTTTCGATCGTGATCACTTGACCATATTTCTTCATTACCATCAGTGATTGACCATGAGTCACTGGGTCTCTCTCTGGTTCCTTTTCATGTAACTCTATGGCTATCTTACATGTAGATGCAAAAAGAACAATTGATGGACAGAATGCAGAACAATGTCATACATTCGCCCCAGTAGAGAGATCTGGGCCTAAATCCATTGTTTTTCCGCTCACCATGACATTCCTGTTTGGACCCAGCCATATGCAAATCAGTCTTGACCCTGTGCCCACCGGGAACAGTCCAGCCCGAACTGCCAGGCCAGGTCCTCCCTGGACTGGAAACAAGCATCCTAGGACCGGTTTTGGGCTTTCAGCCCTCATCAGCCAGGATAGCTTGACTCCAGTGGCATTATTATTTATTTATTTAATGATTTTGTTAAGCGCGTAGTAACTCAAGAGAGCATCCCAGCGCTGACCTGCTTCTTCCGGGGTTTCTACCGTCTGGTGTGTTTATGTTTGGGGGAAAAGGGAGGTCTTAAGGGATTTTCTAAACTGGAGATAGTTCGATTCTGTCCTGAGTCTTCGTGGGAGAAGGTTCCAATGTTTAGCAGTGTGGACCGAAAACCGACGGCCGCCAGTCTTGGCTTTTTTGACTCTGGGAGCCGAGGACCCTCGTCTGAGCATACCCGTCCCACTCGGGGTGACAAATGCACAAAGAACAATTGATGGACAGAATGCTGAACAATGTCAATGGAACTAAACCCCCCATCAACATTCACTGGTATGCCTTGTAATGTCCCTCCAGTACCCAGATGCTGTCGCAGATTTTCATTCCCTGTCGAGTTCGGGTCATATATAGGAACAATAGGCCCAATTGTGACCAGAACTAGTACTGTAAGAAGCTTCTGGTAGCCTCGAAGCAGCATTAAGGTTACACTGATCTGAGCTCCCATCATATATGTTCCCATCTCTTCTCCCCTTCCTGTTAACCTTGATCCTGTCAATATCGCTCCCACAACACCAGGATCTGGGGCTACTGGTGCTGAAGCACTCTCAGTGTTAAGAGTATCATCACGGTTTCTCCCACTTCCATCCTGCAATGAACTGTAAGGGGGTGGACGATCAGCTAACAGTCCATTTAACTGGCAATCATCAGTGTCACTGTTATCATTTCTATCTGTCTCTTTTTTCCTGTCCTTGTCTTTCGCATCCTCGTCCCACATCAGTGCAGGTTATAACCTCTCTCCCTCAATTATGTCTACCCTCTATCTCTTTAACTTAGTATCCCACTGTGCCGCTTGGTAAGCTTGTATTGTTTTTTTCATCTTTCCCTGATTGCGATCTCTCTGCTTAGCATGAGATGCATGCATCCATGCATCAAGCGCCTCAAACTGTGTACGCCTAGTTAGAGGTTTCATTGCAAACATCACTCCCCTCAACTGATTGAGTATCTCCAACTAGAAAGTGCCATAGCATGTATACAACAATGCACCAACTTCTCAGTTATCTTGTACCAATTTTGAAGCCAGATAATAGTATGGTGTTGTTCATTTGATGTCATATGTTGAGCCGGTGTGTCTTCCGATGGGGCTTCTATGCCCACCCTTGCAGTAATGCCCTTTTACCCTAAAACATGTCTCGCAGAACCCTAAAACATCGCTTGATTTTGCCTATTTATGAGGTCTTAACAATCCAAATGCAATTTAAATCAAATAGTACGATGATGCGATCTCAAACACCTCAGATGTAATAAACAATCATCAAACAATCCCAGCGCGGTGTTACACCAACCAAACTATCCCAGCGCTGCACTATCTGACGTCACCCACAATCTTCGCAGTACCTCGCCCTCCTTCACAATTTCTCTGTACACATTCACTCACACAATCAATTAGCTGCCTTTATAAAAGAAAATAGAGACACACTCATACAAGAATATACACTTACGGCGAAACCTCGACTAGCGTGGATTCACCCGATTCAGTTCAGTTTAACCTCTGCACAAAAAGGTCCACTACACTATTCACAATTGTCCCATAAACACAGATTTCCCTATCTTAGGTGGAGCCATCGACTATGTATCACGATGACCCCCTCAACTCTTCAGCAGACAATCTCAGTGTCTTCTACACCTTTAAAATATCCCGGGCTCTTAGGCCACCCGATAACGTTATATCAACTCCTTGGGCCACGTCCGACCTGACAACCACTTTCACTCAACTTTCATGACAACTCTGTAAGACATCACACAATGAAATCATCATTGCAATCTAAGACGCTCCACACACCTCTATTAATACTCACTTCTCCTCTCACTGCTGTTCTTGCCACGCATCACCAAACTTCATTCTCTCCAGTTCTGGATCATTAGGGCTCTACCTGGGGAGTTTTTGAGTCAGGGCTCCAGACTATTCTAGATTGGGTTCCAGATTCTCCCCTTGCTTCATGTGCTAACCATCTAAATCTGCTACTAACTGAAATGGCCTGGGCCCATTTGTTCCGTTCTGCTCCAATGTCGGTCTTCTGATGGTTCTTTTTAGTAGCATGAAAGCGTAAAGGAGAGTAAAAGTCAATTTAACCCCTTCCATGCTGATGACGAACCCCAGCCGTACAGCACACCAGGGGAATCGCGGCCGCATGGAAGGGGTTAAGACAAAGTGTAACTGTCAGATGTCAACGCGCCTCAAGGAACCAGTGAATATCGAGGGGAAAAAACTACAGTTCCCAGAAGGCTTAGCAGACGAAAGGCGGAGCATAAATAGATGCTGCTTCCGGGAGCCGGTGTCGGATATTCCGGTTCGTGTGTTCATTGTGTTCCTGGCGACTTTGCAGAGAAGCGTGTTCTGTGCTGTGGTGGTGTCATTAGCAGGTTGGTGCGTTCAATTCGGACGCTGCTAGTCCGTTCTGTCCTCCGTTGGAGAGCCTTGTCTTCGGCTATTGCGGAGGACAGTTGCTGATTCGTTGGTATTGTTTCTTCCGTTCTGTTCCTCCGTTGGCGAGCCTTGTCGCGGGCTCTTGCGGAGTACACACTTTGTTTTGGCTTCTTCCCGTTTCCTCCGTTGGCGAGCCTTGACACGGGCTCTTGCGGAGTAAACGCTTTGTTTTGGCTTCTTCCCGTTTCCTCCGTTGGCGAGCCTTCTTTCCCCGGCTATTGCGGAGGAAACTGTTGTTTACCTTTAGTTATCAGACCCTCTGTTGGACAGCCTTCTTGCACCGGCTATTGCAGAGGGTCTTCAATATCATATTCCTTTTGCGGGAACACAGAGATTACCTCCTCGAACTTCAAGAGCATACAGGTAACCTTTGTCTCCAGTGTTTGTGGGTGACGTAACCCTTACATTTGCTTTTGGAGAGTAACTGTATAACTGCTGACCTTCTACATATCCGTAGACTTGGATAACCGTTTCTTCAGGGCTCTGAAGAGCAAGAGTAGGGGGAAGGCAAGAACAGGCTGATGTACGTAATCTCAGTAAAGAGAGGCATCTTCTGAGTTCAGGCAGTCAGCGTTCTATATACAGCTCTCCCTCCCTGCTGTCCCCATCCTATCCTCCCTGTTTATTATTTTTGCCCTCACCTGATCCTTCTCTAGCCCACGGCTATTACAGCATTCTGGGCTTGGATAGATCTGGAGGTGGCCTACTTGTACCACAAGCTGATCCTGAGGACGGAGAGGATAACAGAATATCCGACCCAAGCACATTAGTCCTCCCGATCAGTTTAGGGTGATGGCTACTCTGGACGAGGTGATGGCAGCATTGGTCGTGGTGCAATCTGAATTGATAGCATCCAGACAAGAGAGTACGGAATTAAGGAACCGTTTGGATACCATCCAGAAAAACCCCTTTAGCGCTGGGGCTTCAGGGTCTGGTACTGCAGGGTCAGTCGTGGTGGAGATACCTCCCAGCATTCCGTTAGCAACTCCAGAACGATTCAATGGTGATGCTGGATCAGTGCAAGTATTTATGACGCAAGTCTTAATGCATTTTTCATGCAAACCTCGGTCCTTCCCTACCAATCAGTCAAAGGTGGCGTTTGTCATCTCGTATTTAGTAGGAGAGGCGGCTCAATGGGCGGTTCCCCTGGTGCGAAAAAACGACCCAATGTTACATGATTGGGACGCCTTCCAAACAGAATTCACAAAGGTTTTCGATAGGAGAGCTGATACCTACACGGCAGATAAAGAACTATTAGGCCTGCGTCAAGGGAATCAGGACCTGGTAACCTACTTGAATACCTTTAGACGCTTAGTGGCTGAAACTAAGTGGCCTGAAGCCAAACAAGCGTCAATCTTTCATCAGGGGCTAACCGATGAGATGCAGGACATAATCGCTCAAATCGACCCTCAACCAGTGACATGCGAAGACCTGATTAATTTAGTATTAAGGCTAGACCATAGAATGAAGAATCGTAAAGGGGGTGGTGGAGCAAAAAACCGTCCCGTTCCCTCTTCCGTGACAGTAAAGACCCCGGATAGTTCGGTCTCACATGTAGCTGAGCCTATGGATATAGGAGCAGTTCGCGCTGCTTTGACCTCCACCGAAAAAGAACAAAGGCGCAAGATGGGCCTTTGTCTTTATTGTGGCAAAAAAGGACATTATGTTAGGGAATGTCCTGTCAAACCCAAATTTTCCAAGTTTCGCTTAAATAGGGGGGTGTCAGCGGCCTCTGAGAAACCGGCGGAAAACTGAAGAGCTCCGGGGGTGTAGAAGGGGTTCCTTGGAGTCAGAGTATTGTCCCTTCCATGTTGAGTATGGTGGTAGGAGCACAACATTTATTTATCAAGATAGTCTTAATGATAGGTATGATTGAGGTACATACACAAGCCATGGTAGATTCCGGGGCTACGGGGTTCTTCATGGATGCGAAAGAAGCCGAACGGTTAGGGATTCCACTAATCCCCAAGGAAGACGGTACTGATGTGTTTGCAGTAGATGGGAGAAAATTAAACACAGGACCCATTAGTTATCAAACGGCTTTAACTGAAATGAGATTCGATGGTCATAGAGAACAAGTGTCTTTCAGCATTATAAAGGCACCACAGTATGGGGTGATTTTAGGTATTCCCTGGCTGAAAAGACACAACCCTGACATCAATTGGGAAACCGGTGATATAACCATGAATTCTGCATATTGTGAAGAGCATTGTTTTAAGTACGCACAATGTCCTTCGTTTGCTTTGGCAGGTGGGGGTTTCATAGCCACGGCCGCAGAAAAGGCAGTAATACTCCCAAGGGCATATCAGGACTTTGCAGGGGTGTTTGACGAAGTAAGAGCTGAAGAATTGCCCCCACATAGGCCTTATGATTGCCAAATCGAGTTAGTTCCAGGGGCGGTGATTCCTAAGGGACGGCTGTATGCACTAACAGAGCCTGAGAACGCCTACTTGAGAACCTATCTCGACAAGTTGTTAGAACTAGGTTTCATACGTCCCTCAAGATCCCCAGCGGCATCCCCTTTGTTTTTCATCCCTAAGGCTAATGGGGATCTGAGAGCCTGTGTAGACTTTCGAGCCCTCAACGCGGTTACAATCAAGAACAGATACCCGTTGCCGTTAATACACGTTTTACTGGAACAAGTAAAGAAAGCCAGGGTGTTCACCAAGTTAGATTTAAAGGGTGCTTATCATCTGGTGAGAATGCGGGCAGGGGATGAATGGAAGACAGCATTCCAGACCAGGTATGGGTTATTCGAATACCTGGTCATGCCCTTCGGGCTCTGCAATGCCCCTGCTGCATTCCAGTTTTTTCTAAACGACGTGTTGCGAGAGATATTGGACAGGCACGTCATCGTATATATAGATGATATCCTCATCTATTCTGAATCCGAGGACATGCATATACAGCATGTCAAGTCGGTCTTGAGGATACTACAGGATAATCTCCTTTTTTGTAAACTGTCCAAGTGTGACTTTCATGTTACTACCGTTGAGTTTCTGGGGGTTATGCTTACCCCTCAGGGACAGGAAATGGCGGAGAGGAAGGTTCAAGCAGTAAGAGATTGGCCAAGTCCTCGAAACATCAAGGACGTCCAATGCTTCCTCGGATTTGCCAATTTCTATAGACGTTTTATTCACCAATTCTCGAAAGTGGTAGCCCCCATAACTAGGCTGTTGAAAAAAGACCAAGGATTCCTGTGGGATATGAGGGCTCAGGAGGCGTTTGCTGCGTTAAAAGAAGCCTTTGTCACTGCTCCGATATTGACACACCCCAACACTGATGCCCCGTTCATAGTAGAGGCAGACGCATCAGAGGTAGCAACAGGAGCCATCCTTTCACAGAGAAACGACACCACCGGACAGTTGCATCCAGTGGCATTCATGTCACATAAACTTACGGGGGCAGAACGTAACTATTGCATAGCCGAGAAAGAGCTCTTAGCTATCAAGCAGGCGTTCACTGAATGGAGACATTTCCTTATGGGGGCAAAGCACGTGGTGACGGTTTATACCGATCACCGCAATCTACAGTTCATGTCGGCAGCCAGACATTTGACCCCCAGACAATTGAGGTGGATGCTTTTCTTTTCGGGTTATAATTTCATTATAACCTTCAGACCCGGGGCAGACAATCGTAAGGCGGATGCCTTGTCTCGCCAATCATCTACTAGGGTCTCGGAGGCCAGAGCAGAAACATCAATAGTGGACCCTGTCAAGGTGGTTTGTGGCATACAACCTGATGCCTTTCTGCAGGGAATACGATATGGAATCAGAACGAATCAGTGGAAGAGATGGTTGCTGTTACATCCTGAATGGCAATTACAACATGGCTTTCCAATCAAACAAGGACAGATGTTGGTACCCACTGAAGCCTTGCGTAAACAAATGTATGAGTGGTGTCATGCGTCACCCAGTGCTGGACATGTTGGAGTGGGGAAGACTATGGATCTGATTCAGCGTAGATGTTGGTGGCCTACGATCAAGGGGGATGTACGGAAATGGGTGACGGAATGTGACGTTTGTGCTCGCGCTAAGTCTGATCATCGGCGGCCTGCAGGTCTATTGCAGCCCATGCCTACCCCTTCTACTCCATGGGAGCGTATTTTTTTGGATTTTGTGGTCGGTCTTCCAAGAGATCAGGGTTGTACCACAGTGTTAGTGGTCATTGATTACCTAACAAAGATGGGGCATTTCATCGCTTGTCCACAGATACCGACAGCAGGTCAAGTGGCACAGCTTCTTATGAGACATATTGTTCGTCTGCACGGTTTACCTTCAGTCATAGTGTCGGATAGAGGTTCTCAGTTCACGGCCCAGTTTTGGAAGGCATGGTGCTCCTCTCTCCACATCAAGACAGCGTTGTCCACGAGCTTCCATCCCCAGACCGATGGACAGACGGAAAGACTCAATCAAACATTGAAGCAATTCCTGCGCTGCTATGTTTCCCAGGAGAAGAAGGATTGGGTGGAGCATCTTTGGCTTGCGGAGGTGGCATATAACAATGCTACTCATTCTGCTACGAGAGTGTCGCCATTTTATTGCACGTACGGGCATCATCCCCGATTTCTCCCTTTTGTACAGCCGTATAGAGAGGAGACCGTGCCCGAGGCGGCCAGAAGGGTGTCTCAACTCAAGAGAATACTGGTGCAGGCGCAAACCTCACTGAGGTCCTCCAAGGTGGCCTATAAGATCACGGCTGACAAAAGACGTCGTCCCGGTCCTGTGTATAGCGTGGGGGATTGGGTGTGGCTGTCTACCAGGAACATCCGATTCAGGCACTACAGTGTGTTTAACCCTCGGTACATTGGTCCCTTTCGTGTGGTGCAGTGCGTCAATCCAGTGGCAGTGAAGTTGCTGTTGCCAAGACATATCCGTATTCATCCGGTATTTCATGTATCCCTACTCAAGCCGGCCGCTGCTGTGGTGCGGCGCCTCCCACCTCCCTTGCTGGTTTCTGATGGTCTGGAATACGAGGTGGAGGGGATTCTGGACTCCAGGTGGCGGGGTCGTGGCCTTCGATATCTGGTAGCGTGGAAAGGCTACGGTCCCGAGGAAAACTCGTGGGAGCCTGCATCGGGCATTCATGCACCACGTCTGGTGGCTGCGTATCATCGCCGTTTCCCTGAGCGTCCTGGTCCCCTTCGGCGCTCTAGGTGAGGGGGGATGTACTGTCAGATGTCAACGCGCCTCAAGGAACCAGTGAATATCGAGGGGAAAAAACTACAGTTCCCAGAAGGCTTAGCGGACGAAAGGCGGAGCATAAATAGATGCTGCTTCCGGGAGCCGGTGTCGGATATTCCGGTTCGTGTGTTCATTGTGTTCCTGGCGACTTTGCAGAGAAGCGTGTTCTGTGCTGTGGTGGTGTCATTAGCAGGTTGGTGCGTTCAATTCCGACGCTGCTAGTCCGTTCTGTCCTCCGTTGGAGAGCCTTGTCTTCGGCTATTGCGGAGGACAGTTGCTGATTCGTTGGTATTGTTTCTTCCGTTCTGTTCCTCCGTTGGCGAGCCTTGTCGCGGGCTCTTGCGGAGTACACACTTTGTTTTGGCTTCTTCCCGTTTCCTCCGTTGGCGAGCCTTGACACGGGCTCTTGCGGAGTAAACGCTTTGTTTTGGCTTCTTCCCGTTTCCTCCGTTGGCGAGCCTTCTTTCCCCGGCTATTGCGGAGGAAACTGTTGTTTACCTTTAGTTATCAGACCCTCTGTTGGACAGCCTTCTTGCACCGGCTATTGCAGAGGGTCTTCAATATCATATTCCTTTTGCGGGAACACAGAGATTACCTCCTCGAACTTCAAGAGCATACAGGTAACCTTTGTCTCCAGTGTTTGTGGGTGACGTAACCCTTACATTTGCTTTTGGAGAGTAACTGTATAACTGCTGACCTTCTACATATCCGTAGACTTGGATAACCGTTTCTTCAGGGCTCTGAAGAGCAAGAGTAGGGGGAAGGCAAGAACAGGCTGATGTACGTAATCTCAGTAAAGAGAGGCATCTTCTGAGTTCAGGCAGTCAGCGTTCTATATACAGCTCTCCCTCCCTGCTGTCCCCATCCTATCCTCCCTGTTTATTATTTTTGCCCTCACCTGATCCTTCTCTAGCCCACGGCTATTACAGCATTCTGGGCTTGGATAGATCTGGAGGTGGCCTACTTGTACCACAAGCTGATCCTGAGGACGGAGAGGATAACAGTAACTCAATAATGGCTGCGCAATAACTCAAATTGACAACCAAATGAAGTTTTGTCAAATTTATTACAGATTCAAAAATAGTTGGACATACACAAATCTTAACATGAGGTTAGAAAAACTTCAGCGGAAACAAAAGGAATCCACATCTTCTGAAGATATTTGTTCAGTTCAACATGAAAAGAGCAATGAGTTCTATGACTACTATGCAGGAAATCAGAAAACACTTCATCGGCACTTCGTAGGTATGAAGTATTTAGGGCCTTTTGCATAAATACATTTTCCCATAGAGACAGAATGGGAAAAACCCTTTCATACATCTGCCCCTTAATTCTATCTATCTCTACTCTAACTCTAGAGGTGGCATCCCTAAATTAGCATTTAGGCACAAGAGTCAAAATAGAAAAGGTGTCAGTGGGTAGAGCCTTTCTAAGTAGTGACTCCACCATAAAATGGGTCCGCGGTTTAAAGCCACAAACGCTGATGGCAACCTTGAAAGGAGTGTATATCCTCTCTACAATGCAATATATACTCAGTAGCATTCAGAAAAAGTCCCATAATGCTGTCCTCACACGTATGCTACAGTAGGCTCAGCCACAGAACTTGTCCATGATGTTGATTCCTTTCTCAGCATTCTCCATGTATGCCCCTCTGCAACAGTTCGTCCTTGGTCTCCACTCCTTCTCCTGTGTGAAACCACCTCCCTCCACTGTATCTTTTCGCTAGGCCAAGCTAACTTTAACTCCATCATTCCGCAACTTATCTAATGGAACAATACCCCTATTCTTCACTAATAAACCTTGTCCACCTAAAATGCAAGCATGGGAACAAATAACATTCTACAAAACTCACAAGAGTTTCAGAAACTATAACATTTTAAAATGTACTGCAGATTCAGGCCTACGACCATTAGTGTCCAATCAGGATATTTTCTCTAACTAAATTAATATGTATATTTTAACTACATCATCAGCCCAAGAAGCATTTATAATACAGTTAACATATCACTGTGCCACATCCCTAATTAGGCCTATATAAGCAGGTTACATTTGTTATGTTTCAGCACAAATTCTTTGAGTCATTAATTAAGCTTCACATCAAATTGCATTGATTTTATAAGAACATGTTGCTTGATTAAAATTTCCTCTAACATATAATTTCTGTAATAAACAGAATATTATGTGAGTGCATACTGCAAGCGATTACATTGTACTCCTAACAGGTACCCTATGTGGGATACAAATTTGCGCTCTATAAGTGGCAGGGGCATATTTTAGTCGAAAGGAAATAACAGTCTCTCAGGTTTTCCAGATAAGTGCAGGTCCTCTTCTCATGGCACATGTCTTCCCTAGAGGGTCTTCCGGGGCCCGAGAAATTTGGGCTGTAAGGCCCAAGCTCCGGGGGCTCCGTTCCCTCTGGGGCCGCTAGGTCTTCTCCCTGAAGATAGGGGACCTGGTCTGGTGTCTGCTCAGAAGCTTGTTTACAAGACTTCTTGCCTTTTCTATTGGTGGGCTGGGCCATTATTTCAGGCTCCAGCTCCTCTTTTTCAACCTGGGTTTTGCACTGTGCTCTTGATTATACACACACCTATTTAGGTATACCCAGCATAGCTTCATGAGTCTTTCTTTCGACCGTAACCCCAACTGAGGACTCCAGATCATTACCCAGGAGACATTCAATAGGAACTGCAGTGGATACCACCACCTTCATTGGTCAGTAACCCCTCCCCATTCTAAGGATACCATTGCTATGGGATGGACCTTAGCCTGATTATCAGCATTGAGGACTGTGAGCGACTCACCAGTCAGGTATTGTTCTGAGGATACTAGTCTTTTAGTCACCATGGTAACACTTGCACCTGTATCCCTCACTGTTTCAGCTCTGATCCCATGTATATGAGGCTGTTTGTCATAAGCCACCTTCCTGTATTCCAGATAATGCCAATGGGGCAGCGACGCTAGCTCCCCAATCCTCCCAAAACTTTTCCTTGGTTTACAGGGACAGGGTAGCTTCACCCAAACCCTCACTGGCGGAGCCCTGCCAACAGTATGTACAATTGCTTTTATCAAGGAGCAGGTGCAGATGATTCATTTGATGAGGCTGTCTTCTAGAAAGGTGTTTGAGCGTGTTCACAAAGGGAGTGTTCTACTTACTTATAGCAAGGAACAGGTGCAGATGATTAATTCGATGAAACTGTCTTCTAAAGGGTGTTTTAGAATGTTCACAAATGTTGCATTAGAATTGCTTTCAGCAAGGAACATGTGTAGGGGATCAATTTAAGGAGCGCTGTCTTCCGGAAGGTCCACATTGTGATCATCTATATCGGTTGCTTGATGCTTATTCTGGAGGATTTTCTGGATGTTTCAGTGGTGCATTGAAACCTGCCCTTTCATATGCCTTTTCAAGCAAAGCGGGAAAGACCAGCTGCTGCTAGCTATTACCAACAGCATGTAATATGGTTAAAAGTCAGGGTACAAGATGTTTTTTCATTGATAAGTGTTGGGAGGAATACTATGAGTCATGCTGGTACATTGTGATAGTCAAGAGAGGTGAGCTGTAACAGGAATCCTGACACTTGTCTGTATTTTTCCATGTTAGTGGGCCAGACAGTAAGGCAGCTACATCCACAACACCCTCTGAGACTAAAGTATCCTCAGTGGGCTCGATGACATCATCAGGGCTCATCTGGGATACCATCTGGAGACTTACCATTGCAGACACTCCAGGTGCGCTAGGGGCGGGACTCTTTGCTGGGAGAGCTAGCGTCCTTAGTGGGGTGCCCTTTGCATGTGCAATTAAAGCACCATGGCTTCTGGGATCCCAGTTCTTATCATGGTCCCCCGCCCCTCCCCCCCACGTAGACTGTGTATTGTTCGGGGCTCACCCTCCTGTTCAGGTTTTTAGGGGCTTTAGAAGATTAATTTATGTTTTTATCTTTTTGGTCACATTCCTTTCCTTGGTGGGGAGGAGGGGGGGGTCGAGGGGGGGGGGTTCTTTTTGGTCGCTTTCTTTTGCTCACACCCCACCAGTGGTAGTTTTGGTCACTAATGTTTTGAACCAAGGGTTTGCCTTTTCCCCCAATTCTTGATGAAAAAAGTGTAAACCGAGGTCTACCAGGAACGTATGAAATTTCTCTTGATAACAATTACTCAACAGATGTTCTTTAATGATTAAATTGTAAAGCCCACCATAGACATGCACATTATTACCTTTCAACCAGCCACCTAGTGTCTTAACTGAAAAGTCACAAAATCGACCCAGGACTAACTCTGAGTTTTCTCAAGTCTCCCTGAATTTGATTCTATATTCTTCAGTGGTGAGTCCAAAACCTTCCATCAGGCTACCCTTCATGAGGTCATAGGACTCAGCATCTGTCTTATTCAAGGTCAGTAGTCTAACCCTGCATTTACCTGAGAGCTGTTCCCACAAGAGAGTGCCAATGCTTCTTGTTTATCCTTCTACCGATAGAAGCTCTCTCAAAGGCAGTAAACCATTTGGTGATATCACATTTGTATATTTGGGGACAATCCCTTTGGGAATTTTAGGGTCAAAGATTTCCTCCCCTTCTCTGTTTATAGAGTGGCTGCCACCAGAGATGGGTCATAGGCCCATCTCAGCTCTTTCTTTTTCTATAGCCAAGAGTTTAGCCTCTGATGCTATTCTGTTGGCTAATTTCTAAAGATCTGCAACGTCTATCACTGTTGAGACACTACTAAGAGTGCTCCCAGATTATTTCTTGCTGAGGGGGCAGTGTTGGAATCAGAGTCAACCTCATCCACTGCTTGCTCTTTTTATGCCTCCTCTTCTGCATGAAGGGTTTTATCCTTATCCATAGCTCTAGCATTTTCTGCAAGCAATGTTTACAGATGGGCTGAAGTGCGTCTAGATCCAATTGGGAGATTCCATACTGTCCAACTTAAGGTTCTTATACAGCCCAAGGTCGAGCTTTTGGGAAGCACCTGGTGCATCAGTCATGGTTTAAAGAGATGTGGGACCGTTTAGAAAAGTGACAAAAAATTTACAGTGCTTTCTATTGGCCTACCCTACTAAAAAGACTTTTTAAATTCTAAACTGTTTTGCAAAGGGCCTTAAGCAAGGCCATAACATCTATTTTAAAACAATTTTAAAAAATTGAAAATCGAGAATTTCTTTTTATTTGTCATATGTTTTTTATTGAAAGAATTATGACAGCTGTTGCAAAATATATTCAGCAGTACCAGGCAAATGCACATACACATACACATGATGAATACAGCTTTCTTATTTCGGTTCCCATTACTGACCAACTGGGCATATCACAGATTTGCATCCCCTACTCCTCCACCATCTGCTCTCCCGTTCTTGGCAAGTACTGCAGGTCTCTCTCCTCTCCCCCCCCCCCCCCCCCCCCCCCCCCCCCCCCCCGGCTCAGTACAAAGGCCACCTCTGTAATGGTTCCAACTGGCCCAGATCTTACCCCACTTTCGTGGACATCCACAGCCTTCATAGATTACTTTTTCTGCCATCATACAACAGTCCAAATCTCGTTTCCAATCCTTGGTGACGAAACCGCTCCTCACAGTCTCACAATGTTCCTCTTGGCCACCATAAGTCCCAGTGTGATCCATATTTTCTCCATCTACCCATGTCAGAGGATTCTCACACATTCAGTAGACATCTACTCTCTGTGAGGGGAATATCACCTCCCACTACATTATTTATACAGGACAAAATGGAAGTCCAATATTTCTTTATCTCTGGGCAGTCCCATAGTATATGGTGGAAGGTTCCATCTCCATCGCACCTTCGCAAGCAGGCGGAATCAGGTCTCCTCCACATCTTTACTAGTGTGTTACACAACATACATGCCCAATGTAAGATCTTGAGCTGTACTAGGCAAAATTATGACCTGATCGCAACTTCTCTGGGTGAGGACGGAGCGTCACCCTAGTTTTCCTCATCTATGTCCCCTATATCCGCCTCCCATCTCTGACAGAGCCGGAGCAATGTGTCTGGAGGATTGTTAATCAGTTTCTCATATGTTAGTGAGATGGCTATGCGCATCATGCAGTCGTCGAGTAGCCTAGCTACCAGAGGGGATGCTTCAGGGAGGACTTCGCCTCTGGGAATTGTTGTCATTATAGCATGTCGAACCTGGAGGCATCTAAAAGTTTCCGATCTGGCTAGACCGTATTCCCGCTGTAACTCGAGAAATGTTATCACTACCCTCTTCCAGAGATCCCCCACCCTAAAGTTGCCAATCATGTCCCATTTACCAAACCCAGATTTGAGTCTCAGAGTGCCCAGTTCATTGGAATCCCACAGGGGCATGAATTGTGTAACTTTCCCCTCCCAGCCTAGTACTTTGAGGGTTCTATGCCATACTTGGACCGTTAGTGATGTAGGTCCCGTGAGGATTATGTGTTTGGACAGGGTGTAGAGTGCTTGTTTGTAGCCGTGCGCTTGTAAGAAGTGAGAGTTTTTGGCATATGCTCGGTCCCCTTGGGGACAGTGCACCCACTGGTTGATCGTGGCAAGCTGTGCTGCTTGATAGTATTTGTGAATGTCCGGCAGCGATATCCCGCCTTCCTACCAGTCACGGGTACGTTTTGTGAGCGCTATCCGAGGAGCCTTCCCATACCAAAGCAATGTCCTCAATTTAGATTTAATTGCCCTAAAATAAACATTGGGGACTGGAAATGGCATATTTTGTAATACATATAAACATCTGGGCAATGCAATCATTTTAAATAGCGCCACTCTACCCACTAGGGATAGAGGCAGTGTCCTCCAATGGCAGACATCATTCTTAAGGCGCATCCAGGGGCCTTGGAGATTATGGTCGGTAAAGGTCATTAGGCCAGAGGTGACACAGATCCCCAGATATCAGAAGCCATCTCTGGTCACTTTTACTTCAGGACCTTGAGGTTGCCGTGGAGCGTCTCCCTTAATGACGAATAAAATAGATTTAGACCAATTAATAGTGTATCCTGAGTATTTCCCAAAGGATGTGAATATATACCATATCCGACTCAAGCAGGCACGGGAGATGCCACCTATAGTAACATATCATCAGCATACAGCGATATTGTCTTCCCAGTCCTCTGCCCATCGCAGGCCCCGCACTAAGGGGTCTGCGGATCGCCAGAGGTTCTAGTAATAGGGAGAACAACAAGGGTTAGAGGGGGCAGCCCTGTCGACTCTCCCTTCTGAGTGGGAATTCACTAGAGGTTTTTGCGTTAACAACTACCCTAGCCAGTGGTTCGATATACAACAGTCATATCCAGGACAAGAACTTTGGACCAAATCCCATGCATTCCAGTACTATCAAAAGATATTGGCTTTCCACTGTGTCAAACGCTATGCAGACGTTGAGTGACAGGATAGCAGATTCTTCTTGGATAGTTTGACTCAACCCAGAACCCCTTGGAGAAGTCTCAAATTCAGGGCTGTATTCCTGCCTGGCATGAAGCTGTATTGATCCAGATGGACCAATTTATTAATAATTTATAACAGTCTCAGAGCTAGAAGCTTCACCATTATTTTGATTCAGCATTAAGGAGGGAAATGGGTTCATACGAGGCACAGTTCTCCGGCGATCTGCCCTCTTTGTAAATGACTACAATAGATGCCAGTCTTTGATCTCTGGAAAGTACTCGCACTTCCCGGCTCTCTACGTACATCTCCAGTAAATTGGGTGTGACCAGCACTGTAGTAGACTTATATAACTCAAGTGGGATTCCTGACGGCCTCAGCGCTTTACCCGATGCAATCGTTCAGAATGCCTGGGCAATTTCATCTTCGGTGGGTCCGCTTCCATAAGGTCCCAATCTTCTCTAGTGAGTGTGGGGAGTTGTAGATCTCTGAGGAGATCATGGGCATCGCCCTCAGGTGCCGTACGCATTTGGGCATATAACTGTTCATAATAGTCCGCGAAAGCATTTGCTATTTCTTGGGGGTCATTAAAAGGCTTCCCCATCTCTTTTGCGATTTTGTTGATTCATCTGCTCACCTTTTCACTCTTGACAAGCCATACTATCAGTTTCCCTGCCTCCCGAATCACGTATGCGGTTTTGGGCTGCACAGTGGTTAAGTCTTACCGCATCTGTGGTCAGGTCCCTTTGTGCCTACTTTTTAAGGGCCAGTTCATGTTTCAGGTCAGGTGTGGAGTCCACTTTAAGTAGGGCCTCTAGCATCAAGATGTCTTGTTCAATTTGTTCGACTTCCAGCCTAGTTTGTTTTTTGTGTCCAACAGTTAATGATAATACTTCACCCTTGATTAGTTTTATAGGCTTCCCAGAGTGTTCGGGCGGAGTTTATAGATCGTTTATTTTCATGAAAGGTGTCCGTGGCTTTTGTCAGGCCCTTCCTAATATGTGGGCCCTTTAATTTCCATGGATTGAGTGGGATTCCCTTACTAGGCTCATGCTTGTCTACACTGTATATGGCCCATATGGGGAAATGATCATATATTCCTCGCGCAAGGTGCCGCACCTCTCTGAATCTCTGCAGTCGGTGTGCCAAAGTGAACAGAGGGTTAATCTAAGAAAGGCTCCCGTGTGAAATGTGAAGTTCTGAGTTGTGGGGTTTTGAGAGCGCCATATGTCTATTATTCCCATTGCCGTACAGAAATCTGTCAAGTGAGTGGGGGAGGATGCCATGGTTCTTGGAGGTGACCGGTCCAGTGAATCACACATAGTCATGTTAAAATCTCCCCCTATTAAGAGTTCGCCGGTTGGAAGCTCCAATAGGAGTTTACCTAAGTCTGGTAGTGTGATATTATGCCATGTTGGTGGTATGTAAGCTGAGACTATGTTAATCGTTTCCCCTTGTGGAACAAAGAGGAGTTGCTGGACTGTTCCTAAGGAGAACTAGGGAAGATTTAAACTGGCGTGACCAAAGGAGTAGGAGTAACACCCTGGGGCATCCATTTTGTTGGATGGATTTGCCTCACACACCCAGAAGGGTGTCATGCTTCATCATCGGCGGTTGCTCTGCGTCGGGGAGGCGGTGCAATCCCCGACGGGCTCACCTCAAAGTTCTCATTGGGTCTTGACTCTTTGGTTTCCAGTGGTTCCTCATCCATCCAGCCACTCCCACGCTTCCTCTGGTGACTCAAAAAACACGTTTTCCCCTCTGCCTCCACTCACAATCGCAAAAACAACAAGTGATGGACCGAATGTGGATCAATGTCACACATTCCCCCAGTCAAAAGATCTGGGCCCAAATCCATTGTTTTTTTGCACTCCACACCACCCTGGGTTAGACAATGGCGATATGCAAATCAGCTCTGACCCTGTTGCCCCATGGGAACAGTCCAGTCCGAACTACAAAAGCCATGTCCTTCCCAGAACGGAATCAAGCATCCGAGGACCGGACCGGTTTCGAGGTAACACCTCTCATCAGCCCGGCTAGCTTGACTCCAAGTGGTGTGGAGTGCCTGGGACCCACGTCTGGGCATCCCCAGCGCACTTAGGGAGGCAATTGCAAAAACAACAAGTGATGGACCGAATGTGGATCAATGTCACACATTCCCCCAGTCAAAAGATCTGGGCCCAAATCCATCGTTTTTTTGCACTCCACACCACCCTGGGTTAGACAATGGCGATATGCAAATCAGCTCTGACCCTGTTCTTCCACTCACAATCGGGCGGAAAGAGCATTGCATATTTGAGTCCCTTGGCCCTCAGTTCTCCCTTGACTTCCAGGAAACGTTGTCGTAATCCTTGTACTGTGAGTGTATAGTCTGGAAAAAAAGTTATGCACGCATTTTCATAGAGTACTGGGGGTGCACTTCGGGCTGACTGTAGAATCACATCTCTGTCCCTAAAATTAAAAAAACCTGGCAATGATAGGTCTCCGGACTGCACCCGGTCATGGGGGCCCTCCTGGAGTTCTATGGGCCCTTTCAATCGAAAAGTATTTGGAGAGTCCTCTGGGCTGCAGTTCCTTGGTCACCAAGTCTTCCACAAAGAGATCTGCAGAGGGTCCCTCTGCTCATTCTGGGACCACCAGTATGCGTATATTGTTGCGGCACGCTCTTCCTTTGAAGTCTTCCAGGCGGGCCTCTATTTTGGTACTAATGTCTCGTAGACCTTGGACTTGCTTCTGGAGGGTCTTTGTAGCTTGGCCTATGGAAGTAGAGGTGTTCTCAATTTCTTTTACTCTGTAGTTTACATTACAGAGGTCTGCCCTGAATAGCAACACTTCCGTTGTAGGTAGGTAGGACCCATTGCCGCTGTTTGTTCTCAGGCCTTATTACTGGTCCCCATCCTCTGTGACCACAAACTGATCTAATTTCAACTGCTGAGCGCCTTTGTGGCCCTTGCCGCCCACCATTATGGCTATTCACAATGTCTGCTCTGGGGACTCACCATCAATGTCCCGGCTAGGTGGAAGGGAGCGGGGCTTATAAGAGATAAAAAGTAGTTATTGACGCCAGCCTGTGGAGGGGCAACTTCCTCCACACTGCCTGTCGGTTTTCCACTAGCTTGTTCAGGATTTCTGTCCCCCCTTGGCATCGCCCTGTTGGGCCCAGGTATTGGTAGATATGCCCTGGGGCACAACTTGCAGCTTGTCCTGGGTCGGTCTTAATTTGTACCCAGAATCCCGGTATGATATCGCCGGGCGAATTCACCCCAATGGCTGCCCATCTATTTCGGGCTCCGTCTTGTAGCCTGGTCCTTGCTGCTGCTTCAATTCCTCTTTGCCTTCTCCTTCCGTCTCTAAAAGGCTTACATGGAACCATAGTGAGCCCTCTCTGTTCTTGTCTGCTGTATTAGATGTCCTGGTGTGGTCTCATATATTAGTGTTGAGTTTTCAAGCGGGCCCCTCGTCCCACTTTTCCCTGTCAGCCTCCCCCCCCATCTCGGCTTAGTGGGTGGCAGAGTGGAGAGGTGGGGAGAGTGATGTCCTTCGCAGTGACGTCCTTCCAGATGCCTCGAGCCACCGGAGGGCGGTGCTTCTCCTCCTCGACCAAACCCCCAGGCTCCACATCACGCACAGCCTGCGTTCTCAGGACCAATGAGCGTCTCTGGTTCCCCCATGGCAGCGCAACCGATTCAACAGCGCTGAAACCCTACGAGGGGTCGGCTCAATGCTGGAGACTGGGAAAGGCGTTTAAGTCGGATGCTGGAGCCGCTTTAGAAAGCAACCATCTTTGCTGCCGGCTGGTCACGCCCCGAGAAAAATGTCTTTAATTAAAGACAATTTTGTATTCCTCGGTGAAACGACTTATCAACCAAGTGATATAGCAAATGTTGAGTCTTTTACCCAACCGCTGCAGTACCAATGTAGAAAGCTGGGACTTTATGTGATATATCAATAGTCTGATATACCATGTAAAAAGTCCAGGGGTTCCCTTGCTAGTGGACAGGGACTTGCTATGCAATCCCAGAGTGCTCCATTAGGGGTATTGTGGTTGAGCAGCCTTAGGCTTAACACAGAGGATTGTAAGAAATTTGAGAATACACAGAATGATTAATAAATGACAACAAGACTCAAGAAGGAAATCCACACCAATTTATAAAAATAGCAAGTATCATTATATATGTTTAGGAATCAGAGAAAAATTGTTCAGATAAGTACGTATTCAAATATAAATTCTTTTCACTTTAAAAAGTGGACACAGTGCAGTTTCTGAGTTCTTCAATGTTATCCTATGGAAGGAAGAACAAGTTCTGCAAACAGGTATAGTACAGTGACTTACAAGGCCAGTCTACCGGATTTAAGGTGAGTGGCAGGCAAGGTCTAAGGAAGCACCAACAGAACACCACCACTGGCATGAAGGGGTGTATGGTGCAAAACAGCGTCGGAAGCTCAATGTATTTCAATAAGGATTGGTCACCACGAAAAGAGGCTGCAGGCTCTGGCCAGGAAGCCAGTCGGGCTGAACCAGTAGTGGGCTCATTCTTTGCAATTCTCGGGGACAGGGTGAAACCTTTGATCCTCTTCTCCATGGCCCAGGAGCGATGGGCACACAGGTATTTTTTAAGGCATCCTTTCAGGAGCCTTTGTGGTAGAGGGGGTCTGCATGCAGAGGTTGCAGGCCACGTCGGGGAGTCCAGGAGGATTGAAACCACAATGGACTCGACCTCTGGAGAGCTGGGGCATCTTGTTGGCACCATTGGCCTGCTTCAATCCGGGCCAGAGGTGACAGGTGCAGTGGTTGCTTCCAGTGTCGGGCTTTAGTAGTTCCAGAGGCCTCAGATCTTTTTCTTTAGAGCTTCTTCAGAACAGGTCAGCTGTTCACGGGAGGTCTTGAGTCTTTTTCGAAAGTAGGCAGTTCTCTCAAGTTTCTGAAGTCAACAGCTGCAGGACGAATCTACTTTGGTGCAGTTTTCGACCAGGGCAGCAAACAGACCGGTGGGCCTGGGGCCAAATCAGGTACTCTCTTCAGTCTTGCATTTGGGGCTTTTCTGTGTCATCTCTCTTCTTAGGACCCGTACCATCTCTCTTCTTAGGACCTCAGGATCTGGTTCTCCGGTGCCAGGGGCTCCCCTAATTACTGAATTTAGGGGAGTTAGAGGGTATGCCAGGTAGTAGCCAATGGGCTACTTACCTCTAGGATGAGATCACCCTCATATGACTACTTGTGTTGGAAAGTGGGCATAAACCTGATCCTGGTTGGTTAATTTTCTACACATCAAGAAGGAGGAATCTGAAGAGAGGGGTCCACATCACCTGCCCCATCCTAGGTTGGTGCTGGCTGAATGTGGACACCATTCCTAATCTAACCCATTTTCCTGCCTGTCCTCCTGCCACAAGAGGAGCAGGACAGGGGGAATGGCATTCTCTCCAACAAAGCTGCAGCAGCAGGAAAAAATAAAATGATGATAATATGAAGTTACTATCATCAGCAGCGGCTGGTCCATTGGGACTGGGGGGCCACGACCCCCCCCCCCAACGTTTTCCCCTCACGAACAGAGTCTGTCAGGCTGAGAAAAGGTCAACCTGACAGACACTGTTCATTTTCAGTTTAAACAGCCAGGAGCCAACAGCTAAGTGTGCAGGCTCCTGGCTGCCTGAGCTGAACTTTGCTGGGGTGAGGAAGTCACAGCTCCTGTGGGCCTGACCTCCTCAGCTCAGCAAAGGTCCCTGAGGCCCACCCCTCTGTGACGAGGGGAAGCATCGCTGATTGCCTCACACCAGTGAAGCCCTAAAGCGCCATGGGTTGAGTGTCAATCAGTGACACTTCATCACAGCCGGGGGAGTGGGGCGGCTGGAAATCTCACTGACCCCATCCCACTCTGTTTTGGCGTTGGGACTGCTGCCTTCCCTCATTGGAAACCTCTTGGGACCTCTGAAGCAGAGTTGCAGGCAAGTGTGTGTGTTCTTTTTTAAAATAATGTTTGGTGCGTGTGTGTATGCATTAATGTTTGGTAACAAGTGGTGTGAATGTGTATTCATGGCTGTAAGTCTGTATGTGTATGTGTGCGTGTGTGTCCCTTCTGCCCCCTCTCTCCTAAACTTACCGGCCGCCACTTGAAACTATAGTGCACATTTGTATTTTTAAAAAAAATTTTGTCCCTAGGACAAAAATCACAGAAGGAGCTGGGTGGCTCTGCTGGTCTGTGATTAAAGGATAGGGACAGTACAAGCAGCTAGTCTGTTCTTTACAGAGTACCGAGAACAAATCAGTACCTGGTGATTCAGCTCTTGTGGCGAGCATTAAGACTGAGAAGCCGAGGAGTCTAACTCTAATGTGGGAAAGTTAAATTAAACTAAGCCATGGGCTGAACCCAGTGTTATGTGTAGAGACTGGGGTGGGACGCTGGGCCATAACTGTTGTCCAGGTTCATCAAATCATTTTCTACTGTTTTTAAATGCTGATTTCTTGAACAGTGATGAGATTTTAGATTTTTTTTAAATCTAATTTTAACATAAATTGAGTGTAATGCATTTCAATGCTCTTTTTCTTAGTAACATGTTATTCATATCTATCTATATGAAACGTTTTGCTTTTTGAATTGTAATGGCTAAGGTGATGATGACATTTGTTCGATTCTGTTAGGTGAAAGGAAAGCTAAAGAGACCTTGCACTTTCTTTTAGCCAAATAAACTTTATAATTCTATGGCAGGACCGGAGGCTTCGGATTATGCCATTCTTTCAGAAAAAATATATAAACAAACTACTTTTCCCATGAACCTTAGGGAAAAAAAACAAAATCGAACATGAGTCCTATCACAGTGTCCATGCACCGGCAGCTCCCATCATGCTCTGCTGTCGTTTCCTCGTCCTCTTTCTTCGCTGCTCAGCAGCAAGTTAAGTCGGTTTTTTCTTCTCTCCTGGGTTTGTGGGTTCTGTGGCTTGAGCGTTTTGCCCCTGGGTCGGGCGATTGTTTTGTTTTCCCCTCACAGATTCCCTTTTCGATCGCGGGACGCTTCGGCGCTCCTCACGCGATTCTGGTGCCCAGTAGTGTGCGGTGCGGTTATCTCGCCGCTAGGGGTCAGTGTCTCGGCTGCTGCGGTACCGCCATCAGACGCTTTCTGGAGCGTTCTGGCGCGGTTTTTTCACCAGCGTGTAGCCTGTACCCGGCCACCCGGCTCTGACACCCTTCGGGGTCGCAATTTAGTTTTCCCCTTGCTTCCTCGACGCC
This sequence comes from Lissotriton vulgaris, assembly GCF_964263255.1. NCBI lineage: Eukaryota > Metazoa > Chordata > Amphibia > Caudata > Salamandridae > Lissotriton > Lissotriton vulgaris. The sequence goes on from NC_141694.1 coordinate 1,109,980,739, forward strand.
CTCTTTGGGTTGTACTGAGGCTTTGAACACCCTACGGGGTCGTAATTGTGCCAGTGTTCGGCGTGGGAACACTTCACCGGGTGGTGCCCCTGAAATCTGAGGGCTGCAGCGTTCCCAAGGGCTAGTCCCGTTAATTGTGTGCCTTTGGCCACCCATATCGCTGGGACCTCCCCAGACCATAGAGTGCCCTTTGAGGGTCAATTCCGGTCTCCTTGGCGGACCTCTCTGCCCTTTCGAGCCTAATTTACCTCAATATGCAGAGGGAGTCGGACCAATATACAGAGGAGGATCCTCTGAATTACGTCCCCTTCTACGATGACTTTTATCAAGCGGTCGCCGACTCGATCTATCGGGCGGTAGACCAGGCAATGGTACCCCTTGAGCAACGGCTCTCGGCGCGGTTGGATGAGGCGTACGCTAAGCTCGCCGCTCTTATTCCTGCACCTGCTCCGGCCTCTGGCCTGGACACGTCCCCTCCTCCCCCTCCCCCTAAGAAACCCTGTACTGAAGGGGTTAACCCTACGGCTTTCGCGAGGGTGAAGAGTGCCTTTATGGACTTGGAGGGCTCCCAATCTCCTCAGGCTCTTCCCGTGGAGGTTCCTCCTCCTACGCCCCGTACTATGTCTCCGGAGCCGCAGCAGGACGATGACTCTCAGGACTCGGAGGAGGAGGCATGTTCCTCCAGGTCATGGCTGTCATCTCAACCATCCACCTCCGCGGGTCCGTCGGACATGATGGACCCGGACGACATCGTCCACCCCAGATCATCCGAATGGGTCCCATGTGACAAGGTGGCCCAATATGTTGCGAATCGCCTCAGGAGGCCGGTGGATAAGGATGCCCGTAGCCGCCTTCGGGCGGAGTGCCCTTGGCCCTCCCTTGAGGGTAAGGTAGCCATAACTCCTGACATCGTCCCGAAGATGGCTACCTTCCTGGCAAAATTAGTCAAGGATCCCCGAAAGGGGATAGAAAGGTACTGGAGTACGTGCCAGGACAAGCTCCTGGATGCGGTAGGCCCCATGACAAAAATTCTGGACATGGCGGAGGAGGCCAAGGTGCCGGGGGACATGATTTCCCTGGAGGTACTATCGAACTGGGCCTAGCGCGCCATCATATTTCTGGGCAATGCAAACTGTGCCCTCTCTACAGAGAGGAGGCGATCGCTCTTAATAAAAGTGGACCCCAAGCTGGGCGACCTCGCCTCGTCCGAGGCTGGCGCTGTGGCCCAGGGTGGGTTGTTTGGAGACCCATTTATTAAAGAGCTGGGGAAGTTTGTGCCGACCTCCACTTCCTTGGACCGGGCTCAGTCCAACATCAAAAAGGTCTTCGCCCCTTCTGTTTTTGATAAGGCCGGACGAGGCAGGGGCCGCTCGTTCGGTCGAGGCGCCAGCTCTGACAGAGGACAGGGCTCCGGACGCGGGCAGTTTCAAGACAATGCCCGTTTCAACAATTTCTACCCCACCAGAGGGCAGAAGTTCAGAGGACGTGGTGGTCAAAGAGGCCAACATCAGGGCGGTGGACGAGGTGAGTGTACTACCTTCCGCAAGCTTGCGAGTAGGGGGGTGACTAGCGCAGTTCTTCCCAGCGTGGGCCTCCCTTACCAGCGATGCCTGGGTGCTGCAGACGGTGCAGGGCTTCCAGTTGAAGTTCCTTGGGCGTCCGTGTCAGCTTCAGCGTCCTCGCCCCATTACCTTTTCCCAGCGCGATGCGGCTTTGGTGAGCGAGGAGGTCGCTGCCCTCCTCCACAAAGGGGCGATTTGTTGCGCTTGCTAACACCCCTCAGGTTTCCTAAGCAATCTCTTCTTAGTCGACAAAGTCGAAGGGCGCCGGCGCCCGGTGATCAATTTGAAAGACTTCAACGAATGGCTGGTATACCGCCATTTCAAGATGGAGGGGATTCACCTCTTACGGGATGTGTTACGCCCGTCCGATTGGATTGTCAGGCTCGACTTAAAAGACGCTTACTTAGCGGTCCCGATCTTCCCTCCACACCGTAGTTTCCTCCAGTTCAGGTGGGACGATCAGGTTTACGAGTTCACCACACTACCTTTTGGGCTATCCTCAGCGCCATGGTGCTTCACAAAGGTGTTGCGTCCGGCGGTGGAGGCCTTACGGGCTCGAGGTGTCAGAATGATCGTGTATTTGGATGACATGCTGTTCATGGACCAGTGCCCGAGACGCCTGCGGTCTCAGTTGCAGTCCGCGATCAACCTTCTTCAAGGTTTGGGTTTTGTAATCAACGAGAAGAAGTCCCCTCTAGTTCCCGTCCAGTGTGCAACCTTTCTCGGTTTCAACATAGATTCGGTGTCTTCCACCTTGAGTCTGCCCGCCAGGAAGATGACGAAGATCAGACACGAATTGTGCCAGACTCTGGCGAAACCATTGATATCTTTACGTCACCTGGCGCGGTTGGTGGGCCTGTTGTCGTCTTCAATTCAGGCTACCTTTCCAGGTCGCCTCCACTATCGGGCCCAGCAACGCTTGAAGGCGTACCACCTCAGGAAAGGGCTAACGTACTCTCAGCTAATTCCTTTGTCAGACGACGTGAGAGACGAGATGAAATGGTGGCTCACGCACATGGAGGCTTGGAATGGCAGAGCGATTTTTGGCTCAGCTCCCGACATTGTGATAGAGTCTGATGCCAGTCGTTCCGGCTGGGGAGCCAGGTGCAGGGATTTCTCCACGGGTGGCGCCTGGTCCACTTTCGAGCAATCTTTACATATCAACTGCTTGGAGATACTGGCGGGCTCCTTCGCGGTGCAGTGTTGGACCAAAGACAGAGTGCAATCTTTCGTCCTTCTCAGAAAGGACAACGTGTCGGCGGTCCGTTATATCAACCATCTGGGTGGCACCAGGTCCAAAATGCTGGCGGACCTCGCCAGAGATTTTTGGCACTTTTGCCTGGACCATCAGGTGTCGGTCACGGCGGAGTATTTGCTGGGCGTCAGAACGAGGTTGCCGACTGGCATTCCAGGAACATCCTAGATGCCAGCGTTTGGAAGCTGGATCCTCTTCTGTTCTCCAGGCTCTTGGACCGGTGGGGTCCATTCTCAGTGGACCTTTTTGCATCCCGCCTGGTCCATCAATTCCCGAGGTACTTCAGTTGGCGCCCCGATCCACAGGCGGAGGCGACTGATGCGTTCCTCCAGGACTGGTCGGTCGAGCAGGGGTATGCGTTTCCCCCATTCTCGATGATAGCGCGTGCGTCGGCGTTGCTACGTCGTCAGTTGGCGCAGGTGGTGATGATCTCTCCGTGGTGGAGGTCTCAAGTTTGGTTTCCAGTTCTACTGGAACTTTCCTGGGATTCTCCAATCCTACTCCCCCACTCTCCTCACATTCTCCTCATTCCAGAAGGAGCTCCCCACAGGTTGGTCCAAGAGGGCTCTCTGCAGCTGATGGCATGGAGGCTCTCAGGCATCGTTGGACGCTCCCGGGCCTTTCGGGAAAGGCAGAAGACTTGCTTTCCAAAGCCTGGGCTGACAGCACGACCAAGCGATACAGATCTGCATGGCATAGATGGAGTCGTTGGTGTGTGCGATGGAATTTTGATCCCGTGGGGACGGCTGTAGTCCATGTCCTGAATTTCTTGGCAGAACTGGCTCAAGAGGGACTGGCCTATCGGTCGATCAATACCTTCCGATCTGCGATTTCAGCAGGGCACGACTTGGTGCAGGGTTCCCCAGTTGGCGAACATCCTTTGGTTTGTAGGCTCCTAAGAGGTATTCACCTCTCATTGCCGACAGAGCCTTGGTACTCCGTCCTGTGGGACGTGAACAGAGTGTTGAATTTGTTCCTTTCTTGGCAACCGAACAGGTTCTTGTCTCGTAAGGAGTTGACTGCTAAGTTAGCTATGTTGTTGTGCCTGATATCTTGCAGACGGGTCTCGGATGTACGAGCACTAGATATCACGGCCAGAGTTTTTTCTCCGGATGGAGTTTCTTTCACTGTCAGTAGGCTAAGTAGGCTAAGACTAAGACCCTTACTAGGGTTATTTCCTACCCTGCATTTCAGGACTCCACCAAACTGTGTGTTGTGCAGTGCCTCCGTGCTTATGAAGATATGACTGATGATACTCGCCCTCCGGGTGAAAGACAACTTCTTATTGCCCTACGGAAACTGTACAAGGCTGTTACTTCGCCAACGATCGCCCGTTGGGTGCGTTGGGTAATGCAGGAGGCGGGGATTGATACCAAGCAATTTGGCGCTCACTCAGCGAGAGGAGCCATGGCCTCAAAAGCTTTTGCCCTCGGGGCTCAACTGGAGGATTTGATGAGAGCGGCCGATTGGTCCTCGGACTCCACATTCAAGAGGTTCTATTTCACGCCATTTATAGAAGTAGCTCAGCTGGTTGTCGATAAGCTTTGAACTGGCATTATCCGAAGCCTCCGGTCCTGCCATAGAATGAGAATTTGCCTAGGCTTAGAGCTGGAAAGTTCCAATTCTATTAAGGACTCGGAGGCGAGGATTATCCCCCCCAGTGACTTCCTGGAAGTGGACCCTCCCTGTATGCAATGTAAGTAAATCTTTTATGATGCTCTAATGGATGATTTGCTGTTGCTCTGCGTTGTACTGCTCTTCACTTTGAATGATGACGTTCGATTGGAACGGGCTAGATCTGATAGTGTGTTCTTTTGCAGGGACTGAAAGTTCCAATCAGGAGGCATGATTGGAACAGTGTATGGGCTTCGCGCGAAGAAAGAGGAAGAGGAAACTACAGCAGAGCATGATGGGAGCTGCCGGTGCATAGACACTGTGATAGGACTCGTTCGATTTTGGTTTTTTTCCTGAATGTTCATGGGAAAGTAGTTTGTTTATATATTTTTTCTTGCTGCTGTGGAAAATAAAGCGACAGAAAGAATGGCATAATCCTCGCCTCTGAGTCCTTCATAGAATTGGAACTTACCAGCACCAAGGCTGGGCAAATTCTCATTCAGCACTTTGTAATCCGCACATCTGTTTGGAATGAGGCGTAAGTGCTGCTCACATACCCTCCCAAGCCTAGGCAGGCGCCGTGTAATTGCAACACAGCTAGCTCAAACTGGCAAAGTCAAAAATACTTATTTTCAATTTTCACCTCAATTTAGTTTACTTTATTTGCATTGCTCACAAATGCAAGTTTTTTGGGGGGCGTTCCACCTATCTAGTGACATGTTCATAAACGCAATAAAATAAGACAAAACAACATAATGGCAAAAATAACAAGGAAATCAATTTCAATAGCCAAACAAATTAGTCAGAATCGCAATGTTCTATTCATGACACCAATGCAGCTTTATTTGATCACTCTTTAATTGGGTAATTTTATTAATTATGATGTTTATTCAAAATGGTTAGTACTACTGAATCACCAGTTACACATCATAAAAAAGTTATTTACACAGATCAAAATTTCCCATACATTTTGGCAGCCACAATGATTAACTAACAGGAGTACCTGGATGCATCTCCACGTCTGAAGCATAGGTTTAAATTAACTTGATCAGCATTTATGCATAGTGAAACTGTCCAGAGGAAAAGTGCCATCAGCGTTATTGTCATAACCCTTCGTCAACCTGAAGGCTGCAGTCCGTGGAAAAAAAGCACACAATCCAGTCTGGGCCATATTGCAAAGTTTGCACCTGGGAGGTAGGTTGGGAATGTATAATATATGGTAATGTAATTAAGAGTTATCTCTATAGAGTGTTGAATGTAGAAATCTTACATGTCACTTTAGGAATGTTGAATGTAGAACTTTAGTGATTAGAGAGTTGGTACATGGCTTTAATGAGAACCTGCATTGAAACAATAAGCAGGAGGTCGTGGGTCCTTTTCTTCAATTAAACTTACTCTTACAAGTGGATTACCTCGTTATTGGATTTATTCACATTCAACCTACTACAGAATGATGGGAGAAAGGCGTATAACATACAGAAATAGCCTAAGTGTAGGGGTACCAAGGGTAATATGCTTCACATTATTCCCGTTGAGTATGGATAGGGGTCCATGGATCAAGCAGACTAGGGTGCCCCATCAAAGAGTGTAAGCTCAACAGACCTGTATGTGGTGTTTTTGCTATAGTGCTTTTCACTCATAGAAACTGGAAACAGTCATTGACCAAAAGCAGAGCAGAATGGGTTGAATCCGTGGAGAAAATATACCCTCTGAGCACCTTTCCTCAGTAAACTGATTGTAACATGGACTTTCTCAAGTTAGTTAGGCCTTTCCCTTACAAGGATGTGGAAATTGGCCTTTTTACTACAGTAATCAAGTTGTGAACATATTACTTATTTGTACAATTGTTAATAAACAAAATCAATTTGTTGGAGATGTTACTGATCGAACTTTGATTATGTTGGTGTTAGGGGTTGAAAAAAGTTTTCTGCTGATTTTTCTACAGCACAAAGAGCGAAGACAGAACCAATACCTCGAGGAACAGTGCGCTATTAATACCGCCAGCACCCAAAAAAGTTGCACCCTGGAGCGGTCAGCAAGACTATCCCTCAAAGCAAAGAGTTAACGTGCCACAGCCCAGGGATGGAAGCTCAGAGAGGAGCCTTCTCAAGCAGCTGAAAATTTGAACCATGCTGTGTGGTTGTATTCTTCTCCAGGGCGCAGCAGGACGTCAGGAAAGTTGGGCTGTTGGAGAAAAAATAAATATGAATGTATTTCAACTCCCTCTTTTAAGTCATCACATCAGATTCTTGATAGCGAGAGCCAGAGAACAGCATGGCTTCCACCTACTTGAAAAGGGATCTTTTACCTAAGACGTCCATTCAGTAGAAGCCAATGTACCGAGACGAATATGCTTCATTTGTACTTCTATCTAGAGTGGGTCAATTTCCAGCTGGTTGCATCACCCCATTCCCTTCTTGTACTTCCCTAAGGTCTCTCTCAGACGTTGGTGAGCCTCGAACCAGTATGGGAGTCTGATGGGTGACAGTGAAAGGACATTGCATCCTTTCAAACAGTAAATCTTATCAAAATGGCATTGTTGATTTCTGGAATCTAATAAACTCCATGTTGCAGTGCTTGATTTACGAAGCTTCAAGTATTAAAACCACACTTCACCTCTGCTCCCTTTAATGTAAGGAGTGCTCCAGGCACTAGGTCGCTAAACAAGTCCCTACTCTGATCAAACTCCATAACCAGCTCAGAGGGCTGTCTTTTGACCAAGCGGCCCTAGGTGAATGGCACATATTGGGCTGGATCACATAAACCTTTTACGTCAACTTGTTTGAATTTGTGTGGTGCATCAGGCTAGGTGGCATACAATGTGTCATCCTTATTTAAATCTATACAATGCTTGATTTAGCACCATATTGGCTATATATGTACTGTTCATTGTTGTGAAGGCTATTGTGTACAATTATAAACTGATTATTAGTTTGGGTTCTGGCCAGCGTTTACAGTCAATAAACTCAAATATTTCTAACAAACGTCTGTTTGTGGTAAGGCTCCAGACCACCAACAAATCCATATTCTGTGCAAATCAAAACATTTATGTGACATGATTCAGTCTATTTATATGTGTATTAAGTAGCAACGGAATTTTTAATGGGGATTTCATACTTAATTTTCTATTTTATAATTGTTGGGTCACAAAGCACTATCAGTTCTTGCACAGTGACTGGCTTGTGGCTCAACAATATCCTCGCAATATGACAGATGTACTAATCCGTGACACCACAAAAATTAACAGTAGGATTCTCAAAAACCCTACATCACATTATGCATCTTAATATAAGCCAGTATTCCATTTGCAAATTCCGTCGAATAGCAACTAATGCAGGTATGGCCTTCGAGGGGACAGCAGTCCTAAATTTCTGCTTTGAAATGTGAAAAATCCTGCCACTAAAGACCCTGTCCCGTAAAGGGAAAGGGGTATGCAAAAAAATGGCTTCATGTAAATGGCATTGGGGAGAGCATGTGGTCTCATGATTGTGGTCCCCGGGCCCTAATGCCCCAAAGCAGAAGCTGTCCCGTATGAATGGCTTCCACTTTGCACATGGATACCACCTCCTTTCGGATTTCGGGGTCTAATCAATGCTTTGTGACCTTCATCAAGGTCGCAAATCATTGGTGCATTTCATTGTGAATCGCTAGGATGGCTGGAGGACCATTTCACATCCTCTTCTCCTACCCATTTCTGAGAAGTCACAGTGGGTACACTGCGCACCGGGCTTTTGGAGATACAAAGCCTTCAATATGCAAATCAGAAGTTTTTTTAACAAAAACTTGGTACATCAGGACCAGTTTGCCATAACGAAAACTTCTTACCTTGTCAATGTCTATATAAATAGTAAACATAGTAGTATCGCTTACATTTTTGTATCAGTTTTGAAACTGGCTTAAAAAAAAGGCCAAAAAGCACTAAATTATTCGGCAAAGACAGATGTTATTCAAATAGTCACCAAACACTTTTTAAAGTTTCCCTATGGAAAAGTTCTTTGGTTTTTTTTTGTAATTTTTTTACTAAACCGTTGCTCAGTATGCATCAATGCCTGTGGTATTGCTGATTGACATTACGCAGAGGTACCACTGAAAATGTAAAACATGCATAACTACTACGACAAAGCAAAACTCCCACGTTAGAAGAATAGTTTCAACAATGGCTCCGTCGGGTACGACCACAATTGCTTTAAATCACGTATTTATCTTTAACTCAGTTGTAGACATAACGTTTCTACTTATTATGCCGCCTCTGTTAGGCCAAGAAGTGCAATTACCAAACACTGATAAGGGTCAGTACGACATTTTAATCATTGAATCATTTTTCATTCATAATTTTTGCTTTGTTCTTATCGACTGACACCTTTGAATATGCAATAAAATTTACAAAAAACTTTCAAAAAGCGGCGCAACAATTCAGTTTAGTGAGCGAAGTGACATAGTGTGAAATAAATGTGACAAAGTGACATCAAGTGATCTATATACACGTGCGTGAAAACAGGTCTATAAAAAGGGAAGAAATGAATTAGGAAGGCCGATTCTCATTAAGCTGACACTCAAGACCAACAAACTATATTCAATGGATGTATTATGTTGGACATGGTTGACTGGTCCTTTTTGTAAGTCTGTCGACGTTTCGACCCTGGGACACCTTATTTATGGGTCTCTAGCGGGTCTTCTTCAGGACGGGGGCAGGTAGGGGTGGTTGCGCCAGTTCTTCAAGAGTTAGACATCCTGATGTTCATTCCAATCAGTTGGTCTTCTTATATATTTGAAGAATATCTATTTAGAAAGGCATTAGTCCTTGTGTAATCCTAGTCACTGGCAATCTGTTTATTAATTATCAGGATCCATTTGTGTTAATTTCCAATATCCAATAGTGGCTCTGGTGGTGTTTCCGTTGAGTTATTTTAAGCCACGATATGTTGTAATCTCCTACGTGGCTACCCGTGTATCATCCGGTAATTTACTCAATCATCACGAAGGAGTTAAACAGTTCAGAGCGGGTCGCTAACGCGTGTCTGCTCCGCTAGACGGCTTCTGTCTCTGAAAGCGTCCAACATAATACATCCATTGAATATAGTTTGTTGCGCCGCTTTTTGAAAGTTTTTTGTAAATTTAATTGCATATTCAAAGGTGTCAGTCGATAAGAACAAAGCAAAAATTATGAATGAAAAATGATTCAATGATTAAAATGTCGTACTGACCCTTATCAGTGTTTGGTAATTGCACTTCTTGGCCTAACAGAGGCGGCATAATAAGTAGAAACGTTATGTCTACAACTGAGTTAAAGATAAATACGTGATTTAAAGCAATTGTGGTCGTACCCGACGGAGCCATTGTTGAAACTATTATTGTATTGCCCAGGTTCTGAGGGATACTGGGTTACCCCATAAGGAATTCTCCCCTCCCACGTTAGAAGGGCATTTTTTTAAAAAGAGAAGCGTTTTTAAAAAACTTCTAGAGTCCCGTGCATACAGATATTATTATTATTATTATTGTACGTGATTTATAAAGCACATAAGCTACCCAAGAGTTTCCCGGAGCTAAGCTCATCACGATAACGTGTCATACCTAGTCACTATCAGATAATTTAAAACAACCACGTTTTTAACAGTTTGTGGAAAACTGAAAGATATCTTTGTTAGTTCTCAGATGCACCTCTGTATGATAGCTATACATTTTGGGCCCGTAAACTGGCTACTCACATGAAAAATGAGAACGAGTCAATCCACGGTGTTCCTACCTTATTCACAGCATCTGGCCAGTTCTGGGTTTCCAAGCAAAATGCTGAATGTTTGGGATACACTGCGCCACCTTTGCCCTTCAGTGATCCATCCAGAAAGTTTGAAGTGTAAAACTGGATGCCGGGCAGAGTTGTCCCCACCTCCAATGTCCTGCCACTGGGGGGGTGGGAAATCCTATCAACGAGACGATATAAGGAAATGAGGGATTTGTTCTGTAGCCATTAAAACAACAATCCTAAGAAACGCTTCAAAGCTAAAGGAGACTTAGATCCCACACTGAACAGCTCATTAAATGGTGCTACTACGTTGCTCCTAGTTCTCTTCTTCTAGTTTTAGGTCTGGCCTCACAGTGCAGCCGTCTGCACTTATGGCTCGATCACGAGTTTGGCAGTGCGGGAGCAGACTGCCACGCCGGTGGTCTGCTTATGCAAAGCCAAACTCGTGGTGGCACAGCCCACCAGATTACGAGTTTCCTAGTGTCTAGCGGGGTGTTCTTGGCGGTCCTACGGTGGTGCCTCAGAAAATGGGCACCGCAATGGAAACGCTAAAAACAGTTTCTGCATGGCAGGGCTTGTAAAGTCCATGCCGTGCAGGAACTGTGGTGCATGCACACAGGGCGATGTGCCCCCTACATGCATCCCTATGCACATAAGCAACATGGTGCCCTGAAGGGCCTCCTTTGTTTCAGGACCTCCAACCTTTTTATGGAGGAAAAAACCTCCATGACACCGCTGGCGGTCATAAAACTTGTAATATGCATGGCGGTGCCGCAGTGGCGCCACCAAGATATTAGTGAGGCCGTGTTGCCAAGCCACTGCCAGGGAACGGCGGTTCCCAGATGGCTGCTGAGGTGCACTGCCCAACTTGTAATGGGGTGGTCGGACCACAGGTGCGACGGTGGAAGGACCGCCACTGCCGTGCCCCCCACAGACTCGTACTTTAGCCCTAAGTTTTGTTACCAGTTCTTTAAAATGTACACAGGGTTGGTCTTGGCACCCCCCAGAAGAACATTACTCTTACCTCTTGCTATTCACTGTATGATTCCCACCTTTTAGAAAGTAAGTACTTCATTTTGGAATTCCTAAGAGACTAAGTTACTTCTGAAAAGTACATGCAATAATCATGCTTTTGTTACGTTCACTTTCTTCTCCCCTATATTCATTCTATATAGAAAGCAGTCCATTTTCCCACGTGAAAAAACAAAGCTAGACAGATACACTTCCTCATAGCTGCAATTGCCATAGATTCAGAAAATACATTCAATACATTTGCTGCCCTTTTTCTCGCGCTTCTTTGAAAAGATCTAGTTTTGATGAAGGTTTTGAGCAGATGATCATGGGCCTTTTCACTGAGTCATCCGCGAATTTGGCAGTAAACGGTGTCCTTTTGACCCCTTCAGTTTGTGCCTGGTGTATGGAGCAAGGCTGTCACCTGCTACCTCTGTTTTGTTTTGTTTACCAGCTATAGAGCCTTTGTTAGAAAGCATCAGCATAGCTGATAGAATACTGGGTATTGACCTAAGACATGTTACATATCAGGTGTGAGCTATGTGGATGACATTTTGATTTTTACAATGGATGCACACAGAATACTTACAATATCTACAAACGGGGGCGTGGGCAAGATGGCGGGCTGAGAGGACGCGCCGTCCGCAAGCTCCCGTGATCCTGGGCCCTTGACCTGTTGATATTTGCTGATCTCCCCCCAACAGCGTGGAGATCCGCGCCGGAATCGAAACGGCGCACAGCGGCGCTGCCCGGAACTCTGGGTGACCCTGTGGAGGCAGCAGCAGGGCTCCGGAGTGAGCTCGGGTACGCAGAAGACTCGGGGAGCCGGCCTAGCGCTGAAGAGGCCGGAGCCACAGACAGACGGCGCTGCGGAAGAGCTGACCTAACGGCACACGGACCGCCTGGAGGTGTCGGGCGGTCCCTCCACAGCCTCGCGAGACCCTGTGGAGGGGACGCACACGGTGCGTATAGTGCCCGGAGCTGACCATGCCACGTGTGGAACCGGCATGGATTGCTACGACGGGCCGGCGACTGGGCCTGCCGGTAGGCCTGAGGCTGCACGCTATCCTCCTGGTCCAACGGAGATAAGCACAGGGGGAGAGAACAAGTGGGCGGCCGCTCCGAGGAGCCTCCGCATAGCACAGACTGCCAAAGCACGGCTGCCGGACATCGCTCTGACCCGGGCGGGAACCTGCGGCGGCTGGATCTGCACGTTCCAGAGGTTGACGCTGCGGCCCGGTGTGGGGTCGCTACGCAAGTTCAGGGACGCGGCCGGAAGTTGGCCTCTGGTTGCACGTTTCCCCGCGGCCTGCCGACACTCGGCACCGGAGGTGGAGGTGCCCTTGACGAACCCTCCGACGCCGCAGTGAGGCCGAAGCCTTCCACCGCGAGGCCCGGAACAACTGTGGAGACCCGAAGGGGGCCGCGACACTGCAGGGGCCGGACCGCACGGACTGTGCCATACTCGCTCCATGGTTGAAGGGGAGCAGTTTGACCGCAATCCCGGCCAGCCAATGTGTGTCTTAGACTCCGGCGAAGGCGACACCAGCGCTGTGGCGAGAAGGGCTACATGGTCACGTTGAGGAAGCACGTGGCGGGACGGCCGCGTCTCAGACGACCAGTTACGCAGTGGTGACGGGCCTTGATCACCGAGCCGCACAGCCGGCCCTCCAGACTCAGTAAGTTGCTACTACGACCAACACGGGAGGTGCACCTCAATCGCCTCCTTCGGATCGGGGCTCTCGGTGCGGCCTGGGGACTCGCAGACAGGAGCGTGAGCTGGCTGAGACTCCAGTTGATGTGTCCTAGGGCCCAAGCCCCGCAAGGAGTTTCGCCACCGGACGGAGGGTGCCCCTGACCTGGTGCCGAGTCACGGGGCCCCGACAGAGGACTGCATCGTTGAGCGCGCTCTCCCACCTTCACGATGTCGGGTACCAGAGGGAGTAAGAAGGGAGACCGCACATTGCCGGAAATGCTGGGTAGGGGTACCCCGAGACCGGATAGACAACAGCAGGCTCCAGGCCCTTCGAGCAGCTCCCGTGGAGCGGAAGGGGGGGAACCCCCGGTAACCAGGTCCTTCCTGGAGTCACTGTTCAGTTCCCTAAGGGATGATTTCCAGACACTAAAGCAAGAGGTGGCCGGAGAGGTTCGGGAGGTGCGAAGAGAAGTCGACTCCCTGGGCGACAGAGTGGCCACTGTGGAGGACGCCGGCCACTCTTGAGACGAAGAGATTGCACAGCTACAGCAGGAGGTGATACGATTAAGGGACCAGCAGCTTGACCTCCAGGCACACAATGAGGATCTTGAGAATAGGTCTCGGCGCAATAACATTCGGGTCCGGGGTATTCTGTTTAAAGAGGAGGGCGACGATGTCGCCGGATACCTGGGGGACTTATTTAGGGAGATACTGGGCGAACCAGGGGACTTTCCTATAAGAATTGACAGGGCGCACAGAGTGGGCCTGCCGCGCCGGGCCTCAGTGCCGCCCCCTGATATCTTGGCCTTTTCATCGGACTTCCCCTTGAAGGAACGGATTCTTCGTGAAGCGCGGAAGCAGCAGTCCCTGCGTTTCCGGGGACACGAGGTGGCCCTTTTTCAGGATTTGTCAGCAATCAAGCTGCAAAAACGCAAGGCATTTAAAATAGCTACGTACTTCCTGAGGGAGCCTGACACGCAGTACTCCTGGGGCCATCCCTTTCGGCTCATCTTTCGGTGGAACGGGACTTTGCATCAACTCCGGTCCCTGCAGGACACCTGTGGAGTGCTGGGGATCACAGTGACGGATGAAGATGCACCTACCCCTCGCCGCCGACGCGGCACCCGAGATGGCTGGCAGACGCTCCAGGGACGGCGCTCTCCTTCTACGCCCATGCGGCCGGACTCACCCACTGTCTGGGCAGAAATGGACAGTGCAGTACGGGAGGTGACCAGAGAGACGGCGTCTGGTGATGTGGCCCTGACGGCCTGAATGCACTCCGGGGGAAGATCGAAATGGCTTTTTCATCAATGCAGGTTCGGGGGTTCCGGGGAGGGGGGGGTGGGAGTGTGTTGTGGCTGGACGTCCACTTGAATAACTTTCCATAGACTTGTCCACTAGGGACCGGACTTGGACAATGGGGGTTTTTGAACAGTTGGCTGAGGGGGAGGTGAGGGAAGGGAGCAGTTGGGGAGGTGGGAGGTTGGCTGTTTGCATGACGGGATTGTTGGGGGGGAGGGGGGACGGGAAAGGAGTGGGGAGGGGTGGGCAGTTTGAGGGATGTTCACGGGGAGTTGGGGGGGCCCGGGGTGGGGATGGGGATCTGGGAGTTGGGGAGGGGTCGTCCAGTGCACTGCACGGTTCCTAGATACTTTGGCAGCATTAATACACCTTAGTTTGCCCGGGCGGGGAAGCTACGCGATTGCTTACACTTTCTTCTACGCCTTGCAGCTTCTGGTGGCTTTACGGACGCTCATGCACTTTGCCTCACCTGGGCGGGGCCTTAACGCTTTCTTCTACATCTTCCTCTATGCCTCCTGACACTTTTAAGGTGGTGACTCTGAATGTCAGGGGTTTGAAAAACCCGGTCAAACGGCGGGCAGTGCTTTCTCTCCTGGAGAACACACGTGCGGACATATGTCTCCTTCAGGAGACACACCTGCTGCCACAGGACACACACAGGCTGCGCTCACATAAGTTCCCGTCACAGTTCTTCTCTTCCTGTACCACTAAGACGGCGGGGGTGGCGATACTGGTGGCCAGACACTTTAAAGGGGATATCCTCCACAAACTCATTGAACAGAAAGGCCGACTGTTAGCATACCGGTTTAGGATTGGAGGTCTTACTTTCACGATCGGGTCCTTGTATAGCCCTAATGAACGGCAGGAACGTTTCCCGCAATCGGCGATTGTAGATATTACCGCCTCGCAAGATAGACACATTATTCTCGGTGGAGATTTTAACATGGTTTTCGACTCCGCCATAGACAGGTCGGCGCAACGCTGCCCGCAGGTCGGAGAGTTCTCCGCCAGATGTAGGGCACGGCTATCGGAGGTAGACTTACTTGATCTTTGGGGACACATGCATCCCACAGACAGGGGATACTCATATTATTTCCACGCACACAAAATGTATGCGAGGCTAGATCATCTCCTGGTCACGTCTCCGGTGCAGGCACTGGTCTCGGGGTCGGACATGGGAGTGTTATCTTTATCGGATCACGCCCCGGTCTGTGCCACTTTGTGTCTGCCGCCGGCAGTTGGTCCTCCAAGAACATGGCGTCTCCGCGACACCCTGCTGCACATGAAGGTGGTGGTGGACCGCGTCGAGGACGCGATCCGGGAGTATCTGACCCACAACTACAACTCTGACACCACCCGGGGGACGCAGTGGGCGGCCTTGAAAGCAGTCCTCTGGGGGGAATTTTTGGCGATCTCCTCTGTTGAAAATAAAGAGCGACAGGCCAAGAGGGAAGAACTTACCAATCGGGTCCGCGAGCTTGAACAGATACATCGCAGGACAGGGGCCCCCAGAATTTGGCAGCAGCTTAAGGAGGCGAGGAAACTCCTGGCGGCCCTGGACTTGGACCGCACGGAATATGCTGCACTCCGGCTGCGCCATACCTATTACACAGGGGGGGACCGTTGTGGCAGACTGCTGGCCAATAGGCTCCGAGTAGCGCGCCAGAGTCAGCTGGTGAAGGAGATCTCTGACCGATCTGGGCAAAACGAACGATCGAGTGAAATCGCTTGATATCAAAACTGCCAGCCTCACGACCGATGTCTCGGACCTGCAAACGGAGGTCCGTAACCTGCGGTCGGTCAATGACCTGTTGTCAAGGCGGCTGGAGGATTTCGAGGGACGTGCCAGGCGGCAGAATGTGCGCATTATTGGGGTACCGGAGGGCGCGAAGGAAGCGGCCACGGACCTCTTCGTTGAGGATCTGATTAAGACACATTTAGCCCCAGCGGGCCTCAGTCACTTTTTCTTGGTCGAGCGGGCCCACAGAATACCGGGCGGCCCTCCGAAGACGGGCGTCGCACCGAGGCCCATCATCGCCCGCCTATTCAACTTCAGAGATCGTGATGTGATCCTCCAGGCTTCGAGGCGACATGGGCCTCTCAAGTTCCAGAATGCAGATGTGAACTTTTACCCGGATTTTACTAGGGCCGTTCAGAGACAGCGCCAAAGTTTTGCGGGAGTGAAGCGACGCCTCAGAGACTTGGGGCTGAAATACTCTATGATGTTCCCCGCTAAACTGCGCATTGAACGCGATGGCCGCGCTCTGTTTTTCGACATGCCTGAGTCTGCGAGTGACTGGCTGGACACTTTGTCGCCCAGACGCGAGGAGCAGGAGGAACATTCTGAAGGCGCCTCTGGTGGCACAGATCATCAGGAGTAGTACTTTTCGCACTACCTTTGTCGGTTGGTGTGCCCGTTGACTATGACCGATAATGCCAAGCTATTGCACTTTGTTGGGTATATCCTTTTCTTCCATGGAGGGTGGCAGGGGGGGACTGCGTGGGCTCCTTTCTCCTCTAGGGTCTCTTTGTAGCTTAGTTTATGGGGCGACAGGCACACTGCTGGTTGGGGGGGCTTTTTAGTCTGCTGCAGGGGTGCAGGGTGGGGGGTGGTGTGAGGGCTGGTTCTGTGTGTTTTTCTTGTTTCTCCTTTCTTTCACTTAGGCAATGTGTTGTATGCTCTGAATCGCTTTATGCTTCGGTGGGGCCTCTAGGGGCCGGTGACGGCTTGAGGTATGACGATGGGGGGTAGGAAATTGAAAGTTCTGTGTTGGAATGTTAATGGCTTGGGTGACCGCATTAAGAGAGGGGTGGTATTACAACTGTTCAAAAGACATATGCCTGATGTTGTTCTGTTGCAGGAGACACACTTGGTGGGGAATACGTGCCGAGCGCTCAACAGGAAGGGTTTCAAGATGGTGGCACATTCAGGGTTCTCTTCGGGGTCCCGGGGGGCGGGTGTTATGGTGCGCACGTCTCTCCCTTTCGAGATTGACTCCACTGTTGTGGACGAGAGGGGGCGGTATGCCGCCGTCGCGGGGCGGTGGGAGGGGCGTGTCTTGAGTCTGGTTTCGGTTTATGTTCCCCCGGGGCTGCAAAACAACACTTTTCAGGACCTTGGAAGCGCCATTTTGCATCTGCCTGCAGGGTTGCTTATTGTGGGGGGTGACTTCAATTCGGTTTGCTCCGGGTCCTTGGACCGACATCCGCCTAGAGACCTCCGTAGCTCGCAATTGTGGCTGCCCAACTTTCTTGACACTATGGGGCTGGTCGACTGCTGGAGACTCCTACATCCCACTCAAAGCCAATATTCGTTTCATTCTGGCGCACATGGTAGCCTATCGATGATAGATTATGTCCTCGCCTTGGCTGCTCACGCACCGGCGATCTCGGAGGCCCGCTTGTTGGCAAGGGGCATCTCTGACCATTCCCCTGTATGGGTGTCATTCGATTTTGACATTGTGGTTACGGAGCGGCCTGTGGTGGTTAACCCGTGGTACTTTCGAAATCCAAAGACGTGTAATCTCTTGGCCAGGGCTATCGAGCTCTACTTCGCTGAGAATGTGGGGTCGGTTACATCGGCTGCCACCTTATGGGAGGCGTTTAAGACGGTCCTGCAGGGTGAGGCATTTGCCCTCATAGCAGACGTTCGCAGGAACAGAGACGCCGATATGGTGCGCATCGAGGCTGAGATTATGGAGTTGGACTCTCAATTAGAGGTGGGCCCCGCGCCCGAGCTGCTACATAGTCTCTCCCTTAAGCAACTGGAATATCGAGACCTTGCCACCGACGCTGCTACCGTCATGGGCAGGGAACAGCAGGGTCGGATTTACGATGTGGGTGACAAGGCGGGCAAGCTACTAGCTTGGCTCGACAAGAAGGAGAGAGCCAGCCGCGTGGTCCCGGAGGTGTTGGGGGACGACGGTTTGTTGGTCACTGACCCTAGTGCAATCGTTGAGTCGTTCTCGGACTACTTTCGGGGCATCTATTCCTCTGTCTCGGACCGGTCTGAGGCCGACTCGTGCGCCCTCCTGGCGGATATTGATCTCCCGTGCCTGTCGGAGGCGGATCGTGACGATCTGGACAGGGACATTACTGCGGACGAGGTTGCACTCGCCATTCGTTCTTTAAGGTCTGGCAAGGCGCCTGGCCCTAACGGTATCCCGGTAGAGCTTTATAAAACCAAGCCGGAAGTAGTTTCTCCGCATTTGCGGAACATGTTTTCGGAGGCGCGGGAGGCTGGCATACTTCCCCACGACCAGAGGTTGGCCACCATCGTGGTTATCCATAAGGAAGGGAAGCCAAGAGATTTGTGCCGATCATATCGCCCCATTTCTCTGTTAAACGCGGAGCCTAAGATTCTAGCCAAAATGCTCGCCAATCAACTGATTGGCGTCATCGGCGACTTAGTGCATCCGGACCAGTCGGGCTTTATTCCACACCGCAACACTGCTCTTAACCTCCGTAGACTTCACGGTGCCCTGGCCAGGGCCCATACGCTCGAGGAGCCGGCTGTCCTGGCGTCGTTGGATGCCACGATGGCTTTTGACTCCCTTGAGTGGAGTTACCTGTGGGCAGTGTTGGCGAAGCTCGGTTTTGGCCCGGAATTTGTGGGGTGGGTCAAGCTTTTATACGCCGATCCGCTGGCTAATGTAACGGTCAATGGCCGAGTTTCAGCACCCTTTGTTCTTCAGAGGGGCACCAGACAGGGCTGTCCTCTGTCGCCCCTCCTGTTCGCACTTGCGCTCGAGCCATTGGCGGCCTGGCTACGCACCCACCCTGACTTACATGGCATCCGGTGGTCCCCTGACTTCGAGGACCAAGTGTCGCTATATGCAGATGACATTCTCCTGTATCTCACTTCCCCTTGCAAGTCCCTCATTGTGGCCTGCGACGTGCTACGACTCTTTGGTCAGTACTCCGGCCTAGTTATTAACTGGTCCAAGTCGCATCTGTACGTTTTGAAAGGGGGAACGCCCCGCCTCCCGAGAGGATGTGGCATACAGGTGGCGAGACAAGGCTTCAAATACTTAGGGATTTTCATCTCCACTGACTCCAAAGCGCGATACGAGAATAATTTGCTTCCCCCTCTCCTCCGCCTCAGGCGTGGAGGGGTGGCGAAAGCTTCCGCTTTCTCTGCTTGGGCGCGCGGCGCTGTTCAAAATGATGTCCTTGCCCAGATTCCTCTACGCCCTGCAGAACACTCAAGACCCGGTCCCAGCCCGATACTTTGGTCAGATTGAGAGCTTGCAACGCGCCCTACTTTGGGATGGTCGGCCTGTCATCGCTATCACGAAGCGTACGCTTCCGTGGTATGATGGGGAATAGCGCTGCCTGACGTGCGGAGATATTACTGGGCCTCCCAGTTAGCAGCCATCAATCATGGCCTATATGGCCCAGTGGACAATCCGGGGTTCGCCATGGATCGGTGGCTTCTGGGTGGCGGGAAATATCATAGGGCGCTCTACACGAGGTCTCTTGACAGGCGATGTCCGGACCAACGAAAACCGCTGTACACATTTGGAGAGCAATTACAAAGGCACAGGGGTGGAAAGGCAGGCTAACAAAGGGACCCCACTCTACGACTCGGACATACTGGGTAGACTGTGGCACACTAAAGGCTTTGATAAGTGGGACTTAATTGGCATCTCCAGGGTGGAGGACATGTTGCTGCGTGGCGAGGTAAAATCTTTTGCCCACCTGCAGACAGAGTTTCAGCTGGGTGGAACGGAATATTTCCGGTACGCTCAGCTGAGACATGCACTACTGTCTGTTATGCCAGAGGGTGAGGCGATTCCCTACAGTTCTCCCTTGGAGGATAGGGTGCTGGATGGTCACATGCCGGATAGTGCCATTTCCTTGACGTATAAGAAGCTTATCATTGCTCGTACGGACCTCCTTCTGGGGGTGAGGGATCAGTGGGTGCGGGACGGGATAGAGATTGATGATGAAAATTGGCATTGCGCAGTATCATCCCCCAAGGAGGTCGCTATTTCTTCCCGTCTTCGGCTAGTGCAGCTAAAGATCTTGCACAGAGTTTACGTCACTGGCCCCAGGCTTATACATATGGGACACTCTGTTGATGGCCTCTGTAGGCGTGGTTGTAGTGCTCTCGCCACGTTCATGCACATTATTTGGGAATGTGATGTAATAGCTTCCTACTGGAGACGCGTGCATACGATCATGAGCGAGGTTACCGGGGTGGAAGTACATGCGGAGACCAGAAGATGCCTCTTGAACATATGGGGCCCGACAGATCATAATGTGGCCCAGACCCAATGGGTGACCCTTGGTAATATGGTTGCGAAACGGGACATCGCACAGATGTGGGGAGCTACAACAGCCCCGAAGGTGGTACAGTGGAAGGCCAATATGGATTGGTGTATGTTCCGGGAAAAAACTGTGTATGTTGCCAGGGGTAAGCCTAAAAAATGGCAGAAAATATGGGGGGCTTGGAACGAGTATAGGGGTGACATTTGCGTACCTCCAGAATCCGTTCCACAGGAAGAACACTTGTCCCCATAGCCTATAATTCCAACTGAATATTTGATATTTGGCTATCCTGTGTTTTCCCTCCCCCAGCGTTCCTAGTATCTCTATTGTACTGATTATTAATGTGCTCGCTGTGCTTGACCGGCCCCTTAACTATGCCTCACTGTGTATTAGTTTCATTGCCTCTTTCATTGCGCCCGTTTTGGCGTTTCTTTCTGTATCTTTCTTTCTTTCTTCTATTTGTTATATAAATTTGAAAATCTAACCTTCACTCGTTCTGATATACTGATTCTTGCACTTTGCTTTACTGTGTTCCGCTCTGCTGCCTAGCCTCCAGGATGTAAGGCTGAATAGCTGTGTGCACTGTTTGAAAATAAAGGTTTTAAAAATTAAAAAAAAAAAAAATAATTATACACGGGGATCCTAGCCGCCCGACTAGCCCCTCACCTACCCAGTCTTATAGATCCTGATCAGGCCGGTTTTGTCCCGGGAGGCAGACGGTTGACAACACGAAAAGGATCGTCCAACTGTTAGAGAAGGCCTCCCGGATTCCGGGGGAAAGAATGATTCTGGCGGTGGACGCGGAGAAGGCGTTCGACCGGGTGCACTGGCCTTACCTAGAACAGGTCCTGGTGAAGGCGGGCATAGGAGATAAGTTTCTCTCCATGATCCTTAATTGCTACAGACTGCCAACTGCTGTGGTTCGGGTGAATGGTGATAATTCAAAGAACTTCAACATCGAGAGAGGTACTAGGCAGGGATGCCCGCTTTCGCCCCTGCTCTTCGCCCTTTATATGGAACCGTTCGCCCAACGGGTCCGTGACAATCCGGCGGTGATGGGGGTGCGGATGGGAGGTTTCACGCACGCTATAAGCCTCTACGTGGACGATGTCATTTTATCGCTTGATGAACCTCGGACAGCCCTGCCGGCCTGCATCGAGGAGCTGGCCTCCTTTGGTGCGGTCGCGGGTTTTAAAATGAACATGGGAAAGTCTGTGGCTCTAGATATCTCACTTGAGCCGGCCACTAGGACCTACTTACAAAACCAATTCCCCATGCTTTGGTCATCAGAGGTGGTGCCCTACCTGGGGATCCAGATAGCTCCCACCTTACCGGCCATGGTATCGGCCAACTACACAGCCATGGGCACAAAGATCAAAGAGGAATTGGGACGATGGAATTGCGGCACTCTCTCCTGGTTGGGCAGGATAGCCGCCATCAAAATGACGGTCCTGCCCCAGGTGCTTTACCTGTTCCGGGCCCTACCGCTCCAGCCACCAGTCGGGTGGATCCCGCAACTACAGGCGGACCTCTCGCGTTTTATCTGGCAAGGAAAAAAACCCAGAATGCGCAGGGCTTTCTCACTGTTGGCCCCAGAGGCGGGAGGACTGGGAATACCGGACCTCCGTAAGTATTTCCAAGCAGCACAGTTGCGCCATCTAGTGGAATGGAGTAGGTGGGAGTCAGATAAGCACTGGCTCTTCCAGGATCAGGCGGTGGCGGGCCGACCCCTGCAGGAAATCCCATTTCTGCGCCGGCCTCACCGGCCCAAGAATTTGTACGCCTCCTTTGTTACTAGGGTGCCCCTGCGGGTCTGGGACGCTACCAACATCGCGTATAGCCTCACCTCGTTCCATCACCACTCACACCGTTGGTGGACAACCCAGAATTTACCCCGGGAATGGAAAGGGGAGCATTCACACACTGGAGGCAGGCGGGGTTTAGAGCCCTGTGTCACATGTATAGCCCAGAGGGGGTCGTCCCCTTCCCGCAATTTCGCCAGGAGTTTTCACTCCCTGAAACCGAGAGGCACCGCTATATGCAGGCTCGCCACTGGGCTCTTCAACCACAGGTGCGGGAGACGGCCGATAGGCAACTCCTTCCATACGAAAAATGGCTTCTGATGCGCACGTCAGACTCGAAATTGATTACGGATCTCTATAGGCTACTACAACCGCCTTCTACACACCTCTATAACCCAGGGAGAGAACGCTGGGAACGGGAGTTGGGTAGGACACTGAGCCCTAAAGAATGGGAGCAAATATCCTATAGGGCATGGGTACTCACAAACTTTCTCTCGGGGGCCAAATTTACAGTTTGGTTTGTGTCCGAGGGCCGCATTGGTGGGGGGGCAGGGTCAGTGGGGGAGGGGGAGGGGCTAGAGCAACAACATAAAACTGACCATGAGGTTGATCATAGGTCCCTGCAGCGGACGCCTTCGTCCACTGAGCCGTCCCGGCTTGCACACATCTCTCTCGGTCTCCCTCCCTCTCTCTAGCTCTCTCTCCCTCTCACCCTCCCTCTCTCCTGTCTTCCTCTGTCTCACTCCGACTGTCTCACTCCGACTGTCTCACTCCGACTGTCTCACTCCGACTGTCTCACTCCCTCTCTCTCACTCCCTCTCTCTCACTCCCTCTCCGTCCCCCTCCCTTTCCCTCCCTCTCACTCACTCTCTGTCTCACCCCCTTTCCCTCCCTTTCCCTCCCTCTCCGTCTCCTTCCCTTTCCCTCCCTCTCACTCCCTCCCTTTCCCTCCCTCTCTGTCTCCATCTCACTCCCTCTCCCTCCCTGTCCGTCTCACTCCCTCTCCGTCTCACTCACTCCCTCTCCCTCCCTCTCCCACTCATTCACTCTCACTCTCTCCCTCTCTCTCGCTCGCTCACTCCCTCCCTCTCACTCCCTCTCCGTCCCCCTCCCTTTCCCTCCCTCTCACTCACTCTCTGTCTCACCCCCTTTCCCTCCCTCTCCGTCTCCTTCCCTTTCCCTCCCTCTCACTCTCACTCACTCACTCACTCCCTCTCACTCACTGACTCCCTCTCACTCACTCCCTCTCTCCCTCTCACTCCCTCCTCCCTCTCTCTCTCCCTCCCTCCCTCTCCCTCCCTCCCTCCCACTCCCTCCCACTCACTCACTCACTTCCTCCCTCTCACTCACTCACTCCCTCTCATTCACTCCCTCTCATTCACTCCCTCTCCGTCTCACTCACTCCCTCTCCCTCCCTCTCCCACTCATTCACTCTCACTCTCTCCCTCTCTCTCACTCCCTCCCTCTCACTCCCTCCCATTCACTCCCTCCCTCTCACTCACTCACTCTCTCTCATTCACTCCCTCCCTCTCACTCACTCCCTCCCACTCACTCCCTCTCACTCACTCCCTCTCACTCCCTCTCACTCCCTCTCACTCCCTCTCACTCCCTCTCACTCCCTCTCACTCCCTCCCTCTCACTCCCTCCCTCTCCGTCCCCATCCCTTTCCCTCCCTCTCACTCACTCTCTGTCTCACCCCCTTTCCCTCCCTTTCCCTCCCTCTCCGTCTCCTTCCCTTTCCCTCCCTCTCACTCTCTCACTCACTCACTCACTCCCTCTCACTCACTGACTCCCTCTCACTCACTCCCTCTCTCCCTCTCACTCACTCCCTCCCTCTCTCTCTCCCTCCCTCCCTCTCTCCCTCCCACTCCCTCCCACTCACTCACTCACTCCCTCCCTCTCACTCACTCACTCACTCCCTCTCATTCACTCCCTCTCATTCACTCCCTCTCCGTCTCACTCACTCCCTCTCCCTCCCTCTCCCACTCATTCACTCTCACTCTCTCCCTCTCTCTCACTAGCTCACTCCCTCCCTCTCACTCCCTCCCATTCACTCCCTCCCTCTCACTCTCACTTACTCACTCCCACTCACTCACTCACTCCCACTCACTCACTCACTCACTCACTCCCTCCCTCCCTCCCACTCACTCCATCCCTCTCACTCCATCCCTCTCACTCACTCCATCCCTCTCACTCACTCCATCCCTCTCACTCACTCCATCCCTCTCACTCACTCCATCCCTCTCACTCACTCCATCCCTCTCACTCCCTCCCTCTCACTCCCTCCATCCCTCTCACTCCCTCCCTCTCACTCACTCACTCACTCCCACTCACTTACTCATTCTCTCTCACTCACTCCCTCTCACTCCCTCTCACTCACTCACTCACTCCCTCTCACTCACTCAGTCACTCCCTCACTCTCACTCTCTCAGTCACTCTCTCACTCCCTCCCACTCCCTCCCTCCCACTCCCTCCCTCCCTCTCACTCACTCACTCCCTCCCTCTCACTCACTCTCACTCACTCACTCCCTCTCATTCACTCCCTCCCTCTCACTCACTCACTCCCTCCCTCCCTCTCACTCACTCACTCTCTCTCTCACTCACTCCCTCCCTCCCACTCACTCCCTCTCATTCACTCCCTCCCTCTCACTCACTCTCTCTCATTCACTCACTCCCTCTCACTCACTCCCTCCCACTCACTCCCTCTCACTCATTCTCACTCATTCTCACTCTCTCAGTCACTCTCTCACTCCCTCCCTCTCCCTCCCTCCCTCTCTCTCTCTCCCTCCCTCTCACTCCCTCCTTCTCACTCCCTCTCACTCACTCACTCCCTCTCATTCACTCCCTCCCTCTCATTCACTCACTCCCTCTCTCTCTCGCTCCCTCTCCCTCCCTCTCACTCCCTCTCACTCATTCACTCCCTCCCTCTCACTCACTCACTCTCTCTCATTCACTCCCTCCCTCTCACTCACTCCCTCCCACTCACTCCCTCTCACTCACACTCACTCTCACTCTCTGTCACTCTCTCACTCCCTCCCTCTCCCTCCCTCCCTCCCTCTCTCTCTCTCTCCCTCCCTCCCTCTCACTCCCTCCCTCCCACTCCCTCCCTCCCACTCACTCCCTCCCTCTCACTCCCTCTCACTCACTCACTCCCTCTCATTCACTCCCTCCCTCTCACTCACTCCCTCTCACTCCCTCTCACTCACTCCCTCCCACTCAATCCCTCCCTCCCACTCACTCCCTCTCACTCACTCTCACTCTCTCAGTCACTCTCTCAGTCACTCTAGCACTCCCTCCCTCTCCCTCCCTCCCTCTCTCTCTCTCTCCCTCCCTCTCCCTCCCTCCCACTCCCTCCCACTCACTCACTCACTCCCTCCCTCTCACTCCCTCACTCACTCCCTCTCATTCACTCCCTCCCTCTCACTCACTCACTCTCTCTCATTCACTCCCTCCCTCTCACTCACTCCCTCCCACTCACTCCCTCTCACTCACTCCCTCTCACTCATTCCCTCTCACTCCCTCTCACTCACTCCCTCCCACTCACTCCCTTGCACTCACTTCCTCCCTCTCACTCACTCACTCCCTCTCACTCACTCTCACTCTCTCAGTCACTCTCTCAGTCACTCTATCACTCCCTCCCTCTCCCTCCCTCCCTCTCTCTCTCTCCCTCCCTCTCACTCCCTCTCACTCACTCAACTCATTTACTCACTCACTCCCACTAACTCCCTCTCCCTCACTCACTCCCTCTCCCTCACTCACTCCCTCTCCCTCACTCACTCCCTCTCCCTCACTAACTCCCTCTCCCCCACTCACTCCCTCTCAACCCCTCTCTCTCTCCCTCTCAACCCCTCTCCCTCTCCCTCTCACACTCTCCCTCTCACTCCCACTCACTCACTCCCACTCACTCCCACTCACTCACTCCCACTCACTCACTCCTACTCATTTACTCATTCTTTCTCCTCCCTCTGTCACTCACTCCCTCTCAGTCACTCACTCCCTCTCAGTCACTCACTCACTCCCACTCACTCACTCCTACTCATTTACTCATTCTTTCTCACTCCCTCTGTCACTCACTCCCTCTCAGTCACTCACTCCCTCTCCCTCACTCCCTCTCACTCACTCCCTCCCTCTCACTCCTTCCCTCCTTCCCTCTCACTCACTCACTCCCTCTCACTCTCTCTCTCCCTCTCCGTCCCCCTCCCCCTCCCCCTCCCTTTCCCTCCCACTCCCTCTGTCACCTCACCCTGCCTGTGCGCCAGCCGGGGCACACACACACAGCCGCACCCGAGCACTTCACAGGTCATTAAAAGACCATTTGCATGTTAATGATGCCTTTGTATTTCACCTCTCCTTAGGCCCCTGCAGCTTTACTCTGGCCATTCCTCGGATCGCCCGGCCGGCAGCCCCCACTATGCTGCAAGAGTCTCTCTCGCTGCTGCAGACACTTTAAAAAAAAAACTCGGGAAACACAGTTATGATGTCTCGGGGGTCCGCGGGCCGCCAGGGAAGGCTTGCCGGGCCGCCACTGGCCCGCGGGCCGTACTATGAGTACCCCTGCTATAGGGCAAGGCACTCAGCATACCACATGGGCCTCACTGACACACTAACTAAGGTCTCCACCTATTGGTACCATACGCCGGAGCGGGTTCATGAACTGGACCGTAGCAGGGAGGACACATGTTGGAGAGGGTGCGGGCACCGGGGTACACTGACACACATTCTATGGGATTGCCCACTTCTAGAAGCCTATTGGAGGGAAGTGCTAGATGAAATCGATTCCCATTTTGGCATTGAACTACCACGTTTTCCCGCGTACACCCTGCTAGGGCTTCCGAATGGACGGATATACCCACTCAGATCTCGCAGGGGTAGGCAGATAGCCATCGCACTAGGATCAGCGGTCCAAAACATCCTGATACATTGGCGCACTACCACGACACCCTCTATCGCGGGCTGGCTCCATAGATTATGGCACGTGTTGGGCATGGAGAAATTGTCGCTCACAGTGCCGAGGGATATAGAGCAATTTAATGAGATTTGGCAACCATTTCACTCCTTGCTGCTTACAGAATTTAAAGAACTTACTTGTCCCAAATACCTCTGCCTATTGCGGCTCACGAGCCCAGCAGCGCCAGCCCCTTGATTTGATGGGAGACTCACTCCCCCTGTAGGAGGCGACTTTGGTGAATAACTTGGAAAGGGTCTGTGCACTGGACGAAGGGTGGGGAGGGGAGAGGGGGGAGACAGGGACCTGGGAGTTGGGAAGTTGGGGTTTTGGGGGGGGTGTTTGCAATGGAAATGTCATTTCATACTGCGACAATACATGTCACTGACTGCTGTGATGGACTAGCACAAACAAACTGCACCTGATAGATCTTTGCGGTGGATGAGGCTCTGCCCGCACTAACAATATGCTTGATGCTGATGTATGTTGGTCCTTCTATGTTGTGCTGAATAAAATACTTTAAACCTAAAATATCTACAAACCTGGGGCGTGCCTTGGCCAGCAACTATGGCGGTTGTGTAGGGCGAGAGCTCCGACCGGGCTGAAAAGTATCCTGCCTTTATATCCTGTCCCTAGACATCTGCTGCGCAACGCTGTGTCCCGTTGAGGTCGCCTACTTTCCAGCGATCTCCCGGTGACTGTGGCGACGGTTCTCCGACTGTGCAGAGGTGCGGAGAGCCCTGCGGCGGCGGCTGGGCCTACTGTGATGCCGACAGAGAACAGGCCGGGCCCCCAGTGAATCGCCAGTCCGGCGAGGGGTGCCTGGTGATAGGCGCGGCTGCGGCGGGGCAATCGGCGCGGAGTGGGCCGGCGCTGCTCTGGCACCCGGTGTGTGGACGGCCTCTCCCGGTCAAGTGGAGCGTGGGGAGGCATTGCTGAGGCTACCGGGAGATGCTGGCGGCGGTATGAGACTGATCGGGCCCCCCCTTGAGGGCTCTGGATGTGGCAGGTCAGCCAGACTGGCAGACATCGCAGGGGAGGCTCGAGATTGCTGCGGCTGTTGGCGCTGGCCCTGGGAGCCTAGGGGCGCTGCTGGGGTTCCTGGCGCAGATCGGTGAGCTGGAGTTGACCTGCATGGAGTGGAGAGTGCGCCCCGAGCCCCCCCTGATGTCCCCCCTCCCTGGTGGAGGTCTTTCAGTGGCAACTGTGTAGGGCAGCCGGGAGGGTTGGTGGTCGGATTGGGCCACAGTGGCAGCTGATGGGCCCCTCAATTAGTGCGGAGAGGTGCCTGAGGGAAGAGACGCGGTGGTGACGTGCTGGGTCCCTTTGTTACCACACCTTATTAATACACGCGGCGTGGGAGCGGGCGCACGGCCCCCTGTGACTGAGACTGGTGCTGAGGCTCATCACGCTGGTCGCGCTCCACTTGGGACGAAGGGAAAGAAGCAGTTGGAGGGCCTGTTAGTCTGCGCGGCTGTTGTGTTGCTTGCTGCTGTACCCCTGATCGGGAGGTGATTCACCGCAAGGACGGCGCCGCAATGACCCAAGACCGTACTGGTGGAAGCCAGACCAAGCAGGGGCCCATTGATAAGTTCACAGAGGCCGGCCTTGCAGCGGGGGCGGCGGGGTCGCAGAACCAGTCGCCTGATAATGCTGCGCTCCTGGCTGCGATCACCCAATCCAGGGACATGCTTGACGCCAAGATCGGGGCGGTGGGCTCAGATGTGATGTTGCTCCGACAGGATCTAAGGAACGCAGTTGAACGCATCACTGGCACGGAGACCCGTATCTTGGAGGCGGAGGATGATGTGTCTATCCTAAAGAAGAAGGTGGCGGACATGGAGAGACTGCAGAAGGGCCTGGCTATGCACGTTGAGGATGCCGAAGGAGGGGCTCGGCAGAAAAACCTACGGTTTGTGGGATTTCCAGAAGGCTGTGAGGGGGACAATGTGGAATGTTTCCTCACCCAGTGGCTGGAGGGCTGGCTCCCACCGGAGGTGCTGTCTCGTTGCTTTGTGGTGGAGCGGGCCCATAGGGCCCTGATGCAGAAGCCCCCCCAGGGGCACGTCCGTGGCCGATCATACCCAAATTCCTCAATTATTCAGATCGGGACACTATCCTCCGGCAGGCGAGGATAAAGGCATTCCTCATGTGCAATAACACGACCATTCTCATTTTTCCGGACTACACACGCCTAATGCAACAGCAGCGACAATCCTTGCTTGCCACCAAGGCGCGACTTCGTGGCCTCAAGCTTCAGTATGCCCTGTTGTACCCGGCCCGGCTGAGGGTCATCTTCCAATCCCGCACGCTGTTTTTTCGACTCCCCGGAGGAGGTGTTCAAATGGACGGATGAAACAGTGAAGCTGCGTGTCAACACGCCGCCGGGGAGGGAATCGGACTCTTCTTCCAGCGGGATTGCCCGTGAAGGCCTCAGATCCCAGCGGCGTCGGAACAGGAGACCGCGGTCCGGGCGCAGTTTTTGCTCTGGCTCCACGGCTTGGCGGGGAGATCCGCTGCCGGAGCAGCAAACTGCAGTGAAGTGACTCTGGAGACTTTCGAATTGCTCTTGAAGTATGGTATGGGTGGATGTCTAGTTGGGCTAGTTCCTTGGGCTGGGAGCCTGGCCCTGGAGGAGTGGGTGGGTGGGAGTGAAGCCCTAGAGTTTTGGGGTTATCGTTTGGGGATCCATTGGAGGGGGTAGCCTTTGTTCCCTCGTTGGGGTCTTGGTTACATTCCGACCGCGACAGGTTCTTCCATGTTGGTGAGGTACGGGGTAGGGGGTGGAGGGGGGGGGGGGGGTTGCGAAAGGGGTTGGGGTTGAGGGGTCTGTTTGTGCATGTTCTGATGTTGCCTATATGTCATATTGCCTGTGTGCTGAGTCACAGAAACACTACTAGCCTATTTAGAGGTTGTCCTCCATGCCCGACGCCGAAGGGGGAGGGCCGGTAGCCCCTGGCTCCCTACGCATCCTTAGCTGGAATGTGCGTGGGGTGCTGAATAAAGTGAAATGAGGGGCAGTGCTTCATCATGCCATAAGGGCTGGGGCAGACGTACTCCTACTGCAGGAGACCCATATACTGGCCACGAAGGCGCCATGTCTGCAACACTATGGGTTCCGACAGGTGTACCACTCCGGGTTCGCCAGGAGGTCAAGAGGGGTAGCAATATTAATACACTGCAGGGTCTCATACACACATGACAGACTTTGGACCGATACACACGGTCGATACGTGATTGTGCAGGGGAGGATATGGGGAGACAGGGTGACCCTGGGAACCGTTTACGCTCCATCCGCCATTGCAGTGGCTCCTTGTGGAGCAACTTATGGCTCTTTGGGGCGGAATGCCGGATACCCTAGCTGTGGTTGTGGGGGACTGGAACGATGTGATGGACCTGAGCTGCGATAGGTGGCGGAGTGGGGGGACTGATGGGGTGGGGGGCCTTCCACTAAGCTGCGCGCCCTGGCTACAGGACTTGACTGGATGGAAGTAGGGAAACATATGCATGGTCCGCATAGGGAATACACATACTTTTCGATGGTGCATGACTCATTTTACAGACTAGGCTATATTTTCGTGCCTAGGGGACTGACGCATAGGATAGTGTCAGCCGACATCTCGCCTAGAGCCCTTTCCGATCATTCGCCGGTGGTCCTCATATTTACGATAGGTCCGGGCAGACAGCCTTTCAGGTGGCGACTGTCGGTGTGGCATCTCTTGAAGGATGACTATAGGGAACACCTGACTAAAGAGATAAACGACTACCTTGTCTCGAATGTAGGCTCCGGGTACTCCCCGGCCACCCTCTGGGAGGCGCTAAAGCCCACTATACGGGGTGTCGATATATCCTGGTATGCAGCGGCGCGTAGGGAGCGGCAATGAGACTTGGTGCAGCGGAGCGGGCCATGGAGGCGCTGGAGCGGAGGGGTCGGGAGGTGGGCGGTGGACCAGCCAGAAGACAACTAGCGCTGGCACAGCAGCAATATACCGCGGGTTTGA
Organism: Lissotriton vulgaris; assembly: GCF_964263255.1. Lineage (NCBI taxonomy): Eukaryota > Metazoa > Chordata > Amphibia > Caudata > Salamandridae > Lissotriton > Lissotriton vulgaris. Next base: position 1,110,011,940 of record NC_141694.1, read on the forward strand.
TGGAGGAGGCATGCCAGGCCTGGCTGGCCACGCGCAGCAGAGTGTACCAGTGGTGCGATAAATCTAGTAAGATGCTGCACCGATTATGCCAGGGCACCCCCCATGCCCAGCCACTGCCCCAGATGGTGGATTCTGAGGGGGTGCCCGTCACTGAGCCCTCGGCCATTGGGGAGAGCTTCACAGCATACGATGAGGAGTTGTATGCGCCTAGGGAGTGCCTGGAAGAGGAGCTCCCAGGCACGCCGAAATTAGCTCTGTTGCATGTGATGGAGGGGATAGGGGGCAATAGGTATAAGCGCCACCTGCTATTGCTAGGTTTAACACTGGCTAAGAGAGACATTGCCAAGGCATGGAAGGCGCCTCAAGCTCCGCCGTGAACTGCTTGGAAGAAAGGGATGGACTTTTCTATGGGACTTGAGCAACCTATATTCATAGCTAGGGGGTGCCCCTGTAAGCATTTTAAGACCAGGAAGAGATGAGCGGACTATCGTGGATTGGACCTGGACCCGCCGCCTGAGAGGGCTGCCCTCGAGGCCATTTGATAGGTGGCTCATTGGTTGAAAGGAGGGGGTGTTTCGTTGGACTTAGCATGCACTTTACAGACTCTTTGTAAACAGGTGGTAGCATTGGCGCAAACGGAGTGTGTGGGGGGGGTGTTGTTAGTTTAAGTATAAATGTCTAAGATTGTATTGCTGATATATTGATGTGTGCAGGGAACTCCGGGGTCCGGAGCTCTGCAGTATATGTGACCTATGACAAATAAAATCTGCTTAAAAAAAAAAAATATCTACAAACCAGGTTTAGTAAAGAACTGGAGCGTTCATCCCATCATAAATCCGTTTTTTAAAAACAAAATCTCCACCTTGGTTAACGATTGGTCCCAGAAATACTTGTACTTATTTAGTAGGGTTGAGGCCATAAAAGGTATCACTCTGACTGCTATCTCCCTTACTGGTAAACTGCTTCCAATTCCGTCAAATAAAAAAAAAAAATAGACCAAGTAATTTCTAAATTCCACTGAAAATCCCAAAAATCCAGAATTAACTTACAAAACTTAGGTTATGTAAAACACTAGGCAGCATAAAGTTAGCTAATTTCCATACCTTTAAAAAAGCTAGCATTGGTTACTTCTTCAGTCATCATCCAGTCTGATGTGGGTATAAACTTAAAAGATCTACTTGTCCTGTTGCATATCATATCTGTCCAACCTTCCACAAGTCCACAAACACCACAGTCACATCATATTCTGTTAGATACAGCAACTGATCTCCTTAAACTAGATACTAAGCTGGAGAAAATAATGAATAACTCTTCCCTGATGTCTTTGTGGTGCAACAAACGCATCAAAAACCAGATTATTCTCATTGGATGGGAGTACATGAAGGTATATCATTGGTCAGTGATCTAGGCACTACGCAGTCACCACATTCTTATGTGTATAAGTGATCTATGGTCACAATAAGTAGGAGCTTTTTAAAACTAGATCTCCTGTGTGTTCCAGGCATCTCATAGTTACTAGAAATAACTTATAACGGGTAGGGGTGGGGGAGGTCATATGGTCTCTAAACTCTATAGATTATTTTTCCCTATCAAAACTAATCTGACACCTAAATTAATATGGAAATTGAAAAACGTGTGTAAGTATTCGACTCACCACACCTACTCACCTCTCATATTGCACCAACTAGTTCCATTACATCACACAAAGCATACTGGATCCTATCAAAACTACTAGTTGTTAGACTTGTCAGGAACAGAAAGCTTATCTATTACAAGTTTTAGATCTGGTGGCACAGAGGAACACTATATTATAGACAATCTGCTATGACAGTTTACTTCCACTTTGTGCATTATGGCCTTCCATATTACTCTTGTACCGATAAGCCCAGCATCTCAAGTGCACTGGGGGATATTCTACTTGTATTGTAGACCGGATATATACCCATAGTAAAGGCTGATTGCAGTCCCCTCATCAGGATATGGGAAGTGTGACATTCGATTGGTGACTGTAGGAAAGTAGGATCTGCTTTTATGGTTACCCCCACGTTTTGCTTGACTTGATGCTGTTTTTGACTAGTCTGACTGGGATCCTGCCAATCAGGACCTCAGTCGCTCTGCTTTCTCCCTAAAATTGTTGTGGTCTGTACTTAGGAACATCCAAGATTGGATACTGGAGTACCCTTTTCAGTCCCTAGTATTTGGTACTTAAGTACCCAGGGCATGGGTACACCGGAGGTCCATCACGGGCTGAAGCATGCATCATGCCACCAATGGGAGGCCATTAAAAATGCAACTACAGGCCGTCCATTGTAGCCTGTGTAAGCGAGTGCTAGCACCACTTGCAATGACTGCCATGTATGTTAAAGAGATGGGGGGATTATACTGTGCCCCTGGAGCCTGGTGGGTGGCACACTGTCAGACTGAGTATGATCTGTCAGGATAGTAAATAATTCTAGAACATGGAAAATGATGCCAACTGCTTTCAGCTCATCGTACAGGGGATGCCAATGACTATGGTAACAAATGTGGCTTACAACGCCAGTAATATCAATGCACCGATGTTACCTTGATCTGCTTCAAGTGTGAGATCATCAAGCACGTCAAGCGGTAGTAACTCAGTGCTCTTCACAGGGCTGACTCCTACTGGAGTGCATCCAGGTCCATTGACGCTTCGCTTAATTTTTGGTTAGACTGGTTTCCAGTAGCTCAGTTGGTGCTGGTATGAGGGGTCTAGGACAAACATCTTTCAAGTTTGTAGTGTCAGTACCCGCTTCTTTTTGTTTTTTATTTTGAAAGAATGGAAGGTAAAATTGTGGACTGTGAAAGCTTACGGACCACAGCTTGCTCGAGTGCCTTATTGTAAATTATGAATCTACCCTTGGAGGAATGATTGGGTTCATTTGTTTTGGATCAAGCCATGGTGAAGCTACAATTAAAACTTTCTGATTTACAACCACAGAATGCAGCATAGTTTTCATCCTATTTCAAGTCTCCTAATGATGACCAAAATCATGTTATTCTCACACGATTCTAGTCCAAGGGCTTCTTCAGTACCATATTAACTAGCTCTTCCTCCTAGCTGTCTGGTTTGCCTCTTTATTTCAGTACTGCACACAAAGAATCAAAGTTAACCATCCCCTTGCAACCAGTACCCTTGCCACGGTTGGAGTTCCTAAAGGCTCTGCACTTCGCCCACTCTTTTCAACCTTTTTATGGAACCACTTTCCGATATTTTGAACCGTTCTAACATTCATTACCACATGTATGCTGATGACACGCAACTGTACTTGAAGATCCCCTCTCCAGAGGACATAAACACTTTAAATGATGCACTCTTACAAACTCAACAAT